>NC_073337.2:7635833-8980000 GCF_027580225.2 Misgurnus anguillicaudatus
TCAGTGCTTTATTTGCCAAATGTATTTTATACATCAAGAGTTTTGATCTTTGAAGGGCATAGGGATAATCACGCTTGATTGGGCTTGAGTAGGCTACTTGCTGGTGGCAAGCTTCTCAATTCTCCGATGAGTCAACAACGATCGGAAGTGAACTTCACTGAGTCATATTAGAGAGAAATCTTGTCAAAGAACGGAACAAATAACGGTACTATCTGATCACCATTATTTTAAATAAACGATTCCGTTTCGAACATATATTTTTTGAAAGTTTCCGGTTTTATTTCTGTTCCTTGCAAAACATCAAAAGTTTCTGGTGTTCGTTTTTGTTCTGTGAACCGGTTCAAAGCCTTGAAAACAAGACTAAAATACTAAGTAAGAAAGTCATTTTTTGCAGTGTACTATAGAAAAGTAATATATTATTAACCCAACACTGCATAACATTTTTTAAACTGCAACTTCAGTGTCCTAATTTGTGACACTGTCTGTAAAATCCAGACTCATAGTCTAATGATGATCTTAGGAGCATCAACATTTGATTTCACATCGATTTCAAGACCTTCCTCATGGTCAATATTAAAGATATCAAGATTATATTTTTACAAAATGCACTTTACAGTTTTATAATTTGTAGATGTAAGACAACTTTTTTATTCATTGTTAGTGGCCTGTCGGGGTTTTCCCTCTCCACTTCCTATTATAGATAATGTTATGTTTTTAAGAATGCAAGTTACAAAAAACGACTTTACCTGGGTTTTCACAAATACTGGGTCACAAATATATATATATATCTATATATATCTATATATATCTATATATATATATATATATATTGAGGACACTGTAAATTTACATATAAGCAATTAGCTTCGAAGATGATAACACTCACATGACACCTTTACATTTCACTGATAACTCAACACATGAATGAAAGATGTCACTGGGTATAAAACTAAAGTCAAAAGAATAAGATAGGTGGATGGGGAAAGATATCAAACTCTGTAAAGAGACCTTTATGTACACCTTACTGTCCATTTTTATCAACTATTGCCATAGCCATAATTGCCAAAAAGTCCCTTGTGAAGTGCACAAGCTGCCGGCTCTTTTATAACTCAGACAGAGGTTATGTCACGTACGCTGGCCTATAAGGAGCTTGTTTATGACCTATAATAAGGTTAGACTGAACACACACCCTCTTTACTCAGTATCAGATACAGACTGCACACTTGAGTCATCTCACATCGTATGAAGTCGGATCCACATCACTGTGTATTTAGGAAAAAAGTGCCCAATGAGGTATTTGACAAAAAGTGACCACAGTCAGTAAAATAAAACTCCTGAATTTCACACAAACAACAATTCTGAGTCTATGCACAAACTTCTGCTTAAAGTTTTAATGTCGAAGTCTGCGTTGGTATCAGCTCTTTGGATAAACTCATCTCTAAAGAAAGCATTAAAACAAACCAGTATTTGATTATTTGTCTGCCAAACCAGTTGGTTCACTTTAATGGGCATAAGACAAGACATTATTTTGAATGTCTAGTCTGGCAAGATTGATATTTTCAAGGTATCAAGCACACATTTAAAATGTACTTTTTAACTTGGCCACATGATGGGGCTAGTTGATCAGGTTTAAGTTTATACCTGATAAGAGACATTCAATAATCTCACGCTCCAGCAAGACTGCAATTTTATCTTCTAATCTGATCATCATGGCTGACAGTAGGACTCTTAAATGAAAAAAATAAAACCATTATACGAGCATCGTCTCTATTACGGTGCTTAAATTGAGGTCTGAATCTGAGTCAGTCCGGGGAGAGCATGTTGGCAGCTGTACAGAAAGCTGCTATCGGGCTGAATTCAGACAGACGCTGAGGGATGATACACACACTGATACCCAGATGAGAAACAGACAGTACAGTGGAGACGACTGGAGCCGCTTTAAAGGAAATATAGACTGCAACTTATCAGTCGGTGTTGATCATTTCTGCCTCTCATATTCAGTTCTGTATGGATATGATGAGACCTCATGCAACCACAGACGTGACAATGATCAACAATCAATTTTTCAGCCTGGAATTGGACAGATTTTGGAGATGAAACTTCAGTCACGAGCATATAAATAAAACATATCTTGAGTATTCGGTGATGGTTTGACCCTAGCTGTATTGTGAGTGCTCAACAAAGCCCTTCCTGACAATGTGGATTGGTTGTTGAATTTGAGTGCGCAGTTTGCCAACACTCATGTGTAGAAAAGTGGCATGCATGCATGCAGCGACATGCATTTATTCAGCAACATAACCATAAACAAGCATCTGTTGGTACAATGTAACAACGTTATAACATTGCACTGAACCGTAATACAATGTGCATACTTGTGAAAACTGAATGGTTGTGTAAACCCCATAAAGCAAACATACAGCAGCAGGTCTGACAGCATTACATGATAAGTTGTCCAACGGAAAGATTTATTGACATACATTGTTCACACAACATTTTCATTGATTTACAGGATTGTACTTTGTAGCCATCTAAACTTTTCAGCTAACTAAACTTTTCTATGAACTATGTGCATTGGCAGAAAACAAAGTTAAATGTAGGATAAACTCACTACCATTTTATCCGGATTATAAGTCGCTCTGGAGTATAAATCGCATCAGTCAAAAATGCGTGTTGAAAAGGAAAAACATAAGTCGCAGTGGACTATACGTTGCATTTATTTAAAAAAAATTATTTCACAAAATCCAAGCCAAAGAAAAGACATTTAATCTGGAAAGGTTAAGTTTTTCAAATCAACAATGGCACACAGAACAGCAGGCTGAATAGGTGTCCGTACATTTTAAAATTAACAAGACAAGCCAAATCAAGTTCAATAGGTCCCCAAGTCATTCCGCATCACTGAATCCATTGAATTACATAAATACAGGAGCAGCACAGAGTGGACTCTCGCGGCTGTAGACGGTAATGGTTTCTCTTCTTCATATGAAATAATTTTGATGTATAAGTTGCACCTGACCATAAGTTCCAGGCCCTCCAAACTATGAAAAAAGTGTGATTTATTACCGTCTGGAAAATACAGTACAATGACACCAGGATTTTGTCAATGGACAGGATTTTGCTAAGCTGATTTTATAACGCTACTATATAATTGCTAGAATGTTCTGGGTAGTTGTTAGGTGAACAAAAGTAATATAACAGCTTCACAAGCTATAATGAAATAGGTCACAAGCTGTAATGAGATAAATAACGAGCTATAATGGGAAAGATAACTCGCTATAACGCATAGATCACAAGCTTTAACAACATAGGTCACAAGCTATGATGACATAGATCACAAGGTATAATGGCATAGATAACGAGCTATAATGGCATAGATAATCAACTACAATGGCATAGATTACGAGCTATGATGACATAGATCACAAGCTATAATGGCCACGATAAAGAGCTACAATGTCATAGATCATAAGCTATAATGGCATAATCACAAGCTATAATAGCTTAAATCAAAAGCTATAATGAGATGGTCACAAGCTATAATGGCATAGATAAAGAGCTACAATGCCATATATCATGAGTTGTAATGACAAAGGTCACAAGCTATGATGGAATAGATCATGGGCTATGGTGGCATAAATTACAAAGTACAACGGCATATATCACGAGTTATAATGACATAGATTATGAGCTCTGATGGCATCGATCACAAGCTATTATGACATAGGTCACAAGCTATGATGAAATAGATCATGGGCAATGTTGGCATAAATCACAAGGTACAACGGCATATATCACGAGTTATAATGACATGGATTTAAGGTCTGATGGCATCAATCCCAAGCTATAATGACATGGATCACAAGCTATGATGGCATAGATCACACAATGTGATGGCATAGATCACAAGCTATAATGGCATAGATAACAAGCTGGTATAGATAATGAGCTACAATGGCATAGATTACAAGCTATGATGACATTGATTTTAAGCTATAATGCCATAGATCACAAGCTATAATGGCATAGATCAAAGCTACAATGGCATGGATAACGAGCTACAATGGCATAGATAAAGAGCTATAAGGGCATATGTCACAAGATGTGATGGCATAGATCAAAAGCTATGATGGCATAGATCACGAGCTACAATGCCATAGATCATGAGCTATAATGACATAGATCACAAGCTATGATGGCATAGATCACGAGCTACAATGCCATAGATCATGAGCTATAATGACATAGGTCACAAGCTATGATGGAATAGATCATGGGCAATGTTGGCATAAATCACAAGGTACAACGGCATATATCACGAGTTATAATGACATAGATTAAGAGCTCTGATGGCATCGATCACAAGCTATTATAACATGGATCACAAGCTATGATGGCATAGATCACACAATGTGGCTGGGCAAAAAAACAAAAAAAGTTATAAAAAAGATCACACAATGTGATGGCATAGATCACAAGCTATGATGACACAAATCACAAGCTATAATGGTATAGATAACAAGCTACAATGGCATAGATAATGAGCTACAATTGTCACGGTGATCCGTGTCATGTTTTGTGTCTGTTCTATATTGTCATCACCTGGACACTTGTTAATTATCACATCATTCATTCCACCTGTGTGTCATTAGTCTTTGTGTATTTATACCAGTGTTTGTGTCACAGTCATTGCCGGATCATTGTCGCTGTTCCACGTCTGTTCCTGTTGTTCTCTGTTTGAGTGTTCCTGTGTTACCTACCTGCCCGTTGTTTTACTCCTCGTGTTTTGTTTCTGTTGGTTAATAAATGTTATTTATTCATCTGAACTTTGCACATGCATCCTAACTTCCTCACTCCTGCATCCCAGTCGTGACAACAATAGCATAGATTACAAGCTATGATGACATTGATTTTAAGCTATAATGGCATAGATCACAAGCTATAATGGCATAGATCATAAGCTACAATGGCATAGATAATAATCTACAATGGCATAGATAACGAGCTACAATGGCATAGATAAAGAGCTACAATGCCACAGATCATGAGCTATAATGGCATATATCACAAGATGTGATGGCATAGATCACAAGCTATAATGGCATAGATAACAAGCTAAAATGGCATAGATAATGAACTACAATGACAGTTTACAAGCTATGATGACATAGATCACAAGCTATAATGGCATACAGTAGATCACAAGCTACCATGGCATCAAGAGCTACAATGGCATAGATAACGAGCTATACAAGCAAAGATCTTGAGTACAATGCCATAAATCACTAGTTACATTAGCAAATTAAAATTAGGTTTAAAAATATCCAGAAAACCCCATCAAATAATCCAAACAGTGAGACGCCCTACACCAATGAGACTGAGATGGAAAAATACCAAACTACACTGAAATATTCTTTCCCCCAGAACAATGCATATCTATACGTGATTGCAGATGCCGCAAACCGCAAACACTTTATCACTGCTGAGGCAAATGGTAAAAATTCATCATGTTTGAAAGAACAGTAATAAAAAGAAAATAAAAACAATCGTAAATGAAAAGGGCAGTGTACTTCAATAGCCTGCATAGAGATGAACGGTTATATGAATCATATATCTTTCCCCAGAAAGTCGCCCTTTCATATTTCATAAAAATGGCCAAAAAATACACCTTATTGGCATACTGAGGGTGTGTGGAAATAAAGGAGGAATAAAGATATGAAAGAAGCAACATAGAAATGGATGAATAAATGGATTTGTATTAAAACCAAGGAAGTGATGTCATTAAAGTCTGGCTCTTGTTACTTAACATCTGATTTTAATGGCCAATTAAACAAATGAAGTTTCTCAGTGCTACAACACGTATGACCCTAGAGACAGCAACCAGCAAACCCAACCTGACGCTGCTGTTTGCTCTGCTGGGCCGACTGAAGGCATATAGGTTCAAATAGTGCCTCATTAAAGAATCCTCTGTTTCTACACCTCTAAACCACAGGATTAGGAAGCTGATCCACTGCAAGAGTCAAGAGCACCATAAATATTTAAGCAAATCTGAAGCCTTTCTTAGCATTTATTGTAACACTAAAGTCCTCAGACAAAAGCTCTTGAAAGTAAAAGAGCATGACTGAAGTGTTGACAGTGACATTATGAACAGTGCTGCTAAGGATTTGGATTTGAATGTAGTTTAGATAAATAGAAAGTACAAAGTATGTATCATTCATGTTAATAAGGTTGGGGTTTGCAGCAATTCCCCTATAATTAAGCATTAGTAATGCTAAAAATGGCAAATGATATCAACTAGATGACTTGTAATGTTGGGCCTACATGCCAATCAGTCTCAAAGCCTTTCCAGTGGGATTCTCATTGAGGATTATGGGATACAGGATTGGATGGGCGCTGACCCAAAGCCCTGCTGAGCCAGCAACGCTTCCGGCCAATTCAGACTCCGATGCAGAGCTCAGACTGAGGTTTGCTGTATATAATTCAATACCTCACAGACTGATTGAGTTATGCAGTCTAACATTACCCAAAAGCACATTTATAATTCTGACAAACAGTTCCAGGCTCTAAACATTTGGTCAGCACATTTCTGAGTGTTTTTTAAATAACAAAGTTATGGCTTTGTTATCTTTGAACGCAAAAAAGGCCATTTGTCACCAAGATCGCTTCGGCTGTGTCTTAGCCTTTATTGCATGTAAAATGGCTGAGTTTTTTTAGTTCTTTTTGGAAAGGTTCATGACTCAAGCTGTCAGCAGATGGCACTGTGGTCCTGGTGACAGATGTGCAGTCATTGCGAGTATGAGAGAACGCAATTACTGCTGCTCAGGGAAACAATTAGGTGAAGTCAGACCTCGACACTATGCCGCCGCAACCCAGGAGAAAGGGAGGAAGATATAGAGAAAGCCCACTCCTGCGTTTTTCAGCTTTAATGCCCGCAGGCGATGGCGAGCAAGAGGCAGAGAAAGAGAGAGAGAGAAAGAGAGAGACCCTCTGGCAGCAGTAGTGTGTTAGCTACTAATAGGATGCAGCATACTTCAGCAGGGTCCTGTTTGATAGCACAAGTGTGAGTTGTGTACATGTGTGTTTAAAACTGAACGGTGATTTTACAGGATGCTGCTTGCACGTGCATTGGCATTGCCTTGATTTCTGGATGCTTGGGGTGGTTGCTAAAATGTTTTAGGTAGTTGCTTTATGGACCGGCTTGAAGTGATAAAGATTCTTTAACCACATTACTCAGTTGATCCCAGCCGGTCGATATACTACCAAGCGGCATGAAATACCGTGCTTTTATTGCTTTGTTAATTGTGATCTCTGACCAGTCCAAAACTCTCTTCATAAGGGTACCTCAAATATTCTGGCTGTGATTGCATCACATTGCACGGCGATTTCATGTTCAGTGTGGACAGACAAATTGCTTGTATCGAACAGTCAGAACACGGCGTACAGCTATAGAGTTTTTACGTGTGTTTCACATCCGTAGCATAAAAGGTGCGAGATAAAGTACACTGTAAAATAAAACTTGAGTTGAAAAAGTTTGGAAACCAGTGTAAAATAGTGTATTGCTGCGTTTACACCAACTGCGACAAAATCGCGTCTACCACGCCTAGTTTGCCGCTTGAACAGTTTGAATGCATTCACGCGTCTAGAGCAAAGTAGGCGCGCGGAAAAAGCAAGCATTTGACCCGCGTCAGAGACAAAATCCGCTTCTTGTGGAAAAGGCAAGTGCTATGCGGTTGTCTGTTTGCAAGATGGCTGATGTTGATTGTGCATTTATCAAGAGAGTTACCGGTTTGTATTTGGTCCCCTTACTATAGGGGGAAAAATAAACGGTGCGGGTCGATAAACGTCACGTGACTCAAAAGTGAAATGTGTATTACAACTTACCAGGTTGCCCAATGTCCTCACTGACACTCTTCCAAGTCAGGTCCTTTTTATTCCTGTCTGTATAGAAATAAGAACTTGTGTCGTATAGCTCCGGGTGACTGCTCACGGACAATATCAAGCGTTCCTTCATGCTGAATGTGTGACTCCGGGTGGAGCAGGCTCCTGATTGGTTAACACGGAGCGAAATTCCGCAAAAGTTCAAATTTTTCAACTCGGGTGTCAGCCGCCAATTCGCATCAAACGATACAACTATACAAAAGTTGCCATTTACATACTAGTAAAACAATAATGTCTTCATTGGCCAATGTTTGCATTACAGGTCATGAATGGGAATTTTGACTTCTTTTTTAATTTTAAAAATCTATATATCTATATCTCTTCAGTCAGCATATTGCATATTGTGGTTTGATGTAATACTTAAAAAATAATGTTTACTAGCATGTAAATCGCATCTGTTTTCCATTTCTTTATTATAGGCATTATTTTAAAAAATTGCAGATAAACTATTGAAAATGGATAATAAATAACATTTGAGTTCACTTTACTTAAAGCTATCAATAATGCATTTATAGAGATTAATAACGGCATTATGACTAATAATAAGTAACTTATAACATGATTATAACAATATAAATCAAATCAGTTATTTGAAATACTGTTGAAGTGAATGTGCATGATTAATTAAGTCGTAACTATAATATAATGACATTATAGCAATGCAGGCTGCATTTTTATAAATACCCTCATGAAAGTATACAACTGAGTTGTTTTTACTTATAAATCAGTGCATAATGCATCACTTATAAGTAATAATAAACATATTATAAATGTAACTATACTGTTCTTGTTAAGGGGTATAGGTGTTGTTGTGTCTTTATAAATATATTTATAGAATAGTAATAACTGCCTATAAATAATTATAAAGGGGGTTATAATACATTAAAAGAATGGGCTTCATAGACCGTGTTTTCCTTTAATGTTTACTAGATTGTGCTCCTGTAGGTAGTGACAGAGCACTTTTCTGTTTCAAGTAAAAACAACAGCAGTTTAATATTTCATGTTTATTTTAGTGGTTTGTTCTGGTTACAATACGATTGTATTTGTTAACATTAGTAAATGTATTAGCTAACATAAACTTAAAATGATCCATACAGGTTTTTTAACATTTATTAAACTTTTTAATGTTAGTTAATGCAAATACATTTGTTCGTGTTCATTTATATCCATTAAGACAGAGACAGAGAAAATGATAGTAAGTATTTTGTAAGTGTGTGGGCAGAAGGAAGTAAATGTGTTGACGTCTGATTGTGTGTATGAGAGAGAGAAAGTTTGTGTGTGTGTGTGAGACAGGGTGTGCAGTGTGTAGACTCTTTGTTTGTGCTTTACTGCATCATTAATCTCACAATTGTGAAACCTTACACACTTTACTGCACACAAGCACCCACTTGCGTGCGCCCGTGCAGAAGCGCTCAATTTCAAAACTTATAACATTTTGGCAATCATTCCCTCTCCTCCAGCAGAAATAAAGCTTGTTTCTTGAATTGGTTGTGTCAGTCTTAGCTAACATTGTGTCCAAACATGGTGCAATTTCATTTGTCCATAATGAAAAACAAAATACCGAACGACATGTATTATTAATTACATATATGCATTTTGTAGACGCTTTTATTCATTCAATGTATACAGTATATTGAAGTGTATACCCTGGGATCAAACCCATGACCTTTGTGTTGCTAACACAATGCTCTGCTAGTTGAACTACAGGAACAACATTTTGGATTTAACTGTGCTGTGGCTTTACAAATTCCTTGCAAAAGCTATTTTTTAGCATTACGATACACTTGCTAACAGGGTTTATCCTGTTTAGGACAAAAGATCATTGAGTTATTTTGTATTAAGGTCAATGACCTGTCAAAAACACAAGATCAGTTGGATCTCTGGTCCAAAAATGTGGTAAAATGAGAAGCCATCCTAATCTTCCCATTTAGCATCAGTGATCGATTGTTTTCCAGTAAGCCAAGGTCAAGAGTACATGAATGTATCACAACAATAAATGACTGGTTGACTGTCTGTCTTGTATTTCTTACATCATGAACACACTCCAACTCCTTCAGACTTTCCACACAGCTCAAGGTTGAGTTCACAAAGGGTTAAAAAAGCATCAGTTTCAGCTGTGAAAAAAGAAAAAACGGTCCTGATACATTAGATCACGGTAGCAAGAAAAATGGTCTGAAGCAGTGTCCAGTAAATACGGCGCACAGTATGATTAAACACTGCAGTTACCTCTGCTATATTCCTGCAAGTCCTGTTTACAGTTGTTACTCTGAATGGGAGGGATATAAAGCTCGAAGGCATTGAGCGCTGCTGTAACAAATCCATTTGTGTTCATTGCCCCGAGTTCAATTCATTGTGCAATTATGACACTGTAAATAGGCTCTTGAAATAATGCGACAAATACTCGATACAAAACGCCGCGATGCACATTAACAAGCACGTGACGCACACACACCGAATGCATTTTACACATGAACACACATGCACAGGTGAATCTCACCAAGCCTGTCATCATGTCTGATATAGTGAAGAAAAGTTAATGAGAAATTATATTTTGCATATAGCAAATGAAAGCTGTTTAAGGATCATTAACCATCAATCTTTGTGTTCATTGTGGCGTTATTTTTTATGACAATTATGCAGATTTGTTTTCTCCCAAAAACTGTATGCTGGAATGAAAAAAAAAATGCTTTTGACTTGACAGCCCACCTAGCAACCACCTTCTAGAAATGTGTAAATATCTGTTTTTGTAATACTGTATATGAATTATGAATGTGCTTAATTGTCATTCAAATGCAAACAAGTTGGCTCCTACAATAGGATTCATCCCAGCAAGCAATTTTGGGAAATTTGTTAAAATTAGCAAAGGCATTAGTTAACATAAAGTAACAATGAGCAATGTAGTTGTTTAACATTTATTAATCTTTGTTAATGTTAGTTAATGCAAATACAATTGTTCATGTTAGTTCATGTTTATTAACTTATGTTAACGGATATAACTTTTGATTATAAAAATGTTTTAATAAATGATAAAAACATGAACTAAGATGAATAAATGCTGTTAAAGTATTGGTCATTGTTAGTTCATATTAGCTAATGCATTAACTAATGACGTCTAACCATAGCCCAAAAATAAATGATTTAAAAAAATAAATGGTAACACTTTACTTGAAGGGGTGTTCATAAGACTGACATGACACCTTCATAAACCTTCAAGTGTTAATACTCTGTCAAATAGTTTTATAACAGTG
This sequence comes from Misgurnus anguillicaudatus, assembly GCF_027580225.2. Taxonomy (NCBI): domain Eukaryota; kingdom Metazoa; phylum Chordata; class Actinopteri; order Cypriniformes; family Cobitidae; genus Misgurnus; species Misgurnus anguillicaudatus. The sequence goes on from NC_073337.2 coordinate 7,647,014, forward strand.
TCATTAATATTTTACTTGACCTCAACTGCAGTGGTACAAATATAATTTATCATTAAAATGTCATTAAGTGTTAATACTCTGTCAAATAGTTTTATAACAGCGTCATTAATATTTTTCTTGACCTGAACTACAGTGATACAAATATAATTTGTCATTAAAATGTCATTAAGGGCCCTATTTTAAGGATCTGAAGCGCAAGTCCGAAGCGCAAAGCGCAAGTGACTTTGTGGGCGGATCTTGGGCGCTGTTGCTATTTTCCCAGCGGGAGAAATAAGTCTTGCGCCGGGCGCAAATCAATAAGGGGTTGGTCTGAAGTAGGTTCATTATTCGTAGGTGTGGTTTGGGCGTAACGTCAAATAAACCAATCAGAACGCTATCCAACATTCCCTGTAAACGCAAGGGCGCAAGTTCCATGGCGGGTTGCTATTATTATGACGGATTTGACAGGCGCACGCCAGGAGCGGTTCACAGCCGAGGAGATCGACGTTCTTGTAAGAGCAGTCAAAGACAGAGAAGTTGTTTTGTATGGGGATGGGAGACACCCGCCCAAATCAGCGTCGGTTAAACAGGCGTGAGAGGAAATAGTCGCAATTGTCTCATCAGCTGCGCCAAGCACTACAATGATGTCAGGAGACGGGAGGATCCCAAGCTTGCCAGCATAAATCGGGCACGCCGGGCACACAGGAGGACATCGCTGCGTCCACCCTCACCGCTGAAAGGGTTTGGGGTCTTTGAAATCGGACACAAGAAACGCAAGCAAGGTTCAACTCCAAAGTACACTTACAAATCAAGTTCACATACATGAAGGTTTCTTATGAAAACATTTTAATTATTATTTAGATAAAATAAACGTAATACAGCCACACAACAAACATATGAAAATATTTTAATCGTTATTTGCATGATAATTTTTTAACGCTGCCACACAAAATAAATAAAAACTATCACCACAATGCTCACCACAATGATTTCCCTTATCTCATGTATTAATATTTTTTATTGTAACAATTTATGATTTAATGATTTCCCTTATCTTATATTTTTTATTGTAACAATTTATGATTTGCAAAAATAACTGTTGCATCTGTGTAGATTAGATAAGCAATGCGTGTTGTGCACGCTATACATTATATTATGGTCAAGCATGCGCCCTTAAAATAGCATAATGAACCACGCGCAACGCGCCACTGACTTTAGACTAGTTTTTTTTGGTTAATAGCGCAATTGTTTTTTGAAACTGCAAAATAGCATAAGAGATGGTTTGTGCCGGAGCACGCCTCCTTTTTTGCGCTGAACCGCCCAGGGAGCACAAGTTCATTCCCTAGTTTGCCGACGTGCGTCTGTGGAGGGAAAAACCCGCTGTGCGCCAGTGCAAAATACGAAATGATACATGCGTCACTGACAAAGTCAATTGCGCTGGGTGCAAGATAGGGCCCTAAGTGTTAATACTCTGTCAAATAGTTTTATAACAGTGTCATTAATATTTTTCCTGATCACAACTATAGTGGTACAAATATAATTTGTCATTAAAATGTCATTAAGTGTTAATACTCTGTCAAATAGTTTTATAACAGCGTCATTAATATTCTTCAGTTCATGATGCTTTTTTAAGTTTCCTACATGTGTTTAACAAAAAATCAATCTTTCAATAATAATAATAATAATAATAATAATAATAATAATAATAATAATAATGTAAAAAATTATATTTTATTGCATTTGGAGACCAATTCACCTAAAATTAAATGAAAACTGTACAATAATGGGTTAAGTCATGCAGCGTTGGGTCCGTATTGCTGGAAAAACAGTTAATTACATTAAATTAATTATTTTATTGTCAGAAAATTTCAGAACCCTCTGTGTGAGGAAGGACAAGTTAAATATTAGCTGTCAGTTTTTTATGTATTGTGCACATACATAAAGTTAAGTATAATATTTTTACGTGTTTGTTGCATTTGGTTAAGGTATTTAAACATGGTTTAATTTATTTTTTGACATAGTATTAACTTAATGACATTTAAATGACAGTTTAATATAAAGTTAACCCATAAAGCTAGTTTCTGAAGTTTGATCAAGTTTGATTGTCATGTTTATGACAGATTTATGACAATTTATGATGTATTGGTTTATTTCAAGCTGTCATAACAAACAATGTCATCTTTGCATAAAAATGACATACAGCAATTGAAAAAATGACACTTAATGACAATTGTCATAAATGTGCATAAACTCTCTTTCATGTTCACGACATGTGTCATGTCATGATTATGAATGTGTCATGTCAGTCTTATGAACACCCTTTCAAGGAAAGTGTTACCAAATAAATAAATAAAACCAAACACTTTGTAATCACTGTTGACTTTGCTTACCTAATGGAATAGCATACATCTCAACAATTATTTGGGCAAAACGGCATGTAACCAGATTCAAGTTTATTTTGGCTAAAAGTGAGTTACTCATAGCCGGACTATATCGGGTCTATGGTTAACATAGACGGTGAAATGACAACTAATGTATGACTTACTTCTTTCTACTGGTTGTGAGATAAAATGGTTTTTTTTTCGTGAAACTCATTGCATTAAGTAAAAGTGACTCACCAGCTACACTCCGCCGTCATGCACTTGTATCAGAGGACACCGACCACTTCTGCTTCTCAGCCATAATCTTATCCAACATATTCACGCAGACTCTCCAAACACAAAGAGATCTTCACATACAAATCCACCTGATATGGCCTGCAATGCAATATGTGATGGAGAAAAAAGAGAGAGATGGTCAGGTTAATGCGAAACACAAGTTTCGCTTATCTCTTTACGCCGAACAACAAAATAACAGAAGTTAATTGAAAGGCAGTTGTGATGTTTACTGCAGGAGTCTGTGGGAAAAACAAGAATGACAGATTTACTCTGACAGCAGGTAGACAGGTAGTTCAGGAGGAGGTATCGTAACCCCTGTCCAAACTTTCCAACACATCAGCTGCCTTTAGAGCCATGCCTGAGCGACTGGTGCACATGTTGAGTCTGATAAGAAAACAATGGTGACCCTTCATGAACCAACTCATTTGAGGTTCGTACCTGGAACATTTCGGTTACCAGTCTCAAACTAATTCTACTGGTCCAGAAGAAAACAAGTCATGTTTTCATTAATATTACCAGGGTCAGTGGAATTTGGTTAGCCCTGGATTTTACAGACATGCTCAAATATAACTCACACAAACAATCACTGTTTTACTAACCGGTGACTAGGCAAAACCCCATAGCTATTATAATCCACACCATCCACACAGATTCAAATGCCATTTACTAGCACATAATAGCGTGCACCATCAAGCTGTTCTTCATTGACTGCATGCCGACTACAAATTCATCGCATGCCTGCATTATGCTAAACTATAACCCAAGAAATCAGTTTAATGACCACAGGTGGCTTCCTCTCTGCCGGTGTTCTCGTCCTGTGCAGATATTAATGGAGGTGTCAGAGAGAAGGTGTGTGAATTTTCTCTCCTGTAGGTGGAGCGTTTCGGTGGAGTCTCGGCAGTGTATCGGGTGGATAGTGTTACAGTCTGCTTCGATATCTGACGCTCCGCAGGGAGAGGAAAGAGAAAATGAGAGCTGCAGAGAGGCCAGATGGCAAAGACTTCACTACACTGAGCTGAATCAGGATTTCATCAGACACTTTAAGACACTTTTAATGTCTATGCAGAATACTGCAGTTGAGTTCAACTTCATTAATATTCCTTGTGTTTGTATTCGCTGTTTGTAATCTAGTATCTCCTTGATTGATTGAATTGTGCGGTCTGATAACAGACATTCCCCAAAACAACATAATTCTGACAAATGACTCCAGGCTCTAAACATTTGATCAGCACATTTTTCAGTGTTTGTTAATAATAAAGTTATAGCTTTCTTATCTGTGAAAACCACCATTTGTCACGACGATCATTTTGGTGGTGTCTTGGTTTTCGTTATAAACTGAAGGTTCTTTTTATGTTTAGTCTATATTCTTGTACGTGTATTTGACATGCTGATGTGAGACGGGGAAGGGTATGAATTACTTATGTTTTTGCAGTATTTGTGGCAACATGAAATTTCATCAACTTGGTTTTGCAAGTCAATTCAACCTACTATTTTAAGTTTTGGCTTAAAAATGTTGGCATAACATATGAAATTAAAGTAACATAAATATATGTTTATTTGACAAAAATGTTGCATGTTTATTACAGTGAAGCTCAAAGGCTGAAAGTTTTAAATTTAGTTCAGCACCAGTCCTTACTGTTAGGAGAATGATCCATTTAGTGGTTTGGAAAGCAGACTTTAACTCTTTTCCCGCTATTGACGAGTTAACTCATTAATTAAGAGAAAACGCTTCCCTGCCAATGATGAGTATTTTCGGCAATCCGCAGTACCGTTAATTTCCACCAGCTCTTCCGCAATTTATACAACCCGGAAGCAACACCTCACATGAAAGAGATCAGATTCAGAGCGATCCTCAAAACATGTGGAGTTCTTACTCTATCAAAGTCCTTCACAAAAATGCAATTCAATTATCTCAAAATTTGGTGTTTTTGAAGAAACCCATATTTGAGACGTCATAAGAAGATAAATAATCAAGGTAGGATGAAAAGTTTTTTTTTTGTTTATATATTTAAAGAAGAACATTTTCTGGAAGGCATTCAATCCTTCCAGATTCCAGACCCCTCCTGGCAAATTGAGTCGCAATGAGCAATTTTAAAAAAAAATTGTTATTGTTATATTCACATTGTCTTTTTTTAAAAAAAAATACTTTTGGAATCTGACAAAAATGACAGAGCTACACCTGTTTAAAGTTGAAAGAGGCAGCAAAGTAGAGTTCTTCTAGGGTACAAAGAAATGTACCCGACCCGAAATGACCAGAATCACTTTATACCCGAACCCGACTTGCATTTATATATATTTTTTTAAAGAAAGACCCGACCCAAGACAAACCCGAGAAAATCAGACCCGAGTCCGACCTGAACCAGTGGCAATTTTTTTTTACCCGGCTGGTCCCGAATGTAAGCGGCACCGACATGTGTGCATTTTGCAGACTCACAAGATAGAAAGAAACCTTGCTGGTCTCGCCTGCTCCATTTGTTTGAAGACGACACCCAGGTAACGGCTAAAATGTATATTTAAAATTGACTTACATGTCTGTCTCAATGAAAATTAACCGCAGACACACAATGTCGCAAGCGCTCTGACGCACACACGCAAGAGAGGTTGGGTTTTCGGGTCCATTTGGCAAAAACACATTTATTTTAAATTACCCGATGCCGCTAATATTATACCTGACCCGTGTATGAGGCACACTTGAAATTTTTAGACCCGAACCCGATCGGGTCTCGGGTCGGACCTCGAGTTTTCGGATTTAAGTGGACCCGTAAAGACCTCTACAGTCAATTTTGAGACAAATCAAAATAATGATTTTTGAGGGTTCCAAAACAAAATGACTTCAACTATACCTTAAAATCACTGGTAACACCAACAAATGTTACATTTGATGGCTTTGAGATCTACTGTAATGCAAGATCTTATGAAAAATTACACATCAGATTTTTCCTCAACAGTTAACCAAACATTTACTTAAAGACATTTCACTTTTGTAGATGTAAAATAAGTATTTGGTGTCCCCGGAGTGCATATGTGAGGGTTTAGCTCAAAATACCCCACAGATAATTTATTATAACATGTTAAAATTGCAACTTTGTAGGTGTGAGCAAAAATGTGCAGTTTTTGGGTGTGTCCTTTAGATGCAAATGAGCTGATCTTTGCACTAAATGGCAGTGCCGTGGTTGGATAGTGCAGATTAATGGGCAGTATTATCCCCTTCTGACATCACAAAGGGAACCAAATTTCAATGACCTATTTTTTCGCATGCTTGCAGAGAATGGTTTACCAAAACTAAGTTACTGGGTTAATCTTATTCACATTTTCTAGGTTGATAGAAGCACTGGGAACCCAATTATAGCACTTAAACATGGAAAAAGTCAGATTTTCATGAAATGTCCCCTTTAAGACATAGCAGAGGAAGATTGTTTTCAAGTATTATCACTTTTTATAACTTTTTTAAATCAAACAAGTCCTGCACTTTATTTTCTCATTCCATGCTTCTTTAAAACTGAAACCAAAAGTCCTGATGCAAGTGCTTTGCTTCTGATGGATGAATGAACACGCAACTTTGGCATTATCCCAAATATATAATGACGTTCTTTATTTAGTGTACAATAAAACTGTGCATTAATATGTATGATAGGCCTTTTTAATTATGTTGTCTGAAAATCAATTCTTTTCTTTTTATGCAGCGATGCAGGATCATTCACATCAGCATCACAATCATAGACCGTAAAAAAATATGGACGTAGTGTCCGTGACGTCACCCATTGGTTTGTGAAGATCGTTTCTGAAGCTTAAAGTAGGCGTTGCCTGCCGTTGCCATCTTGGCCGCGCGTCCCCGCGAATCACTCGCGGAAGACTGAAAATGGGTAAAGAGGCGGGACATGGGTGAAGCTGAGGTGAAACCACGCCCGCCTAGCCAAGTCTAGTCACAGCAGTGGCTGTTCAACCGTCACTCAAGTGGCCACGCCCTTAATTATGCAGAAGTTTAAGGCTTAATATAATTTAAACGATGAGTTACAAAAAAATTCAGCCCCCTCACAGTTTTCATGAAGAGCAAAATTAGCTATACAGACCAAAAACACTTTTTGTACCAGGCTGTAAACATATTATTTTCTACTGTAAAGTTGGCAATTTTTAACATGGGAGTCTATGGGAGTTGACTCCCTTTTGGAGCCTGCCTCAAGCGGCCAGTCGAATGAATTGCAGTTTAAGTCATCCATATTGGCTTCATTAGAGAGATCGGAAGGTTGCCCCTCGATCACAATGCATCATAAAAATGGCAATCTTTCATGGATTATTAAAGCAAGGGAAAGATTTAGATTGTACACCATATTGGATGTTTAATTACTATTTGGTGCATTCAGATACAATTGAGTTCTTCATGAGTGCTTCATGAACTTTTTTTTTTTAAACTCAAATGCACCCAAAATGGGAATTTTTCACTTCTTTTGTCTGTATCTCAAAATTAGACCTCAAAATAGCATTTCGACTCATTCTGGTCACATATGTATATGTTTGTTGTGTTCCTATTCATGAATTAACAAGCATTCTTTCAAATGCATTGTTTTCAGTTCATATACACTTTATGTACAGAGTAATTGTTCATTAAAGGAGCGGTGAATCAAAAACTCAATTTTAACTTGATAATTTGTTATATAAGAGGTCATCATACTTAAATGAACATCCTGCAAGTTTCAGAACTGAAAACGTCCGTGCTACTGAAATATAACCGTCTTTGGCACCAAGCCAGCTAAAAACTCCAGTCTAAAATTCGGAAATCTATGACGTCAAAGTAGAATTGAAACACCTCCCCATAACCAAAAGGACAAGTCTACTTTTGTAGCCCCGCCCACAGCTTCGCGTGACACGTGTGTCTCAGTAAGTAAACATGTCTTTAAAGATTGACAAATTTAACCAAAATGACTTTTTAAATACATTTTTTCTGAGAGACTTTTATTTTGACGCGGTGATCTGTTATGATACCATGGAAACGCTTTTTCGGTTTTGAAAGAACCGCGTGGGAACAACACAGAAGCTAAATACTTCAATTCGGAGGCTTGGAACCTAACATTAGCAATATGCTTGGATAAAGTTTGCTTTTGAAGAAGTTCCAGCTCGTGTGGGGAGCGTTTGTTAACGTTGTGGACATGGATTCATTTGTAAAGAAGTCGATGCTGGATTTGCAGAGAGACTCAGAAGCACCACTTATATTGGATCTGACAACAATGACATAGCAGTATAATTCACAGTAAGACATTTTACTTTATTTAAGTTACTGCGTTTCACTATTGCTTTGTTAAAAGAGATTGCTTGATGTGTCCTGTTGTAACATCCGTGTCTAAATACGTTTGTTGACTGTTTTAATTTATTAAAAACATTAAACGATTAATAAAGGTACAACACTTAACAATACGACTGTAATTTAAAGGTAGAAATATACAAAGTTAGTTATAAGGAAGGATTTATCAACCGCAGTTTAGATTCTGATGCCCGTTTACTGTGTTGTATACGGTAACTTAGGCAAGTTGCGTTTGAAAGGTCAAACACTCAACAAAGCTTATTTTTTATCATATAACTGTGGTATTTAACATTACGTGAATGTAAAAGCAACCTCACAAGCACAATAGAAATATACAAAGTTATTGATAAGGATTTATTAGCCGCAGTTTAGATTCTGATGCACGCTTACTGTGTTTTATACGGTAATTTAGTCACGTCGAGTTTTGTTTCTACTTTAATATACGTATTGTCATTTATGTGTATCATGTTTAGCACCCAGAATCTTTTGTGTCTCAAACATATTTGTGTTCGGCTGCTATTTTTATCACATTAATGTTTTAAAAACATTTCCCTACATGTAATGACGGGGAATGAAGCTGTCCATTCATAGCAGTGGGTGTTTACGTTCAGGTCTTCAATGCGGCCCGCCCCTTCAAACGAACCATTTCTCAAGACAGCCACTAATCCATGTTACAAAATAGCGTATTACTTATTGCTTTTGATGTTTTTGAATGTAAAAACAACGCGAAATGCATAAGTAGACATCAATCAACGTCATAAAGCAATAAAATCGACCAATTCACGGCCCCTTTAATGAAAAGAAACACATGGAAGCTTGTGTATTGATTTAAACATTTGTCATGGACCTTGCGACTATAATGCAATTTTGTTTTTTACTCTGTGACTACATTACAAATAAATATGGTTCATTGTACATGACTTCACGTGCCAGTGGTTGCACACATTTCTAAAGGGGATCGCACACCAGCCGCGCAGCTCAGGGCTGCGCCGCGCCGTTCTACAAAAATCGAACACATTGTTTTCTATGAGTATACGCACACCGGCGCCGCCAGGTGGCACCTGTCCGCGCCACCCAGCTGTGACTCAGGAAGTTGCTCAAATCCCTGTCTCGCCACACAGCGCCACTCACATAGTTTAACATTAAATAACATCATATTTGTCCCACATCATTAATGATTAACATTGGCTGCTAACGTATATTTTACATTTTGAAGTAGACGCTATCTGACGAAGCTCGCGCTATTTAATGTGCACTTCCGGTTTACAATACCTCCGAGTTCTCCTAGGCGCGACGCCACGCGCTGAGCTGCGCCGCCGGTGTGCGATCCCCTTAAGGTTGTAAACCCTGCTGATAAACCATCACGTTTGAAATCTCATCAGTATGAAACACAATCACTGCAGTTTTTGTGTGTATGTTAGGAGTGACAGGTGCCGATCCATCACCAGACTGTGTGACAGTGATGAATGACTTGCCATTCAATACAGTACATGCTAACACACACACACACACACACACACACACACACACACACACACACACACACACACAGTCACCAACCTGGACAGCGTCTCATATTCAGCATAAACTGCATCAGAGGACACACTTCAAACCTGTCAGCCATTGCATTTGCTTCCCCAGAACAGATTGAATCATTTCATACAGGAAAACGGGGATTCTCCAAATTGCTCCGGGAGCCCAAACTTTGCCTTCAAATATTTACAGAGCTGAGAGGAGACGGCAAAATATCAGTGATGGATTTATGGGCCAGACGACTGAAGTGGAGCACTGAAGTATGAGACAATTTCTAAACAAGTCATCTTAGACGCTCTTTAGGGATGCATTTAACTCCCTGTGTCAGCTAGAAATATGAGAAACATCCCAGCGTGCTGGGCTCAATAAGACGAGAAACTGGAAAACAGGATACATTTGCTGCTTTCACAGGCCCCATCCAGAGAAACAAGAAGGAAAAGATCGAGACGAGACAAAAACACAACCAAAAACTTCATCATCACAAGCTCAAGCTTGTGTTTTGTATGCCATTTTGTTGATTTATGCTATTGAGAAACTGAATTGTCACTGATAAAGGTCAGAAACTATCTCTGAGGCATTGCAAAAATGCCTGGCATTTAACTGATGCTTTTGTATTAGTGTGGTTATAAAAACATCAGCACTCAACGTGTTGTTATGCAGGTGGTGTGCTGTAAACATGGCAGTGAACTTTAACTCATCTGCTGTTACACTGTAAAAAGTAAAAGTTGAAAAAGCTGAAAAGAAATACTTCAATTACAATAATTATACTTCAAAATTAAGTTTTTTCAACTTGTTTCAATAACAGCAGGAATGCTATGGAAGCAAGGACGCTTAGATTGGTCAATGTACAAATGTGTACAAATGTGTGTTGGCTTTTCTAAAGGAACAGCAGCAAAGAAAACATTGACATAGAAGAAGCAGGACAGCTTTTGTGGTCTGCCTGTTGTTCTCGCAACAATTGCGCACATGCTGGAAGGTCTGTGTGGAGGCGTCCTAGCGCATTAAAGGCTGAAGTGATGAAGCGTCTTAAGCTTTGCATCATCACACATCAATACCTGACCACACAGATGAAGTAGTGCTTCCACCAGACAGCAACACAAAATTTATAATCATCCACTGTGCATCAGTTTGAGCAATACTGAAATGATAAAGAGAAAGGGATAGCAGAGAGAAAACAGAAAATAGACTTCGGCACAAACACTTTTAAAATGTAGATTTTTTTACTGTCAGCAGAGAGCAACAAGCTAAATGGATAAATCTAATACCATGATGCAGAGTAAATGCTTTTAGTCAACATGATCTCACGGAAAGTCGTGTTATAGTCACAAAAAATTTGATTAATTTATTTATGTCCATGGCACGAAATTCTGCTTTTTTGTGCTTTTATGTATTGGTTTCTACATGTTTTTCTTCAGGAGTTGGGGTTAGGGTTGAGGTTTGGTAAGGATGTCTTAAAATGTAACAGAAAGTGATTCTTACCCCAACCCCAATCGACAATTGGGAGAAAAATGAAAAAAAAAAAAACAATGAGAAAACAATACATAAAATGAAGTGAAACGAAAAAGAAAGACGTGCAACGGACACAAAAAACTATTTATAGAAATTCGTGTGAGTGACATGACAAAGACATTCATGCTCAAATCACAAAAAAGCTGAATTTCGCACCGTGGATACAAATAAATTAATCAAATTTTTCGTGACTATAACACGACTTTCCGTGAGATCAGTCTGCTTTTAGTAGATGTTGCACAAGTAAGCTTAAAAGACAAGGACAGATACACTGCAGGAGACCAAAGCGAGCAGAGAGAATTGGTTTTACATCAAACGTCATGTAGTAGTGATAAACAAGGGTGAAAATACTCTTTCATAATTATCTTATTATCAGTGGTGGCCGTTGACTTCTTTTTTTGAGGGCGCTTAATGCGAAGTTCGTCACAACATGTATGTAGCCCGTCATGTGTGTGGTTCCTTTTTTCAAAATATGTGTTCTGCGCGTCGAGTGATCGTGTGTGCATCACGTGTCTTGTCAAAATAAGTGCCTGCTGCAGACGCGTCTAAAGGGTTTATGATAAAAGAGACGCTCGCGTTTGCCAGATACTCGCATAATCTCATTCGTAATCAAAGTTTACTGTTAAGGGAGTGTCTTGCGTGTATTTTGTGAACGTGAGCGTCTCTCTTATCATAAACAGTTTTGACGCCTGTGCAGCAGGCAATTATTTTGACAAAACACGTGATGCTCATGGTTAACATGACCCAACAAACACATATTTTGAAAACGCAAGGCACACATTTATTTTGAATTAGCGTCCCTCGAGCAGTCACGAGCCGCCACTGCTTATTATGATCTTTTACCATAAATTAATATATTGATGCTGCTGACACTGTAAAAAGTGTAAACAACCGATCAATAAAAGCTGCACTTTATCTGACAATTCGGGGGTGAATTTCCCGAAAGCATTGTTAGCCAACTACTGTCGCCAGTTCCATCGTTTCAGCATACTTCACCGATGCGAGCTTTCCCAAAACCATCGTTCCAGCAAACATTCGCGAACTGCATCGCAAAGTTGTGTCGTTGGAACGTCAGCTCTTCACCTGTCGCTAGAAGCGTAGTTGATATGTAGACTTACGTTGATCATGCTTTTGAACAAAATCAGCAAAAAACATGTAGTGCAGTCTATATCATTCTAAATATATTAAAATTTTATTTTACGTCTTTGTAAACAGAATTAAAGCGCTGCATTTGAAAAATGCGCATGTGTGCAGTCCTACGAGCTTTAAGACCCTGTGGAATCCCTGGGAGAAGTGACGTAAGAGGGAAATGCGTATTAATTGAATATCTTGAAAATAAATAACAGATAACAAAATCACCATAACAAATACAATATATGAAGAGTTTCGTTGCAAAACGAGATAAATCAATTTTTTAACATTTTTGTCAAAACATGTTTAGTGTTATGTTTTATGGTGCTACTTAGCTGTATTTTTGAAGTTATGAAGGTTTAAATCAAAACAAACCAAATGCAGTTGAATTGATATTAATTGGAATGCACAGCCAAAAAGCGAGATTTCTGCACAATTAAAAAACGGAGTTATCTCGTTTTGCAACGAAACTCTTCATATGTTATTTACAGCAATAATCTGACATTAAATCGATTTGCACAGATTAATTAGTACTTCACCTCCCACATACATGGTTCAAACGACGAATGTGCAACAAAGTTACTATGCTTTCGGGAAACAGTTGTGACAAGGTAGTTAGTTTCTCCATCTATACATAGTACTATGTTGGTTCAGCAGCGAGTTACATCGTTGTTTGGGAAACGCACCCCAGAGTGACTTTTTATTGTTGACTTGAGGCAAAATGCTGCTTCATTTTTAAGTCACTTTGGATAAAAGTATCTGCTAAATGAATAAACATAAACAAATGCATCAAATATAATATGCAAAGTCTCATAATTAAATGATAAAATTAGGAACATCACAGTTTGATTTCAAATTAATTTCAATCTTTGTCAATATTTCACAGACATTTTTAGATGTTTTCACAGAATATATGTATTATTCAAATTTTTTTTTTATTTATATAAAAATAAAACCCAGTAAATCACAAAAACATGACTTTACCTGGATTAACACAATAATAATCATATATATATTATAATACCATAACATATTTTCTGTTGACTATATGCTTGCAGAAAGTGGATTTAATTGCTGGTATTACACTGAACAACATTCTGTTCATTAACAAGAAATCTGTGAATAAAGCAAACATATTTCAAAAATGTATAAATATTAATGACACATCCGAACAATACAAGACACAAAAGGCCAAGCCCTGCGGTTTTTCTATTTAGCACAAGGTTTTGCCAACTAAATCATGCATCTGTGCTTAAAGGGACAGTAAGTATGGTTTTAAGTAAAAGCAAACGTACAGTAGTCTAAATAAGAACACAAAGCACTGAAAGTTGCATCCGTCATTTTAGTGCTGATTCATAAGAACAATGAGTCATATGAATCAGACAATCAAATATGAATCAGATTTTCCCACCCTCTTAAAAATAAAGATGCTACAAGAGGTTCTTCACAGCGATGCAATAGAAATAAACATTTCTGGTACCCCAAAGAAACGTTCAGTCAAAGGTTTTTAGAAACTGTGTCCACAGAAAGTTTTTGTGGATGTTAAAAGCCTGAAAAAATAAAACGTACCAATATTCCCCTGCTAACGCTTCAGAATAAGATTCCAGAAATCAGAAATGGCAGGTTAAAATCAATATGAAACTTGTGGGTGGGTATATTAAAGTCAATATATTCAATTTCAGGTTTGATGTTTAAAAAGGCAGAGCAGAATAATGTAATCTCTATGAGATAAAGATTGAATTAATTGAATTTAATTAGAAAGATGGAGAGAGCTCTCACCACTAAGAATAAAACCTGTTAAAGCAACACGCATCATCTTAATAGGTGGCCAGTGAATCAATAATCTAATCGAGTAGCTAGCGCTCCATCACTCTCCCTCTCTGCTCACATCTTATTTCGTCTGGCTTTAGCAGCGACGACATTAACTTGGATGAGACAATCAAAGGGTTTTCTCAGATCTCCGCACAAAATCATTCCTAGCACTACGTAACGTCGAGCCATTCCTTATTAAGAACGAGGATTGCTCTGTTAAATATACTGCAGATAACAAAACCCCCAATTCCCCGATCTCTTGTCAATTATATGAGTCATCCCCAGCAGGAACCTTTCTGAGCTCTGTGTTTCTTTTCAATCAAGACCTTCATGTTTAAAGGATAATTTAGTTCAACAGTAACTCGTCATCTGTCTACAGTTTTGTAGTTCTCAGATGAAAGGAAAACCGGGGTGCTGTATAAAGATATTGAGTGACTGTGTGTGTGTGTTTACAGCCTGCAAATGAGTTTGTACAAAAAGAAAAATCTATACAAAATGCACATCACATTTGTGAAGCAAAACGAAAAATCTAATAATCAAGGAGAAAAGCTTAGCCTTGAGTTCAAAGACATTTAAATATTGACTTTAAAAATCAACAAAAGATAATTTTGCACAAAATATAATCAATATTATTATGCAAAGCATTACAGTCAGTGTAAATCAAGCCTTGAGTTATTTCTCTTTCTGTGCTTTCTTGTGGAAAACATCTTAATTTGTTGTTTTTGATTTTAAACAGGCACTTTGCTATGTTTATTAGAGCACTGCTTAATGGAAATTGCACAGTATACAAAAAAATGCCTGGCAAGCACCACTCGCATTTTCTTCTGTGAAAAAAATCAACAAGGACATATCTTGCGCGTGATCTATAGTTTCAACATAACCTCTAGAGACCTGCATGCCAACGTTTTAAACTTTTATATTCCCTTAAAAACAGACTTTTCCTTTCTTGCTCTGATGGAAAGATGTATTAAGAATAGAGTGCCTTTAAGTGTTAGACCGACATGTAGACATTAAAGCCCTGCTTCAGTCTGTTAGACATCAAGGGATCGTCACTTTGTCTGCCCACCTCTACAGGCACGACCTACAGGGACCTTACCGATGGACAGTTTTCCCTATATACTAATGGTTGACCAATATGATGTTTTTATTGATGACCGATGCCGAAAGCAATGCCGCTGATATGTAATTACAGTAAATGAGAGACAAACAGAACATTGCTGTGCGTAATATTTACCAATACAGCAGGGAAAATAAGTATTTGACAAATCAGCATTTTTATCAGTAAGGGGATTTCTAAGTGGGCTATTGACACAAAATTTTCACCAGATGCAGTCATCAAGACAAATATTAAATTCACACAAAGAAACCAGAACATTTAAGTATACAAGCCGAGTCACAACAAACAAAGCGAAATGACACAGGGAAAAAGCATCGAACGCACTTTAATACTTTGTAGAAAAGCCTTTGTTGGTGTTACAGCTTCTAGACGCCTCTTGTATGGAGAGACCAGTCGTCTGCATTGCTCAGGAGTGATTCTGGCCCATTCTTCCACACAAATGGTCTTTAAATCTTGAAGGTTCCTTGGGCCTCTTTTATGAACTTTTATCTTCAGTTCTCTCACTGGGCCATTCAACCAACTTGATTTTAGATAGATGGCAGCAGATTTTTATCCAGAATGTCCCAGTACATTTCTCCATTCATCCTGCCAGTACCTCTTGCTGGAAAGCAGCCCCAAACCATGATGCTTCCACCCCCAAACTTAACTGTTGGTATGGTGTTCTTGGGATGGTGGGCAGTGCCAATTCTTTTCCGAACATGGTGTGTAGAATGACTGCCAAAATGTTCAATTTTGCTTTCATCTGACCATACTATATTCTCCAAATTATCCACAGGCTTTTCCAAATGCTCTTTCGCAAACTTTAACAGAGCCTAATGAGAATTAGGACTAAAGCAGCTGTTATCAAATAGTATTGATAGGGGCAGGGTTCCTCTCTCAATACTGACAGATTTCAGGTGATGATCTGGCTTTCTATGCCATTTTGCACCTTGTTCTCTTCATGTGTTCAGTACTTATTCCCTGTGTCATTTCACTTTATTTATTATGACTCAACTTGGATACTTAAACGTTCTGATTTCTTTGTATGAATTCAATATGTGGCTTGATGGCTACATCTGGTAGAAATTTTGTGTCAATAGCCCACTTAGAAATCCCCTTACTGATAAAAATGCTGATGTGTCAAATACTTAATTTCCTCACTGTATACCGTCTTAGAAGATATGTGCAAAGTAACTGCCGAACATGAAACCACTAAATATAAAAGACATTTAGACATTTGGCAAACAGGTTTGTACAACAAACAAATTTAAAACACGTCTAGTAGAGATCCACTGTACTACATTGCCAGAACGAATACTACATATAATGCCCTTGTTGTAAGGCATATAGCATGCAAGGTAAATGCATTGATTTGTTTAATAGGGTGTCCATATTTCTCTGTGACATTTGGACCCAAAGTGGAGCGCTTAAAGGTGTGATATCCCGGGTAATACTGTAGAGCTGCTTAATATTTAAGAGGTTTGTGCTTTTTGTGAGTTATAAGTAACATTCATTATATTGCTCTCATTTCTCTTCATCTTTTTTGAGGCAGGCAATATTTACAGCACCTCGGGGGTCCTTTGAATATTTGGCAGATCCTACAGTGCTACAGGAAAGAATTTATATTTCCTCTCTGTGTATCTTTGAGGCCCGCTGTTGATTGTCAGAAAATTCACTGCCGCGTGAAGAGATTTTGCAGGAAGGGAAACCGTGACTCAAAGAAAGTCTCGCAAATCAAAGAGGTTTCCAAAGTAGCGACAACGAGAATCAGCCTTCATTTTACCGTCGCTCGGCAGACACCGGTTCCTGGGTGGCTTTCTATTGATCCTTTGAATCGTTTTGAATCACCTCACAAAAGCTCCTGATTAAAACTGGAGGAGAGCAGCCAAATAACCTCCCATCAAAACCCCGTCAAACATTCTTCAACCGCAGCATGTGGGATAAAAATTGATCTGCCCGTCAATCCTGAACCGATCAATGATTTAAATGTGTTAAGGCGCAGATAATCGCGTGCGCCGTGTGTCCTGGTGTGGAGGCGGGCGGTTATTGGTAGTGTGGAAAAGTTACGCTAACCTCTGGTTTACAACGATTGATCCAACAGGATTTAGGAGATGAATGTGATGTGTTTCACGAGCAATGACAAACACAGCATGTCTTATGGGCACAGTGGGATGGAGACAAACACGTGTGCTGGGTCCAAAATTAAAGGATCTGTCAATTGCAAGCAAATTAGAGCAATTTACAGCAGAGCTGTCACCAAAGCAGCTTACACAAGAAATACAAGCGTTTCAACACCTCAATGGATATTTAATTCGGGTGAAATGTTTTTGCATATATCATTCAACAGATGGCGCTGTGGCACTAATATTTCAGACACGTGGCTCATCAAAAGAAAACACATAAAGGAGGAGAGGGGGCTGATCCTATCTCCGATAAATAAGATTACAGAGAAAACGAGTAAGATGAGAGCTAGAAAAAAAGGACACCTCCACTCCACTTTTACATAACCGCCACAATAAAACCACATCCGTATTTACGCACCCATAAACGTACACGGCTTGGTTTCATTTTAGTACCTCCAGCAGGTAGGGGGGAAAATAAATCCCTTGAGAGATGGTCATATCAGTGCGGTTTATCTGAACCACAGTTTAATCCCATCTCCTCCCGACCGCCTGTGATCGCTTTCTGGGCTGTGCAGAGATCCACAGGAATGACTAAACGGATGGACAGGGATTTACCGTGGTCACAGTGATGGACAGTGGGGGTCTGCTAATTTCCTTCCGATTTCAGATCAGCATCATCTACAGAACGTCTGGAGAAAACGAATGTCTGAAAACACACAAGTGAGGACGACTGGAACTTTCTTTTATGAGCCCACAATTCCACACAAACCAAATTTAATTTCATTTTCAAGAGCCGCTTGCATCTGAGGCCTGCGGAGCAGGATAGAAATGAAGTCATATGTGGCTCTGCTGGAGGTGCCAGACCACAACGCACCTTATCTTAAAGAACTGAACTAAAACCTTACAAGATATAGTTTACAGCATTTTATTTCCTTATAAAATGTCTTGAACCAAAAGCTGTTTCTTATTTTTTCAATTACACTCTTTAACATTCCCAGTATGACTTAAAAGCAGCAACAATCCTTGCGAGTCTTTATGTATACACATGGTGTAAACTGGCTTCTTATCTACAAAGTGCCGTTGATGTCATATGGAGCCGTGATTAATTTGTTTAATCACACACATGCACAGTGAGCCGAACAGGCAGGGCAGCTGCGCAGAAATCCAGCACATTCAGGTCAAAGATCAGCATGCACAGACAGCATCATGTCATGCCAATGAATCACAGAGAGTCATCACCCCAACGGAGCTCTGCTCATGGACCAAATTCCCTTTGGACTCATGCATAAACAGAAACACACACACATGATGACAATGACGTCATTATATTTGAGTGCTGTTAAACATCATTTGAGTTTTTGGCTCATTGACCGCTATCACCCTGTTGGCTTGCTCACTGCTGACACATGCAGTATATGTTGATCAATATTATGTTCCAACTACATTCTTAAATATATCACAAACTCACTTTTAATTAGTATGAACTGTTAAAGTACAGTACATCTTGCTATTGCACATTTTTTATGTATGTCACACTACTGTTCTTAGTAGATGTGTGATTCTCACGAAACCATTGAAACACCACGGTCCTAATGATTTTAGCTTTAAAATGTGTAATATAGTAACATTAAAAAGCATCAGAATTAACACAATACTGTGTTCTACCTTGCACAATGTGTGATTTAAACATAAGAATTTATAATTGGAAATTTAATCTCATTTTCTGCAAAAATTCTCATTACCGCAATGTGTCCGGCTGTGTTTGAACATGCGTTATGTTGTAATTTAATCAAATTAACACAAAAATATTAAGAAAAAAAATAAATGGATGTTTTGCTAGACTACTTTAGATGACAGAAAAAATATTTTCTGAATATTCATGTATAATAATAATGAAGAAAAATTAGGAAAATGATGTGTCCATGCCTGATGTTCTCATCCTTCGCAACACTTTTTAAGAACAGTTTAAGCACACATACAGAATTTTAATAAAGTTTGATTTTGAGTGACCAAGCACATGGACCAGTTACTTCAAGATGGCTACCAGGTAAGATAATTTTTTTACAGTTAATTTGAAATATTGTCTTGTCAGAATGCTTACACGACATTTTGATTATCATTACCGCAACAGATGCTTATTAAATGTTAATTTAATTAATAGAAGCATAATACTTTGATTTTAAATGCATGTGCAGAATCTCAAAATTATGTTCTTTCAGGTTTGTCATGTCATTTTGAAAATATGTCAGTGTTGATGTTTTCTGCCTGTTGCGGTAATGAGATTTTTTAGGACAAATTTTTTACATTATGTTACAAAAAGTGTTAAATGATAAGTAAAAGTTTTAAAATTAATGTTCCCATTTACTCCAGACTTTGTTTTTCAGTTTCTGGTGGGATAAAAAGTAAATTCAAGCAATTTTTACATTTTCATGCTTGACATTTTTAAAACCAAGTTTTCGTGAGAATCACCCAGATGACAATCTTAGTACCACTAATTAGTATTTATTACAGTATTCTTAGGAAAGGATTTAGCAATAAAACCATGTAAACTAAATTATATATTAAAAAAAAAACATCATCTGAGTTTTCCTTATTTTCTGTATTTATTTTTTCTGTTTTTTATTCCCAAGCGTGCAGCAAAAGCCCTGAAAAGTGAAGCCAAAAGTCTCGATCGCGGCCCCCCCCCCCCAGTGACCGGTCCCAGTATAGGTCATAAACCCAGCCTCCATGTTATTCAATGGGACTTGAGAAATAAGACTGTCACAATGATTAAATAATCGTCTTATCCGCGATTGTTTGACCTCATCATGATGATTTCAGATCACCGCAATGATTGCACATCTCTCTAAAAAACACAAGGGGGAGCCGCAACCCCTGTATAAACAAAACAGCATCAAATTACTTTTAAATATGTGTTATGTGTATTAATATTTACTGCCAGGTAAACCTTACAAAAAGATTTAATTTAAATAATCACAACAATGTGTGAAAATAATTTTATATACAAAGAAAACATTTATGAGAATTAATTGTCAAAGCAATAAAAAAGACAATTAATCGTCATAATCTTCACAATTTATCAGACAATTAATTGTCAGCCAAATGTCATAATCGTGACAGGCCTATTTGAGACCAACTAAACAATTCATTACACTTCAATTATCTTTTTTCTGAAGCTGATTTCTTTCATTTACCATAGTTTTTACCATGCTGGTGTGAATTCAAACGTTTGTTTTTAGTTAGTTATTTAATGATATAAAATATGTGGTGTCACGTCATGATTGACAGCTGTGATATGCGCATTCTGTGAGAACGAGGGCGGGTCTTGATTTCGTGGCTTTACTTCCAGCTCACTACTGCGCAGGACTGGTCCCGAAATCGCTACTGCGCAGACTCAAGACCCAAGATATCAGAGCCGTATTGGGAGACTGGCGGCTTCATTTTTCACCAATGGAAAAGACCATCATCCATCTTTTTTACAGTCTATGTTTATTCCCAGTGTTGGGGGTAACGCATTAAAAGTAACGTGCATTACGTAATAATACTACTTTCCTGAAGTAACATACGATTAAACGAGTAAAGTGACGCTTTACTTTTTAAATGTACACATTAATATTTGAGTTACTTTTCCAAAAAAGTAATGCAAGTTACTTTTTTATTTTAATTAATTCGATAAAATAAAATTATGTACTGAATTAAACTAAACGTCATCACATTATGCACTATGCGTACACGCCTGTGTGGGAAACATTTGATTCAGAAACTGAGATGGCAGGCCATAATATGCAATTTCTGAATGTATAAAAAAGTAACGCAAAAGTAACGTGAGCATTACTTCCCATAAAAAGTAACTAATTAACGCAATTAGTTACTTTTTTTGGGGGAGTAACTTAATATTGTATTGCACTACTTTTAAAAGTAACTTTCCCCAACACAGTTTATTCTATGTAAAGCTGCATTGCAAAATCGTGAAAAGCGCTTAATAAATACGTGAATTTGAATTAAATCCGAGTGTGCATGATTACCAAGCCAGACCAATTATCTCATAAGTGTCAATATAAAAACTTGCATTGACATATCTTAAAATATATCAGTGGCATTGTTTTGTCTCAAGATGCACAGCAGTACTTTTTCTTGTAAGGTATGTTTGTAAAAACTACTTAAATGTACTAATTTAACTATGGCATAGTATTGGCTTAAACTAAACCTTTTCCAGGAACCCGCTAAATGTGTTGAAATTGATTTTTTAATGCGTCCTGATGTTCTGGTACCTTTAAGTGATGTGAGAGGGCGTTCTGTTCACCCTTAGTACATCCCACTACACAAAGCTGACCGTGTGAACCTCCATGCTGTCACGTTTTTAATAAAACCACTGAGCACATCACAGAGGAACATTTTAGTAGTATAGTCAATTATTTTATGCATCAACTCTGACTTATACTTTAGTGCCACCCGAAAAGAAATAAAAATAACAAAGAATGAGATAAATGTTGATATATAGTAAGTGAACAGAGTAATAAGACAAATGTGGATGGCATAGCTCTGATAATTTTCTTTCTGATGCTCAATCGTTTATATAAAAATTGACATATACATATAAGCTTGAACATACATTTTTGATTGTAATCAGACTTTAGGACTGCTGATAGGGTGTTTAGTGAAGAATCAATAAATTGAAGCCAAAGTATCCATTTAATCTCATTGCTGTCTCAAGAGAAACAACTGAGATTAAAGAGCTCTGCTTTAGGTTTTTCTCCCCTATATGGCACAGCAGAAAAATAGCAAAACAGCTCCATTCAACGTGTTACCTACAGTACAGGCTTTTGTGAACCTTTGTATTCAACAACACTGAAAACCTTGAAGCCAAAGCACTAAAGAGGAACAGGAACAGGCCGAAAAATAAAAGAGATGGAGTGATGCAGGTATTAAAAGTCCTTGTGGCTCTGTTGGTGAGACAATGTTTCCTTGTCAACCATTTGTGATGCTTTTTGGCTCTTGAAGAGTTTGAAGGGTAGTGGCTCCACTACCCAGCATGCACCTGGCAGGAAGGCAGGCAGCAGTTAAGTGCAACAGACAGTTCTTAAAATTGAAAGCAGAAACAGTCAGAAGGCGTGAGAGCGATGGCAAGCAGAAAAGTGCTCTGTATGGTTTTAAAACTACCAGCTCCACAAGTTTCAACCGTCCTCTTTTCAAATGCACTTCTCAGTGGACAGCATCTTCAAACAAAGAGACATGAATCACTAAACCAATGTGACTCACTAAGAAAACTCTTCTATTTTAATGTGTAGTTGAAGCAGTGGATAAAAGCTGTTTGACTCAATGACATGAGAGTACACTTAAGGAACATGTTTCTATCAGAGGATAACACTAATTCACTAAAGCATACGAGGATGGGGGACTGCCTGTCTAATACTCGATGTAAAACATGTTATGAGCATTTACTCAAACCATTTTTCCTCTTTATATAGCCAAAGCTATAAACTCATTCAGTTCAGAGAAGTAAGGGCAGGAACCTAAACATTCAAATGCAAACATTTAGGGTACAACCAATACCCCAACCCCAATGGAGGTCTAGGCTAAAACAGGGTTTTTAAATTTTAGGCCGAGATAAGGACTTCCTTCTATAACTATGAAACAAACTTTTACACCGTTCTTCTCTGTTCACGTTCCGGGTGACAGCATTTCATCCGTCATGATTAAGAGGAAGCCACAGACCTGGCTGAGCATCATCTTTCATTCACAGGTAGAGAGCAGCAGGGGGTGGAGGAACAGATCCCAAACTCTGTGCCACTGAGCCAAAGCAATAAAAGTTGCATTATGCATATCGCACACTAACAGGCTTATCAGGATACAATGCTGAACAGTTAACCTTAGTAAGCAATGTGATCAGTATGCAAAGTGATGTCCAGAGAAGATGGCGATCATTTCAGCTATGCAGTACCTTTGAATAACCTCCATCGTTATACACTCACCTAAAGGATTATTAGGAACTTGTATTTCACTTGTATTTCAATTTCTAATTAATGCGTGGCATGGTTGCTGGTGCCAGATTATTTCACAATCTGCTCAGTTACTGTGATTTTCACGAACAATCATCTTTAGGGTTTACAAAGAATGGTGTGAAAAGGGAAAAACATCCAGTATGGGGCAGTCCTGTGGGCGAAAATGCCTTGTTGATGGTAGAGGTCAGAGGAGAATGAGCCGACTGATTCAAGCTGATAGAAGAGCAACTTTGACTGAAATAACCACTTGTTACAACGAGGTATGCAGCAAAGCATTTGTGAAGCCACAACACGCACAACCTTGAGGCGGATGGGCTACAACAGCAGAAGACCCCACCGGGTACCACTCATCTCAACTACAAATAGAAAAAAGTGGCTACAATTTGCACGAACTCACAAAAATTGGACAGTTGAAGACTGGAAAAATGTTGCCTGGTCTGATGAGTCTCGATTTCTGTTGAGACATTCAGATGGTAGAGTCAGAATTTGGCATAAACAGAATGAGAACATGGATCCATCATGCCTTGTTACCACTGTGCAGGCTGGTGGTGGTGGTGTAATGGTGTGGAAGATGTTTTCTTGGCACACTTTAGGCCCCTTAGTGCCAATTGGCCATCGTTTAAATGTCACGGCTACCTGAGCATTGTTTCTGACCATGTCCATGCCTTTATGACCACCATGTACTCATCCTCTGATGGCTACTTCCAGCAGGATAATGTACCATGTCACAAAGCTCGAATCATTTCAAATTAGTTTCTTGAACATGACAATGAGTTCACTGTACTAAAATGGTCCTCACAGTCACCAGATCTCAACCCAATAGAGCATCTTTGGGATGTGGTGGAATGGGAGCTTTGTGTCCTGGATGTGCATCCCACAAATCTCCACCAACTGCAAGATGCTATCCTATCAATATGGCCCAACATTTCTAAAGAATGCTTTTAGCACTTTGTTGAATCAATGTTATGTAGAATTAAGGCAGTTCTGAAGGCAAAAGGGGGTTCAAACACAGTATTAGTATGGTGTTCCTAATAATCCTTTAGGTGAATGTATCTGAATTTGGGATAGTCTAGTAGAAAAACAACAAGTACCGCATTACAGGAATGACCAATGGAGTGATAAAACACAAAGAGAAAGTGAATTTAAGAGAGTGTATGTGATGTGTGAATTGCTGTTTAGGCGTTGGGAAATTTCTGGACTGTAGTTAATGGATTCCAGCCATATGCTGTTTTTATCCAATAACCCTTAAGTTCCATATGCTTGCTGCCTCTTTTTTAAGACTGTGCTCATAAGACAACACATATAACACAAGCGTGCATCTACTCAGGATCATAAACTTCCTGTTAAAGGAACAGCTCACACAAAAATGAAAACTGTGTCATCGTTGAGGGTCTATTTACCCAACATCCTTTTTTAAATGAAATCAGTAACGTTTTCATGTTTGGGTGTTCGTTTACACAATTAAGGTGTTTTAGAGTCCTGAAAATGTAAACTACTAAAGACAGGTTTCAAAGTTTTTTACAATGTAAAATTTCTTAACACTTCTCAAACAAAGTTTACAACATTTTGGCACTATGGTCACGTGTAAGAATAAACCTACCTTATCGTCTGTCTAAAAAAACTGTTTAATGTTTTCGCCATCTTGATTGTTTGTAACTAACAAAGAATGCGTACGTATGCGAGAAGGCATGTAGTGTTTCTTTACAAAGTAACATGGCCATCTACTGGCCTGGCAAATGTACAACAGCGTCTTTAGTCGTTATCGCAAATCTGTGTAAACGCAATATTTTTTTTACATGCAAAGTGTCAGGGAGCCATCACATGACTATGACGCCGGATTTCCACCAACTCCGCCGTCCGCCAATACCCACCAGTTCTGTATTTGTTGCAGAGCGGGTGCGTGCTGAAGTGACGAGGACCCATGAGGTCTCGCAAATTCACGTGACGATCGCACGATATCTAGTTCTGTTGCCGCCCATTATGAATTATGATGTTTTTACAAACCAGCCCAGATCACAATACGAGATCTTGCGAATTCAGGTATGATCACGCGATATAGTTATAGCTCCGCCCTGCGGAGCTGTCCGGCATCGGGCAAAAATAAAAGCTCTGCGTATTTGTTCCGGAGGGCTGCGGATTTGTGACGGATTCAGAACGCAGTCAGTGGAAATACACACATTGACTTGAATGGAAACCGGTTGACTCCGCCGCCATTCCGCAGTTGGTGGAAATCCGGTGTGAGACTACTTTCATACTTTATATATACTACATACATATACATATAAAATGATAGAATCTTTCTCAATATGACAGATTTTACTATATCACCTAATGGCAAATATTTTCATTTAAAGTCAATCCTATGATGGAAGGTAGGTAGGTTTTGGGGAAGAGAGGCAGTGAAAAGCTTTTTTGTACCTTTGCTCGGGGCACAGCTGTCTGTTGTGTCATATCCTGCCATTACTTCCTGTCAGAGAAGAGAAAAGTAACATCGCTGCAGGTAAACCGGGTAAATTTCACTCTCTGTCTGTTCCCTGCCGGAAACCTTTGAAGTCCACATCAAAATACACACTTGCCTTTAGGGTTAGCACCACAAAAACACCTGGTCAAAACCGAGTCCAATAAGTTACTGTTATCACCAGTCTTTAGTTGTCAAGTTCTGATATCTTTCTTTATAACATTCACCAAATTCTTTTAGGAGAGTCAAATTTAAAGCGGAGGGACCAGAATAAAACAAGAAAAATACTTTATCACCTGTTAGAATTGAAAATGGACAAAATGCATTAAAGTGATGTGCAAAATAGATGACAATTTAATTAAAATCATTTTATGTTCCTTTTTGAAATGAAATGGGTAAATAAAAAGGCACCCTGACATTACTTTGCATTGGTATTCTCTGAAATAGGCTAAGTGCATGATCATGCATACTTCTATTCAAGATTCCTATGGTACTTTACAAGGAGATTGTTTGCCATTTTATTACACTACTTTAAGCAACCAGTAATGCATCCTTTTTTGATTAAATAGCCAATATACATTTACTGTGCACCAAATGATGTGCTTGCCACAAATGTATGCAGCTAATTCAGTATTTACAGATCATAGTCATTAAGAGCATGGTTAAAAATCTAAACAAAACTTCGACTTGAATAAAAGCACAATCTAGCCTTTTGCCAATAAGCATGCACAATGAAATAAAGCATTATTAGAAAATGTAGATAAAAGTGGCCATTATCTGCAATTGATTCAGACCACACTGACACTAACTGCAGAACACTGAAATGTTTTAGATGACCATATTAACACAAGCCATTGCAGATCTTTCCCTGCAAATAAGATTGTAGACGCATTACAGATCACCAGAAAAGAGTTTCTGTGCTTTAACTGAGGGCTGTTTTTAAGCATAGGCGAACTATGTGGTCGCCTAGGGCGCCACGAGCTGCAGGGGGCGCCAAAAAGCACAAATACATTTTGAATGCTGCTTCACTGACTTGAATGAGTCAAAAATGAGCACTGCATCAAAATTTATGCTCAACTCTGAATGTAACACATAATTTGCCAAAAAGTATTGCAGTTTTTAAACACCACAATCTGTTTTCCTCTGTTTTTAACACATTTTAATATATATTTTTAATAAGTATCAAGCAATGCACTTGTGATGATTTGCTCTTAAGGAATTTAAGCATGATTAAACTATAGTAAACAAAGTACTAATTAGAGTAAGTAACCACAAATTTACTATGGTCTCACCATAATAACAATGGTATTTTATTTGTAGTAAAACTATGGTAATACAAATGGTTATTCATCTGCTAAATACAATAATAAAGCCATGGTTGATTTTCCAAATATCACTTTGATTGTGATGTTTATTTTAGAACTATAAATAGGATATGCACAAAAGTAATGGAACAGTTTTATTCCCAAAATATAGTGTTACTAAAAGTATTGTAAAGATAAATGTTCATGTATAACTATAGTACAGTAGTAATTAAGTGCTGATTTGGAATAAATAAAGCTAAATTTGTCTTTAACTCTTTCCCCGCCATTGACGAGATATCTCGTCAATCAAGAGAAAACGCTTCCCCGCCAATGACGAGTATTTCCGTCTTTCCCTTCCGCAACTTTTTAAACCCGGAAGTATTGCCCTATGGCAAGCGGCTGCATGTCCGTGTCTGTTTTAAAGATCGCTCTGAATGGGATCTCTATGAAAAGTCCATCACAAAAATGGAAATATCTCAGCTTTTTGCTCAAAATGTGGTGTTTTTGCAGAAACCTACCCATATTCAAAAGCTGATTACAAAAGAACTACTCAAGGTAGGATGAAACGTTTTTTTTTTTTTTTGAAAGCAGAGGGTCTGTTCTTTCATTTGGTATATTGTATGTTTATATATCTGAAGAAGAACATTTTCTGGAAGGCATTAAACTTTGGTGAAAATCATGAAAAACGCTGGCGCTGGCTGGCAACTTTTTTTAAAAATGCTGGCGGTGAAAGAGTTAACATAGTATGCATATTAAGGGTGTCATGATTTTGATTTTAAATCGAAATCGATTGAATTAAAGTCACAACCTCGAACTTCGAATTAAAAAATGGGATCGTCGATGCTGCCACGCCCCCGTCACGTCCAGTCGGCTTGCCAAGCGGAAAAAAAACTTTAAAAACATTGGTCCAGCAGAACGTGATTTATATTTTCAACACGAGGGATGTGTTGCTAGAACTCCTTGAAATGCATATCATAAACAGGATTACTACCTGATCTGACTTCGGACAGAGCGCAGCTCTCTGCACGCGCACGAGAGTGAGAGATCCACCAAGATGCAGCGGGATATATTTTAAACAAAAGGGATAGTTTGCCTCAGCTTGCATGAAACGCATAAAACTGAACAAATACTTATGTGCATGTTAATGTGAAACTATAATAATAATAATAAATAGTAATGGCATAGCATTTTTTTTGTCTTTAAAAAAAATAAAAAAATCAAGAATCGAATCGAATCGTGACCTGAAAAAAAATGAACGTAGTGTCCGTGACGTAACCCATAGGTTTCTGAAGATCGTTTTTAAAGCTTAAAGTAGGTGGTGCCTGTCGTCGCCATCTTGGCCGCGCTTCACTCACGAATACGCAAAAATGGGTAAAAAAGTGGGACCTGGGTGAAGCTGGGGTGACTGGCAGGCTTTGCACCTTTGCACACAAACTTTAAGGCTTAAATTAATTTAAACAGATGAGTTACAAAAAAATTCACCCCCCTCACAGTTGTCATGAGGGGCAAAATGAGCTATACAGACCAAAAACAATGTTTGTACCAGGCTGTAAACATGTTATTTTCTACTGTAAAGTTGGCCATTTAAACATGGAGGTCTATGGGAATTGACTACTTTTTGGAGCCATGTGCATTTAAGATTTGAGTGTTTACATGATCAGTTTTGAGTTTGTATCTAATATCTAAAATAGTTTGATCTTGTTTGGGGGGGTGCAGGGGTTTCGCTTAAGGCATCAAAATGGCTTACAAATATGCTTTTTCAAATGTATCATTGCAACATGTGGTAAGACTTCAGCTTCGCTACATAAAATACATAGAAGTTCTCTGAAAAATCATTTTACACTGTTTTTTTTTGCATGACTGCCCTATGTTTTACCTTTGGGGTAATGTCAGCTATTGCTTTCAGACCACATGGGAAACCCGGCATCCTTGAAAACTGCATTAGAATGTGAGTGAATCTATGTCTAATATGTATATACTGCTGCATTTCATTACTTTAGTGAAAAAGTATGAACATATTACAGCCACTACTGGGATGTTGTGATTCACTGTGAACTATTGCATATACTGTATATGCAAAAGATACTATGGATGCACATAAAATCCTATTGAATCTCTGTAGTCTGTGGCAAAATCCTGTACCACTGATTCTAATGCAAAAAATATGAATGACTATTGGACAGAAGACTCTCCTCATGAGTGTTGTTCATCACTGGGACACATCAAGAGAAGCGTGCACACTTTTTATTGGGAAATGAAAAATCTAATTGTTCATTGGAGATTGAATCACTGTATTTTTGTTCTGTCTGGAAGCTTGCTTTCACTGCATGATGATCGGGTCAAGCTCTCTTGCACTAAAACACAAATAATAAAAAAATTGTTGACTGACAGCTGTGCATTGCGTTTTTTAGAAATGTTTATACATTCTAAAATGGTTGGGTTATTTTCTACCCAGTGTTGGGTCAAAAAGAGACAAACGTAACCATTGGGTTAATTAACCCAGAAAATATTTGACCCAACAATTTTCTTTTTATAAATATATGGAAAAAAGTTGATTTTAAGAATTTTACTGCAGCAAAAACTCGGCATCCATAGTTGATATGTTTAATGGTCATTACTGAGGTGGAAGATAGAAGATGGTTTGTTTTTAGAAGGTTGGCAGCCCATCACCAGGGTTATCTGACAAGGCAGACACGTCTGCTTGTGTCACCAGAGACAAGCACATCCGTTTCTTTAGCCTGAAAAACAGCTTCACATCCCAGAGCCACCGGCTTTCATTAGCGTCCCGCGGCAGAGCCCAACATTACTCTCCCTTAAGCAACAGGGCTCCTCTGTCTCTCAAGGTTAAGGTAATGGGAGTTTCTGTCACCGGATACTTGGTTTATCTTGGCTTCAGATAAGCACCTGCGAGTGCATTGAAAAGAAAAGGACACGCTAAGAATAGAAAGGTTAGCTAGCGCTATACAAACCGCTGTTGTTGCCTGGCAGGTGTAAATGTCTCGCACAAAAAGGAATTACCTGTTCTTTGTCAAGAGAATGGAAGTTTTGCTTTTACATGCTGACAAGCTAGAAATTTAACTCTTTTAAAAACAGCCCCCCTAAAAAAATATTTGATTCATTAATTTGTGATCGCTTCAGTCCCCTATAAAAACTCTTTAGAAAAGGTGGCATGCTGCGTCAAGTTTCGGCTCCTCCACTGATCTGAGTCAGCATGGATTTAGCGCGTTTTTCAATCCGCAGGGGGGCCGAGCAGAGCGAACATCAGTAGTACTGGGCGGACTGGCCATCTTGACCTGGCGGCTGTTCTAACCTGCCGTGCAGTCAGCTCAGGTTGACATGTGAAATAATATGATATGAATGAATGACGGACCTACGAGTCAGTCAGTCGCGGTGAGAAAATGCCACCACATGACCAAACGGCAGCAACCCACTGCTTTTTGGCTTTATCTAACAAATATGCAGCGCAAAGGAGACGCAGAGAGAGACAGACACAGCGAGATGCTGCAAAATCAATCACAGAAATATTCGCCAAGAAGGGAGCAGGTCAGTCAAGTTACCAGTAAAAGCACGCATCTATATTGCTTATTAACGTTACAGGTTTTTAAGTCAGGTGCTGGCGTGATGCATTGCTTTACAGTTGTTGTTCTGAACGCATCAGGCAGATCATTTCATGCAGCGAAATACCAGGTTATTGTGAAGTGTATCCTTTTATAAAACTAGTTTTTTGTGTGGAAAAACTGGATCAAACGTGCAAATCGAGTTTTTAATGGGCAATTCACCTTATATTTGCAGTAAAATATATATTTTTTTAAATCTAACAATATAAGTAAAGTAGCCTATAGCTTATTAAATATATTTGTTTCATTTCATTTAAAATATTAATATTTCAACATTTGAACTCCTTCCTTTTAAAAAGTGTAAGGCACCTGTGTATTTGTCTTTGGCATTGTGTATTCCTAGTAAGTTTTGAGGGTTCAATGTGGTATTTTTAATATTAGCTTGGCTTGCTTTACCTATCTTAACATTTTAAACAATACTAAAACGTATCAACAAGTAAAAGAAAATAAAACAACAAGTAAAAGAAAAAAGTTTTGATTAAACTATATCAGAAAGTAGTAAGTACCCATCCAGATAGTTTTATCCATTGTGGTAGCCTTGCTTATAAAAAGTTTGGAGACCCCTGACCTACAGTATAGACATAGGGGCTGTTTCCCAAACAGGGCTTAAGTCTAGTTCAAGACTAAAATGCCTGTTTGAGTTTTAGTTCTTAACTAAAAGTAGCTTGCACTAACATATCTTAAAATACATCAGTCACATTGTTTTGTCTCAAGATGCACACCTGTAATATTTTTGTAAGGTATGCTTGTTAAAACGACATAAACATCCAAATATAACTAAGGCCTTGTCCTGGTTTAATCTAAAACCTGTCCTGAAAACCAAATCATACTGCATCTTGACAACTCAGTATTAAGGTAGATCACTTGTTGGTCATTCCCCTTTTCTATATTTTAGATCTGTATAATTCCCAGATTAACACAGTGGCTATCAACTAATAATATTAACCTATAAGATTAGCAAATCCGGTTTATGTTTACATGTATGTTAACACACACATTTATCTTATTTTCTGGTTAAAAGTTTATTTTGTCAAAAAAATCCTTAGCTAAGGTTTCTATGTGAGCATAGAAATGCAAACAGTAAAATGATGTGTTTGTACTGGAAATGTGTACGTGTATTTGCACAGTGAATAATGAATCAGGAAGTCTTCATTGTAAAAAAATCTCCATTCCCAAATGAAAATTTTCTAGTCCCATATATGACACACAGGGAATACAATGGAATAGTGGATTGCAATAAGGTTAGTAGTATACAACCTAATAGTTAAATAATATTTTTTTAATCATACCCTTACTGGGGGCTGAGCCCCCCTAAAATGAAAAATCCTAGAATCGCCCCTGGTGGCATGTTAACATTATTTTAACTAGTACCATAGTATTTTAACTATTATCCCAGACAGCAGACAACTTCGGGCTGGATCTACACCGGATCCGCACCAGAGCTCCCGACTTTGGCAGGGATCCGAAAGTCTTGTGCTGTCTAGGGAGGAAAGTGATGTTTTGCAGGCGACTATATAGTAGCTGAATTTGTGACTCGCCAATGTGTTAGTATCACAACAACAAAATCTGGTCTGATGCTCTGCTTGGATCTCAAGCCAGTGGTCGTGAATGCCTTATAAAAACACGAGCATACATTACCCACTTAGCAATGCAAAATCCCTTTTACAACAAACAAAACCATAATAACGGACGGCCAACGGTCAAAGTTAATGACTTTCCATAAACACGAGAGTGAGGTTGACTCTTGACAGATGGAACGCAAGGCGCTGCCCTCATAAAGCCGTCATCACTTAGCATTAAAAGCCCACTGTGAAGCAGTCGTCCAGCACTAAAGTGTCTAGAAGTCACAGCAGACGTTGTCATTACCCTCTTCTTAGCCTCCGGCTAAATGTCTTATCAAAGACGGCACTGTGCATGGTTTTGGGAAGGCCTTTTGCTTTACTACCGGAATGATAGCAGGCTGAGGTAATTACCAAACTTCAAGGTTACGGCAATTTACTTTTCAAAGGACTTCTGAAAGATATAGCAATCAGCACACCATCAAATCTCTCAAGGCCTAGCTAGTACATTCTAATCAGAGCGTCAACAGCATTCTGTCAACTTTATCACTCGCTCAGCTAGGTCACCGCACTCTCGGACCACATCGAAGTGACGTATCACATTCAGTGTGTTCTGAATTTCTCACACACACAGAATTAAAAAAATGGATGCTGTGTTTGTGGTAAATGGTAGCTGACGGTAAATGAGATCTGTGCTCTGCAGGCTTTAATTGCAGAGGAGGCTTTGATGAGAGATTTGTTGAACATGGTGTGTGACAAACACGGAAAAATAGCCTGTTAAAATCCTATTTAGCTCCCCACTCACAAACAGCTGTGGGGACAAAGAACAGTCAGTGGGTAGTAAAAAACAATGGCCCACATACTGTAGCGTACATGTTTCAAGACCAAACTGGAAATTTGCATGTAAAACAACATGGATTTTGCACTTTAGCTGCGGTGTGTAGCATATTTCCACACTGTCGGAAATAAAGATACAAAATATTTAAAGGGACACTCCAAGTTTTTTTTAAATATTGTCAATTTTCAGCTCCCCTAGAGTTAAACATTTGATTTTTACAGTTTTGGAATCTATTCAGCTGATCTCCGGGTCTGGCGCTAGCACTTTTAGCATAGCTTAGCATATTCAATTGAATCTGATTAGACCATTAGCATCGTGCAAAAAAATAACCAAAGAGTTTGTATACTTTTACTGTTTAAGACTTGACTTTTCTGTAGTTATATCGCGTACTAAGACCGGAGGAAAATTAAAAGTTGAGATATTCTAGGCAGATATAGCTTGGAACTATACTTTAATTCAGGTGTAATAATAATCAAGGACTTTGCTGCCGTAATGCAGCATGGCTGGCTGTAGTGATGTTACGCAGTGCCCGAAAATAGTTCCCTTGGTTACTTTCAATAAGAGGCGACTATTTTCAGTCACTGCGTAATATCATTGCGCCTGCTGCAGCCATGTTACGGCAGCAAAGTCCTTGATTATTACGCCAGAATGAGAGTCTAGTTCCTAGCAATATCGGCCTAGAAAATAACAACTGTTAATTTACATGGTCTTAGTCTTAGTACATGGTGTAATTACAGAAGAGTCAAGTTTTAAATAGAAAAAATATCAAAACTCTTTGGTTATTTTGTTTTTAGCGTGATGCCAATGGTCTAATCAGATTCAATGGATTATGCTAAGCTATGCTAAAAGTGGTACCGCCAGCCCGAAGATCAGCTGAATGGATTCCAAAACGGTAAAAATCAAATGTTTAACTCTAGGGAAGCTGTAAAATGAGCATATGTTAGAAAAGTGGAGTGTCCAATACAAGAAGTCCTCATATGTACCATTTAGGTACAGATACTTGTGAGGTACTAATATGCAGGTTTTAGGTACAAAGGTGTTTTTTTTAAAGGGTACCGCCCCAGTGACAGACTCTGTACTATAATTATATTATATAAAATCTATAATAATAATAATATATATATATATATATATATATATATATATATATATATATATATATATATATATATATATATATTAGGGCCGGGACTCGATTAAAAAATTAATCTAATTAATTAGAGGCTTTGTAATTAATTAATCTAAATTAATCGCATTTTAATCGCATATAAATATTTGACCTGAGAACATTAAGAAGTAATTTTTTACATGGATTTTAGTATACACTCTTAGAAAGGATGTTTTAATTTTATACACATCATTGTGCTGTAAGCTTTTAACACATTATGTGTAATTTTAACACATTATGAGTCATTTTGTCTTGATTTTGTGTTCAAGTATAACACATGTTGTGTTAAAAGTAACACAAAATGTGTTGTTTCAATAATAACACAGAGATGGGTGGATTCCAGGACGACGCAGTTAGTGTGTTGTCCCAGAATCAACACTAATGTGTTGTTTTTAACACATTCGTTCTTAGAGTGTACCATGAATAATGACTGAATACATAAGCTTAAGCAACAAAAAAATGTTTATTGAGCCCTATTCGGACAGGATTAGTTTTACAGGGGTAGATGGCGTAATGTAATTTTACCACAGGACGTCGGTAATATTAATGGTCAATTCGGACGGGATTAGAAATCTCAGTAAAACATTCAGAAGTGGGAGGGGTAACTCGTTGGCGCAGCGCGTCACCTCTTGTCTTCACGTGCACGTTACCTTGCTTCCAGATATCAGATGTGCAAACAACATGACACAGACAAGGAAAACGCGAAACACTGTTTAATTTCAATTTGGGGAGAACGTCAGTTTCATAAACAGTTCCATGCCTCTGAGAAGTAAATTTGACTTTTTTTTTGTTTGTGTCGTGTTTTATTCAGAAACTGACTTGTAACTGACTTGTTTCTCCGTCTAGAACGCAAGTAAATGCTTCTTTAAGCGCTTTTATATTTAAAAGAAACCCGCAAATTAAAAGAAAAATGACGCGATTTACGTGTATATTTACAGCTGGTCTATTCGCACTGGATTTGTATTACCTGAGGTAATTTCACCGGACCTTTTTACAGAAGGTAAAAGACGCCGTAATCTTTACTGACATTGTCCGTAATGATTACTGACATGGAGCATTCGGACTGGACTAAAATCACAGAGAAGCTCTGATAAAAACTTGCTTTACCCCACATCCCTATGTAAAACTAATCCCGTCCGAATAAGTCGTTGTGCCCGGAGTCGGGCTAATGTCCACGCTAGCTGTATGTTTTGCATTGAGATGCTCGATGTGCTGCGGTGATATGTGAATTCCTTGTTGCATAGCTTACACACAACCATGCTTTTATCGACGCTTACATCCGTTCGTTTTTTATAAAATAAATTCCCATCCACGGGGCCAACCAAAGCGATCTCATCAGCCTCTTGGTTCATGTTCACTGTGGTTTGTTGTGAAGTCATGAACGCTTTTTGGTGCTCCAGTATAATCGGTCCGCCGAAACTCATGAGAAATGTTCCGCGGTGCAAACATAAGTGCGATTAAAATGCGTTAAAAATTTTAACACGTTATTTTTGTGTAATTAATTAATCTTAATTAACGCGTTAAAGTCCCGGCCCTATATATAATTTTGTTTGTGAGTGTGTGACAATCCTAAAATTGAAATCCTAAAACAAGTTTAAAGTGCAAAAAGAAGAGATAGTAATATACTGTATGCATTATTGACTGAATCATGTAGAATAGTAGAATTGACAAGACTGAGATGTCAAACACCGCATTACACCTACCACCTATCTGTCTTCATTTAATATGCAAGTATCAGCACAGACTGTACGTGCAAACTTAGCTGTGCCTTTCCACGGTCTCTCATTACAGCCAGACTCTGGTTCACGCTGAGAACAGTATGAGTCTACTTCGTAACCACTGAGTCAGCACAAAAAGAAACGAAACCCTCAATCTCTGCCTTTACAAAATCTCGTACTCCCCATTATCTATGGGTGTGTACCCCGAAACATACAGCAGATGAAGATTAATGACGCGGTGCCATTATTAAATCAGGAAAATCTAACACGGACACCTTTGCAAGCAGCCGTGCTCTCCGAATAACTGTCAAGTGCCTTTAAAAGCCATTACTTCATAATAGACAATTGCAAGATAAATGGTCAACTCAAAATGTCAGGCTCAGTGTTGTGGATAATTTGCATCCTCAGATTCTTACAAACCATTAGTAGGTGATTCACATTTGTCTGTAAACTCAGAACGGCAGAGTATTTTAAATCCCCCAATTTAGTTAAACAGCAAAGCTGTTAAATTGTTGTCAGCAATGCAAAGTTAATGGATTTAATCCCTGGGAGTGTACATACTGATAAAATAAACATATAGACTCCTGCCCACAGTATTATTTTCAAATTTTTTAAAGGGGGGTTCAATGGTATTTCATGAATTCTGACTTATTAACACTGTTTGTAGTTGTTTTCTCATGCTAAAAGTAGGCAAAGTGTCAAAAAAAGCAATTGGGCGTGTTAAAGAGTATTTCTTTGCCGAATGCACTTTACCAGGGTTCGTACATGGGCCCAGCTGACGTTTCAGGGGTTTCTATATGTATCACTTCTTTTTATGGGCACTTCCCCCGGAAAACCATCCCACCCGTCAATCAGTGGGAGACGCTAGAACTTCAAACATTACATCATGTGACAGCTTTGTTTAATTTTAAGATTCAACAATGGCATGAATGAAGAAGTGTGTTTTTAGATGTAAGGAGAAGAAAGCCAGCCTTATGGAAACAATGGATATAATTTATTATTTGGGTTAGCAACAGAGTTTTGCGTGTGTGTTTGATGCGCTGGATTTCATTGAAAAGTCCCAACCGGGTCATGAGTTGCATGCGGTAAGTCAGACTTCTGTCTTATGTTAAAAATAGGCGCGTGGATATGATATAAATGACACGAACATGTAGTGAATCATAAGTTAAACAGTGTTGTATAGTGTTGCATGACTCGCTTCTCCCGCGGTAGTTACTCCTCCTTCTTCATTTTTTTGTACGTTGTTGGAAAGAATCGGTAAAGCTAATCTTTCTTTTATAAATCTGATTAACTGAAGACTCTTCAGAGCACTTTTAGCATAGCTTAGCACAATCCATTGAATCTGATTAGACCATTAGCATCGCGCAAAAATATAACCAAAGAGTTTAGATATTTTTCCTATTTAAAACTTGACTCTTCTGTAGTTACATTGTGTATTAAGACCGACAGAAATTTAAAAGTTGTGATTTTTTAAATAGGAAAAATATTGAAACTCTTTGGTTACTTTTAGCGTGATGCTAATGGTCTAATCAGATTCAATGGATTATGCTAAGCTATGCTAAAAGTGGTAGCGCCATTTCTGGAGATCAGCTGAATGGATTCCAAAACGGTAAAAATCAAATGAGCATTTTTTTTTTTTAAAGTGGAATGTCCATATAACATCCGAAAAACAGAACCAGTTTGTGTTATGGGAGCTTTAATTGCTACATTTTTTCTCTCATAAATTTTTTTCTTCTTTTAACAACATGATCTCATGGAAAGTCGTGTTATAGTCACGCAAAATTATACATTTATTAATAATTAATGTATTAAATTAATAATTTATTAATTTATTTGTGTCCATTTCACAAAGTATGACTTTTTTATGCCTTGAGCATGATTAAATTAATACAATTTTGTGTGACTATAACACGACTTTCCGTGAGATCATGTAAGATGGAAAGATGTACCTAGTTAAATATGATGGCTGTTATTTATCATATAGTCGAAGAAAAAGTATGCACAGGTACAGTTTCATTAGATTATAATCTATTAGTAAGGACAATACAATTAGAAAAAAACTTTTCTTTTCCTTCATGCAAAGCTGCATTAAAACAATGCACATTGTATAAAAACACTATATAAATATTTGTAATATGTTTTTTAATGTTCAGATTCGATGCACTGTAAGCCGCTTTGGATAAAAGCACAAATGCATGCATCGAACACACTGAACAAATGCACATATGCACAAAAGCACGCTGGCTTTATTTAGAAGTTCCTTAACATAGGTCTGAATTTAACCTAGGTTTGAAAATTATCTGAAGAAAATGCAAACGCTCCTTGTGGCTTGGAAAAACTTATAGTAGCGAGCATTCAAAACTACATGGCCTTAATTAAAAACAAATCAACAAAGGAAAGCACAATCCAATCCAAACCAGCCAATAAGCTGTCTGCAGTGAAGGCGGTTATTAATGGCTAAATATTGTAGTGTTTACCCTCCAGTTAGTCACACTCTCAATCCTATTGTGAATGGACTCTACCATTATTATAAGGGGGAAGTGACATCTCGCATGGCTTCCTGGTGGGTGTTAAATGAAGGAATGTATCCAAGAAACCCTCCCTCAGCTTCTTGCAATCACCCCCATTAACGGAGAGCCTTAGCTTTATGGAGTCGATTACATTGTCTTTCGAGAACACATATATCACACTGCCGCCTCCAGGCCTCCGAGACGGAGACACTTTTATCAAGTTTTCCTGTTATCAATTACATATAGCCTCCAACAAGTAGCCAATTTCAGAGCTGATTCGAGCCTTATTATGAATACCGAATCGTGTACTGTCAGACGGTCACGTAAACACACTAGAAGCATTTCTCCAGGATACAAAAAATGCAGATGACGGTCAGATTCAGATTAGTTCTGTCAGCCACGACACAACATGGCACACTCTTTCATGGCACAAATGTTTAACGGTACGCGTCGAGACCGTCGAGGTGCATCGGCCACGCAAGCTGTCAGCCAGGATGTTGCTTTTAAAAACCCCACCTTCCGAATTTACTCCCCGTACCGCCTCAAATGAACACAGCCTGCGAGCGCTTCAGTTTCTCCGCGCTCCAACTCCCAAGCATTCTGCTGTCGTCCGTGTATTTACCACACGCTAATTAAAGAATTCAGGGGGGGTAAATACATGCAGGCTACCGCATCTGACAAGCTCTCGACGATCGTAAATGAACAGAAACACACTTCCACCTAAGCCTAACCAACATAAACACACACACAAAGGTATCCGCTTTCTCTTTTCTACCGTTTGTTTGCCAGTAACCCAGGGGAAAAATGCTGGCATGGCTGACACAGTGTGAATCAAACTAATTAATCCTGGGGAGAAATGTTGCTGCTTAACACACAAACACTGAACGCTTCCCTTTGCCGATGACAACAAGGCAGGGTCATTATCTCTATTTCACTTCTAACAAAATTAAATGTTCAAATACAGCAGGCGCTGGGCATCAAAGTAAACGGCTTTATGATTTGAAAAGAACTTCATTTTCTTGAACTTGCAGCAAAGAAAACCTGGACTCCCCCTCTACATCACTTATAAATCCTCGGGCAACGTGAATGCAGCGGGTCTTGTTTTCCTCACGGGCTACGTTAGGACCGAGCCGCATTATCAATCTGCAGCTAATTAATTTAGTCTCGTCTGGAAGAGCGAGGGACGCACAAATGAAGTCAATTTTCGGATGCTAGAACTGGAGCATTCGCAGCATGGTGTCACTCTAAATGAAACTCATTATTCAGAGTCAAGCTACTTTCTTAACCACTTCTGTTTCTCACTATTTCTGTTCGAGACACAAGGAGCTCAAATGCATCCCATGGGCAGCACACAGACATTCTAAATGGATCTGTGAACAAGGATGAAATAAAATGCAACTTAGCAGATAAACTGTATTTCGTTAGGAATGAAAGGAGATTCATGCAGATGCCCGTAGGAATGGGGTATTTAAAGTGAGATTCCACTTTTTTGAAAATATGCTAATTTTCCAGCTCCCCTAGAGCTAAACATTTGATTTTTACTATTTTGGAATCCATTCAGCTGATCTCCGGGTCTGGCGCTACCACTTTTAGCATAGTTTAGCATAATGCATTGAATCTGATTAGACCATTAGCATCGCGCAAAAAAAATCAAAGAGTTTCAATATTTTTTCTATTTAAAACTTGACTCTTCTGTAGTTACATTGTGTACTAAGACAGACAGTAAATTAAAAGTTGTGATTTTGCAGCAGACGTATTGATATTACGCACTGCCCCTTGGTTACTTTCAATGGCAGGGGACTATTTTCAGACAGTGTGTAATATCACTACGCCTGCTCCAGCCATGTTACAGCAAAGTCCTTGATTATTACGCCAGAATGAGAGTATAGTTCTTAACCATATCTGCCTAATCGCAGCTTTTAATTTTCTGTCAGTCTTAGTACATGATGTAACTACAGAAGAGTCAAGTTTTAAATAGGAAAAATATCAAAACTCTTTGGTTATTTTCTAGCTCAATGCTAATGGACTAATCAGATTCAATGAATTATGCTAAGCTATGCTAAAAGTGTTATCGCCAGAACCAGAGATCAGCTGAATGGATTCCAAATAGGTAAAAATCAAATGTTTAACTCTAGGGGAGCTGGAAAATTAGCATATTTTCAATACCGGGGGGGGGGGATCCATCCGTCTCCATTGACTTTGTATTGCGAGAGGCTGCCTTCTTGTCATTTCTGGCTTATAACAAAAACAGAATAATGCCTAAAAGCTGCTGTGTGACAATATGTACAGCTAACAAGCCAAAGAACCCAGAAATAAGTTTTTATAAGCTGCCGACCCCAAAAAAACGAGTGTTTAAAGACACAAAAGTGGAAAACAGGCAACTTTTTATAGTACTACTATTAGTAGAACTGCGCCCACTAGAGGGAAACATAGTCACAATCCACTTTTTTCTCCTTTTTACGGCTCGACAGCTTATAAAAACTTATTTCTGGGTTTTTTGGCTTGTTAGCTATACATATTGTTACACAGCAGCTTTTAGTTATTTTTTTGTTTTTGTTATAAGCCAGAAATGACAAGGAGGCGGCCTCTTGCGATACAAAGTCAATGGAGACGGTTGGATTGTTTTCCCCCCGGTGGGCGTGGCCTCCAAATCAGCATAACTGCGCTCTGTCTCTATACTAAATAAGGCAAGGGAGTAGATTTACAATCAAGCAGCTTTCACACATGTACATGTGCTATTATAATGCTCAAATATGAGTTTTAAGTGATAAACTTATCAACTACAGGGGGATTTTAATAGTGCATTTACTGGGAGGGCAAGCAAATTAAGGGTCTTTCAACACAACAGACGCAAATGTCAGAGATTAAATGTACAAGAATTGCATGTTTTCACATGCCTAATGGGGATTACCATAATCCATCAAGCTGCGCAAACATACATGGCCTTTGAAGATATAACAGAGTGTCCCGCTCAACATGTTCAGAGGTTTAAAGACAGCAATACGATTTTAAATTAGTGAAATTATCTCTTAATCTTTACCCTTGTGTGTCCTTTATGCAGAGATTTATTTTTCTTCGTTAAATAAAGAATGATAGTAATTTGTGTGTTTGTATACATCAGAATCAACACATTAAGATTAACTACTGCAGTAAAAGAAGCACAATAGCGACATGTGTTTTATTGTAACTCAGTAACTTCGGAGTCAAGGCTGTTATTAGCCTTTGAAGGTGGCTCATTACCTTGATGTAAAATGATGTTTATTTTCATTTATAACGCACGGTCACTGCGGAGAACTGTAAATGAAGCACATCATATTGAAGCAGAACGGTGACAATTACTGTTCAATGTAAACACATGCATCTCTTTAACCTTTGGGAAAATAATCATTGCACTATATTTTAAGACATACGATTGCTTTGTGTTATAACCACTGATACCATTATTCACTGATATTATATTTTTCTCTAGCGTAGCTTTTAAATCATTGAATTATTTATGGCCACGTGTACTGACATTTGCATCACGATCACCAGGGTTTAAATCAAATTCTACACAAAGAAATTAATTCAGCATGAACCCAAGTGTGAATGAAAGTTCTGGCAAAGGAAAATATATATATATATATAAAATTATTAAATATAAAAAATTATATAAAATGAAAAAGTCATATATATATATATATATATATATATATATATATATATATATATATATATATATATATATATATATATATATACACTCACCTAAAGGATTATTAGGAACACCTGTTCAATTTCTCATTAATGCAATTAATCAACCAATCACATGGCAGTTGCTTCAATGCATTTAGGGGTATGGTCCTAGTCAAGACAATCTCCTGAACTCCAAACTGAATGTCAGAAAGAAAGGTGATTTAAGCTATTTTGAGCGTGGCATGCTTGTTGGTGCCAGATGGGCCGGTCTGCTCAGTTACTGGGATTTTCAAGCACAACTATTTCTAGGGTTTACAAAGAATGGTGTAAAAAGGGAAAAAAATCCAGTATGCGGCAGTCCTGTGGGCGAAAATGCCTTGTTGATGCTAAAGGTCAGTCGACTGATTCAAGCTGATAGAAGAGCAACTTTGACTGAAATAACCACTCGTTACAACCAAGGTATGCAGCAAAGCATTTGTGGTGGTGGTGTAATGGTGCGGGGGGATCATTTAAATGCCACGGCCTACCTGAGCATTGTTTCTGACCATGTCCATACCTTTATGACCACCATGTACCCATCCTCTGATGGCTACTTCCAGCAGGATAATGCACCATGTCACAAAGCTCGAATCATTTCAGATTGGTTTCTTGAACATGACAATGAGTTCACTGTACTAAAATGGCCCCCACAGTCACCAGATCTAAACCCAATAGAGCATCTTTGGGATTCGGTGGAGCTTCGTGCCCTGAATGTGCATCCCACAAATCTCCATCAACTGCAAGATGCTATCCTATCAATATGGGCCAACATTTCTACAGAATGCTTTCAGCACCTTGTTAAATCAATGCCACGTAGAATTAAAGCCGTTCTAAAGGCAAAACGGGGTCAAACACGGTATTAGTATGGTGTTCCTAATAGTCCTTTAGGTGAGTGTATATAAAACATATAACATTGGGTTAAAAAGGACACCCAACCATCTAGATTAATCAAAAAAGTGTTATATTTGACCCAACAATGGGTTAAAATAACCCAGCATTATAATTATAATTTATATATTTTTTATAGATACATTTCAGTAATATTAATTTAGCCAATTGACTCAATAGGGTGAAAAGAATTGACCACTGGAAATCTGATATAGCAAACAGATAATGATCCTGTAATGTCCAGTTTAATGTACTGTCCATTAGCCATTTAAAATCTGTTGAGAAATCTCCCGGAAACGAGCGATTAAAGGGTTTTCCCCTCAATCTGCTCCGACTTAATTACTGGATAAAATATTCAGGTCTTTTCCAGAAGTAATTCACCGGAAATTAACGGGCGAGACTATTTTTCTCCTGGGGTTGATGGATTCAGATTTGCCCATTCTGATCAGATGGACCCCTGGGACGTGAAGAACTCCATTCTGGAGGTACGCCAAAATCTATCTATTCGATAAAATAGGCTACTGACAATGCCAGCAAGACCAAAGAGAATAAAACACATCCGTGAAGGAATGTGGAGATATGAATTAAGTTTAAAAACCATGCAGAGTCCAGCGTGAATTGAGAACTTCCATTACACCGAAGAAAATTACAATGATATTTCGGGATCATACAGTGCAATTGAAAACCTTAGTGCAGGTCCACGTTTATTGAGGAATCTTTAACAATACTGTGTTACCTTTTTGCACCCTTGTCTCCATAAATGCAATGGTCCTTCATTCAATTTTCCACAAAGCTTAGAAAAGTTACATAGCACCTCTTGTTAAAAAGTCTGATTTATGCCTCTATAACATACAGGGCACCTAAATGCTTTGGGTTTATTCAAACATAAAAACAATATTAATAATAAAGCCTGCTTTTATCATTTCTAATGCACACCTGATGTTATATGGACGATATTTCGTCTCCACTCTCCTGTTTTTTTCTTTAAATGACATAGAGTGTCGCCTCTACCCAGTGTTTAAACCCTGGGGCCTTTTTACCTCAATGTAATTGCTCTTATTTAATAAGATTGTAGTGTTAGGTGATTTGAAGTCATGCTGGTGCCAGTCTTCTGATACAGTATATTAACCTTGCCTGATGTGTGGGGTGGGTGGAGTGAAATCCTGGACTCCTGAATCATCTAGGGAGAGATTACTTCTGTACGGCAATCGTAGGAGAGGCTCCGAGGCACAACGTGGATAACTTATCACCTGGTGGCGAGAGCCGCGAACGACCAGAGGTCCAGAAGTTCTCGCTCATGTCTGACAGCCGCGAGAGGGTTCTGCTCTCTCGGGCTGAAAGATGACACGCCGGAGGCAACGCGAAAGGTTATGAGAACCAGTCACGCTGCCAAATTCTCCTACTGAAGCGAAGACGAGGGTTCGGTTGATTTATGCGGCCGGGCGGTGATAAAACACAGACAAACAAAAGCAGATAGTGGCAGAAATATTTGTGGGAATAATGCTCTCTT
This sequence comes from Misgurnus anguillicaudatus, assembly GCF_027580225.2. NCBI lineage: Eukaryota > Metazoa > Chordata > Actinopteri > Cypriniformes > Cobitidae > Misgurnus > Misgurnus anguillicaudatus. The sequence continues at coordinate 7,691,436 of NC_073337.2, forward strand.
TCTTTGCCTTTCTCTCTCCATCTCACCCTCTTGGTCCTTTCATTTCCACATCAAACAGAAGAGAGGCTGGAGGAGAGCTGGATTTGTTTGTCAAAAAAGAAAAGACAAACAAACAGGCGTAATCTGAACAGTCCTCTCCTGATTCAAAGGCTGGAACGTGGAAAAGTGAAAGGCAGAGTTCCTGCACGTCTTTTTATCTGTTCATCAAAGGCAGGCCGGAGCACTTCACCAGCACTCAGCTCTACTTCAACATGACTCACTGACCACGGCTTTGTGTTCAAAACCAACGCCATTCACTGTTAATGTGACTCTGAACAGCCAAATCTGCCTGTATACTCACACCACACTGACACACTAGTCGCTGTCAGTTTTAAGCATGTATCAAAACAGTAATAAATGCATCTTAGCTTACCAGCCATTTTTGTTAAATAGAGAAAAGACAGAAGCCTTGACCAATTTGGTGACCAGTCTCATAGAAAATGAGACGTGGTATGGGAACCACATGCTCATTGTCTCATACTTGAGGCGTGGTTTACGAATGCCCAGAGCCGTTTATTGGGCGCTACGAATGTTTATCAAATGTGTCTGTATGTAGCTCATAGCCAATCGTTTCAATTATACCAAATGACTTATGTAGAGCGACATCAATTCAAATGTCAACAGCTTTTATCGGTTCGTGTGCATACAGCTGTGTAATATTAATAAATACCACTTACCATTTAAACCAGCAGGTTTGTCCAATAAAACTCAGTGCCTATCATGTCTTGCCATATCCAAACATCCTTCTTGGATATGAAATTGTTGCTCTTTTTTAAATAAACTTGCGCTCTAAACTACTAAGAACACTATCTAAGGCTGCATCAAAAAGTAACTTCGCGTCTCCTGCCGTGTTGGATAAACAAAACTGGTTCGGTGTGTCACATAGACGTGGTCAACGTCTTTGCTGCCCCTCCCTGTTCTGTGATTGGTTCCCTATTTCAGGGGAAAAATCGGTCCATAGTTTTCATGCTAGACTTGCAACGTGAATAAATTTAGCCAATTCCACCACCAATGTGCACAGAAAATGCATATCTTCATGTCTCACATTGTTTTAAAATCAAAAACTAAAAAAAAAAAAAAAACAATATCAAAGAAGGAAATGAGATTCAAGAAATTAAGTATTGCAAAAACCGAGACATTGAAATGACGGCTAATATAGTCATTGAAGGAAATGAATAACCCACTTCTACCCTAAATAACTTTGAATTTGGTTACATGCCATTTTGCCAAAATAACTTGAAGATGTATGATATTTCAACATGTAAGCAAAGTCAACAGGTGTTCAAGGTTTATGTATATAAATTGTCTATTCTTGGGCTATGAATAGACATCTATTAGACTTTCACTGACAGCATTGTTTTAGCCAAAATTGCTTGCTGGGATATGCACAATGTAGCATTTTTCAAATCTGAAGAAAGAATTAGAATATGTGTGACTATTAGGTTTGACATTATTGATAACATTTACATCTATGCATTCAGCATGCTTTTATCCAAAGTGATTTGCAGTGCATTACAAGGTATACATTTTTCCCATATGTAAGCTACCTGGGTTCAAAACCATAACCTTGACCACATGAGCTATACTGGGGCACTGATGATAAAACCACATTACAGTGTGCATACAAAACGTAAGAAGAATTACACCAATTATTCTTGCACAAAACAATGGCACTTGTTTGCTATACATATACAACTGATCAATAATGAAAATGCAAATAATTACAACTATCAGTTACATGAGGGAATGGGAAAGAAAAAAAATGCTTTGATTTGCTTTCAAGCAGGGCGAACGGTGGCAAACTAGACTTGAGAATGTATCAATAAAATAAAGATGTTAATAAAAACTTTTGTCTGGTTTCTTTCTTTCTTTTTTATTAGCCAAACACCTGAATAGCCTTTTCAATATTCCCTAATGCTAAGGTTCACACATCGGTGCAGTGCGGGGGTGGGTTGGGGGTTTGTGTCAACTACATCTGGGACACTTCATCACGCAACTTGTGTGCAGTGTAATCTGTCTTATCTGTTTATATTAATGCAGGAGCGTTGACAGAGGATGTGTTAAACCTGTAAAATGAATATAAACTAAAAATAAGTGACATTAGCTCCAGGCTAGTTAGCTGTTAGCAAACCTTAAAGATGCAATTTGTATTATCTGCGCCGCTAGATGGCGCCAGATCAAATCAGTAACAATGACGTTGTTTAATGACGATCTGAAGCAGCGTGGAATTATGGGATTTGTAGTCTTTAACTGAACCGCTGATGGCCATCAATCAGACGAGAACGAGAAATCACGTTGACGGATAAGGTAATCAAGTCTTATAAATGTTGCGTTTGATGACATCGTTTATTTCATTATGTAAGTTTATATGTGATGTTCAAAACGAAATTTTTAGTTATAGATGTTACAGTATTAGTCCAAATTCGATGGTTAACACAGCACAGAATTAAGTTTTCAACTTACAATCTACAATGATTTTTCACATAATGTATTGACAGTACAAATCTTATTGTGAAGGGTCTTAAAATGACCATTTATATTGCTGTACAATACCTTTGATGTGCATATCATCCGCGGGAAGACGCGCTGATTACAGTCTACACACTAATGTTGTGATCAATATAATAGCATACGTTTTTTGAAGGGTAACGAATCAAAACAACTTACCCATCGCGTAAAACACAAGCAGGATCAGAATCTCTGTCTAGTTAAATGTTGTTGCGAAGCTCTCTCTATCCAGATAATGCAACAACAAATTGATCCTCATTCTTTCTCTCGTTTTGTTCCAAACTCTTCTTGGGTCGTTTGGTTGGCCCGTATGCTTACGGAAGCTGTCTTTGCTGACACAACCAGCGGCAGACGGTAAAGAGTTATCCATAAGTTCATAAGCAAGCGCGTAGCCCGACAGGCGCTAACGCATAGTTCCGCATTTGTCCACGACACTGGCTGCATCCCAAAACTCAAGGCAGTGACTTGTTGCCTCGCTGCCTCATGAGGAAATGACTTCGAGGCATGAAGGCAGCTCAGAGAAAGGCTTTCCGAGGCACTTCAAAGGCAGCTTGTTTGAAATATAAACATAGAGCGCCTTTGTGATAACTAATCTGATAACTGTTCTGTCATGCTGGTGAATGATCTCCTAGCACGGATAATGAGGAGTAGAGGTGTAGAAATGTACCCGACCCAAAATGACCCTAATCACTTTATATCCGAACCCGAAATGCATATTTTTTTTTAAAGAAAGACCGACCCGAGACAAACCTGAGAAAGTTAGACCCGAGTCCGACCCTAACTAGTGGCAATTTTTTTAACCCGGCTGGACCCGAATGTAAACGGCACTGACTTGTGTGCATTCTGCAGACCCACACGCAGCAGTCAGACAGAAAGAAAGTCTGGTGGCCTTGCAACCAATTTGGCGAGCTGCTCCATTTGTTTTACTTTGATATCTGACGACGACACCAAGGTAACCCCTATAATGTACATTTAAAATTGACTGACATGTCTGTCTCAACGAAAAATAACCTACCGCCAGCCATGTCGCAAGCGCTCTTGGCAAACAGATGAGAGGTTTAAAAAAGACATTGACACACATACGCGAGAGAGTTCGGGTCTTTTCGTGTCCATTTGGCAAAAACACATTAATTTTAAATTATCCGAGACTTGAAGTCGCTATTATTATTCCCGACCCGTGTCCGAGGCACACGTGAAACTTTTAGACCCGATCCTGATCGGTTCAGTTTGTACCTCGGGTTTTCGGATCTAAGTGGACCCATGAGGATCTCTAGTGAGGAGCTCCCTGATCTCTGCTTCAGTCCAGTTTGCCGACATTTCTCGTCGTGAATGTTGACCTGCGTTTAAATCCCTGAGTCAAAGAGCTGAACCATAACTTTTTGTTTCGATGGCACCAAGCGCGCCGCATAAGCCCTGAAAAGTGAAACGCCAAAACGTCTCAATCGACCCCCAGTGACTGGTCCCAGTATAGGTCATAAACCCCGCCTCCCCCATGTTATTCAATGGGACTTGAGACCAAATAAACAATTTAATTACATTTCTATTAACTTTTTTCCGAAGCTGGTTTCTGTCATTTAGTGTAGTTTTTATCATGCTGATGTAAATTCAAGTGTTTGTTTTTAAAATAAGTTTGTTTTTAGTTATTTAATGATATAAAAACGGTGGTGTCACGTCATGATTGAGAGGGCAGGCCTTGATTTCGCGGCTTTACTTCCTGCTCACTACTGTGCAGGACTGGTCCCGAAATCGCTACTGCGCAGATTCAAGACCCAAGAAGTCAGCGCCGTATCGGGAAACTGGTGGCTTCACTTTTCACCAATGGAAGAGAGCGAATGGGCGTCGTCCATCTTTTTTTACAGTCTATGGATGGCATGTGTCCTCACTACGGCAGGTAGGGTTGCCAACTTTCTCACTCTAAAATACGGGACAATATATGGTTTTGTGTATTTAAGCTAAATGATAGTTAATCTCCTAATTAAATATTAATTTAATATTAAAATATCTATATTTAAAACTTTACCAAAGAAAATAACTAGCATCCGGTAAAGCCCAATTTATGGTCGTGCGTAAGCTCTATGCCGTAGCTACGCCGTAGGTTATCCGTAGCCTGTGTTTCTTCTTTGTTTGTGGGTTAACTTGTCAAGCTTCTTTTTCTTTGATGGTCGCGCTGCTACTGTGGTTACACGCGTGGATACTGCCTACCAGCGGTCTGCGCGTGTGTTTGCACGTCGACGCGGACGACGACGCAAAAGTATAAATGAAAACCAGCGCGGAACCTACACCGTCACGGCTACACCGTAGGACCTACGCACAACTATAACGAGCCCTTTAGACTCATCTGCATTCAGGAGAAAGCATCAGCGTATAGTGTATGCACTTTTCATACTTACTTTTGCAAGGATGTATGCACATTCTTTGGACTTGAAGGAGCTGGACCCTATATTAATCTGTTATGAAGACAGGAAGAGCTAGGACATTTTCAAAAATGTCTGAAAATGTGTTCGCATGAAAAAGATGAACATATAACCTGGATGGCTTGGGGTAATTTTATTTTGGGCTTTAAAGTACTGATGTTACTTTATCATGTTCGGTGTCACTAACTCATTTAGGTAAGTCTGATATGCCTGGCCAATGCCTGATACTGCGGCAAATATGGTCTAACAATGCATAATTATTTTTATTGTAAAAATGCTGTTCCTGTGTTTGTTTGACTGCTGCATGTCAAACACTAAAGGTCTATCAGAGAAAGACGCCATCATCTGCAGTTCTATCTAAATGCAGCCCTGTGGGGCGCCTTCAGCGAACGCAAAACAAAGCGCTTTGGGGCGAAGAGTGAACAGAGCAAGCTTTAATACTTTATGAAGCGTGGTAAGGATGTGCATACATCTGTGATCACGAATGCATGCATCTGTCTTCAAATGTTGTGACATGTTTCCCTGGGGAGAAGTGATGGAAACAGATGATTGAGAATTACAAAACAGTATATCATCTGATGATGTGATTCTCACATGGATTTTGAAGAGGGCTGCAAGAGAAGCAGAAAAAATGTTAAGGTAAATGGCATGCACATTTTTGTGTGTATATTCCACAGTAACACAATATAAATACAATAAATAAAGGGGTTTTAACAAACATGCAAGGACAAAGAACATCAAAGATATGCATAAAATAATACAAATTCTGTGTCTTTAGTACAGGAGTTCACCACAACAAATACAAGCAAGAAAGTATGACGAAAACTATCCACTTTCTCTGCAAGTATAAACTAAATAAAAATATACAATGTCCACTGAAAGAAAGGTGAAGGTCAAGACTTTCATTGAATAATAGATTATGCTTTAGTTTGACTTTCACCAAACGCTTTTGTCATGCCTTCAGGACATTTCAAATATTCAGCACGATTCAAGCTATTTGTTTAAAGTGCACCTATTTCTTTGCTAAAAAAAACGTATTTTGTGTATTTGGTATAATACAATGTGTTCATGTGGTTTATGGTTAAAAAACACATTATTTACCACATACTGTACATTTTAGCTATAGATTTCACTTTCCTCCTGAAATGCACAGATTTGAAAAGCTCTCTGTCCCTGATTGCCAGCTAATCTGTACGTTGTGATTGGCCTGAATACCTCTGACGTCAGCCGGAAATGTGACTCTCCTTACCTTGTTTGAAGAATTTGCTCACATTGCAATGCTAACAGGAGTTAATTTACAGGCTGTGAGTCTGGCGTGGGAGCAATTATGATAATGTCGGTCTTGTCTACATCACTAATCCGAGGAAGTAAACTGTTGCCTACAATCTATGTGTTTGTTGAAGTCCAAGAAAAGAAATTTACGTTGGAAACGATAACTCGCTTTATCGTTTACTTTGGGGTTTGTAACTTTTGCATATCGTTAACCAGTGGTGGCTGGTGACTTCTTTTTCGAGGACGCTCTAGGCAAAGTTCTTCACAACATGTATGTAGCCGTCATGGTTCCTTTTTTCAAAATATGTGTTCTGCGCATCAAGAGATCCTGTGTGCATCACATGTTTTGTCAAAATAAGTGCAAAATAACTCTTTTATCATAAACGGTTTTGGAAAGGAAATGTGAAATCATGAATCGGACCATTTGTGCTCTTTGGGTCTTTTTTAAAACTTGAAGACGTGGTCACCATTCACTACCATAGTAACCAGACAACACTTTTTTTAAAAATCAAATTTGGGTTCAGAGGAACACAGTCAGACAGGGATTGAGCGACATGAGTAAATAATGACATTGTTTCATTAAGTTCCTCAAACAGTTCAATCAGGGTGGGATATTCACTACATTATAAAGGCCATCTGCACTTTCAAAGTTGTGTATCCAAATGCCTGCTACGCTATGATTTTGTCCCAGAACAAAACAAGTTTGAGCATTTTAAGATATGAAAAAAAACACAAAACTAGAAGGCAGGTGCATCAAAAGTCAAGCCCTCACTATGATAAATATATGGTACAATAAGGGTACGTCTCATTTCTCTGTCTTACCCCTACCCCTCGGTTTTGCATGTTCATGTTAGGCGAAGTGGCGTCTCAATTCTCTGTTTGATCAAGGGCTAGGGCCAAGGCGTAGGGATATAGCCTTTGAAACGAAGTGTGATAAGTACCACACTTGAAAGAGAGGGATAAACGTTAACGTAGGAATTTCTCACGAGAGCCGGCATCAAGATGTTTTATGGCTAAATGTCGAACTGTCAAGGAGTCGCACAAATGAAAGTAACGTTATTTTCAGCAGTTTAATTGAGATTATATTATGACACTCATGCTTTATGATACTTTTAATAAAATGTTCAAGCGGTTTTAATTGTAATGTTTTTGTTTGAATCACTAGTTAAGGTGCTAGCTAGCAGCTAAGATATGCGCTATTTGTTGAGCTCAGCTCAGGCATCATCGATACCACAACCTAAAATGACGGCATCTTCTTTGCTTATGTCAACGCTTGTCTGTTTACATGGCAGCCAGTTAGCGGCAAGGGAAGGTGACGCAAACGGTAATCGAGCGGTGTCTCATTTTTTAGATGAACGGTCTGTCTTACCCCTTCCCCTTCACTCAGTTTCAAGGGGCAAGGGGAAGACGAAGACAAAGAGGAAGGGGTTAGACAGAGAAATGAGATTGGCCCTAAATGTGCCTTAGGGGCCGATCACACCAAATGCGATTATGGCAGCTGCAGGCCCCTTTTTTGAATGATTTTATATGGACAGTGCGCACTGTTTATGTGCACCCAACGTCTTGCGTTATTTGGCACCTACTGTACCACACGTTTTTGAAGGAGCACTCAGAGCGGAAATATGACGTCATATGCATTTTTCCATTGTCCAGTCGAATGAGGGGAAAGGCGGCCTTCCGTTGTGTTGATGGAAGTTTATAGTTGTTGGAACAACCAGAATGCAATCACTCACTGTATCCTGCGTGTTTGTGCACCTCAAACAAGGTCAGAGCAAGCGTCCTCTTTTTAAAGTTTCTGCTAATATGACAGCTGATATTAACAGCAAAGGAGCACTCACGCTTCAATATTTGCTTGACAAGACAGCTGCCTCTGTGGTTGCAATATAAAAAGCCTGTCTTGTGTTTTCCAAGCACTTAAAACGCATTTGGTGTAATTGGCCCCTTATGTTACCTTCTATCCAACAGGACCCTTTTCTATTTATTGGTGTCCAATATATGCAGACAACACTATTAGTTGGTTTCTGCATAGCAGGTTGAAATTATTTTTCAGACCTGAGCTACTGAGGTTCTCTGACCTAGAAACTTAAGCACCTTCTTCTTCCATAGATCACGTTTGATCCTCTTCAAAATCGCCAAGACTTTGAAGTGCAAGAATTAATGAGTTTCATCAAAGAAATTGAACCAAGCTGTAGACATTTCACATGCACAACCATCTAGAGGAACAGTCTAGAAAACAGTGAGTCACCTGGAATGTTTTTGTGCATAAAAGACAGAACCTTGAAAATCTTTGCATTTTTCAATTATTAAGAGTTTGCCTTTACCTGCTGTTACCTTTTTAAGAGCTTCTGCACAATGTCCACAACCCCTGTATACATAAAAGAGGTCATCGCCACTTCAAATTTCGAGAAACCATGGACTTTTGGGACAGGGTTATGCAGGGATCACACATATTGGAAATCTGCAGAAAACTCAGAGAAAAGCGAATGCATGTTCTTTAAAGAAAAAGAGCTTGAAATGAATCCAGCCGAGGCCTTCAGCCTATTCAATCCTTTGAGTGACTTCACAGTAGCCGTGTGGAGGTTTTTAAAAGCGCTACATGGTGACTACATATATAAATCGCTTATAAAACCGGTCTCTTCTCCTGCTGAAAAATGCTGTGTGGGTGAGGAGAAAAGCTTAAAACAGCACTGTATGGGCTGTGAAACAAGGTCTGTATTGAGGAAATGAGGCTCGCTCATTGGAGACGGAAAGACAGCGTGTAAGCCGTCCACACTTTGTTTACACCAACACGTTTAAAGCGTTCCAGGACGGCCTCATCTGCATAATCTCTGTCAAGAGAGCTTCCCAAAAATAGGCAGTGAAAGTCACAGGATCTAAAGCAGGGTGGGGGTCTTAGTGGTCCGTGAAAAGACATCTCACTCAAGAAGCGGAAGCCACATTTCTGCTGGTGTCTGCACTGTAAAAAATTAGCTGTAGTTATGCTGCTGTTTGCCAGTAACTTACTGTAGATTTAAAAGTGTGTTATTTACTGGCAACAGTTTGTTGTTAAATGATCATTAACAAGTCTTTATCTTTACAAGCAAGCATCTGAAACTGAGATTGCTGCGGGTCTGCAGCTGGATATGTCTCGCACCAGGATATTAACTGCACACCAGCACCACACACCTGAAAAATTAAAACAGCACAATGTACACTCACCTAAAGGATAATTGTGAACACCATACTAATACTGTGTTTGACCCCCTTTCGCCTTCAGAATTGCCTTAATTCTACATGGCATTGATTCAACAAGGTGCTGAAAGCATTCTGTAGAAATGTTGGCCCATATTGATAGGATAGCATCTTGCAGTTGATGGAGATTTGTGGGATGCACATCCAGGACACGGAAGTCCCGTTCCACCACATCCCAAAGATGCTCTATTGGGTTGAGATCTGGTGACTGTGGGGGCCATTTTAGTACAGTGAACTCATTGTCATGTTCAAGAAACCAATTTAAAATTATTCAAGCTTTGTGACATGGTGCATTATCCTGCTGGAAGTAGCCATCAGAGGATGAGTACATGGTGGTCATAAAGGGATGGAAACAATGCTCAGGTAGGCCATGGCACTTAAACGATGACCAATTGGCACTAAGGGCCCTAAAGTGTGCCAAGAAAACATCCCCCACACCATAACACCACCACCACCAGCCTGCACAGTGGTAACAAGGCATGATGGATTCATGTTCTCATTCTGTTTACGCCTGACTCCACAATCTGAATGCCTCAACAGAAATCGAGACTCATCGGACCAGGCAACATTTTTCCAGTCTTCAACTGTCCAATTTTGGTGAGCTTGTGCTAATTGTAGCCTCTTTTTTCTATTTGTAGTGGAGATGAGTGGTCCCCGGTGGGGTCTTCTGCTGTTGTAGCCCATCCGCCTTAAGGTTGTGCGTGTTGTGGCTTCACAAATGCTTTGCTGCATACCTCGGTTGTAACAAGTGGTTATTTCAGTCAAAGTTGCTCTTCTATCAGCTTAAATCAGTCGGTCTATTCTCCTCTGACCTCTAGCATCAACAAGGCATTTTTCGCCCACAGGACTGCCTACTGGATGTTTTTTCCTTTTCACACCATTCTTTGTAAACCCTAGAAATGGTTGTGCGTTTGAACTAATGAGAAAAAAATGGGCTGTGCATGATTTAACACCCAGAAGCAACTTTCCACTACAGTCAATGCCAAATGTGTGATCAACTGTGTGACAAGGTCAAAAAATAACAAAAGGACTTGATTTAAAATGACAATCTTCAATTCATTCTTCAGTATAATCTTAATGATTGCCCTAAAGTCCAATTACACAGAATGTGATTGCTCAGTTTTCTTCTGCCGGTCTGGAGAAGGATCAGTATGAAGACTGCAGGAAGCTCTACCCTGACCCTCACGAGTTTTTAAGCACTCACAGTTTTCGCGATAAATGCATCCCTGTGAGATTAATGCAGTGTCGCATGCAAAAATTAAGTCATTATCTTTCACAAAACATTGCTGTCACTTTAGACGTCAAGGCGTTGTGCTAAGTGATTGCAAGGGAAAGGTGAAGACACTATAATTTCTGGCTTACCCCCAATCACACATGATCACACCATCATTCTGCTGCATTTCAGACAAACACTCTCTCTTCTCATCCACCAATCACACATGATTTACTGCCCAGGGTACAGGTTAAAGCTAGCCCCCCTGCGGTCTACAAAAACAGATGCTTTTTAGAAAATTTGCCTAAAACATTGAATTGTAAGAGGTCCTATGATTATATGAATTGGAATCTCTCCATATATTCATGAGATTCCTAAAACACAAATTATATTTTCGTTGTCCTAAAACACAGTCATCCAAACATCAGTACTGCCACATCCTTGCTTTCAACAATCCTTTATATGCGGTAGGTGAAATTGTCCTAAATACCAGACTATTTATACATAATGCCATGTAACCATTCTCGGGACATTCTCCAAACATGTCCATAGCATCTGCTAAAGAGTATCACAGTTCAGAATAAAACTTGCAAGTTAATAAATAAAATACTTATCAAGCTATCAGCAGTTGCTCTTCATCATTGGTCTTTGACGAGATCTGTGAGTTCATCGTCAGGTTGCGTGTTTAAGGCTGTTTGCAGGCCGGCGCTCTGTCAGATGAAAATGAAAGAGATCGGAGGCAGACCTTACAAACCACGCTCCTATATCCAATCTGAGGCAACGGTGTGATGAGAAGAAACGATAGCAAAGCACGAGTATTCCAAGCAGCATGCACCTGTTCGACCTTTTGTGATGGCAAAACATTCGCCCTGGTCTCTCCCAAGAGGTCTTGGGTGGGAACACAAGGTCAACTTTAATAATATAATAAGCTTAAGTGAGAAATTCACAAGAGCAATATCACTGATGCACCTCATGGTCAAAAGAGATGGTCAAAGGTCCATTTAAGGTCTTTTTCACAACAAACTTCTCCTTGAATATGGCAAACGAAACGTTTATTCACTTATGCATTTCGCAGAGGCTTTTATCCAAAGCGACTTACAGTGCATTACAAGCTATACATTTGATTAACTTGTGTTCACTGGGTTCAAACTCATGACCTTTTGCGCTGCAAAACAATGCTCTTCCACTGAGCTCTAAAGGCTGTTAGTCTTTCTGTGCCACCATCACAAGTTTGAAATATCTCACCTAAACCAGTTACATCAAACAACCGATAATGAATGCGTAAAAGCAAACCACATATAAACACATTTCAATATACGCTTCATAAAACAGACATTTTTTTGTATTCCGGATAATAATAATGCAGGTATATTTAGGAGAAAGCCAAATCTCATAGTGGCACATAAATCCCACCCTGTTTGTTTTACAGACACGAATAACTGCACAGCAAATTATGCCACTTTTTTGGAAGACGAACAATACTTTAGTTGAGCATGTGATGAACTTAGCAGATATGAAAACAGACAAAACCCCAAAAACTTAAGCAACTGCATTAAATATTGTCAAGATTTGGTCTGGTAACTACTGTACAGTGAGAGACACCGAGTTTATCTGGAGTATTTCTTCCACATTGCACTCTCAGATAAAGAGGTACACGAAAATCCAAAGGTTGTCACTGATACCTTTTCAAAAAGTACAATGTTGTACCAAAAAGACGCATATTAGTATGTCAAAGGTACAAATTGGTACCATAGAGGTATACTAATAATTCAAAGGTCCATATCTGTACCAAAATGTTATATATTGGGACTTTTTTAAAAGGCACCATCTCGGTGACAACTTTTGTAGCCTTTTTTCTTAGTGTGTACCACATACGTATATTTTAGTCCTTCACACCCCACACAACCCCCAAAATAAAAAAAATGAACATGAACTGGGTAGTATAAATAATTCAAGTCTTGCCAAATTAAGGGCCAGATTTACTAACAGCTTGCGCCAGCACAAACCATCATTTTGTTGTTAAAGCGTAACTAAACCCCTGGTCAGAGCCTGACTCCACCCGCTGGCAATATTTGAAAAATGCAAGAAAAGTGGGCAGATCCCAACGGAGATAGAGGGGACGAACTAAGCTCGTACCAAGCATGTGGTGAGATCGTAACAAGGGCATGGTGAGCTTGAACCTGCTTACGTCACGAGTTACTTTTTGGACCCAACATCCAATAGGAAAATTCAACTGCAGTAGCCACCGTTCAACCTGAAGAGGGCAGCACTCAGACGTTTTTACACCATATATTGTAGTATTGAAACACTTTATATCCAAATGTCAAAAAATGTACTAAAATCAATGAACAGCACTAATAAAGCATCATTCTTACAGATCATTAACTAAAAAAAGTTGGTTATAACGACTGTCAGGAATTACTACAGATGCATAGTGGATAATGTGTGGTCTAGTTATTTTTTTGCAACTGACCTTATTGCATATGCATTTCTAGGAGTTTCCCTTTGATAGTGTTAATTTTGTAACCTATTTTTAACTTAGTCTTAGTCTTGTGCTAAATGTCCTTGTTAGTTTTAGTCATATTTAGTCGTTCACATATCTTTTTTGTTAGTCAAGTTTTAGTCGACTAAAAGCGCATCATTTTAGTTTTAGTAAAATAAAAAACTCAATATATCTTAGTCAAGTTTTAGTTAAAAATGTTTTGTCTTTTTTAAAATTAATTATTTCTGAGAATTTCAGTCAAATAATGTTTCACACATGTCAAATATTGGTTAAATGTCATAATCACCTGACAAAAGACATTGTTAAATGATTTCGGTTGAATGCAACCTTGTTAGACGTGTCTGGTTTTCTGATTCAAGAGACACAACATTCACAAATTATGCCACCCTCGACACTCGTGTTCACTATCTATGGATGTTGTGTTCTTGCTTAATATAGTTTTGTGTTGCAGCCACAGGGTGGCAGCAACAGGAGTATGAGACCTGTACTAACTTGAGCAACAGCGCAAACTCATTCAGTGTATTTTGAAGGCGTAACATAACGGCTGAATATTCTAGTAGAGATGATTGAAGATGAAAATGAAGAGAGATTTTATCTTAGTTTTTATTTTATGTAAAACATTTTAGTCTCGTCTTTCTTTGTCAACAATAATGGATGTTATACCACGGGCCTGTTGAATGCTGTATTCTGATTGGTTGAGAAATGTTCCGTGGGTATGCATTATTTTTTGATAACCACACACCTAACCTGTCAAATGTTTTAAAAATACATTACCACCTTGGGTGTGCATTATTTTCTTATAATTCAATGGCCGGTCGTCAATTATTTCTTAAAAGGTCGTTAACGAACATATTTAGTCTCGTCTCGTCTGACGAAATTAACACTACCCTTTCAGATGCAAAACTTATGGGAGGAGATTATTGAAATTATTCACGCAACGCGATTTACCAATGTTTGCGGATGTGATATGACTGGTATTTGCGCCATTATTTAACACTGAAATAAAGCATGTCTTAAATTACTTTGCACTTGAAATGGCTGCAATTGTTGCTAAACAAAGAGGAATCACAGATAGCAGAGAGAGCGTGATACAAGGCAGAGGATTGTTTTAACATGTAAGAGTTTACTTGGAATTAAAGAGGAACATATTATTTTAAAAATATTGTTTTCCAAGCCATGTTATTTTATATTTACTGAAATAAAAAAGAGGAGTCACTAGGAGAAGTCACACAATACCAGATGTTCCAAAACTTCTTGTAAACCTTCATTTTTTTGTCCTTCAGTTCTTTTCAGTGTATGCAGGGTTCTCACGGGTCCTTGAAATCCTTGAAAGTTTGTGATTCTGGGAGAAAAAAAAATTTAAAACCCTGGGAAGTTTTTAAAAATATACATATATAGATACAGGTCATTGAAAGGGCTTGAATCTATTTTATGCAAGAAGTTTTCTGGGAAAAATCCTTATTATTCCCTGTGTAGTGTATGATAATACCATAAAAATTCTAGACTTTTTAAGCACACGTGCTAAACTGTTCGCTTTAAGTGCTTATATCTTCTGTATGTGAATGTTGATTCATACCAAAATGCTTTTTTACATAGTTGTGTTTGACACATGAAAACGTCTCGGGTATGTAACTGTTGTTCCCTGAGAAGGGAACAAGACGCTGCATCTCCCTTGCTATACTTCCTGTAATTCCGTCTTTGGCAATATTTCAGATAGCGATATACTTCCTGGCTCCTGCGTCACCTTGTCTTTGTCGTTAAGCCTCACCATTGGTTGAATTTAATATACACATTCAGACACACTTACCCCTGGAGGCGTCCCAAAAGTGTCACTGCAGTGGCGCAGCGCGAGTTCCCTCGAAAGGGAACTGTAACAATGTAACTGAAACACGATGTAACCTTGCTCTCACTTGAAATGTGTCCCCACATTTAGTCTTTGAATTTGAGAGTATTAGACCTGGAAAGTCCTTGAAAGGTCCTTGATTTTGAAGTTAACTAAGGTGTGGGAACCCTGATTTTGGCTTTGTTAGGTGGGATTACACACCCCAAATCCGCTGCGATATCCGTGGTGCTGAACTCAGGATCAACTCTGCTTATTTGCGACCCTGAACTAATTTGGGGTGTTCTTAGTAGATTGCATTGGAATTTGCCCCATTTAGTAAATCTGTCGATAGTGATATCGGTATCAGCATTGTTAAAATCGTTATCGAGCAAAACAGTCAATATAAATTTATACTGCAAAATATTCCAACAATAAGTCCTCTTTGACTCGGAGGGGCAAATAATGTTAATCAATCTATAATAATAAAGTCACACATCAAGAATTACATACATTTCCCTTGTTTGGAAATCCTGCTGCTGGCCACAAGAGGCTAATTAGTGATTGCAATTATCATACTAGCCAAACACTTATTATGACTTCAGACTGGGCCCAACGTGCATAGGAATCCAGATGGTGGTATGACTTTGAAAACTCTTTGCAGTCTGCAGTTATATGTTCACAGTAGACAGTGAGAGTCCGAGACTGGGTTTGTTTGGGCTGGCGAGGTTTGACCATGAAGGTCACGTAATCACCAGAGAAAAAAATTTGATTTGCACTCAAGTAATTACTCAGCTCTAATTACAGCTGCTGAATTAAACTCACTGGGTTTCGCGATATACTTTCACAACCTCGCTTTGAAAAATTAATAAATGAAAATATGCCAGTTTTTAATGAGGGCTGTTAAATAGTTATGTTTGTGGTCAAAACTTTTGATTGGTAGTTTTTGATTGTTGTTAACCCTTTAACTACCTCTCAACCGAATGGTTGAGCACATTTTTAGTTAAAATATTTTATTGAGAGGAGTAGGCAACCTAAGGTGATTGAGCCATCTTTACCATTTGCTTGAGGTATGTTATGCCAAAAAATCCACTAGAAGTCAGGGTGTCAATCAACAGCACTTGTCACAACACTTCTTCTTAGATGGATGTCGGAGACAAAGAAATCACTCCTGCCATGCAAGCTGTTCTTGGTGAAATTTTGCAAGGAAAGCATGTTTTATTTTTTATTTATTACACTGTAAGAGCTTTACAACTTTACAAAATTATGTCAGTTGGTGCCATAACAAAACTTTAATATGGTTTTAAACATTTTCCAAAAAGCTATAAGCTAATGTTTTCAGACCATCCATTTCTGCTTGAGAATGTACATGTTACTGATCATTTACAGCTATGAATATGTAACCCATGCTGGTTAATCTAATTCTCTTAATTATGAAAATTGCAAATGAAAGTTTTGAAATTGCAAACTTATAATAAACATAAAAGTGATGATTAAACTCTCAGAAAATACAAGTTTTCTATTACTTAACACACTTAGATCCACAGATCCATGTGATGTTGCTGCAACGTGAGCTCATGAAATTTTGGTTGTACCACAAGTACATTTATTTACGTTTTCATACACACTGAAACTTATATCAATGTGTTGACAGGACTTATACGTTAATTATTTACATATTAACAGCTTTACTGATGTACTTCTTCCTATTGATAAATATTAAAATTGCAGGCATTGGCGTTTCTTACTCACATTAATGACATGTTTTCAGTCATATTTTCTGACTTATTTATTTAAGTCAGTTTACTCGTTTGCCCAATATCCATGACTTTCAGAGAATTATGTTAGGAATAATTGATGACGGGCCATTGAATTATAAGAAAATAATGCACACCCAAGGTGATAATGCGGCACGACCGCGGGTGTGCATTATTTTCGAATAATTCAAAAGACCGGAGTAAACCATGGTTACCAAAAAACATCACTCTGGTGCTATTTTTAAGACATTTGACAGGTTAAGTGTGCGGTTTACAGAAAAGTAATCAACACCCGTGGAACATTTTTCAGCCAATCAGATTAAAGCATTCAACAGACCGGTGGTATATAAACAATATTAAACAAGACTACACTTTAAAACCTTAACCATTTTGTAATATTTTGTTTGTTTGCCATGACACACAAAAGGTGTTCTCCTATGCGACAATAATTACACCAAAACACAACATAAATTCCCAAAAGACGTTAATTTTATTCATTCGCTGTAATGCACATCTTTAAAATTCATACTATTGCGAGAAACAAATCCAAATTCAGCCCTTTATCCAGAGATCTTGATCCCAGTTCTTAGCAGCGACCATAAACATCAATCACGTTCGTTATGAATTTGAATTTAAATGTTGCAAATCAAGAAGCTTTACGACACATTGCTTTACGGCACTAAAACGCTCATTGTCTCTTGCGTGCTACATCACAGATTTGCCGTCTTTCAATCTATGTACTTTTGAAATTTAAAATGTGTGCCTTCACAGAGAGAAGCCAGATTCACGTTCTTGTTTATTAATAACTTTAATACTTCTCTGTACTTTATATACTCCATAAGGGACCGCGACTGCAGCACATGAGCATTTTAACTACTTTTGGTACTGTTTTTGAAATTTAACAATTAATACATTATTGTGCTTACACTTATCTGTCTCTAAAGCCCGGGATACACTGCACAATTATTGGCTGTCCCAGATGAAAGATTGCCAACGTGAAACAATTGTCGCGATTTCTGTGATCGTGGCTCTCCATCGGTGGTCCTATGTGGTACAGTGAGAGAGGTTCAAAGACGGCCATTTTCCCGGTCTTGCGTCCAAAGATAGCCTACGATAGTTTTCTGGCAGTGTCAGAAATTCGGCATGATCACCGCACAGTGTGTTTGCTGCTACGACCTGCGCACCGGTATTTGTTTACCACGAGGGCATGCTGGTGACGTTGCGCAACGTGTGACGCTGCCGCCGAAGCTTCCGTGTCATCATCGTACAGTCTACGTGCCTCTCGCACCCGAGTTTAAACGATACATGTCGCAAAGTGTGATAATGTAATGATCTTATAGGAGGGCAAAAATCGTGCTGTGTATCCCGGGCTTTATGCCTTTAATTTATAACAGCACATGATTTTAATAAACTGTTTTGGGTGGGTTTAAGGTTAGGACTGTATTAGCAGCTTAAAATATATTTTAAATGCTGTCCATTATGTTGCAGAATCTAAAAAGAACATATTTGGGGAAGGGTTAAGGTGCAACCCTGTATCACGAAATTATGTACCTAGTCACGTAAATTTGTGAGTCTTTTCCGTGACACTGACACGTTTTTCTGCCTTTTTGCTTGAACTTGTCATATATTTCTATTTTGTTTATTTTGCTTGTTATATAAATAAACTACTTTTAAAGGACTTTGACGTTATTTATTCTTAGTGGAGTTTACCAGAAGTTACATGTTGACCACAAAAGCTGCTTGCTTATGTTGTTACTGCTGAAATAGTCTGTACACAGTATTAAAATTTGATTGTTTAATTGAATTTGAGATTAAATCTTTTTCAAGTAGTCTACAATTAAAATTAATTTACAGTAAGATATATTAATTGATTTTATGTTATTTTGATGATCTGAAGCTAATGAGACTCAGCGTAGTGTTGAATATTTCACATCCATCTTTTGAAACAAACTAAAATGATTTAATAAGGAAACAAAATTAAATAATTTTGTCTCTCTATTTAATAATTATACACATCATTCATGCATTTACAGTATAAAGAACAATGGTTGTATGCTGCTATACTTCAACTGTTAACATTTGTTTTACTGACCTCATAAGAGATGGAAAATTTTTTTGACTTCATTGTGTGGTTCTTGCTTTCCATCCAGCGCTTTAACAGACTGATATTCATGCAGTACGGTACTCTGGTCAAGCTGTCCTGTACTCACAGACTTTGTTTGGCCTGCCGGTGGAAAAACCAATTTTCTATTCAAAAGCACAGGACTTAATTCTTTCCTCATGCAACTTAATCCGCTTTTAAACAGTCCAATTCAGAGCGGTCACAGCATCTTCTGAACACTGAAATCGGTGTGTTGGGTTCATTGCCACGGTTGGATATCTCATTAAGAGTCAACTAACTCTGGCTGAAATACTCCACAGAGTTCCTAGGAATCAAACACATAGCAAAACTGGAGAAAAACCTTAATCTATCCTGTATTAGAATGGCATAATATATTTCTAGGGAAAGTTATACTGACTATAATAAGATATGATTCATTCAATATAGACATATATCAAACGCAATCGATACGAAACACAGCAATGCTTAGGTTATAAGTCACATGTAATAGCACCAAACAAAACTACCCAAATCTTTAATCAAACTATTTAGTTTAAGAATGGTAACGTGCAAAAGTGTGTACAATGTAAGCAAGGTGAACAGGCCAAACTCCGGCACATATACAGTATTAATCACCATATCAACAGTAGACTTTGCCACGTCTCGCTAATGTCCACTGGCATCTGATCAATGTTTCTGAGTCAGTTTGTGTGGGTTATGACATAAGTAATTTAGTGGTTCCTGTTTATATGCATCAGGTCTTTAACGAGCCCAGCATTTATCAGATTTTATCCAACACACTGCACATTGAAATTCAGTTTGAAAACCAGGAGAAATGTTTTGGCTTTTATAATGCATTACTAACTGGAGTGGGATCTAAGGATCAGAAACTCGATTGTAGGGTGTAATAAAAAAGTCAGTGTGTTACTGCCATACTGACCCTCAAACACTAATGCAATTCTCAGAGACTGTGTATTTACTTTCAATATATTATAAAATACAGCATGTAGCAAAGCAAGTCATTTGTTTTTTGGCACGTGATTTGATACATTTCTAGTAACAAAACATGCACATTGTTTTCAGGGCAGTATATCATAGCATTCATTACAGTAATTATACAGTAAAATATGCCTAAATGTCATGTAAATATGGAGCCCCTAAGGGGACATAGAGCAAAAATTAAATAAAGTTTAGTTTCGCATGCTGACCTGAAACTATTGCACGCTCACGTGAAACTTTCGCGTGGGCATGTGAAACTATCGGTTGCTCACGTGAAACTATCGCTTGCGCACGTGAAACTATCGCTTGCGCACGTGAAACTATCGCTTGCTCACGTGAAACTATCGCTTACTCACGTGAAACTTTCGCGCATGCACGTGAAACTTTCGCGCGGGCACGTGAAACTATCGCTTGCTCACATGAAACTATTGCTTGCTCACGTGAAAGTATCGCTTGCTCACGTGAAACTATCGCTTGCTCACGTGAAACTATCGCTTGCTCACGTGAAACTATCGCTTGCTCACGTGAAACTATCGCTTGCTCACGTGAAACTATGGCGTGCTCACGTGAAACTATCGCTTGCTCACGTGAAACTTTCGTGTGTGCACGTGAAACTTTCGCGTGGGCACGTGAGACTATCGGGTGGGCACGTGAAACTATCGCATGCTCACGGATAACGTATGAAACTATCGGGTGCTCACGTGAAACTATCGCGTGCTCATGTGAAACTATCGCATGCACACATGAAAGTTTCACATGAGCACGCGAAACTAAACTTTAAAAAAAGTTCTGCACATGAAGGTTTCGCATGTCTGTCATAGCATTCATTACATTAATTATTTTAAAACAAAAATATGCCTAAATGTCATATAAATACGGAGCCCCTAAGGGGACATGGAGCAAAAATTAAATAAAGTTTAGTTTCGCATGCTCACATGAGCACGCCAAACAAAACTTTAAAAAAAATCTGCACATGAATTTTTCGCGTGAGCACATGAAAGTTTCACGTGAGCACCTGAAACTAAACTTTAGATTTTTTTACTTCAATATCACCTTAGGGGCTCGGTATGCAAATAATGGCAAAAAGCAATATGAATGCATTTTATATACTATTTTATTTGGGTTAACATATGACATCATGAAATTTTCCGCTTGACATGGCACATGCAGTACCTAACTGATATAACAAACTGACAGGAGCACTGGTAATAAACCTCTCGTGTTCCCATCTCAACTGTTCTTCTGCCGTTGTGGCATCCTGTCAAACGAGCATTAAGTTAGTGACAGATTCACATTTAATGCTTCTGACAGCTTATCACTCGTCCTTGTGTATCATACCGATACCTGCGACTGTGATTTTCTTTGCGCCAGCGAGAAGAATTAATGACACTGTCACACCGTAGCTTAAGTTGTTAAATAGCTTCACCTAAAGTGCTGTTACTTTTGTTAAAGGGGAGGTCTAATGGTATTTTATGGACTTATAAACACAGTTAAAGAGTTGGACTTCTAATGCTGAACATGGGCAAAGGTCCAACGAACCATTAGGACGTATTTCTCAGAAAGTTTTTCCCCAACTACTCAATCTGTTGCGTAAGCATTGCAAGAAGTTCAGTCAAAGTCCTTTTATGGGCACTTTAACCGGCATAGCACCTATAGTGTAACAATGAAAATAATGCACATTCATTACATTACCACCTTGAGTTTGCATTATTTTCGAAAATGTATTTAATCGTCAATTATTCTTTAAATAATCTATTCTACATTTTGTTGTTTTGTAAAAACTGTGTGTTCCTTGATGAACTTTGACTCGTGTGCCCAGCTTGAATTTGCCATTGACTGATAAGTACAGACTGTCTGACTTGTTTACTTCCATTATCAGTATAGCTCTTAATGAGACACGCAGCGGTTCATTGTGCGATTCACAAAAAGATAAACATTTACATGCACCTACATCGGCCTGATTTCTTTGTGCAGGCCTCATCTTCCCACTACACCACCGACACAATATTCATTAGCAGCTCTTAATGAGCTTTTGTGGAGTTGTTTTTTCCCAGTAATTTTAATTTGCAGCATACAATGCACTTGCAGAGGTAGCGGAGGGTTATTGTGTTGCTTATTCAGGCATTATTATGCTTATTTTCATTCATCATTAGCATTGGTCGTGCCTGATTACTGCACAGTACTAAACAGCGTGCGGATAAAGGCCCACCTGCACAGCGTTCCCTCAGGTGTTTCCAAGAAAAACAGACGATTTGCACCACGGAAATGCAAACCTTGAACAAATATGCCACAGCTAACTTATAATCAGCCAGGCTCTCAAATGAATGCAGAGCTTTCAAACGACTCTGAACGAGAAGCGGCAATTTATGCTTCACTTGTCGAATGATGAAGAAGGATGCCAGAAGAATGCAGCGGAGATAAAAGACATTTTTGTAAGAAATCCGAGTGTGGAATCCAAGCGAACGTTGTTACGGTCCACCGACAACCGGGACATTAGCCTACTGAAGCGCTTTCATTTGTTATTTTGGCAGTTCGGCTGTCATTAAATTACTATGAGGCTCAGGATCTGTGTAAAGAGCGTTTTAAGAAGACTCAGCACTGTATTAGTCTCATAATAGAGACAATTTTTTTACATTTTGATAAGAAGCATCTACTTTGCAATAAAAAAAATATTTTCCCATTTCTCTCCCACTCAAAGAAGCATCTGCTCATTTGGCTGAGGTATATTCTGGTTCCCATATGTTCAGCTTCCCGCTTTATACACTCACCAAAAGGATTATTAGGAACACCATACTAATACTATGTTTGTACCCCTTTTTGCCTTCAGTACTGCCTTAATTCTACATGGCATTGATTCAACAAGGTGCTGAAAGCATTCTTTAGCAATGTTGGCGTATATTAATAGGATAGTATCTTCTAGTTGATGGAGATTTGTGGGATGCACATCCAGTGCACGAATCTCCCATTCCACCACATCCCAAAGATGCTCTATTGGGTTGAGAGCTGGTGACGGTGGGGGCCATTTTAGTACAGTGAACTCATTGTCATGTTCAAGAAACCAATTTGAAATGATTCAAGCTTTGTGACATGGTGCATTATCCTGCTGGAAGTAGCCATCAGAGGATGAGTACATGGTGGTCATAAAGGGATGGACATGGTCAGAAACAATGCTCATGTAGGCTGTGGCATTTAAACAATGCCCAATTGGCACAATGGGACCTAAAGTGTGCCAAGAAAACATCCCCCACACCATTACACCAGCAGCCTGTACAGTGGTAACAAGGCATGATGAATCCATGTTCTCATTCTCTTCATGCCAAATTCTGACTCTACCATCTGAATGTCTCAACAGAAATCGAGACTCATCAGACCAGGCAACATTTTTCAACTGTCCAATTTTGGTGAGCTCATGCAAATTGCCTCTTTTTCCTATTTGTAGTGGAGATGAGTGGTACACGGGGGAGTCTTCTGCTGTTGTAGCCCATCCGCCTCAAGGTTGTGCGTGTTATGGCTTCACAAATGCTTTGCTGCATACCTCGGTTGTAACAAGTGGTTATTTCAGTCAAAGTTGCTCTTCTATCAGCTTGAATCAGTCGGCTCATTCTCCTCTGACCTCTAGCATCAACAAGGCATTTTTTGCCCACAGGACTGCCGCATACTGGATGTTTTTCCCTTTTCACACCATTCTTTGTAAACCCTAGAAATGGTTGTGCGTGAAAATCCCAGTTAGTGAGCAGATTGTGAAATACTCAGACTGGCCCGTCTGGCACCGACAACCATGCCACGCGCAAATTGCTTAAATCACCTTTCTTTTCCATTCTGACATTCAGTTCGGAGTTCAGGAGATTGTCTTGACCAGGACCACACCCCTAAATGCATTAAAGCAACTGCCATGTGATTGGTTGATTAGGTAATTGCATTAATAAGAAATTGAACAGGTGTTCCTAATAATCCTTTAGGTGAGTGTATAATTTCTAAATAGCAGTACATACGAATTGTGGAAAGGTAGCCATAACATCCACCACACCACAAACTGGTTCACCCTGAGAGAAATATCCAGTTTAAATCCGATTGTCTGGATTCATGCAGCTGTTGGGTATCAGGGTAAAGTAAAGTCTTATTTATATTATGTTTTAAAATCCAATGATGTTGTCTAACTTGCGAAATATACACATATAGTTATTATTCTGCCACTGTACGGAGTGACAACCGGAACAACTTTAAACAAACATCTCGTTCAACCCCCACCAATAACGCCTGTTAGACTGAAAGGACGAACTGACCTCCACTCCTAAAGTCTCATCTCTTTATCAGAAGGACCCCGACCGCTTCTGAAGAAAGACCAAGGGCAAACTGTCAATAAATCCAAGGGGTTCTGTACAAGCACACTTTCAAGTGCACAAAGAAATGAGAGCCATAGCGGGCTTGTTATCTCTGTCAGGAGAAAAGAGGTGTAAAATTGCTTACCGACTGTTTTTATAATGCAAAAAGAATGACCTTAATAACTTGTTTCATCTTACGCTGAAACAATTCAGGAGATACATGAAACAATAAATTTCAGAGAGTTAAATCTGGTAGGCTTTGAGCACACATCAAGGCAAAGGTGAGCGTTATTTTTCTCGCGGTGAACCAAATTACCACCCGTTCGAAGCAGTGTACTGTGGCAATTTAAAACACAAGAGCTCTATTAAGATTACAAACATTTCATTGAAGTAAATCACGGATTTGACCGGAAAGGAAAATTAATTGGCTGCCATTATAACACGGTTTCTCTTTGACTTGGTTTTCTTGCACCTGTTGTGTTGATAGACTGTTGTTTTATATCCTCCATAAAAAGAAAGGATTAGTGTTTAATTTACAATGTAAACAGGGTGCCAACACTGTGAGGTGTATGTACTCGAAAGTGCTCGTTCTTAGTTTAATATAGTGGAGACATCTAGGAAATTACTAATCTTGTTTTTTCATTATACATTTTGTGCCATCAACCAGAAGTTAAATGCATAGCACAATGTTCCTCGTTACACAATATTACAAAGTCATTTTCTCATTTACTCTTTGTTAAGGCTGGAAGATATTAGCTTATAGACTTAAAGGCATAATGTAAAGTAAATCCTTCCATTACAAGAAGCAAAGTCTGATATAATGAACAAAATATAATAAAAACAAAACACACAACACAATATCAATTGACAATGGCTGCTGTGCAGTTATATATGCATCAGGTAGCTCTGTAAATAAACCACAGCTATTGACCAATCAGCATCTAGGAGTAAATTGTCCCATCTTTGAGAAGACAGCTGTTTCTGTAAACTGATGAATATTGAATTACAGGAAGATTTCCCGATGAAGATGCTGGCATGGCGGCATTATAAGACTGGAACAGACTGAGGTAATCTTAAATGTCCAGCTTCATTCCACCGTTCATTCATCACCTTGCTTTCCCCTCCTTCACACAGAGACACCGGACACTGCGGGTAGGAAACCTGGCCAAACATTTAAACATCTGAAAAGAGTCAGGAGTCAGAACAGCAGCAAGCCACTACGGCCGCTTATCTTTAACTTTGCCCAGATTAAAAAAAATTCCACTGAGAAAATAAATAGACAGTATTTTAATCCACAATAGAGGAGGCATAGTAGCATATGATTTATGACACCTGTCAAATCTAGTTTAATCACGGGTCGGTTGGGTTTTTAACACTAGCAGGTGTTTTCTTTAACCCTTGTGGGTTGTTCAGTTATGCTGTTATACTCCATACAACTAAATAGGAATTGACCCATATGGATAGTTTTTGCCGATGCAGATACCGATTTTTTTCCTTCAGCCTTAGCCGATGACCGATACAGGCTGCCGATTTTCTTTAGCCGATATTTGGAGCCGATACTGCTTTTGCTCATTCAGTTTCCATCATAAAAATGACATGATGATAAAACAAAATGTTACAACTCTCAATTTAAAAAAGGAATATTTATTGAACTATATTTAACAAATAGTAAAAACATGTGAGGTAGAACAAGTAAGAAAATTCAGTGCTGCTGAAAATACAAAAAAAAATATTTAAGCATAAATAAAATAATTACACTATTGCACACAGTAGCAACAACCAAGCAGCATAACAAGGTGAACACTGAACGTTTTCCTTGAAAGTAACCAACTATTAACAACCTAAGTATTTAATGCTTAGGTCTAAGTTTTAGTGCACTGAACTTAATCTCTTGTAGAGCAAATGTCTTTCATAAGAAGACAAGGAAAATGTAAACAGCAATACTGAACACACCTCACACACCCTAGGGCCCTATAATAAATGCGAGGGATAGTTGGTTTGCCTCGGCTCGCTTGAAATGCATAAAACTGAACAAATACATGAGGATTTGTGTTCGGACTTCGGTCAGATAGTAGAGCGCGTGCACGGGAGAGAGGTGCAGTGAGAGAGACATGGATGAGAGAGTGCATGTATCTTTGCGCTCTTAGTGAACGGAAATGCTGACAAAACGTACAAAATAACAGTTTGCAAGCCGCGTATCGACCAATGCTGATACACGTAAAACCTGCAAAAATGGTGTGTCTTGTTGTTGTTCGTTCTTCTATCCACTGTTTAAATGTTTTGTTTTTTCCGTACATGTTAAAATTAATGTCAAAATTTTCCATTCTTAATTGTTGTTTTCCAGTGTTTGTCACAAGATGGCGCCAAACAGTAATCTTTATTGGTCTTTATTAGCGCGAAGTGATTTTAATCGTACAAGTAGTACCGGCTATGCGTTATTACTTTGGAGCGGTTATTATTTGAAAAGAACGAACCTGCAAATGTCTCAACTGACCAATCAGAATCAAGCATTCCAGAGAGCTGTGTAATAAATAGGGTTAATTGTTTAAACTGAAGTGTGCTGAAGAATTATTTCCCGAATTAGTGTTGTAATATGTTTTTTTTTTTTTTCGATAAAGGCATATGGCTGTTAATTTTGATCTACAAAATTAACCAACAAAATAGCAAACATGTTGTAACACACCATAATTAATCTTAAGTGGATATTCCTCTTGTTCTTTATTTTACTGCCATTATAGAAAAATAACTTCATAAGAGCACCAACTAAAAACCATCTGATGCTTGAAAACAGCCTGAACAATAATGCTGTATATCGTCGAGTCTATAATGATGAAAGATGAAGCCGGATAAAGGGTAATCAGCACATCTTTACTGCAAGTTTGTGAAGTGTCCGGAGAGACCCATTTCAGTGCCATTTCTGGTTCCTGGATGTGGGTCAACTCAAATGAGAGTCCATCTGAAGGGGTTGACACTCAATGTCTAGCCCAACACATAAAAAGGCAATCGAGCCGCAATGAGATCATCATTTATTGAAGGATATGAAAGCTGTGTTTGCTACGGTATAATGCATAATATTACTCATGTGAATGTGTGTTTGGCACTGGTAAGACAAGAATTTTCTTTTTACAGGAGGCATTTAAACAACAAGTAACAAGAAAATATATGCTTCATGTGTCCCATAAATGGTCTGTAGGTTTAGTCAAGTAGGTTTGAATCTTTCAATTTAGATGAATAGACCTACTTAATAATATGCATAGACACAAATGCAATGGTGAAAGTGTCATCTGGAAAAACCATATAAGGGAGTGATTCAGCACCTGTTTTGTCTTGTACCTTCGCAGATAGAAATATGCACATATTGAGTACATTATGTCAAGCCTTGACATCACAATGCGGGATACCAGAAACATTAATACCTTAAACTAATGTAATAGATTCCCCCCTACGGCTGTGAGAGCAAATCTTGCCTGCAAAATCAAAAGGAATTGAGAATGGAGAAATGTCAATTTGATTTGACATCCCACCCCAGATATTGATTTCCAACTTGACAAATATCACAGTCATTGTGTCTGAGGTCAAAGAATGGGCTTCCAAATTTCCTAATAAGTCCAGTATATAGAACTGCACACCTTAAAGATGTAGGGATTATTGAAATACGGGAACAAAGTTGAAGCCGGTAATTCCCAGAGGTGTGCGGCTGTGCATGAATGTGTGTGCATTAGTAAGCTTTTCTGCCAGAAAGACAGGCAGGTCCAGCTCAGTAGGGGAACACTGCTCAAGTGCCACCCATGAGATGCCTCCTGAGGATTGTGGGATTGACAGCCTGAGGGTGGCATGCCTGCTAGAGAAGGTGGCTTCTTATGAGACCTTGCTTCTCCTGTCATCTTTTTCCTTCTGTCAATGCCAATTAAGGAGAGCCAAGGCACTTCATGAGTCATTTTCTGTCAGGTAGGAAGCCATTGCTCTTTTTGTAGCAATGTTCAGACGAAGACGTGTTTTTTCTCTCTGTGCTTCTGTGCATTTGGTTTCATTTACATTTAACGATGAGCAAAACCTGCATCTTGAAAGCACAGAGTGTGATAGATGTGTCAAAGCATTCCACTTCTCATATACCTCAGCTGGTATTGCATTTACAAATTCCAGGAGGGTGACACCGTTATGGTTATTTGGTTTTAGGCAGAGCATTTGACCCATCAAACAGCATCTTTATTTCTATTTCTGGTGTAGTTCTTAAATTATGCACACTATAGATACTACTAAAAAAGCATGTTAAGTAAAAGCACTGGCTGTTTTAATGTGAAGCAATTTAAGATATCTTTTCACGGCATCTGAAATTGGCAATTGATAGAGTGACACCTAAATGCATCAAATCTATTGGACCGGTCTTACACCTTAAGTATGACAGACATTGAATGTTAGTTACCAGTCTTTCAATGTTAAAGTGATTCTATGAAATACAGGGATATTAGAGAGAGAGGAAAAGTGACAGAGAACATCTCAGAAGTCTAATATCTTTTTTCTAAGGATTTTTTAGCTTACGTGATTTATAAAAGATTAATGCATTAGTTGAATGATTTTGCACAAAATATTGAGCAACACCAAAAAGTTGGATGAAAAGCAAACCAGAGAAATACAAGATTGTCTTTCTGAGAAAAGAAAACCCTCAACCTCTAAAAAAAAACCAGAATCCTTTAACCTTGCGCCGGTTACCATATCTCACTTTCATACTGAATTTAAAGGTGCAGTGTGTAACAGAGTGGTGAGGTTGCGAATTGCAACCAACGGCTCAGTCCACTGCTCACCTCTCGCTTTTGAAACACATAGAGAAGCTACGGTAGCCGCCACCGGACAAATATGTCATCATCTGAGACAACTTAGTAAAAAAGTTTGTCCGTTAAGGGCTTTTGTAGAAACATGGTGGCACTAAATGCCGACTTTCATGTAAGGGGACCCTCTGTGTATGAAGATAAAAACGTCTCATTCTAAGGTAATAAAAACATAACGGTTCATTAAAAAAAGGTCTTTATACACCCCTGACAATATAGTTTTGTTTATTATTTTGCATTTCTGTCAAGAGAGCCTTTCAAAAATTACACACTGCACCTTTAATCAATGTAATCATTGGCTTGAAAGACATATAATAGTAAACCCTAAACAATGCTGGGTTATTTTCAAAGTGGGTAACTATAACACAGCTGATAGGCTCGTCCCTTTTTGACGCAATGCTGGGCTGAAAATAACCCATCATTTTTTTAGAGTGATTTTGCAGCTCACCTTAAGCCGGGTACACACCAAAAGATAATCGGGCTGATTTTGGGCCGATTTCCCCCCTTCCGACAATCCCAGCTATGTCCCGAGTATCGCGAAGGTTTCACAGATTATCTTATCAGATTGTCCCTTCATGTGAGGTGTGTTAAGAGTGTCCGAACCTGCTCGGAAGAACGTCGGAGCCGCGCCGATCGCGAATCGTAAATATTCAACATGTTGAATATTTACGATCACAAATCCTGATGTGTGTAGGGAATCCCGAGGACAAACGCAAGAACGCTCTTGACATTATCACGTGAAACGAAACCATATCCAATCAGAATGCGAGATGATGAAAGACGGAAGAAGTCATGGCGCAGCACAAAGTAAAGTTGATGTGGACAGCAGAGATGGAGGATAATCTTGTGGATTTATGGCAACAGCATGAATGTTTATACAACGTGTCATGTAAAACGTACCATAATAGACTTGACAAGGAGAAGAGTTGGTCAGAAATAGCTTCTGCAATGGACATACCAGGTAGCAGCAGAGTACATTGTGTGCGTGTGTGCGTGCGTGCGAGCTCGCGTGTGTGTGTGTAAGAAAGAGAGAGAGAGAGACGAGAAATTAACAATTTTTTTATTATAGGCATATTTAACATTTGTACTGTATAAGCAAATAAATCATTATTATTATTATGTTAAAATCATTTCAAACAATATAATTGAAATGTCTTCCTGCACATTGTCCGCCATACTTATTCTGAAGTCTCGCGAGACTTTGCGAGATTTCCTGTGTTCACAGCAGAGACTCTGGTTGAAAATCTGGTTGTGTGTGGTGTGCTCTCTTTGACACATCATGGCACACCACACACTATAGGAGCAAAACGGTTAAATCCAGGATTTTTTATCCTCATGTTTGTGGTCTTTCACCTTTTGAAAATCTTATACGATGTAAAAAATCTTCTGGTGTGTACCCAGCATTAGAAAGGAAAAAAGTTGGACCAATGCAGTTCAGCTTGGCTGCCATGGTCTAATGAAAAATATGTTTACGCAGCCATGTGTAATGAACTCGTTCTGTGTTTCCCTAGTCTTGTCTCTTATTTTGAAGTTCTGTTCTGTCTGCCATGTTTTGTAGTCTTTTGTAGTTCTGTTGTTCATTGGTCCTTGTGTTGATTGTTTCCCAGATGTGTCTTGTTATCTTGTTAACCCATGTGTATAAAGCCCCAGTGTTTCAGTTGTCTGGTGTCAGTCATTGAATGTTAATGTACCGTGAATATACTGTTCAGTAGGTATTGAATAAGATGAAGTACTTACTGACTGACTGTTAAAACAGTAGGTACTGTATAGTATGAATCCTAGTAGTATGAATGAAATTCGGACATACTACATCCGCCATGTTGATACATCACGTCATCATCATGTCATGTCATACGAGCACGAAAACGGCCGCATTGCTGCTTTCGCCTTTCTTCTTCGTTGCATAACTCCACTTCTGGGGCATCATGGGATAGTGAAGTGTCCATCGTATGCACGCTTTGAAATCTAACCGGAACTAGTAGGTCATTCGGGAATTTTAGGCATACTGTTTTTGGAATACTACGTATCAGAGGTGTCAAGTAACGAAGTACAAATACTTCGTTACCTTACTTAAGTAGATATTTTGGGTATCTATTAGGGCTGTCAAAATTAACGCGTTAATAACGCGTTAACGCAAATTCATTTTAACGCCACTAATTTTTTTAACGGAGATTAACGCAACGCGCAATTTCTGTTTGACCCTTGGTCCAGCCCATAGTTGAATGAACAGAGACGCAGACAAATGTGACTCTCTCTAAATGAGTAAAAGGTTTTCATAGAAATAAGAACATTAAGCAAATCGTCTACCAAATCCAATGCTCTAAATGCTCGTTGGACATCTGATATGATCTTTATTTATACGTCTGAGAAGTGTAACGTTACCGTCCTCCTAATGCTTAATCTAATACAAAAATGCGTCTCAATTCATTTTGGTTTCGCTTTTATGCATGACTTAGAAAATAGACTGCAGGACTTGCTTGATGTTAAAAGAGTCATTAAGAGAGATAAAGTTCGGTACCTGATTAATGTTAAAGAGTTATTAAGAGCGACAAGACTCAAAAGCGATCCCCTCACGCTGACTGACTGATATCTGAAGCGCGTGCACACAGACGCGCGAGTGCGCGACCCGGATATATAGACATCTACACAAAATTACAGTTTTACAAATATCTGCTTTGATAAGAATTCACGCAGGTAGGCTCTATAATCTGTTATGTTTTAAGTAAATGTTTGGTTAACTGTTGGGTAAAAATATCTGATGTGTAACATTATATTAGATCACTTAGATTTTAAGCAGTCTGTCTCAATGTCAATCAAACAAAAGGAAAAAAAGTTGAACATACATTGATGATGTTTTTGCTTTGTGTGTGCTAAATCTATTAGTTTTACCAGTGATTTTAAGGTATTGATGTGGTAATATAATGTATGGATGTGGAAATGTTTGTGGTAATTTGACTCTTTCAACTTCAAACACGTGTAGTTCTGTCATATTTTGTTATATTTCAACAAATCATGCATTGTTCTATGCTTTAATAGAGAATGTCAAAATATGAACAACTATTTTTTTAAAATTTGCTTATTCTGACTCAACTTGCCAGCACAGGTTACAAATGATGCAGCAGCAAACAAAAATGGAGAAAGAAAAATCTTCTGAAAGGAAAATTCATATACAAAACAATGGCTGGTGATTCTGTTAAAATGTAAACAGGCTGTTGTTAACATACATTTGCATAAAGCATCTATATATGTACATATGATTAGAATATTAAAAACCTGAAAAGTGTTATATTAGGGTAAATTTAGAATGGATAAAAATGTGCGATTAATTTGCGATTAATCGCAGTTAACTCATGAAATCATGCGATTAATCTAGATTAATTTTTTTAATCTATTGACAGCCCTAGTATCTATACTTTACTTGAGTAATTATTTTTCAGACGACTTTTTACTTCTACTCCTTACATTTTCATGCAATTATCTGGACTTTCTACTCCTTACATTTTAAAAATCGCCTCGTTAACTTACTTCTTTTAATTTCGGCTTGTTTTCTTTTTTTACATTCCGGCTTCAGCGTACAAAACCTATCTTGATAAATTGCATCATCCGGATGAATGTGATTGTGGTTGGATGAGAAGTATAAACATACACCATTCCGACACCCTATTGGTTTGTACGCAAACCCCGCCGTACGCAATCCCCGCCCCCCCAGCTGACTGCAGATGATCAAAAGTTTGTTCGATAGCGCTGCAAAGATAAACATAAAAGAACCGCGAGAGCGATTAGAAAGCATGCGGAGCAGTTTGCTCTCGCGATGCTTTGATATCATCTGCCATCCGTTTGTACAGTAACAGAACGCGGCATTCTGCCTTCAAATGGAAAAGGACGAAATAAATCTCGCGGATCACTTTCAGGGGCCTATACCATGAAGCTGGTTTAGTTGGTTAGCCAGCTTTGTTTAGGATTAGTTTGTGCAAATCCTGGGTTTTGGGTACCATGAAAATAGCTTTTACCAACAAGGCCTGCACATTGGCTTGGTTTTGTCAACCTGAAACT
This sequence comes from Misgurnus anguillicaudatus, assembly GCF_027580225.2. NCBI lineage: Eukaryota > Metazoa > Chordata > Actinopteri > Cypriniformes > Cobitidae > Misgurnus > Misgurnus anguillicaudatus. Next base: position 7,724,493 of record NC_073337.2, read on the forward strand.
AATCCTGTAACCCTGAGTTTGTTTAACCATTTTCATGGTACGGGCCCCAGGTCAGTTCACATTCACAAGCCTGTGTAAATATATAGCTGGCTGCTGACACCAACTCATAACTGCCCTAAATTTTATTTGCATTAACAAAACCTACTTAGCTAAATGCTTGAGTGTTAAATCAATCAAACACATAACCATACATACCAACTTTTGCTTTTGTTAATAGACATCAGCTGTTTCCTTAAACCTGACTTTTAATTTACTTACAAGAAAGACAGTCTTCAAAATTACTTGGATTTATACTGACATGTAAGATCAGCTTTGTCACATTAGATTAAGCTGAAGTCCATTAGCTACACTGGTACAGATGCAGAAATATAGGCTTTAATATATAATTGCATATGTGTGTAATTGTAGATTGTGTTGCTGTCAAAATACAATTATAAATGGTAACAATAGCATATTTCTATCCTCACACATACTATAGTTTGTTGTTTTTTAACTAGAGAGGGCACCACTGTAAAAGTTTGGCCAGCAGCGGCCCTGCTCTGAATTTTGACTTTTTGCACCATTATAATATTTGAATATTTATATATAATGCTCAGTAGTACACATACTGTATAAGGTTCTTTAATGCAGTGGTTATGAAACCATTTTTTTTGCGGCCTCCCTTGTGTACAGTGGATTCCTTCACAGCCCCCCCCCAAAAAAAATGTATGACATAAACATTCTAAAACATAAAATTTGAATTAAACAAAACATATTAAATTATACAAATGTATTGATTTTGTTTAGTAGCCTTATTGTTCTGAGGTTTAATTACACAGAATTTATAATAAAGTAATGTATTTCATGAAATATTATAAAACTGGGGCCCCTGGCACCATCTCGCTGCCCCCAGTTTGAGAACCACTGCTTTAATGTACTTGTTTGCATAGAGACAGAGCTCAGCGCGTCATAACCTGAAAACCACGCCCACCGGGGGGGAATTCAATCCAACCGTCTCCATTGACTTTGTATTGCAAGAGGCCGCCTCCTTGTCATTTCTGGCTTATAACAAAAAACTGAATAATGCCTAAAAGCTGCTTTGTGCCAATATGTACAGCTAACAAGCCAAAGAACCCAGAAATAAGTTTTTATTAGCTGTCGAGCCGTAAAACCAGTCTTTAAGGAGAATAAAGTGGATCGACGACTACGATTCCCCATATTGGACGCAGTTTTACTAATAGGATTACTATGAAAAGTTGCCTGTATCCATTTCTGTGTATTTAAACGCTCGTTTTTTGAAGTCGACAGCTTATAAAAACGTATTTGTTTTTTTTTTGCGTGTTAAATGTACACCTTGTCACACAGCAGCTTTTATGTATTATTCTGTTTTTAAGTTTAATCTGTAAATAAGTTTTTTTAAGCTGTCGACCCCAATAAACGAGCGTTTAAATACACAGAAATGGAAACAGGCAACTTTTCATAGTACTTCTATTAGTAGAACTGCGTCCACTAGGGGGAAACGTAGTCGGCGATCCACTTTATTCTCCTTAAAGGCTGGGTTTTACGGCTCGACGGCTTATAAAAACTTATTTCTGGGTTCTTTGGCTTGTTAGCTGTACACATTGTCACAGAGCAGCTTCAAGGCATTATTCAGTTTTTTGTTATAAGCCAGAAATGACAAGGAGGCGGCCTCTAGCAATACAAAGTCAATGGAGACGATTGGATTGCTTCCCCCCCCCCCCGGTGGGCGTGGTTTTCAAATTTGCAGGACATTGGCACTCCAGGACTGACATTGCATACCCCTGGCCCTAGTGCATCCCACATTTTTTAACATTAACATTTTAATATAACACTATAGTTATTATGGCCTTTAGAAACATGTTTTAGAGGAGATAGGGTAGTGCACAAAAGGCCCCTGTGGTGCGGCCTAGGCTTTTTTCCGTAATGACATTTTTTTCCTTACATTACTTTTACTTTTATACTTTAAGTGGTTTTGAAACCAGTACTTTTTCACTTTTACTTGAGTAAAAGCTTGAGTTGATACTTCAACTTCTACAAAAGTCTTTTTAAACTCTAGTATCTATACTTCTACTTCAGTAATGAATATGAATACTTTTGACACCACTGCTACGTATTCAGACATACTACTCGTATCGCCCACTGCTTTTCGCCTACTATATAGTATGGAAGTAGGCGGTTTCGGACGCAGCATTTGTCTGGTTCTTGTGTTATGTCAGATCACTTATGGATTACTTTGTTTCTGTTTGTCTTCCTTGTTTTGAGTTTCATTAATAAATGTTTGCACATGAATCCCCTGCCTCTTCACATCATTACACCATGTAAGATCTGATATAACAGTGTCAGAGTCTACAGACAAAGACAAACCTGCCCTATGGCTCATGTGCAGGCATGTGCAGGGGGAAGGGGTGCAATGGGTGGTCATCCTTTGGAGACCAAAGTGCCCTTTTTGTCAAGGATTTTTTTGTAATGAAATGCCCTAAGGCCTGCCCAATCTAGCTATTATTAGTAAAATAAATAAAAAATAATTTAGCCATAAATAAAATGAGTCACATGATGAACTATTGACCTTTGACCGGACTATCTCTTCCGGGATGATCCCTCGTTCACGCAGCTTGAGCACGATCTTACTACTACACAGTGCAGGGAGGACATCATTGAGTCAGCATTTCGGCATTGACTGAAGCGGTATGCTTGTTACTTATTATTTTACAAGAACGACGTGAAGAGAGCATGCACAGCTTTTGTTTATATTGCTGTTTGTATTAACCTCTCTAGAACGTTAATGCAAGATTATGTTAGCTACAGCAGCTAATCATTTACATCATACAAATATATAAAAAATCGTGCACTGCCGGTGAGCCGGTAGTGAGCCCGATGTGCGGCCGCTTCCCGCTGGTCAAACTGTGCAGCCTCTTTGCTCAACACAGTATATAAAAGTGCTCAACCTGTTCGGCAGGTCCAACCATGTCTAGGATTTTTTTAAATATAGGGGGATCAGTGAACGGCCCCTCCCCAAATAACATAGCCTGTCGGCCTTTGATATAAAAAGCTGCCGAATGCCTGTATATTGCAGTACATATGCGGTCGGATCCATCAAGGGGATAAACTATTTGATAGACTAGTAGTAAGTGTGGATTAAGGATGTTTAAAGGAACAGTATGTAGGATTGTGGCTAAAACTGGTACTGCAGTCACACAACTGGTGGCCAATACAGAAAATGACAACATAAACATCAGTTGAGGGCTGCAACTCCACTTTTTAAATGACAATATCCTGGCCAGACCACTGTTGTCAGTGATATAAGTATTTGAAATGAACACGATTTCTTAATGTCTAGTGACATAGCAGGGCCATTTTATGATTAATTGATATACATTTCTTACATACTGTTCCTTTAAAATCTCTAGCCTGGTGGTCAGGACATGAATGGATCAAATCAGCACATTTGCAAAGGTTTATCTCCATATGGATATATCATAAAAAAATTAGAAGGTTATAACTTTGCAGTATCACATTATATATTTCCTACTATGTGATTTCCATATTATAGACGAGAGTATTCAACTGCAATATGGCAATACATACCCTCACAACATTACTATTTCTCAAAACTTGGAAAAAAATTCTTCCGGATATGATTTGAATAATAGACTCGAGTATTCATATTCAACGGCAATGAACGTCTCATATGTCAATAAATATCCACACATAACTTAACATAACAGCATAATGAAATGAATAAACAGACAAGGAAGCAGGATTGACATGTAAATTGTATTATTATTACTGGAAAAACAACAATATTATTAAAATAAACTTTGAGGTAAATGCGCCAAACACGTTAAAATAAATAAGCAATAACAGTGGAAAAAAAAACATTATTTTCTCTAAAAACTGTATATGACAGAAATATATTTAAAGGAAAAATTCAGTTATTCAAAGATGAACACATTATTCCATATTACTCCCACTTATGAGCACATTCGTCTCCAGCCTCGCTGATTGCTGATTGACAGGTAATTCAAACAGGCATCATTTTGTATAGTTACTCATTTAGGAAAATTTGCAATGATTTAATGATTTTATTTCCCACTATTATCATAAGGAAAATGAGATGTGTCTCCGAATTGTAAAAGTTTGTGACTATTGAAACCATAAAAAAAGGAGAATATTATAGTGCCAAGCATTGCCGAAGGACAGTTTATAACAGTTTATAATAAGTGTGTAGACGCAATATGAACCATGGGAATCATACAGTGCTAACAGAGCAAACAACAGAAACGCAGAACAGAATTACAGCCATTCAAATGACATTAGTGATAGAACAGTGGTTAGTTTTAGTCCCAGCCTGTGGGAATAGTAAAGCAGACAGTGATATGTAGCAGTTGGGAGTCATGGCACAGCACAGCTTTGAATTGAAGTGCTAGATGATAAACCAGATTGAAAATAACAGTGTCATTAACTTTGCAAATATGGATACCTGTTAGAGCGCCACATCATCGCAGAAACGACACCCAACCATCAGGAGGTACCGAAGAAACGTCATTCACTTTTTTTCTTTTGTGCTCCAACACAATAAGAAGAAACCCACAGCTGCACAGTGCCAGGTACTGTATGCGCGTTTCCATTAATATCATCCGAATGCTCCAGGGATTTAGGGAAAATTGCTGGAACTGAATTAATTCATTTGTAGAATAAAGAGTAAATACACATGTAAATGAGTTGAGTCTTCATTAAAGGGCGGACAACAAACAATACGTTTTTATGTTTATGCAAATATTTTATTTTTAATTACAGGAGGCCATCAGATGTAATGGACAATCACTGCAATAACCAACACAGTAAATCCCTCTCCGCATGAGTACCTAATGAGCTATGAGTCCATTTGGCATAAATAGACAGAACGCATTCGGACTCAAACTAATTGCATTTTGTCCCGATAAGAGCTTAATTCAATGAATGCTTTGCTGCCGTGTGGAGGCTAAACCCGGAACGACGCTTGCGTTCAATAAATATGTCATTAGCGCCCCATTCTTGCTTATCATGGCCGAGGCCTTGTCTTGTGTGACGCGTGCGTCTTTTTGCTACGGCTTTCTCGCGATTATTTTCCCAGCGGTGCATCACAGCGCAGTGCACAACTGCTGCTATTGATACTGCGTGTTATCTTGCGGCCCCAGTCCCGCCAACAGCCCGCAAACACAAGCAGGCAGCGAAAGAAAGGATTTACTAAAAAGCCTCAGGGCCGTTGTTATTTCCATGGCAACCGCTGTTCTAGTCACATGTAACGCATGAAAAGACGCGCTGGTTAAATGTGAAGGACAGTGACATGCACCTACACATATTTACTTGGAGAGATGGAGCTGGATGAGTAGAAGTGGAGGAGAGAGAGACGTCTAGTCGAAGAAATGCAAGTCTAAATATAACAAAATCAACAACAGTTAGTAAAGAAAATCTACTGTGCATATGTATATATTTCTTTTTTATGATTACCTTATTAACTGTACATTCATTGTGAACACAACATTCTCTTAAGGAGCACATATTTCATTGCTGAAAAACGTTATTTTGTGTATTGTGGTATAATGCAATGTGTTTGCGTGGTTTATGGTTATAAAAAACACATTATTTTCCACATACCGTACATTTTTGTATTTCCAGATTTCACTCTCTTCCTGAAATGCATGGATTTGAAAAGCTCTGTGTCCCTGATTGGTCAGCTAATCTGTACATTGTGATTGGCCTGAGACATCAGCAGGAAATGTGACGCTCTTTGGTTGCTAACAGGAGTTAACTTACAGGCTGTCCGAAGTGGGAGGAATTATGATAATGTTGGTTTTGTCTCCATCACCAATCCCAGGAAGTAAACTGTTGCCTACAATCCGTGTGTTTGTTGTAGTCCCAGAAAAGAGATAAGAGACGATAACTTGCGTCATTGTTTACTTTGGAGTTTGTACCTTTTGCATATCATTAACATGTAATAACAAACTTACACACCAAAGGAAAAAAACAAATTGGACAATAGGTGCTCTTTAATATTGTTTTCGTTAAAAAAATTTTTTTTACATTTTATTAATCTATATTAAGTTTTTCGTGTTATTATTCTATATACACTGCAAAAAATGATTTTCAAAAAAAAACAATTCTCAGTATTTTTGTCTTGTTATCAGTAAAAATATCAAAAAATTCTTAAATTAAGATGCTTTTTCTTGATGAGCAAAACGACCCAAGAAAATAAGTAAAGTTTTTAGATTAAAAATATCAAATTTAAGTGATTTTGTGCATAACAAATCTGCCAATGGGGTAAGCAAAAAAATATTGAAAATTTTTCTTAAACAATAAATTCAAGAACAATTCAAGAAAAAAATTCTCACCCCATTGGCAGATTTTTTTGCTTGTTTTATGCACAAAATCACTTGGTCTAAAAACTTATTTTCTTGGGTCTTTTTGCTCATCAAGAAAAAGTATCTTAATTTAAGAATTTTTAGATATTTTTACTGAAAACAAGACAAAATACTAAGATTTTTTTTCTTGAAATTAATTTTTTTTTGAGTGTACTATAATAGCTTTTCGTAAACTGTGTGAAGTCATTTCAAGAATCTAACATGAGAAACTCCATGCAAATGTCAACCTTACAGTGAAAAAATGTTCAGTTTAGTTTTTACTAGGGCTGTCAATAGATTAAAATATTTAATCACAATTAATCGTATGATTTCATGAGTTAACTCGCGATTAATCGCAAATTAATCACACATTTTATCTGTTCTAAATTTACCTAAATGTAACACTTTTTAATGCTCTAATCAGCCTGGATTTGGATAATATATATGCTATATGCAAATGTATGTCTACAACAGCCTGTTTACATTTTCAACAGCCATAGTTTTATAAATGTTTTAGCCTTTAGAAGACTTTGTTCTTTCTCCATTTCTGTTTGCTGCTGCATCATTTGTGTCCTGTGCTGGCAAATTGAGTTGGGATGAGCAAATTTTCAAAAATGTGTCATTTATATTTTAACATTCTCTATTAAAAAACTTCAAAACAATTGGAACAATTGTTGGAATCTGACAAAGCATGACAGAACTATACCTGTTAATGCAGAGCAAAAACAATATCAATATACATATATGTTTTTCTTTTATTGTTTAATTTTGACATTGAGACAGACCAGGCTAATGCAAGGGTTTAATATATTGACACAACAGATACTTTTCCTTAACAGTTAACCAAACATTCACTTCAGATATAACAGATTATAGGTAATACCTGCGTGAATTCTTGTCAAAACAGATATTTTTAAAACTCTAATTTTGTGTTGTCTATATATATCAGGGTCATGCACTCGCGTGTTTGTGTGCATGCGCTTCAGACGTCTGCATCAGACATCGCTTTTGAGCCTTGTCACTCTTAATAACTCTTTTAACATCAATCAGATCCCGAACTTTATCTCTCTTAATAATTATTTTAACATCAAGAAAGTCCTGCAGTCTATTTTCTATAATTTCTGAATGCTTTAAAACGAAACTAAAAAGTGAGGACGGTACACCTCACAGAAAACGTGCAGATAAAGAAAACTGCACGTGCAGAAAACGTGCATTTTAGATGTTTAACGACCATTTAGAGCATTGGATTCGCTAGACGAGAGCTTAATGTTCTTATTTTTATGAAAAGCTCAGACTCATCTAGACAGCGCCGGTCACTTGCTGCGTCTCAATTTATCCAGCTGTGGGTCAAACAGAAATTGTGTGTTTCTTTAATCGCGCGTTAATAAAATTAGTGCCGTTAAAATTAATTTGCGTTAACGCGTTATTAACGTGTTTATTTTGACAGCCCTAGTTTTTACCAAATGTTTTAACCATACACATTCATAACAGAGAAATGTCTAGCCTGATCTCACGAGATTTCATACATATTTTATGAGTTGGCTAATTCATATGAATGCGTATGAAGTGAATCGTGCAAAAACGTGCAATTATCGTTAAAAAACAATAACGTAACCTCACCCTTAACCCCAACATCACAGGGGAAAAGGCAAATCGTACAAAAATGTACGAATGTGGTCGTATTAATTAATGCGAAATTAGCCAGCTTGTAAAATACGTAGGAATTGGCATGAGATTGCGTTAAAATGTCACATCCAAAATGGTGTTTCTTCCTCTTAAACGAGCACATGGAAATTAAAACAAAATAAATATGATTTGTTTTTTGAAGAGTTGTCCCTTCTCCGTTTGCTGGCTATTATTGCTTGTGCCTTGTACATTTTAATTCACAAAATTCCTATAAAGTGTGGTCTCCCAAAAACTTGTGTACTTTTTTGTCACATCCATAACACATGCATCTAAAATTGAAGTATAGACCGATAATTTATGGACTCAATATATTCAATATATTGGTAATAAATACATTTTCTGAGAAATTATATTTACATTTTTGACTGAAAAACTGAACCTATGATGTTGTGCATGGTTGTCAGGCAAGTGCTAAGTGGTTGCTAGGGTATTCTGTATTGCACCGATATTTTGGGTCACGACGCAGATACTAAGTCTGCTGAGAAACGGCACTCATCGACAAGCTAGATCGTTTAAGCTATCATTCATTTCCATAACCCGAGAAGCACGAGGCAAGCTATTCGAGTTTAATATCTCTGTTCAAATTCCTAACCCAGAGACTGTGCAAAAGTAATAGCAAAGCTTGTCTAAGCAAGTGCCACTTATTGTAAAGTCTCTCGTGAAAAAAAAACAAAAAACAAATGACAAAGCCCTTTCCATTCAATTAACCACAATAATATCCACGGCTTTCCTGCTGTATTGAAATGGCAGACGCAGCGAGACCCGGCCTCCATTACAAACAGACAGCTCATAGTACAGAGGCACTGAGAGCGTTTACACGCTGAGTTACAGTCCACTCCTGAGAGACAATCTGCTTTCACCAGTGGACAAACATCATCCTCAGCGCTGTCAGTCAAACTGGCCCCTAAATCCTGCTGCCGCATGTTAACTGATGCATGCTATCTCTTTTCTGTAGTGTTTGGACAAGGTTTGTTGTAAAGATAAAAGTTATGACTGCGCACTCAGCGTGCAAAATCTGACACCCTGATATTTAGAAATGTCAAAGCTTCTGTTTAGCATTCTCAGGCCAGAAACAGATAAACCTAAATGGCTAACGTTGCATGGGTCTCCCTGTTGTATTACTCAACAGGAGTTTTCATGTTACTTTGGCAGTAAGAGTTAAGAGTTACCTTTAAAAGTGTTTGGCATTAAGTCTCATTGGTAATTTTGACAGCTGAGAAGATTTAACTGTGCCCTAGGTGTCTGTTGTTTAGTGCTCGTAGTTAAAAAATCGTGTTAAATGTTGTTTTAAAATTCACAGGCGTGCATCTGAAAAAAAAATAATCCTTTACATTCAGATATCAAATGAACTGCAGAAAACACATTGGAATTGCACATCACTTTTATTTCTTCTAATTGCCTTTTGGTGGGGGTCCCACAGATTCGGCGAAATCAGATCAAACACTTTTATTTACAACGTAATCACATCCAACGTTATTTTCCGATAGTGAGGAAGGCACAGCGTGACTAATGTTACAATGAAGGAAAGTTTTCAAATCTCTCCATCGAAGAGTTTCCACCCACATCCGCTAATTAAATTTCTCAAGCCTGGAGAAGAACTTATGTATGCATTGAGCTACGCTAGCCATTCAAGTGAAAGGAAGACGCTAATGAAAGAGATGAAAACAAGAAAAGATGACATTTGCTTACTGACTGATGTGGCTGGTCCATTTCCATATTAATATATAAATATGCAAATGCTGGGCTTGAAGTCAGTAATTAGTTGTAAGAAATATGAATTTGTTAATAAACATTGTTTATGCAGTGCATCTCTCTGTGTTCATTTCTTAGCTCAGGTTACACACAGGCTGCTCCGCGTAGTCCTGATGATGAAGATGCTTTTTACATTTATTTTCACGTGAGTAATGGGTATAAACACTGCTTGTCAACCCAAAGAGCACACTCTAAACCAAAATGATCTCAAGGAGAGTTGTGTTAGTCACAAAAAATCTGATTATTTATTTGTGTACATGGCACAAAATTCAGGTTTTTTCGTGTCTTGAGCACAAATGTCTTTTTCGTGTCACTCGCACGAATTTCTATAAATAGTTTTTCGTGTCTGTGGCAGAACTTTCGTGTCATTTTATGTATTGTTTTCTCATTGTTTTTTCTTAAATTATTTTTTTTGTGTCTTGAGCACAAATGTTTTTTTTTGTTCACTCGCACGAATTTCTATAAATAGCTTTTCGTGTCTGTGGCAGAACTTTCGTGTCAATTTATGTATTGTTTTCTCATTGTTTTTTTCCTAAATTCAGTTTTTTTCGTGTTTTGAGCACAAATGTCTTTTTCGTGTCACTCGCACGAATTTCTATAAATAGCTTTTCGTGTCTGTGGCATGACTTTCGTGTCATTTTATGTATTGTTTTCTCATAATTTTTTTCCCTAAATTCATTTTTTTTGTGTCTTGAGCACAAAAGTATTTTTTTGTTCACTCGCATGAATTTCTATAAATAGTTTTTCGTGTCTGTGTCACGACTTTCGTGTCATTTTATGTATTGTTTTCTCATTGTTTTTTTTCCTAAATTCTTTTTTTTGTGTCTTGAGAACAAATGTCTTTTTTGTTCACTCGCACGAATTTCTATAAATAGTTTTTTGTGTCTGTGTCACGACTTTCGTGTCATTTTATGTATTGTTTTCTCATTGTTTTTTCCTAAATTCAGTTTTTTTCATGTTTTGAGCACAAATGTCTTTTTCGTGTCACTCGCACGAATTTCTATAAATAGTTTTTTGTGTCTGTGGCACGACTTTCGTGTCATTTTATGCATTGTTTTCTCATTATTTTTTTCCTAAATTCTTTTTTTTGTGTCTTGAGCACAAATGTCTTTTTTTGTTCACTCGCACGAATTTCTATAAATAGTTTTTTGTGTCTGTGGCACGACTTTCGTGTCATTTTATGTATTGTTTTCTCATTATTTTTTTCCTAAATTCTTTTTTTTTGTGTCTTGAGCACAAATGTCTTTTTTTGTTCACTCGCACGAATTTCTATAAATAGTTTTTTGTGTCTGTGGCACGACTTTCGTGTCATTATATGTATTGTTTTCTCATTGTTTTTTTTCCTAAATTCTTTTTTTTTGTGTCTTGAGCACAAATGTCTTTTTCGTGTCACTCGCACAAATTTCTATAAATAGTTTTTTGTGTCTGTGGCACGACTTTCGTGTCATTTTATGTATTGTTTTCTCATTATTTTTTTCCTAAATTCTTTTTTTTTGTGTCTTGAGCACAAATGTCTTTTTTTGTTCACTCGCACAAATTTCTATAAATAGTTTTTTGTGTCTGTGGCACGAGTTTCGTGTCATTTTATGAATTGTTTTCTCATTATTTTTTTCCCTAAATTCAGTTTATTTTGTGTCTTGAGCACAAATGTCTTTTTTTGTTCACTCGCACGAATTTCTATAAATAGTTTTTCGTGTCTGTGTCATGACTTTCGTGTCATTTTATGTATTGTTTTCTCATAATTTTTTTCCCTAAATTCATTTATTTTGTGTCTTGAGCACAAAAGTATTTTTTTGTTCACTCGCATGAATTTCTATAAATAGTTTTTCGTGTCTGTGTCACGACTTTCGTGTCATTATATGTATTGTTTTCTCATTGTTTTTTTTCCTAAATTCTTTTTTTTGTGTCTTGAGAACAAATGTCTTTTTGTTCACTCGCACGAATTTCTATAAATAGTTTTTCGTGTCTGTGTCATGACTTTCGTGTCATTTTATGTATTGTTTTCTCATAATTTTTTCCCCTAAATTCAGTTTATTTTGTGTCTTGAGCACAAATGTCTTTTTCATGTCACTTGCACAAATTTCTATAAATAGTTTTTCGTGTCTGTGTCACGACTTTCGTGTCATTTTATGTATTGTTTTCTCATTATTTTTTCCCCTAAATTCAGTTTATTTTGTGTCTTGAGCACAAATGTCTTTTTCATGTCACTTGCACAAATTTCTATAAATAGTTTTTCGTGTCTGTGTCACGACTTTCGTGTCATTATATGTATTGTTTTCTCATTGTTTTTTTTCCTAAATTCTTTTTTTTGTGTCTTGAGAACAAATGTCTTTTTGTTCACTCGCACGAATTTCTATAAATAGTTTTTCGTGTCTGTGTCACGACTTTCGTGTCATTTTATGTATTGTTTTCTCATAATTTTTTCCCCTAAATTCAGTTTATTTTGTGTCTTGAGCACAAATGTCTTTTTCATGTCACTTGCACAAATTTCTATAAATAGTTTTTCGTGTCTGTGTCACGACTTTCGTGTCATTATATGTATTGTTTTCTCATTGTTTTTTTTCCTAAATTCTTTTTTTTGTGTCTTGAGAACAAATGTCTTTTTGTTCACTCGCACGAATTTCTATAAATAGTTTTTCGTGTCTGTGTCACGACTTTCGTGTCATTTTATGTATTGTTTTCTCATAATTTTTTCCCCTAAATTCAGTTTATTTTGTGTCTTGAGCACAAATGTCTTTTTCATGTCACTTGCACAAATTTCTATAAATAGTTTTTCGTGTCTGTGTCACGACTTTCGTGTCATTATATGTATTGTTTTCTCATTGTTTTTTTTCCTAAATTCTTTTTTTTGTGTCTTGAGAACAAATGTCTTTTTGTTCACTCGCACGAATTTCTATAAATAGTTTTTCGTGTCTGTGTCACGACTTTCGTGTCATTTTATGTATTGTTTTCTCATAATTTTTTCCCCTAAATTCAGTTTATTTTGTGTCTTGAGCACAAATGTCTTTTTTTGTTCACTCGCACGAATTTCTATAAATAGTTTTTCGTGTCTGTGTCATGACTTTCGTGTCATTTTATGTATTGTTTTCTCATAATTTTTTTCCCTAAATTCATTTATTTTGTGTCTTGAGCACAAAAGTATTTTTTTGTTCACTCGCATGAATTTCTATAAATAGTTTTTCGTGTCTGTGTCACGACTTTCGTGTCATTTTATGTATTGTTTTCTCATTATTTTTTCCCCTAAATTCAGTTTATTTTGTGTCTTGAGCACAAATGTCTTTTTTGTTCACTCACACAAATTTCTATAATTAGTTTTTCGTGTCTGTGGCACGACTTTCGTGTCATTTTATGGATCGTTTTCTCATTGTTTTTTCTTAAATTTAGGTTTTTTTTTGTGTCTTGAGCACAAATGTCTTTTTCGTGTCACTCGCACAAATTTCTTTAAATAGTTTTTCGTGTCTGTGGCACGACTTTTGTGTCATTTTATGTATTGTTTTCTCATAGTTTTTTCTTAAATTCAGTTTTTTTTTCGTGTCTTGAGAACAAATGTCTTTTTTTTTTGTTCACTTGCACGAATTTCTATAAATAGTTTTTTGTGTCTGTGTCACGACTTTCGTGTCATTTTATGTATTGTTTTCTCATTGTTTTTTCCTAAATTCAGTTTTTTTCATATTTTGAGCACAAATGTCTTTTTCGTGTCACTCGCACGAATTTCTATAAATAGTTTTTTGTGTCTGTGGCACGACTTTCGTGTCATTTTATGCATTGTTTTCTCATTATTTTTTTCCTAAATTCTTTTTTTTGTGTCTTGAGCACAAATGTCTTTTTTTGTTCACTCGCACGAATTTCTATAAATAGTTTTTTGTGTCTGTGGCACGACTTTCGTGTCATTTTATGTATTGTTTTCTCATTATTTTTTTCCTAAATTCTTTTTTTTTGTGTCTTGAGCACAAATGTCTTTTTTTGTTCACTCGCACGAATTTCTATAAATAGTTTTTTGTGTCTGTGGCACGACTTTCGTGTCATTATATGTATTGTTTTCTCATTGTTTTTTTTCCTAAATTCTTTTTTTTTGTGTCTTGAGCACAAATGTCTTTTTCGTGTCACTCGCACAAATTTCTATAAATAGTTTTTTGTGTCTGTGGCACGACTTTCGTGTCATTTTATGTATTGTTTTCTCATTATTTTTTTCCTAAATTCTTTTTTTTTGTGTCTTGAGCACAAATGTCTTTTTTTGTTCACTCGCACAAATTTCTATAAATAGTTTTTTGTGTCTGTGGCACGAGTTTCGTGTCATTTTATGAATTGTTTTCTCATTATTTTTTTCCCTAAATTCAGTTTATTTTGTGTCTTGAGCACAAATGTCTTTTTTTGTTCACTCGCACGAATTTCTATAAATAGTTTTTCGTGTCTGTGTCATGACTTTCGTGTCATTTTATGTATTGTTTTCTCATAATTTTTTTCCCTAAATTCATTTATTTTGTGTCTTGAGCACAAAAGTATTTTTTTGTTCACTCGCATGAATTTCTATAAATAGTTTTTCGTGTCTGTGTCACGACTTTCGTGTCATTATATGTATTGTTTTCTCATTGTTTTTTTTCCTAAATTCTTTTTTTTGTGTCTTGAGAACAAATGTCTTTTTGTTCACTCGCACGAATTTCTATAAATAGTTTTTCGTGTCTGTGTCATGACTTTCGTGTCATTTTATGTATTGTTTTCTCATAATTTTTTCCCCTAAATTCAGTTTATTTTGTGTCTTGAGCACAAATGTCTTTTTCATGTCACTTGCACAAATTTCTATAAATAGTTTTTCGTGTCTGTGTCACGACTTTCGTGTCATTTTATGTATTGTTTTCTCATTATTTTTTCCCCTAAATTCAGTTTATTTTGTGTCTTGAGCACAAATGTCTTTTTCATGTCACTTGCACAAATTTCTATAAATAGTTTTTCGTGTCTGTGTCACGACTTTCGTGTCATTATATGTATTGTTTTCTCATTGTTTTTTTTCCTAAATTCTTTTTTTTGTGTCTTGAGAACAAATGTCTTTTTGTTCACTCGCACGAATTTCTATAAATAGTTTTTCGTGTCTGTGTCACGACTTTCGTGTCATTTTATGTATTGTTTTCTCATAATTTTTTCCCCTAAATTCAGTTTATTTTGTGTCTTGAGCACAAATGTCTTTTTCATGTCACTTGCACAAATTTCTATAAATAGTTTTTCGTGTCTGTGTCACGACTTTCGTGTCATTATATGTATTGTTTTCTCATTGTTTTTTTTCCTAAATTCTTTTTTTTGTGTCTTGAGAACAAATGTCTTTTTGTTCACTCGCACGAATTTCTATAAATAGTTTTTCGTGTCTGTGTCACGACTTTCGTGTCATTTTATGTATTGTTTTCTCATAATTTTTTCCCCTAAATTCAGTTTATTTTGTGTCTTGAGCACAAATGTCTTTTTCATGTCACTTGCACAAATTTCTATAAATAGTTTTTCGTGTCTGTGTCACGACTTTCGTGTCATTATATGTATTGTTTTCTCATTGTTTTTTTTCCTAAATTCTTTTTTTTGTGTCTTGAGAACAAATGTCTTTTTGTTCACTCGCACGAATTTCTATAAATAGTTTTTCGTGTCTGTGTCACGACTTTCGTGTCATTTTATGTATTGTTTTCTCATAATTTTTTCCCCTAAATTCAGTTTATTTTGTGTCTTGAGCACAAATGTCTTTTTTTGTTCACTCGCACGAATTTCTATAAATAGTTTTTCGTGTCTGTGTCATGACTTTCGTGTCATTTTATGTATTGTTTTCTCATAATTTTTTTCCCTAAATTCATTTATTTTGTGTCTTGAGCACAAAAGTATTTTTTTGTTCACTCGCATGAATTTCTATAAATAGTTTTTCGTGTCTGTGTCACGACTTTCGTGTCATTATATGTATTGTTTTCTCATTGTTTTTTTTCCTAAATTCTTTTTTTTGTGTCTTGAGAACAAATGTCTTTTTGTTCACTCGCACGAATTTCTATAAATAGTTTTTCGTGTCTGTGTCACGACTTTCGTGTCATTTTATGTATTGTTTTCTCATTATTTTTTCCCCTAAATTCAGTTTATTTTGTGTCTTGAGCACAAATGTCTTTTTTGTTCACTCACACAAATTTCTATAATTAGTTTTTCGTGTCTGTGGCACGACTTTCGTGTCATTTTATGGATCGTTTTCTCATTGTTTTTTCTTAAATTTAGGTTTTTTTTTGTGTCTTGAGCACAAATGTCTTTTTCGTGTCACTCGCACAAATTTCTTTAAATAGTTTTTCGTGTCTGTGGCACGACTTTTGTGTCATTTTATGTATTGTTTTCTCATAGTTTTTTCTTAAATTCAGTTTTTTTTTCGTGTCTTGAGAACAAATGTCTTTTTTTTTGTTCACTTGCACGAATTTCTATAAATAGTTTTTTGTGTCTGTGTCACGACTTTCGTGTCATTTTATGTATTGTTTTCTCATTGTTTTTTCCTAAATTCAGTTTTTTTCATATTTTGAGCACAAATGTCTTTTTCGTGTCACTCGCACGAATTTCTATAAATAGTTTTTTGTGTCTGTGGCACGACTTTCGTGTCATTTTATGTATTGTTTTCTCATTATTTTTTTCCTAAATTCTTTTTTTTTGTGTCTTCAGCACAAATGTCTTTTTTTGTTCACTCGCACGAATTTCTATAAATAGTTTTTTGTGTCTGTGTCACGACTTTCGTGTCATTTTATGTATTGTTTTCTCATTGTTTTTTCCTAAATTCAGTTTTTTTCATATTTTGAGCACAAATGTCTTTTTCGTGTCACTCGCACAAATTTCTTTAAATAGTTTTTTTTGTCTGTGGCACGACTTTCGTGTCATTTTATGTATTGTTTCCTCATTGTTTTACCCTAAATTCAGTTTATTTTTTGTTTTCTTGTTTCAACCCATTGTTGGGTCAAATATAAACATTTTCTGAGTATGCCCCTTTTTGCCTCCATGCTGGATTGAACATTACCCAGCATTCTTTAAAGTTCATAAACATGGTCTGTCATGTGCCTATCCATGCCTAAAAGGACAAGGTGGGGATTATTGGATTTCTTGGGTGGGTTAGGTTAGAGTTATGCAAAAAAGTGTGATGTTTATCGGAAAAACTTTAAACTTACAATGACAAAAATATATTAAATTATTGGTTAATTCACATTTCACTAGTTCGCCTGCGCATTCAGTCTATTGAATGATGGTAAAATAAAATTTGACTTGATGTCCTCAGAGGGAGCTCGAACCCGAGACTCGGCTCGAGCCCCAAGTTCAGAACCCCCCCCCCCTTGTAACGCTGAGCTGAGAGAGAAATAGGCAACATAAAGGAGGAGAATTGGGGAGGAGGAGGGATGCCGGAAGAATCGTCAATGTAAGGCGTGGAGATTAATTCGCTTAAATAGGCTCTCAGGATGATTGACAGGACTGAATGTTTTAGGCTCCTCCCGAACCTACGTTTAGAACTTTATTTAACATCCAAGACATTACTCCCTAAAATACTGAAAAAACATGAAATGATATGCAGTTTACACCACAAGGCATAAAGCAGTATAAAACAGTATACAGTATGCAACAAATAAAATCATTGCAAACAATTCAATGAATAGTAAACTGTGCTTACAGTCAAACCACTCGGAGTCTGATCTCTAAAATGAAACTTCACATGAGTCATAAACAAAAAATCTAATAAGACAAAGCTTTTAAAAAAATCCACCTCGTAAGTACACGTACATTTTGTACAAAGTATTGTTGAAGCAAAAGGATATTATTATGATAACATTATGGCAAGCAAGCATTAAGAATATGCCCAATTATTCCCTTACAATTATGCTAATTATCATACTTAGTGCAAATTGTGGTTCACAGTCTGAAATACATAATCAGTGGATTCGGGGTAATCATGTAAATTGTGAACAATTAAAATGGGTTGGACTTCAAGCATATTAGCATGGTCATAACACGACAGTGCCGTAACCTTCAAGTTATTTCTCATTAGAATCTTGCAGGTCAGTCACGTGCAGTATTTGTTTAAGAAGTTCAGCAGCTTTTCAGGTATTTACAAACAGCTTTATATTTATCACGAAACAAATTAAATGTACGCTATTTGAGAGATTTTGGAGTTTACAAAAGAATAATGATCAGTATCCGCTGTAAGACGAAACGTGCCCGGCAGACAAATACGTTGCAAAAGTACTAGAAGTGCCACAGGAAAGGTTTGGTTTCTGTGTAGCTATGAACTATAAAGCTTTTTCTTAAGTCAGTTGTGGCTTGAGCACTATGACAAACTTTAGCAGAGTCTATGATAGATAGCTTTGACTATAAAACCAAACAGAAAAGAAAGAACGGTCCAAGCCTCGACATAATCAATAAATGTATTCATAGTCAAAGCTGACAAATGATTATAATACTGCATAGGATGGATTTATGATAAAGTACATAAATGCATTATGGAATAAGCGGGTCGGTAAGAAGAAGATCGAGGCTGAATCATCAGGTTTTCTTCTTTGTAAAGCTTTGGCTCCCAGTGCCGAGTTAAAGACTGACTCAGCACCAGAGCTGGGTTAATAGATTTGCACTCTCTTCTTTAAACTACAAGCCCTGAATGAGATTTTTTACCTGTACAAGCTAAAATGTTTTAGAGAACTGAATCCATTTTTCATCTAAGTGGAGCTCAGGTTAAAGTCGATGGTCTGTTGTTTTTCCACTGATTTGAGAATTGAGCGTGACATGAATGTAAAGAGAGTCTGTTACTACATTACCTGTCTAAACAAAACCAAACATTGTCTTTTACAATTACAATCTTCGAGAAATACTGCATAAAGTGCCAGTGTGGTGGTCCCACATCTGCCCTAAACTAACAGTATTGATGATTAACATATGTTTCTGTTTCTGTAATGGTTAATCCAGCAGTGCGAGCTCTTTAGCCCCAGTAATATTTCTAATGCAAAAAAAATTAGCTTTCCCCAAATGTTCTGTTTTCCAAAAAAAAAACACTTTGTTGTTTTTTATTCAGATGCTCAATTACAGTTATTTACTTGCAGATCTTAATAGATAAATAATGGTTGAAAGTTAGGTTTGATTCATTTCTCACATCTGAGAAAAGATGAATGTGCCACCACAAATTTGGGTATAAAATATAAATTCAATTCGACATTTATCCCTTTTGTTCAAACGTCAATAACTCTCTGATAAGTAAAAAGACCACATTAAAACACTTGATGCTTAATGGTCTTTGAGACAAATAGACAAGTGCTTGTCAGAGGATAACACCACAGTTTTTCAATATTTTACTATGTTCTTACCTCAACTTAGATTAATTATTACATACCTATATTTAATGAATGCGTGCACTTCAACTTTGTACAGCGCGTCGTGACTCGTGAATGTGTTAGCATTTAGCCTAGCCCCATTAATTCCTAAGTATCCAAACAGGGATTAATTTAGAAGCCACCAAACACTTCCATGTTTTCCATATTTAAAGACTGTTACATGAGTAGTAATTATGGTGACACAACATAAACGATTATTTATCCAGATAAAAAATGAAAACTATATTGTATGGTGGAAGAATAGGGGAGAGCAGGGCGAAAGTACAATTTGTTAAATTGTTGAGAATAAAATATTTTTAACAGTTTGAACACTATGAAAATGAAATTAAATCAAATTAGAATAATATAAATTTTCAACATATACAACAGTATTAGTAGCGGGACAAAAATAACAAGTGTTACTTTCGTCCTGACCGGATCTCCCGATTTAAACTCAATATACTTTTATTTTGAAAAACTCTTGAGAAGTCAAACTTCAGAAGGTGTTAGACACTAAATTACCTGTAGATTGATCAGAAACGAGGAACACAACACGTTATAAGAAAAAAATAACCGCTTTAGGAATTTACTTTTCATGGTTGAAAACAACTTTCTGGATCTACACGCGGAAAACAATGAGTTAATAAGGCGATATTTGTCAGGGTTTGTGTGCTAAAGATGCTGTCATAGTCTGTGGTGTAAATGTTATCAGGGCTCGGAAAAAATCGCTTTGTTACTTTCGTCCCAAGTTACTTTTGCCCCAGTTCTCCCCTACTTAGTTTGCAGCACTTCGATCTTGGGCCAGTAATCTTGATGGAAGTTTGAGTGAGAGGGGGAGAAGTCAGAAGTGATGATGTTATACGCGCCATAAATATGGAAAACATGGAAGTGTTTGGTGGCCTTTAAATTCATCCTATGTGGATCCTAAGGAATGAATGTACAAAGATAAAGTGCACGCATTGAAAAAAGATTGGCACAGTATGTATTATTTCGTCTAAGTTGAGGTAAGAACATAGTAAAATATTGAAAAACGGTTGTGTTTTCCTTTAAGCACTGTATGTTGCTACGAGAGTCATAGTATTTTAACCTTAATTGGCAGTTTTAATATTTCAATCATCTGTCGATTGACAAATTTTATGCAATTACTGAGACTGTCAGAAACAAACTCTGCTCTTACTACAAGCATTTCTATTAGGCCAGTCAATCCCTCGCTCAACTTTATACTCATTTACATATTCAGGTATTTTGGGATGTGCCAGGCTAAACGGATGACTGACACTTCTCTGCCCCGCCCTTCTTTCGTCCTCGTTCGCTCACGCACCTCGATGAAGCTGCAGGGCTTCTTTAACATTCTGATGAGAGACATCTAATAAATGTCACACTGCTAGATAAAGAACCACAGGCTCGCACTCCAACACCAGGGAGCAGACAGAGAGAGAGAAAGTCTGGAGACGAGAGTCCCTAAAAGAAATTTCATAGTATGAGTCATTTAGAATATAACAAAAATGTAACCTTTCACCAGTGATGTGTTTATGATGAGAACATGACAGCGTCTGACAGTGCAAGAATTTCACCAGCACTTTAAAAAACTCTCACTGAACTCAACAACCACATGATAATAAACCTTTAATATTTTGTCTCTAATTCACAAATTGTATTACCAAATAATCATGCAAGAAGCAATAATCAAGCCACATATTAGACGAACGCAAATACAATAGTTTACCAATTTACTGAAAAAATCTATCACAACCACAATATTGGGAGAGGGTCATGTCCCCATAAATGTCTATGGTATTTATGACCCTATGCAAAAGCAATGTAGTCTATTTATTGCTAGTCCGATTCCCTTGTGGTATAGGAGCATGTGACAAAATTTCATTGCCATTCCCAAGAGGGCTGAACCACATTTATGTTTAGTAAGGCCTCTAATGCTTTGGGTGCCTGAGGGGGTTTACACTTGAATGCATTCATTTTTACATCTGATGGATGGATACACATCTTGATGCACATTTTATTTAAACTTGACGTTATTTGTTAAAGAGTTAAATAGAGAAAGTGAGGAGTCTTGAAGTCTCTAAAATGTTTCTTGAAATGCATTTACTGTACACCTGGGCTGTGCCCGAAATAGCTTCCTATAACCCTTAGTGGTATCCGAAATTATAGTGGAGATTATTGAATGCACTTATTCAATAATGCACCTGACAATAAAAAAAACTAGCCGCTACCATTTCACTGTGAGGCGTGTGCCAAATGAACTCCCAATTCTCGACACAAGATGGCACCCGCAGCGCTTCAGGCGCTTAGTGTCCGAATTCACTCACTTGTTTTCATTCACTCATTTAAGTGGACTATATTAGCAAACTAATGTAGGGAATAGAAAATGAAAGTATATCGGACACAGCCTTGTTAACTTCACACGCTTTACTGCTTGGACGGCTATCCAACCATTAAAAGGACAAGCGAAGTAAAGATGAAGTTTAGCACTGCACCTCTAGAATAAAGGCTGGGAAATAAAACTGTGGGTTTGACGGATCCCGGCTGACTCTTGGTTAGAGCTCAAGAGACACGGGATCTTTACCGGTGCCGTGCAGGCCATATTGCCATGGCAACAGGAGTCTTTTAGAAAGGGTGTGTGCCTGCACACAGCGCCAAGAAGCAGGGGACTGCAGATATCACCACTTAATTTTTTCTTCTTTCTCTTCTTGAGTCATTAATATTCACTCAGTTGCTTTTTGTAAAAGTAACCATTTCCATTGTCCATCATTTTGCCATTAATGTGTTTAGCAGTGAAAGCCAAGGATATGAGGGTCTCTATAAATCATACTGAAATGGATTACTGTTAAATGCTTAGGGCTGTTAAGGCATTAAAATAATTGAATGGGTTTAATAGACCCACATCTATATGTATGTCTGCTTTTCTGCCATCTCTAGAGAAGGAGATGCATGGAAACTGCAGCACCATAATTTTTTGCAATACTGAATATTGCTTTATTGACAAAGTTTTCAATCTCATAATATTTTACTAGAAATGTTAGCAAAGACAAACCTTTAAAACCTCATTCGGGATTGCTGAATATCTGGATTGGCAATGCCATTCAGTCCTGCTGTAAATGTTAAATTGGGTTCTTGAAATAATGGTAAAGCCTTTTTGAAATGCTTAATGTATAGAAAACAAGGCAGGATACTTACAGTGATCAAAAATTGAGGGCTAATGGGACTTTATGTCGATGAATTTAGCTACAGTGTGGCTTCCCAGGGCTTTCGGCCAAGGATAATAATGATGATTTATACAAGCTGTACAGCACTGAAGCAAATACGTTAGTTGACTTCACGAGCCTATTAGGAGAAGCACAACATGAGCCATTACATCTTACAACAACAATAAGAACGGATAACTCAGCCCGACCAATTTCTGTAATTGAAAATGGCTCAGTCATCATTGAATTATAATACAAGCAATATTGCAGAGCAACACTTTGCAAGCATAACCGAGTGCATAGTTTTCTAACTGCAAAGCTCAGATCTCATTACACACACACACACACACACACACACACACACACATGCTGTCCGTCCCCACCCTCTCCGTCATAAAAGCGGAGACCCGACTGACAGAATTGTGGCTATAAGATCCATTATTCATTAGCACCAGTGAGAAGAAACATTTTGCTGCCAGGAAATATTTATGAAGTTTTATTATGAATGCCGTTCACGCAACACCGTTTCTGGCGAGCCGTAGGGGTTATTTGTAAACGTTACGCATTACGCCGGCTTTCTAGAGACTTTTGGGGATGCCGTGTTTCTCGCCAAACCTAACACATGGTTGGACTGAGGACAGAATTTGTAATGGCGAGGAAACATGAGAGGATTGCATGTTGGACAACATTTTGAAAGGATTATTTAGGGATAATAAGATGATGGGATTGACTGGTGGGTCTATGCAGGTCCCTTTTTAGGCATAGGCGAACAGTGTTGGGAGTAACGCATTACAAAATATAATATATTATTGTAATATATTACTTTTTGCTGTAACGCAGTAATATAAAAACATTTTGGTAATATTGTACTCGTTACAGTCTTAGTAACGCACGTTACAACAATGCATTTCAAAATTAGACTGTGTTATTTTTATTTTTTTTATTTTTGACCAATGCTGCGCGACCAGCATCAACACAGGAAAAAGCTGCGGGTAAAATAGTAAGTCTGTTTCCGGGTGCTGTATGCAGCATGTTCATTTTTACTTTAATTTTGTATTTGAATTGCGATTTGAACGCGGTGCGCGTCAAATATAGACGCGTATCTAAAGAGCCGCTTCTGTAAAGTCCGCAGCTGTAAACATTGACTAAAGTGGTCCAAATCAGGTCAGGTAGCGCCGCGCACGCATGTAGTGTAAAAAAATAATTCTGCGAATGAGAGCGTTAAGTAAAAACAACAGAAAGTTATTGGTCTCCCAGAAGTAAAGAGACTTTTAGAAAGCTTGTCAGTAAAATCCATATCAACACCAGCAATGACAAGGTATGCTGCGGTGGTTACAGTCCATATACATAATAGATTGCTAGGCTATTCCTATGCTATCTTCAGTTTTATTACAAACAGCAACCTAAACTACAACATAACATTAATGTAGACTTAAACATGGTTATCTAAATTTATTACACGGCTCTCTGGAATGCTTGATTCTGATTGGTCAGTTGAGACATTTGCAGGTTCGTTCTTTTCAAATAATAACCGCTCCAAAGTAATAACGCATAGCCGGTACTATTTGTATGTTTAAAATCCCTCCGCGCCAACAAAGATTACTGTTTGGTGCCATCTTGTGACAAACACTGGACAACCACAATTAAGAATGGAACATTTTGACATTAATTTTAACATGTACGGAAAAAACAAAACATTTAAACAGTGGATAGAAGAACGAACAACGACAAGACACAGAGAGCTTACTGAGACTGAACTTGACAAAATAGAGCATGACAGCTATGAAGCCAACACCAAAAAAAAAACAGAATGGGCATTAAAACTTCTCAAAGACTGGCTAAAAGAGAACAAAATGGAGACAGACAAGTATGAAGCAGAGGATCTTAATAAGGTATTACAATCATTTTATGCATCTGTGCAAAGTTTCGCGGAAGGATAAAAATGTTAATTTAAAACAAATATGCCAATAAAATGTTTCAAATTCATATCGGGATAATGTAGAGGCAGCCGGTAGTTATTGGGAAATAAGCCCCGACAGTGTGATCAGGACCCGACGCGAAGCGGAGGCCTGATTTAGTATTTAGTACATTGAAACATTGAAACATCACTGTTTAAAGTTTTTACCAGCCTTTGTATGGTAGCCTATATGCATTGTTTGGCAAAAAGCAGTGTTCCTCTGTTTTATTAAGCAATTATATGTTAGCCTGTAATCCTTATATTTTACTGGAATGAGCTGTATTCCTTGAGGCCAAACTTTTTGATAAGTTGTGTGAACCCAGTGCATGCCAAGTTTGTGCTGTGAATCTAAATTAAAAGTGAATTAAAGAAAAGAAATGAAAAGAGGTTTCGTGTCTTGCCATGTTATTAGGCTATAGGTTGCATTATGGTGGGCTCTAGCTCTATTGTGTTTGGTATGTGTACCATAAGTTACCAGACTTTTACCAGATCATTTGTCTATGTTTTTGATTCTGACAGTGATTGTTACTGTATTTTGCCATAAGTCTTCAATGTGCCTACTCAAAGCTCAAGGGCCGACACATAACTTCTAGATTTATAAGCAGCAATAAACTACATTTTAACATTTTATAATGCCTAGTCATACTTCTGTTCTTTTGATGAAAGTAACGCAAAAGTAGTGTAAATCATTAAAGTTCAGAGACAGTAATATTGTAATGTAACTAATTACTTTCAAATAACAATAATTTGTAATATATAATGTATTACACTGGAAGTAACTTGCCCAACACTGTAGGCGAACTAGGCGGTCACCTAGGGCGCCACCAACTGCAGGGTGTACCGGAGAGCAGATATATATTTTGACTACTGCTTCACTGACTTGAATAGGTGAAAAATGAGCACTGCACAAATCTGAAAGATAAACTCTGAATGTCACGGAATGGACTGCAAAATATTTCACCAGCATCAGACAGAATTGGTATGGTATGTGTGATTTGACAAAAAGTATTGATGTTTTTAAAGACCTGCTTTCCTCTGTTTTTAACACATAATTTTTTAAATAAATATCAAGCAATGTACATGTGATGATTTGCCATTAAAAAAATTAAGCATAATTAAGCCATAAACATAGTTTTTCTGTTTTATTTGTAGTGACCACAAATCAACTTTGGTCTCACTATAATAGCAATGGCATTTTATTTGATTTGTAGTAAAACTATGATAATACAAATGGTAATTAATCTGCTAAAAACATGGTTACTACAAAAACACTAACAAAGCATTGATAATTATCCTTATGATAATAATTATAAATATGGTTCACAGTGAAGATGAAATTATATTGTTTCAAATCTGAATTAAAAATTGGTTTAGAAAAAAAGCATATCATTGTATTATTTACCTTATAAAACTTCAAAAAAAAAAAAATTCAAAAACTGCTTTGTTGAAAAATAATGCATTTAAGATTTGAGTGTTTACATGATTGGTTTTGAGTTTGATCTTGTTTGGAGGGATGCCTATAAGGGTTTCGCCTAGGGCTTCAAAATGGCCCTGGGTCTACGTCATGACAATGATGAATACATTTACAAAAATGTAATTACTCTTTTCCAAATCTCTCCACAATCAGATATTTGATATATCTTTTTGTAACACAAAACAAAAAGAATGAATTTTGAACCTTGCAATAAATATAGCAATGCACACTTTATCGTGCATGTGCAAATAAACATTTCAGTGTTCACTTTAACTATACCAACCGTTAGCCTACTGAAAGTCTGTGAGAAGGGGTTACTATTGTTATGCTTTACAGGTACAGTAGCATTGGTCAGTGTGTCCCTCAAGTCTCTTTAAATCTTTATTTCAGTGGCTGGGTCTCAAGACGATGATGAAAGTTGTGTAACAAGAAGGGAAACGCAGAGAGTAGCTGTACTACTCATAGATAAGGATTATTAGAGGATTTATTTTGCTGAGATATGACATCAGAGTGTTTACCCATCAAGGAGGTGAAAAAATTCATCGGATCAATTAAAAGTCCAGCCTTGACAGTTATGCAGGGAAAACGCTGCTTACTCTGGCATAAACGCTGCTTTTAACAATTTTCACGATGCTACACTTGAAGACTACTAATCGAACATGACCCAGCATCAACCTTCTAAAGAGAAAAACCTGACTGGCCTTTTTATCAGAGCCAGACATCAACATCCAACCAGCAAAACAGCCAATCAAAACAGCAGCATGCTAGACACAGTTAAAAGCTGGAGTATAATGCATGCCAATGAAATCACTGAATAATACATATAAAAACAATCTGCTCAAACAATACAAACCACAGGGATTTAGACACCCCTAGACTAACCTCTGTATGCAAGGCTGGGCAATATATTGAAATTCACTATATTTTACCAATGATTTTGCTGGCGGACAAAAATTGTATGAGATTGAAATCAAAGTAATTTCGTAGTTTAACTCTTTCCCCGCCATTGACAAGTTAACTCATAGAAATTATGAGAAAACGCTTCCCTGCCAATGACGAGTATTTTCGGCTGTTCAAGAAAAAGTTTGTCTAGTTTTTAGACCAAAAATATCAAATTTAAGTGATTTTGTGCAGAAATCAAGCAACAAAAATAAATAAAATCTGCCAATGGGGTAAGCGAATTTTTCTTGAATTAAAAATTTTCATGATTTTTTTGCTTGTTTTATGCACAAAATCATTTAAATTTGATATTTTTGGTCTAAAAACTAGACTTATTTTCTTGGGTCGTTTTGTTCATCAAGAAAAAAAATATCTTAATTTAAGAATTTTTAGATATTTAAAAAAAATACTAACATAATTTTTTCTTGAAAATTCACTGCAAAAATGACTTTTAGTCATTAAGTCTAAATTATTAAGAAAATAAGTCTAAATTAAGTGTTTAAGAAATAGAAAAGTTATTTTTAGATTTTTTTTCTCACATCATTTGCAGATATTTTTGCTTGCTTTAAGTTTAAATTTACTTGAATTGTATATTTTTGGTCTAAAAACTAGACTTATTTTCTTAGGTCATTTTGCTTATGAAGAAAAACATCTTAATTTAAGAATTTTAAGATATTTCTACTGAAAACAAGAAAAAAATACTAAAGGGATACTTCACCGATTTAGCATTCAGCTTTGTATCTGTAGAAACCCGGCAGTATTACTGAATGACCATGTTTCCATCCCTCATTTCCCCCTGAGAGGAGAGATATCTGCATTTTGGTTCCTGCAAAAAAGTCCTCCGATGATGTAATATGACGATTTTTGCATCATCGGAGGACTTTTTTGCAGAACCAAAATGCAGATATCTCTCCTCTCAGGGGGAAATGAGGGAGGGAAACATGGTCATTCAGTAATACTGCAGGGTTTCTACAGATACAAAGCTGAATGCTAAATTGGTGAAGTATCCCTTAAGTAAGAAAGTCATTTTTTGCGGTGTTAAACTTTTTCGAAAGTTTTGAAAATGTTGGCGCTTGCTGGCAACTTTTTTAAAAACGTTGGCGGCGAATGAGTTAATAACATCTGTAATTTAAACAAAATTACATAAAAACATTATTAAAATTATTTAGATGACTTAAAAATGTTTACTGAAAACATGCAGTTTTGCCTTTTAATAATTTCATTGAATAATTATTAATTTAATAATTTAGTAATATATATATATATATATATATATATATATATATATATATATATATATATATATATATATATATATATATATATATATATATATATATATATATATGCTGTATTACAATGATTTCAATCTTTAACATGATTTAATTCTGTCAATTTTAAAGATAGCAAGGTTATAGTATTACATTTTGTAGAAAGATTTTATGTAAAAAAACGTTAATCACAAAAAATGACATTAGCTTGGTTTTCACACAAATATTTTTTATTGATTTTGAAGATCTGTACAAAATATGACCAAAGCCAATATCTTTTTAACTTTATTTTGTATAAAATGCACATAATTTTACATCTGTGAGTAAGTGCAAAATGGCTCAACACAGTGGTTTTAAACCCTTCAGTGGTCACTTTCAGAGCCGGATTAACCCAAAGGCAAACTAGGCACGTGCCTAGGGCCCGATTGGCGAGATGGGGCCCAGACAGAAGGGGAATTTTTTTTTTTTACAAATGTCCCATCTACAATTTCGCCGCTGTCGGGCGGGATCCCCGTATCTCCAAAACCATTATTTTTCAGGAAATTAAAAAAACGCCGTATTTTTTAAGTTATTAAACATTATTTCAATTAAAGACGAGCTTTATGGCTCGGGAGCAGAGAGATAAGAACTTATGCTCTCATTGATAAAATGGTACGGACACAGACGTCGCTGCCAGCAGTGTTCAACAAATACTGCGGTCACATTGAGCCTTAAAGACGATGCTTCAATAGTTAACCAAAGCTGACTGTAGTATACATCTTACTAAACTCGATTTTAAAGGTTTACGATCTTTAAGTGATGCAATACAAAACACGATGAGCGGACTGCTGTCTAATAAGTGGAAATGAATCTGTTCGCAAACTTACCTTCGTGGCTCACGGGCTTCCTTCTGCACAGAAGCATTACAGCTATCGAGTTTTAATAAATGTACTCAAAACCTAACTATTTTCACTTGTTAGTGCCTAACAAACAGAAGTATTATATTAATTAACCCATTTGTGCCCAAATTTTTCTGAATGGTTTCTTGCATATAATTGTGTTAATAGTGTCCTCTGTAAACATGTTCTGCATTTATTTTCCCCATTTTTATTTTTATTTTTTTGAAAATTGTATTTGAATGTGCGGCAACTATAGTTGCCGGTGGGCAAAAAGGTTGTATGCACCCCTTTAATGTCAAATTTTAATACATTTGGCATCTTACTCAAAATAACGGCTTTCAACAGATCAACCTTTATTCATAAACACATTTATTATGTATAACAGTCAAAGAACATTCGATGCGAACCCCCCCCCCCAAATAAAATGCATCTAGCTTATAATCTCTTGTTCAAATCAATTCAATTCAATTTTATTTATATAACGCTTTTCACAATTGTTAATTGTTGCAAAGCAGCTTTACATGAGTAGATGTAAAGGAGAACACAGAAAATCAATAGATAATATAAAGTAGAATATACTAGCTTAGGATAAACCGTACAAGCGAGCGTATTAATAATGTAACGTATACAATAAAGTGCTAAGTTAAGCCAAAGTTGGCTGACTCTCTCGGGGACGAAAACCCCCCTAGGAGAAAAACTCCTGTGGGAAAACTCCTAGAAGGACAAAAACCCTTGGGAGAAATTAATATATATATTTATATAAATAAACAGGGTAGGGAGGCGGGGAAGCGGATTAAACTGGTTCAGCCGGTGGTCGCGCATTGGCTGGGCATCATGTTGAAGGACAGACAGTAGATCAGTGGTGTGATGACCTTCACAGCAACAGGAAATGGGTCTGTTTGTCCCATTGTCCTCGGGGTCGAGGACGAGACAGGGAGAAAGAAACAGTATTCTATTAGTGTAGGGGCCGGTCGCATGAAACGCAAGTGTCATACAGTATTGTAGTTTAAAAACACTCGGTTCCAGACAGGCTACCTATTGCAGCAATAGTATATTACCCATGTGAGGTATGTGAGTGCTTTGTTCTAGACAAAATAACTATTGGGGGACAAGTACAATTACTGGACATTTTATGTGAATGCTTTGTTAAAGAAGAATGTCTTAAGTTTAGATTTACGAACGCGTGCTAAGTGATATAAACTGTGACTTGTTCAGGTTTTTTATTATTATTTTTATTTATTTATTTTCTCTGTTGCATTCAGTGCTTTCTTCCAGAAACAACAGACCATATGTCAGCTCCAAATCAGTTCATATCACTTAGTTCATATCACTTAGCACATCATTCGTGGCTCGACTTGTCGAGTCTGTTTTTCAAGATGTCTGCTGTCTGAATACGCGTAATGTGCTGTCTTTATAAAGTAGCTTCTCATTAAACTGTTTGTACACTTACAAAGTTCTCAATGCTTCGGTTTGCATGTAAGGACCCTCATTATGCTACTGTGGTAGTGTGAGGCTATTTTGAGCCTTGTTAGTGGTATTAACTAGCGATTTACTTGTACTTACTCTTTGCCCTATATACTAGCGCTATACGCTAATCTGTTTTTATTGATAACAACAGCATTTCATGGAATTTGCCAAACACACACAAAACTGTTATTTGATTGATGGTACCTCTCGTCAAAATTCATGAAATGCTGTTTTCATTACTTAAAGTGGTGGCCAAAATGATTAGAACACCTGACAGATTATTAAACCCACATGGGCTATGAGATAACATTACCGATAAAGTTCTGAGGAAATATATTGACACTATGCCAGAGAGATGTGCTGCTGTAATTGCTGCAAAAGGTGAACATACCAAATAATAAAGTTAAAAGTGGATAAAAACAGTACGACTCACCTCATCTGATATTTGTTGTGCTCAAAGCAACCATTGTTATGAAAAGTAATCATGTTTTGGAAACAAACAAAAAAATCAATATTTCAGATCTGTCAGGTGTTCGAATAATTTTGACCACCACTGTATATAAATATAAATTTCTGCAACTCCTATTCCAAATGCTTTGAATGCAGGGATCCCAGGACTCTTAATTTGATTACAGTTTCACATGACACAAAGTAAGAGTATGGTTTTTTATAAAGCTTAGAATTTATTTTCAATGCACTTCATAAAGCTCCTGTTTTGCTTACCTTTTCCAAGAGAAACTGGGGAGGCTCTTGGGGGTCCATCTGGGTAATGGGTTTCTTTTCCCAGATTGCTGCAGTGGGGTTGCATGGTGTCCTGAGGGTCCTAAAAGGGATACTGGCTGTCAAATTGGGGACTTTGGTGGTGCAATAAGGGCTGCTGGTGGTCCAGTTGGAGCTGCTCTGGTATGAGGCAGGGCCACTGGTACCTGGAGATCAGGTTGGTCCATTTGGATTCAACTCGGGCTGATGAGGTTTTATTGACTTGTTCTGCAACACCTTGTGAGGTCCCGCCTACATTTTCGAAATACAGAATTATTTAGAAAACACTGATCAACCGTTTTAACAATTTTATAGACCAAACACCTAAACAATTATTTTAAGAGAAAAACGACAATTAAAATAATCATAATAAATTGCAGCCACAGTAGTAACAAGAGATGTAGACCTTACAAATGTAAAAAGTGCTTATTGTTCTACCAAACAGTAATAATTTAAAATAGAAATGTGATGGATGTTTGATAGTCTGGATGTTGACCAATTGTGCCACTTGTTCTACTGGTATACTGAAATTGTATAACTACAATATTTACTATTTACAGTGTCTACCAATTCAATGTGATAGTTAATGTTATAAACAAATGATATATGCAATTGTAAAGTTACTCTGATAGGACCAGTGTTATCACCTTTAGGGGTGGTTTCCTGGTCAGAGTTGATACTAGTCCCAAAGTAAAATGCATGTTTGAGCGTTTTAATTAGAAAAACAACTTGTACTGACATATCTTAACATACATCAGTGCCAATGTTTGGTCTCTAGATGCAGACACTGGTTGCTTGATTAGTAGTAAATCACCATCACCTGCTTTCAGATGGAGCAACATTTACCACACAAAGCGAAGTACACTGACAAGCTACGCAATATTGCATTTATCATCGTTGACAAATTGCCTGTGACAATGAACTGGATATTGCCTAGCTTTTCAGAGAAACACAGCTTTGTGTAGTAAATGCTGCTCCATCTGAAAACAGGTGATGGTGATTTACTGCTAATCAAAGAACTGACTTCACTGATGAGATGTGCAGGACAATTTCATGCAATTTATCCTGCAGCCCTATTTGCAAGCATTTGTAGAATAAAATGTCAACCCTTTAATCCACATTAGAGTTCAAGCTTAGTTCAAGCTTAGTTTAATATCGTCTGTCGTCCTGTGTCTGGACTGGATCATCTGGTGTGTGCATTTAATTTTATTTTAGATTAAACTGACAACCAAGCAGGTGGAGTTATTAATGTTATTTTATTGATACTTAAACATGATCAGCTACATAAAGCTAGCTAGCTTTTAACCTCTCCCAACACTTGAGAGCAGTTGTAGCTGCAGTGATAGCTGCCCACTGTTCAGTGTGTGTGTGTGTTTACTACTCACTAAGATGGGTTAAAAGAATAGTTCACACTGTCATCATTTACTCACTCATTATTTTAAACCTATATGAGTATCTTTAGTCCTTTGAATGCTAAAGATGATAATTTGATGAGCAAGGATGGCAAGGATGCAGTTGACAGTACTCAGTGACTTTCATAGTATTTGTTTTAAATACTATGGAAGTCAATGAGCAACATCATCATACATTATCAAAATATCTTTTGTATTCAATAGACAAAGGGAATTCATGCTGGTTTAGAACAATGTCAGAATGAGAAAATAATGACAATGTTATTTATTTGGGTGAACTATCCCTTTATATTGCATGGGTCACTTTCGAGCATGCATTCAACACGTGGTGTGTGTGTGTGACACATTTGTCAAAAGTCAGTTGTAAACTAAAAGCATCAATCACAAGCTGAGTACTACATTAGTTGATAGAAGGCACCACATTTTTACCTGTAATTTTTAATACATAAAAAAAAATAATCTTACCTTGAATAGGTTCTTTAATCTTTCCAAGCATGTAATGGATGTCTCAGTCAAGTGACAACGGGGTGTCAGAACCTCAGACCCCCAAGCATTTGGTTTTCTTCCAGGCCTTGACCAATACAAAACATAACAAACACGCAAAATAACATATATATGTTGTATGTATGTATGTATATAAAACAATAATCGCAATTTCATACCAGCATATCTTCATCATGCACCCAGCTCTCCCGCTTCTGATCAAATTTCTTCAGTTCTTTTTTACCCGAAGCTTATGTGGCTGCTCTACCTTGCATGTGTTGCAGGTTTTGCAAGCTACATTTAGTTGTGTATGGCAGACCACACACTTTCTAGTTGTTGACCCCTGGCCTGGCATTTCTAATAAAAATAAGAGTAAACGGGAGAGAGTGAAAGAGACTTTGAGAAGTACAAAGCAGGGCAAGATTATAAAATTAAAAAGCAATACTTACTTGAGGAGAGTGAGTGAGTTGATTATTGAAGTGGCTCTTAAAAGAGCCGTTGGTTTTCTAAGAAAAAGTATAAAGTGTGGGTGATGTTAACAGGGAAGGGTGGTGGGTACTGACCGGGCCTGAGAAAAGAAAACAAAAACATGATTAATTCTCTTACAGCAAAGTCTCCTAGGTTTGTCATATTATATATGCAGAACTGTAAAAAAAAGGTAACAGTTATGCTACCTATAAATAAAGCATAAACTGCATAAATGAACAGTTCTGAATTCTGAATTCAGAGAAATAAATGAAATAATTATCTTGGTACTTGAAGCTTGGTTAGATATGGTTACTGTAGTCAAACTTTTACACACTTTCTTCTGACAGATTTATTAACAACAATTACAGAACATAACACAATCAATTTTAATCCCTTCTAACGATCAATTGACATAAATGTAACTGCACAAACTAGCCTTATTATATAAATAATATTAAATAATTAAATAAATGTATTCTGCTCACCAAGGCTGCATTTATTTGATATAAAAACACTTATAATGTGAAATATTATTGTAATCTGAATGTAATAATGTGAAATATTATTGTAATCTGAATGTAAGTGCTGCTGACGGTGTCAGCAGCGATCGCTCTCTGTGATCGATTGGTTCCGCCTTGTATGTTTAGATGAGCAGATTTACAATGAACACAATTATTTACTTAAAACGGTTATTTTTTTCATTTAGAGCTTATTTCATGAACTGTATTCCGCGCGAAATTAATAAAACTACTGGTTTAAAAACGCTAGAACAACTGTTTAGCAACATAATATAATGCAGTCACTGCAGCTTTCTGTGATTAATACATTAGCTGATTATCAAACAGTCATCCAATAATGTTTCTGACCTTAGTAACGTAAAAACCACTATAGATAACTCCATAGTCCACACACGCAAATTAAATGTTATGCTGCACCAACTTTAGGATTTCTTAAATGACCGCACCTGAACAAACAATTATGTCCTAAATATGAGCCAATTGGATTCTGACCAAACGCGTGCACTGACTTGTCTGTTGCCTTAGCGGTGATATTATATTGCTAACGTTGCAACAAAGACTTAACATAAACACAGGATTTACTCAATTTTAGTAACATTAATCACCAAATTTCCAAGAAAGCCTTACCCATGGAGCTCCAGAGAACGCAATATCACTGCGTCGCTTCTCTTGTTGAAGTTGTTGGCAATAAGAAATTATCGCCCCCTATTGGTTATCATCCTCATAAATGCGTGTCATTTTCACGCCTAGAGGAGGCAAAGCGTGACATTGACACGCATCCTCTAGTGGACCAGCGTGTCTATTACACGCTTTAGCGTGATACTGGGTTGAAAACTCTTTACATTCGATTATCATGAAAATGCATCCCAGAGAACGATCTACTCGGTCACCATGTGTTAATTACCCCTAGGTTCATTTTTCACCGGAGTTGTCCTTTAATGAAAATAATATGAAAATAAATCAATAAAATGGGCAACCAGTCTTTGGAAGAAGAGGAGATCTCTGTCTCCCTCTTTAAAGGGGTCATATTATGACATATTTTTAAGATGTAAAATAAATCTTTGCTGTCCCCAGAGTGTGTATGTGAAGTTTTAGCTCAAAATACTCCACAGCTAATTTATTATAGCATGTAAAAATTGATCATTTGTAGGCCTGAGCAAAATTGAGCCGTTTTTGGGTGTGTCGTTTAAAATGCAAATGAGCAGATGAAGTGCAAACACTGATCACAATGATGGTGATTTGTTGTAATTGAAACTCAATTGTGCTGTCAAGTATTTTTTCCTTTCTCTCTTTCTCTCTGCGCTATGGCAGTGCTGTGGTTGGATAATGCAGTTTAAGGGGGCTGTATTATTGTAATTCGCCTTGCTAACTACTTCACAAAACAGGCAAAATCTGAACGACCTAATTTTTCACATTCTTGCAGAAAATGGCTTACCCAAACAAAGTTACTGGGTTAATTTTGATTACATTTTCTAGGTTGATAGAAGCACTGGGGACCCAATTATAGCACTTAAAAATGGAAAAAGTCTGATTTTCACACTATGACCCCTTTAAATGACCTGTATGAATGGATTTTATTCCCTATCAAATTAAGGTCTAATGGACAGTAGATATGTTAGTTAAAGGGTTTTAAGTATGATATTATAAAAGAAAAAAGCACTAAAAAGACCAATAACCTTGATTATTAACCTATTGACACAGTATACACCATTTCCCCATGATATATGTACTTACAAGGCATTTGCCCACCGGCAACTATAGTTGCCGCTTGGACTTTTGACTAAGTATATAAAAAACTATAGATCTCTTGTAAGATTTGTTTTGTTTGGATGACTCTAGAGACCTTCATGATTATGTAGATACATAAATGTCAACCAAAAATACTTGTTAGTAAAATGAAAATGACCTTTCTTTTGGAGGGTTTGCCTTCGCCATGTTTCTTGGAAGAAGAGATAAGAAGTTGACAGCCTCATGTGACAGGAAGGAGATAAATACCTTTTCTTTCTTTTTTAAATCCTTTATTTGAATGTTAGCTTGCATGTCATTGAAAAATAAAACATGGATAACATCTAAAAAATTCTTTTAAAAAGGAAAATGACAACTATGCACTGTGGCAACTATAGTTGCCGGTGGGCTTAACAGCCATTTTATCTCCAATAAATAAAACATTTACTTGTGTTTAACATTCACAAAATAATTTAATGGTGGTATGCAAAACATTCAATTTAATTCAAAATTGAATTCAATAAAAACATTGCTGCTTGTGTTTTACATGCACAAAATAATTTAATGGTGGTATCCAAAACATTCAATTTAATTACAGTATTATATTAGATACATTTTAAAACTTCAATGCATGTATGATAAGCCTAGTAATACGTAAATATTTAAAATACATCAATAACTGATATCATAGGTTAACACAGATAAAATCATAGTTAAGTCTTTCTTTATTAAGCCCATTACTGAGTGTATTTGTGTTTGTGAGTTTATGACTGTTGTTGTCTGAGGCGGTGACTCGGATGGGGACGCCAGTCATCAGAATGGTTAATTTTCAAGTTCATCGTTCCACTCTGTACATGACAGAGTTCCTTTAAGGACACAGACATGGTTGCTGCAAAAAAAATAAAATAAAGGACAAACGATCATTTCCCTACGCTATATAAGGCATGTTTGCGTATAATAACGAGGCAAAAAAAAAACAGTTCCTTGCATAATAATTCATGACTGCAATGGCAGAACAGCGGGGTCAAGATTTTTTTTCTTTAAGCCCCACAAAAATCACGTTAGATACCAAACATGATAACAAAATCAATGGTTAGTGGCTAACTAAGTCAAATGCAAGCAATATGTGCTTTAAATTCACTTCACAAACGTGAATAGCGTAAAGAAAAATCTAGCAGCCTCAGAAACGATACATAAGAGTTTAGCACTACCATTACTTCGAGATAAAACTGTTATACATAATATAAAAACTGTTATTATATAATTCATATAACTGAAACATAAATAACCAGTGTTTTGAGGACATTTACCTCAGTGGACGTGTTGCTCGACGAGGATTTCGTTGCGATTCTCAATCTTGAAGAGAAATATGCAGCGAAGTTCTCCCGCGGATTACTGACACCTTTTGGTTATTTACTTGTACTACTGCCTTAACAATGACACTCCCAATGGATAAGGTGAGGATAATTTAATAGCATTTAATAGAGCCGTGTAATGACGTATAAATAATAAATTTAGCAAAAAATTGTCTGATAGACTGGTTAATATACAACACATGACTTAATTTGGTATACAAACAACCAATTTGTAAGCAAAGACTAGGCTATGTAAAATGTGAATTCACTTTTATTAGTAACTTTGGTAAGTTTCAGATTTCAATTCATAAATAACCTCGATGGGGGGGCCCAAAAAATGCAGCCTGCCTAGTGTAGTCCATTTATTTAATCCGGCTCTGGTCACTTTAATCTTCATGCCCTGTGGTCAAATGATCCTTAAAATCATTCAGCATGCAAACGTCTCATTTTGCCTCTTTTACCCTCTGGCTAATAAACAAGTCAGAGAATTTATATAACCGTGCTTTCCATATCACAGAAACAAACCTCAGAGGCATGGGGGATTGAAAGCCAGAAACTCTCTTCAAGGAACGTGCGTGCCATTATATGAGCCATGTGAGGCTCTGGCTGCAGTAATGAGGATTATAGGCACAGATATGAATGTAGAGATGGAAAATTAATAGAGCCTTGTTGACACAGACTTCCTCTGTTCGTTTTTAAACTGTGTGCTCTCTCTCTCTCTTACACACACACGGTCATACGCTTCCCTTCTCTGAATCTACCACAGTCTTTGGATTTCTCTGCATGCTGAAGGGCATCACTTTGTTATGTTCTGACCGGGAAGCGAATAAAATGAAAAATTGAAAACGACAACTGCCCAGGATTGTCTACTTATACTTGTATTCTTCACGACATCACAGGCAATATATTAGTGTAAGACATATCTTACCCATAGCACAATCAAGCACTATTGTATTGATACACGTTTGTACGTTTTTGAAGTTCTAGATGGCCAGATTTAGCTGCAATATGGACCAGACTCTATGCCAATAATCACATGATGAGTATATTGCTTAAAAACACCTCCCTCTTGGAGAATACTCCCTTTTAAGGCTGGGCCAGGACGGAAGGCACAAATGGAGTTTGAACAGAGGGACGACTGCTGGGAATGAAAATCCGAGCAATTTATATTCAAGAAAAGATGCTGCTTGAGCTCTAGATTCTCTACCACATCCTGAAAGCAACCACAGGCAGAGAGGATAAAGGCAAGGAAGGGTCCTAATCTTTCCTCAACATACAAACAGGTCATGCCAAGCTCACTGTCTGAGTGCTGCTGTTAAATATAAACAAGAAGAACACCAGTGGCGCTGCTGCAGGCCTCTTCTCCATCACGTGGTGCTTCCTCTAATGAGGAAAATCTGCTCAAATGGGCTTCTTTAAAATTCAGCTTTAGAGTCCTGCACCGTTACACCCAGCTGGACAGAAAAAAAACTGGTTAGAAAAACTATAGGAAAGCAAAAAGACAAACAAACACACTGAAATAAAAGCATTTTTTTGATTGTTGTTCTGTTTGTTAGTCAAAAAATGTTTAAGTACTGTAGAAAGTTAAAATAAGTGGGCTTAGCCATGTAGAGATTGCCACCATGATGCCAGGATGCTGCAGATGGTTTCATGGTGTTTCTATGCAGTTACTAAGGTGTTGGGGGAGCTTTAAAACATACTGCTATGTGGTACCAGCAGGGGCGTCATGCACCATTTTTTTAAGGGGGCACAGTGTGCACAGCTCACAGAAATTTTAGCATACACAAACATCAGACGAAATATTTCATGCAAAAACCAAATAAAAGTGTTGACTAACTTTCATATCAAATACTATTCAATCGGAATAATGACATATCGGTATAATATTTACATCTGAAACGGCATGTTCTGTTTTATTTATTTAAGTTTTAATTGTGTCATTAATACATTTTGCACAACAACTGCATTATCCTATAAAATTAGTGTAAATGTCAGGGTTTTGTCTTGTGTTTGGTTGTGTTTTGTATTTCGTACTTTTTTTGTTACCACATTCTGTTCTGACTTTTATTTTGAAATTCATCATGCCATGCTTCACTTCCCACTTCCTGTTTGTATAGTATAAAGCCACTTCCTTTTGATCATTTTACGGCTGATTATTGCTTAGCATGTTTAGCCTGTTTGTGTTCCTACCTGTTAATCTGTTTTCCTGCATTTTTGTTCTTTATCTGCCTGTTTTTTGACCTGTGCCTGTTCTTTGGATATTGTTTGTTTTGCTGCCTGCCCTAACCTTTTGCCTGTTTATTGGATTACGTTTTGGATTGCCCCTTTTGGATGTGTTTGCTTGCCCTTTTGCACATGGATTCAACTCTCCTTCGCTTTCTTTAAAGCAACCATGTTATAGTAATTTTAAATCCATAAATTATATAAACAACAAAAATGACATAAGCTATAGCCATGTATTGATTTTAATGTTCAATAATGATTTGAAAAATTTGTAGATAAAATTATTAGAGGAACGCATTATTGCATCAAATTTTTCCACATGTGAACATGTGTGACTCCGTGCCACCGTGAACTCTGGCGAACTTTGGCATTGTACCAAGATTAATCTAGAAATCTACTAACGTCGAGACTGTCACATTTTAAACCATACATTTTCTACACAGAGGAGTTTAACTGCACATTACCGTACTGGGGTTTGGAAATGTTGTGAGCGTTTCTTACACGTTTTGATTCCTCAGATAGCAAAATGCAGCAGCAACAGCAAAGAGCCGTGAGCGCGCTCAGACGCTGATGACATCTGCAACTGCACTGTCTGCAGGGCCTGCCGCCAAAATAAAGTAATGTAACATGACCAAAACACTTTCAAAACAGCAAATATCTCTGAAAAGTGACAAGGATGTAGCACAAAATGTATAGTATTGTGCATATTAAACAGATTAAAAGACAAATTACAGATTAATTAATGCTTCTTTGATTTTGAGGTTGCATGCAAAATCCATTTGGCTAAAAAAAAATGGGGCATGTGCCCCCTCAGTTTGAATGGGTATGACGCCTCTGGGTACCAGGGTGTTTTGACAAAGAGCAGTCAAGAAAGTTCTAAATGGTACATACTGTATTAAAACATTTTTAACTCATTCACCGCCATTGACGAGTTATCTCGTCATTTATGAGTTCATATTTAACTAATAAATATGCCTTTTTGAACGAATTTCAAAGTGAAAGTGTAATACTTTTATCCACCAGATGGCCAAAATGCCAAACCGAATTTATCAAAAACGGAAGTTAAAAAGATTTAATGATTTATTTTAAATGCCTTTATGTTTGATAGTCATTCTGAGTCTGATCTCTAACATAAATTCCTTTAAAAAAACGCAATTTTTTAAGCTCTTTGCTCAAAATGTTGTATTTTTGAAGAGAAATATCCATATTTCAGTGGTTAAATTAAGTAGAAAAAGTAAATATATAATAAAAGTTTTTTCCCCATTTTGTTTGTTTGTTTGTTTGTTTATTGTTTGTTTGAAAGCAGAGGGTGTGTTCTTTAATTTGATATAATTTGTATGTTTATATATTTATAGAAAATAATTTTTCCTGCAAGGAATTTTGTTAAAATTTTGTTAAAATCACAAAAATGCAGGTGGGCAACTTTTCTCAAAAAGGCTGGCGGTGAATGAGTTAAAGTGACAGCTTTTGCACCATTATTTTTCAAAATATTGTGTTTATGTTTTTACTGTTAATGTATTTTTTATCCATTTCATCACCAATCCGGCAAGAACACATAACACATCCAAGTACATAACACAAACTTAGTTACAAGTTTAGCTTTACAGTTGACTAAAAACAGGAAAGTAAGGTGAAGTAGGTATCGCCAGGTGTCTTGTTTGTGGGATTCACTGGAAATCAATTTATAGGGTCACGCGAGGCTAAGCTTCAAAGAGAGGCACGGTTTAAAAAAAAACATAACAGCATCGAACAGTATCTTTGAGTAAACTCTCTCAGATACAAGAAGACACACAGTATCATGTTAAACATGAACAGTGCTTTTGAAGGCTGTTATGTAAATGTACAAAAATGAGCATGCAAACATAAAATGGAGAAGCACTCGTGTTCCAATCCCATCCGTCAGAGGACAAGAGCTTTGAATTATACATGAAGCGGGCTTAATGTTTTCTGTGAATGACACATTTGACATCCAAAAGAATGATAAAGCATTGTACGAACAACTGCTTGTGTTGTTATCGCTGTGAATATGCGACGAGCGATCTTGGCACCTTCTTTCTTGATGCTACTTCCGTACCGCAAGATGCAGGTGTGTACAGTAGATCTCTACTGAAAGAGGAATTAACACATCTGTAATATATTTTCGTCATTTTATGAAAAAAGGGTTGCTAAGTGCAAGCTTGTCACCTGTGTTTGTATCTCTTCTCAAGGGTCTCTGGAGAGAATCTCAACTGAGTCTGGCGCTGAATGATACACAACTGAAGCAGTGTTTAAAAATTCGGTAATAACTTTCAGAAACACTGTCAGAAATAAGGAACAAAACTGCACCTTTCTGTTGCTGAGGTGGTACTCTAACGTTCTGCTTTGCACCTGTACAGGTATACAAAACATAATGCAATGTTGTACCTTTTAGGAAACATTACTGTACCTTAAGGACCTATTGTGTACTTTTAAAGGTACAGTTAAATGTTTGTTACCATTAATAGGTCCTTAGGGTATAATATTGTACCCAGAAGGTGTTGTATACCCATAAAGGTACAAAACAGAACCTTATGGCGCTTTTCCATTGCATAGTACCCCACGGTTTGGTTTAGTTTGGGTCGGGTCAGCTTACTTTTGGGAGCTTTTCCACTGGGTGCAATACGTGGTACCCGATACTTTTTTTCGTACCACCTCAGTTGGGGTTCCAAGCGATCCGAGCTGATACCAAATGTGACGCGAAAACACTGTAGATCACTGATTGGTCTGAAAGAAACGTCACTAACAGCGTCATCGCTATAATGTAAGCTTTACCTTTAGTGCTAGCTTGCGCTGTCTCGAGCAAACCTGTTGTCATCTGTGCTCTGCTATAAGTTCCCAAACTCCCTTTTAGCGATGAAAAAGATCCACATGTTAAGAATCAGGAACACCATAACAGTTTTTTTCCAGACTTGCAGTTTGTGGTGGAACATTCGACTGACGCTACAGGTGTTTGTACAGAAACTGTCATGTGAGACAGAGGTAGTGATAAACGCGATGTGCAAACATCTATTTGTGGTGGTCAATTTAAATTTTGTGGCGGACTGAGAAATAATAAATGTATGGGAATATACAAGGACGCTCTCACTTGTATGATGTCACAGCAGTAGGCAGCGCAAATATAACGACACGCCTATAATCCCTCCCACTGCAATGTGATACTAAACTCAATGGAAAAGCTAACCACGTCAAAGTGAGCTGACCCGACCCAAACTAAACTAAACCGTGCGGTACTATTCAATGGAAAAGCGCCATTAGAGTACCACCCTAGTGACAGAAAAGCTACAGTTTGGTACCTTTTGTCCCTGACAGTATACAAGGGTAGAAGAAGTCATGTAAGCATTTTATATTTTTATATCTATAGTAATAATAATAATAATAATAATAATTAAAAAAACATTGCCATTGTTTTCTTGCTTGGGTTGAGAACATCGATGACCGACGAATTGGGAACTCGCTAGAGGGACGAATCTGCTTCGATTGTAACTAGAAAGAGCCAATAAACATTGGCATGCAATATTTGCATATGCCAGACACTCCCTGCCGTGAAGTATAAATACAGGCGGCAGCTGAACTGCATTTCATTTTTTGCTGAGGAGCCAAACAGTTGGTTGTTCTGCTCCTGCTAAGAGTATTATGCCCCGTTTACATGAGGGAAAGACTCAGATATTTCCCTGCGGTTTGGCATCTTATTTACACGAAAACTCAGTTTTTATCTTAGAAAACAATTATTTGTAAAACCTCCAGGCAAGGTGGAGATTTCTGATAACCCCGGTTATGTGTTGGAAGAAACAGGGTTTTGGGTTCTGAAACATCACATTATGCACCAGAAAATCTGAAACATCACATTATGCACCAGAAAATGCCTAACGTCACGTGAGCGCCCTATGAAAGGAACAGGAAGTCGTTCGTGCTATTCGTTTGTGTCGATTCTGAGGATTTTGATTGGCTTGCATGGCTTTATTCCTCTCCCTACACTGCCATCCATAGGATTGGCATAGTTATTATGGAGCTCGACGGCGTATTTATGCGGGTTGATGTAAATGACAAGTTTTTTGAATACGATGGTGTCTGCACAATATTATTATTAATAACGAAGGCGGGAAAATATTTATTTCTCTAAATACCCAGCTATGTGTAAATGTGGCCTTGGAGACAGCATATCTCCCGTGTACACGGTGTGTTTGCGTCTTTTTA
Organism: Misgurnus anguillicaudatus; assembly: GCF_027580225.2. Lineage (NCBI taxonomy): Eukaryota > Metazoa > Chordata > Actinopteri > Cypriniformes > Cobitidae > Misgurnus > Misgurnus anguillicaudatus. The sequence goes on from NC_073337.2 coordinate 7,767,990, forward strand.
AAGATGGCTTTCCACCCGTGTGTTTCTGGATGCGGTAGATATGGCGCCAACGGATGGTGATGTTCTCATTGCGGGAACATGATCATGGCAGTCATGGTCGAGACCTACCTCAAGAGGGCCTGGAGTTTTCGTTCCGATGCCCCGGTCAAAGCTGCCTCTGCAGGACAAGCCATCCAGGGTCGAGGTGCCCTGACCTGAGAGTTAAAGTGAGGAATTCCCCGGCTGGGCAACAACCCACCGAAACTCCTCACTCTTCAAGGCTGCAGCCAGTAGAGATGCCGAGGGATGCTGGCGGCAGGCATATGCAAATACTGCATGCCGATGTTCATTGGCTCTTTCTAGTTACACTCGAAGCAGATTGGTCTCTCTAGCGAGTTCCCAATTCGTTGGTCATCAACATGAAGTCAAAGTGACCGACTGAAAGGGAACAAGCTAATCACCTTTCTTATTATCTTGCTTAAAAATGAGTAAAACACATAAAGATGCATTTACTCTTCATATTATCCCCATGCAAAGCATGCTGAGAACTAAAACTACCAATGCGACACAAACAACCATTATGATTTATGATTTTCAAATTAAATGGATCTAGTTAAGGTCTCCGACTACAGACAAGCACCTTACTGTATGTACATGTGCATGCCTTTACAGTTAAAATAACTAGATTCAACCCTGCAAAGCTTTCAGTCCAGCACTCAGAAGCAGGACAACATGCTGCACTATACTGTAGGTATCATATTCATACAACCCATTCATTTATCACAGAAATCTGATGAAGCCCGATGACCTCTTTCCACCCTGTCACATAACCCCCCAGGCACATTAAACAAATTTGGATTTTCTGACCTTTCATGCATCAACCATGTGCCACTACTGTATACAGTGTTTGAATAATAATAGATATGATGGATGAAAGGTAAATACAGCAAGTCTGTGAGGAACCTCACAGATCAGGATCTTCCCATGAATTACCCCACTAACATTCATGAACTCTAGTAATGTACAGTACGGGTGATTTTTTTTGTTACTTGTTAATGTACTATCATAAAACTGCAACATGTCTATGAATATACGAGCTGTAATAACTAGGACAGATTTATCAACTGCCATTTGAATACAGAAAGACTCATCTACTCTGAATGTGCAGCACACGTGTGCTGAAATGTCACTGGTAATGGACATTTTCAATTTTTAAAGGAGTTCTTCTGCACTGACATTTAAAGGCATGAAAACTGAGATGAGACAGCCTGTGGGGATGACAGAGACTCACGGTTTAGTGTTTTAATTGCAAATTTAATAGGAACAGAGTATTCTGGTACTGTTGACACGCTCTGTTGTACATCACAGTCTGAGTGCTGTTGTGTGTTCATGTGTGTGTATAACACAATAAGCAATGCACTGTGGTAGCAAGACATTTACTAAGTTAAGAAAACCAATAGTTGTAGTTATAAGTATAAGTGTATCATCTAACGGTTTTCACAATTAAACTGGGGATTTCTTTCAGTATAGTGTGTACAGTAAAAAGCCATTTTTTTCTCAAAGTGTTGTAATGTTTTAGCACCTGACAGGACACTAGGGCATTTTATTTATTTTAGTGACAGCCAAGTAGCACTAATGAATGATGAGGTTGTGTGAACATGAGCAAGGTCAGCCTCGGGTGAAAACACAAATTGTGAAATTTTACGGTTGGAAAGGTTGTAATAACTTAATACACCAGAGGGGGCGTTATGTGTTAAATTTGCATGCCAAAATTTCATAAACCTTTTTTTTACTTTTTTCTTCTATAAGTGTAACTTTGTATCATTATTGTCAATAATGAATGTTTGAACATATGAAGTAATGCATCATCTATTGATAGATGTGATAACAGTTATGATTATTATGATAAAATTGACTGCAGTGTGGTTGGCTGTATTCATACTGTAATAGTTGCTTCACACATTTAAACCTATTCGTTCTCAGCTGTACCTACGGTTCAATGAACCAGTCACATTATATCAGATAAGAATATATAAATATTTCAACACAAATACATGATAGGCTGTATGTTACAGTCATACCACAAGTACTGTACAATAAGAAGCAGAAAGCCATGATATAATTAACAGTAACATTACTAAAGACAACAATGTTCAAGAAAAAAAATGTGATAATTATATTTACTGAAAAAAATCTACCAACAAGTAAAAAAACAACACAGCAGACAAATGAAGAGTTTGGTTCCAAAACGCGATAAACGCCATTTTTGAAAAAAATGAGTTACTGCCAAAATCAGTATTATATCAGGTCAGTAGTTAAAAGTAAATTCTTAATTTTACGCAAAATCCAATATCCGCCGTGTTATTCTGTCATCTTTTCTCCCTTTTTTCCCAAAATGCGATAAAAGCCACTGCTCCTTTTTTACAGAACGCAATAAATCCATTTCTGATATTACAGCCCACCAGTCACGCAATGTAAACAAACAATGGCGGACGCGCTGAGTCCACGGAGTCCTAGTTTTCCTCATCTACTTTGTACTTCTTGATCAACAAACGAAACAAAATAATACTTTAATTGCATCGCTAAACCTGTGATGGTTTTCTGTGACGGGAAAGAAACGTAAGCCATCAACATCTAATAATTTCCCTGACAGGCACTCGGGAGACGGGTGCTTGTTCTCCCGACAGCAAGCTTCTCATGCTAACACACTGACCCCAGAGGATCTTATGAAAAACTTTACATTATTTTACTCAAAGTCAACGAAAATCGAGCAGGACCAAAAACATTTTACAGCTGATCTCTGTGAAAGACGTTAAGCGAAGACGTCAAGTAACCGCAATGACAGTGATCTTAATATGACAAAGTAAGTGTTTTGATTAATGACATTAATGTTTATATTTTTAATTAGTGTGTACAACTAGTCAACTAAATGAATATAACATGGCAAAGATGAATGCACATTTATATAGGCTATTGATTCAATAGATTTATAGCATTTTGAATAAAAACTTGTCATGGATTTATTGCATTTTGTGGAAAAAATTATCCGTTTTTATAATAAATCTTTGAAAATCAACTTATGGATTTGAATTTTTTATGTTTTTATAACCTAAAGATGCTATGTTTGTAACAGAAAATAGTTGTTTTCATCTTGTCACTTTCTTGGTAGGCCTATAGAAAACACGTTTTTACCAAAATTTGTCAAAATGGATTTAATGCGTTTTGGAACCAAACTCTTCAAATACTCACAGTTATCATGTTATTGAGTAATAGACCTAAAATATAAAGATGGTAAACTTACTACACGCAATTTCATTTAATTTCATGAAGCGACAAGAATAATTTGTATGCAGAAAAAAACAACAACAAAATAATGGCTTTATTCCATATTTTCTTCTCCTCTATGCGAGTTTCTGAAAATGTTAAAAAAAATCATTAAAAAACACTTAAACATAATTTTAGATTTATAGATGTTTAACATTGTGTGAAACTTTATTGAAGTGTTTCCAAACTTTTCAACAACTAGCATCTGCTGTTGCTAGTTCAAAAGACACACCATATTCCTAAACACTACAGTAACTTGAAAGTTTCATGTTAAAACTAAAAAAGCATCTTCGCTTTTCTGAGAAACAGACACAGAGATAGGACGTGTGCGACAGTTATAGAGAATGAGAGCGTGACTGATCAACTGCGATTACTATTGTTTGCTGTCACGTCCACTGAGTTAATTCTGTCATATTATTGCGTAATAGTTACTGTAATGCAAAATTATACAAAACAGTGAGTTCCTGTTGCTGTTGTGGTCCTTTATCACATGTGTGTCTCATCTAGGAACAAAAATTGTATAAAATAACAACTAAGAGTCAACAATTATTAGACTTGAATGCATTTTGGAAAAGCATTTTGTTAGTGTATATAAATGAAAGGAAATGGATTGGAGCAAATCAGATTTAAATGAATAGCCCAACTTTTGCTTGCATTCATAGCAATTTTGTTTTCCTCATTTCTGCCTCACTTATGGATGTTAGACATCCAGAAACATCAGAGATGTGCATCTGTTCTGATCCCACAAAAACAAACTAGTATACATAATGAATATTATAATTTCAATATTTACCCTCATTTTGATAGGAGTAGAATTTCTTGAATACATGGCAAAGCTTGACGTGTTTTTAAGGCATACTCTATAACCCCATTCACACAGCACTTTGGTCCCAGACCAAATGACAGTGAGGCTTCTGTGTGAACACAAACACATCCCATAAATGTTGTGGGATCGTTCCCGTAAAGAGGACCTACAGTAGTAACATTGCTGTAACACAGAAAGCATTTTAATTAACAAGGAAACAAGGGGGCAGCTCAAGACTTAAGACAGGAGAGCGCGAGGTACTGTACACAAAACATAAACACAGGCCACGTGACTCTCCACAGAAAACAAGACAACAGTGAGGGCTGCCATGATCCTGTCACATTAAACATGTAAAAAGACATAGAGCATAGATCATGACAAATATTTGGATAATATTTTACTTTTAAATATCCACCTATACACACCGCAGAAGTTGTCAGAATAGTATGTTACTAGCAACTTACTGTCTATCTAAAGTGAATGATCTTCTAATGGCTACAATCTTCTGATGGCTACTTCCAGCAGGATAATGCATCATGTCACAAAGCTCAAATCCTCTTAATCTGGTTTCTTAAACATGACAGTGAGTTCACGGTACTCCAACAGCCTCCACGGTTAAGTCAATGATTACAATGAATTTCATTACATATGTAAAAGAAAACACACCATAAGCATACAACGCAACATATGTGACCCTGGATCACAAAACCAGCGGTAAGTCGCATAAGCATCGCTTGATTTTTCAGAACATTTTAACCAAATGCTTTCTAAAAGTGGTGGAGACAAAATCGGCCATTTCCAAAAGTGGTGGGCACATGTCCCTAGCATCCCCAGTGTAAATGACACCTATGCAGTGTGAATTTTAACATAGTCAAAAATATGATGTATTCGTCAAAGTTATCGATTGTTCCCTTTCAGTCGGTCACTACGACGTCACGTCGTGACCGACGAATTGGGAACTCGCTTAGAGAGACCAATCTGCTTCGTATACTACTAAAACGCCAATGAACTTGGCATTGAGATATTTGCATAATGCTGGCGCCGCCCCGCCAGGTGCGTATATAAGGCGCACGTGCAAATAGGGAAATCAGCTTTTTCGCTTCGAAAGCCGGCTTTATCTGACTGAGAAGCTACTATCTGCTCTTCTGGGAACGGTTGCTGAAGTTGATTGACAAGCAGTACTAACACAGCGGACGCTCGCAGTATTCCACTGCTCTGCATATTTTTTGTTTTGAGTTTAGTGTGTGCGTTGCCTTTCCCTGTGCGCATCATCAGCTGAGCACCTACAGAGTGATTTCCCTAAAAGAGTGATACGTGAGAGCTCTGTGTCTTTTTAAAGACAGCCACTCTCTCGTATATTATTCGGAGATCGGCGTCCTTTTCAGGATTGCTTTTCGTCCGTGCGATCTTGGATGTGAGAGGTATAAGGGTTCCAGTTACGGTCACGAGCGCTGTCTTCATGCTTGGGCATCAAGCACTCTGAGGCTGCGCTCGTGGAGAGTTTTTGTTCTCTCTGTGAGAGCATAACCCTCTTGGATTGCGGAGACGACTGACGTTTCTACGGGAATGCTGTCCGCGTCTTTGCAGTGCTGACACCGCCATGGTGCGACTGTCAAGCGCTCGCATGACGCTCTTCGCATCACTACGCTGAGGAGGACGGAGGATGCGTCCTCCACCTACCGGCCTTTCATCCTCAGCCGGTTGAGGTTCCGGTGGAGACGGCAGAGTCGTGTTCTACGATGTCTGCCGAATCCATTGGACCTCCTTCTGGTCCCGTTCACTTCTGCAGCATCAGAGGGGTGTCCAATTTTCCTCCGAAGTGGAGTCGTTCCGGAGATGGCGGCCGTGCCCGCTCGAGCGGCGGTAACGGTAGAGTTGGAGAGGTTAACCCCTCTCCGCCCGAACCGTACCGCCCACGTGATTGGTATTTCGGAGCTGCTCGGGCCTCTCGGTCCTCTGCTCCTGTGCCTTTCTTCCCGACGGCACGAAGAGCTGACGTGGTTTGCGGCCATCCGGCCGTTCAGCTTCAGCTTTCACCCCTCACCTCCCTCACCAATGGAGCCGCTAAGGGCAGGGACCCTTCAGTGGAGCGGGGGGTTGCGATGCAGCTGCGTTCCTGGAGGGACCACCCAACCCTTCCCTCCCGTGTTTGTAGACAGTCGTCCGGTTACGGGCGCTGTCCGTCAGGCATGCGGAGAGGCGGCTTCAGCCCTGCACGCAATAACGTTGCTACGGGTTCACCAAGGATTTACGAGGGAGGCCGCGACCTTCAGTCGTGCGATGTTCACGACAGTGGTTCAAGATCGCCACCTTTGGCTGTGTCTGGCTGACGGACGCAGGCGAGAACAACTTCTTGAATGCTCCTGTCTCACAGACCGGCCTCTTCGGCGAGGCCGTGGAGTCGTACAGCTCCGCTGCGCAGACTGAGGCGATCTCTGAGGTCATGCCCGGCGAAGGAGAGCTGCCCTTGGTAAAAACCACCACGCCGGCTCCTCAGTCTGCCTCTCGCCGTCGGCGTCCTGCGGCGACCACCTCTGTTCCCCTCCTCGGACCCCATCTCGGCAGCGCGGGGGAACCGGTCGTCAGCAGCTCGCCCCGCCCGTGAAATCGGGAGTTTAAGTGGCCAGTAAGCGGGCGACCTGGATTGGCAGAGGATCACTCTTCAGGAGTTGGTGATTCGCTCCTTTCCCCGATAGAGGGTCGGGTGGAAAATTCTTGGTTTGCATATGTTCCACCGGCTGTTTAGCCGGTACCCACTAACCACACACAGAGTGCATTCCTCTTCCCTCTCCAGGTCTCCAGAGGATCGAGAGAGCCGTGAGCGGGCACACACCAGCTCACCCTACCTCTCCTCTATCGCCAGCGGGTGTTCTGAGGAGTCCGAGCCCTCCACTCAGGAGACCGGACCACCAGCAACCCCTTCGGAGTCTGCGTCCTCAGCTGAGGAGACCGGACGACCGTTTCCCTCAGCGGGCTCAGGTCAGTGTCACACACACACATACTGTAGATGCTTATGCTGTCACGGCAGACGCACCGGCAGTCCCGCCTGTCCCGCTTCGCTGCCCCGCCGCGGGTACACCGGTAGTGTCGTTAATTCTCCTCGTACGGTGCCTGGGTGCTTGGCTTCAGTTCCCAGCCCGTTTCGTTGGGTTTTACGCACGATCCGCCTCGGTTACGAAATACAATTACCGGCACAACCCCAAAATTCTCGGGCTTTCGTTTCACTATAGTGAAAGTGTCCGATGCACATGTACTGCGTGCATAAGTCGATGTCCTGCTGGCGAAGGATTATCGAGCCGGTCCCTCTTACCGAGATGATGATGATATGATGATAGGGTTTTCCAGCCTTTATCTCATAGTACCCAAAATACGCGGTGGGTTACGATCGATTTGATTTACGCCCGGCTCTACAGAGGTGGTCTTTTTTTGGATGATAACGCTGAGGCTCGTATTTCAATATTCAGATCGGTTTGCAGCCTTAGACCTGTAAGACGTGTACTTTTGTGTCCATCTCCCCTCGCCTTAGACCGTTTTTTCGCTCTGCGTCGTGGGGTGGGCATATTAATATTAAGTACACCATTCGAGCTGTCTCTCTCTCTCCGTGTCTCCATGAAAGTGCTAGTCACGGCATTAAAATATCAGAGAGAGAGAGCGTTGTTCGCATTCTGCTTTATTTACGTTGACTTATAGCCCGTTCTTGGCAGAGGTGCGCGAACACAGAGAGTTAATGCTTCGGCATCTCGCTCGTTTAAGTCATCAGGTCGACTGGGAAAGAGCAACTTTGCCCCGTGCAGAGGATCCTTTTTCTCAGTATGGAATTAGACTCGATCAACTAATTGGCGTGTTTTACAAGAGCGCGCAACTAGTCAGTTCTGACTTGCCTCGGTTTAATTCGAGGGAAGTACGCGGTCCCTCTGAAACAATTTCAGAAGCTCCTGGACATATGACAGCATGCTGCAGCTGTGACGCTGCTCGAGCTGCGTCATATGAGACCGCTTCAGCGTTGGCTTTACGATCGAGTCTCGAGGAGAGCGTGGCGCACCGGCATGCATTGTGTAAACACTACACCTGCGTGTCATTTAAATTTCCCCGTAGTAGACCCAGCATTTCTGATAGCAAGATATGCCTCTGAGGGGTCTCCTGGCATTCTGTAGCATGCGATGCCCTAAGCACGGGATGTTCAGCCACGTATGACGGGCTTGCAGTCTGGGGTGTGCATAGCACCCCAACTGCCGCGAGCGGTGCGCTGTATATCTGGGACTTGTACGCTCCGCTATGGAGATGCGAGGGAAGGATGTATTTGTCGACACCGATAACTTTGCGACTGTTGCGTTATTTACCGTTAAGGCGGTTTTGCGCTCTCGTCACCTGTCGCATCTCGCTCGTCATCTCCTCCTTTGGAGTCAGAAGCATCTGAGGTCCCTTCGTGCCATTTACATCCCGGGATCGCTCAATACAGCGGTACGCGCTTCCCGAGCTGCGCCCCCGGCGAATGGCGACTCCACCCCCAGACGGTCCAGCTAATTTAGAAGAAGTTCGGTTGTGCGTAGATAGATCTGTTTGTGTCGCCGGACGATACCCACTGTCGCCTATTTTATTCACTAACGAGGGCAGCCTCGGCGTGGATGCGTTGGCACACAGCTGGCCGCGGGGGGTGCGTAAATACGCATTCCTTCCAGTGAGCTTTATTGCGCAGACACTGTGCAAAGTCAGGCAGGACGAGGAGAGCCTTTTATTAATCGTCCGTACTGGACGAACAAGAATTGGTTTTCTTAGTTAATGCTCCTCGCGACAGCCCTCCCTGGCGGATTTCCCTGAGGAAGTGTCACAAGCCAGGGGCTGGCCGCTACTGGTTAAGCCACGCCCCTTCTAAACTTCCACCTCGAGGAGGTCCCCAAAACCAACCCAATGACCAGACAACAACGAGTACAGGTAAGTATAAAATATTCTTTATTTATTTAAATAGTTAAAATATATGGGGACTTGGGGAAAGGGGAATTAAAACTAAAGTCAGGATCTGTCCTCCAGGGGGGGGGTTTGCGTCGGGGAACGGGCTCCCGCCTCTGTTTCCCTCTGCCCGTGGCACGCTCCTCTTCCTTCCTGGAGGCAGAATAAAATCACAATGAGTGTTGGTATGGGCTTTCTCCTGTCCGTGTACCTGCGTGTAGCTCACGGCGCTTTGCCGTCTTTCCACACAGCTCCTTGTTTGTCGACTCACTCTCCCTTCCTGTTCTCTCTCTCTCCACAGGCTACAGCTGGGACATGAAGCCACAGTGGATCGTTCTCACAAGGGTTTCCTCACCTCTCCACCGACTACAGCTTCTGGGTAAGTATGAATTTTCCTTCTCAACTCGTTGCTTTAGCGCTCACACTTGTTCTCTCTCTTCCTCCACAGACGACAGCTGGGACACAAAAGCACAGTGAATCGATTTCCAATTTGTTCTCTCACCTCATCGCTGACTACAGCTTCGGGTACGTATGGTTCTCCTTCACAACTGGCCTCCTTAGAGCTCACGCTTGTTCTCTCTCTTCCTCCACAGACGACAGCTGGGACACAAAGGCACAGTGAATCGTTCTCAATTAGTTCTCTCACCTCTTCGCTGACTACAGCTTCTGGTACGTATGGTTCTCCTTCACAACTGGTCTCCTTAGAGCTCACGCTTGTTCTCTCTCTTCCTCCACAGACGACAGCTGGGACACAAAGGCACAGTGAATCGTTCTCAATTAGTTCTCTCACCTCTTCGCGGACTACAGTTTCTGGGTAGGTGTGGCTTCTCTCCGCAACTCTCTCAGCACACTCCTCTTCCCTGTTGATCAACAGACTTGACAGGTTACGCTATACTTTACAAGGTGGCGGACTTACGATAGCTGGTGTGCGCAATGCGTCGACTGGACAGCGGTTTCCAAGATGGCGCCGGGGACCAAACCCTCTCGGCGAGCTCGTTGAGCCACCAGAGGGGCGAGAATGTCACGCCGTCACACCGGGTCGAGCGCTGCCCTTTCCTCGATGCCCGTTGGCAATCGAAAACCGGACCGGGGCGCCCCTTCGTAGAGACCTCGGGGCAGCGGATCTCCTTCGCCGCTAGCTCTGTGATGATGAAAGCACACAGGTAAGGTAACAATGAGATTTGTAATACTCACACACCGCCAATCGTACAGTTCTTCACCGCCACTCCTAACACAAGTCCGCCAAGCGTTTGGCTGCGAAAATACTTCAGGAGGCCACTTCCGTGATTTTCGAGGCTGAAACACACTCACAGTATAATCATACACAGGGTTATTCTAGGACCGCTTTCCTCTTCAGCACCCGGGGCGAGTGACTGGAGGCGGGGTACGTCTGACAAGACACAGCAATCTCACTGCAATACACACAGCACCACTTCAAAGTGAAATTTCTACATCCAAGACTCACCCACCACGCTCAGTGCACACAATAGACGCCCGTCTTCCTTCACCTCGCTCTGGACGAGAATGTGGAGTTGGTAACACGGCCTAGTGGTTGTTTTCGTCACTGTAGCTGCTTCACACAAAGATCCTTTGGCTCACCCACCACGCTGACTCAGGGGCAGGGCCACCCGCTCTCGCTGGGAAACACTCAAAAGAGATCCAGGTCAAGTACATGCAATTCACTTCCAATGAATGGATTCTGTTACTCACGACTATGGTGCTTTCTTCGTCCCACGCTTCCCTAGGTTGACTTCTTCCTACGATAACTCCAGCTACATAGATGAAACGGTTCTCCAGTTGTCAACACCACTTTTCCACACATGGATACTCACGATGGCACGTTCCTTCTTCCTTTGTTTCTCTTATCCAAGATCAGTATCCGTTTACTCTCCAACCCATAAGGTCTTCGATATCTCCATCAACAGAAATCCAACGATGCAAAAAGAGAGAGAGAGCAAGTCCAACGATCCGAATGGCGTACCAGGTGAGCCCAACTCAGCGCTACGGCACACACCAACAACGGTGATAACATCGACCCAAACTGTGGTTTAAACTGTTCTTAAATACTCTCCTGGGTGTTGCCTTCGTCCAATCACCCGGCGATCCTCTTAACAACTCACAGCTGCACGTAGTTTGGCTGATTACAGCCCTCGCGATGCTACCGGATGTCCGGTGTTTTCTCTTCCCGGTCCGGGCGGAAACATCCGGGCGGAAACAAACTTTCCCAACTTTTGGTTCCGCCCAAAAGATCGTCACTCCTGTGACATCAGGACTTTCTTTCTTAGGAAGGGGCACATTTGGCACTCGCGCCCCGACCTGTCCATGTATGGTCGTTGAGCGCGCGCAAGGTTTAGGTGATTTATCGCAAGCGGTATCTAACACCATCGACGCTGTTCGAGCACCGTCCACAGTACGGGCTTACGCGCTTAATGAAACCTTTTCGTCACCCGGTGCTCTTCGCAACGCGAGGACCCAGAGAATGCCCTTTAACATTATGCTTTTATATCTTTAACATGGGTTAGATGGTAGGCTGTCCCTCCGCCATTAAAGTTGATATCGCCGCTATTTCTGCTCATCACTCACTTATCTACGGCAGATCAGTTGGCCAGCATGATTTAATTATTACATTTTAAGAGGCGCTCGTAGCCTAAACCCCTCGCGCCCTCCCTCTTTACTCCTGAGACCTGTCCATGGTGCTGAAGCCTTCTGGTCTCATATTTTAGCCTTTGCAGTCTGCGAGTCTGAAGTTTTTTATCAATGAAAACTCTGACCCTGCTAGCCTTGGCCTCCATGAAGAGAGTAGGGGATTTACATGCATTCTCTGTTGACGATTCGTGCTTTAGTTTGGTCCTGCTGTCTCACTGAAGACCCAGACCAGCCTACGTGCCCAAAGTTCCCACCACTCCCTTCAGAGATAAGGTGGTGAGCTTGCAAGCGTTGCCTTTGGAGCAGGCAAACCCAACCGAGGCTTTGTTGTGCCCCGTACGCGCACTGCGATTCTACGTGGTCCGCACGCAAAGCTTCAGGACCTCAGACCAGCTCTTTGTTTGATATGGTGGCCAGCAGAAAGGGAAAGCTGTCACTAAGCAGAGGATGTCTCATTGGATAGTTGATACTATCGCCCTGGTTTATAATTTGCAGGGCATTCCTTGCCCTTTAATTTGAGAGCGCACTCCACTCGGAATGTTGCCTCATCTTGGGCTTTAGCTCGTGGTTCCTCGCTAACAGACATCTGTAGAGCTGCTGGTTGGGCGACACCTAATACGTTCATTAGATTTTACAATGTTCGTATCGAGCCTGTATCCTCTCGTATTCTTTTCCTCACCAGGGAGGGCACGGAGAGCAGACTCGCAAGTCGGCTTGCAGCCTCCAACTGAGGCTCCAAATTGAGTTTTCAGTATGGAAGGCTAACAGAGCAAAAATGCGTAATGGTTTGATTTGCTCTCTCCACTGCCTTGACAGCCTTTGTTGCGGAGCATTGGCTGTCAGCCTTTCACTAGCTGTATTCTTATGAACCTACGTGTTTGACTTGGGCCCCACATTGCGTCCCAACGGGTTCCTTTGTGAGTATTATTCCGTGGGGTTAATCCTACTAGCCCACGTTTCCCTTAGCAGAGCTCTGCTTTGCTTACACAGCCACGGCTGTCATTTAGACCTCAACTACGGTTGACTTTCGCCCACCAATAGCCCTTAACGGGGCGGTGGCTTCCGCAGCGTCCCTATACCGCTCAGATAGGGCGCTTCCCAGTCGCTGGCACTACTGTGGGTTAAAGGAACATCTAGTGCCCGGCCTTCTGCCTTAAAACCTAATTCTCCTTATCCTTAAGTGGAACCGGAGGGCTTTACGCAGACACTGGAAGAGGTCAGCCCTCAGTGGCGTTTTGGTAGGGATTCCCAATTCGTCGGTCACGACGTGACGTCGTAGTGACCGACTGAAAGGGAACGTCTCGGTTACGGATGTAACCCTCGTTCCCCGAACGAGGGAACGGAGACGTCACGTCCCGTCGCCACAGGTGCTGCCACCTGCTGTTTAGGCCGGTCACCTTCCGGCTTTCTCAGCGAACAGAAGCTGATTTCCCTATTTGCACGTGCGCCTTATATACGCACCAGCGGGGCGGCGCCAGCATTATGCAAATATCTCAATGCCAAGTTCATTGGCGTTTTAGTAGTATACGAAGCAGATTGGTCTCTCTAAGCGAGTTCCCAATTCGTCGGTCACGACGTGACGTCTCCGTTCCCTCCTTCAGGGAACGAGGGTTACATCCGTAACCGAGACGTTCTTTTATGCCTAAAAGTTAAGTAAAGATCATGTTTTATAAAGATAGTTTGTACTGTAAATATTTTCCTACTGTAAATATATTACAATTCAAAACCTTATTTTTGTGGATGGATGCATTTGGACAACTTTAGTGTTGTTGTTTTTTTTGTACCCTTAGATTCCAGATTTTCAAATAGTTGTTTTTGGTCCTGTCCTACCAAACCACACATCAATGGAAAACTTTCTTATTCAGCTTTCAGATTATGTATAACTTAATCAAAATGTACCCTTATGACTGGTAACATAAGTTGTTGTCGTGGACTTTAATTAAATAAACGCATACAACCAGAGTTAGGAAACTGAAATCGAAGCCAATAAAATTTCTCTTGGTACTGACGAACACCTCAAGTCTAATGTCCTGCGTCCAATGTGATGGCATCATGCCTTTAATATACCCTGATTTTTGCAATATTTCTGCATGTTTTGCAAAATAATGCTAAAATACAAACTAATAAAAAACAATTTTAAAGGTGTTACAGTAAGAGCTAATAGGTGGTCAAAAGAGTAATTTATGCCAGTATACTGGAAATGGCAGCGTTATTAATATGATATGACCACAAACAAATTATTTTCATAGTAAAATAGAGATGCACTGATGTATCGGCCTATCTGCCTTAATTGATTTGCATGGTTATTTTATCAGTGTTTGCTTGTGTACCTTATGTTGTCTGATTAAGCAATGATTAAAGCCCTTAAAGACAACAATAGTTATTCACAAAGCTTTAATTGATATTTCTAATGTTTAGCATTTAACTATCCAGAACTATTGACTATTGGTGTCTTAGTCTGTTACCCACTGTAGCTCCCTATACTTCATGAATTGGTATATCGTGTAAACGAGTTCAGCACCATGAGCACACTGGCTCACTAAACTCGAAAAAGTAAGAGGTTTAAATGGTTTTTCACAGCAATGCCGTAGAAGAACCAGGTTTAATTCATCAAAGAATCATTCAGTCAAAGGTTCAAGAAGCATTTCTTTCATACATTTGTATAATCTAAAGAACCACTACTAGAGACCTTTAGTGAAACAGAAAGGTTCTTCAGATGGCTCTTCAGAAGGTTCTTTATAAAGCCATTCATACAAAAATATTTTTTAACGGCTCTGTAAAGCACCTTATTTTTAAAAGTGTATATATATTGGGACAATGATGACTTTTTCCCAAAGTCACCACTGATATTATCAACAACAGGCAGAAACAATATCTCTCTGACTTTATTTTTAAATACTGGGTTATAAAAAATTTTCTCTTACAAGCAACAATTTAGCTTAATTTTTGATTTAAATGTTAACTACAAATGTTTTCTGTACCTAATAAGTGATATGTGCTTATAAATGAAATACAGTATAATTTATTATTTTCAAAAGATATGATAGCTTTAGCGTAGCGTTGCGCAAGTTCTACCAGGAAACTCGAATGTTACGTCATTCATTTCACAAGGCGCAATCAATCACCCCTGATACTGAGAGTATATAAGCCTCGTACTCACCTGTCTTTGCGTTCGCAGATACTGATGCCAGCATTTACACGCTTGATGTCCAGTGCATATGCTAATGCTAACTAAAGCGTTAAGTTACCCGAATCACGCCGATTTAAATGTTGAGTGATTTTATCGGGCATTCGAACTGGTTTCCTGGGATTTTATCATCTCGTTTCGTTTCACCTGCAACATCGCGAGGAGCTCTTACAAAAGGTTAAAGACTTAAAAACGGAAGTCTGCAAGCTTCCTTAAGTGTGTAACCCTGCAGTACACAGAGAAGGATACCACATGCGTTTCTTTTTATGAACAGTGCAGGAACATTTGGATGATCTGTAAAGTGTAATATTAATATTGACTGTCGCACACTCTGAACGCCCGCAGCAGATGTCAGTAATCATCATTGATTGGCGAAGCGCTGCACCTGCACGGGTTTGGAAGAATGCCGAAGCTTGTTATCTCCCTCATCACAGGATCTTTGTTTTTCGTCTACAATACCAAATGCTCCGCTTATCACTGGTTTTAAACCGTACGCGCAGGGCCAGATTAACACTTTGTTATACCCTGGGCAACAATATTCAAGGGCCCCATCATCACGACCCCAGGATCACCATAATATGGTCATATACAGAATATATTACTGTAATATACAGTAAATATACTGAATACTTCAAATTCTAACTGTCATCAGGTGTATTTTGATTTACAAATATTTAAATGCTCATACAAATGCACTACTATGTCCCCTATCAAAGACATTAACTCACATATGATGCTATGAAAACAAAACACATCAGCATCTGTATAATCTCCGGGCTGTAAAAGTAAGCTGGCGGTGTAGAAAAGTCCTGGCTAACTTAGCTGAGTTGTCCTCGTCGTTGACCGAAGCTCACTTGACAGAACTTTTTAATTAATACACATTTAAGATGATAATGGATTAACTCTAATTTGCATAGTCGTTGATATAAAAAGCTTATTTTTGCATATACAAGCATTGTCTAAAAATGAAAATAGGCTTTTATTAATTACTATTACAAGACCATCATATAGCCTAATATTAGACACCCAAACCAAAGTGAAGAAAATGCTCTTTAATTTGCAAGCCTGAACTGAACATCAACGCAGACATGATTTTCCTCACAGAAGTTTAAGATCATATAGGCTACATCTTGAACGTAGATATATAAATGAACACAGGGAAAGGAAGTTTAACACTGTAAAGCACAAGCAAACATGCTGGAAGGCAGCTAAAAACCATCAGGACATAAACACTGGCTTATTTTATTTTATTGGAGCCTTACCTCCAGATAAAGTAACAAACTGGATTGATGATTTAAATGTTGTTTACTCACATGTGCGTTGTTAACTCTCCGGATTTTATGTTGTGCACTGCTCCACTCGTTCACATGGTTGGTTTGTTTACAGTGTCGCGTGAGCAGCTACACTGCAGGTTTGACTTCATTTGGCGCTAAGCAGACCTATTGGTGATGTCAAAGTACCGCGAGAGCGATTCAAAGCAGATTTCTCCATGTGATAACTGGAATCGCTCTCGCGCTACTTAGCTGTCACTCGCCTGTAGGTTCTCTGCTCCCCAGTCACTTTCGCGCCGCTATAGTAATTTGATTTCATTTCATACGCCGATAGGATCGCGCAGATACCTGCGTATCACGTAGACTACACCACTGTTTATACTTTACATTTTCTGCGTTTCTGATGTCCTTTTCCTTTTTTAATTTTACTAACGCCTTGCGTCACGTAATGCTCGGCGAACCTTTGACTCACCCACCTCATGCGGAGTGACCAATGAGGAGAGGGTCTTAACCTGAGGCCCTCTCTTCATTGGTCAGGTCGCATGAGACTCAACCGCTCTCAACTCACGTTCAAAGTAATAGGCAGCGCTGCAGCGTCTCTCTTTGCAGCGCAAAATCCCGCGTTTGTTTAATATAAAGCGGCCAGCGAGAGATTACCAAATACAGTATTTTGCTCATGCCCTTGCTGCCCTGGGCCCTTTGGCGGTCTTGGGCCCCTGGGCAATTGCCCAGTTGCCCGTATGGTTAATCCGGCCCTGCGTACGCGAATGTTTTGTGAAGCAAAGACATGGAATCGACTTGGATGAATGACTATTGCTCGCGAAAATTTCACACATTAAATACGGCGTGTATGCAATGAATGACATGCTGCAAACAGGCAAATGACGCGGTCTAATGTTCGTGTGTTTCATTGGAATAAGGAATGCGCAAAGTATACGAGCTTCATCTGTACTGTCCCTTTCAGTGTTTCCCTAAAACATCAATAATATATACTATTTATCCATGTAACAGGTTCTTGCAACATCCTATAAGTTACCTGCTACGGTACTACAATGCAAGTTGCTTAATGCCTAACAGTATTCATGCAAACTGTTCATATCAAATGCAAATATTCACGTTAGATTTCACTCACCTGACCCTAATTACAGACTTTAAGGATACGGGGATACGCTGATACGCTATTTTACGAACTTTAAATCTTATGGTAGGACACACAATTAATATATCATTGGAGAATAAATCCTGGTCATACAGCGTAAAGTTTACAAGCACACATTTTTGTTGCTGAGCAAATCGTAAGTGTGTGTGTGGTCTGGCAACAGTAATGCATATTGTCAATTTTATTGAGCACGGGATTCAGCATAAATGTTTCCATCTAAAGCTTTGTGCTTTAAGATCTTCAGTTATGCACATGTATAAAGTAAGAGAATGCATCAACTTTTAATTGTACTTTTCAAATGAGACTTTATTCCAGATCTCAGTCAACTTCTTATCCGAGCTCGGTCGCGTTGAACATCCCATCTATTTATCTGGATTATCTTCTCCTACGGTAAGCTCTCTTATTCATTATACTGGATTGGCTGATAGTGCACAGTACATGCTTTTACAACCGAAAGATGGCAATGGCAATATGGAGACGGAGCTGAGGTTGTGTGGTGTATTTAATACAATTAAAACGTGCATTTGTGTTATTCCTGAGGGCTTGCCGTTGTTTTGATCGGTGTGCATTCTGCGGATGTCTCAACAAAAGTTGAGCCTGTACACCATGTTGAGTTTGTTTGTTATGCAGTAGACTTCACAGTTGAAAAACGCGCGCCTTGCTGCTTTAAGAACACGACAGGTTGCATCAGTTTGAACCGTTTAAGCGCATTGTGCTTTGTTTGCGATGCAGGCACCCAGAGCATGCGCATGGGTAGGCTACGGCGGATGTCTGGACACTGGTTTGAAGATGTAATGTGACTGCTAGATTTTATATCACAGCACGTAATCCCAATTTAAAGTGCTGTTGAACGTTGGTAACGTATGTTTCGCCCGAAATGGTGGTGCAACCAGCTATAAACACAGAATACAAACACAATTTCTTTCTTGTTTTAACATGGAACCCAATGGAAATAATGTCTAAATATTTCTTCAAGTGGTGTTATGTTTGAATATGGTGGTGTTCGATTATCTTATGTGTTTCAACTATTGAATTTCAATTGTCTCATGCTGTTTTAATGACGTCCAACATGACTGGAGAATTGGAATGCATCTGAAATAACTTGTTTCTAATTTAATTCTATGTTCTGTTTAAAGGGATAGTTCGGCCAAAAACGATATTAAACCCATGATTTACTCACCCCCAAGCTGTCCGAGTTGCATATGTCCATCGTTTTTCAGACAAACACATTTTCGGATATTTTAGAAAATATTTTAGATCTTTCTGTTCATTAAATGTAATGTTATGGGGTCCAGCAATAGTCCACGACCTTCAAGTCCAAAAAAGTCCGTCCATCCTTCACAAATTAAATCCAAACGGCTCCAGGATGATAAACAAAGGTCTTCTGTGGGTAATCCGTGCGGTGTTGTTGTAGAAATATCCATATTTAAAATGTTATTAACTTTATAAACTAGCTTCCGGTAGCGCCGCCATTTTGGAGTGATGCGCATTCAGGATGAGAGCTTACGCAGCGTACAGAGTTTCTCTGCTGCTGCTCGGTGCCCCCGCCCTCCGAATTTGTCATACGTCACTAAGAAAAGTGCGTACACTACGCTAATCCTCTCTCCTGAGTCTAAGATGGCGGCGCTACCGGAAGCTAGTTTATAAAGTTAATAACATTTTAAATATGGATATTTCTACAACAACACCGCACGGATTACCCACAGAAGACCTTTGTTTATCATCCTGGAGCCGTTTGGATTTAATTTGTGAAGGATGGACGCACTTTTTTGGACTTGAAGGTCGTGGACTATTGCTGGACCCCGCAACACCACATCCAATGAACAGAAACATCCAAAATACTCTCCAAAATATCCGAAAATGTGTTTGTCCGAAAAACGATGGACATATGCAACTCGGACAGCTTGGGGGTGAGTAAATCATGGGTTTAATATCGTTTTTGGCCGAACTATCCCTTTAAAGCCTGGAATACACCGCAGGATTTTTGCACTCCGACAAGATTGTAACAGCAAATGCATTGTGCGGTGATCATGCTGAATTTCTGACACTGTCAGAAAACTATTGTAGGCTATCTTGGACACAAGACCAGGAAAACGACCATCTTTGAACTTCTCCCACCGTACGACACTTTACCACCGAAGAGCCACGATCATAGAAATCGTGATGATTGTTCACGATGGAAATCTTCGTCTAGGAAAGCCAAAAATCATGCAGTTATGATTCTAAATGATAACTTTACAAGGAACTCTGTCTGGAATTAGGTGCGTACAATCCACTTACTCTGCATCCTCAAGTAAATAGCGAAACATGCATCAACTTTCCATATAACCACATTACACCGGCTGCTAGGATTTAAAACATTATAACAGCGCGGCTGCATACATGAGGCAAGCTATTTTAAAACTATATACATGTTTTTACTCAGACTACGGACATGCAGTTCTATAAGTGCTTTATTTTCAGTGCCTGCATTACCATCAGGCCTCCTTATCGACTTCCAGGAACTCTTATTACAAACGGCTGCAAGGATTTGACATGCATAATTGCTACATGTACAAGAAATTAGCTTTCGTTAATATTTGGCCGTGCATACTTGCCGCGTGCACGCAGGTTGTCACGTTTCACGTCTGCAGTCGTGTATGGTGCGGCTTCGATCGTTGCTGGATTGCCAGTGTGGCGGAGGATCTTTCAACAAATAATTCAGAACTTCTTAAGTGCATATCATGTAAGAATATTTGCACAAAATTGTTACGTTTAATCATGCTATTATGGTTAGTCAAAATTTAAGCTGTAAACTTTCATCTAGAAGGCTATTACGTTAGGAGTACGTCCATCTATCAACTGCACAACCCTACTGGTACCGCGCCTCAGTTTTTGGGGGGTCTTAATTTACATCGTATACGGAGAATTGTATATAATCATCTGTGTGTCATGGCGAAGCAAGCAAGACAAGGCAATGGGTTATTTCTTAAAACCAAAAGTGCACAAAGCAGAACCAGAATGAAGACCAGAATACAGGACTTAAAAGTGATTGACAGCTAACATAATCGACAAAGGACAACTGAAACACAAGGACTGTATACAGGGCCGCCTTAACCTAATGTGAGGCCCCGGGGCTAAGAGGTTTTGTAGGCCCCCCTTCCCCTCGATTTATGGTCTATTTTTTTTTTTTAAGTGTAATATCTAGGTAATCTACATATCAAAATGCATTAGTTTCTTTCGAGACATACAACAGTGAGTTTTCCCTCTTTGAGCCAGAAAACACCATAATATTGTTATTAACATATCACTGAGCCCACTTGAGCATAAACACAAGACACTTTATTTAACAACCACACACAGCAACATGTGGTGATAATAAAACCAAAATGTGTGAAAGTATATATGTTTATAAGCTTTATGTTTATATAGTTTTTGGAATATACAAATTTGCAGAAAATTGCCACTCACTAACTAAATGCTCACCACAGTTTTAGAAATATAAGAAGTTAAAGTTAGTTTTAAAGTGAAAATGCATTAATGATAACAAAAGATAAGTCTTTATAAACAGAATCTTGTTAAATGCATTAATGATAACAAAAGATAAGTCTTTTATAGACATAATCTTGTTTTTTAATCATTTATTTATTTTGTAGGCTATTGAAGATATAGTATGCATTGTATTTAGTATTTATGCATACATAAGCATGTAAAACGACCAAGTATGAATATGCAAAAGACAGACAGGAAACATACCTGTATATAACATCTTTAGATAATGAGATTATAATGGTGCTATCAGGGGATGATCATTTGAGATGGTTTTGTCGCTCTTTACTTTCTTAGACTTGCACCTTTACCGTTGCGTCTCTTTCTCGTTTTTCTAAACCAACAGATGTGTGTACTGAGCTAACGTCGCGTCAAACTACTTCGCTCCAGCTGCGCACATATAAACGCGAGTAAACTTAAACTTTATAACAACTAACAGCATTATGTGTGGGAACTCCATTCTTAATTAAGCCGCACAGTTTCTTGCGCACGTTTGGAGAGACTTCTGCATGCCAGAGACTCACAGACAGCTGCAGGAGCACAGAGAGAGCGAACGAGCGAGCGCGCGCACGAAAGAGAGAGAGACCTGCACCTCACTTATGCCTATTATGAAATTTCAGAAATTACTCTTTCATTTGTTGGTGGATTATTTCCCGTTTCTCTGTCACACTCAGTCTAACGTGCAGGAATGTCAAGTTGACAACGCGCACTTAATTACATTAGGCGGAATAAAAAATATGTTATGTCTAACATTTTATTTCACGTTAAGTTACAACGGACCAATCAGCAGCCATGAAACGTGCAATTAGAGTGATTGACAGAAAACCTGACAAGTTACGAAACAATATGACCTTTTCAGCTCATCATGAACGCAAACTTGGGAGGCCCTTGAACTTGGGAGGCCCCTGGGCTTCAGCCCAGGTAAGCCCGTGCATTAAGGCGGCCTTGACTGTATATATTCACATTGGGTAAACAAGATATCAAGACACACCTGGGAAACAATCTAGAACAAGGACCAAATAACTACAAGAACTACAGTCATGGAGGACATTACAGAACTTCATATAAAGAGTACAAGACTGGGGAAACCCAAGACACGACAGACACCGTGCAATCTTTAGCATCAGTCAGATTTGTTTATAACCATCTAATCTTCTCCCTACTTTTATAATGACAATATAAAAGCATGTATACGTCAATTGTCTCTTTTCATCAGGAGCCGCGCTCCTAATTTCACCGTATGCAGGAAAACACTATGACATTCAATTCAATAATGGCAAGCAATAATCAAGGTATGTTTAAGCAAATTACTGGTGATGGTGGTGTATTTAACCATGCTAAATCATGGCCTTTGCCATTTATATAATTTCTTACTCTGGCATATCGTTGCCTTTCAAAGGTCTACGCGGCCTTTTCTTATTAGGCATATCGTTGCTTTCTATGGCCTACGCGGCCTATCTCTGTCTGGCATATTGTTGCCTTCAAAAGCCTACGCGGCATTTTTCTACTAGGCATATTGTTGCCTTCTACGGCCTACGCGGCCTATCTCTATATGGCATATCGCTGCCAGCTATGGCCTACGCGGCCTATTTCTCTGGCATATCGTTGCCTTCCAAAGGCCTACGCGGCCTTTTCCCACTAGGCATATCGTTGCTTTCTGTGGCCTGTGCGGCCTATCTCTGTCTGGCATATCGTTGCCTTCTAAAGCCTATGTGGCTTTTCCCACTAGGCATATCGTTGCCTTCTACGGCCTATGCGGCCTATCTCTCCAGCCTATCTCTCTGGGGCGTATCGCTGCCTTCTATGGCCTAAGCGGTAATCCCATGGCCTCTTATGGCATCCTTCAATGTCAGTAGATAACAATTTCTCTTATCTGTTTCAGGAACCTCAAAGAAACACTGGTGGGTACCGATCATTGCGATCAATTTTTGGGGATTAGATTCTGGCCTGTCTTCATCTTCAGACAGGAACCGCAAGAATCCGTGACCCCCGGATTTGAACTATGGTCGGGGCCTACGCCAAAGAACTATACTGTGTTACATTCTAACCTTGATTGCTAACTACTGTTAAATAAACTCATATATCAAGTCTTAACCTATCTTCGAGTCTTTCTGGTAGAAATGATAGCTTTAGCATAGCGTTGCGCAAGTTCTACCAGGAAACTCGAATGTTACGTCATTCATTTCACAAGGTGCAATCAATCACCCCTGATACTGAGAGTATATAAGCCTCGTACTCACCTGTCTTTGTGTTCGCAGATACTGATGCCAGCATTTACAAACCCACCCTCCCTACCACCATCACCAGGTCGGTTCCGTCCATACTCAAGGGGGATTAGATTCTGGCCTGTCTTCATCTTCAGACAGGAACCGCAAGAATCCGTGACCCCCGGATTTGAACTATGGTCGGGGCCTACGCCAAAGAACTATACTGTGTTACATTCTAACCTTGATTGCTAACTACTGTTAAATAAACTCATATATCAAGTCTTAACCTATCTTCGAGTCTTTCTGGTAGAACTGTTTATCGAGTTAGCTTGTGGGACCTTTAGAAAAGATCACATGTTTTTTTGTAAGGGAACATGCACTACTGAACATGAAGCTGTTTGGGACACACCCTTTGTTATCCCCAAATGTGACTTCTGTTGGATCTTTTATTTCTGCATATCTGTCAATCTACGTTACATTTTTTAAAGGTGCATCCGAATTAAAGACCACTTTTTTATTTATATTTTTTTCTGCTGCTCCTCAGATTTTTAATCTTTCATGACCAAGATCTGCTTGCTTTACTCTGAATTTGATAGTGATCGGCAGTGGAACATTTTTGCAAACTTTTGAGGTCTTTGGCTTTTTGCATATCAAAACAAGGAAGCATCATGTTTATGTTTTCTCCACTGAAAACACAATGGACTCTTTGTGTCTATATTAATCCAAGTTGCAAAATTTTTCCTGTAATAAAATCACCATACTGACCTCTGAGTAAACAGTAAACATGTAACTCTCTCATGTGCTATGATCTGAAAAATCATGCATTATTGCCACATGCCTCTGAAGCAGGCATGTTATAGCTCACTTTTACCTAACAAAACAAACTGAATACCATACTAACCCACCATTCCCTGACCTGAAGTTTATACCTTTTTACAAGGATCACCCATCTAAAACATGGATCTTCAACAGGGTGTCTGTGGTGGTATCACTGGGGGTCCTCCAAATGTTCTTTAAATTATTTTTTTTTTTAACAAAAATGCATGAATAGTTTTTAATAGAAGTTAAAAATGCTATATTGAAATAAATGTTCCCATTTAAAATGATATAAAATTAATTAAATTAAGGTTTCTCTATTAAAAGCTATTCAGTAAATGTAAAATGTTATGTAGTATGTTGTATATGGAAAAAATGTTTATACGAAAAATGCAAATTTTAATATATTTTAACATAACCATTATAAAGTATTTAAATCCAGTCTTCATTTGATAATGTACAAGGGGGTCATTGCTCCACCTCTAAATACATTAAGGGGTCATTGATCTGAAAAAGGTTGAAGACTTTTGATCTAAAGCATATGGTCTTAATATCTTTTAGACAATGGTAATTTCATGTTTGCTCATCATCTTAGGTTTTGTGTTTGCTGTGGTCTTGCATCATTGGCCAAAGAAGAGCAAACTGTCGGCTGAGTGGGGTCATCTGGCCCTTTCACTGCTGTAGACATAAATTGAATTGCATTCAGTTGTTTATATAGTGCACTGAGAAATTTAAATGTAGTACTCGGTTTAAAAGGTGATTAAACACTACTTTTTAACATATGTTGGCCCACTGCTTTTACTGCAATGTAAAATGTAAAGTAATGTACTTGTCCATTTGCCCCCTATTTTTCTAGAGATGTTGCGTATACAAACATAAAATAAGTAAAAAAAAAAACATAATAAAGACCATGAGAACAAATGGGGTAAGTTGGCTTTCAAAGCAATTTCTGGATCAGTTTGATTAAAATATTACCATTCACTAAGCAAACAGAACATTCATTTGAAGGCATGGGCAAGACAGGCAAAGCAAACCTGTTTTTAAAAAGCCTTGACTAGAGATGAGTTGTTATAACTACAGGTGAGCTGATTTAACAAAAAAGGCAGAAACGTTTTTTTACAGTGTATTTATTTTACCCAGGTTAAAACAACAGCATTTTTGGAGTATAATTTTTGATTTACATTTAAGATGTTCTGAGAGTTTGTAAAGGAACAATCTGTCTTTACATGCGAAATATGGTCCCTTTGCATAACTGTACTACTCCAAAGGTTTGATGATACAGTGAACACTTTTAATTTGTTCTCATCTGTTTATCAAACATTTAACCATTACTGTGAATTAAATCTAAAGGTATGAAATGATAATTTAACATGACGATTGCACCCTAACCTAACCCTAACAACTTGAGAAAATAGATGTTATTAATATTTGACTGATGTTTATGCAAACACTGAAAAAGAAAATAGCCTATATCTATAGGTTAACCTGTTATGACATTACATTTCATTACATTCAAGATATTTTCTAACTTAACTTACTTAGTTGTTTATTGATTTTCTTTTTGTTTGTTTTTATACAGTGAAAAAAAAACGGACTCTTCTGTGTTTAATAAGTTTCATGAGAATTTGCCTGTCTGTCCCTGCCCACCTTAAAACAATGATATCATTTGAGTAAATGCAGCTTTCATACTCTTTCATTTAGCACACTGTTCAATAACAGAAGAGTTATCTGCTCAACAGGTAAGATGGGTTTCTGTTTTATGGATCAAACTTTTTATGAAGCATGTTAAGAAAATTATCTTTATTCATGCTTATT
This sequence comes from Misgurnus anguillicaudatus, assembly GCF_027580225.2. Taxonomy (NCBI): domain Eukaryota; kingdom Metazoa; phylum Chordata; class Actinopteri; order Cypriniformes; family Cobitidae; genus Misgurnus; species Misgurnus anguillicaudatus. The sequence continues at coordinate 7,793,674 of NC_073337.2, forward strand.
TAGTACCATTGTTCATGTCATTCTGTTGATTTTCATGTAGTGTTGTGTGAAATAAACTATAATATTACCAATATATACAGTGTATATATACATACATACACACACACACATATATATATATATATATATATATATATATATATATATATATATATATATATATATATATATATATGTATATATATATATTAACTGTTACATACTGTAAACCTTTTTTCTTCACTTTTTTAATGTCATCAATTAAATAACATCCAATCCTAAAGCCACACAAAGTTGGAACCATTAAAACAAAACATCTTCAACAGACTCTTGTTTTAAACATAATGGACATTACTTTGTTATTCCTGTCTATCCTACTGTTTCTATGTGGTAAGTTTTTACTTTTGTATTCAAAATCTCTGTGGACTCAGTCTTGAACTTTCTCGGCCAGTTTAATTTATATCTTTTATATCTGTGCCAAATATGGAAATGTATTAAAATACAAACTTTTAAATAATAATAAGGTTATTGTATTTTAATTTTATAGTTTAAACTAGTCTTAATTAATCAAACATTTCCCTACTGAAAAATCCAGCTAAAACCAGCATAAGCTGGTAGCTGGTTTTAGCTGGTTTAAGGTGGTTTATGCTGGTCCTCCCAGCCTGACAAAGCTGGTCATGCTGGTGGACCAGCTGGTATTCCAGCATGACCAGCTAAGTCCAGCTAGACCAGCTTAAAATGTGACCAAAACACACCTAGACCAGCTTGCTACACCAGCAAAAACAGCTTCCTACACCAGCAAAACCAGCTAAAACCAAGCTGGGGACCAGCTAAAACCAGCTCACCAGTTATGCTGGTCTTAGCTGGATTTTTTAGTAGGGTTTAAGTCAAGTAAAAGTGTAGCTTTGACTTAAAGGCAACAGATTTTTTTGATGTGAATAGCGTGTGGCTAAAAAAAAATATTTGTCCTCAGCTTTTCCTCTTTCAAATGCTGAAAACCGACTGAGAAAAATCTACATTCATACAAATGTAGGACTAAACATCAGTGATGCTCTGATTTTTTGCAAAAGCAACTACACTAATCTTGTAACAGTTTATGATAAAGTAGAAGATGAAGAACTACAAAAACAGATCAAAAAATTAAGTTACCCTTATTCTGCCTTTATTGGTGCCCACACAAATAACACAAACTACACCAGCAAATGGTCAAATGGTGATGACGTTACATTCACTCAGTTAAATGAGACTGGTGGGAAAATGGAAATATGTGGAGCTGTTATGAGAGCTAATGGATCATGGAAACTTCTTCCATACAGTACCACAATAAACTTCATGTGTTATGATAAAGGTAATTTGCCTGTATTGTTTATGTCTACATATATTAATATTATAAATAAACTAAATTCATTGCTTTTTCTTTTATTCACACAGATGTAGACAATCCCAGTTTAATTCCTCTAAAGAAAAACTGGACTGAAGCTCAACTGTACTGCAGAAAGAATCACAATGATTTAGTCAGTATCAGAAATGAGAGAGAAAATGATATAGTAAAGAATATGGTAAAAGAGAGTGAATTTCCTGTCTGGATTGGCCTCCTGTATGATAACATTGAATGGTTTGATGGAGGACAATCTGCTTACAGAAATTATCCACTAGGTCCAGGTTATGGAAATTGGCTAGCAATTTCTAACAATAACTGGATGAAAGTAAATCGTACTGTTCACAAAGCTCTGTGCTACAGTAAGTTGAGACAAAACTTCATACCTTAAAATTCAAATCACTCAAGGTTTTAAATTACATGTTGCTCTAAAATAAATCATTCTAGATTTGTATTTTTCTTTCCCAGAAAGCTTCATTCATGTGAATAAAACAAAAATGTCCTGGGAAGACGCACAGGATTACTGCAACATCAATGCCTTTGGACTACTGCGAATCGAGTCAAAGAAGGATCAGATAGAAACAGATCGAGAATTACATAGAAAGAAGATTTCTGGTCCGGTGTGGATTGGACTTAGACAGAGTCGACTTTTTGGTTTCTGGATTTGGGTCAATGGGCTTCAAGTGGGACCCTGGACCAACTGGAAAGGAGGACGTCAGCCAGAACATCAGAAGTCTAACTACTGTGGTGCCATTGAGAAGGTGAACCATGTGTTCAGGTGGTCTGATAAAGACTGCAGATCTAAATTTAGAGTTTTATGTGAAGGGAAGTAATTCACCAACATCACCAAACTCTGTCATTTGCTAAAATAATCTTCTGATTATTCTGTGTTGATCTCATTTGCATTCTGTATTTTCATACCTGTGAGTAAACCTAACAGTGATGTTATTCCTTTAAGCAGGAGTTTCCAAATATTTTTTGTACCACAAACCATTAATTGCACTGTAATACATTACATTACACAGTACACTCTTAAAAATTCTGTAGAAATTACAGTAACCAAAATTTGACAGACCTAAAACAGTAAAAATGTTGATGAGGATTTTTGGTTCCCAGAATTCTTTGTATGAGGCTGATATTTATAATTTTATTCTGTAAAGATAAAGACATGTTAATGTTTAATGTTGCCAGTAAATAACATACATTTAAATCTACAGTAAGTTACTGTCAATAAGCTGCATAACTACAGCAATTGTTTTAAAGTGTACTGTATTACACCAAACACATGTTTATCAGTCACATTTTCACTATATAAATACAGATTTATGAAGTAAAACAGAGGTTGAGGTTTTAGATCTGAGTTTCTTTAAAGCAACCATATGTTTTATATGTATAAATTCTGACTTTAGACATACTGTAAACCTGTATTTCATTTATGATGTTCATAGCAATACATGCATTAACTACTTTTATGAAATAATTTTATTTTACTTTTTTATTTTTGGTTTTATTGCAGTTGTTTATTTGTCATCAAAACAAATCTTTTTTCTCCAGCTCAATGCGTTTTAATGTCAATACATTTTCTCCAAGTCTTGTTGGTAGTATAACATCTGTTGAATCTGTTTCTAGTAAGATGAAGTTAGACTTAGCATTGAGAAATGCACAATTAAAATGATTCAATAAACTCATTTTATTCGAACATCATTTTATCTCCTGTCTGTTGTTCTTGATCTCAATCACATAATCGACCTCATGGTTCAGTCAAAGTGTTTGTAACTCACAACAGAGTTGACTGACTTGGAATTTAATACTGTATTTCCTCACAAAGACAGATATGTAGTAAGAAATTAAATCTCTTTAAACATCAGAGCTTAACATTAGCCAAATGTCATCCTGATGAAAGAGATCTCAAACTCACACAATACAAACTCAACACTGCACTTATTGACAATCCTATACAGCAGTAATTCTGTGTGGTCCCCCAAACCCCCCTTTTTTCTGTTTTTGACTTGAAACAGTTGCATATTAGGGATGCTCCGATCGATCGGCCGCCGATCGGTATCGGCCGATAATGGCATTAAATGACTCGATCGGTGCTCGCTAAATCTGCCGATCTCATAAACCGATCTTTCTGTTTACTTTTGTCATCAAAAGGATCCTGAATGCGGCGGCAATTAAAATACATTTTTTACGTAGCGCGAGCATTTTTACAACCTGTTGCTCAACTTGCTCATGTGCAGCGTGCAGATTTGTATGTCTCTCTTTGCCTTTACAGATATATGCGTATTTACCGGAGGACGCGCTCCGGTAAACAGCGTGAGACGTCTTCACATCGTATACAACACATATCTATCACGGACAATTGCATCCTCATGCCAAAAGTTTCTTATTTGCATGCGTCTTAAAGTTTTGAGCGTTTAAACTTTTATTTTCCTCACAGCTGCTTGTCTGCGTTCAGCCGCCGCCCACACACACAGCAGCCTGTCATCAGTGCACGTGAATAGAGCGATCTCTCTCTCTCTCTCTCTCTCTCTCTCACGTCTTAAAGCTGCAGTAACCTAATTCATCTCTCAATAAAATCACTCTCTGCTCTTGACTAAAGAATTTTTATACTTCATACGAATGCGTGTATATTTAATTAATACAGTAAGGTATATGAAGTGTTTTATTTTCAGTACTTTTAGGAGACATAAGCCTTTTTAAAGCCATATTAAATTTCTCTTTGCAGAATAAATATTTGTTGTGCTTATTTATTTGAGTCTCTATTAAAACAAAAATATACCTAATTACTGCAAGTAATATAACAAAGGCAACATCCGTGGTATTATTTTATTTAGAAAGATTGTAACAGTTACAGTCATCAAAGAGCTTGCATATCAGCTTTAAAAAAATCGGTATCGGAATCGGTATCGGCCGATCACGAAAATTACAAATCGGTGATCGGTATCGGCTGCAAAAATCCTGATCGGAGCATCCCTATTGCATATTAAACTTAAATTTAGCTTATCCTTCCTATTTTATTGTTTTTGGGGGCGTGATAGAGTGGGATTTTGTTAGGTGGTCCTCAGAAAAAAATTGGAAAATAAAGTGGTCCTTGGGCTGAAAAAGTTTGAGAAACACTGCTATACAGAGATGAAACTTTAGACAATATGCACTTTGATCAATGTGATTAAATAACAACAGCAACCCAGTTTACACCCAGCTGATGTCTACAGTGTGAGAAAATACAAAAGCAGCATCAAAAAACTTTGAAGGCTTTTATATATGGACTGCATTTATATAGCACTTTCATAGGTGAAGCGCTTTACAATTTGCCACACATTCACTCACCGACATCGGTGTCAGCCACACAATGCGCCATCCAGCTCGTCGGGAGCAGCTGGGGTTAGGTGTCTTGCTCAAGGACACCTCAACACTTGGTTAGGTAGAGCCAGGGATCGAACCACCAACCTTCTGATTTGTAGACAACCTGCATGAACCACTGAGCCACTAAATCTTTGTTTGATTTCAAGTTTAAGCGCATTGCCGTGTTTCCCACAGAATTTTGAGAGACTGGCAGTGATGACGTCACACGCCGATTAGCATATATGTGATGTCATCGCATCGTGTTTTAATCTTTGATCTGTCACATTATATTGCATTTTAACACAACTGAAAGGTATTTTTACATATGAATTGTTCTGTTGCCTATAAAATAGTGACTAAACACGACCCAGTAACGACCCACGACCCATTAGCTCCATGTTTAATCCAACCATTTCTTTAACTGCTGCTAAAAACGCGACATTGTCTAACAAAATCACCATACATTTACATTGAGGCCTTGATGTTGCTCTTCTCATCAGTGTTGTTGTGTTATGTGTGCTTTTTTATAGTTTTATTTTATTTCGCGTATAGCGCAGACAATTTGGTGCAAATTTAGAAATATGAGAGAATAAACTGTTGCTGAGTTACGACTACAGAACACGTGCATGGGTATACCGCATCATAGGTAGGGAGAGAGCTCACACACAGACTCACAACAAGAAAACAGTATGTGTGGAAAACACTACTGCTAACCTTTTGTTAAGTCATGATGAACTCGATCAGTCGTCTTCTCTGTCAGTAACATCCACGACTGTTGACATTTACGCGAAAAACAAAGTACACAGAGGAACACAGAGTTAAAATGCTTTTCACATGTCGAGAGAGGCGTTCTGCACGCAATGAGAGGGGAGGGAGGTGGACTATTTTACTGTTTTAAATAGTAAAATAAAAATATAAAATATAAAGCCAGCATATCGATTCTCATATCACAGAGGCAGACGATCGATACATCGCAATATTGATATATTTTCCCACCCCTAGTGCCAACAATCCAGACCATTTATATGATGTTGAAAAACGCGCGCGAGAGAGAGAGATAGCTAGTTCTTCATAAAAATGTATCTGAACTTAAGTCTTTGAAGTAGTCTATTTGTGGTAAGTCTTTCAATAATATGTAGAACAGTTCACATCACAGTGTTCTGCAGTATAAAGATTTGAATAAAAGTCCACTGCATGAGTACGCATTTCTTTGAGATCACATGCCGTCCTCCCATCAGGAAGTCGTAAACAAACCATTAATTTCTGCTTTGCCACTTTATGTTCCAATTAAAAAAAAATAGGCACTTGGCAAGTCCATGTGTGCAACAGAAATGAATCAAGACCTTACTAAGGCTCCTTTCACTCTTTCATTTAGATATGATCCGCTATTTTCTTCTGCTGTAGTATATTGCTTAACACAGGATCATATCTATTGATTCATTCACTTTCTATAAATGTTATTTCATTCTCAACAGACTTAATTGTGTCTTTTAACTTTTTTGTAGAATTAGCAGTAAACTGCAAGAAGAACATTTTCATATTTACTTTTCCTGCAGAACATTTTTATATAACTTTTCCTACATCCCATCACTGTCTCAGATTTTCAGAAGTGCTTTTTCCCTTCCAACTGTTGCCAGAAAAGTTCAAAATATTTACAAAAAGAACTCTGAGCTAGACTTATTACTACTTTAAAAAATTTGTGATCTATGACACCCATTGCTGTGATAGAACAATCAGAATTTTTTTGTGCAATTTCAATCACCACCAACTATAACACTGCCATCATTCAAACATTGTTTTAAAACATTGCTTAATACAAAAATATTATTCTTTCAGCACCTACATTTGGTGCATACATACACAATAATAAAATAAAAAATACTCCCCTCAATTTCAGCTTTGACTTTAACAATGCAACCATTTATTGGTTCTTACTCAATATATTAGCTTTTAAAGCAGATAAAAAAATAATTGCCACTCCAGCACTCAAATTTGTTTTTATGACTTAATTTATACTGCCCTTTCCACCATCGTCCCCACTCAACTTCATTAGCTACATCGCTATGAGTTTCTTGAAAGAAAATGACATTAAAATTTGTCTGTTCTATTATTTCAGCTATACTAATGTTCGTTTATTCATATCCCTCCCTACATTAATATCAAGAGAACCCACTCTTAAGACTGCCATACAGTATGTAAGTTGAAATAACATTACAAAAAGGACACCACGTGCTGCATGATATGATTAATTAAATCAAAGCCTTTAAGTTTCTATTTTTTCCACTTTTCGATACTTTCTGATTGCCATTAAATGTTTCTTTAAACAAAATCTTTTTTCCTCACTTAGGAGCTCTAATCCCACCTTTTTTTTTTTTTTGATATACCGAGACTCTCAATACTCAAATCTCTCAATATCAAGAAAAAAGTCTTGCACATTGACTTGCCTCCCAAATGTATCATCCAGAAAAGCATCAATCTCTTCTAAAGGATACAATGAAGAGTCATTTTGTGAGAACTCTTGAGGTCACCTCACCACTACACAGACTACCTCCCAGTGAACATACATCTTTGTCACAAAGTGATGCAGTGTCATCAGACAATGTTTCATCCATACCAACTGCATCATTACAAACTGGACTGCATATTTGCTCTAATGGCTCCTTTTCCATCACAGACTTTTCATTAGCAACGAAAAACTCATATACACTATTACTGGGTACAGGGTGCATTTCATTAACCCCTTGAATTTGTAGTGTTTAAGAAATCAGAATTTACAAACATACAAAAGCCTTCTCTTGATATAACAACATCAGACCACAATCTAAATTTAGCATCTTAGAGACATCAAGAATATCCCTATTCAGTTAAAAATAATCGAAGATAGACCTACCAGGGACACAGTATATCTGGTCAGGATGTATAACCTGGTCCATAACCTCTGCCAATCAATAAACTAACACTTTAGAGAGCAGCTTGTAGTCACTACACAGAAGAGAAACTGGCCGCCAGCACTTGATGTCTGTCAAATCACCCTTCTTGAGTAGGAGAGCCAAGACTGCTCTGTGGCAACTCAACGGCATCAGCCCTTCAGCTAAACTGTTATTCAGTACCACCAGCACATTATTTCCAAACACTGACCAAAATGATTTATAAAAGTGAACTGCCAACCAACAATCCCTGCTGCTTTTCCAAGCTTTATACCTTGGAGGGCTTTATACAGTTGACACATGGTCAAGGCACCTGAAATCTTTGCATTGACTTCCTCCAACACTGAGGAAGATTATAAAATAAATCACTATCATCCCTATAGTCTGGGCCAAGTTTGTTTTTATATAAAGAAAGTGACTGCTCTTTTGTGAATGTTTTTGGGATCAGTCAACAATGCTCACGATTCTGAATGTAAAGCGTCTTCTTATTTTTTTATGAGAGACTCCACATCACTTTGATTTCCAGGCAAGTGAGTCAATTCTTGCAGTTTTAAAATATCAGTCTCTAAAGTGTTTAAATTCAGAGTTTTCTCTATAGTGACATTCTGAAAGTATTGTTGACAAAACTGTCTTACCTGAACTTTCCCTAAATCCCACCATTGCTGCAGTCTTCTAAAATAATTCTTTGTAGTTTTAAAAACATCCCCAAAATGTTTAAAACTTTCTTTAAATCACTTATCATTCAATAAAGTAATATTTAGGTGGCAATCTGAAAGACATGATGGAGTAATAAAGCAACTCTTAACAATACTAACATAAAACCTATCCAATCTTGCCATAGAAATATTGTTATCATAAACTTGAGACCAAGTTAATTGTTTTTGCTCTCCATTAAACTGTCTCCAAATATGAATTAATTAATGCATTTTTAATTGTTGAACAAGACATTGACGTGAAGGGAAATGGGGTACAATGTGATTTTATAAGTTGTGCAATTTAAATCACCCCCCAAAAATAAATAATCATCAACATTCTGTAAAACAGAACACAAAGTATTTAAAAACAAAATAATTTCAAAAGCTTAAGTTGGTGCATATACACAAATGAAAACAAAAACAACATTTTCAAAAGAAGCCCTTACTTTCAAATGTCTCCCTTTGATAACTTATTCAACCTGATAAGAGCTTGGGCTAAAACGCTTAGCAACTCCACCACTAAGTGAAGTATTGTGACTTACAGCAGTGATCCCATTCCATTCTACTGCCCATCAGCAGCATTAATAAAATCAGTATGTGTGTCTTGTAAAAGCGTGAAATCAATTTTTTCCTGATTAATTATTTCAAATAAACCAGCTTTGTCTTTAGCCCATTCAGATTCAAAGTAGCAACTAGGGCTGTGCAAAAAATCACCTGCGATTCTCATGCATGTTTCATCAGTAAAGCGGTTCGGTGATTAGAAGTAAATCGCCATCAGCTGCTTTCAGATGGAGCGGCATTTACTACACAGAGCCGGAGTTCACAGAGAAGCTAGGAAAAATCAAGTTTAAATTCGAGGAACAGTTTAATGTCATCAATACCTCATAATGATGTTCATAAAAATCACTGAAGATTCACTGTCACTTCCCATTTCATTCTGATCACTTAACTCCGTTATATCAGCTTTCTTTTGATTATGCATATGAATCAATAACGGCTACCTCCACCTGAACATTAGACACTTCACTAAGCTGTGTTTTAGGATGCTAATTCTTTATACAAAAAAGTATATTAATTCACAGCACAAGCTTCAATATAATTCAGTTTAATTTGTTGCATGCATATATATAATTCAACTTGAACAGTAAGTGTTTAGTGACTCTTCGCAGATAAGATTAGAGTCACTCATTCTGATGGATTTAAGGGTTTAACCCTCTGGGGTGTGAGGGGTTTTTAGGGCCCTGGGGAAGTTTTGACATGCACTGACATTTTTGCTTTTTTCAGTTACTTAAAAACATATAAATGGCAAAAGTCTCATAACACTGTGTTCACAAACTGGGCTACAATATTATATAATCAACATGTATGTACATGTTTGTATTTTTGAGAGAAAAATGTTTATGTGAAAAAACTTTTTAAGTCACTGATATAAGTGCACAAAACTCATTCTAAACATGTTTTCCCTTTCTAAACAAGACTTTTCAAAACAGGATCTAGTAGTTTTTTCTTCAAAATGATGTGAAAATCATTCGGCCTACTCATTCACATAAAACAATATATTGACTTACAATTTCTAAGACAATTTTGTTTGGGAAAGGCCGTATGCGTGGAGGCGGGAAAGCTCCTGAATAATCAGTGATTGACAGCTCAGTAAACAAAAGAGTTGCATAATGAGCCACATAATGAGCCTTGTAGGAATGTTCAACAGGAATGTAACTTTCTCTGTAGTAAAACCATGATAAGGTTTACTTGGGAATTTATAACAAAAAATTTCAATAGAATGTAAATGTTTACACACACATTATATATATTGAAATATTTTCTATTAATTTCACAAGTTTTAAAAGTTTTAAAAACCATAGTAGCCTAATCATGGTAAAGGTACTGTTTGGCCATCGTAAAAATGAACACAGTGTTAGTGTTTGGTTGGCCAGCGAAAGGTTAACTTTTGTGCAGTAAATATCTCAAAACAAGAACTGCCTATCGTTGTCTGGACTCCTATGTGTGTTTTTGTAATCATTATAGTAGTAACACAACAAGGGACAAGCGTGATAAACGTATCAATGTTTGTTTACAGCCGCCGCCGCCATTACTCCCTCACATGTTGATCATGAAAGCAGTACGTGTGCACTTGCGAGTGATCCTGTGTTTAATAAACTTGCTGTGCAGAGATATAGGTTTAGATGCAAGTAAAAAAGGATTGTACTGTTTGCAATCACGTATTTTATAAGAATACCAAAAAGCGCGTCAAATTTCTTGACTCGTGTGTTTGTGTATGTGCGTTCCCGTCGTGTGAACTGTTTGACGGAAGAACAACAACAACAACAAAAAAACCTCGCATCTGGAGATACTGACACAAATACGCAAGTAAATAAGGATTTAGATGTCATGTTTGGTGCACTCGGATGAAACAACAAGGAATGGAGAGACTGGATTGTGGATTGCGTATCCATTGACTGCAGGAGGCACGAGTTATGCATACGGATCAGAGTATGTGAGCGGAGTGGATTGGAAAGAATTGCGCCGCAGTCGACCCCAGAGTGTTAATAAGTTTCATGAGAATTTGCCTGTCTGTCCCTGCCTACCTTAAAACAACGATATCATTTGAATAAATTCAGCACTGAGACTCTTTCATCCATGACATTGTTCAATAACAGAAGAGTTATCTGCTCAACAGGTAAAATGTGTTTCTGTTTTATGGGTTAATCTTTTTACTAAAAGTTTAAGAATATAATACCAACTTTTATTCACTGCTTGTTTTTGATTGTTTGCCATTCTGTTGAGTTTCATGTAGTGTTGTGTGAAATAACGTACAGTCAAGAATCTAACTATAATACTTACAATATATCTAAAAATCAACATTTTGTCAACTGTTACATCAACTGTTTATTCTCTTCTCCAGTCTTGATTTTGGTAATGTCTTAGGTTAAACAACATCCGATCCTAAAGCCAAACAAAGCGGGACCATTTTGAACTAAAAACATCTTCAGCAAACTCTTGTTTTAAACATACTGGACATTACTATGGCATTCCTGTCTATCCTACTGCTTCTCTGCGGTGAGTTTTTACTTTGTTTCTTCTTGTTTAAATCTCTTTGGGACGGTTTCCCGGACAGGGATTAGACTAGTCCTACACTTTTAAGAGCTCTTCAAACTGAAAACAACTTGCACTTACATATCTTAAAATACATCAGTGCCCTTTGTTTTACCTCAAAATGCACACAGGTAATGTTTTTAGTAAGGCATGTTTGTTAAATCTAGTTACATATCCTAATTGAACTAAGGCCTAGTCCTGGATTAAGCTAATCCTGGTCCGGGAAACTGCCCCATAGTGTCTTTTATTTCTTAATGTTGAGGGATGATGCTTGAGGAAAAGTTGTGAACTTTCTCAGTCAGTTTAATTTACATCTTATATCTGTGCTAAATATGGAGATTTATTAAAATACAGACTTTATTGAAATAATAACAAAAATAATAATAAGGTCTTTAATGTTTTTATAGTCTTAATTAATCAAACATTTCAAGTCATTTTAAGTCAGCAGATTTTTTAAAGTGATGTCAACAGTGTGTGGCTAAAAACTGAATGTTTCTTTTCAGCTTTTCCTCTTTCAAATGCTGTGGGCCGACTGAGAACATTCAACATTTCAGATAAAAAAACAAACATCAGTGAAGCTCTGAATTTTTGCAAAAGCAACTACATTAATCTTGTCACAGTTTATGATGAAGAAGACAATAAAAAGTTATATGAAATGATCGATACGAGTGCCTTGATCGGTGCCCACACAAATAACACAAACTACACCAGCAAATGGTCAAATGGTGATGACGTTACATTCACTCGGTTATCTGGGACTTGTGAGGGGGGAAAAATATGTGGAGCTGCATTTAAAGCTAATGGATTATGGGAACTTCTTCCATACAATCCCACAATAAACTTCATGTGTTATGAAGAAGGTAATTATGTACCCTTTGTCGTTTATGTCTATATATCTAAATATTATAATTGACATAAATTAATTGCATATTCCTCCATTCGTACAGGTGTTGGCCAAGTATCAGACAAATACATCTTAATCCTTCTAAACAAAACCTGGACTGAAGCTCAGCTGTACTGCAGAAAGAATCACACTGATTTAGTCAGTATCAGAAATGAGAAAGAAAATGAGAGAGTAAAGAGTATGATAAATGACAGTGAATTTCCTTTCTGGATTGGCCTCCTGTATGATAACATTGAATGGTTTGATGGAGGAAAATCTGCTTACAGAAATTATTTTAAAATACCTAATCAGAATAAGTCGACATTATTCATTAAACAATCAGTCCCACCATGGATACAAGGGACAACGACTGGTTCATACAATGCTTTGTGCTACAGTAAGTCGAGACAATGTCATGCATTAAAATAAAACAAGAAATAATGATATGTTGCTTTAAAACATTTAACTCATTCTATGTTTCTTTATCAGAAAGTTTAATTCATGTGAGCTCTGATGAAATGTCTTGGGAGGAAGCTCTGGATTACTGCAATAGCAATGCTTCTGGACTGCTGCACATCGAGTCACAGTATGATCAGAAAGAAACAGAGCGAGAATTACGAAGACAGAAGATTTCTGGTCCGGTGTGGATTGGGCTTAGACAAAGTCGACTTTTTGGTTTCTGGATTTGGGTCAGTGGGCTTCAAGTGGGACCCTGGACCAACTGGAAAGAAGGGGGTCAACCAGAACATCAGAAGTCTCTGAACTGTGGTGCCATTGAGAGGGTGAACGGTGTGTTCAAGTGGTCTAATAGAGACTGCAGATCTACATTTAGAGTTTTATGTGAAGGAAGTAATTGACCAACATCACCAAACATTGTCATCTATACATTCCCTATAATGTTCTTCTAAATATTTTGTGTTGATCTCAAACATTAGCACTTTGTATTTTCAGAGCAGTGAATGAACCTAATAGTGATGTCATACACAGGTAACACTTTATAATAATGTTCTGTTGTAAAGCATGTATAAGTTAGTAGTTAATGATGAACTAATTATTTGCAAAATGTCTAAACCTTTATGAATAATAATGAATATGTTAACCATTCATGAGTTGCAAGTTCTTGTTAGCCGATAAGGTAAAGCACTTATACGTTATTGAAACATTCATTTTTGAGTGAAAAAATATAATTCCAGTGGGTTTTGTTATGTCTTTTGACTCACCAACACAGACTTAAATGCATGGAATGTGTGAGGTCAATAATGTGAACCGGTTTTACCTTTCACTAATGCTCACATAGGTTAGAGACTCCATGTAAATCTTCACAGCTGTCTATACCCTCCAGTCAGCCCTTACCCTTATAAGCTATATTCAACACTTTTTATCCACCTGTTTCTTTAGGTAAATCGGGGGCCGCCATCTTTGAGCTTTCTTGTTTATGACTTCCGGTGAGCCACTAAAGCTAATGGTAGTCACAAGTGTGCTGTTACAAATCCATCAAGTTTCATAGAAACTGCCAGTAAACAATAAATACAATAATTGTTTAAAAACACGAAGTCTTGATAAATTCCATGTACACTCGACTGACTTTCCTATTGTAAAGATACTTGTATGTCTCTGTGCTTTTATATTTGCGCATTGAAATGATTGAATATATGAAGAGTTTCGTTGCAAAACGAGATAAATCCATTTTTTTTTACATTTTTCTCAAAACATGTTTATTATTATGTTTTCATGTTATTATTTTGTTTTATGGCGCTACTTCGCTGTATTTTTTAAGTTATGAAGGTTTAAATCAAAACAAACCAACTGCAGTTGCACTGATATTAATTGGAATGCACAACCAAAAAATGAGATTTCTGAACAATTAAAAAAACGGTGGTTATCTCGTTTTGCAACGAAACTCTTCATATCTTCATATATCAAGCCCCTTCTTAATTTCATCCTCCCACTGGTTCATACATGGCAGGTGTAGTAAATATACGGCTATTGAACCGGAAGTCTTGCACCGGAAAGGAAATACGTCACATCTGTATTTAATTTATTATTTTCATAGCCATACATGCATTAACTACTTTTTACCAGTGGAGGCTCATCTGAGGGGGCTAATTGAAAATAAGTGTTCGGAGTGTCATGTGTGTTGCTTGTGTTTTCAAAATGTGTGTTTGTTGCGTCATGTGTACCATGTGCCAGAGATGTTCACAAGTCTCTGAGCTCGAGTCTGAGTCTAGTCTGAAGTCTTTGACCTCGAGTCCAAGTCAAGTCTGAAGTCTCTGGGCTCGAGTCCAAGTCAAGTCTCAAGTCTCGTTGTAACAAATAAAACTCTAATAACAAATAAAGAAATTATAAACATTTATAAAAAAAAACAAAGTTGCACATTAAGTAAGGTCTAAAATTAGCATTAGGTACAGAAATTCAATTAAATGGATAATAACACTGTCTTTATTGTACAAATTAAATATTATTATTATTATTATTGAACAATAGAAGTGATTTTCTGTTTGTCTTGGGTTGTTTGATTAACATAAATGACAGACTTAAGTAGGTTAATTGAGGTTACTGTCTCTTTATTAAGAACAAATAAGCCCAGACTTGTTTCTGACTGGTTTCTTAAGACATAAACAAAAAAAAAATATTAGAAAAAGAATACTGTGAGATCATTTTGCGTGTATGTGCCTTGTCAAGAAAAGAAAGATTTTATGTTGGCTTAACTTTTGAAACACTTCTCTCTGTATGTACACTACTAAGGGCACTTAAACGCGTGCTCACACACAGGCAGAGGGCGAATTCCAAACAGAGCTTCAGGAAGAAGATGCAGCAGTCGCTTCACATAAAAACTTTACGTTGTTTTTCATTGCTCTATTCAGCAAATGTATGTTAATGGACTACAGTATGACACAAAGTAGCGCAACTCTGGAACTGACTGGAGCTGGACCGGATACACTGAACCGCATGTGCGTACAGAAATCTGCTCACTTGAGCGCCTTTTTGCTGTTAAATTGTTTAACCATTTAAACAATTGCAAGCCTTAGAAACACGTTAATGATAAACTTACCCTATTTAAATTGCATATTAATTCGCAAATCGCGTGCGAGCCGAACCGCGGATCCGTCACAGCACTACCCAAAGCTTCAGATGAATGCCACAGCAGCGGCTGCCTGCAGGTACGGTCGACATGTATGTCTGCGTCTGCAGCAGGCACTTATTTTGACAAGACACCTGATGCACATAGGATCACTCGAAGCGCAGAACACATATTTTGAAATTACGAACCACACACATGACGGGCTACATTGTGACGAACTTCGCATCATGGGCCCTAGAAAAAAAGTCACTGGCCGCCACTGCTTTTTACATATTAATTTTATTTTAGTTTTTTAGCTTTATTGCAGTTGTTTAATCTTTTTCTTCAAAAGCAAATCATGTTTTTTTTTTCTCTAGCTTACTGGTTTTTAATGTCAATACATTTTCTTCAAGTCTTGTTGGTAGTATAACATCTGTTGAATGTGTTTCTAGTAAGATGAAGTTAGACTTAGCATTGAGGAATGCAGAATTAAAATTATTCAATAAACTCATTGTTTTCAAAACATCAC
Organism: Misgurnus anguillicaudatus; assembly: GCF_027580225.2. Taxonomy (NCBI): domain Eukaryota; kingdom Metazoa; phylum Chordata; class Actinopteri; order Cypriniformes; family Cobitidae; genus Misgurnus; species Misgurnus anguillicaudatus. The sequence continues at coordinate 7,809,564 of NC_073337.2, forward strand.
TTTATCTCCTGTCTGTTGTTCTTCCTCTTTGTCACTGAATCGGCCTTATGGTTCAGTAAAAGTGTTTGTAGCTCACAACAGAGTTGACTGACTTTGAATCTAATATTTTCTCACAAAGACAGATATGTAGTGAGAAATTAAATCTCTTTAAACATCAAAGCTTAACATTAGCCACATGTGATCTTGATGACAGAGATCCTAAAATCACACAATACAAACTCAACACTGCACTTATTGACAATCCTGTACAAAGATGAAACATTGATTAATGTGAACATCACACCAAACTCTTTCACTGGCTTTGCTTTTTACTTCTAAATACAACACAGTGTCAAATATATCATTTCATCATTATGTCAGATATTATAGGAATACGTCCATAGTTAATTTTATGTTAATCACAAACTGGTTTAGAGTTAAGATAACAATGCAGTATGGCCACCAAGTTAACCTTTATAAACCTAAAGTAAAGCCCTATTCGGACAGAATTAGTTTTACAGGGGTAGATGGCGTAATGTAATTTTACCACAGGACGTCTGTAATATTAATGGTCAATTCGGACGGGATTAGAAATCTCTGTAAAACATTCAGAAGTGGGAGGGGTAACTCGATTGCGCAGCGCATCACCTCTCGTCTTCACGTGCACGTTACCATTCTTCCTGATATCAGATGTGCAAACAACATAAAAAGACAAGTAAAACGCGAAACACTGTGATTAATTTCAGTTTGGGGAGAACGTCAGTTTCATAAACAGTTCCGCGCCTCTGAGAAGTAAATTTGACTTTTTTTAAGTTTGTGTCGTGTTATTCAGAAACTGACTTGTCTTGCCACTGACTTGTTTCTCCGTCTAGAATGCAAGTAAATGCTTCTTTAAGCGCTTTTATATTTAAAAGAAACCCGCAAATTAAAAGGAAATGACGCGATTTACGTGTATATTTACAGCTGGTCTATTCGCACAGGATTAGTGTTACTTGAGGTAATTTCTCCGGACCTTTTTACAGAAGGTAAAAGTCGCCGTAATCTTTACTGACGTTGTCCGTAATGATTACTGACATGGAGCATTCAGACTGGACTAAAATCACTGAGAAGCTCTGATAAAAATTGCTTTACCCCACCTCCCTATGTAAAACTAATCCCGTCCGAATAGTAGTTAAGATGAGACAACAGAGGACGGTGTGTTGCAGTACAAATGTTACAAAGCCGAAAAAAAGAAAGAAGATCTCTTCAGGTGTTTGGTGACTTTAGTTCAGTTGAGCTTTCATAGCATCAGTGAATAAAAGGAGCTTAGTGTTACTTAATTTTTAATGTTTGATTTTCATTATATTCTGCTTTATATACTGTACTGTGTTTAGGGTGTTTTCACAAACCCAGTTCACTTAAAGTGAACCAGAAAAGGAACTAGCCAAAATGCGACCATAGTCGTTTTGGTGTTCACAATTGTTATGTGGATGGCTAGGCAAGACAGGGGATCCAAGTGCAATTCTTTAAAGTAGTCCATAAACAAGGGTAATACACAATCATAATCCATAAACAGCCAGAAGGTTATACACAGGTAATCAATCCAAAACAGACACAAGGGAAACAAAACAACAGGGAAAACCTCGGGCAGAAGCAGGAACGAAAACCGCACAGAAGCAGGAACGCAAACCGGGCAGAAGCAGGAACGCAAACCGGGCAGAACCAGGAACCAAAACCAGGCAGAACCAGGAACCAAAACGGGAAGAACCAGGAACCAAAACCAGGCAGAACCAGGAACCAAAATCGGGCAGAACCAGGAACCAAAACCGGGCAGACTACGGCATGATAACTATAATACTGGGGCTGGGGAAACAAGGCAAATGAAACACATGTGCAAACAATGATGGAAAATTAGTCCATGAAAGGGGTTATGGGAAATGTAGTGTTGAATGGGTAGAATGTCCAAGCGCTATCTGGTGGAGCAAAAGGGCACTGCACCTGATGGATGTTACAAGAAGTTCTTTTTTTGGTCCTCTTCAGAACTGAAGTGATCTCAGACCCTTTCTTGTTCACATCACAATTTAACAAGAACTCAAGACCCCAGCTTTCTGTGCAGCAGTTGATGTCAAAATGACATGTGAAGCGAACTGGGACATCATTGCTTTCACAAGTCAAAAAGAAATCGAACCCCAAAAGAACCTAAAAGCGAACCACACTCAGAACACCTTCAGATGTGGTCTGAGCAGGCGCGGACTGGCCATCGGGAGTTCCGGGAGCAATCCCGAACGGCCGGTCCATTTCAGGCCGAACCGGCCTTTTTTTAAATGCCTGACCAGGCGCTCAGCTGCAGCGGAACGCTGTGTCTGTTTCAGACCGGGCCAAACCAATTCTTCAAATCTTGAGGGGGGATAAGAGCGGCCCCTCCCAACTTGGACTGATCCTTGTTTTTCCTCACATCCGATTGGCTCAAACTGGTGCCGATCAAAAGAGTTTACTTTTGGTCAGGTTTGGATTCGTGTGAATGCAACATAGACAAGACGGTAAAAATTGCGAAAACAAGAAAAGAAGAGAAAGAAATGGGTGGGGCCTAAAAAATAAAAATGATGGCACAAGAGGCAGCTAAATGCCCCAAATTAACAGACCTTTTTCGCAGTCAAAAGGACGCTGTGGCAGGACGTGCAGATGAGGAAGGACCAGCAGCATGGACAGGACAGGTGCACAATTAGTGATGCATCTATTATACACTGAAATAATTTATATTTGCATTTAAATATAGGCATATATAAGGGATAATGTAGAGCGAGGCGGTTGTAGCGAATACAACCCCGACAGGCCTATCAGGACCCCACTCAAAGCGGAGCTTGGTTGTATTCGCTGTGGGAACCGCCTCGCTCTACATTATCCCGCTTATGAAATTGATGAAATAGCCTGCGTGCGCATTTTGGCAACAGAAGTGGTGTTGTTCCCCATTGGTTTTAACGTGTTAGCAACTCAGTAAGTTTATCAAAACAGTTTCCCAGCATCAAAATGTCTGGTAATTGCGTTTGGTTGCACTAATAATATACTAATATACGTATATATGATCACTTTATATTTGGCCATCTGCTAACGTCTTCTATTCACTCAACTATAGTACACAGATCTGGTAGCTGTGTTGAAAAACTTGATAAAGTCAACTTTTAAATATAACTTTCTCTGTCTGTGTTGCTTCACTGCTGATTCTTGCCATACTTCCATTGCCAACATGCACGTGCATACGTTTCCACGTCATCATTGTGTTCAAACAGTAAAATGGTCTAAGGAATCCCTGTATGTCTGAATATTAGCTGTTAAGGTCACTGATGGAGAGAGACAGGTTGATAATGACCCTTGCAGTCATATTGATGAGGAGGAGGAAGGAAAGCAGAACAAGAGGAGGAGGAGGAGAATGGAACCAGTACAAAAACAGTGATGGGGCAGTGTGCAGGGCTGGGTAGGCAATCATATTACCCTGCTGGAAAAACCAGCATACCAGCAAGACCAGCATATGTTACCAGCATAGACCAGCATAATTCCCATGCTGGTTTGATGCTGTTTTTTTCAGCAGGGTGGGCATATCAATCAATCAATCAATCAAAGCTTTATTAAGGACACACAAATAGAAAAATACAGCACAATATTATATATTTACATATAGGATAAAATGCAATAGTTCCACTTACTAGATTATAACCTGACTAAAGCACAGATTTAATTAAAAAAAGGAATTATTCTTAGTCATATTTATTACTGATGTTCTTCTCACGCATATGTAGCTGTACAATCAGTAAGCAGAGGCAGGGTCCAGCACAGGGGAAGTGGAGCCAGGGAGAGTTGAAAGTGAGTACGTACACACACAATCTCTATTTTATGGGACTGTATTGTAGTTTTTGATTATCTGAGTGGGTATGTGTGAGTAATTGTAACAATTTTATCACTCCAACCGACTGTACACATAACATGCTGGTAGTTAGCAGTATACTGTGACTTATGTGTTCGAGATTAGGTTTTGCTGGCCTGGTTGTGTTTAGTGCAGTGGTGACTTGCTTATACAACCTGAGGAGGCAGGTGTTATCCTAAAGTTTCTTTAAGGTCTTCAGCATAATCTGATTCTCTTCATACCATAAAAACACTACTAGAATTAAAAGAACAGCAAAAAATCCTGCTCGTGCACCAAGGGCACTCGCGTAAAAGGCCTCTCCATCTTAAAGTCCCGGGCTGAATTTCAGTCCCAGTACGTCCCTGGGTCTGAGTATGCTTTGGGTCTTTTTAGGGGGGTCTGAGATCACTTGGCCTGTTCACATACAGTTTACACATTTAACTGCACCGAGAGTGTTTGGAGGGCTCAAACGAACCACTGTAGGTGTAAAAACACGTAGATTCAGTATATAAACAACTGCACATGAGCAAAAAAACAACATGGATCTGGCTTTACTGTATATTTGCATTATACAATGCTTACAATCTCTTACAAAAATACAAAGAATTTGTCCGTCATAAATAATTAATTATTAATTAGTTCATTAATTAAAAACTAAATTATTAAATGCTTACAGCTTGTGAATGTTTATGTTAAGATGATTTGAACATAAAAAAAAAACATAAAAAATGGTTTAATGCTTTATTTTGATGCAGAAGAGTATTACTGACATCAGCTGACAAAACTATTAATATTAGACAGAATGCATAAACACTAACTAGCCTTATTCACCTGTGTGTTCCTGCCTTAACTAAAGTAAGGGAATTTCTGGAATATATAATCAATTTCCTCCTGAGCAACTGTCACATAACACAACCTGCTCACATCAGGTAAGACTGATATGACTTTATTATGTGTGTTTTAAAACTATCACACAGAGTAAAACAGATAACAGAATGTCACATTTTGCTAATGCAAAACATCTAAATAACTTACCTGCAATATTGTCTGTTTAAACGTTTATTTTGGATGCAAATTTGAAGCCATACTTTGTGGTTGTCTCCAGTGGCGGATGCAGAACGTGACATATGGGTGGGCATGGATTAAGTCCGGGTGGGCCTGAATCTATGGGTGTCACTTTTGAATAAGAAGTCTATAAAATTCGTCAAAACTTCAGAACACTAATTTAAACAGCATACACACACACCCGAACTGCACGTCACATTTTTGACATTATTGATACTATAAATTGTAATGCAACGTGACATTTATTAAGCCTTTTTGGTAAAAAAAATATTGGGCTCTCATAGCCTACAAAAAAGAACCTGCACACAGTGACAGGAAATATAAATGAACCCCAAAAAACCTTATACTTTTTTAAATAACCTATTAAAGTGTTTACATAAATACGGCAACTAAATGCTTAAAATGAAGCTTCTAACATCATATTCTCTTCATGCAAATCACTAAAAATATATTTTCGTTCTCACATATTTAAGTTAACTTACTAAATAAAGAAAGAAAAAGGGAATTGCTAGAATAATGTTAAACTCTGGGGTTAAACGAAATGACAAATAAATAAACATTTAATATACTTTCTGATGAGCACAAGAGCAAGCCTACTCGTGAAGAGCGGAGCCGAGGAGCGCGCATATCAGACGTGAACGAAAGGAATAATGGATTTAATGCTTTCACTTCATTTCCTGAAAGTTTCACTTGTTAGTGAGGATAGTAATGGCTAACAAGGTGACGCCGAATTACATACAACATAATTACCTAACTAAATATGAGAGAATACAAACACATTACAATATTTTTCCTCCGCCCGACGGCCAAGGCGCATCATTTTTTTTTAGCCCGACAGGAATTCGCCATAGCCCGTAATGGACGTCGGGCAAGCGATTTTGCGAGGTTTGTTTTGTAGAAAGACTTTCTTTAAAGTGAATTTCGTTTTGTATAAATTGTATCTTAATATTAATCAATGTTTGATCAAACAATTGCCTCGATTTAATAAATAAGAAGCAAACCAAGAACGTCTGTGGTGTGGATTGAAGTGAACTGTATTTCCGCAGCCTACGTCTTTCTGCTTTAATGCATTTCTTAAATTAATGTCTCAATTACACAGTAGGCTTATAGGTTGTTATGATAGGCTATATTGTATAAAGTGTAGCAATAAACGTGGCGTGACTTATAGTGCTGCTATATCGCTATATCAAACAACATCACTATGATCAGATGTTTTCTTTCTATTTTTTACCCCGCTGTCATATTTTTTGTGTGTTTATGTTATTGAGAGGAAAGCGCGCAGCACATATTTATAACGTGTTGTTATTCAAAATACGTTTTCTACTTGCTTGCAAAAAAAGTTCTCAAAGTGATCATGGCTGAAAGCTGCTCGGGACTTTAATAGTTTTTAAATAGTTATCAGGCTTACTTATAATTTTACTGTTTTTAACATAACATGCAATAGATAAATTACACCACATAAAGTAGTATACATGTCTAACTATACAGAGTAGTATTTTTTACATTTCTGATTGGGCGGGCCAGCTGTCAACTGGGCGGGCCTGGGGCCCGCCCATAGCTCCGCGCCTGGTTGTCTCATATCTACAAATATAACATAGCATTTATTGTTTGTCATACTATCACACAGTATACTTTTAGTATGCTATACTTTACAGATGTACTGTATTAAACTAAACACGTTTACACTGTAAAACATGAATATGACAACATTGGAATGTTTTTATGTTACACAACATCGTGGCAACGACCCAGACCATTTACATAATGTTGAAACAAGCACCAATCGCACTGAATGCTCTTACGCAGATGCAAAATACCACAGCTATTGTGTGTGTGTGTGTGTGTGTGTGTGTGTGTGTGTGTGTGTGTGTGTGTGTGTGTGTGTGTGTGTGTGTGTGTGTGTGTGTGTGTGTGTGTGTGTGTGTGTGTGAGAGAGAGAGAGAGAAAGAGAGAGAGAGAGAGAAAGTCTGTGGTTATGTTGACAACATCAACTCTAAGACCATGGCTTTAAATTTTGTTTCCAGAAGGGCGGCGATCAAGAGCTATCTATTAGTTATCTGCTAACAAAGTTATAAACAACTTAATAACATACTGTCTGCTTTCTTGTACATCAGACTTTAGGACAAGCTTTTTTAAGGTATTTTTTATGTGTGTTAAAAGAAACTTACTGTGGCAAAGTACACTTTGTGAGCCCTATCATACACCAGGCACAATGCAACAGCATTTGTTTTTGCTAGATTCAGCTTGATGCATTCATCATTTTCACGTCCAGTGCCACATTGTTTAAATAGCAGATGCACTAGCGCCCATCTGTGCGCCCATGGGCGTGCTGGTCTGAAAACAAGGTGCACATTGTTGGCGCGTTGCTATTTTGTAAAATAAAAAATATATGTATTTATTTTAAGTACACATAGTAATATACGGCTATAACACTCTGCTCATACCACACACAGGGATGCACAGCAGCACACAGATATGTCAAATGAGTTTCTGACTGTTTTTTTGCATGTTCGCTTTAAACACACCCATGACTGATTAAGAGAATAATGTATAATCAGGGCTTGACATTAACTTTTTGGCTCACCAGCCAAAGTGGCTAGTTGTTTTCCAAAGTTACTAGCCACTCATCATTTTCACTGGCCACAATTTTGTTGGTAGTAAAATAAATTTTATATGATTAAACTTGACTTTGGCATCCTAAAATGACTTTAATTCGAGCAAATTTATTTGGTTTAGCTAAATTAGATGCAGATTGAATTTCAAATGGAGTCTGACCACCCAAATTAAGACATTTATTAGCTGGTATTTAGCAGGTATATCAGTATAGATCATATCATATATTAACCCCCTGGGGTCCAAAAACGCGGGCCCGCGTTTTGACGTGTTTTTTCCTTATCATGGCAGAATCAACTTAAAATACTCCATCATTAATAATCATACACTTACGTGTTTGACATCATTTGAAACGGTAAAGGGTCTTCTTTAATATGTGTTCATTCACAATAACAACAGATCTTTGTGTTTTTGTCAAATAAAGAAAATAAACAGGGTGTGCATCCAGACACACTCCGCGAATACTCGTCACACAAGCCTGATACACTTATCCAAAGACAGCCTGAAATGTCTACTTTTAAACAAGCTAAATATATTAAAAAACAAATATTGCCTGTTTATGTAATCTGAATTGAAGTAAAGAGAGTACTGTTTTTCCTGGCTGACTTCATTATCTTTAATTTGGTCATGCCCACAGCTGTTGACATGGTAATGAAGACACGAGCTGCAAAGCGTAAAGTTTGATCAGATTTAAAGACTTCACCGCATGTTTGGGAGATAAACTTTACACACACGTGAGGAATATCTTCATTTATGTCTGGACATTGAGGAAGAGAAGCATTTATCTTTAACGTTACCTAAGAATAACAATGGAGAACGCACTGGAGCTGGATTAGAAGTAAGTAACGTTAACAGTTAATTTATACCATTTATATTTGCTATCATGTAACTTAATATGCTCATGGCTTGTGCAGTTCAGCCTACATACAGTAACGTTAAGCAACCTTAGCAGACTACACGCTTCGGATTGAAAAACTTTCGCATTGTTTACAAACGGACGCGATCTCACTTAATGGCGGATTTCACTGTTGCAAGCTGTAACAGTGTTGAACACAGTTATTCACTTATATCCTTCTTATATATATCCACTTATAACTTTCAGTAAGTCTGAACTGCTGTATCTTTTAAGTGTGTGCTGTAATATGATTCCATGTTTACATGCTTATTTACAAACAAATCCGCGTGACCTCCCGTAATGGCGGATATCTGTTACATGCTGTACAGTGTTAGACACAGTTATTATTCACTTTTGTATCCTTCATGGCAACTTTGAGTAAATGCTGCACTGCGGGATTTGCTGTAAAATGATTCCATATTGTTTACATGCAAGGAAATTCCATACATTGCGCTTTACACGCAACACCGTTTTTATGAGTGCTGCGTTACACGGAGACGCGGGCTCGCGCACATGGACGCGCCATATGCGATGTGTTTTTAAAGTTCATACGCGCTTACAGAAACACGTTTAAAACAGAAGCTAGATGATAAGGGGATGGGCATCTGAAAACAGTCATCTGAAAACAGCTTTTTATATTAATTGCTGCAGATGTTTATCTGAGATTAAGTTTATGTAAAAGATAGTATAATGTAACTTAGAATCAGTGACATTTACCCATCAGTTATATAAGTAAGGGTATTTCTGTGGACAATTTATGCTAACAGCTGTTTATAACTCTCTTAGAGGTCTGCATCTCTCTCATCAGTACAAAACTATGAAGTGGAAAAACACTTTTTGGACATAAAGTTATATGGTAACATGAGCCACATGAAGTTTACAGCTCTGTTGTGTATCAGTTTCTTAGTTTATACAAAGTTTTTGAATAAGGTTTGTTTCCAAATAAACTTAAAATGTCCTACTAACCATCATTTCTATTTTGATTATATTGTTAACTTAATAAACCTCAAACAAACATGTATACATTTGTCCTCACATTCTTTACTGTAGTTCCCTCCTGCCTCATTATGCAGCTCATTATGCGAGCCTTTGTTTGCTTGCTGTCAATCAATCCTTCTCGCATACAGCCCGTCTAAACAAAAAGTGTCTTACAATTTCTAAATGAATACATTGTTTTATGTGAATAAGTAGGCATGGTGATTGTCACATCATTTTAAAGAAAAAACTCTAGACTACTAGATTATGTTTAGGAAAGTCTTGTTAAAACATGTTTAGTATGGGTTTTGTGGACTTATATCAGAGACTTACAAATTTTGCTTTTTTAAAAACCACGCATAAACATTTTTCTCTCATAAATACAAACATGTACATACATGTAGCTCATATAATATTTTAGCCCAGTTTGTGCTGAACGCAGTGGTATGAGACACTTCCCATTATTATGTTTTAAAGCAACTGAAAAAAGACCAAATGTAAGAGCATGTCAGAACCTCTGACAGTGTCCCAAAATGGTTGGACCCCAGAGGGTTAAGGTGCATGAAAAACATGTTAGTCAGTGTTGGGCAAGTTACTGAAAATTAGTAATTAGTTACAGTTACTAGTTACTTCTTTTAAAAGTAATTGAGTTACTCTACCAGTTACTGTATATCAAAAGTAATTAGGTACTAGGGAAAGTAACTTTTAAGTTACTTTTATGTCTGCTTTTTAAATGTAAATATAAACAGTACTGGACAGTCAAACAATAAAATGATATGGATGCAGTGGCGGTCCTGGCTAGATTTACGCCCTGGGCGAACCATCCCTTGGCCGCCCCCAGAAAAAATAATTACCCCCAAACCCCGCCACCTTCATGTATTATTTTGTTATATATAATCTTAAATACAAAAAGGTAGCAAGAACAGAGAAAAACATGTAATACAGTATAAACACCCACTCATGCACACGCACACACGAACGCGCACAGACACACACACACACACACACACACACACACACACACACACACACACACACACACACACACACACACACACACACACACTAACACACACACACACGGATGCTGCTGTGGAAGTATCTGACTCCTCATTTTGGCCAGTGGGTGCTCTAGCTCTAAAATATTTCAGAAGTGCCCCTGAATTTACAATTAAGATACAATTATGTAAGTTAGATACACTTATTTCACACATGCATCAGTTACCCAATTAAAATGACCATAACACACATTTTATTAGTATTTGTTAACATCCTATATAAACTAAGCATACACTACAATTTATTTAAAAAGCTATATCACTGTAGCTTACAAAATGCCATGTCAATGTATATTAGAAGTTATTTAAGTTGACACATATAGCGTAAAACAATAAAAAATTACAGTCAGGAGGTCTGTGTGAATTTGCACTTTTTGTGTTGCACACACCAACTAGACTGTGTTGCCTATAGAGTGAATTTAGTTGTATGGCATGATGCCTCAATTCTAATAGTTGCTAGTTCAGCAAAACTAAAACCAAATACAGTCGTATTCTGTGGCTAATAGCAACATATTAGCAAGAGTGCGAGGCTAATATAAATAGCCTATTTTCTACTGTCACTCACGTCGTCACTCATATAAATCGGCATACCTTTATCTTTTGCCCGTTTCTCCTCATCTTCTTTCTGAACCGGGCAACTGAGATGGCTACTTTGGTCTTTTAATTTGATCCATGGATGATGGATGACTCGACATCATTAACTTTCCTTACATTTTGCCAACAACAATAACGTCCGTTTTACCCGTCAATCAACCGGAGTCACGTGACGTGAGTCACGTAGATGACTCTACAGAATTTTTTTCACAAAACCCAATTAATTACATGTTCGTATGTATATGGGTCTATGTTAATTTTAGGAATGAAAAATACAATTTACTTGGAAGCAGACGCAGCAGTTTGTGTTGTGTGGCCTCTGGCCTGGGATCAGTTATTTGGAAGCAGACGCAGCAGTTTGTGCTGTGTGACCTCTGGCCTGGGATCAGTCAATCCCTCGCTCGCCCCCCTTAAGGCGAGCGAGGGACTTGCAGTCGCAAGTTGATTCCCCGCCCCCCTCACCCGTGCCTCTTCTGACATGCACACATCTGTGTTTCTCAGCACTAACTTGACATGGAAATGAGCGGTTTTGATATAATTTTTTTTCTTTTTAGGGCGCTCGTGCGCCCTCACATAGATTGCGCCCTGGGCGTTCGCCCACATTGCCCATAGCAAAAACCGGCCCTGTATGGATGGGTTATTTTACACTTAATTTTACACCTAATATATCACATACTGTAAGAGCCTATTTTGCTTTAGATTCAGCCCTTGAATATTTTTGTTAGAAATTATCTTAATATGTAAGCTTAGTTTATTTATGTATATCATTTAGATCATTTAGACAAATATTCTGTATGTTTACATTGAAAATATATATAATGTGTTAAAATTGTGTATTGTCTCTTTAAGAATTTGGAGACAATTGTGTCAACATGTCATATTTTCTAAAATAAATTATCATTTTTCTGATTCCATATTTATTTTAATAAGCCAGAAACATCTCTGATGTGTCATGCTGACAGGCCACGTGTGCGCGTGCAGCAGCTGACGCAAATTATGTGTCCTCCGAAGGTTAGACTGTCTCATTTCCGTTCTCTTCGCGAACTTCTGAGGCGTCCACCTTGAAAGACCGAGTGCTCACCTTTTTAGGTCGCATGCTTAGCAGGGCGCGGCCATGGAATTGGGACACAGCTTGTGAAGCTTGCGGCGGAAGTGCGCTCATTGGTCATATATTGTTTGTATATGTTTTCTGTTGGATTTAAATGATACACAGGATTAAAGGAAGATGTTTAATCAGAAAACGGAATACTTGGATTGTTTTGTCCGACGGACACAGAGCGAGTGGATTGTTTTGTCGGATACGGAGCGAGTAAAACTGAAACTAAATGCGCACTCGCACATACTATGGACTTTTTAACACATTTTAACAGTTGTACAGCGCTGTGTGAATATTTTTCTGCAAACAACAATCGCGGATCGTTCTCTTTCATAAAGGCAGATGTAAACATCTAAGATAAACATTTCTCAGATTTATTGCTTTTGTGGACTACAAATGTAAGTTGATGTCATACTGGGATTGCTTGGCAAAGATAATTTACAAACATGAGACCGGATGGATTATGACTTGCGCAAAATTTTTAAACAAAGGTATGTTGTCCCGTTTAGATTTTTCATGTTCATTCTATATGCACTGTCAGCTATGATGAAGTTTAATGATTCATTGCGCCACCCACCACGGTCATGCGACGTTAAATCAGAAATGTCTTGTCTGTAATGTTATTTTTTACAAAATAGAGTAACGCGAGTAACGAACTCATTTAAATTTCAGTAATTGTAATTGCGTTACTTGATTTAAAAAAATACTTCGTTACATACTCGTTACTGATAAAAGTAGTGGAGGTCACACTTTATTTTACGGTATCACTGTTACAGTGTAATTACATGTAAGTACTAAGTAATAATCATTAATAACATGTACTTACTATAGGGTTGTGGTTAGGATTAGGGTTTGGTTTAGGGTTAGTTGCATGTAATTATACATAATTAACTGTTATTACTATAATAATACGTGTGAAGGGATGGCGTCCGCGCCTCTAGTCCAATACAAAGGTAACTCCGGTGCGTAACTCCAAAATATAGATCAAAGTAAAGAAGAAAAGTCCGCACACAGAAATCCTACTAATGTGAAACATTTATTAAATGCCGAAAAAACTCTAATGGCCAAAGATGCTAAGATACAAACGTTTCGGGCTTAGCCCATCATCAATGTAATTAGTTCCTAGAACTAATTACATTGATGATGGGCTAAGCCCGAAACGTTTGTATCTTAGCATCTTTGGCCATTAGAGTTTTTTCGGCATTTAATAAATTACTATAATAATTACATGTAGCATGTGTAACAAAGACACCGTAAAATAAAGTGTTACCGTAGCGGAATTACAGTAACGCGTTACTTTGTAACGCGTTACTCCCATCACTGATGTTAGTAAGGCATAAATAGGTTAACTTTGAATTAATATATTAAAAGTAGAGCAGGGGTGTAGAAGATTAACTAAAGATAAACACAAAACCCCTCGACAACCACTTTAAATATTTATTAAAAACAGCAGTAAATACTGTCAAGAAATGTACATGAATTTTACTGTCAACTTTACGCAGATTGTATTTTATAAGCTTGATCGTGGTTTCTGTTAAAATTGATTTAAGACTTTTAATGACAAATGTCGAGAGGGCATTATTGTTACATTAAAATGATGCACGAACCTCTCAGCTGGTGGGTTTCCTTTGATTTCGTGTGCATTCAGGTATGCGCTGAATTTCTCTTCGTTCTTGCCCCGAGAGTGTGCACGCAATTTATATCTCTTCAATCACTTCCATGCAATTGTTTTATCTTTCCCGAAGTGTATATGCGCTCAGACTGCGTCCTCTTGTGCATTCACAAATCCATCAGCTCTCGTTCACTCTCTGGAAGGTGACGCTTTGGTCCGCAATGCTTCGCTGATCGCGCGCGTTCGGTGCGCTGGGTGCAGAGTGCTCATGGGAGTTGTAGTTTCCAGTGTCGCATTGCGCATTGTTTATAAATATAAACTTTTAAGAAAACTACAATTAAAAAATTATATTCAACCTGCCAAAGTGGCTAGTGGGATTGCCTGTCTTACCCGCCACAGCCAAAATCTACCCGCATTTGGCAGTTTGGCGGGTGTTAATGTCAAGCCCTGGGTATAACCCTTTTGGACCGTGCGCCTGGCGCATCAACCATTTTTTCTGACCTTAAACTAGCAAGCCTTAAGTGCACCTGTGCCATTCGCTTCAAACCTTGCACTTAGATTGTTAAAATAGGGCCCAAATCTTTGTGGCAACGACATGACTTTTTCATTACTGTTTAATTGAAAATATTCAAGACTTACATAATGAAAAACATTGATAAACAGTAAATGCCCTAATATTAAGTAAAGTATACACATTTTCTTGTTATTAATGAAACTCTTTATTGACCCAGCAGATTCTGATTGACAATAATTCACTTTTACACCAGATTTTTAAGTACACGAAGCATTACTATGGTATATCTAACTGTGCTTGTACTAATGTGGGGTGAGTATTTATATTTTGTTGACGAAAAAGTGTGTTATTATTTAAGCATATTAACTTTTTTAGCTGTTTTGGCAAATGCAAAAATGAAAGATAATTTACTTTAATTTAATTTAATTTAGTCATTTAAATACAATTAAATACAATGTCTTAAAAATATGTTTTAACAGTAGTTTCAGGAACAAAAGATATCAACAACACCTTCAGCTTTAAAATGTGTTAACTGTATGAAATTTTTGAAAAGTCTTGAGATATTTAATTTTACATAGCAGATCAAAGTGTCACATGTATAACTTTGATATGGATCAGAGTCATTTGTGTGTTAGTAACACTGATTATTTCTCCTCAGCTTCTCCTCCTTTGACTTCTGCAGGTCGACTAAGATCATTCTACTTAAAACACACAAATACTTCAATAAACATCGGTGAAGCTCGAGATTTATGCCCACGGAGTAACTACACTGACCTTGTTACAGTCTATGATGAAACAGACAATGATAATCTGGTTCAACTTTCACGAGAAAATGCTACTAGTAGAGCTTGGATTGGTGCCTACACAGGTCCACAATGGTCAGATGGTGCTGAAGTCACATTTAAGAAGTTAGAAAGTTCTGTTTTAGACTATTTTAATTGCTGTGCTGAAATGAAATCTGATGCGAAATGGGATTGTACTCAGTGTAATAATGACAGACACTTCATGTGTTATGATGACAGAGGTAATTTAATCAATCATTATAATCTAAACAGAAGTATGTAACTGCACTCTAAAAATGCAGTAATTATTGGACAGAACACCCCTGGGTTAAAAATTACCCAATGCTGGGCTGTTGTTACAAAACCATAGATTGTAATAACTCATAAATTAGGTTGAAACAACTGAGTATTGGGTAATTTTTAACCCAGTGGTGTATTCTGTCCAGTAGTTACCCAGCATGGGTTAAAAACAACCCAGCATATTTAAGAGTGTGGTGCTTCAGGATATTAAGTGTTAATGTTGATGTGATAAAAATTGAAATGTAATTAATCTGAGAACTTAAACTAGTCAGAAAGTACAATCTGTCCCTCAAGTCAATATATAATCCAAACATAAAATTGTATCCAAACATTTATCAATGTAACAAGAACCTAACACAATATTTATGTGGTTTACCATACAAAAATTCACAAGTCACATGTTGACATGTATTAATTTTATAATTGCAGAGAAAGAGAGCATGATGTGCAAACTACAGTAAAAAGAGTTACAAATAAAATGTATAAACAATAACAAGAGGGGGCAGGGTTAGAAGACAAGAAAGCCATGTGATACCACACAAAACATGAGGGCAGGACCATGACAAAACATTTGCTATTCAGTACGTAACAGTGCACAGTTATATGATAAACTCATATTGTGCTTATTATTGCATTTAAACAGGTGATGGTGAACACAATTACAAAATAATCCTTCAAAACAAAAACTGGATTGAGGCTCAGAAGAACTGCAGAGAGAATCACACTGATTTAGTCACTATTAGAAATGAATTTGAAAATCAACTGGTGCATAACGCAGGAAAAGAGAGTAACACTCCTTTCTGGATTGGCCTCAGGTATAATAAATCAACACAGCTGTCATGGTTTGATGGAGGACAGTCTAACTACACTAACTTTACAACTACCACAATTAGGAAAGACACAATGTTTACTTATCTTAATGATGATGGGTCCTGGATCCAAAGTAACACACCTGAGAATGCATCTGCTCTGTGCTACGGTAAGATTACAAAACATTTGAACATTAAAATACTTTAAGATTTACCATTATTTGCTACTCCAACTATTTAATTTTAAATTCACATTTTTTTCCAGAAAGCTTCATTCATGTGAGTAAACATAAAATGTCCTGGGAGGACGCTCTGAATTACTGCAATGAGTCTGGGTTACTGCGCATCGAATCAGACGAGGATCAGATAGAAACAGAGCGAGAATTACAAAGACAGAAGATTTCTGGTCCAGTGTGGATCGGGCTTAGACAGAGTCGACTTTTTGGTTTCTGGATTTGGGTCAATGGGCTTAATATGGGAAATTGGAGCAACTGGAAAGGAGGACGACAACCAGAACATCAGAAGTCTCAGTATTGTGGTGCCATGGAGAAGGTGAATGATAAATTCAAGTGGTCTGATAAAGACTGCAACACCACATTTAGAGTTTTATGTGAAAGGAGGTAAATTGCAAGTCTGTTAACATTGCTATGCTTTTAAGCTTCCGACATATCTTTCAAACTGTATTAAACTAATTTAAAAACATGCTTCCTGATATGGAAAATGAATGAATCTTTGTTAGGAATTGTGCCCGTGTTGCAACATCGGGATAATGTTTAAAGTCCCCAACAATGTCTGTAGTGTAGCAACTTGTTAGCAATTGCTGCCCTTTTAAAGACACTTCAAAGCTTTAAAAAAGGAATGAGTGATGGTATTACTGCTGTGTTTTATGTCATAGAATAAAATGTGTAAATATTAACCCAAGATCTATAAAAAAATAAAAAAAAAAAAAAAACATTGACTTTGGAACAATAGAACCGGAAGTGCTAAAATGCTAACTTGCTTATTCCGGGATTGCCTACAAAAATATTTCATCTCTGTGGCACACTTGGTCTGTTAGGTCTGATCTGATGATGGCTCTCTGTACAGTATGCATCAGGAACAACAGGGAATAAAACTGCCTGGGCAGTATATCTGTCTGATCCAGGTCTGCAGTCTCCCCCTTCACCATGCTATAGCATAAAGATTTATGCTAACTGAAATGACAAAGTATTAAAACTCTTTTCATTAAAAGTGAGCATCCCAATACTTTTGTCCATGTTGACTCACTGGTGATTATTTGTACTTTATGATGATTTATGTTGATTTATTTTATCATGCTGATTGTTATTTTTATAATTCAGATTTTTAAATTCTGGATTCTCCTCGAGTTTTAACAATGATGAATCACTTTATTTGTTAATTCAAATCTAATAAAATTTTTCTTTGTGAAATGTTTTGCATGGCAAATAAATACATTTTGGTATTGATTTGATTACTTTAGCTGCTGGTAATGCCCATACCTTTTAATTCATATTTATTTATTGATTTACTTTTGTGAAACAACAGAAGAAATGTACATTATGTTAGGTTGAACATAAAACTAAATAACAGATCTAAGAAGCTACACAGCAAATACTAAAACAGGGGGGAGGGGGTGTTGGTTGGAGATTTATAAACATAAAAACATGAAAAAAGTGTGAAAAAGCTGTTCACACTGCTTTAGTTGCCCATATTTATGTTTATTGTCTTGTTAAAGTTTTTTCTCTCAGTGCATGTAATTCCCTCTTGTCACTTTCCATGTTGATCAACCCTTACTTTATGTCTGCTCTTTTTTTGCATTCTTATTTTTATAATCCTGATATTTCTCCTTTACATTTCTCTATTCTTGCCCACTGACTTGATTTGTGGTCCACCCAATCAGAAAGAATTTTCAGACAGATGTATAAATAATTTAAAGGGACAGTTAGTAGGGTTTTAAGTGTTTTATTAATCAAAATCAATGTGTTTATTCATAAATATGTCCTCGTTGGTGTTAAATGACCTCTGCCAGTGATCTGACTTTTCTTTGTAAGCTTAGAATTTCTCCTCTTTACCAGTGATGCCGGTAACGCGTTACTTAGTAACGCGTTACTCTAATTTTACCACTTTTTTTAGTAACGAGTAATCTAACGCGTTAATATTTCCAAACCAGTAATCAGATTAAAGTTACTTATCCAAGTCACTGTGCGTTACTATTTTTGAAATTTTCCTTAGTAAAATATATATTTTCTTGTATATTTCTTCTTGCGTCTCGGGAAGTGAAGTCAGGTGTGCGACAAGTCACGTTTTCAGCACGAGGACAATTCAGGTCACGTGTAAGCGACACAAACGTAAACAACGTACAATAGAGAGAGAAGAGTTCATCCACCCAAACAACAAAAGCTGGACTTCAGTGCAAAACCAGTAAGTGTGGGAGAGTTGAAGAACGAAAGTAACAAAGCGATTTTCTCCGAGCCCTGATAACATCTAAATCTCACTATGACAGCATATTAGCACATAACCTCTGAAAGAGTTGACAAATATCGCGTTATTTACTCACCGATTACCACGTGTAGATCCAGAACTGTGTTTTCAACCATGATAAGTACATTCCAAAAGCGGTCTTTTTTTCTTACAACGCGTTGTTTTCTCGTTTCATGTGCTACAATACTGATAAATCTACAAAGTATATAACATCCTGAAGACTTCTCAGTTTTTCAAAATAAAAGTAAGTCGAGTTTATAGAGTAAGTAGATCCTGTCGGGTCAAAAGTAACACTTGTTAGTTTTGTCCCGCTGCTAATACTGTGTATAATATGGTAAAAAAATTGATATTATTCTAATTTGATTTAATTTTATTTTCATAGTGTTCAAACTATTGAATTTTTTTTTAGTCTCAGCAATTTAAGTTTGTACTGTTGGTTTCTTTTGAAACATTTGATAAAACTGAAATTTAAAATAAAAATGTAATTTAATTATTTTTTACAAAGATAAATGACAAAATAAGTTTGCAGTTACATATTAAAGAGGTCATAGTAATATATATTTAATAAAAACAAGTGTAACACAAAAATCCATCATGTTTTGTTGTGTTACTTTTGACCCACCTGTGTGTTACTTTCGTCCCTGCTGTCAAGGTCAAAAGTAACAATTCACTACTCTTGTTTAAAGTGAAATTATACAGAAGTCGTTTTACATTTGTTCAAAATTCCAGCTGGTTTTGATAGACCACACTTGTGAGTTATTGACCACAGCAAAAAATATATCTCTGTCTAAAACATTAACTTTCAAAATTAAGTTTTTCTGAAAATGGCCCCTGCTCACCCCTATTTATGTTTAGTGAAGTCAAGAAAGACTCATATATATATATATATATATATATATATATATATATATATATATATATATATATATATATATATATATATATATATATATATATATTTTAGTTTTTTAAAACACAACAGTTCAACTTAAAATGTCAGGAGATACATTGTTGACGTTACTGTTAAAAATGCACTTCCAATAAAGTGAGTGTTGGCAAAACCGGTTGTCATTTTTAATGTTGAGGCAGTGGGGGTGTTGGCAGCTACTGGAATGTAACTAACAAAGTAACTTGTAATCTAACTTAGTTACTTTTAAAATCAAGTAATCTGTGAAGTAACTTAGTTACTTTTTAAAGGAGTAATCAGTAATCAGTAATCAGATTACTTTTTCAAAGTAACTGTGGCATCACTGCTCTTTACTGACATTGAACGGGTAAGTCCAAGGAGGCTTCCATGTTGCTCCCCCGTATTGATAAACTATAATAGCAGAGAGGGACAAAAAGCACTAACCTACCAATGCGTTTTCGTTCAGAACACGTGAACCAGCTGAAACTGACAAGGAGATCAGTGAGTACATAAAGGCTACCGTAGTTGCAACACGCATTTGGAAAAGCGAGGTGCTAGAGAGCACTATTCGTTTGAATGCAAAATACAATTTCACCGCTAGATGGGGGAAAATCCTACTTATTGTGCCTTTAACAACAACAATAATAAATAATAGTATTACGATTAAATGTCATATGACATAACTTTATATTATTTTATTATAACTTTATAAAATTATGAATAGGTACAAGTTTCCACCGTCAATTGTACACCGTTTGTAGTCTTCACTTACTTTATAGGTGTACATGCTTTTCAAAATGAAATGTTAAATATGATTCTTCAGTGATTGTTTATTCCACCTTTAGTGAAATGTAGCCTACATTATAGTTAAATCCGTGTGAATGTGGATTTGAAAATGGTGAAGCAAACAACTAAATGAAGATGCCTGGTTTTGTTCATACTGCTGCTATCTGTTTATCTGGTTCAGATGCTTTTGGAGATAGAGACATAACTCCTGGAAATATTGGATTATAGGCCTGAAAAGGACAGTCCTTTTCACACCTCAACAAAATGATATAAGAGCTTACTAATGACTTCATGCAGTGTTGACAGTCTGTTCTCCACAATAAATCTGACATGATCTGATGATCAAAGATAACAGACTTTGTTATGATGAGATTACCTTCATCTTTAACCAAAAGCCCCATCTCAGACTAATACATGTGTAGGGATTTTTGACAAGGGGAAAATAGAAGTGACTGAGTTGAATTATGGCAGAATGTTTTTTGTTTCCGATAATATAAAAACCTTATTTTAATTAAATAATTATCTGCTAAACATTAAAGAAATGATTTATGTAATATTGAAAAGCATCTATGGTAAATAGTTACTGATAGAATACACCAATGCCAAGGTTTTAGGAAAGTGGTTTGGTTATGTGATATTTACGTTCTGTGTGGTCAGATGAGCAGTCCGGTGGTGGCCCATAGGCCACGTGTCAGGCTTTTCCATGCTGCAAATGGTTCAGTTCAACAGCCTTGAACATGAAGTGCTGATCTCCGGGAAGCACCGAGAGGATCCTGTCAATATGGAACATGCAGACGCCTGTAGTCGGTGCAGAAGGTCCATAACAAATCTGGAACACGCAGATGAAGGTCCCTTAAAAGGTTTGCTTGTTGCAGATGTCTGTGATTGCCTTTCTGTTTTAGATTGGATGATAAGGACAAATGCTGTGGACCAATCAAATGTCCTCCTCCTTCCAACTTTAAAGGCGCTCTAAACGAATCTGTGTGACGTCACTTTTTGTTGATGTTTGAACTGTTTTCAAACAAACAGAGCGTAGCTAACTCCTCCCTCTCCTTTTCCCTTTCGTGCTTTCATGAACGCGCCCAACCCCCAAATCCTTCTTGTCGTTTATTGGCTGGAACACTTTGTTATCGTTTCTGTTTGTAGGTTTGGGCACTTTGTTTTTATTGCAGTTTGTGAAGCCTGGGCTGTACAGAGATCACGTTTTTTTTACATTTGATCAGCGGACAGGCAGCAAGCAGATAGTGAGGAGATGTTTGCTGTATGTAACAAAAAAGGTTTTATGGTCTAAAATGCGTGAATTCGCTTAGAGCACCTTTAATACTGAGGTCGGCCATGAAAGATATCGGTCAGTCTCTTACTGTATCTGATCGACCTGGACACTTGTTTGTGTTAACCCACCAAAATCCAATCCAAATAGAGCAGTTGGGGAGGGGTCTGGAATGCTTGTTATCTGCTGTTCCTAAGTGTAAATTTGAGTTTAGACATTTTCATAATGTTTATACTGTAGTATTATGTTATTTTATTATTTTCCCCTTTGAAGCATTGTGCTGCCCCTTACGAAAATTAACCATGTGGTTTTATTACAGTAAAATTAAAAAAATAAAAACATGGTTACTGTAGTAAAACCATGGCACATCACTATATGTGCAAAACTGTTAAATCTAGGATTTTTATCCTTTATGTTTGTGATCTTTCAAATTTTTAAAAAATCTTATAAGATGTAAAAAAATCTTTTGGTGTGTACCCAGCATTACTCTTGTTGTCCTAAGCCCAGGACAATGGTCATTCTTTCTCGTGGGAAAGTAAGGTGTTTTCATCATTTATAAGGGGTAGTCAGTGATTTTATTGTTGTCCGAATGCAGAATGTCAGTGTTTTTCTCCGACTACCCGCATAAAAATTCCCAGCCAAATTACCTACTTTTTGACAAACACCAGGGTTGTGTGGTAATTTAATTGCTGTCCGAATCCAGATTTCTAAGTTTATAAAAAGGGGATCAATGCAAAAGTCATTCTGCACTTCCTTTTGACTGAAAAGCACCATATGGTCACACGCTCAGCGTTTATTCTGCATCAGTGAAGCGTCTTTCTTTTCAAGCATTTTAAACACTGACACCTTCATTACTGAAATGACAAGAAGTAGACTATGGGTACAATTTTTATCGCTCTTCCAGAGTGATATAAATAAAGAGAAAATCACAAAAATATTTAAAATATCTATTATCAGCAGCAAGTGCTAAATACAATTTAAAAATTTATTCAATTACACAACAATATTACATATACATAAAATCAAATTTCCAGGTCATGTAAATGATCACTTAATAGGGTATATGTGTAACTTATTTCCACATTCCTGTTAAACATAGCTGATCACTTTCGGTACTGTATGCTCTATGCTGACATGGTGCTTTTTTCAAACATGAAGTCTTTAGGAGCTACCAAAAATGAGAATAACCAATGTCCAGTGGATGTGCTTGTTACATGTTATACCTAAGTAAAAGAAAATGTACTAACTTTTTTTTAATACTTTATAGCTTTTAACAAGGGCATTTTCTTCTGATATACATTCAGATATTAGAATATGAAAGAACATAACACAAATAATACTATTAATAACAATAACAAGCTAAGATAGCACACACATTTCCAGGTGTTTCGAATTATAAAATCACACATGCACTTCATCCAAATGCATGTATTTTATCACGGTAGAGGCATGCAAATATATTTTTACAGACATCCTCATGAAACAATTACCATCCGTAAAGGTCTCTTACAGTATAAACAAATGATTAGCATCCACAGGACATGATTGGGATTGTGTTGCTTTGTCGCTATACGTGTCACTTGTAATGTGTACCAATGCATTTTTTATTGGTAATTTTTTGATTGCTAATGGGCTATTGCTACAGTTTGACTGGACATCAAAATCAGCATTACAAATCTACAGTAATATGATATAGTAGGTGAAGGCAGGATCTACATTCAGATGTGTTAAAAAAATCCAAAAGACAGTCAATGAATCCAAACATGAGTGACCATTCATAAACATGAATGTACCACCTGTACTAATATAGGGTGACCATACGTGCCATTCTTCCTGGACGCGTCCTGGCCAGGATTTCGGTTTCGTCTTTCGGAAGTCGTATTTGTCGACCGCATACATCATATAGGTTTATTATTAACTCTTTCCCTGCCAATGACGAGTATTTCCGTCTTTCCGCAACACCGCTATTATCCACCAGGTGGATACGCAACTTTTTAAACCTGGAAGTATTGCCCTATGGCAAGCTGCTGCATGTCCGTGTCTGTTTTAAAGATCGCTCTGAATGGAATCTCTATGAAAAGTCCGTCACAAAAATGGAATTATCTCTGCTTTTTGCTCAAAATGTGGTGTTTTTGCAGAAACCTACCCATATTCAAAAGCTGATTACAAAAGAACTACTGAAGGTAGGATTAAATATTTTTTTTTTTTTTGAAAGCAGAGGGTCTGTTCTTTCATTTGGTATATTGTATGTTTATATATTTAAAGAAGAACATTTTCTGGACGGCATTAAACTTTTGTGAAAATCTTGAAAAACGCTGGCGCTGGCTGGCAACTTTTTTTAAATGCTGGCGGTGAAAGAGTTAATATTACAGAAAAGCAACCGTTACATTTTAAGGTAAGAATGAAACTACAATTGTATGTCTTATGTTTTTAACTGAATGGCGTATGCGGTCAACAAATACAAACTTATCTAATGTGCAGACTACTTACCTTGCTACTTGTTACAGTGTTGATCTCTGTGTACAAGTATTCAAGTTGTCCTCAAGTTTATCCAATTCATCATCCAAGTCATCTCCCTGATAAGCTCATCTTAAGTTATCCCCATTGTTCCTGTGGTATTCCCCTTGCGTGTGTGTTCCAACTACCTGTTAAACATACATTGATTACTCGACTGTGGACTTAGATCATCAAATATTTACAAACCTGCGTAACTGTCTGTCGGTGTCTCTGTTGTGCCTAAATAAACGTACCTGTTGTTGGTTTACCATCTACTTGTTTCAGTCTGGATCATTCTGAGCTAGACCATGACGACAAACCTAACAGGAACACCCTCACAAGATCCATTCCACAAACTAGTACATTTACTACGACAATCATTAAAACTTTTGTATTATCACATTAAACCCTTTAGAACCTGAAGCAAAAATATTTTTTTTGACTGTCATATTCTATCTAACACAATGTGCTATCATCAAGTGCAAGATATTAATTTAGAAAATTAATGGCTTTCAACAAATTACAACTATTACGTTGGCCAACTTATTTGTCAAGCCAACACTGTTATTGTTTTTAACTTATTAGTGGTGTTGCATTTATGCGAAGCATTACTATTGTTATTCCTCGGGGTTGTTTACGTTTTATTCTTTTCTTTTTCTTCTTCATCATCTTTTTCTTCTTCGCTAATGTCCTAAACTTCATGTGGACTTTTGTTCTCGTGGCCTTAAATTGCGTGTGCTTGCTTAGTTTACGAATCCATGGGGTCTGTCATTTTTACACTCTTTATGTGCTCACCAGCGCCCCCTTTGCACCCTTGATGTGGTCTTTGGCGAAGCCCACGCTGGTGCAGGCTCAACACACTTTAGCAAACCCAGATATCCTTGCGAAAGAGCGATTAGACGACAGATGGGAGGAGTCAGTCATATTTTCAAATTTGAATGTCATGAAGACATGGGGGTTGGTTTATATCACTCAAACTGGGAAGCAACCTTTGCAGTATCATCATTGGCCACTGCCAAGCCAATTTCTAGCAACCAAAGACAGTACCCTAGCAACCGATTAACAAAGTCGAAATCTCTGCATGAGAAGATTGTAGAGACATAGGGGTTGGTTAATATCACTCAAATTGGAAAGCAACCTTTGGGGTATTGTCATTGGCTTGCTAAGCCAATCCTTAGCAACAGATTAACAAAGCCTATATCTCTGCATCAGAACATCGTAGAGTCTATCAGGTCTTTTAATCATGTTAGCTTGATGTTAGTTTCATGCTAAATTAAAGCATCATGCTAGATTCATGTTAAATCATGTGAGCTTCATGTTTAATCATGCTAGCATCATGCTAACATCATGTTATTGAACGGACTTTCTTTTCCGTTGCATTCTCACGGATTGGTTACTCGACTGCTTTTTCCTATTTTCAAACCATTGTCGCTTCAGTTTAGGGTTAGATTTGGTGTTTGCGTTAGTATGTCACTGTAATTAGTTTATACTATTTTTTCTGATGTATTCTTTTATATTTTCTAAATTTAATCAATTGTCTCCTGGTGTTGGGATTAGAGTTGGGTTTGGGTAGGGATGTCATTTTTTTGTAAATCTAACCTTAAACGGAAACGACAATGGTAAGAAAATAGGACAAAACAGTTGAGTAACCAATCCGTGAGAATTCCACGGAAAAGAAAGTTCGTGGCAGGGCCACGGAAATATGTGAAGATCCGCCACGGAAAATCGTGAGATCAGGTTGATACATATTGCATGTGCACTTATTTGTAGCGAAAATAAGAAAACAAGATTATGAAGGAGGAAATGGTTGGGAAGACTCCTCCTCGAACTTCCAGCTGCCCTGTACAGTATGTTGCTCTCTCATTGGCTGTAGGTCATCGCCCATGTTACTTTCAGTCAGAACACATTTCACATGGCATGATTTTTTGAATCGTCTGCGATTCTCTCAGATCGCGTCTTTGATAGTTCAGACTGTTTGATTGTCACTCACGTTACATCTAGGTCACCAAGTTGTCTCGGTGTCAGATAAGATCATCTTAATTTGGCTACATTGTTCCTGTGGTATCCCTCATGTGTTCTATCTCCATGTTAATATCTGTAGAAAGATACATTGATCATTGACCTGTGAGAGATACTTATCTGATACTGTGGACTTATTATATAATCAAAAATTTACATAGCTACTTCAATGCTTTCCCTTGTGTTACTATTTTGCCTAAATAAACGTATCTGTTGATGATTAGACTCAACGTCTCTCAGTCTGGGTCTTTCCGTGACAATAAAAAAGGATTACAGAGAAATGTAAATTCTGTTATCATTTTTATTACTCTGTAAGGGGAAAAATTATAACAAGACCCTTAAAGGAAATATCTTTTAAGTTATGTATTTTTAATAAATTTAAACATTTATGTGTTAATGATAATACAATAAACCAATAAAATAAAATAAAATAAAATAAAATAATGTTTATCAGATCATAGCATGCAACTTTGGCATTTTCATATAATTATGTGTTAAATGAAATTAATAAACACAGACGGTGGGTCCTCTTTGAAAAAAAGAACTGATAACAGTCAAAACAAATGTTACTAAATGACTAAACACACCCATGATCAGGAAAATGATTGAATCATGGTACTAATCAACATCACCAAGAAACAAACAATAGAATGTTGTCTATTTTGGATGTTATTATTACACTATGGGCCAGTTTCCCGGACAGGGTTTAGATTAATCCAGGACTAGCAATGGCACTGGCATAGGTTAAAGCCGCTCTATGCATTTTCCGTTTTTGTCAAACAGCGACCCCTAGAGTCTTGCAACTGTCGTAATTCCCCCCGCCCCCACTCTGTACACCTCAGAAGATAATGACCAGGTAATGTTTCACAATTTCATACAAATATTAGGCTACTGCATAGTCTACTAAACTACAGATGATGGTAATAGAATAATAAGAAGTTTATTCCAAGTGTAGAGTGCATATAATAATAAAGTAGCCTACCGCGTTTGCTTGCTTATAAAATTTTTACATGATTGCAGATAAATCACACGTAAACAGTTTATAGTCTATGTCTACTGTATCATTTCATTTGTGTTTTTTATTGTAAAGTAAACATTACAAAATGCCATGACAAAGTTAATTGTGTACGTTGCATTATTTCATTACATTGGCCATTATAATGTCATTATACATGATTATTGCTATTTATCATTATAGTTTGCAAATTGTTCATGTTTACACTATTTACAATCTCTAGGCTTATTGTCCTGATAATTATGTGAGATATTGACAACTGTTGTCATGATAATCGCATGACATACTACAGGCAAGCGCAACAACATACAACATAGACCGCAAACAAGTTTACAAATGAGAGATTTACTTACTAGTCCATCAACAAGATTGGCAGATCAGCATCCCATCCAGTGCTGTGTTTTAGCTCACGCCAACGAGTAAAAACCTGACCGAGTGGGACTCTTGTCCGGTTCCTAACGCGGTCAGATTCTCTTTTCCTATTCTCTTCCGAACGCGCTTTCTTAACTTTTCCATCGTTGAGCATCACATCTCAAATCCGCGCGTGCAGTTGTTGTTTATAGGCTTGTTTTACTTAATGCGGCACTGCAAGAACCGACAGCTGGATGACGTCAAAGTATCGCGAGAATGATCCGAGAAATCATACGAAATGTAATTTCGTCTCGCTCTCACGCCACTTAGACATCATCCGTCTTTCAGTTCTAGCACGCCGTACGAAGTCGAACAAGCCTAACGTGTGTGACATCGTTTCCGTAAAGCAAGTCGTCATTCTCGCAAGATTTGTCAGGGGCGCTCCTCTTAAGCTTGCATTGCTGGTTTTTCTAGCAGCGTCCTCCCCGAGCTTCAACAGGAGGATTATTCACCCTACTATGACTTTGTTTACCACCGAAATAACTTTGAAGCTGTTATATTAAGGTAGAATAACTGCATATTGTTTCTTTAAGATATATGTCAGGACACATGGAAACGGAAGACTAAAATGTGTAGGCAGAGTGTATTTACATATCTAATGAGTTGGGTTACAACCATAGAGTGTAAAAAATATGGACGTATTGTCTGTGATATTACCCATAGGTTTGTGAAGAGCTTTTTTAAAGCTTAAGTAGACGGTGCCTGTCATCGCCATCTTGGCCGTGCATCACTGCGCATCACTCACGGATAACTGAAAATGTGTAAAGAGACGGAACATGGGTGAAGCTGAGGTGACTAGTTGCTGAAACCATGCCCACCTAGCTGGATTCTAGTGACAGCAGTGGCAGTTCACCTGTCACTCAAGTGGCCACGCCCTTAATTACGCATAAATTTAAGGCTTAATATAATTTAAACGGATGAGTATAAAAAAATCATCCCCACACAGTTGTCATGAAAGGCAAAATTAGCTATATAGACCAAAACACTTTTTGTACCAGGCTGTTGACATATTTTTTCTGCTCTAAAGATGGGCTTTTTAACATGGGGGGGTCTATGGGGATTGACTCCCTTTTGGAGCCAGCCTCTAGCTCGTCAATGAATTGCAGTTTAAGTATTGACTTCATCAGAGAGATTGGAAGGTTGCCCCTCGGTTAAAACTGGCATAATTAACTCTGCCAATTAACTCCAACTCTGAACAACAATTTACTCTTTAGGTGTTGAATTCAACTCAGAAATGTTTAACACTGAAATTTTAGCTTTCCAATTTTTGCTGTGCAGGCTCACATATGTGTATATCAAATGATAATTTATCAGGATGATTGAAAAGATTTCAAAGAAAAAACACTTCACAATAGATAAGATAAAAGTCATTCCTTCTAGTGTATTATGTGTTTACTGTCATGAGTATTTGCCCATCAGTCCCTGCCCATCTTAAGATGGAATAAATTCAGCAGACTCTGTCATCTAGCGCACCGTTCAATAACAGAAGAGTCATCTGCTCAACAGGTAAGATGGGTTTCTAATTGTATTAAGGAAACCTTTATTTACTGCTTATTTACTAACATTGTCGATGTTATGTTATGTTGTTGATTTTTATGCGGCGTTGTGTGTGATATTGTAAAGTCAAGAGTCTTGGTTCATTCCCGATTTTAAAGCTACACTGTGTAGTTTTTTTAAGTTAATTCTTAGCAAAAACCCATGTGTTCGTTCAAAAATATGTGCTAATTCATGTGTAATTACTTCCACCTACTAAGTGTAGAATCTGTTATTTAGAATACATACGGGCGAGTCACTCAAATGGCTGAATCCATGTTGTGCCTCCATCTTTGAAATACATTCGCCGACGAGGAACATTCCTGAAATTCAAGCTCCGCCTTTCGCGCTTTCAGACTCCACTCTGCATACATCATCAAGACAGTCTTTTTTCAGAACATTAACAATTATAAAGCTGACAATTATTTTTAGTTAATTGTAAATTGAAGTATGCTTATGACTTGCGAATGTAATGCTCAGTTAACCTAAATAAACCAGACTTGATAACGTATGCAGCCTGCATATGCGACCTGCGTATACTGACTTCAGATTGAGAAACAGCCGCACACCGTGATGATCCCACGATCTAATGCTTTGATTTAAGGCAGATTTGAAAGCCTGTTGAAGACCTATTCTCGAGGACATTAAAACGAGTCGCCAAGGAAGCGAAAAAGAGATTTAAAATGACAACGTGACAGGAAAAACAACAAGACCAAAGTCAATATTGGAGTAACTTTAGTTTTCCAAGATGTAGCTCATGAGGCTCAAAGATGCCGAAGTTGCATGCTTTCTATCTTCTCCACAGGTAGTTCAGCATATTCGTTTAAATCTATACAGTCTATGCTGTACACTTGAAGTTTTATAGTTCCTTGGCTAACTGTAACACTTCATCTTGTTAGTGTAAACTCGCATGTGGCTAAATGTGTTTGAACAGCCACACAACGTCTCTCCGCCCATTTATGTAATCTGAGGTACTGAGATCAATGTTTTACATCTTTTCTGACCACTAGCACAAACAAATGGTGTACAGCTCTATTTTAGCTTTTCATTGATAAAACTAAAGGCCATTTCACATGGTACGTGACAAGCGGTACGTGAAAATCGCTGCACTGCTTCAGCTTTTCGCTTGTATTAGAAGCCTTTGTGCAGCATTTAGTGCAAATATGTTTATCTTCAACGGCGACTGCCATGAAGTGCCATGTTCAGAGAAGGGACAGGATTTGGGGTGCACAAGCAAGACACGTGTGGACCAACTCCGCTTCACCTCTGTAACCGCCACCGTTTTGACGCTTTCCGCACGTCTCCTATTGAAAAATAACTAAACACTTGCGGTTGCCGCGTACCATGTGAAACGCCCTTAAAGCGGCTGATCTGCGCCTTTCACTAGTTTCATTTTACAAGCGTGTGAAAGTTATGCGATCTCTTTTTAGCAAATGCGCTGAAATATCAGAGAAAGCTCTTACAGACAAAACATTGTGTAGCATGTTTACTTACAACACAAGCAGTGGACTCTGACATAATATTAGTTTGCGTCCATTTAAACCCGTCATTTCTCTCGCTCATGTTTAAATGACAGGAGAGGGATTTGTCCACAGTCTCCACAGACCATCCGCTCAGTAATCTGGAGAAGCGGTCGAAAGTGGACAAAAGAGACGTAAACGTGATGAGTCTCAATCGTCCACTCGTGATCTGATTAACAAAAACACATCTTATTACCAAGTGTAACAGTCCCTAGGATATTTTTCCTCACGTCAATGAAAAACGAGTGTCTAAGCTAGAAAGTAATATTCAGTTGGTTGTCAGATAGAATTTCACCGCTAGATGGGAGTAGATCATACACAGTGAAGCTTTAACGACTAAACTTAAATTAAGTTTTAATTCAGGACACATTTTTGTCAAAAGTTTTATCAACTATTTATTATGTAATCCCAACTGTTTGATATTTTCAGTGAAACAGCATTTTATAAAAATCTGATTGAAAAACAACAACAGGAGCAAGAACTTCTTAATGGACACTATGGCATTCCTGTCTATCTTACTGCTTCTCTGTGGTGAGTTTTTACAGTTGTTCTTAGTGAGGTACATGTAAAGGGTTGCTGCATTTTATAAAATCAGTTTTAAACTATTTCAACCAGTTTGATTTGTGTCAAACTGTGTCCAGCTGTGCTAGAAAATATGAAATTCAATAAAATAGAAGCTTAATTAAGTAAAAAAACTCTGATGTTTTGTAATATTATAATCTAAGCATTTTGTCATGCTCATGACTAGTATTGGATCGCTTCAGTCAGTCACTTAGGCTTTGTCTCAATCAACTCCCTTGTTCAGTAGTCTGGGCACTGATCAGGGAGTCGGCCATTTTGAGAGCTGTCTCAATCGCAAAATCCTTCCAGTTCATTGCAACGTTCGTTCCCTTATTTACAACCTCGGGAGCTAGGGAATGGATTGAGACACAGGGAAAGACATCACGTTGATGACCAACGTGTTGGGAGCTCACTTTGGAGAGACAGATCTGCTTTGTGTATTTAGAAAGAGCCAATTAGTGTTGCCATGCAGTATTTGCATCTGATGATCAGCAGGTGCAATGCATCACCATTCTTTCGCTTTGGGGCCAAGCAGTATCTGCTGCCTAAGAAGTGTGTATGTCTGTTCTACAGAGAGAGAATGAGCTCTTACCCAAGAGATGTTGGCATTACGGCAATGCCGTGGTGGTTCCCCTTTCAAGTGTGGTGACATCTACCCATGCATGCTTCAGCTTCACAAAAAGTGACGTTACCTACAGTATATCCGAGTGAAACTGGCTTCTGCAATGAAACAAGGTAGGGCTGGATTTGAATTCGTCCATCGAGATCTGATTGGATCATTTAAAGTTGGGTTGTGTTGCTAATTGCTAATGGTAGCAATCTTCTCCTGGACCCCACTGAAGTGGGTACGCTTCCCAGTGTTATATAGGGCATCACCAGCAGATGCAAATACGGCATGTCAATATTCATTGGCTCTTTCTGAGTACACGTAGAGGATTGGTCTCTCTAAGCGAGTTCCAAATACATCGCTTATCGATGCTGATCTGCCGCACACTGCCCTGGTGCCATTCTTCACCTAGGTGCATAAAGAAGAAACAAGCTCTCGAGCAGCTCCTGTAATAGACATTGTAAGCCTTCCTCTCTCATCAGCTGGGCCACTAAGGGCTACACGGCTGTCCAGGAGCGGTTGGTTGCGATGCAACTGTGTCCAGCCACTGCAAGCTGCCCTTGCCCTCGTGGGCTTACTGTATAAGCACTCATCCGCTCTGACGGGCAGTGCCTATGGAACCTATCAGCCCTGCACATTATGGCGCTGTTGCAGATTTATCAGGCCAAGGCACTGAGAGACCTGCACGAGGGTGGGCTCAACCTAACAATATTGCAAGACCTTTGTGTGGCTACTAACCTGGTGCTTTGTGCGACCAAGGCTGTGCCTGGCTGATATGAAGGATGCAGATAACACACACTTTCTTAAAGCTCCCATATCCCAGGCCAGCCTTTTCGGGGAAGCGTTCGAGAGCTTTGCCTAGCAGTTGACTGCACCACTCTATCCCCCGGAGGAGGGCCAGGTGGAGAATCTTTTGTTTCATCTTCTTTTAGCTTTTCAGCCGGTACCCACATACAACCAGTAAAAGATTGTAAAAATTCCTTAAGGAAACAGCATGGCTACCAAAGAACAAATCGTTAATTGTTGCAAAGCAGATTTACTTGAGTAGATGTAAAGGAGAACACAGAAAATCAATAGATAATATAAGAAGTAGAATATAGCAGCTAAGGATAAACCGTACAAGGGCGCGTATTAATAATGTAATGTAAAGTGCTAAGTTTAGCCAAAGTTGGCTGACTCTCTCGGGGACGAAAACCCCCCTAGGAGAAAACCCTGTGGGAAAAACTCCTAGAAGGACAAAAACCCTTGTGAGAAATTAATATATATATTTATATATATAAACAGGGTAGGGATAGGAGGCGGGTAAGCGGATTAAACTGGTTCAGCCGGTGGTCGTTGGTCGCGCATCGGCTGGGCATCACGTTGAAGGACAGCCAGTAGATCAGTGGTGTGATGACCTTCACAGCAACAGGAACTGGGTCTGTTTGTCCCATGAGACAGGGAGAGAGAAACAGAATTCTATTAGCGTAGGGGCCGGTCGCATGAAACGCAAGTGTCATGCAGTACTGTGGTTTAAAAACGCTCGGTTCCAGACAGGCTACCTATTGCAGCAATAGTATATTACCCATATGAGGTATGTGAGTGCTTTGTTCTAGACAAAATAACTATTGCGGGACAAGTACAATTACTGGACATTTTATGTGAATGCTTTGTTAAAGAAGAATGTCTTAAGTTTAGATTTATGAACGCGTGCTAAGTGATATAAACTGTGACTTATTCAGTTTTTTTATTATTTTTTATTTATTTATTTATTGTCTCTGTTACATTCAGTGCTTTCTTCCAGAAACAACAGACCATATGTCAGCTTCAAGTCAGTGCATATCACTTAGCACATCGTTCATGGCTCGACTTGTCGAGTCTGTTTTTCAAGATGTCTGCTGTCTGAATACGCGTAATGTGCTGGCTTTATAAAGAAGCTTCTTATTAAACTGTTTGTACACTTACAAAGTTCTTAATGCTTCGGTTTGCATGCAAGGACCCTCATTATGCTACTGTGGTAGTGTGAGGCTATTTTGAGCTTTATTGGTGGTGTTAACTAGCGATTTACTTGTACTTGCTCTTTGCCCCATATACTAGCGCTATACGCTAATCTGTTTTTATTGATAAAAAACTATTTACATTCGATTATCATGAAAACACATCCCAGAGAACAATCTACTCGGTCACCATGTGTTAATTACCCCTAGGTTCATTTTTTACCGGAGTTGTCCTTTAATGAAAATAATATGAAAATAAATCCATAAAATGGGCAACCAGTCTTTGGAAGAAGAGGAGATCTCTGTCTCCCTCTTTAAATGACCTGTATGAATGGATTTTATTCCCTATCAAATTAAGGTCTAATGGACAGTAGAGATGTTAGTTAAACGGTTTTAGGTATGATATTATGAAAGAAAAAAGCACTAAAAAGACCAATAACCTTGATTATTAACCTATTGACACAGTATACACCATTTCCCCATGATATATCTACTTACAAGGCATTTGCCCACCGGCAACTATAGTTGCCGCTTGGACTTTTGACTAAGTATATAAAAAACTATAGATCTCTTGTAAGATTTGTTTTGTTTGGATGACTCCAGAGACCTTCATGATTATGTAGATACATAAATGTCAACCAAAAATACTTGTTAGTAAAATGAAAATTACCTTTCTTTTGGAGGGTTTGCCTTCACCATGTTTCTTGGAAGAAGAGGTAAGAAGTTGACAGCCTCATGTGACAGGAAGGAGATAAATACCTTTTCTTTCTTTTTTAAATCCTTTATTTGATTGTTAGCTTGCATGTCATTGAGAAATAAAACATGGATAACATCTAAAAAATTCTTAAAAAAAGGAAAATGACAACTATGCACTGTGGCAACTATAGTTGCCGGTGGGCTGAAATGGGTTAAACAAAAAACAAGTTATTTCGAGTCTATTTATTAAACAAAAAACAAGTTATTTCGAGTATATTTATTAAACAAAAAACAAATTATTTCAAATCTATTTATTAAACAAAAGACAAGTTATTTCGAGTCTATTTATTAAACACAAAAAGTTATTTTGAGTCTATTTATTAAACAAAAAAGTGATTTCTAGTCTATTTATTAAACAAAAACAACTTATTTCGAGTCTATTTATTAAACAAAAAAAGTTATTTCAAGTCTATTAAACAAAAAAAAAGTTATTTCGAGTCTATTTATTAAACAAAAAAAGTTATTTCGATTATATTTATTAAACAAAAAACAAGTTATTTCGAGTCTATTTTTTAAACAAAAAAAGTTATTTTTAAGTCTATTTATTAAACAAAAAAGTTATTTCCTGTCATTTTACTCAAGCCCGAGTCAAGTCTCAAGTCATGAATGTCAAGTCAAATTCAAGTTGACTTATTTAAATATTTGTCAAGCAAGTCTCAAGCCTTAAATTTGCGACTTGAGTCTGACTTGAGTCAAGTCATATGAACCGAGTCCCTCATCTCTGGTTCCAGAAGGATCATCTTGGTGCTCCATGAGATTAGCATTTCACAGCACTTTGGGTTCAAGGCTATTGAACTAAACCAAACTCTTTCCCATTTGCGGTGCGGAAAAGCCTGACCAATAGCAGATGTGCCACTACCAGACTGCGCATTTGACCGCATAGGCCACACTTAACCAAACCTCTTTCCATAGACCTTGGCATTGGTGTATCAGTTAATATGCTTTTAAGTCAGTGCTTCTCAAATAGTGCGGCAGGACCCCCAGGGGGGGCTCGAGGCGACACCAGGGGGGGCGTGCGAGACCCCGGGGAAAATACTTTTTCAGGAAGTGATTTTTTTGCACTGTCACTTAAAGACATTACACCCCAATCACGCTGATAAGCCGCTTGAGTTTTTTATTCTTATTTATTGATTATATTTAATTACATTTTTCAGTATCAAGTGGTCAAAAAATATTATACTTTAAAGGGCCATTTCACCCATAGGAACATTAATCTTTATGGAAAGTGAGTCATATTTGTAGTCAAAATGTAACATAAATGTAGAATTTTGTGCCTATTTGACAGAGAAAAGACAAAATGTGACTTTAGAGCACATTTGTATGAAAAACTACAACTGCCACTATGCACCACAATGCACAGCTCTGCAAGCCACTCCCATTACTCGGAACACGGCTCAGACATGCTATTATGTACACAAATGCCACGTTAGTAAAACCAAGAAAATAGCCACCACCACTGTGTCTGACTGACACCAATCATGACTTACTTTTAAACGTGATGTTACATTGTGGTACACACAATAACACTCTGGCCTGGTGTGTAGCAAAGTCTTATTCAAACAGTAACGTGCGGTTTCAGATCCGCAGTACAAATGTCTTTCCAAGTACTTAAAAAAAGTGTATACATTTTAAATGTTTATTTAGTTTTACCAATTTTCTTTTTGTCTCTTGTTTACTGTAATTACATTTGTGTTATTATTGGCCTCACTGGTCTCACAATATAGACATATAAAACACCGCTCAGATATGCTATTGTGTACATAAATGCCACGTTAGTATAACAAAAAAAAATATAAACACTCACTTTAGTCAGACGTCCGTTTATCCCTGCATCCTCCACACAAACGCGTCCCCTGCATAATATCTCCACAGACGCGCTGCCTCAGCTCTTGGAGCTTGTGCTCGTAAACCGAAACACGTCTTTGAAATAAGCACGCGACCAGAAACATTCACAAAACAAACGTCCATATCCTTATCTGATCCAGAAATCTTAAACCGAAAGCAAACGGCGCGAGTCCGTCCAAGCTTATATACTCCGCAGCGCGTCTGCTCGTAAACCGAAACATGTCCGTGAAATAAACGTTCCAAACGCGCGCAAAGTTCCTCTCTTGCATAGAAACCTTCACCAAACAAACGTCCATATCCTTATCTGATGCAGAAATGTTATAAAGAAGCCACACAGCGAGAGAACAGGCAAGTTTCTCTACGCAGCAGAGGCCGATGGTTGCTGCGTCTTCACCGGGCTCCTCTACCAGCCGACGCCCAGGCTCCGGCTTCTCCTCGGGCTTCTGTTCCTACATCTGCCTCAGCTCTTTGCAGTATTGTGGCTCATAAAGGTGCAATGAACAGCGGATTAGAGCATCACGCTTGTAAAATCACCCTCTTCCATGTAATATTGATTAACTTCCACTGTTATTGTAACATGAATTCTGGCTCGCTCCACAACTTCTGTTTAGCTTAGCTTAGCATAAAGATGGCGGCTGGTCGTTTTTTTTGGGTGTGTTTTAGTATATTTTCTTAAGTCCCACCCACTTATCTGTAATTGGTCTGAAGCGTGAGTGGGTCCCACCCATAGCCCCCACCTTGGAAAAATGAGGAATGAGTGTCTGTAGTCTTTCACACTCAATAGAGATACAGGATTTCCTTCTTTCAATGACGCAAAATGACGATTTTTACATCATTGAAAGAAGGAAGTGCCTCACTGAAATCAGTATTTCTCCCCTCTCAGGGGAAACTGAGGGAATGGTGCACGACCATTCAAAAACATGACTGGGGTTCTAACGGTACAAAGCTTAATGCAAATGGGTGAAGTTTCCCTTTAAATAAGGATTGTTTTTTTTTCAGGAAAATTGATGCATTTTAAGACTTTTTTGTTACAGACTAAAAAACAATGTTAATAAAGTTATTCTTTGTTGTAAGTTGATCGATATTTCTATTTTTGTGTTTTCTTTAATTTCAATAAGGATACAATGTTTTGCAGATGTGTCATTTTAAAGACAAATTGTACTATTTACAGTTGCGGCGGAGAGTTGGGCGGCGTGAAATGTTTACTTCTTCCTAGGGGGGGCGTGACAGAAAATAATTGAGAAGCACTGTTTTAAGTCAAAGTGTACTTTTCATAGATAGCCACGATTTTCATTTCAAAATGATGTCAACAGCATGTGGCTAAAAACTGAATGTTTCTCCTCAGCTTTTCCTCTTTCAAATGCTGTGGGCCGACTGAGAAAATTCTATTTAATACCTAGGAATGTCCCGACAACCAATACACCTCTAAATATTTGCAAACTGCAAAACTACACTGACTTTGTCACAGTTTATGATGAAGACGACAATACAGAGCTATATACATTGATCAGTAACATAAGTCTTCCAAGAAGTGCCTTGATTGGTGCCCACACAATTAACACAAACTATACCAGCAAATGGTCAAATGGTGATGACGTTACATTCACTCAGTTAAATGAGACTTGTGGTGGAATATGTGGAGCTGCGTTCAGAGCTAATGGATCATGGGAACTTCTTCCATACAGTACCAAAATATACTTCATTTGTTATGAAGAAGGTAATTATGTACCATCTGCTTATGTCTACATATCTATATATTATAATTAAACTAAATTAACTGCGTACTTCCCTATTTGCACAGGTGTTGGCCAGGCATCAGACAAATACATCTTAATCCTTCTAAACAAAAACTGGACTGAAGCTCAACTGTACTGCAGAAA
Organism: Misgurnus anguillicaudatus; assembly: GCF_027580225.2. Lineage (NCBI taxonomy): Eukaryota > Metazoa > Chordata > Actinopteri > Cypriniformes > Cobitidae > Misgurnus > Misgurnus anguillicaudatus. Next base: position 7,847,796 of record NC_073337.2, read on the forward strand.
GAATCACAATGATTTAGTCAGTATCAGAAATGAGACAGAAAATGAGAGCGTAAAGAGCATCATAAAAGATAGTGAATTTAATTTCTGGATTGGCCTCCTGTATGACAACATTGAATGGTTTGATGGTGCGCAATCTTCCTACAGAAATTATTCAAAAATACCCGACCAGGAAAAGCAGACATTACTTACTATAAACAATTCAAAGAAAACATGGATACAAGGGTCAAAAACTGGTTCCTTCAATGCTCTGTGCTACAGTAAGTGGAGATAATACTTTTCATGCATGCGTCAAATTTCAAATCACTCCTGGTTTTAAATTATATGCAGCTCTAAAACATTTACCTCAGTCTAGATTTGTATGTTTCTTTGTCAGAAAGCTTCATTCATGTGAGCTCTGATGAAATGTCTTGGGAGGATGCACAGAATTACTGCAATAGCAATGCTTCTGGATTACTGCAAATCGAGTCACAGAACGATCAGATAGAAACAGAGCGAGAATTACGAAGACAGAAGATTCCTGGTCCAGTGTGGATTGGACTAAGATATAAATTCACTTCCGGCCTCTGGATTTGGGCCAATGGTAGTTTTGTGGAATCCTGGATCAACTGGAAAGGAGGTTCTCAACCAGAACATCAGATGTCCCAGTATTGTGGTGCCATTGAGAAGGTGAACGGTGTGTTCAAATTGTCTGATAAAGACTGCGGATTTAAATTTAGAGTTTTATGTGAAAAGAGATAATTTGCAAACATTTCCAAACGCTGTTATTTAGATTCGCTAGAATGCTTATTCTGAATATTTTGTCATGTCTGACATTAGCACTCTCTTTTTCTGGACAAATGGGTTACCTCTGTAGTTAAGAAGTGTGTTTCATGTATCCATGTGTTCCAATCAAACGAGTTCAATGTAATTGTATTAATTTAACAATTTTTCATTAATGTACATTGAATAAATCAGTCTGTTTTAAAGGGGACATTTCACAAGACCTTTTTTTAAAGTGTAAAATAAATCTTGGTTTCCCCAGATTACATATGTGAAGTTTTAGCTCATATATGATAACATGTTAAAATTGCCACTTTGTAGGTGTGAGCAAAAATGTGCCATTTTTGGGTGTGTCCTTTCAAATGCAAATGAGCTGATCTCTGCACTAAATGGCAGTGCTGTGGTTGGATAATGCAGATTAAGGGGCGGTATTATCCCCTTCTGACATCACAAGGATTTCAATGATCTACTTTTTCAAATGCTTGCAGAGTTATTGGGTTGATCTTTTACACATTTTCTAGGTTGATAGAAGCACCCAATTATACCACCTAAACATAGAAAAAGTCCGATTGTCATGATATGTCCCCTTTAATGCTAAAATTAGTGATGGATCTTGAAAGGTCCAGTATTTAGAGTACTACAGAGATTAGGATAATCTGTCCTATCATTTTTGGGCAATACAATCATATTATGTACAACGCTGGACAGCAATGTAATACATTTAAGCTGGGGTACCGATATTTTTTGTACACTCTTAGAACGACAAGTATGTATTAGTGGTGATTCTGGGACAACACACTAAATGTGTGTCCCAGAATCCACCCATCTCTGTTTTATATATTGTAACAACCAGGGGCGCCACTAGCAATTGAGGGCCCTATGAAAGAATATGAGGTTGGGCCCCCTACCGCTCCCATTTTGCACCAAAAATACAAGCCAACCTAGTTATCTAAAATCTTTGTTTGCTGCAATTTAATAATACATACCTATAACGCTTGCTATTGTTTTTGAACACTATAATCAGTGTTCAAAAACAATAGCAAACAATAGCTTTGTTTATAAGTTACTTGCGCTTTGCCACGCACCACAAATCCAGCTTCCGCTGATCACGAGCGTGTCCCAAATGGAGGTGCCTCTCGAAACCATTGTTTTATTGGTAATTCTTTATAATGTCAATAACATTACTACTATTAGTGTTTCTAATAAAAAATTATCTTTGGGGGCCCCAAAAGTGCGTGTGCCCTTAGAATCGTCCTAACCCCCCCCTTAGTGGCGCCCCTGGAAACAACACATTTTGTATTACTTTTAACACAACTTGTGTTATATTTTAAAACAAAATCAACATAAAATGAAACATGATGTGTTAAAATTACACATAATGTGTTAAAAGCTTAACGCACAAAGATGTGTAAATAATTTCTCAGAGAGTACCACAAACTTTAAATTGTACTGTAATACAATGCATTATTACAGCAAAAAAGTAATACATCAGTCACACTTTCATTACTGTAGATATATAGATTTAAAACAGAGATTAGTTATTTTTTTATATTTGTCAATATATTATATTCTGTTCATCCATTATGTCCATATACAATTTGATTTATTTGACTTATTTCGATTTTCTATTATTTATACAGTTGCTTAATCTTACACTGTATGATGTATTGTCTTTATAATCAGATAAGGGATTGCCTTTCATTTTTGTTTGGAATAACATATGTTGAATCCGATTCTAGTTAGATGACGTCCAATTGGAAAACAATTATTCAATAAACTCATTTTATTTAAGCATTACTTCAACTCCTGTCTGTTGTTCTTCCTCTCCATCACTGAATCGACCTCGTGGTTTAGTAAAAGTGTTTGTAACTCACAACAGAGTTGACTAACATTGAATCTGATATTTCCTCACAAAAACAGATATGAAGTAAATAATTACATCTCTTTAAATATTAGAGCTTAACATTAGCATATTTCATCTTCATCCTAAAATCACACAATTCAAACTCAACACTACACTTATTGAGAATCCTATACAGAGATGAGACTTTGATCAATATGATTAACAACAGCAACACAGTTTACATCCAGCGGATGTCTTCAGTGTGAGAAAATACAAAAGCAGCAGCAGCCATGAGAAGAAAAAACTTTGATGGCTTTTCTGATTCTTCACAGCTCTAAACATCACATCAAACTCTTTCACTGGCCTTGCTTTTAACTTCTAAATATATTCTTGTTTTAAAATGTTATTTTATCTATTTTAATTGTCCAAATACCTCTTGGGCCATCGCAAAGGGTTGGTTTCAACAGTAAGACTAAGACAGCTTCGCAACTGTGTTTGATAACTATCAAACAGAGTAAATCAGATAACATAAGACCGCACATCTTATCAACAAACATGATATTAATATATAATTTATTATGTATGTCGTACTATCTCACAGTGTACTTTTATACAAATTAGCAGGCTATAATATACAAATGTACTGCATTAAACAAAATACATATACACTGTAAAACATGAATGTTACATAACACATGGAAGTGTTTTTGTGTTGCACTACGTGGTGCCAGCGACCCATTATGTTGAAACAAGCAAGTGTCACACCAAGAGCCTACAAAATCCTTTTAGCCTTGACTGTGTTTTATCTGATATTAAAATATTTTTAAATCTAATTCAAATTTTTAAAACATTTTCTGTTGTATTTTATCTTTGGCCATATGTTTTATATAAAACTGTGAACTGATGTTCTCTTAATGCTTTTTATAAAATTTATATTGCCATAGAAAATATTGTTATATTAAAGTTATACCTTGATGCAGCAATACATATATTATATATATATATATTAATCACAGATAAAATGCATGCAATACATAACAGCTAAAAAAAATTCTTCCTGTATAGTAATAATTAAAAATGTATCTGCGTGCATTTGCATGGACTAAATGACATCACTGGAATATAAAAGGTATTTTTCACAGAGCAGCTGTCAAATAGCACAACCTGCTCACATCAGGTAAGACTGTACTATTTTGTCTGTCTTTTACTAAACTAACATACGCAGTAAATTTAACTACATGATAACTCATGTTTTGTGTAAGCAAAGAATGTATAATTTTTTTTTGTTTGTATCTGCTTAGTTGCCTGTTTGAACTGTATAATGGCCCTATAAAAGCATTGTGAAATAGTGGAGTGGAGTTTTTTTTAAGTACAATAACATTTTGTAAACTATACTTTGCAAACATAAATACTTATTTTCAATGCGTATACATGCACTGTAAAAAAAATGCAGCACTTTTGTCAAATCAATATATATACAAAAATGTAGGTAAACAATTTTAACTTAAGTTATGTCAACTTATCACTGATCAAAACTTAAAATAGTAGGTTAAATTGACTAAAAAACAACAACAATTTGTTTTAACTTCATGCTGCATTTTTTTACAGTGTGTTTTCTTTGCTGCCTTAAATTTGTTTTGTTGAATCAACTCAGATTTACAAATTTCAACTAACTATTATACATCTTGACAGAAGATGAGTTGCTACAACTTATAATACATTGACTTATTTCAACTATATTGAAGTTATAACAACTCATCTCTAGTCAAGTTAAATAATAGTTAGTTGAAATGACTTGTACATCCAAGTTGATTCAACAAAAAATTTAAGGCAGTACATTTATTACAGTGTAGTTAAAATTGTGTTAAAAATAGTTTCTTTATTTCTCTTATTTTCTATTTCATTCTATATGCTCTGACTCTGAACAATAATTCAACAACTATTATTAATTTTTATTTTATACTATATGATGGCTCCATTCTGTAATGAATAATGATGATTTGTAGATACAGTGGTGATCATCATAAGGAAATGTAGGTAATTTTCTTTACTGCCCCCCCAAAGCCATCAAGCAAATTTGGGCTATAGTTGGAAAATAACTGCACTTATAGACCCCCTTCAAGGTTTGTAAACATTGAATGACTATCGGGTGCGCACGCAGCATGGGTTCAAACTGTTCATACCATCTAGGCTTTATAATTTAATCTAACAGGGCGGAAAAATGATGACTTACCTCAAATGAAGTGAGCACTACAAACACAAGCCTCTTTGATCTTTGCATTGTTCCAGTCTGCACATTAATTGCTTGCAGCCGCAGATGTTGTACACTGAAAAAAATGATTCATTGAATTTAATCCATTTTTTTAAGGTAAGTGGTTGCAATCAATTTATTTAAAGGATAATTCCGGTATTTAACACTTTGAGTCTCATTTCTGGTTTGTTTTGGATGAACTACAGTGATGGACACAGAAATTTCCACAATGGGTCGAGTCTTGACTTTTCGACTCATTTAGAAGCGTCTCTTGACTGCTTCAGAATGGAAGTCAATGGCCATGCACAAACATGACATTAAAAGAACACTTAACGTTCATTTTCAAAACTGTACTACTCACCGAGTGGTTCGTGGTGTTCGTTGATGATTAAAAACAAATATATTGGCGCAATGTATGATTTCAATCCGTGTTATTTGCTATAGTGGAACTATTTTTTCAGATACCTCACAACCGCGTATATACTTCCGCTCTATATTTGAGTCTGAAGCATGAATGAACGTAGTCCAACAAACTGTAATAAAACGGTAGCATACTTTCAAAATCAAGTTTATTTATAACACTTACAACATCCAATATGTTTTTTTCATCACCACAACAATAAGGAAGATATTTTGCAGAAACCCCGGTGCTCCATCATGCAATTCAACAGATCCGCACACTTTAAGAGCTAAAGCATATATATCCAATACAACAGTAATCCCCCATGACTCCGTGTGACATATTGACGTCTTGTGAAGCAAATCAATCAGTTTTTGCAAGAAACTGAACGTTATTTACAACACATTAGCGTGAATGCCAAAGCAGGAAGCGCGCTTTCCGTTCAAGGCGATCTCTTCCACACTGGTGTGCGTTTGGTGGCTGTTGGCTATGGATGTTGGTCTGTCTGCGCCACCTATAGAGCGGGAGCGTGAAGCGCACTTCCTGCTTGGCAAAAGCTCTCCATTAACGCTGTAAAATATTTATATATATATTCGAATCTCAAAACTGAAAATCGAATGTCAACCCACGGAACGAATATTCGAATATTCTGGTCTAGCCCTACAAATATGGGAAAAATATCTTCTGAGAGAAACCGAGCGAAAAAACTTGTAAACAGTCCCTTTTCTGTTTCCCGGCGGCGAAGTGATATATCAGCAAACAGTCTTACAGAGAAGTCAATGGAATTTTCCAAAATGCCAAATAAAACACGACAGAAACTGTATTTCGCTACACAACTTGTTTTTAATCATCAACGAACACCACGAACCACTCGGTGAGTAGCACAGTTTTGAAAATGAATGTTAAGTGTTGTTTTAATGACATGTTTGTGCATGGCCATTGACTTCCATTCTGAAGCATTCAAGAGACGCTTCTAAACGAGTCAAAAACTCAAGACACGACCCATTGTCAAAATTTCAGTGTCCATCACTGTAGTTCATCCAAAACAAACCAGAAATGAGACTCAAAGTGTTAAATACCGGAATTATCCTTTAAGCTACATTTTAACAAAAAAGATTAGTAAAGTAAAATAAAATATAAAACTTTTGTTTAAATGTAGCTTAAATAAATTGATTACAACCACTTACCTTAAATTTTTTTTATTAAAATCAACGAATAATTTTTTCCAGTGTATTTTTTTGTTTTTGAGATTCTGCATGAATCGCGAAAACTTAACGGAAGACCTGGTGCGATTTTCACAGCCCACAACGCAAGTAGGCATTTTTGACGATACCGAATAATACGCAACTCAATCTGCTGTAATGGCTTTTCTGACCCCAACATGCGCAGTGGGGGTTGTCTTTTCTGTAAAGTATCAACAAGGTGTTTTGATGTTTAGGTATGTCTGAAAACAGCAAGATCTTCTGTAGTAAATCTTTGATTATAATTAAAAATATTTAAAGATTTACATCATAAAAACATTGATGTCCTTATATGTAACCTTTCAATATATTAATTGGAAGTATATTATATATGAATATACACTACGTTATCAAACTCTTTATTAATCAAACTCTTCATTGACAGCAGATTCTTCGGATTTAAACAATCACCTCTGACTGACAATATTTCATTTCTACACCAGATTCAGATTGTGATTTTAAATACATCAAACATTACTATGGTATTTTTAATGGTGCTTGTACTATTGTGGGGTGAGTATTTACTTCTAGTATTCTGCTAGACAGCTTTGTTGAAAAAGTTTTTATTTATGTAAATTATTTACCATGCTTTTTAGCCATTTTGGTAAATGTAAAAAATATAACACCAAACAAGAACAATCATTAGATCATTTAAATAAAAATGTATTTAAAAACATAATTTAACAACATTTACTGTACCTCAAGTTTTAAACTATGTTAAATATGACGACTGTATGAGAGTGTTCATATTTAATTTTACATTTTGTATCAAAGTGTCACATTTTGTAGACTGGCTAAAACCAGACCAGTTTCATAGAGAATGAGACGTAGTCTGGGAACCATATGCTCATTTTCTCGTATTTGAGGCGTGGTTTACAAATGCCCAGAGCCGTTTATTGGGCGCTATGAATGTCTATCAAATGCGTCTGTATGTAGCTCATAGCCAATCGTTTCAATTATACCAGATGACGTATGTAGAGTGCCATGAATTCAAACATAAACTTTTATCGGGTGCGTGTGCACACAGCTTAAAGCTATGCAACTACCGGTAGCTGTATATTGATATTAAAACCAACACAACTTAGTGGCAACCACAGTACAGGCATAATGTCAATATGATATTAATAAATAGCACTTACCATTTATAAGTTAATTGTACTTCATCGACGACGATGCCTAGCAGGTTGGTCCTATAAAACTCTGTGGTTATCATGTCTTGCCATATCCAAACATCCTTTTTGGATATAAAAATTGTTTAACGCCGAAAGTTGCTCTTTTTTAAATAAACTTGCATTCAAAACTACTAAGAACACTATCTAAGGCTGCATTAAATAGTAACTTTGCGTCTGTTGCCGTGTTATAACAAATAACAAAACTGCTTCGGTGTGTCGCATAGACGTCATCATTGTCTTGCTGCACCTCCCTATTCTGTGATTGGTTCCCTATTTCAGGGGCAAAAAAGGGCCATAGTTTCCATGCTAGACTTGCAGCGTGAATAAATTTGCGCGCAAGCATCATGGGGAAACCTAGGCTACACATTTTGTTTAATTTTGATACGAATCAGAGTCAAATGTGTGTTACTTATATTGATTATTTCTCCTCAGCTTCTCCTCCTTTGACCTCTGCAGGTCGACTAAGATCATTTTACTTAAAACACACAAATACATCAATAAACATCAGTGAAGCTCGAGATTTATGCCCACGGAGTGACTACACTGACCTTGTCACCGTCTATGATAAAACAGACAATGATGAACTAGTTCAACTGATGTTACGAGAAAATGCTAAAAAAGCCTGGATTGGTGCCTACACAGGTCCACAATGGTCAGATGGTGCTGAAGTCACATTTAAGAAGTTAACATGTTATGATCCTGTGTGGTGTGCTGCCATGAAAGCTAATAAAGACTGGGAATGTATTAAATGTGATAATACCAAAAACTTTACATGTTATGATGCAGGTAAACATATGAATTATTTTCTTCTTGGTGTATGTAAATCAATGATGCTTCATGACGCACATTTAATATTTGCCTTGGAATGTAAATTAATTAAGTTTGGCTGAGCTTCTGTTTGTCAGTAAGTATTACAGTGTGATAAAAATAGTGTTATGCATTGTTATTACATGTAACGTGCATTACGTAATATTATTACTTTTCTGAACGCATTACTTTGTAAATGTACACATTAATATTGTGCTTTAGACACGTAGAATTACGCACTTTTTGCATGCGCGCCTGAGCTGGAACAGTTTGCGTCAGAAACAGAGATAGCAGGCCAGAGCTTGACATTTTTGCGATGCAATTTCTGAAAACTTCTCATGTATAAAAAACACCTGCAAGGCCTGAAAGAGGTCAAATGTCAGACAAGTAAGAAAAGGCAACGCAAAAGTAACTTAAAAGTAATATAAGCATTAATTTCTATGAAACGTAATGCAATTAGTTACTTTTTTGGGTAACTTAATATAGTAATGCATTACTTTTAAAAGTAACTTTCCCCAACACTTGATGAGACCTATAGTAACTTTAATCTTAAGAAGTAACTCCCAAAACAGTAAAATAATTTACCATACCAAAATAAACATGTCCTTAAAATCACATATTGATATTTTTTAACAGTACAGTTTTCGAATAATAGATTTTAAAATAAAGTTTCTACAAGTTTTGCTATCATAACACAATTATACATTTCAGGATGTTGTGTTTTTCACACAGGTGATGGTAAATCATCATATAACTACACATTAATCCTTCAAAACAAAACCTGGTTTGAGGCTCAGGAGTACTGCAGAGAGAATCACACGGATTTAGTCACTATTAAAAATGAATTTGAAAATCAACAGGTGTATAATGTTGGAATGAGTAATGATGATCCTTTTTGGATTGGCCTCAGGTTTATTAATTCACATCAGCTACCATGGTTTGATGGAGGACAGTCTAACTACAGTAACTTTACAAATAAGGAAGACACAATATTTACTTATCTTAATGTTAATGGATCCTGGACCAAAAGGAACACACCTGAGTATGCATCTGCTCTGTGCTACAGTAAGATTACAAAACATTTGAACATTAAAATACTTTTAACATTATTTGCTGTAATATTGAGTTTAAAATTAACATCTTTTTGTCAGAAAGCTTCATATATGTGAGTAGAGCTAAAATGTCCTGGGAGGAAGCTCTGGATCACTGCAATGATTCTGGGTTACTGCGCATCGAATCAGAGAAGGATCAGATAGAAACAGATCGAGAATTAAAAAGACTCGCGATTCCTGGTCCAGTGTGGATCGGGCTTAGACAGAGTCGACTTTTTGGTTTCTGGATTTGGGTCAACGGGCTTCAAGTGGGACCCTGGACCAACTGGAAAGGAGGACATCAACCAGAACATCAGATGTCTAACTTCTGTGGTGCCATGGAGAAGGTGGAAGATGATTTGTGGAAATGGTCTGATAAAGACTGCAGATCTGAATTTAGAGTTTTATGTGAGAGCAGGTGAATGACAATTCTTGTGCTTGAGATCCTATTGCTCGCGGAAAGTTTTTGTGAATGCTTAAATCATTGCCTCAAGCTGCTTTATTCATCAATTAACGTAAAACAAATCAATTCAGAATAGTTTTGCTTGAGAAAAGAATATCTTTCTCTAAATACTGTATCCTCAACGGACAATCCAAATTTAATATAACAACATATATATATATGTTATGTTTTATATATATATATGTTTTTTTGTAAAAATACCTTACTCTGTACTCTTGTGAACCTCATTATTGTAGTAAATGTATCCCCTTTGTATGACTATCTGGCCGTAGTGTCACCGTGCAATAATTGACTGTGCATAGACACGGGGATCATGTTGTGTTGATGAGCAGATCTAAAAGACATAAATAATATACTGTATGAAATATTTGACTCATTTATCATTGTGACATATATTTGATAGAATTCAGATTTTTTTATCCTTATCTTGTCAAGCTTTAAATAAACCTCTCTACGAATGCTCAATGTGACTGCTTTAACTGTCCACACCTTTCAAAGGCATTTTTTTGTAAAACAACAGAAGAAATGATTATTTTCATGTCCGTCATGTTAAACTAAGTCACAACACAACAGTACAAAGAAGCTGCACAGTAAATATCAATATAAATATCACTGGACTCTTATGAGCACAAACAGATCTCATCACATCTTCTGTCAAACATTGGTAAAATATGTCAATTATTAATGTAGTAAATTGCATCTGACATGATCTCTAAATCACTGGTTAAAAGCAGTAGATTAATTAGTTTACAATTGCTTATTTTTTCTTAGAGAATATTTTCTTATACAGTGAAAAATAGCCGTGATCATGAAAAAAAAATCGTATGCTATGCTTATTGTCCCGAACATAAGATGACATTTTTTTCATGGAAATGTCTCTCAATAAACAATGTCATCTTATGTTCGAGGTCTAGACCAGGGACGAATTGGCAATCTGTGCGTTCTGGAAAAGTCCAGAACGACCGTTCAACGGAGGGCTGTCGCCCAGCCGTCGGCAAAAAAAGTCTAATAACACAATATGAACAGCCAACAGCAGGGGTATTACGATCACTTATATGCTGCTACGTGTAAAAAAATAAAAGAGGAAGAAGAGTCGGCCTACTAGCCGTGATTGGTTCACAGATTCCCGGAATTCGCGAGCCTGAATTTGCCAGCCTGAGCATCCACAGCCTGGTCATGATGAGGAACAGATAGAGTTAAAGGCGGAGTCCACGATGTTTGAAAGCCAATGTTGATATTTGAAATCACCTAAACAAACACGCCCCTACCCCAATAGAATCTGGACCTTCTGTTGATAAACTCGCCCCACACATACGCAACCCGGCAAGGATGTTGGTTAGTAGACACGCTCCTTACTGCTGATTGGCTATAAGTGTGTTTTGGTAGTCGGCCTGTCTCCTTTTCCAAAGCGTTTTTCAAACATCGTGGACTCCGCCTTTAACTTCACATCAGCAAGAGGTCCTGTAAGTGCCAGTAGTAGCAGGACACGTGACATTATAATATTATATACACTATATCAAAATAAATAAAACTCCCGTGAAAATGAACGTAATGCCAACAACTGTTAGAGAGAGACGTGATGTGTGTGTGGCCCAGGTGCGATTGAACAATGGAAATGTAAAAACAATACATAGTCCTGTAATTTTGTTCATATGGGACATCATTTAAACTGCAAAGTGTTTGCTTATATTTGTGTACAGTGCCATATGAAAAGTGTTGAAGAACCATACTGGTCCCCTTTGCCTTAAGAAACATATTTTCAAATTAAAGCACCTTTATAATGGACAAGAGTTTGTCTACAAAATGGTTCAATTTGAAAAGGGGGTTCGTTTTATATTCAGGATTATGCGTTATTATGACTGTCAAACTATCACACAGTAATATAACACAGTTATACAAATTAGGCGATAATATACAAATGCACTGTATTAAACAAAACACTGTAAAACATGAACATTACATGGAAATATTTTAGTTACACTACATGTTGCCGATGACGCAGGTTATTTACATAATGTCAAAACAAGCAAGAGTCACACCAAAAGAGCCTACATAAGCCTTTTGGCACTGACTTTCTTCAGATATTAAAATCATTTTTCAAATCTGTTTAGATTTTTTTATAAGAATATAAAATCTGATATTTGCTTAATGTCTTTTTTTACAATTAGATTTACAAAAACACTTTTATAATGACTTAAAAATTGCTATAGAAAATATTGTTATATTAAAGTTAAATTTAAACTTTAATGCAGCAGAATATTACTACAGCTACATAAAACATATGAATAACATATCACATCCTCTTGTTATATGAAAGACTAAATATGGCATGAAAATTTGCCTGCATGTTTTGCATGGGGGAAAAAATCATTAGAATATGTTAGGTATTTTTCACAAAGCAGGTGTCAAATTACACATCCTCCATTAGCAATATGCACCTATAAACGGGACATACACTTTGCTTATTACACACACAGAGATGCGCAGCAGCAACACAAACATTTTTAAAAATTACAAATTAAAGGATTAAAATGTAAAAGATTATTATTGGATGTATCTTATGGACATAAATGAGGAAATACAGGGCGTTCGAAGGCGTGAAGCTGATATCTGCTGGTAGAAGAGTTGCTTTACCTGTAGCCTGGTAAGCTGTTTTTTTGTATATGATGACTTTGTATCTCTGGATATGGTAAGATAAGAACCTTTTTTTAAGAAATACATTTATCAAAATCATCATTCCGCTCTGCCAGGTGCTGAAACATTTCGGCTCTCGAAACATTTGCAAATTCTTTATTTCCTGTTTGTCAGTATATACAATAAATTGTAGAGTGCTAAGCTTTTTTTGGATATTTGTGAATTATTCTTGAAAAAAACTTTTTGAGATTACACTGATCATGTATTCATACTTTTCAGCAATTAAAACCTGGCTGATTTTATTTATTACTCTATGAAAGAAACAATGTCTTGTAAAGAGAACGAAAGCTTTTATTGCAAAAAAAATTTCAATAAACCATTTCAATAAATAAAAAACATCACACTTTTTTACATAAATGTAAAACTGGTGGTCTTCTTCATCTGCTTCCAAATTCTGCCATGTAAATAGGGAATCCTATCATTGGTTTATTGCATGTTACACCTAAAACACAGTTATTACTCATTAAGAAAATAGGGACAACGCTTTTAGACCATGCACCGGGTGTGCCAACCATTTTCCTCGCTGATAAAACTAGCAAAAGTGAATTTGGACACGCCCTAAGTGCACTTGCACTGTACGCTTAAAGCTGACATAACACACAATGTTTTTGCCAATCTAATGTTAATCTTTCTTATCTGAGTAGTATTTCATCATTCATATATCCAAAGAGTCTTTCGTGTTGTCAGATTTTGTCACGATCGGGAACACGAGTAAGGACACAAACGCAGGGTTCACACGAAAGGGTAACATTTAATATAAATAACATTAAATCAAACACGAGGAACAACACGGGCAGGTAAGAACAATGACTGAAACACTGGAAACAAATATGACATCAGCGACAATCATTCGGCAAGTGAGTACAACACAAACAGGGGTATAAATACAGACAGACTAATGATGTGCATGTGTGGGTTTATTGCATGTTACACCTAAAACACAGTTATTACTCATTAAGAAAATAGGGACAACGCTTTTAGACCATGCACCGGGTGTGCCAACCATTTTCCTCGCTGATAAAACTAGCAAAAGTGAATTTGGACACGCCCTAAGTGCACTTGCACTGTACGCTTAAAGCTGACATAACACACAATGTTTTTGCCAATCTAATGTTAATCTTTCTTATCTGAGTAGTATTTCATCATTCATATATCCAAAGAGTCTTTCGTGTTGTCAGATTTTGTCACGATCGGGAACACGAGTAAGGACACAAACGCAGGGTTCACACGAAAGGGTAACATTTAATATAAATAACATTAAATCAAACACGAGGAACAACACGGGCAGGTAAGAACAATGACTGAAACACTGGAAACAAATATGACATCAGCGACAATCATTCGGCAAGTGAGTACAACACAAACAGGGGTATAAATACAGACAGACTAATGATGTGCATGTGTGATGAGGAATCCATGAATTGTCCAGGTGACGTAATCAGGACAAACACAAAACATGACACGGATTTCACCGTGACAGATTTATAAATGAAAGAACAGCCTTTCCGATTTTGGGCGGTAAAGAACAAACACTTAAAGGCGTGTGGTGGGGGAGCTGAAGTGTTACGAGTACGCGCAGCTTTGATACTACTTTTGGATTAACAGCTCACATAGATGGAAATCAAACTTTATTTTCCAGAATCGGATACTGAGTCAGTAATGGACGAACAGGAACAACAGCGGCAACGATTACAGCAGGACGTCTCTAATTAATCCTTGTTTGTTTATTCGTTATTTTAATATTTTTTGTTGATGTTGTTTACATTACATGCACGTATGCGTGATTGCAACAAAACACGTGAGATTTTGATTTACTTACGCCTGTGGTTGTGACTCCTAAATGGGGTCTTTTAAAGTTTTGACCGCTCCAACAGTTGTAAACAAGTGGAAAATCCGGCGTCAAACTGAGCCTTGTTTGTAAAGCAGTCCTCTACGAAATGCAGCCAGGGAACAAACAAACTAATTCGCAATTGCGTTGCTGTCCGGGAAAAATTAACTGCATCCACTGTTGTCTTAAGACAGGGAAAGCTAAATAAGGTTTTCTTCTCCTTACATCCAAAAAAACATCTTATCTTGATACCGTCATTCGAAAAAAAACTTTCCGAAACTTGTAGGAAAAAGGAGGTGTGTGTTTGGCTCAGAAATACTCTGTTACAAGCTCAACTTTTTGACACTTTGCTTATTTTTAGCATGAGGGTTACAACTCTTTAACTGTGTTAATAAGTCAGAATGCATGAAATAGCATTAAACCTCCCTTTTAAGACCATGCACTTAGAACGTTAAAAGATTAAATTAAATTAAATTAGAAGCTGTATTGTTTTGATATCTCACAATAAGAAATGTATTATTTATTGTGAATATCAGTATAGGCAGCTGAAATATAAACGGTTTCAACAGTAACAACATAAACAAGCTGCTGTCGTGGTCCGCACGTAACTTCCGGTAAACTCCGCTAAGAATAAATAACAACAAAGTTCTTTAAACGTAGTTTATTTATATAACAATCAAAAAACAACAACAAATAGATTGCATAAGAAACCAAAACATTTGTTATTTTCGACTAGGCATTTGTTCAAGACATCAGTTTAGCAACTAGTCAGACCATTAAAAAAAATAAACCAGAAGTAAATCCAGACGTGTATCACGTCAAGCGCACGTGCGTCCGATGAAACTGCCTATACACATACAAATATTCAGTATAAATTATTACAAATAATCTAAATATTTTTAATGATACTGTGAAAGTGTTTTCAAATCTAGTAATGTCTTGTGAAGTGACAGGGTGGGGTTGTTTAAGTACAGTAACATTTTGTAAACCATACTTTAAAAACAGTAATAATTATTTCAATGCTTAGATATAGTTTTTCCCAAAACTCATTTAAACAACACACATACTGTATAGATACCTCCATAATCAATGGATCATTTTACAACACCTTGACCACAACACTGAAATCCGCCAACATGAATACTGTATAACTGTTTAAATAACAATTAAGTTAATATTTTGTTTAAAATTATTTTCTTTAAGCTCTGACTCATCTTTAAAGGTGCCAAATAATGCATTGAAATAATCTGTTCTCTGATATCTACATAGAAGGTACAGTATGTAACTTTATCACGTGCAAAAAATGTCAAGAGAAAGTTTTACATGTCCACTTACAACCCTAGGATTTGCCCTTAAAATTAAATGGTCTATTATTACCTCATTTGAAAAGGTCACGAATAATAATGTTGAGCTCTGCTCTGATTGGCTGTAAGTCAGTAGCTGGTCAGTCACTCACTAGCTTGTAGCTCTTAAAGCAAACAGAACTTTGTTTGAGCCTGTATCAGACGAAGGTACAGGCACCATAATAGTAGCATTAACTAGCAAATAACGCGCTCAGAAGTCATAACTTTGTTTTTAGCATTGTAACAACATTGAAATTAATTTAGGGACAGATTTACTAACAGCTTGCACCAGGGCAAACCATTATTTTGTCATTAAATAACAACTGTCAGGGATTTACTAAAGATGCACAGTGGATAATTAGCACTGAAAAGGTGTGGTTTAGTTCTTTTTGCATATATATTTCTAGGAGTTTCCCTTTCAGACGCAAAATTTCTGAGAGGAGATTACTAAATAATTTACGCAATGCGATTTACTAATGTTTGCTTGTGTGATATTACTGGTATTTGCACCATTATTTAACTCTATAAAAAGCATGTCTTAAATAATTTTGCACTTGAAATGGCTGCAATTGTTGCTATTAATCTTTCCATTGTATTATAGCTTGGTAAGCTGGGATTTCACTCAACTCAAGCACATTAGGTGTTAGTAGATCATCCACACCTCATCAGCTCTGCTTATTTGCGAACCTGAACTTATTTGTGCTGCTCTTGGCAGATTGCGTTGATCATTATGGAAATCTGCTGTTGTGCCTGTTATTTTTAGTAAATAACCTGCAGATATGATCACTCTCATCTGCATTTTTTTTTTTATTTTGGAACAAATTTTCCCCATCTAGTAAATCTGACCCTTAGCAGTGTTTTTTTTCCGGACAGGGATTAGATTAAGCCAGGACTAGGCCTTAGTTTAATTAGGAAATATAACTAGTTTAAACAAACATGCCTTAATAAAAAAATTTCTTGTGTGCATAAGGCAAAACAAGTTGTTTTTAGTTTGGACAGCTCTTACATTTATTTTAGTTTAGGACTAGTCTAATCCCTGTCAGGAAACCGCCCTTTAACTTTTTCCACCCTGAGGCTATTTTGGAGATTTTCGCCTGGACTTGGCTTACCCAATTGCAAAAGCTTCCCATACCCATATGCCGAGGTTTACATACAAAAGTTTGGTATCATTTTACAGGAAACCCTTTGAAATTACATAAAACATTGTTGAAAGTGCTAAACCTGGTTGTATGTGTTGTCAGTCTTCTAATAAACACAAAAATAAATAGGCGCTTTTTGAGGTTTTTTTCTAAAGTCTGTATTTAAAAGTGTATAACTCTGGCCCTGGGTGCTCCAGCAACCTGCAGATTCCAGCAATTGTCAGTTTACAGAGAAAAAAGAAATTTTTTCTCTATCATAATAAATGCAAAAGTTATTTTACTCCAACTGATGGGAGGAATAATACCCTTTTTGTATACAATTTCTGCCTAAAAACATTTTAAGTGTCCCCATAACCACATACAGTGGAATACATGCAATTGCATCAAAAGTTACATTAAAAGCTGCTGTTTGTGACAAATATTGTTATGTATTTTTTCATGTGATGAAACACCAAATTGTCTTTTTTTATGTTGTAAATACTGTCTTTGATAGTGTATAACTCTGGTTCTGGGTGCTCTAGCAGACTGCAGACAGTTCTGGTTGTTACCAGCATCAGACAGTAAACACCCAAAAAAAGAATGAACTCTTTAGCATGTCACATTCAAAAGTTATTCTTATTTTACTGAAGGGTGTGAAAATACATTTTTCATATAAAAATTAATTTTTTGTTTTGCACATATAATAAATAGCAAGGGATTATTCATGCAACCAAAGAAAATGCTGTGAATGGACTCATTGTTTAGAGTAGGACCTAAGATAAAAGATGGTGTAGCATTTGTGGCTATCTGTGCTATCTGAGGCAGCTCATGCTCAAGTTTCACGTAAATATACAAAGACCATTTTTACCTCATTATTCATTTGACGATTGTTGGATATGTAAGTGATAATGTAGAGGCAGCCGGTAGTTATTAGGAAATAAGCCCCGACAGTGTGATCAGGACCCGACGCGAAGCGGAGGGTCTTGTATCACACTGAAGGGGCTTATTTACCCGATAACTACCGGCTGTCTCTACATTATCCCGCTTATTACACGGCTACTTGCCACATAAGAAAAAAACTGGACATGAATATGAATTTGAAACATTTTATTTCACAGATGCATAAAATGATCGTAATATCTTATTAAGATCCTCTGCTTCATACTTGTCTGTCTCCATTTTTTTCTCTTTTAGCCACTTTGAGAAGTTTTATTGCCCATTCTGTATGTTTTGTGTGTTGACTTCGTAGCTGTCATGCTCTATTTTGTCAAGTTCAGTCTCAGTAAGCTCTCTGTGTCTTGTCGTTGTTCGTTCTTCTATCCACTGTTTAAATGTTTTGTTTTTTCCGTACATGTTAAAATTAATGTCGAAATGTTCCATTCTTAATTGTGGTTGTCCAGTGTTTGTCACAAGATGGCGCCAAACAGTAATCTTTGTTGGCGCGGAGGGATTTAAAACATACAAGTAGCGTCGGCTATGCGTTATTACTTTGGAGCGGTTATTATTTGAAAAGAACGAACCTGCAAATGTCTCAACTGACCAATCAGAATCAAGCATTCCAGAGAGCCGTGTAATAAGTGACGATAATAGAACAAAAATAATGCTGTATGCCCATGTTTGTCATATTTGAAAAACATGAAATATGTGAATATTAAAATATGGGGAGGGGGGGTGATAACTTTCTTAGAGTAAAATATATCTCAAAGTGATGCATATCTGCAGAAAGTAGAGAGTCTAAGCTTTCAAACAGTATCTCATATGTGGTACTGGGTCCATGACAGACCATTAAAAATTAAAAGAATATTTTATATTAAGTCATAAGTAATTTTGGACCCGAGGCAGGGTCCTAGGGTTTAATTTAATGTTGGGGGGCGTACATCATGAATGTAACATCACAGTTGGTGTTATATTGAGATTGGTCTGTTTTCCAGCGGTCTTTTGCATGCATGTGGTTTACATAAGAAGGAGGAAACAAACGCGTTTGTGGATCAGGATATGTCATTACCATACACCGTACAGAGCTCTTATTATTCATCTTTGCCTAGGTAAATGAAGTTTTACATTATGTCGTTGTTATTTTAAACTACAAACATGTACAACAGTGTGGATCAGGAACACAAAATACAAACTAAAGGTGCAAAGAATGCAAAACTTCAAAATGAAAATACGAGACCGGGACCACAGAATATGATCATGACATCCTATTTTACAGGGTATACATATGAGGTCATATACTGTAGATAAATTATCATAAGGACTTTTGTAGTCTGCTACTGTAATTTATCTGATAAACAAAGCCAGATAAAAGATCTGGGACAAGTTTCTTTTCTTTACAGTATCTACAGTGTTTTAATGTTAAACGTCTGAAAATTTAGACCCTCTCCAATAACAGTTATGAAATAAATATATAATATTAAAATATACACTATTCCTTATGTAATCCAACTCTTTATTACTCAATTCTTTAGATTTAAACAATCATCTCTGACTGACAATAACTCACATCTACACCAGATTGTGATTATAAATACACCAAACATTACTATGGTATATCTAACAGTGCTTGTACTACTGTGGGGTGAGTATTTATACTTATATTCTGCTAGACAGCTTTATTGAAGAAAAGATGTTTTATTATTTATGTAAATCTATTATGTTTTTGTTTTTTTTTTGCCATTTTGGCAAATGAAAATGTAATACTAGCAACAACAATTATTTAGTAAGTTGTATTTCAAAACATACTTTAACAACATAGCTTAAGCTTTAGAATAGGTTTGTCTTGTTGTAATAACTGTATGATACTTCTGATGATACTTGATAATTTCACATTTTGCATTAAAGTGTCATGTTTTGTTTAATTTTGATATCGATCAGAGTCAATTATGTGTTAGTAACAAGGTTATTATAGTTTTGCTTTTTTAAATTAGTTTTATTTTAATATTGTTGTTTTCAATTTTGTTTTATATTTAAGTTTAGTTTTAGTTAGTTTCATAAATGTTTTTTTTAGTTTTAGTTTAGTTTTTATTTTGCAAACACATTTCTATTTAGTTTTTATTTTATTTAGTTTCAGTTATAGTTTTATAATTATAGTTTAGCAGCTAATAGCAGCTATACTGTGTGACATATTTATCAGTTAACTGATGTTGCTGTCAGCCTCAGCTAACCCCACATGCATAAGGCGCCATCTACAGGTAATGACCACCAAGTTTGTAAACGTTGCAACGTCTCCGGGTGGGCGGAGCGTAGCTGGAGGCAATAAGAGGCGCGAACGCAACGCTGGCAAGCGTAAAGCTAGCACGTTTTTGGAGGAATTTATTAAACATGGATGCAGAAGAATGTTCGCAACTGTCCGAATATATACAGTCACTGACTCTGCGGGAGCTCTAGCGTGACAGCTATTTTTGTAACTCTGTAACAGTTGAGTTAGTTCTTGTATCTTGTTCTCATTGAAAACATTTTAACCAGGTTTTGGATATTTCCTAGACAACATATGAACTACTTTCGGGTGGTTTGGGGAATTTTGTTAAGGCTTATTGTCTAATGTAACCTATTGCTGGGCTAACTATGATTAGCAATGTGGATTATTTTAGTAGATCACTCAAAGGATGGCACACACATCTATCGCTGTATGTTTGTTTACCATTTAAGTTAGCAAGTGCGCTAAAGGTTGATTTATCGCCTATAAAACAGAAACTTACAGATTCGTATAAAACCAACACACCAGTGCATATGCATAGATTATTTGACCTGATATGAAGTGTGCACTGCAAACACGAGCATTATGATCGTCTCCATCCATTCAACCACAATTGTCTTCTTTAATGTTATTTCTGTGAAGGAATGTCTGCCGGGATCCAGTAAAACTTTAGTTTTGAACCAAAAGTGCTGTTCCTTCTATTTTGGCAGCCAAAAACACAACAAGACAACATTTTAAAGTCAAAACCTCAAACTTTTAGCGCGCCTGCTATGAGTTCTTCCTTATGTTTTGCCTCCAGCTAGAGTGGTGACGTCACAGTAACGTAGGCGATTAAGGGGTCCTGTTTGGTTTTAAACTAAACCACCTCAGATTTTCCTCCACAGGCTGAGAGCTTATTAACTTATTAATTACGAAAACGAATACTTATTTGTGATAATTATTATTTTATTTCAGTTAGTTTTTTTATAACGGTTGCTAGTTTCGTTTGTTTTTTGTTTTTTATTTATTATGAATTTTTATTTTTGTTTCAGTTAACGAAAATGTTTTTTAGCTGATAGTTTTAGTCTTAGTTTTAGTTTTTATTTACGAAAATAACCTTGGTTAGTAACACAGATTATTTCTCCTCAGCTTCTCCTCCTTTGACCTCTGCAGGTCGACTAAGATCATTTTACTTAAAACACACAAATACATCAATAAACATCAGTGAAGCTCGAGATTTATGCCCACGGAGTGACTACACTGACCTTGTTACAGTCTATGATAAACAAGACAATGATGAACTAGTTCTTCTACAAAAAAATGCTACTAGAAAAGCATGGATTGGTGCCTACATAGACTGGCAATGGTCAGATGGTGCTGCAGTCACATTCAACAGGTTAACATGTTATAATCTTGTGTGGTGTGCTGAAATGAAAGCTGATAAAAACTGGGATTGTACTCTATGTAGTAATGGCAGATACTTTATGTGTTATGATCCAGGTAAACATATCATTTACATCTTATGTCTTATGTATATTTTATATTTGACTATAAAATTAAATTAGCTGAGCTTCATTTACTAAATTAACCCACAGTAACTTTAGGTTAAGAAGTAGCAGCTGAGTTATGTACTGACCCAAAACAGTACTAAGATTGGTTACCATAACTTGTGAGGGCTTTTAAAAAAGATTGTGAATGTTTTGCTATCATAACTATATAGTTTTGATAGCTATCATAACTATGCACAGTTGATTCATTTTATTATTTACATGTTCCATTTTTCTTGCATTCAAAGATGAAACAACAAATAAATAAATAAATGCTAATCCTTCAACTTTATGTTAAGAAGTAACAACTCAACCCAAAATGGTATTAAAATAGTTTGCCGTCCTTAGAATCACATATTGGCATTTTTACATTGCAGTTTTTGAGTAATAGAATATATCATCATGCATCCTGAGAAGATTTTTAAATAAAGTTTCTACATGTTTTGCTATCATAACTATGCACAATTACACAATTCAGGATGTTGTGTTTTTCAAACAGGTGCTGGTGAATCATCATACAACTACACGTTAATCCTTCAAAACAAAACCTGGTTTGAGGCTCAGGAGTACTGCAGAAAACATTACACTGATTTAGTCACTATCAGAAATGAAATTGAGAATGAACTGGTGCATAATGCAGGAAAGAGTATAGATCCATTCTGGATTGGCCTCAGGTATAATCAATCAATACAACTGTCATGGTTTGATGGAGGACAGTCTAACTACAGTAACTTTATAATTAAAGAGCACAACATTTTTACTTATCTTAATGATGATGGGTTCTGGACCCACAGTAACACACCTGAGTATGCATCTGCTCTGTGCTACGGTAAGATTACACAACATTTGAACATTAAAATACTTTTAACATTATTTGCTGCTTTATTTAATTATAAATTAACGTTTCTGACAGAAAGTTTCATTTATGTGAGTCAAGATAACATGTCTTGGGAGGAAGCTCTGGATTTCTGCAATAGAAATGCTTATGGGCTACTACGAATCGAGTCAGAGAATGATCAGATAGAAACAGAGCGAGCATTACGAAGAAAAAAGATTTCTGGTCCAGTGTGGATCGGACTTAGACAGAGTCGAGTTTTTGGTTTCTGGATTTGGGTCAATGGACTCCATGTTGGACCCTGGAAAGGAGGACGTCAACCAGAACATCAGAAGTCTAACTACTGTGGTGCCATGGAGAAGGTGAATGGGACATTCAAGTGGTCTGATAAAGACTGCAGATCTAAATTGAAATTTGTATGTGAAAGAAGGTAAATTATAATTATTTTAACTACTTTATTTTACTATGTTTTTATTTACTAATACTTTTCTTTCTGTTTTCTTATTTTTAGTTACTGAGTGTACGTAACTGTAATGAACTCTGTGTCTGTGTCTTCCATGTCTCTTATTTTGAAGTTCTGTTCTATCTGCCATGTTTGTAGTCCTTTGTAGTTCTTTTGTTCTTTTGTCCTTGTGTTGATTGTTTCCCAGGTGTGTCTTGTTATCTTGTTACCCATGTGTAGCCAGACGCTGCGTCCGAAACCGCCTACTTCCATACTATATAGTCGGCAAAGTAGTGCTTTTTGCATACTATACAGTATGGTAGTAGGCAATTTCAGACGCAGCAACAGTGTCTCAGTTGCCTGGTGTTGGTTGTCGTATAATGTTACTGTGTTTCGTGGTCCTTGTTGCATTACCCTGCCTGCATTTGAATCCGCA
This sequence comes from Misgurnus anguillicaudatus, assembly GCF_027580225.2. Taxonomy (NCBI): domain Eukaryota; kingdom Metazoa; phylum Chordata; class Actinopteri; order Cypriniformes; family Cobitidae; genus Misgurnus; species Misgurnus anguillicaudatus. The sequence continues at coordinate 7,871,241 of NC_073337.2, forward strand.
TCCTGTCTGGATTGCCACATAACCGTAACATGCACATGTAATGCTTGCCAGTTCTTAAGTGATATAACAAAGTTTAGCTCATAAATCTGAAAGAGATGAAATAGAAAGCAAGTGTAAATTTTGCTGTTATTGATGGCACAGTGACAAACCTGTGAGTCTTTGTGTATCTCACACTTTTGATACTATAGCTCTAGTTTTTGTGAATGCTTTAATTCCCGCCTCTAGCTGCTTCATTAATCAATAAATCTAAAAATTTAAACCTATTTAGAATAGTTTTTGCTATCGCTTTGGGGGAAAACATTAACGACTTTATATACTGCATCTTCTGTGGACAATCCAGAACTTATACTTCATAAATTTGCAATTGTGAGCTGCTGTTACACCATGCAAAGTTTTTGTAGATGCAGGGATTTTGTTGTGTCCAGAAGCAAATTTGAAAGATATAAAATTTCTTAATATTTAAATATATATATATACTGTATGATATATTGACTCACTGATGATTTATGTCAATGCATTTTATGATGCAGAATTTTATGTTTAATATAATAGATTGCTGGATTTTTTTCCTTGTCAAACTTAAAATAAACCGCTTAAAATAAACTTAATGCTGTTTTTTCTTTATTACTTAACTGATTTAGAAGTGATTTTACTGCATGCATGAAGTCAGTTCCCCTCATGTTCACACAGGTGTATGACGTAACTGTCACGTACGGAATAAACAGATGCAAGAATGCAAGTAAAATAGTTTATTGAAGGTATCACAAACTAAACACCACTGAAAACTGGTGAGAGATGGTAATAGGCAGTCCTCAGATCTCCATGAAACGAGTACAGAACTCGAGAGAGAGAAAGAGAGATAGAGTTTGGTTCCAAAACGTGATAAACAACATTAAAAAAAATAAGTTACCACCAAAATCAGTATCAGGTCAGTAATGAAAAGTAAATTCTTAATTGTACAAAAAATCCAATATCTGTCACATTTTCTCCCTATTTTCCCAAAACATGATAAACGGGAGTCCTCCTTCTCTGCAGAATGCAATAAATGCGCTCAACAAATCAATGCACACCATTCCAGGCACTGTAAACAATGGCTGCGTGTTGAATACACACAGAATCCTAGTTTTCCTCATCTACTTTGTACTTTGTGATCAACAAACAAACAACAACAATATAATACTTTTGATGGCATTGATAAAGGTGTGGGTTTCTGTGAGGGGAAAGAACGTAAGCCACTCGGGCGGCGAAGAAATGTCGGCTGTTGCTTGTTCCCCTGACAGCATCAAGCTTCTGTCATACTTACACACTGACCCCAGGGGATTTTATGAAAAACTTTCCATTAATTTACTTGAAGTCAACGAATGAATATCGGGCAGGAGCAAAACATTTTACAGCTGATCACTGTGAAAAAAGTTCAGTGACGACGTATAACAGCAGCAATGACAGTGGGTCTCATTCATTAATAATTGCGTACGGTTTTTGTATTTATATGCACACTTGAACTTCTCAAGAAAACTTTCAGCCTAATTCATCACATGTGCATACGCACATGAGTTTGTTCTTCTACTTGTTCTTACGTTAGTGAATTTGATAGACATTCGTAGCGCCCAATAAACGGTTCTGGGCATTCTTAGACCACGCCTCAAATATGAGTAAATTAACATATGGTTCCCAGTCTCTATGAGACTGGTCTGGTGTTAGCCAGGCTATAGATTTAAAGAAAAATCTTGTCATGGATTTATTATTTATAAAAATAATCAGTTTTTAAAATAAATCTTTGAAAATCTAATTATGGATTTTAATTTTTTATGTTTTTTTATGTTTTATAACCTAAAGATGCTAATGTGTACGTTTGTAACAGAAAATAGTGCTTTTCATCTTGTTACTTTCTTGGTATAGAAAACACATTTTTACCGAAATTAGTATATAAATTATATATATATAAATAAAGGTGTGCTCCCTACAGGGCTGCTTAGATAGCTTAGTTTCTCTGCTAGAGCTCTAAAGAAAGCCCAATGTTTTATAGATGAACTGTGGTACATAACATCCACCTGATATCTCTGACCAAATCAACTCTTGTCACCTAGAAATGTCACCCAGATCTCGTTCTTTCATTCACCACTGTCATTCACAGGCAAGATGAATGAAACAGCACACAATGGAGAATAGCTAAATGGGTCGAGCATCGTAGAAGAGATTCATTCAGCTCAGAGACCTTCTCATTGGGCAGGATCACTCAATACTTGAGAGCTCAGGACAGGAGCGTATCGGCTTTAACAGCCCTGTGGACTCAAAAACGGCACCTTCATTAAAACTTTACCAAAGTGCGTGACTGACGACAGGCTCTCCGTGTCCAAATCACTCGATGGATGTGACATGAGCTGGAAGTGAAAAGGCCCTCGGCACTTTGGAAATGAAGGCAAAACCGCATCACTGTTCCACATGCCTGCCATTAGAGGAAAAATCCTGTTAGGCCTGAAGAAGTTTTATGTGCGGAAAATTGCAGCGGCTGCTCTTAGACTCGCATTTGACCAGGTCTGCAGTCATTAAGGGATTGCATCAGTGCTTTTAAAGCAAAACTGCTTTTCAGAATGACGAAAGTAACTGATGGGAATCCGGAAAACGCTGGGAGGTTTCAACACGCTTGCCAACATGCTCTCAACCATAGAGAGACGTACATTAACATGGGAAACTGAATACATGATTTGGTACTTGGATGAGCAGGTTAAAAACTTGGTGATTCGTGTTATCTCAAAATCTGAGAATGTTTAAAAGATCATCTTATGTACAAAAATCTGATGTTTTGAACAAATCATGAGTTAATACGGTCAATGTAAAAAAAAATTCACAAATTTACGTAAGGAATAATTGACGACGGCCATTGAATTATTTTCAAATAAGGCACACCCAATTATTTTCAAATAATGCACACCCAATTATTTTCAAATGATTCAAAGGACCAGAATCAATCATTTGGCTTACACCATGGTTACCACAGACATTGCTATAGTGGTTATTCTAAGACATTTGACAGGCCAGGTGTGCGCTTATCAAAAAATAATGCATACCCATGGAACATTTCTCAACCAATCCAATAAAAAGCATTCAGCAGCCCCGTGGTATAAATATTAATTTTACCTCATTACTTTGTTTCAAATCTTTAAAAATTCTAAAAATATATTCTCAAGTTTAAATCAGAGATTTAGTATTCTGTTCTATAACTCCTATTGATCATTTATTAAGATAAATTACTTAACTGGAGGAATAATAAACAATGTTAATGAGAAACAGACTTTTGCATGCACTTGGCCTTCTGGGGATTTGCTGAGAGAGTTGATGCCCAGTTTGCCAGCTGGGAACTGAGGAGAGACTTTGAGTTATTCAGAGAAACTTTTGCTTGCTTTGGTCTGGAGCTTGAAAGTGTGACGGTCTAAAGCACATGAGAGCAGTCAGCCTTGAATCAATAACCCTGAATATCACCCGAAGGTCTGAAAAATTCAGAGGGAGGTAGAGTTCATTAAAGAACCGGAGAAGAAACCTGAGGGATATTCACATAAATTCGACACGTTTTACAGTAAAAGTCAATGACTCCAGAAGAAAATGTGACTTTGGCTTTATAAGGTCTTTCTCCTAAAGGCCCTGCGAGTAGAAAAAAAGTAGCATTAATAAACCACATCTGTACCAACAAATGTAACAAACATACTGATTGGTTTAGCTGTGCTATGAACTATCATTTTAAAAATAAAGGTTCTTCGAAGGGATCCTAACCAGGGCTTTGAACCAGATTTTTTCCCAATTGGTTCGTTCTGAACAGAAACAGTATTTTCACCGTTTCTGGTTTTCAGTTCAACCCTAAAATTGATGTTCCTGAATCTGTTAGAACAAAATATAAAGTTCCCGAACCGGTTATTAACATTCCACGTCAGCTGTGGGACATACAAATAAGTAGGCTGATCATTAAGACATTAAACTTAAATTATTAGTCTACATAATTTTCTCTATCTTGTCATCAAACATTAAAAAGGCTACATTAAGTAAGCGACATAACTGTAATTCTGACATGCCTACATTTGTTTCAGCATTATACATGATTTAAAACAAGGACAATTTCTGCCATGTCGTTTATTGACAAACAACTTAAACAAATGTTTTTATTAGAAAAAGAATACTGTGGTATTTCAACATAATTTTGTTTATGTGTCCTGTCAAGAACAGAAAGATTGTTCGCTTACTTTTTGAAACGCGTCTCTCCGTGTATGCACTTTTGAGTGAACTTAAACACACACACGCACACAAACAGAGGATGAATTCCAAACGTCGCTTCGGGAAGAAGATGCAGCATAAACAGTCACTCCACATAAAGTGAAAATTACGTTGTTTTTCAGTGCTTTATTCGCCAAATGTATTTTAACGGACTACAGTATGAGACACAGTAGCGCAACTCTCTCTCAACTTTATACATCAAGAGTTCTGATCTTTGAAGGGCATAGGGATAATCACATTGATTGGAGTTGGACCAGACACATTCAACTGCATGTGCGTCTGTGCATACAGAAAATTGCTCACTTTAGTGCCTTTTTGTGGTTAAATTGTTTAAAATCACTTGAATGTTAAAGGAATAGTCTACTCATTTTCAATATTAAAATATGTTATTACCTTAACCAAGAACTGTTGATACATCCCTCTATCATCTGTGTGCGTGCACGTAAGCGCTGGAGCACGCTGCGACGCTTCGATAGCATTTAGCTTAGCCCCATTCATTCAATGGTACCATTTAGAGATAAAGTTAGAAGTGACCAAACACATCAACGTTTTTCCTATTTAAGACGAGTAGTTATACGAGCAAGTTTGGTGGTACAAAATAAAACGTAACACTTTTCTAAGCGGATTTAAAAGAGGAACTATATTTTATGGCGTAATAGCACTTTTGGGAGTACTTCGACTCGCCTGAAAAGTCCGCTCCCCTTCTCACTCTCATAATGGGAGAGGGAGGGTGTTACTGCGCCGAGTTGAAGTACTCCCATAAGTGCTATTACGCCATAAAATATAGTTCCTCTTTTAAATCCGCTTAGAAAAGCGCTACGTTTTATTTTGTATCACCAAACTTGCTCGTATAACTACTCGTCTTAAATAGGAAAAACGTTGATGTGTTTGGTCACTTCTAACTTTATCTCTAAATGTTACTATTGAATGAATGGGGCTAAGCTAAATGCTATCGAAGCGTCGCAGCGCGCTCCAGCGCTTACGTGCACGCACACAGATGATAGAGGGATGTATCAACAATTCTTAGTTAAGGTAATAACATATTTTAATATTGAAAATGAGTAGACTATTCCTTTAACATTTGCCTATGAAACACATGCAAATGATCAACTTTCACCCTATTTAAATTTGCGTATTAATCCACGAATCGCATGCGAGCCGAGCCGTGGGTTGTGATCTGTACGAATCACGGATCAACTGCGATCCATTACACCACTAATTAGTATTAAAAAAAGAAACATCTTGAGATATTTGGTAGCCTACAATATTAACCTCTTACGATTAAGCATTAGAGACTTGGGCTTGAGTAGGCTACTTGCTGCTGACAAGCTTTGCATTTCTCCGATGAGTCAACGACGACTGGAAGTGAACTTCACCAAGTCATATTGCACAGAAATCTTGTCATCGAAAAAAATTATGATATTACCCGGTTACCATTATTTTAAATAAACGATTCTGTTCAGGAACATATATATTTTTTTAAGTTTCTGGTTTCGTCCGATGAACTGGTTCAAAGCCTTAATCCTATCTTCCACTTTTGTGAAACAGAAAGGTTTTTCGGATCATGTTATATGTTTTTCATGCAATTATACAGCCAGACAATAAACCTTTTTTAAGGGAAAGCTCTTCTGGTGATCAATAGTGCGTCACACACACCCCTGCGTAACTTAATAATGCACTATACTTTAGACCCTTTAGAGTCGGCTTATTCTTATATAAATGCTTTTTAAAGCTATGAAATATGTAAGATTTATTACTGATACCAAGACCTCTTCTATGTCAAAAGGGAAATCTGAAGTCATCACCCCTTTCATTTTTGACAGAATGTACAGTATCACCCTTTAAATCTTTAGAGATTTGGGATATTTTATAGATTCGAGACTCTGTTTATTTATTTGGGGTCCCTTTAAACGAATTTTATTCTTCACCATAAACAGACAGAATTGCAAACAATGTTCATATTGCTGATACAGGTGTGTAATTCAGAGCTGATGTTTTGGGATCCCTCTAACTTCATTTGGGAGGAGCACAACTTGCTTATAAGTCATAGTATCTGTAAAGAAATAAGACAGGTTATGCTTGTGGCTTATTTAGTTTACTCAGACAACACTGAATATCTTTCAAAAACGAGATATGCAGCAAAAAAACACATTTCAAATAATTTCATCACTTTTTTATTAGAATTGATATAGGTAATAGGAAACTCGAGTGTACCTCTTTGCTGCATCTTAAATAAGAAACAGGTTCCACTTACGCAAATAAAAAGAGAAATTGAATACACGGTCTCGTACGGAAGAACACATCCGCAGCGGAGCATGAAAAACACCAGCTTCACATGCACAGCTCTGAATTTTTGTAGCATGGGGCTATTTTACACCAGCGCTGTCAAGATGTGAGATTCTGCCTGGTGGCTGCTGCTGTACCACAAGCCCACATGCAGAGAGCCCACGGCTGCAAACTACTAAACTGCTCTGAGAACAGAAGCGAAACGGCTTCATGTCGACATTTTAAGAGAATGACTGACAACGTCTGGTGGAGATTTAGCTACTTATTTCTTTGTTCATCCTCCTGTATCAGTTACTACAGTATGTGTCTGTTTACCTGCTGTAAAATTCCCGAGCGGTCCAATAATAATTAAGCACACAGAGCATCTGTAACGTTCCCTTTCCGGCGGTATTCAGGGAAACCGAATGATTGACAGCTACGACATTCTTGACAGCTCAGGTGTCCCAGGTGTTGTGTTTCTTTAAACACTTTGGAGCCATTCAATATGTTCACTATTTTGGACAGGCTGAAAAATGTAAGAAAACAACATAATAACACAGAGGACTGAGCAGTAATAGCATATTAGAATACAATACCACCATAACAACAACAACAAAGATTTTTCTTGTATTAAGGGACAAATCAATGCTTTCAATGCAGGACAAGGAAATTGTTCAAGTTTAAAATGAGCTTGGGTTCTGGGTCATTGTGTTTATGTCTTTATCTGTTTGCGTTATGTGAAAATTAACATGTAGCGAACCAGCATGAGGTGTCTTGCAGCATGCAAAAATAACACAGTCTCACACCCATGGCGTCAATATTTGACGACACTTGACCATGCGTCAATATGTTGACACGGAGGGTATACCTTTCGCGTCATTTTTTGACGAACTGGGGACCTCAATACTACCAGGTACGCGAAATTAAACAGTTGTCGCCTGGCATTGGGGTTAGGGTTAGGTTTGGGTAGGGATGTCATTATGTAAATCTAACCCTAAACCGACGCGAAAATGGTAGAAAATGGTAAGAAAATAGGAAAGAGAATGCAACGGACTTAATAGTATTGAAGTCCCCAGTTCGTCAAGGAATTACGCGAAAGGTATACCCTCCGCGTCAACATATTGACGCATGGTCAAGTGTCGTCAAATATTGACGCCATGGGGTGAGACTGGGTTGGCAAAAAAGCTTGAAAGAAAGCCAAACATGGTTAAGTGTGCAAATGTTACAATGGCATCATCATGGCTGTCTTGATTGTGAATGGCGAACATTTTTACATTTACGTTCATAAAAATTGCCAAATTTTTATCTTAAATTAAAAAGAAATGTATAAATGATCTAGTGAAATTATGAAGTTCAAACAGTTTATTACAGAAAGTTAGACTTAATGTTTTGCGACAGCCTCTGTGAGTCTTCATAAATGGACATACACTGAAAAATAGACTAGAAAACTATCCTACATTTGTATTGTGGTGCAACAGTGTTGTTATTTTGGACCAAGATGTGTCGAAATTAAACTTATTCTTGCACACTCCTTTGGGAACAGTCAAAAGCTTACTACAAAAATAAATGTTTATTTTATGAGAAAGATCTTATTACACTGTAGTGTTATTAAAATTGAATATACACTTCTCTGCACAATGCTAGAGAGCTGTGGATGGTTGCCAAGGTGTTGTTATATGACCATCAAAGCGTTCTGTGTGCTTTTTAGTACGTGTCTATGTGGTTGCCAGGCCTCTGTGATAATCTGGTCCCTCGATTTGTCTCAGTCTCCTTCAGTGCATTTCAATAGGGCACAGACCGAACAAGATGAGTTACGTGTTTGTTCAAATCCTTATCATTCAGAGACAAGCCTTCCAGAGTGAATGTGAACCCGCTGCGCGACATGACTCAATCAGAGCCAATCAGATGATGTTTAATGTAGCGCTATGTAGAGCAAAGCTGCCCCAGCATGACAGCGCAGAGATTAAAGGTAATGTAGACAAAATGTCTGTCACTTATCCTTTCACGAATGCAACTGACAAAATGAAAACTCTTTACATGATTTACATGAAAGACACGTGATAAGGATTCACTTTTGAGCTTATATTAATTGACGCTTTTTGACTATCATTTGATAACCGCTGCAAAAGTGCCACTCCAGGATCAGTTTCACCTGACTAAGGGAATCTAGGTGCATGGAGGTGCATGGAGTGTCTGATGCTCATCACTAAGAGAATACACAGTGGAAATCAAGATCTAAAGACAGTGACATCTGTGTCGCTGCCATGGCAACCCCATCTCTCTAAAAGATGGGTTTGCTGATGCTGGTATCTTTCCAAGAAGACACCTGCCTCTCTACTACTGAAAGTAAGAAACAGAGGGAGGGAGAGAGAGAGAACTGAGGAATCTGATGTTTTGTCATCTCTGTGCCTTAGGGGCAAGGTAATTGAATTAGCCTGGTATAGATAAGCAGCATTAAAGGAACATACTATTTCACAAGAGCTTACAGTCCACACCACTGGCTAAAACAGACAGCAATGCTGCATTAGACTTACTCAACATCTGCTTTATTATTCTATTGTTATCTCATTGTACTAATTTTATCTGTTATCTCTTTCTACTGTTATCCCATTCTACTAATTCCAACTGTTATCTCATTCAAAGGTTATTTCGTTTTACTAATTATACCTGTTATCTTCATTCTGCTGTTATCTTGTTCTACTCATTCTACCTGTTATTTCATCCTACTGTTATTTCATTCTACCTGTTATATCATTCTACTGTTATCTCAGTACTGCTCTCATTCTACTCATTCTACCTGTTATCTCATTCTACCTGTTATTTCATCCTACTGTTATCTCATTCTAATTGTATCTCATTCTACTAATTCTACCTGTTATTTCATTCTACTGGTATCTCATTCTACTCTACTCATTCTACCTGTTATCTCATCCTACTGTTATTCTATTCCATGGTTACCTCATTCTACCTGCTATCTCATCCTACAGTCATCTCATTCTAATGTTATGTTATTCTTATTTCATCCTACTGTTAACTCATTCTGATTGTATCTCATTCTACTAATCCTACCTGTTCTCTCATTCTACTGGTATCTCATTCTACTCTACTGATTCTACCTGTTATCTCATCCTACTGGTATCTCATTCTACTCTACTCATTCTACCTGTTATCTCATCCTACTGTTATTCTATTCCACGGTTACCTCATTTTACTCATTCTACCTGTTATCTCATAATACTATCATCTTATTCTAATGTTATCTCATCCTACTGTCATCTCATTCTAATGTTATCTCATTCTACTAATTCTATCTCATCCTACAGTTATCTCATTCTACTCATTCTACCTATTATCTCATTTTACCTGTTATATAATTCTACTGTTATATCAGTACTGTTATCTCATTCTACTCATTCTACCTGTTATTTCATCCTACTGTTATCTCATTCTACCTGTTATTTCATCCTACTGTTATCTCGTTATCTCGTTCTACTGGTATCTCATTCTACTCTACTCATTCTACCTGTTATCTCATCCTACTGTTATTCTATTCCACGGTTACCTCATTCTACTCATTCTACCTGTTATCTCATCCTACTGTCATCTCATTCTAATGTTATGTTATTCTTATTTCATACTACTGTGAACTCATTCTGATTGTATCTCATTCTACTAATTCTACCTGTTATCTCATTCTACTGGTATCTCATTCTACTCTACTGATTCTACCTGTTATCTCATTCTTCCTGTTATTTCATCCTACTGTTATCTCATTCTAATTGTATCTCATTCTACTAATTCTACTTGTTATTTCATTCTACTGGTATCTCATTCTACTCTACTCAGTCTACCTGTTATCTCATCATATTGTTATTCTATTCCACAGTTACCTCCACGGTTACCTCATTCTACCTGTTATCTCATCCTACTGTTATTCTATTCCACGGTTACCTCATTCTACTCATTCTACCTGTTATCTCATCCTACTGTCATCTTATTCTAATGTTATGTTATTCTTATTTCATCCTGTTGTTAACTCATTCTGATTGTATCTCATTCTACTAATTCTACCTGTTATCTCATTCTACTGGTATCTCATTCTACTCTACTGATTCTACCTGTTATCTCATTCTACTGATGTTTCACACCTGACTGAGGAACCAGGAGGCGGGGCAGTTTTGGTCAGAACTTCTGTATTTGTTGAACAGTATTTCTGAAGCACAGCTGCTTGAACCTGAAACATTATCTTGTCCTGATTAACCTGTCCGAATTCTGGCTGTGCAGTAGATGGGTCCATTGAGCACAGATGAGAATAAAGGTCAGCGAAACTTCATTATTTTACTAATCAGCTTCACTGCATATATTTCAAGAAATAAGACAAATTGATTGAGGTTGTTTGTAGTTAACTGAAAGAATGTTACAAATATAGCATCACTTGCTCAGAAACCAAGTTGGTCCTGAATATAGGGTTCATGTGGGACACTGTATAATGGCAATATATGAGAGTTTTATAGAGTGAATAATGTAAAACTGCATTTGTGTGTTCAACGTATGGATATAACGTATAAAATACATTGTCAAATACACATCTAACAACGCTACACATTTGCAAAACATTCCTTTATTATAAATAAATCTTTTTTTAGTATAAAAAACTAGCATGCTTCAACCATGGCATTTTACAGCTTCACAACCCCAGTATTACATCTCAGTCAGCCAATACAAGACAAGTCATCTTAGAATGCAGGATTCTGACAAAGTGAGACAAGAATGAAAAACTTCTGCACGACCACAAAAATACAAGTAGCTTAACAACAAACATATTCGACTCTGGTAGTTTTAATATATCTTCTTTTAACATCCACATATCCAAAGTTTACTGTGAATGCATTTGCCATCTGCAGAATGTTTACACCATTTTTTCACAGGGGTATTGATTTTTTTTGCTTGTCATGACTGCGAGCCGGCGGCATCGGCTTTTTGTTGCGATTTCTGAGTGTTATAGTGCTGATTTACGGCAGGACCGCTAGCTCTTCGGCACGGGACAGCAGTCTATCTGATAGATCCCGTAAATACGTTTCTCTCCCTGGATGCCGCAGGTTTCGGTTTGATGCAGAACGATATAAAATCTCATGCTTATATGCCTGTGGAAGGTCCATTTGCTCTGTCGGCTGTCCTGGTTTAGACACAGCCCCGCCCCTGGATTTGCCCAAAGAGCGTGGCCCTTTTCAGATGGCATGATTGCTGTAGCTGACGTACGTCGTCTTGGTGGAGGACGCTGGTGGGGAGAAGAATCAGACGTATCAGATTTACTCTCCATCATTACATGGTCGGTGCTTTTGTTCAAATGTTTCATGCATTGATGCAAACACATTTTTAGTATGTGGGTTTGAATTGGGATATTCAGATTTACAGTAGAGGAATGCTAAACTAGTAGAGGGATGGTTGTGGGTTCGATTCCCAGGGAACACAAATACTGATTAAAATGTTTAGCTTGAATGCACTGAAAGTCACTTTGGATAAAAGCATCTGTCAAACGCACAAATGAAATACACAGAAAGTGTGTTGTAATTTAAGAGGACATCGTGTCCATGCAGCACAAAATTAAGTAGTTGACTTGGTTATTTAATCAAAGCTTCGGATCAATAGTGCTCGATGGCAATATTAACACAAATACTCCACTTTGGAGAACAAAAACAGAAGTCATACAGAGAATTTTGGCATACAGTATAATGCAAATGTCAGAAAGTTACTGTATGTTGATCAATGCTTCATCTTTATGGGAAATGTCTGGCTTGCATTTGGTTATGTTAGTTCTGTTATTCTGATGCGGGTTAATCAACATATTCACAGGGAATTAAACACATACAATGGAAACCATAACATATATACCGTTTATCTGTCTATCTTAAACTTGGGGTTGATTTTGAATAGGTTTTGTTGGAGTGAATACTCACTATTGGTCTCCATGCTTTCACAGAGTTCAGTCTTAACCTCTCCGTTGGGTCGGTCGCCTCCTTTCGTGACGAGTTTTCCTGACATGGTGGCGGCAGTGACGATAGCTTTGAAGCTGCGCTTGCGTTTGGGGACGTTCTGCTCCGGGTGGAAGATGATGATGTAGACCTTGGGCATGTAGAGCATCCCCAGAGATACAGACGCACTGAGACTGAGAGAGATAGTGAGCGTGCTGGTCTGGATATACATCTGAGAGACAGAAACAGAGAGAAACAAAACATCAAATGTTGTAGTAATTATTTTCAGTTCTTGTACAGAATGGGCAACCTATTAATAATGAAGTATTTCAACAGGCAGATATCATAGACTTGAACTCATTTTCAAATGCAAATTTTTACATGTTTCTATTAATCAGCAAATAAAATGACAGAAATGCTCGTAAACATTTTTCGTTTTGTGTAATGTTGAACGTAAAGAAAGGTACTTCTGTTTCTCATCATGCATTGCAAACAAGTGCAAGCAGGTTTCATCAAAGCTCGAGACACAGCCGACAGCGACTGTGTGTTCCCACCCTAGGATGCAACGCTATGCACTTGACATCAATTTACCAGCGTGTATAGCTTGTATGTTCCTCAGACATGAGGGTTCACAAAGCATGCACAAAGCGTGATTGCTGAAGATTTCTTTCTTGTTTAAGTGAACATAAACAGCTGGTTGAATGTTTATCATTATATTGAAACAATGCAGTCTGTCTTGGGTCTTAAAGTGACAGGAGCCTGCTGCTTTCTGTTAGGGCTGAAACGATTAATTGAGTTACTCGAGTAAAAATTCTGCCTCGAAGCCTCGTTAAATACCTATGAAGCGCACAATACGTGCAGGGATCAGATTCACACGGACCGTTGTTCAATGTTCAGAAAGCACACCATAGCGTGTGATACATTTTGAATTTATTTGCCGTGATGGCGGAGAGTAAAGATATCCATAAATGGCAGAGAATGTCTAAAGTTTTGGATCAATACATTCTTATCATTACATTACATTCAGCATCTGAACCGAAAACATCCACTGCTGTTTCACCAAGCGTCGCTAAAACAAGGTAACGTAGCCTAAGCCTATACTTTGATGTTCGCTTATTTTAATCCCATACTGTATTTGTAGCGATGTCGTTATGTGGCTTGACTAGATATGATGTTAAGCTTTGATGTTTTAAGTAGTAAACTTATTCACGTACAATTGCCAGAGAGTATAGCCTAAAAAAGAACCCCTTCACACACACACGCACGCACGCACGCACCCTCGTCTCTCTCACGCGACACAACAGTCAGAACAATCGCGCAATGCATCACATATGCTTAAACTTTTATGTAGCCACGCAACAATAATTTCAGCATGCATTAACTGTATACATCGGGACATGATGTCGTGGCGCGTTTTTTTCTCTCGAACGGATGCAATGCACCGCAATGCAAGTGATGCAAGCCAAATGCAGCGTTCTATTGAAAATAAATGTATGTATTTCTGCCATACCAAACTGCAATGAAGCAACCGAACGTCATTCTTCCTCACGCACAGCATGTGTGCACACGCACACACACAGGTTGCTAGGTTATCATAGCAAACAGGCTCACCCCAGAAATGATATATTATTTGTTAGTAGCCTAATGGTAAATGCTGCAGGTGTAGAAATCTACATAAAACAGATATTTACTTTGATGTCAGGGCTAGATTACAGCATGATACCTGTTCGGATTCAGATTCATTTTTTATTTTCCTTGTTAGAGGAAATTTGTTTCCACAGATTGTACCCATCACATTCAACACATAATACACACATATTACACCAATAGATTACACATTTAAAGGACAAGTTCGGCATTTTACACCCAAAGCCCTGCCCTCAGATTGTTTATGATGAAATAGAACGGTTTTGACAGAAATTTGGACATATGATGCTGGCCCGAGAATTTTCAGGTGTTTTTTGTATCACCTCCCACCTATACAATGGGTTTAATGGTGCACTGAAACAATCCTTCCTAAAATGCATTAAACTTTCGTTTACAAAGACGTGAAACTCAGCGAGTGGTCAGGGGTGTCCACCGACATGCCCACACAAAAACCGCCGCAAAACACGCTCTCCAACAAGAAAGATAGCCTACAACAGAAACCGAAAATTCTTGGGCCAGCATCATATGTCCAAATTTCAGTCAAAACCGTTCTATTTCATCATAAACGATCTGAAAACAGGGCTTTAAGTGTACGGAACTTGTCCTTTAGTAAATTTATTTTCATTTAATATTGTGCATATTATTGTGCACACCATGTGCATATTAATAAATTAAATCGCTTAATTATTGGCACTGGCACTTACAGTATGAACACTAAATGGGTACTGCAATAAACAGGCTTAGTTTTTGAGACAAATGTTGAAGTTGGAATCAAGTTGGGGGGGAGGGGTTAGAAATAAAAGCCAAATGCTTGATCATTTTACAGCCACATCATTTTTGTTATTTGTTTTGGTTGGTTAAAAACACACACAAAAAATATCCGATTAATCGATCAATTAAGTTGTAGATTAATTGATTACAAAAAGAATCGATAGCTGCAGCCCTACTTTCTGTGTCAGAAATGTTTATTACACCAAAAATGAAAAACACTCACTAGTCTTAACTGAACAACTTTTGCATCTGTACATTTAATTCATACAGTGAGTACTGTGCAGTGTTTTATTTGTATTTAAACCTGTGGGGTACTATGCAATGGAAAAGTGCCATAACAGTAAGTAACAGGAACAGATAACATAGTAACAGTTACTATAGCTAAACTGAAAACATTATGTGTTAGCAGTGTAAAGGTCGTAGGTTTGAATCCAAAGGAACACAAATACTGATATAATAATGTACTTTAAAAGCATACATGTATGTTAATGTAGGAAATGTAATGTAGGCTACATTTAACAACATTTTGTCTCAAATATTGAATACTGTAATAAAAAATAAAAGGTTTTTTTATATCTTCAAAGTATATTTGAGTTGAATCACACAGTTTCCTGAATACTTGTGATGCTGAAAGCATCATTAGCAGGATGAGGACGGGTGTAGTGTTCACTCTCTGAGACACACAACTTCCCCTAATGAGAATTTAAAATTGAAAGCGCTTACTCAATTAACAGACCTGAATTCACACAACAACACACACATACACACACACACACACACACACACACACACACACACACACACACACAGAGTCATGAATCATCAAGGGGTAAAGCATTCGTGTGTATATTTGTCTTCAGCAGAGTAAAATCACAGCAGATAGCAGATGTTAAGACACGCTTGAGCTCAAACGCACAGGGACGAATACACACTAGTGTAGAAAAGTGAATGTCCTGAATGTGTATCCATCTCAATGCTAATGCAAAACATTGGACGTGTAACCTCCTAACCTTCCTTTTAACTGGGAATCAAACCTGTGACCCTGGCAATAGCAAAACACTTTACTTTCAGCAGTACAATGGCATACAGATAACCTCATGTCTGGTAAATAGCACAACAAAATTACTGTGTTTGATCTTATGGCCTTCCACGCAGTGCGAGATCCACGGGAATAAATGTTTAGTGACATTTACAGATGGAATTTGGAGGATAAGTGAACACGGTGGTTTGAGTTTTGCCATTTCTCACTGCAGCTTTAGTTTGGAGATAAATTTGTGCTCAGAAGTGCACAAGTGATCTATTTCTTAACAGCATTTTTTTGGATCTATGCATTTTTTTCATGATGAGAGAACTGGTTAATCTACACACACCGAGTTGGGAAAGGACAATATGGCATCTCTTAATTTTTTTTTTTAAAAACAGCTGACCCAAACCAGGGACCTTCTTGCTATAAGGCAGCAGTGCTACCCACGGAAAATTGTGAGTGTTAACTTATGATTATTAGCTTTATGTAAAAACAATGGAATTCAATGGACATTTGCCCATAAATATTAATGATGATATAAGTCAGACAGGTTATCCTCACACATAAACACACAGTGGAGAGCAGTCGCTGAGTCCCGGTCTAGCTTTCTAAAATAGGAAATTGCAGGTAATCACATGAGGCCGGCTCTGCGGGTATTGATCCGAAACGGTCCGACACAAATTGGAGATTTTCCGCTTAAAGCGACGTCCACTTCAGCATTAATTTGCTTTAACATCAAAGAAATCACACAAGACTAACGGCAGCCCATTAAATATAAGTCAACCAGTGAGAAAGGAAACATCGCTCATTACATATAATTACCAAAGCTCTTCTGAGTTCATTACTTAAATAACTCACTTCATAACAAAACACTGCCAAAGCTTCTGTCTGCCTGTGAACAGATTTAAAACACAGGACAACTGAGGTGACATTTGACATCATGTTCTGGAATGAGATCCATTGATCTTTGGTCATGTGACATTGGGACTCCAGTAAAACCTGTGTCTGTATCGGTGGGTTATACTGTGAGTTTAATACACCCATAAACCCCCAGGACAAGACTTCAAACGTCACTGTAGCAGAGAGACCGTCTGCCTTTAACTTGTGTTTTTATGTAAGGATAGCATTGCTTTAAATGAAACATCAAACCAATCAATTATTAAAAAAGCATGTTCTACACAAATGCCTGCAAACTTTAAAATCACAAAACGAGACATGTGGAGTTGAAAATAAAAGTATTGTTGCATAATAAAATAAAGTACATTTTATGATGCAATTTAAGTGTAACATGTATTGTGTTAATGTGCCGTATGTGCGTGGCATCTAAAAGTTCAGATCAAGACATCATCGTAGCTTAGAAATATATGCTTATATCTTTAAACTCGTGGTTTATGGTACAGTTAGTCATATAGTACATCAGCTTGAGCTATAATTAAAATACAAAGATCGCATGCAGCGACATGAAGGGAGCTCAAGCTAGAAAAGCTTTCACAGCGAGCACCTCACTGGAGCTTATTGAGACTAAAGTTAAACAGATGATTGTAGTGCATGCGGTGGCTCTTAAAGTCTAATGACACTTTTCATAGCCACTTCACGACGTAAAACCATTAACCTGCAGGAATTCTGTTATATAGACTCAACACATGATCACAGCGGTAAAGAGAGAGAGAGAGACTGAAATCCAGTCTGTGTCTGATAATGGAGACAGCACTGCTTTACCCTCTCTGTTTTAAGACCTATTCCTCTTACTTCACCTCGGGTTCAGGCCAAGCAACTACAGGAAAGTCTTGCAATAGACCAAATGCATTGTGGGTTGTATTGGTGAGGAGATTCTGGGTGTCTACCTCATTAGGTATGTTACATGCAACCAAATAATCCATTTGTAATCGTATTGAAAAACCTTCATGTAAACACCTTAATCAATACGATTGAGGTCGATCGGATGCAAATTTCGATCTTATTGAAAGGGCTGGTGTACTCCGATCTGTGATCTGTGACAGGAAAAAAGTATGCGTGTAAATGCGTGAATTGTAGTATTTTCTCAATCGGATGCAAAAATACCTTTGGCACATGTTCACGTCTTATATGTACCTCATATTTACGTCTCACATAATTCTTGTCACAGAAACGTGCAAAAGCAAGGCAATAGCAACACGCATTATTAAGGTAATGGGGTTACGCGCTGTACATTCTATAGACGGTTTCAGCAGTAACAACATAAACAAGCGGCTGTCGCCGTCCACATGTAACTTCCGGTAAACTCCGCTAATAATAAATAACCACAAAGTACTTTAAACATAGTTTATTTATATAACAAGCAAAAAAAACAACACACAGATTACCTAGGAAACCAAAACATTTGTTATTTTCGACTAGTAATTTGTTCAAGAGATCAGTTTAGCAACTAGTCAGACCATTAAAAAAAACGAAACCGGAAAAAAAGTTCGGATCCAGACGTGTGTCACGTCTATAGCATCCATGTGTACTTACATAACATAAGGCTACATAAAGCAATAAAATAGCGTTGTGCCTTTTGAAAATTGTGTTTTGATTGCCTATATCTGAAAACTTCTAAAGAAGAACTTTCTCAAACTCAGCTTTGACATTATCCAGAGATAAAGCGTGAACTCGGCGAGAGATGCTGTGTGGCGTTGGCAAGTCCTCTGCTTTTTTTTCGAGTTCAGATTTGGGATACTGTTTAAACTATCTCTGCGGGTTGTTGTTTTCCTGCGGGTTAAAGATGAAAGGATTTTGTTCACTAGTTATTTGGACTGTGAACAGTGGCGGCTCGTGACTCCTCATCCGAGGGGCGCCAATTCAAAATAAGTGTTCGGAGTATCATGTGTGTGGTTCCCTTTTCCAAAATATGTGTCCTGCGTGTCGAGAGATCCTTTGTGCATCACGTGTTTTGTCAAAATAAGTGCCTGCTGCACACGCATCAAAACCATTTATGATAAAAGAGACGCTCATGTTCCAAAAGACACTCCCTTAACATTAAACTCTGATTACGCATGAGATTATGCGAAACACGATCGTCTCTTTTATCATAAACCCTTTGATGCGTCTGCAGCAGGCACTTATTTTGGCAGGACACCTGATGCACATACAATCTTTCAAAGCGCAGAACACATATTTTGAAATTACGTACCACACACATGACAAGCTACATACATGTTGTAACGAACTTCGCAGAAAAAGAAGTCACCAGCCGCCACTGACTGTGAATAGTCATTGGGATGATTTTGGGCTAGTTTTAAATGTCAATGTCCACGACATTTTAATCAGATTGCAAACTGTATTGTCGTAACCTTTAATCGGATTGAATTCAGTGGGATTGACAAAATTTTGTGCATGTAAATCATAGACTGTAAAAAAAGATGGACGTCCGTGACGTCACCCACTGGTTTCTAAAGATCGTTTTTGAAGCGTAAAGTAGGCGTTGCCTGCCGTCGCCATCTTAGTCGCGCGTCATCGCGCATCACTTGCGGATATCCGAAAATGGGTAAAGAGGCGGAACGTGGGTTAAGCTGAGGTGACTGGTTGCTGAAACCACACCTGCTAGCTCGATTCTAGTGACCGCAGTGGCTGTCACTCCTCACTCAAGTGGCCACGCCCTTAATTAAGCAGAACTTTAAGGCTTAATATAATTTAAACGGAGGAGTTACAAAAAATTCACCCCCCCTCACAGTTGTCATGAAGGGCAAACTTAGCTATAGAGACTAAAAACTGTTTTTGTACCAGGCTGTAAACATATTATTTTCTACTGTAAAGTTGGCTATTTTAACATTGGGGTCTATGGGAATTGACTCCCTTTTGGAGCCAGCCTCTAGCTACCAGTCGATGAATTGCAGTTGAAGTCACTTCCGTATTGGCTTCATCAGAGAGATCGGAAGGTTGCCCCTCGATGTAAATATAGCCATTGTTACCTCGTCTGCAGGCTTGCAAGTGATCTCACCCAAACCAAACGAGGAACAGCAATAAAATGTGAATTACTGTTGCGCTGTATTGCATTGCTCCATGATCTAATAAAGCGCACATATTTACAGAGTCCACAATGTGCTGCTGTGATTCAGAAATGACCCGGTGTCAGATATAACCGTGCTTGCCAGTTGCACTGTTGCTTTTATTAAGATCCTGTGCCACTCCTAATTAAGTCACGACTTCAGATATGGCCGCCAAACTATTACTCTAGACTTTTAATATTTGCTGAACTCTTGCCAGTCTCTCCAGGATTTTGTGATTTATTTTTTGCAATCAAAATGATCAAATGCGCAATGTTTTATTTATTTTTAGTAGGGCTGTCAAGATTAATGCGTTTATTAACGCGTGATTAACGCAACACGCAATTTCTGTTTGAACCACAGCTGGATGAATTGAGACGCAGCAAGTGACCCGCTTGTCTAGATGAGTCGGAGCTTTTCATAAAAATAAGAACATTAAGCTCTCGTATAGCGAATCCAATGCTCTAAATGGTCATTAAATATCTAAAATGATCTTTATCTGTACGTTTCCTGAGAGGTGTACCGTCCCAAATCCAAAGAAGCATCTTCTTTCACTTTTTGGTTTCGTTTTTAAAGCATTCAGAAATTATAGAAAATAAACTGCAGGACTTGCTTGATGGTAAAATAATTATTAAGAGAGATAAAGTTCGGGACCTGATTGATGTTAAAAGAGTTATTAAGAGTGACAAGACTCAAAAGTAATGTCTGACGTCTGAAGCGCATGCACACACGCGAGTGCGCGACCCCGATATAGACATCTAACACAAAATTACAGTTTTTAAAAATATCTGTTTTGACAAGAATTCACGCAGGTATGACATATAATCTGTTATATCTGAAGTGAATGTTTGGTTAACTGTTGAGGAAAAGTATCTGTTGTGTATCATTATATTAAACCGTTGCATTATCCTACAGTATCTTAAACCTGTCTGTCTTAATGTCAAAATTAAACAATAAAAGAAAAACATATATGTAACATATATTGATATTGCTCTGCGTAAACAGGTGTAGTTCTGTCATGCTTTGTCAGATTCCAACAATTGTTTCAATTGTTTTGAGGTTTTTTAATAGAGAATGTTAAAATATAAATAACACATTTTTGAAAATTTGCTCATCCCAACTCAAATTGCCAGCACAGGTCACAAATGAGGCAGCAGCAAACAGAAATGGAGAAAGAACAAAGTCTTCTAAAGGGAAAATCATATATATTGAAAATGTAAACAGGCTGTTGTAAACATACAGTTGCATATAGCATATATATTGACCAAATCCATGCTGAGTAGAGCATTAAAAACTTGAAAAGTGTTACATTTAGGTACATTTAGAACAGACAAAAATGTGTGATTAATTTGCGATTAATCGCGAGTTAACTCATGAAATCATGCGATTAATCTAGATTAAATATTTTAATCTATTAACAGCCCTAATTTTTAGAGATATAATAAGAACAAAGAAACAAAATGAAAACATGACAAATAAATGCAACTTCAAGATGCAAATACACAGTTTTTTTCTTAACATAGACAGCTGTCACACAGTGCATCAGCCAAATTCGTGTCTACCGCGTCTAGTTTGCCTCTTGAACATTTTGAGTTATCTCGCTTCATTCACGTGTAAAAGACGCGCGTGAAATTCTAGCGAATGAGGCGGAATCGCGTCTACTGCGCTGCGCTAAACGCCTCATTCGCGCCGCGAGACCTCCAGATGCGTGTCAACGCATCTTTACATTGACTAAACATTGAAATCACTCGCGCTTGTCGTCTCTACCGCAGCTGGTGTGAATCCAGCATTATAGCAAACACTGAAAAAGGTGCATCTCACAATCTTGTTTTTTTTTAAGGGTCACTCTTTAAAAGGTTTGAAAACGACTGACCTAAAGTAATGCACAATAGCCGCAAGTCCAAAAATAACCTTCTCCCTAAACTGTGTGTTTACTTTTGTCTTATTATTATGCGTGTATGTTATCATTAAAGTGCAAAGCCTAAAAGGAGAACAGTTTGGTCCTCATACAGTACACTGACAGGCAGCATACGCACGTTTGTTAACGCTGAGATGAGATGATGGTGGACAGATGCTTTTCTTCTCAAGTGTGCCATGTTTCCAACAACTTAAAATAAGGACTACAAAACAGTAAATTGAAATGCACTATGACATTGCATCACCCGGTTTTTGGCATTTTTGTGAGACAGCAGGCATGGTCTTACACAGGTCTCACGCAGACCTTTCACGTATATGTGTCCTCATGGAAATAATGCATAGTAGTAGCTTATAATTAAAAACTGAACTTGTAAAACTTGTAAAAAGCATAAAAGTGCACCAATTAATCATTCATGATTTTGACAGTGATTTTTATTTAATGTAGTATTTTAAAGGATTACAACATCAATGTGATGTTTTCAAAATTACATTACATTTTGTTTCTCTTTAATTTGTCTTGTTGCCTTTGCTTGCGGTGTGATGACAACTTTACATGGACACGGGCACAGAGTGTAAACTACATACTTTACTCTTAAAGTAATATCTGACCAATGTTTTCTCTTTGGTGTGTCATAGGAAAGAGGTGAGCAGCTGTAGTGATTGCAATTCTTTAATACCTGCATATAAAACACATCACCTCAGGAACATCATCACCTCTTAAACATCTGATAGAAAAAACAGGTGCATGAGATTTCCTGCAAGTGATTCTTTTCAAAAGATTATTGTAGAAAGGGATCAAGAGGCTAAAAGAACCTTAATAAAATCATGCTGTGTTAAAGGGAAATGATGCAGAATTAAACAGATCGGTTTGTGAATGTTTGTCAGAAGATGACTTCAATCAACTTTTCAACACTGAACCACATTCACAGGCCATTAAATCTGTCATATTTGCTATTGTAACTCAGTGCTGGCAAGATTTAAGAAAGCACATTTTAATGAAAGATTGAAAATCATTTGTTTCCTTTAGAATCATGTAGACTGATGGACTGTGCACAATAAATTAAGACAAACTTGACTTTAAAGTAAACAGAGCTACGTTGACTTGAATTGTCATCATTTGAGTATTAATAAAGCACAACACAAATGTAACAGAATGAAACACTGACTGATATTTCTATTGACACTTAACAGTTGCTGTCTATCTAGGGTAACACGCAGGCACACGCTAGCGATTAGCATTTGACATCTCTGTACAAGTTCATTATCAGCGTGATGGAGGTGAAGCCAACTTCCATCTGTTCACACAAACACGCGCGCCGTGCAGTTCAGCTTTAATTTATCAGGATTTACCACGCATATGCCAGCACATGTGTACACTTAATAACATAACTGAATAACTGAACATGAACCATGAAGCTTTGTGCACGGTTTGACTGACATACACCTAAAAATTAAGGTGCTCTTCACTGCGATGCCATAGAAATTCAGTCAAAGGAGCTTAGAATCTTTTCTTTCATACATTTTTATAGTTTAAAGGACATTTTTCTCTTCAAAAAATCTTTTGTGAAACAGAAAGACTATGAAACCATTTTGATCAGCCAAAAATGTTTATTCTATGGCATCTTTAAGCACTTCTACAGTAATTTTAATAGTGTATATTGTACACCAACTACGGAGCCCCTAAGGGGACATGGAGCAAAAATTAAAATAAGTTTAGTATTGCGTGCTCACGTGAAACTATTGCGGGCTTACGTGAAACTTTCGCATGCTCACGTGAAACTATCGCGTGCTCACGTGAAACTTTGGCGTGCTCACGTGAAACTTTCACGAGCGCACGTGAAACTATCGCTTGTGCATGTAAAACTTCCGCGTTTAGTTTTGCATGCTCACGTGAAACTATCGCGTACGCACGTGAAAGCACTTCTACAGTAATTTTAATAGTGTATACTGTACACCAACTACAGAGCCCCTAAGGGGACATGGAGCAAAAATTAAAATAAGTTTAGTATCGCGTGCTCACGTGAAACTTTGGCGTGCTCACGTGAAACTATCGCGCGCTCACGTGAAACTTTCACGTGCGCACATGAAACTACAGCGTGTGCAAGTGAAACTACTGCGTTTAGTTTCGCATACGCAGGCGAAACTATCGCGTACGCACGTGAAAGCACTTCTACAGTAATTTTAATAGTGTATACTGTATGCCAGACTACGGAGCCCCTAAGGGGACATGGAACAAAAATTAAATAAAGTTTAGTTTTGCGTGCTCACGTGAAACTTTCGCGTGTGCACATGAAACTATCGCGTGCTCATGTGAAACTTTCGCATTTAGTTTCGCATGCTCACATGAAACTATCATGCGTGCACTTGAAACTCGCGACTTTAAAAAAGATTCTGCACATGAAGGTTTCGCGTGAGCACATGAAACTACACTTTAGATTTTTTACTCCAGTGTCACCTAAGGGGCTCTGTACCAGACTGACATAAAAAAATTCTGATGGATAATAATTATTTAAAATATTTTTTAAATAAAAATCTAAACAAAATACAGTTATAGACTTGTTTTCAGCAAACTATCTTAAATATAAAGCATATTTCATTATTCTTCTTCTTATTATTATTGTGCAGATTACTTATTGACTTACAGCATCAAACGTGTCTTCTTCTTGCTACTTCTATATTTTCCATCCTTCTGGCACGTAATAACATCTGAGATATCCACATTTTCAAGCACCAGTCCTGTTGAAAGCTTTCTCATTGTGAGAAAAACAAGCAATAAAGAAACCATTTCACAACTGCAGACTCAATCTCTTCCAAACAAATAACTTGTTTGTGAGAGCAAAGCTGTTCTGCTCAGTTGTATTGTTGTTGTGTAAATACTTCTGCTCTTCTGTCTGTATATCAGCAGTGTTTCTCTTCTGTAGAGTCTGTTGCATACTGATTTTGCACACAGCGTCAGGTCTCCGTGGGTTATCCATGATTAATAGCGTCGCTCGTGGCACACTGTGGACCCGGGCCGTCACTCTCTCACGCGGCAGGAAAATTATCTACTGCGAAGCATGAGTTATGACCGAAGTCTTTTGTGGCATTCGGGAATCGGCACGTTTGACTCCACGTATGATGTTAGCAGGTCAAATGTAACTAATGCTTATCTAATCTGAGGTAATACATCTTCCTCTACACATGCAGAGAATATGGATTTTAGAGAGAACCAATCTCAGTTATATGAGTCCTCCTCATTCTTATTTCATTACTATAGCAACCGGATACGCAGATATCGACTATACTGCACTAACACTGTTCATGCTGTCATTTTGTAAGTGATAAAATTAAATATATTAGTTCGGTGCAGTCAATATCTACATATTTGGTTGCTACAGTCAACTTCAAATTGATTTTGTGCACAGTGTGAATAAAGCCAATTATATGGATCTCTATTTTAATTGAAACCAGTGGGATTAACTTGTTTCATCTTCTGCAAACAGTAAGTCTGATCATTTAAAGCAACAACACAATGTTAAAAAGATCCTATTTTTACAACAAATTACTCTTAAATTCACAGTGGTTTATCGTTATTTAAAATTATAATTAATAACTGTTGCACTGAAAAGCCAGTGTCGGCAGAGGCCGCCGCACACGTCGGTCGCACAGCCATGAGACAGAGAGACAACAGACAGTCAGAGTTGGTCGTTTAACATCTAAAACAATAACTGTGACCACAGGTATCCCACAAGGGTGTGTTTTGAGTCCTTTATTGTTCACACTGCTGACATATGACTGTACTGCCAGTTTTAAAGGGACACTCCACTTTTTTGAAAATATGCTCATTTTGCAGCTCCCCTAGAGTTAAACATTTGATTACCATAGTTGTCTGCCTTATTACCAGAAATATAGGGAAATACAGGAGATATAAGGAAAAAGTGGAGAAACTCACAGCCTGGTGAACAAAGCATAATTTGGCCCTCAATACCAACAAGACAAAAAGGAGACAGTCATAGACTTCAGGAGGTTTAGCCAACATCACCATCTGCCTTTAATTATAAACAACACTGAGGAGGAGAGAGTCCAAAGCACCAAGTTTGTGGGGATCCAACTGACCAATAAGCTGACTACCAGAGACATATCAAAAGGCCCAACAAGGCCTTCCCTCTCCTCGAAGGTTGAAGAAAGTGAAATTTTCCTTCACAGCCATGACCCTGTTTCACAGAGAGACAGTTGAGAGCCCGTTGACCCACTGAATCTCGTCTTGGTTCGGGCAGGTTTACAGTGGAGGAGAGACACAATCTCAGCAAGATAGTGAGGAACAGCAGAGAAAATTATTGGCATCTCATTGGCACAGCTACAGGACTACACAGAGCGCTGTGTGCAGAGAGCTGGTGGCATCTTGAAAGACTGAACATATCCATTTTATGGATTGTTTACATTGATCACCAGTCAGGAAAAAGATACCGCAGCATAACTAGAACAACTCAGCTGTTAAACAGTTTTCTTCCTACATCAGTTAGGCTGCTAAATTGGAGTTTGTGACTTTATTGTGCTTAATTTTATTTTTTATTATTATGCACTGAACTGTAAGCTATGGACGTGTGAAACATAATTTAAAACTACAAACATTATCTGTCAATTAACAGCTCTTTTTTAAGTATTGTCATTAGTGCCAAAATACAGAAAATCTATGTTTTATACAGGAAAATAATATTATTTCTACAATATTTTTCTGTTTTCCTAAATTACATACAAATAAATAAATATAAATTTAAAATAAAAATGTATAATTAAATGTGTAGTTCATTATATTAAAAGTACCTGACCATAACAATTAACAAAAATATATATATATGTTTTATAATTAATTTGGTAGCACTTATTGTGTAACTTTACATAAGTACTGGGCAATACCAGATACATACTTATAGTAAAGGTATACTGTAACATATAACAATAAACACAACTGTACTTACAAATGAATGTAAAATATAAGTATTTAGTACTTAGAGGTAAGTGTGGATTAATGACAGGTACTTATAGTGTACATGTACATATGTGATAACTTATAACAAACACTACTGTACTTACAAATTTGATGTACATGGTAAGTGTTTATTACATACAGGTCAGTGTAAGTTAATAATCGGAACATATAAAGTGTAATATTTATCCCAAACTAACGAGAAACACTACTGTAATTACAAATTCTATATAAATGGCAAGTGTGTAGTACTTACAGGTCAGTGCAACATTACTGATGTGCCATCTTTGTCCTTTATTGTACTCTTTAAACCCAAGCATTAAATACCATACGCATTACCTACTGGGTACATTCACTAGTAGGTCCATAGTAACTGCATGAAACAGGACTGTAAAATAAAGTGCTGCATTTTACACAATTACACAGGACCTACCTAAGTTAAAGCATTGTATAAATATACCCCTGTGAGTTATATTAACTAGTAAGACCATAAAATAAGATGCATTGTTGTGGAGAACTTATATTGTACATTAATTTGTAAGTACAGTAGTGTTTCTTGTTATTTACTGTATACCTATACTATAAGTATGTATCTAGTATTACTTATTTAGAGTTCTGAAGAGTACATAATAACTACCAAGTACAGTATGTACTACTGGTAAGTACAGTAATTATACCATTTAATTACCATGTACATACACACATTTGTCTGTAAGTACAACATATTTACAATATATGTACTAAGGTAAGTACACGTATTGTAAAATAAAGTGCTACAATTAATTTATTGTAAAAAGTGTATAGGGTCATTTTAGACTGAATATGTAATAATGATTGGTGAATAGGCCTCCATTTAAGATATTTTGTAGGTTAATGATATTTATTATCACCTAACCCAACCATACTTACTCATCACAGAAAGGTGCAAAACCCAGTAAAAACATGAGATCATGCAATGATCACAGTGACACAACATGATTCTCATATTGTAAATAATATGCAAGCTCATTGTGAATTAAAAATGTTTAGTTCATGGTATGAGTGCACAGTAAGGGGCCAGTCACACCAAAAGCGCTTTAAACGCTTGCAAACGCAAGGTGCGACGCACTGCCTTTTTTTAAAAAAGAGCAGTGTGACGCGGCTATTCATATTGCTAAGCAACCACCGAGTCGGCTGTCTTGTCAATCAAATATTGAAGCGTGAGCGCTCTTTTGCTGTTAACTGTCATATTAGCAGAAACTTTAAAAAGAGGACTCTTGCTCTGACCTTGTTTGAGGGTGAGAGGTGCACAAACACGCAGGAGAGAGTGAGCGAGTGGAGTCCGGTTCTTCAAAGCAACTGTAAACTTCCCTCACCGCAACGTAAGGCCCGTCTCTCCCCTCATTCGATTGGACAATGGAAAGACAAGAATGACGTCGGGCGCTTCTCCGCTCTCAGCGCTCCTTCAAAAACGCGTGCGCGGCAGGCGGCAAAAAAACGCAAGGCGCTCGGCGCGCATAACAGCGCGCAAACGCGCCCTGCCCATAGAAGATCATTCAAAAAAGGCGCCTGCAACTGCCATAAACGCTTTTGGTGTGACTGGCCCCTAAGTGTGCCGTTTATACCATATAAAATGTCAAGACATGGATTCAAGAAGCCTATAAATAAAGTTTCTAGAAAGCTCACATAGACTGGAGGTAAAAGGGACTGGGATTCACAATTTTTTTTGTCCAAGCATTGTGGCCCAGTGCAGTGGTTCCCAAACTTTTTCAGCGTGCGGCCCCCCTTGTGTACAGTGCATTTTTTCGCGGCCCCTCGATAAATGTAGTGTTTTAATTAAACAAAACATATAAAATTATACCTAGTAGTGCTGTTGGTTAGTTGGCTTATTATTTTTTAGGTTTAATTACACAGAATTCATGCTAAATTAATGCTTTTTATAAAATGTCATAAAACTGGGACCCCCTGGCACCATCTTGCGGCCCCTCACTTTTAAATGTTTTGCACTAGCCGCGTGATGCGCCAGCGCGACCTTACATATTACGTAATCACATTAAAAAGTCATGCCTTAAATATGTGAAACGCACACTTGCGGACCCTTTTAAACTCTATTAATTAATTTCATTCCACATAACAGTCTTGTTTCTCCACACTTGTAGACACTGGATCTTTGCATATGTCATGCGTATGCAAGATGAGAAGTTACTTATTATTAAGTACTTATTTTTATTATTATTTGTCGGTGCATTAAAACTGCAATTTTAAACTGCATTGAAACTGTAAACTGTTGCGGTCCACTAAAGTCCTGGAACGTTTCCTGGGAAAAAAAAGACAAAAACATCTTGGATGACATGGTGGTGAGTAAATTATCAGAATTGGTTTTCATGAAAGTGGAGTAATCCTTTAACAAAGGTGGCGTAACTAACTAAGAACAAAGCTGGCCTTCAAGGACTTTAAAACTAAAGTGAAACGAAATCATCCAAATGTCAGAAAAATTCAGCTCAGTTATGGTGGCTTTGATGGGCTCGTTCAGCTTTTTGGAAAATCAATATATTCCTCATAAGAGAAAAACAGAGGAATATTTCACGCCACAGTGAGAATATGTTTACACCCACATGAGGATTACCATAACATCAGTATCATTACTAGTAAGAACTTTGCTACATTTTACATAATGTTATACTATAACCATCCATGTAAATGTAATTCACCCACTGATCTGCTTGAAATGTGCATTTTTACGCACTACGTGCAGAACGGAGCTCAAGGACTCATCATTTACAATTACACAAAACAGCTCTCTAAGAGGAAAAACATCAATCTCTGTGAATATTTAATCATTTAAATTGTAGCCGATAAGCATCACAATGTTTCAATGTCATCCTTGCAAAGTAAGCTTGATAAGGATAAATTTATTGTGCATTTTCTTAACAAGTCATCTCTGGACGCCATTGATTTCTAGAGATTTCCACCGTTCGTGCAGGGCTGTATTGACTGGTCGTGATTCTGAAGAGCTCTCTGGATTGGAAATGTCAAAGTGCATGTATTGGTCTTCTGGGCTGATATCATTTCGAAATGTGGAAGGAGAGAAAGCATATCAGCTTTGATATCTTAATGTTAGAGGAAAATGGAGAGGTAATAGTCGGCACAATGAAAAACCACATGAATTGATTTTCGGAGCGTTAGCCAAAGCACATTCTGTGTAATGGAGGCATATTTTACAGGCGGTGGGGTTTTATCTGCTTTTCTGCACCGGTTCATTTCACAAACGTACTGTTGCAGCCAATACAACATTGACATTCTGTAATAATATTAATTCTGGCCCAGTCAGTTTTCATTACAAAACAATTATCAGATCATTCGGCTTCGGCTAATCCAGTCATACGATGGGTCAGTAAATATGGAGTAAATATGTTTTGTTATTTTTGATAAAGTCTATTGTTAATTTCTCAATAAGATGCCATTTTCACGTATCGAATGATTGATGTTGTTGCTTCGTCCTATAAAGTAATGAGATGGGTTGGGGTGTTGTGTTAATAGAACTTCATCCATCCTACAATTACATCATTAAATGAGAATACAAATAAGCTTGTTAGTTTGGGAAATAATTGGTATATCCATAACTGTCCCTCTTGGCTACAGTGGATCTGTCACGAAAACCTAATGTGACCAAAGAGCAATGTGGTAATAAGTTTTCATCGGAAACTGCTGAGCAATGAAGTCAGATAGTTTTAGCATTCAGAAAACTACTGAATATCTTGCTTCCTACCTTATTTTAAAAGATATGTCCATTTTCTTAAAAAAAAAAATCCAGATAATTTACTCACCACCATGTCATCCAAAATGTTGATGTCTTTCTTTGTTCAGTCGAGAAGAAATTACATTCCAGGATTTTTCTCATTTTAATTGACTCCAACACTTAACAGTTTTAATGCAGTTTAGGATTGCAGTTTCAGCGGAGTTTCAAAGGACTCTAAACGATCTCAAACGAGGCACAAGGGTCTTATCTAGCGAAACTATTGTCATTTTTGACAATAAAAATAAAAATAAATGCACTTTTAAACCACAACTTCTCGTCTATCTCCGGTCCTGTGACGCGCCAGCGTGGCCTCACGTAATTGCATAATGCCGTGGAAAGGTCACATGCATATTTTTCTTGTCAAAAATGACAATTGTTTCGCTAGATAAGACCCTTATGCCTCGTTTGAGATAGTTTAGAGTCCTTTGAAACTCCGCTGAAACTGCAATACGTGTTGGGGACCATTAAAGTCCATTAAAATGAGAAAAATCCTGGAATGTTTTCCTCAAAAAACATAATTTTTTCTCGACTGAACAAAGAAAGACATCAACATTTTGGATGACATGGGGGTGAGAAATTTTTTTTTAGAAAATGGACTAATCCTTTAAAGGTTATGTAGCTTAACTGGTATACCAATGCATTAACAGCACATAGGTTCCCAGGAAATACCAACCCAATCTTACGGAAATTCGTGTCAGGGAATTTGAGTTTTTCCGCTGTTTTTCCTGCCACTGGAGCACGAATGTCTTTTTTCTATAAACAGTTTTTCGTGTCTTTGGCACAACTTCCTTTATCATATCTTTTTATATTTTGTTTTCTCATTGTTTTTTCCTTTTTTTTTACCATTGTCGCTTGGGGTTGGGGTTAGAATCACTTTCTGTGACATCCTAACCTAAACCTAAACTCCAGGTGAGAATGATTTAAAAATAGAAAAAAATGAGAAAAAAAATGATACAATAATTGTCGTGCCACAAAAAAACTGTTTATAGAAATTCGTGCTGTGTGACACGAAAAAGACATTCATGCTCCAGTGGCACGAAAAGCAGAGCGGAAAATCGTGTCAAAAATGAATGAATTAATCAAAAATTTAATGACTATATCACGACTTGCCTGTAAGATAGTACAGGCAAATACACATACTTATAAAAACTTTATATCTTAAATGTACTGCAAGTCACTGCAGGTAAAAGCATTCGCCAATAAAGCATAAAAGTGAGAGTTTTCAGGCAACCTCCAATAAATGGACGCAAACCGTCTTTCTCACTCAAGCTTGAGATACTCTTATAAGACTCCTGGATTTCAGATCGATATCTCCACCTTCTTGAGCACCTCTGACCCGTCTGCCTGTTTCCTAAAGTGCAGCTAACATGCATCAGTATGTGAACCAAGCTCACCCTCGCTCCCCTAGCTTTCTTATTTAACACGTGAAACATTCTGAAGGCTAACACCTACCAGGTCAGATGATGGGTTAAACAGCAGGTGATGTTATTATCAGTAGCTCAAAGCTATATTCTGCTTCTCATACCTGTAGATCACATGCACAAACTTGATCTATGGGAAGCAGAATACAGCCAAAACTATAGAACCAAAGGACATTGCCCAAAATACCACCTTCATCGATCGTAACTAAAAATAACATGGGTTGAAGCTAAAAAACCAAGCGGTGCCATTATTATGTTGACAGTTCCTGTCACCCATAAGTTCTTAGGGAGGTTGCTCCTGACCCTAGAAGAAACAAGTGGAGAACAGGCCTCCAATCCAATGAGGTGCAATTATTTACCATAACCACATGTTAATAATTTCTGTATGTTTGGTCGGCATTCACAAAGTTTTAACTCACCCTCTCTGCCGACTGTGCCGTTCCAAAGAAGATGGGTATAAATGCCAACCAGATGATGCAGGTAGTGTACATAGTAAATCCAATCGGCTTAGCCTCATTGAAAGTCTCCGGCACACCCCGGGTCTTGATGGCATAAACAGTGCATGTGACCATCAAAAGGATGCTGTAGCCCAGTGAACAGATGAGCGACAGATCCGAGATGTCGCACTTGAGGACCCCGCGGGCCTTCACCGGGTCGGATGTGCGCTGCTCGCCGTAGTCCACCACCGTGTGCGGCGGGTCCACGGCAAACCACATAAACACGCCGAGCAGCTGCACCGAGATCAGACTGAAGGTAATGACCAGCTGAGAGGCGGGGCTTATGAAGCGCGGGGCAGCCACTGACTTCTTCCCCTGCTCGAAGATTCGATGGATGCGATTGGTCTTGGTCAGCAAGGCCGCGTAGCTAAAGCACATGCCCAAACCAAGGAACACGCGGCGAAACGAGCAAACCGCCAAACTCGGGGTGGCGATCATCAGGAAGGTGATGGCGTAACACAAAAAAATGCCCGTCAGCAGCACGTAGCTCATCTCTCGGCCAGAAGCGCGCACGATGGGTGTGTCGTTGTAGCGTACGAAGGTGACCACTACAAAACTAGTGGCCAAGATGCCCAGGACGGCGATGAACATGGGCACGGCCGCCCAAGCCGAGTGCCACTCCAGTTTGATGATGGGAATCGGGACGCAGCCGGTACGATTGCGGTCGGGGCGCTGCTCGTACGGACACAGCTCGCAGCTGAACTCGCTGGCCTGGAAGTGGTATCCTTCACATCGCTCACAGTGCCAGCAGCAGGGAACGCCCTTCACAATCTTCTTCCTTTCACCCATTCGGCAAGGAACGCTACACACGGAGACCGGAAACGCGTTGTCGCCTTTCTGCCAGCGCATGGCTTCCACCTGTGGAGGAGAACGAAAACGAGCATTGTCAAAAGCGAGGCCCAGCAGAAACCGAGCAGTCATACTGTTTGCATTTAATTTCCCCACAGCTCCAGAAAAAAGCTCCAGACGCTGTGGAAAATAGGCGGCCAACATTGCTCTTTTGAGCAGAGCTTCAGTTTGGCTCCCAGGCATAACTTTGACGACAGATATAATTTGGGACAAACTCGCGCTGGGGGCATTTCAAATTAAATAAATAACATGACATGCTCGAGTTTTAAGGAGTGACTGCACAGACTCAACAAACTTGTATTAGGAAATTCATTTTCACGTGATTTTGCTAGACCAATCCAGTGGACAAATGAGAACAACTTTTTCAATGGTTTTCGCTGTTGAAAAGGGAAGCCATGAATGAATTATTCATGCTTGTGACAAATTACGCCTGGCAAAAACAGATTGGGTTTAATTAGGGGAGAGAAAAAAGAAGGGACGCATTAAAATGAAAGAAGACAGAATTTGCAAATGAACAGTAGTTTAATTTGACTTATCACATAAAAGGATATAAAGGGTTTTTAGGAAGAATAGAAGAGCCAAATCCTTTATTTAAATCTCTCCGTTCTGCATAAAACAAGCCATAGTGACAATTCACACTGAAGGGCTTTAATTCGGTTTTAATTCATTCTGAAGAAACTCTAATGGAAAGTAGACAGTGATTTAACATTTAAATTCAGAATTAGCACCCATTCACTATTTAACTGCTGTTTGCTAAGACAGAGATGAAACTTTAAAAAAAGATTGGATGGGGAAGTGGACAAAAAAAAAACTTACAAGAATAAACCATGGTTTTATTGGATATTGATTACCACTGGGAAAACTGTGGTTTTACTACAGTAAGCATGGTTTAATTGTGTTAAAGCATAACCATGATTATTATGTGGTAACCATGTTTTATTGGTTTTAACTGTAGTAAAACCATGGTTACTACAAAACCATGGTAGCTCATTTATATTGAACGTGTCACGTATATATGTATCAACCCAGTCTCATGGAGTTGCGTATAAATAGCACGAAGTGTAAAAATTGTGCAATAAATATTAGAGCCCTGCAAGCCTATTGGGGCCAGACAGGCTAAGCCCATTTGGGCCGGGCTCGGGCCGTTTTTTTTTTTACAGACCGGGCTCGGGTCGGACTTATTTTAGCGTCTCTCCTCATTGTGTGTGTGTGTTTGAGTGTGTAGCAGAGACAGCGTGCATCTGAGAGCGCACATCCGAGAGAGAGAGAGTGCGCATCAAAGAGCGCGCATGTTACAGAGAGCTTAAAAGTGATTGATATTGGTCTCGGGTCGGGTTCGGGCTGAAAGAATAGCAGGCATTGTCGGGCTGGGGTTGGGTAGGGCTTGAACACAACGGGCCAGGGTGGGTTAGGGCTGGAGTTTTTGGCCCGTGCAGGGCTCTAATAAATATGCCAAATTCCACTTTGACGAGCATATGATACCCCAGTCCTTCCCATTCACTTAACTCTTTCCCCGCCATTGACGAGATATCTCGTCAATCAAGAGAAAACGCTTCCCCGCCAATGACGAGTATTTCCGTCTTTCCGCAATACCGCTATTATCCACTAGGTGGCGCCCTTCCGCAACTTTTTAAACCCGGAAGTATTGCCCTATGGCAAGCTGCTGCATGTCGGTGTCTGTTTTAAAGATCGCTCTGAATGGGATCTCTATGAAAAGTCTGTTACAAAAATGGAATTATCTCTGCTTTTTGCTCAAAATGTGGTGTTTTTGCAGAAACCTACCCATATTCAAAAGCTGATTACAAAAGAACTACTCAAGGTAGGATGAAACGTTTTTTTTTTTGTTTGAAAGCAGAGGGTCTGTTCTTTCATTTGATTTATTGTATGTTTATATATTTGAAGAAGAACATTTTCTGGAAGGTATTAAACTTTGGTGAAAAACATGAAAAACGCTGGCGCTGGCTGGCAACTTTTTAAAAAAATGCTGGCGGTGAAAGAGTTAAACGGTGCATCTTTTTTTGTTGTTTTATTTATTAGTTTCTCAATTTTTGCTTTTTTTACCATTTTCGCTTGGGTTTAGGGTTATAACAACTTTTTGTTATATTTAAATGACATTCTAGCCCAAACCCCAATTCTTACCCCAACTCCAAGCGACCATGGCTTAAATATAGACAAAAACATGGAAAATACCTGTATATTAAATAACCTCCTTAAGCAAATCTCAAATCTAACCCTAAATCCAAGCGAAAATGGTTTAAAAAAACTGAAAAAAATTGAGAAACCAATAAACAAAAAGACAAAAAAAGATGTGCCTTTTAAGTGAATGGGAAGGACTGGCGTATCATATGCACGCCAAAGTGTAATTTGACGTATGTATTGCACGATTTTTACACTTTGTGCTATTTATACGTGTCAGGATCCCGAATGTTATTAAGTGTATTTTGTCTTGTTTCTTGTGCCGGGATCCTGACACCCCCGTATACGTGTTCTGTGTCTGTGTGGAGAGTTATGTGGTCTGTGTTTATGTTTTGTGTACCGCATGCTCTCCTGTCTTAAGTCTTGACCCTGCCCCCTCGTTTCCTTGTTAATTATTCATGATTGGTTTATTCCCTTCACCTGTTTGTCATTGTTCCCTAGGTTAGTTTTCCCTATTTAAAGCCATTGTGTCTTATGTCTTGTGCCGGTTCATTGTGTACCCAATGATACCCTGTTGTGTGTGATTTGTCTTGTTATGGTTATTTTTCCAGTCATTGTTTGCCCCCTCGAGGGTATTTATGTTTATTAAACGTCTTTAAGTTACGAGCTGTCTGCGTTTGGGTTCTATCCAGCACCACACCCTGACAATACGCATCTACATGAGACTGGGTATATATGTATAGATCTAAATATCATAGATGTGCCAATAAATAACTACGTAGAACCATACAGTAAATTTTACAAACCCTTAAAGGGGACATATCATGAAAATTTGACTTTTTTATGTTTAAAGGAACATTTCACCCGTAGAAACATTAATCTCTATTGAAAGTGCGTCATATTTGTAGTCGAAATGTAACATACATTTCGAATTTGGTGCCTATTTGACAGAGAAAAGGGGTGTTTGTAGTCTCACCCCCTCAACAAAGATATTGGACTTCCTGGTTTCAACGATGCAAAATGATGATTTTTACATCATTGAAAGAAGGAAGTGCAGCACTGAAATCTGTTTTCTCCTGTCTCAGTGGCAACTGAGGAAATGATGCACCACCATTTAAAAACATGACTGGGGTATACAAAGCTTAATGCAAATGGGTGAAGTGTCCCTTTAAGTGCTATAATAGGGTCCCTGGTGCTTCTATCAACCTAGAAAATATGAAAAAAAGCAACCCAGTAACTTAGTTTTGTTAAACCATTCTCTGCAAGCATGTTAAAAAATAGATAATTGAAATTTGGCTCCCCTTTTGATGTCAGAAGGGGATAATACCGCCACTTAATCTGCACTATCCAACCATGGCACAGCCAATCAGTGCAGATATCAGCTCATTTGCATTTTAAAGAACACACAAAAACGGCAAATTTTTGCTCACACCTACAAAGTGGCAATTTTAACATGTTATAATTAATTATCTATATGATATTATGAGCTAGAACTTCACATATGTACTCTGGGGACACCAAAAATGTATTTAAAATCTTAAAAAAGTCTTGTGAAATGCCCCCTTTAATCTTTGCATTTGAAAGAAGGGAAGCTCTTTTCTTTGGCTGTTCTTTAGTAGTTTCAGTGAATTATAACCGTAGGCATTTACATACAACACTTTATGTCCTTAAATCAGACACATAGCAAACACTAAAAACAGTTACTTGCAGTGAATATGCATGTGTTGTCTTTGTTAAATAGATTTTCCGTGATTTAAAATAATCCGTGATAATCTTTCCTGGCTAATGTGGTCTTTAAAAAACCAGTCTCTCTTATATGAGTTTCATATATAAATACTTTACTCATCTCCTCCAATGTAATGCCTGGAGTGTTTATCCATTTAAGAGCCTATGGGAGGGTCTGATACCTGATTAAAGAAGCCTGATTCACAGCTCCTCCCGTTTCTAAAACACAGAGGAGTCGTGATGTTTCATGGCGCATCAGAGACAAGATCGCACTACAGCGTCTGTCTCCCCACCGCTGTGAGAGCTCCTGGCCATGAAAATCCTGCTCATTTCTGGCTCTAATAATTTTGTTTTGCAGCCAGGCATGAAACATTACAAGCGTGTCTCCCATCACACTGACTAATGAAGGCCTTTGTGTATTCATGTCATGTGCATTATCAAACTTAACATTTGCCTGAATTCCAAAGAGTTGTGCTTATGCTTGAAAGTAACATAAAAACTAAAATGAACTTTTTAACTTTCATACACTTGTTTGTCAAAAAGGGACAAACACAGCTATTAAGTTAAATTTACCCAGGCCTAACAATGTGTTACAACATCCGAGCATGGCAAATAACCAAGCATGGATTAATTTGTAACCCAATGGATTGGGTTTGTCCCTGCATTATTTATCCATTATTTTCACAAACTAGAATCCAGATATACCTCCATCCATGTTTTGGTTTTCCTTAACTGGCACTATCCCTTGAACGGGACACCTGACTTTACTTCAATATTTTGCATGTAAATTTTTCTCTATCACGACAAACTGTATCATTGGAAAGGTCCAAGCCTCTAGAATACATATTCTTGGTGTTTTATAAAATAAATTATGTAGGGAGAGTAATTGATTCATTTATGAGAAGAGTGCCTCAAAACATTTATATCTTGCGAAGTGTCACTGTCCCGCCAGCGGGACGCCTACGTTTGCTTCAGTGTTTTGTATGTGAATTCTTTTCCAATCATGACAAACTATATATCGTTTGAAAGCTCTAATAGTGTAGTTTTCATTTATCATCACCATTTTTGTAAAGGAATGATATTGTGAGAGCCATTTTTTTAAATGCCACAGGTCCACAGATGGGCCCACTTTGTTATTATATATTTGTAACACTAATACCCTATCCTAAACCTAAACAATCTTGACAAACTATATCTCATTGGAAAGCTCTAAGGGTGTAGTTTTCATATTTCATCACCATTTGGGTAAAATTATGACGTAGTGGGAGTCACTTTCTAAAATGTCACACCGCCACAGGTGGACCCAATTTGTTTTTACATATTCATAGCATTAATACCCTGTCCTAAACAATCTTGACAAATGATATATTGTTGGAAAGGTCAAAGAGTGTAGCTTTCATTTTTCTTCACCATTTCGGGAAAATTATGATGTAGTGAGAGTTAGTTTCTAAAAGGTCACGGGCCGACAGGTAGGCCAAATTAGTTTTTACATATTTATAACACTAAACCCCTACTTTAAACCTAAAAAACCATGACAAACTATATATCACTGGAAAGCTCTCAGAAGGTAGTTTTCATATTTCAAGGTCATCTGATGATAAAAATTATGTAGTGACAGTTTTTGTTACATGGCCTTCCCCCCATAGGAATGCATATTAATTATTATTTATTTATAACACTACCTATTATAAATCTTCAAAAATGTTAACAAATTATGTATCATTGGAAAGCTCTTAGAATGTATTTTTCATATTATAAAACCTTTTTGCATCAATAATAATAATGCAGTGACAGTAATTTATTAATTTGTGACAAGAGTATGCAGCAAACCATTGACACCTAGTGGCCATCGTTGGTAAAACCACTAAAAGTGTGACACAAACCACATTTTTTGTGATTTTAACTTGAAATTAACTAAAAAAACTACTTGAGACTTCATGTTTACATGATAACTTTTGTGTAACATTTACATTTTTATAATTTCATTTATCAAATGTATATGTTACGGCATTGTTTTTATTTATTCAAATAAATGTAAACTGCTATAACATTTTTTTTAATTCAATATTTTCACCTCCAGACACTTCGGTAAAAAACCTTAAATTGTTTTCTTTAAAACAAGACCAAGATTAGGTTTCTAGACCAAATGCCAGAGTTATATTAATTTTAAAGTGTACGTCACAGTTTCATCCCCATTCAAAGGGGATTTGTGCCAGTTAAAGGGTTAATTAAATTTCATCTTTTTCAATTCAGTAATAAAGGGGGTGGCTACATTGTTTGATGTAAAACCATCTTTAATCATGATTCCATGTGAAAATATAAAGAAAAATATAATATATGCATGTTCAGAGAGTTATTCTCCTCACTCACATTGAGATGAAGTTTGTTGGTCCATTGGCCGATCACTTTATACTCAGGCGTTGATTTGTTGGTTATCTGATACTGGAAGATGTCGTATCGCCCGGGTGCATCCCCGTTCTGATTGAAGATCACAGGAGTCCCAGCACTTCCTGTGAAATGGGATATGATGAAACTTTAATCGGACACAATAAGCCATATTATGTATTTTGCCTTTAAGAAATACATTCAGGTAAATTTATAGTGACTACAGTGAATAAAAGTCAAAAAGTTGACTGTCTGCAGGCAAACACAAAAGATCAGGTTCGGTTCTAGCTGGTGCTGAGCCCACCCAAAAGTCCTGGGTGGGACTGTTGTATATATTATATATTGCCCACCCAGGATATCTGCCAGCCCACCCTTCTATACTGTAGCTGGCAGAAGATCCGATCTCCTATCTTCACACACCCTGAAGAGTATATTCAGGTGTCACAGATATAAATAATACATGTAGCATCCTGCTGTATTCACACAGGGTTCACTATAACCTCATGAGGTGATGAGAGGGAGGAAAGGTAATGCGGTCAGGTTTCCCTGAGATGAGCATCTTATTACAGCAACACAAACCTGATTAACCTCAACCTCTCATTATATTATACAGAACTGAGCACACATGAACTTTATCTTGATTTATCTTGAGCATTACAAACATTTGTTTCAAGCCCAACGGGTGAAAAGTTGTTGTGTTCTGACCTTTTATGCATTATTAAGATGCTCAATATCACAGGTTTGCTTAAAATAGTATAAAAGTCTTGCTTTGCTTTAATTTTTTCGAATTACATAGTCTTCGTTTTTTAAATGCCATATCTGTGATGTGGTCTCAGGGTTTTCGGCACACTGTAAATGTTAAAGGTCCTCATTATTATCCTGAGGTATTGTGCGTCAGAGTTTCTGTATAATCATGTAAGGCAGGGGTCGGCAAGTAACTTTGGCCGCGGGCCAATATTTTTTTTAGCCAGTAGATGGCGGGCCAACTGTTGTTGGCACACTTACGTCTTATTTTGAATTAGCCTAGTATAGGCTATCTGATCTTTTGTCAAGAAACATTGTCTTTATTTCCTATTTAAAAGACGAAAGACGGCATTAAAAATTGCTAAAAACATGGTAATGGGTCTGTGTATCATTCGTTCAATCGTTTTTTTTTTCAAATTAAAAACAAAAATGAAAAAATTAACCACCATGGGTTTTCTGATTGTGTGCTCAGATAAAAAAAATAATTACTGGATTAGACATTTTTTTATTTAACTCCTTTATAGGCATAATATATCAATGAAATCATTTTAAACAGATCAAGTACTATAGTGGTAATATTACAGGCATTTATACTCTCATGAAATACTCTTACAGTCCGACTTTTGAACTATTCCTTTTTTTATTAATATTTAACCGGGACACACACATACACACCTAAGGTTTAAGGAGGTCTCCGCTGGACTGTTTTTTGTCCAGCTCCGACAAGGTTCTATTCATAGATTCATTTGTGTTCACCCGCTTTATTTCCCGACCTGACGGGTCCGCAAAACTTAACGTCACGTTTCGTTTCCAGACTCTCACATTCAAATGTCTCTAACGAAAAGAGACAGATAATTTTAAATGTTATACAAAAATTGTGTTCGTGCCAATAAATATATTATTTTAACATTGTATTCATTGTATTTATAATGAAATATAAATAATAAATTAAATAGGACAAAGCCTCTCACTCAAATTTCTCACCATCATAAACCGAGTTGGTTGCGGAGTTGCTGTTCAAATTGCTGAACATCCTCCTTTGCCAAATTTATAACGTTTTAAACGGAGGTAAAGATCAAAGAACTATGCGTTAGGAAAATTAATAATGGCTTTATTTGAATAGACATGTAAAACCATATTTTGGCGGATTACTTTCATTTTTTTAACGAATTTACCTGCCCATTTAGTCTTAATAATTAACGGTAAACGAACTTGACTTGCTGTTTTCGAAGGCAGGTCGAACCTTAGGTCGGGCTCGAGCCCCAAGTTCAAGTAGCAGAAAACAACAGTATTCCTTTCAAATCTACTTTAAAAGTGTATTAGTTAAAATATTATTGCAGTAAAAGAGTTTATTTTTATCATATTTTGTAGTGGTTTCTAAAAGCCAGCAATTACTTTTCAGTAATTTGCAATGTCACGGAGTTTAACGTCTTCACGCGTGATGAATTGACATGATTTACGAGGTAAATTTGCAAATGATTCATGAAGTCATACCTCTGCAATTATTTGATCGATTGTGTTTTAGAAGTATGCTCAAACTCTAATGACAGTTATGATCACGGATGCGCTGGTAGAGAAAGAGAACGAGAAAAAGCGGCCCGTTAAGATAGCTATTATACATATTTTTTTCAGGACATTCTTGCTATTTGTCAGTGTAGCAATAAATAATAATAATAATAATATACGCGAATAAATAATAATGAAAAAAGTTCAAAAGTCGGACTGTAAGCGAATGAGACTTACAGGAAAGTATGGTTGCTATTCAAGCCCTTATTAAAACCCTTATTAAAATGTAATCTGTTAGTACCTGATCTGTTTAAATTTATTTCATTGGTATATGTCTGCTAAGGTGTTCAATTAAAATTTGTCCGAACCCGTTTTCATTCATTTTTTTATTTTTGATCTGAGCGCACATTCAGAAAACGAGTCGTTTGATTTTAGTTCAGGAAATAAATAATAGAAAAACAAGTCGTTTTTCTTTATTTTCTTTTTGGTTTTGATTTGAAAAAACGAATGAAGGAATGATACACGGGGACATTTTTGTAAACTGTTATTGTAAAATAAAAAAGTCTGATTAAAAAAAAAATAAAAAACGGACTTCAAATTAATCCGGCGGGCCAGAAAATATTGCTGGCGGGCCACTTTTGGCCCGCGGGCCGCCAGTTGCCGACCCCTGATGTAAGGGCTAAAGAAGGACCAGAGGGAGACACATACACCCACAGGATCCTGCTGACAGTGCGTCAGAAAATCTACAAATCAAGATTTATAAAGACAATTTTGATCTATTAAAACTGTAGCTACTACACACAACATACAAAAATCCCCACATATGCTCTCATAATGCTGTACAATTTCATTCATCATCATCATAGAAGAAATATGTTTTCATAAAGAGTTTTTTTTTAAATCCAGTTTTAAATATTCCTAACTTTATAATTGATAAAGTTTTATATAAAGACCAAATAATACATCAGCTGAAATACAGGAAACTCCAGAGTCCCTAAGGTGACATTGGGGGAAAAAAATCTAAAGTTTATTTTCATGTGCTCACGCGAAACCATCATGTGCAATTTTTTTTAAGCAACACCAAAGAGTTTTTTTACCCTAAAATAACATTTCCAAAAAAGTTTCAGTCGTTCATCCACTCGAAACAGGGTGAACAGCACTTTCACTACAAAAACTTGCTTTACGGCAGACCTACAATCCAATCAGAGCCAGCTATGCTGTAGTATTTACGAAAGTGGTAATGGACAATTACGCTTCTAACCTGTAGGGGGAGCAAAGAGCAAAAACTCTTTAGTGGTAATTTCGTGTGCTCTCGTGAAACTTTCGCGCGCCCATGTGACACTTTCGCGCGCACGTGAAACTATTACGTGCATGTGAAAGCGAAAGTTTCACGTGCGCACGCGATAGTTTCACGTAAGTGCACGAAACTAAACGCTGTAGTTTCATGTGCGCACGAGAAAGTTTCACATGAGCACGCGATAGTTTTACGTGCGCATGCAAAAGTTTAACGTGAGCACGCGAACGGTTCACGTGAGCACGCGAACGGTTCACGTGAGCACGCGAACGGTTCACGTGAGCACGCGAAAGTGTGCGCACAGGAAACTAAACTTTATTTAATTTTTGCTCCATGTCCCCTTAGGGGCTCCGTAGGACACAACCTTTTAACTATATAAATACCTTCAGCAACACTTAAGAATAACACTTTTAATTTAGGCATCTAAAGTAATGCCCGCCTTAGCAAACACTGCTAAGATGAAAGCTGTTTTTCAGTAAGACAAAGGCCCTTGTCTTAGCCAAAACGTCTGCATCTCTCAGTCTGAAAACCCAGACTTTCTCTTTATCATCAATGCCTACTTAAGATATTGAGTAGCGTACACTCGATGGCCTACAGTCGCCCATCCCTGTTTGTTCCCACGCACCAATACTTGAGATCATTAGAGAGCACTGAATCATCAAGCATACTGATGAAGATTTAACAGCGACGGGCATTCAGACAGCTCCGTTCTTTTATTTAAAAAGACATCAGGCAAAGAAAAACGCTTCTCTTTACAAACCCGAAATGTTTTTGTATTCGCTGTGCATTTGAGATCAGCCTGTGAGGCGTGATGCTCATTGAAATGCTAAACCTCTGCTCTCAAGTGCAAATATCATTTCCCGAACGACACGACAGATTCCGTCTCTCTCGGGATCCTGGCGAGCTGCAAATCAACGTGCCGTAATGCAAGTAAATAACCCAATCAACAATAGATTATTCTGTTATTAATCTACCCACAGCTAAGCAATGGCTGGATGCGTGAGAAAACACTTTGTGATCGGCAGCGATGGTGACACGGATTTCAGGCTTACTGAATTTATCCCTAGATATTGATCAAAGCTTTGCTTACCAGGTGAACCGGGGCAGCAGGAAATAGAGGATTACAGGAGACCGGACACATTTGTAACAATAGGACACTCGGTGGGATTAACCTTTCGGTTGACCCCTGTCGTCTGATTCCTAAAGCAATCGAGCTTTTATAGCTGAGAGCATTCGTGCACTCGTGTCGAGTTTCTTTCTGTTGCACGTACTCCACAACCCCTCTTTAATTTATGACCTGCAATCGAGCTTATTAAAGTGGTGAAATTCACCATGTTTTTGGATTACTTGAGTCAAAATGCACACTGCTAGCGGGCTCTGATATTCATTACAAATTTGGCACCACAGAGCTTGAAATAAAGCAGGCAGCAGGTGACTCGCGCAGACAAACATACAAGACCTGCATGCAGCAATTTAATGAAACTTTCATTTAAAAAAAGATTCAATGAAGAAATAAAAATAACACCTTACAAATAAACAAACTCGGGTCGCTGAAAGCACTATGTGACGAAGCACCACCCACTCCACCAGCGCCTCCGACACAACTGTGTT
Source organism: Misgurnus anguillicaudatus (assembly GCF_027580225.2). Lineage (NCBI taxonomy): Eukaryota > Metazoa > Chordata > Actinopteri > Cypriniformes > Cobitidae > Misgurnus > Misgurnus anguillicaudatus. The sequence continues at coordinate 7,916,013 of NC_073337.2, forward strand.
ATTCTTAAAGTCTGTGCAAAGTCATTCCGAGAAATGTTTCTATACACATTATAAATGTTAGAAATATATTGCTAAAACACATTTACAAAGACTGTGAACTGTGTAGTACTGAATTGTAGAGTCAGACTTTAAGGCAAAAGGTCACTGTTTTAATATTATAAATTGTGGCTATGTCTCAATCGCTCCCGAGGTCTTGAATCAGTGTATCGTGTATGCAGGTTCGGCCACTGGCAAAACTAAGATCTCTGACTTCATTTTTAAACACGTGGTAAAGTATATAAAAAACCCTTTCATTATTTTCTTACATATCTTTGCATAAATTTGGAGGAATATTCATTTTAAATATTAAAGGATTAGTCCATTTTCTTAAAAAAATCCAGATAATTTACTCACCACCATGTCATCCAAAATGTTGATGTCTTTCTTTGTTCAGTCGAGAAAATGTTTTTTGAGGAAAACATTGCAGGATTTTTCTAATTTTAATGGACTTTAATGGACACCAACAAGTAACAGTTTTAATGCAGTTTAAAAGTTTCAAGAGTTTAAGAGTTTCAAAGGACTTTAAATGATCCCAAACAAGGCATAAGGTCTTATCTAGTGAAACAATTGTCATTTTTGACAAGACAAATAAAAAATATGCACTTTTAAACCACAACTTCTTGTCTATCTCCGGTCCTGTGACACGCCAGCGCGACCTCACGTAATACGTCACAGATGACGTATGCGAAACTCCGCCCCAGTGTTTACAAGTGTGGAGAAAGAGGACCGTTCTGATGTTGTTGTATGTCAAATGATACTAATTAACGTCTTTGTGTCAGTTTATTGTTTAAAATGGTCTGCAAATGTGGATTTCATTCATATATGTAACTCGTGACCTTTCCACGGCATTACGCAATTACGTGAGGTCGTGCTGGCGCGAAGTTGTGGTTTAAAAGTAAATTTTTTTTATTTTTCTTGTCAAAAATGACAATCGTTTCGCTAGATAAGACCCTTATGCCTCGTTTGGGATCGTTTAGAGTCCTTTGAAACTCCTTTAAAACGGCAATTTTAAACTGCATTATGTGTTGGTGTCCATTAAAGTCCATTAAAATGAGAAAAATCCTGGAATGTTTTCCTCAAAAAACATAATTTCTTCCTTTAAGTAGATTGTGGTCCCTTCCTGTCTAGCAATGTGCGTTTATATTAAAACTTAAACAAACGTTAGTCTTTATAAAAGTTCTGTCTGGTCTAGCATACGGATCCTCCATATGCTAGACCATCTCGTTTCCATTCGCTCCGTGGACTTAGGAGATTGCATCCTAAAAGACAGAGTCCTCGACGTGGAAGTCCATATACTTCAAAGAATTCAGCCTTAGACTTGGGATGCAGCTAAGAAAAAACAGCAATCTTCAGAAAATTAAGCAATCTAGGTTATTTTGCAAGTCTGTCATCACCCAAGAACAACACAGCTGCTACACTCTTAAAAATAAAGGTCTTTACCTCTCCAAGAGTCTCTCTCTCTCTGTGATGTAAGATACTTTATTATTTCACCACCGATTCATTCGAGCAGAAATTGTGGAGCTTTGAAAAGCTGTGGCTGTGTTTTAGAGTTAAGCACTAGCCCTGTTCCTTTGGTTCGTTTTAAAATTCACCGTCATACCTCCTCGTTTAAGAGGGGATTTGTTTTACACAACACAATCATTGTCATTCATTTCCAGCTCATTTCAATGCAACCCACCGCTATCTCCCTCCGCTAATCTAAAAATGAACAAATGCAGGAGTCGCTGAAGCGTACCCCTGGCAGAGGACAGCGTGATGCTCGGGGCTGGACCAATGCCTTCATATCAACTTATATTTGCTGCTTCATGGCCTCTTTTCTCTGGGAAGGCATCTCGGTGCACACACATATAAACATACATTACTGTACATCATAAGTGTTTGCTATAGCATCCTACTATACAGTAATCCTGCTGGGAATGATCTGTGTGCTTTGAATACTGAATCAGTCCCACATGAACAGCTGCACGACTCTTCCCATATACTAGAAGACTTCTGAAGAAACCAGAACGTCTGTCTCCTTTTGTCTATTTATATTTGTGCATGTGATAGATGCATAAGTGCATTCAAGCTATGAATGAAATATGGCATTTGGTCTCTCTCTCTCTCTCTGACACACACATACGCACGCACACAGTTGCAGCTTCTCTATCTCTTCACACTTTTAAAAGGTTTTCCACACCTTCTCACACTCTCCTTCATTCCATCCCATAATCACCCAGCACAGTTCATTATCACAGAGTGTCTGCTGTTTGAAGTGCAGGACTGAGGAAGTTCAGTAATGATCTGAACTCATCAACCTGCGCTCACATGTAACTCTTCTCCAGAATCACTGAGCTCAGAGGATTTAATGAGGAACCTTTAACTTTTCTGTGATATCGGCCGTGGCCAAACTCCAGGAAATCGAGCATCTGTCATCTATTACCGCTCAACAGCATGAGTGTGCGTGCGAGTGCTTTGGTCATCACCAGGCATCCAGCCATACGATCACATAAACCAGGTGCGAAAAGGTTACAGTACTGGAATTCAGACTTGATAAAAGTTTAATATGGCTGTAGAATTGAAAAATCACAAATTAGATCTCATTAACACTTCAATTGTTTTTGAGTCATCAAATACTGACTTTGCGTAATGTGCTTAGAAACCAAAGTCTGCAATATGAAATCAAAATAAGAGACACATGCATTTATTTTTTACCGAGTCATGGGATGAATCACCATTAAAGGTCCCATATTGTCAAATCTAAAATTGTATGGCCTAGGGGTCTAGGTTTAGGGTTATGTACCATATAAGTTTCAAAAAATCATTTCACAGTCCAATACTTGAAGTAGCTGTGACTTCCACAAATAGGTGACGTCAGGAATACTTAAAGGAATAGTCTACTCATTTTCAATATTAAAATATGTTATTACCTTAACTAAGAATTGTTGATACATCCCTCTATCATCTGTGTGCGTGCACGTAAGCGCTGGAGCGCGCTGCGACACTTCAATAGCATTTAGCTTAGCCCTTTTCTAAGCGGATTTAAAAGAGGAACTATATTGTATGGCGTAATAGCAATTTTGGTAGTACTTCGACTCGGCGCTGTAACACCCTCCCTCTCCAATTATGAGAGTGAGATGGGGAGCGGACTTTTCAGGCGAGTCGAAGTACTCCCAAAAGTGCCACCACGCCATAAAATATAGTTCCTCTTTTAAATCCCCCGAGCACCGAGCACTCTCCCCCGTTTTGCCAAACAAACCCGCAAGAAATATTGCACTGAGTCAAAAAAATACTGTTCGATCGATGGATGTCAGGAAACTAAATCCTTGCACAGGCTTCTGAAAAACATGAATATACGAGGCCAATGGTTCATGTTCATTGATTTGGAAATTCCACAACAATTAGTTTGACCTTAGCCGTCTGTACTAAACATTTCACTGCCTTCATTAATGTGGCACAGGTCAATGCTGGTTTCTGCAAGAATCTCCTCATCAAAGATGGTGCAGTCCCTACGTTGGGTCCGACCTCAAATCCACAACCCGTAAGTAAACGTTTCGCACATTTTAAGTAGGGCTGCACAATAAATCGCAAGTGACTGTCACGCGCATCTCGTCAGTAAAGCAGGATGCTTGATTAGTAGTAAATCGCCAGCACCATTTTTTTAGAAAGTAAAAAAATGTGTGTTTTTGGGCACAACTTGCAATAAACCAACGAGAGTTTCATCCTCCATCTCCTTTAAAAGCCAGTTGCACTGGCACCAGCGGATTTCCTATTTTCATGACGGAGTTTGTAAGTGGGGTGAAAAGACCATCAGTTTAACACAGCCTGATCTCACGAATTTCCGTGGGATAGTCATGGAATTTTTTGCTCATTTTTCCATGGCATTCTCACGGATTGGTTACTCAACTGTTTTGTCCTATTTTCTTACCATTTTCGCTTCGGTTTAGGGTTAGATTTACATGAACTGACATCCCTACCCAAACCCAACTCTAACCCCAACGCCAGGCGACAATTGATTAAAGTTAAGAAAATATAAAATAATACATCAGAAAAAATAGTATAAACCAATAGTTAAAGTGACATACTAACACAAACACCAAATCTAACCCTAAACCGAAGTAAAAATGGTTTGAAAATAGGAAAAAGCAGTTGAGTAACCAATCCGTGAGAATGCCACGAAAAAGACAGTCCGTAGCAGGGCCACAGAAAAATGCGGAGATCCGTGAGAATGCCACTGAAAATGAGCAAAAAATTCCGTGTCTATCCCATGGAACTTTGTGAGATCAGGCTGCAGCAACACTGATGATAAAAAATTTGCGTTCTGTTGAATTTATTAAAATTGTTATTTTTTTAATTAAAGCTTTGATTCTCTTTAAAAGTCGTTATTTCAGTCATAAAGTAATAAGCAGTGGCGGCTCGTGACTGCTCATCTGAGGGGCACAAGTTCAAAATATGTGTTCGGAGTGTCATGTGTGTAGCTCGTGTTTTCAAAATATGTGTTTGTTGCGTCATGTGAACCATGTGCATCACCTGTTTTGTCAAAATAAGTGCCAGCTGCACACGCGTCAAAACCGCTTATGATCAAAGAGACGCTCACGTTCACAAAATACACACAAGACACTCTTTTAACAGTAAACTCTGATAACGCATGAGATTATGCGAATATTAACACAAGCATTTATTTTATCATAAACCCTTTAGATGTGTCTGCAGCAGGCACTTATTTTGACAAGACACGTGATGCAATCGATGCGCAGAACACATATTTTGAAATTATGAACCACACACATGGCAGGCTACATACATGACGAACTTCACATCAAGCACCCTCAAAAAAAAAGAAGTATGATGCATAATCACTGTAATCTCAAAAAGTTTTATAAGAAAATATTACAAATGATAATTTCAAAAAAAAGTTTGCATTAGTAAAAATACTTTATTTGTAACAATCAGGAGATAAATAATTTACAAACGTGTGGAGAGCCATTTCAGCACTGGGACAGCGTTGTGAGTGTTTAAAAAAATATTACTTAAAAATGGTTCTCATCTCACCATATCCATATGTACAAAGTAATATACAATAAATCCATGGGGAAGCATTTTAAAAGAAAAGTTTCAAAATCAATGCAATATTTGCACTTTTAAAAGCAAAAAAATGCTTATTCGGCAACAGGTAAAGCAGCTTGGTCTTATAATTTGGCCTCGTGTCCAAGAGACTTACATTTTAATCCTTTAATTTTTTACATTTTAAAATGTTTGTGTGCTGCTGCACGTCCCTGTGTGTAAAAAGTGTACACGTGTTGTCGTCCCGTTTATAGGTGCACTCTTTAAATAACAAAAACAATATTGCGGCATTGACTTTAGACCAGGTTTTAGTCAGTCAATGGTGTAGCCTATTTCAAAGTTGCAACACGCCAAAAATGCTCACACTTCGTATTCAGACCAGCACGCCCATGGGTGCACAAATGGGCTCAAATGCATTTTGCTACTTAAAGGTGCAGTGTGTAAATTGTAGCGACATCTAGTGGTGAGGTTGCGAATTGCAACCAACGGCTCAGTCCACTGCTCACCCCTCGCTTTTGAAACACACAGAGAAGCTACGGTAGCCGCCACCGGACAAACATGTCATCGTCGGAGACAACTTAGTCCGTTAAGGGCTTCTGTAGAAAAATGGCGGCACAAAATGGTGACTTCCATGTAAGGGGACCCTCTGTGTATGTAGATAAAAAGTTATTGTTCTAAGGTAATAAACACATAATGGTTCATTATGAAAGGTCTTTATACACCCCTGATAATATAGTTTTGTAAATTATTTTGCATTTCCGTCAAGAGATCCTTCTAAAAATTACACACTGCACCTTTAAACAACGCAGTGCTGGACGTAAAAATTAAAACTGCATCAGTCTAAAATTTGCAAAAACACTTGTGTCCCGCATTGCGGCGTGTGTATGATAGAGCCCAGAGTCTGAGTTTTGGTCAACTCTCCAAATATAAAACTTCAGTGTGTAACATCCATTTCTGCTATAGATTTGACAAATGCCTCAAATATTGTGGCCAATTGAGTAGAGATTTGCTGTTACGGTACACAATCTATTAAATCATAGGAGAGAAATCATATCATCTTTCACTGTAGGAGAGAGCCTGAATTATATCCAGAGAAAATCACAAACTGGAAAGATAATTTTGTTTGGACTAGAAACAAGCAGAGTCCTGAGAGTAATGACACTGAGTCATTGCACTTCTTTTCAAGTGAAAATGTAAAAAATGTGTGTTTTTCATTAAGATTGTGAACAGCTGTGGCATACTGTATGCCCAGAAGCCTCTCAACAGGGTTTATGTACACTGCTGTCTTTCAATGTAAAGAACGCTTTGCCAACATCCAGCAAACACAAAGCAATCATCATGTGTAATACGCCAACCAATGTACCGCGCCATCAGAAAGGAGATGTGACATTAACCACAGAAAATGTAATTTATTGTAATGCATCCGTTACCGCAAACATTTCAGCAACCTATGTTCAACATAACTTCTCAATCAATGTCACAAGAAGATGTTAATACTTTTCCAAAACTAAGCTTTTTCAACTACAAGTATATTCACACATTTCTCACGCCAGTCCATCATCTTCATTTAAAAATAAAGCATGAGCTTGTACCAATGCATTGTTTTCGGCTGGATCTGTGTCACTACACCAGCATCGGTCATGAGGTTATTTTGAGGTTCTTGTGTCAGGAACATTGAGGAACTCTGATCAGCGGGAGTTTGTGATGGACTCCATGAGGATGTCAATAAAAGTCAAGCATCTGTGACGGAGGGCTGAGAAAGGTCGCACCAGCACTAACAAGAGACACGAGATCATTAAACAGCGCAGTCTGGCAGCTCGCCTCTATCCCAGAATGATTCAAACCAATAAAGAGTTTATATTTCCTAGAAGAGCTTAAAGGTTGCTCATTCATGACTTCATAATAAGAGTTCTTGTTTAGTTTGAATACTAAATTTGTCTGGGATGTTTTTCCAACAGTTTCTTGGGAAAACAGATTCAAAAGAGAGGATTAATATGGAAGGTATTTTTGGTCTTTTTTAAATTAATTAATTAAATGATAAAATAAAAAAATTAAATCGCAAAATATGTCCCAAATTTGAAAATTAAATGCTAAAATAAAAATTAAAACATTAAATGTAATTATTTCATTTTCAACGGGATGAAGCATCCTTCTGGCCAAATTGAAAAATAAAATTAAATTGATGATTTGACATTTCATTTTCCATATAATCTTGAGGCAAGACAGACAATATTAAAATAAAAAGGCAAACTTGAAAAGGAATCTGTAAAAACATTTTAAAAGGCTTTTTATTCATGCCCAAGCAATTAAAGTGACAAAATTAAAATGTAAAGTTTAGTTTTAATTTATGTTCTCTTTTTTTGGTTTTCTTTTTTATTTTCGTGTTTATTTTCATTTTTATTTTCAACTTGTATGCAAATTAAATGTTTATCAGTGGGTGGGGTTTACTTGCTCAAAAAAAGGGGATTGGCTGAAGCAGTGTTGCCACCTTATTCTTAGCGACCTTATTGCTACATAAAACATACAATTAATTTAAAACTAAACTTTACATTTTAATTTTGTCCCTATTATTGATTGGGCATGAATAAAAAGCCTTTTAAAAATGTTTTTACAGATTCCTTTTCAAGTTTGCCTTTTTATTTTAATATAGGCTGTCTTGCCTCAAGATTATATGGAAAATGAAATGTTAAATCAATTTAATTTTATTTTTCAATTTGGCCAAAATGATGCTTTATCACATTGAAAATGAAAATGAAATAACTTAATTTAATGTTTAAATTTTTATTTTAGCATTTAATTTTCAAATTTGGGACATATTTTGTGATTAAATTTTTTATTTTAGCATTTAATTATTTAATTTAAATACCAAAAATACCTTCCATACATTAACACAGCAAAAAGAAAGCATGGAAAAATAATATATTTAATATGGAAAGTGTAATGCATGAAAGAGGATGAGCAATTTTCTGACTCCTGTATCTTGTCCCAATCCGAGCAAGGTCTGAACTAGCTTCCGGTAACGCCGCAAAGATATTATAGTTTTAAAATTTTTAAGGTGATGAAAATCTGACTTTTTTCATGTTTAAGTGCTATAATTGGGTCCCCGTTGCTTCTATCAACCTAGAAAATGTAAAAAAGATCAACCCATTAACTTAGTTTTGCTAAACCATTCTCTGCAAGCATGTGGAAAAATAGCTAATTGAAATTTGTCTCCCCTTGTGATGTCGGAAGAGGATAATACCGCCCCTTAATCTGCACTATCCAACCACGACACTGCCATAGTGCAGAGATCAACTCATTTGCATTTAAAAGGACACACCCAAAAAATGGCACATTTTTGCTCACACCTACAAAGTGGCAATTTTGTTATAATAAATTATCTATATGATATTTTAAACTAGAACTTCACATACATAACTCCAAATGTGTTCGTCTGAAAGATGATTGCTTGAGGGTAAGTAAATCCTAAGGTCATCTTTAGTCCATACACTCTTAATAATAAAGGTGCTTCACGATGAAAAACCATTCGAGAACCAATTCTGGATGAATAGTTTCATAATTAACCTTTCACGAAATCCCTCCTCTGCTGTATAATGCATTCATGTGAAGATCCGTACCTTGCTCTCACAAAATATCCAACAGTATCAAAGCCAAAAGCAACTCCTGCAGTACATATGAAAGGCGATAGGATATAATGCCACCAGGCTTCTCTTATGAACACTACAAAGTGCACGAGTTGTAATGACCCTGCTCACGTTTCAAAAAGCACAGTTGCTGAATTTTCCCTATATGCCTGTCACTTCAAACAAACGCAGATGAAAAACGCAAGGTGCTGCAACAAACAACCCGAGTGCTATTGCCCGCCAGAAAGTCAATTAATGAGGTTTTAATGGGCTCGCGTCGCCGTGTCCCCAATGCTCCGCTCCTGTTATGCTAATGACAAAACTTGAAGGCAAACAGAAGCAGATGATAACAACATGACAACGTAGAGAGGGTAAATAAAAGACAAGCAAATATGATAATGAATCGGACGACAAGAGTTTTATCTTGTTTCGAAGCTATAGTAATAGCGTGACAAAAACAGTCAATCAATATGTGTCGCGTAAGTTATAATGCACTCTTAATAAGATCCACGGGGTACGTTGCACTGTGCCGTCTCATTATAAAGAAATATGAGCACTCCTGTATCCATTTAACTCAGATTCACCCTCCGGTCTGACTGCATGTGCTAAAAGGTAAGAAGTCACCAGGCGGTGTTATAAAGTTGGCAGAAATATGACAAACACGACATGAGAGGCTACGCGTTAACAAAACAATGTTTTTGTAAGAATTAACAAAACTTTGAAGTATAGCTTATAGAAAAAAAGCTATTATGTTAAAAGGACATATAATAAAAATGTGACTTTTTCCATGTTTAAGTGCTATAATTGGGTCCCCAGTGCTTCTATAAACCTAGAAAATGTGAAAAAGATCAACAAAGTAACTTAGTTTTGGTAAACGATTCTTTGCAAGCATGTGAAAAATAGGCCGTTCAAATTTGGCTCCCCTTGTGATGTCAGAAGGGCCCCTTAATCTGCATTATCCAACCATGGCACTGCCATTTAGCGCAGAGATCAACTCATTTGCATTTAAAAGGACACACACATTTTAGCTCACACCTACAAAGTGGCAATTTTAACATGCTATATTAAATTATCTATATGGTATTTTGAGCTAAAACTTCACATATGTACTCATATGTAGTCTTGTGAAATGTCCCCTTTAAAATACTATATGTACATGGAAAAAGGTTGGATACTCGGGTAACAGATATAGGCTACACATGAAATTGCAGAGCATAACACTTTATAATAACTGTCATTAAAACATTACATTTACATTTATGCATTTGCAAAAGGCTTTTATGCAAAGCGACTTACATTGCATTCCATCCATCCATTCATTTATTTATCAGTATGTGTGTTCTCTGAGATCAAACCAATTACCTTTGTGCTAAATTATATAATTACTGTTATAATTACATGTTATTACAAGACAAGATAATGCACGTTTGAGACTTGAAGTCTTCAATGTAAAAACTTTGATGTGGTTATGCAGCAGTTTGCCAGTAACTTGATTTACATTAATCTAATTTATTGAATACAATTTTTTCAAAGAAAAATATTTAACATTAACAAGTCTTTGAATAAAATAAGAATAAAATAAGATAAAACTGCCTCATGCAAAGCATTCTGGGAACCAGAAATCCTCATCAAACTTTTTCAGTTTTCATTATTTTGGATCCCAGAAATGCTTTGCACAATGCTGTCCTTCTTATAGATTTTTCCTTTAAAGATTAAGGGCTCTATCATACACCCGGCACACCCCACAATTGCTAGTTTGAACCCGGCGCAATGATCATTTTTTTAAATAGCAAATGCATTCTGGTCTGAGGTGTGTTCAGGCGCATTGTTGGCACGTTGCTATATTGAGGCAACTAAAATAGACTATGCCACTGACCAACTAAAACCTGGTCGAAAGTCTAAAGTCAACGGCGCAATATTGTTTTTGTTATTTAAAGAGCGCGTTAGTAATATGTGCCTATAAACGGGATGACAACACGGGTTTGCCTATATCATACATGAATGCGCAGCAGCACAAAAACGCTTTTAAATATGAAAGATTAAAGGATTGAATGTAAAAGATTATTATTGAGTCTCTTGGACATAAATGAGGACTAATTATGAGACGTTAGAAGGCGCAAAAAGCTGCTTCACCTGAAGACTGGTAAGTAAATAAATGCTTTGCTTTAAACAAATGCATCTGTTTTTAAATGTTTTTTTTAAATGCTACCCCATGGATTTATTGTATATGATGACTCTGTACCTGTGGATATGGTAAGATGAGAAACATTTTTAAGTAATGCTTTAAAAAAAATAATGGCGCTGTACCAGTGCTGAAACGCCTTTCCGCACGTTTATAAATTCTTTATCTCTTGTTTGTTACAAATAAAGTATTTTTAGAGTACAAACATTTTCTCACATACTTTTAAATAATTTTTTGATGATGTTGGATATCAATACATGACTGAAAGAAAACGGCTTTTAAAGGTTTTAATAAAAAAATAAAAATGTAATAAAAATGAAAACAACACAATTTTTTAAGCATTAATCTTAAACTGGGGGTCTTCTTCCTCCGCTTAGTTTCTCAGTTTACAAAGTCCATCATCTAAATAGAGATTAGGCATGGCGCCAGGCACAACTGGCTTTTAAAGGGGATGAGAGCTGAGACTCTCATTGGTTTATTGCACGTTACGCCCAAAACACACCCATTACTCATTATGAGAATATGAACAACCCTTTTTGACCATGCGCTTGGTGCAGAAACAGTTTTTCCTGTCGTTAAATTAGCAAAAGTGGAATCAGAAACGCCCGTTTAGACCGTGTGCCGTGCACTTTAGACAATCCGCTTAGATCGTTAAAATAGGGCGCAAAGTCTTGTTAATGTTTAATGTTCATTTATCTTTTAACAAACCTGAGAGTAAATAATATAAATTTAAATCTACAAGAATTTACCGGCACCAGCTGCCAGTGATACTGTAATTTCTACAGAAAGAAATTACCACAGTGAAATGTTTGTGTAGGTACACATTCTTTTTCCTATGGGAAAAAATTAAACAAAATAAAATCCAGCTTAGTGGCCTTTAAGTTCTTCAGTTATTATATTTTTAGGTAAACATTCATTCATCGTCAAACAAAGAAAACTTTTTCCAAGCACATTTCAGACTTACAGGTAAGACACCCAAACACTCACCATTAAAGTTAACGCTTCTGATGTATCCCAGAAGCTCTTTTCCATTGATATTGCTCATGCGGGGACACAGGCCCGGATAGCCGAAGCAGTAGTCCTTATGCATGCGATGCAGAGCGTGTGCCATCGCATAAACCGCATCCATCACAAACTGCACCTTCCCTTCCTGCTCATAACTGGAGTCACGGCCCACCTTCTCCAATCCTGCGCAAACACAACAACACATACAGGTATTTTAAACAAACTGTGTATTGCGTGCCTGCATGCAGACATATATTCTCATAGCGCTTTCACTTCAACACATGAGCAGGAAACCATTGCCGTAATTCTCCTAATTTTAATGAATGCTATTTAAATTTTGCTTAATTATCTCATTATATCATGGAGGAGGCGACTTTGCAGACCATCTGATGCGCACGTTTTGGAACAGGAAGAATAAACATTTTCCTCTATATCTCCAGAGACAGGCAGAAGTAATATCACGCATACCATTTGGCAGAAATACTCCAGCTGTTGTTGTAGGTAAATCGAATTTGGCTCAGGCATCTGTGATTATGACTCTGTTTTTAAGACCAGAACGAGATTGTGCTGAAGTCTTGCGGCAAAATCTTCATCATCGCGTCGTTTTGGACATAATGAAAGATAAATAAAACGTGCGCGCCCGGGCAAGGTGAATTAGCAAAGAGCCGGAGCCCTCCATCAATTCTTCTGTCTGTGAGGAATTAATAGGCTCGTGTAAATGAAATCCAATCCACTTTTATAGCAGTTTTAGAGAAATGGATAAGCAATAAGGTTCACAAAAAGAGAGATGGATTATCCAGACTGTACTTTATGAGGAATATGACTTTGAAAACAATGGGCCACAGAACTGCAGCTCTCAGCGTCACAACAAAGTGGACATCAAGTTTATTTGTGGCCACATCTTCACAACAACAAAGATTTCAATCAAACTCATAGTAGTACTTTAGTTTAGTATTTAAGTTTGAATTCAAATGCGTTGGCCAAATTCTGAATTTCTTTGAACATTGAATGAATAAATGTTTGCATTTTTCATCTGTACATCTGCAAAAAAACTATAATTAACATTTTGAAGAAGGAAATGCTTTTTGGCTTTCTGTTCTTGGAAGAAAATCTTGTTTATATTTTACTGTATATTACAGCACGCGAAAATACATTGGGCTTTGTATTCATAGGCATAAAGACAAAAAGGTGTGGCAACCGTGAATTTGCCCCTAACCTGGACCACACCATGCACTCCCCCCTCATGTTCATGCCTTCACCTGCCCCAACAAATATTTAATATTATCATATTTTTTTCTAAGCTAATTTTATTTTTGAATAATTGCCTTTCGCCCGTGTCTGTGTTGTCTCACACTTTTGTTTAAATTAAACTAGTGTGCAGTATTCAAAGTTCACTGCACAGTAAGTAGCAAGCATTGTGAGCGCAACCCATTGTGTAACCTGAAGTGTTTTCCTTTTGTTTGTTCCATGTTTATTCATTTAGCAAACGCTTTCATCCAAAGCATTTTGCAAATGAGGAAAATATAAACCGACGTGATTAATCATACAGAGACAAATACCAGCAGCGCCACATTATGAGATTTCAAAAGTTGCAAAGTGCACAGAGACGTAACGCAGGGTTTTGTTTGGGTGATAATAGAATGACGTTAATAAAACGCTGTTTTGTTTTAATTTTCGTTCACTGCTCCCTGTTTCTGTTCGTCAGGCCGGGCGTTCGATGCTGTTTAATAAATGAATGATGATAGTACAGATGACGGACAGTTTAATGAGCCGAACAACTGTCTCCATTAAACGTCAATTAGTGGCACAAATTGAATTCCCTCCCTCCCGTCAAAGACCTTCTCAATTTCTAATGCATTCCTGAGGTGGACCAGATCTGCGGTTTCATTTGAGGTTTTATTGCAGAATGAGAGAGAAAACATGCTGTGAAAGTGTACATATGTCAGGAGAAAGTTCAGTTTATACATCGAATACTTTTATGATATAAATATAATACTATACTATTCAAATACGATTTTTTTGGTATTAAAGAATGCATTTAATAGTAATGTTTAATGCAACACATCAACATTATGTATTTTTTTAATATACATTTATTTTTATTTAATTTTTGGTATTATATGAACTGTTCATGTTCTGGCAAGATTTATGATATTCATCTTTACTTCCCTCTCTATAATTTTGCACCAAACAAACAGCAGGATACAAAAACAAACAGGTGTGGATTCAAAGCCGATTGTGCACATTGAATGTGAAGTGGCTCGGTAAAAACCATCTGAATGTCTTATCAATCTTATCCATCTTTGTCTGGCTTCCAACTTTGCTTTCTCTGAGTGATGCCTCTGTCTGCCCACATTGAAACAATAATCACTTTCCTATATATGTTAATGTGATACTTATGATACGTGCACATTTGATTTTCTAAATCTATCCACCTTATTTTGAACGCTTAAGTAAGTGATGTGACGTATTTCCTTTTTTTGTGTGAGACGTCCGTTTCAATATCCAGCTGGTAGAAAACAGTGTCGTGGGAGCACGCATAAAACAATTTTAAAAATCATGGTAAATATTTACTACACCTGCCATGTATAAACCAGTGTGAGGATGAAATTAAGAAGTGTCCTGATGTACAGTATCATATGAAAATATATGTAATAATTTTATGTTGTTGCTCGAGGGTGACGGATCTTCGTTGCGCAACTATAAAGCACAGATGCATACCAGTATATTTACAATGAGAAAGTCGAGTGTTTGTACATGATATAGACCAAGACTTTTTGTTTTTAACCTTTTCAGGCAAAGGTTCAAAACGTCACAATTGTCCCTCTGGTGTTAAAATACAATTTTGAATCGACTTATTTGAGTTTGAGTTTTTACAACAAGCTTCACGCGATCCAACAGTCAGCAGCATCTTTCTCATTCAACACATTGTAAGTTATTTAAACACACCATAATAAACAAATTAAACTATTACATGTATTTAGTATTGTTTTCATTTTATGAAAATATTATTACATCACTTCTAACACACTAGATGGAGATATCAGCATATTAAATTATTTGATTATTTCAAAATTATTTGCTTTTTCAGTACGTGCAAACACATTAAGGGACAATCCACAATTTGAAAACAGGCTCATTTTCCAGCTCCCTTAGAGTTATACATTTGATTTTTACCGTTTTAGAATCCATTCAGCTAAACTCTGGGTTTGGCGCTACCAGTTTTAGCATAGCTTAGCACAATCCATTAAATCTGATTAGACCATTAGCATTGCGCTAAAAAATAACCAAAGAGTTTTGATATTTTTCCTATTTAAAACTTGACACTTCTGTAGTTACATTGTATACTAAGACCGACGAGATATTAAAAGTTGCACTATGAAAAATATTGAAACTCCCCTACTGAAAAATCCAGCTAAAACCAGCATAAGCTGGTAGCTGGTTTTAGCTGGTTTAAGGTGGTTTATGCTGGTCCTCCCAGCCTGACAAAGCTGGTGGGCCAGCTGGTATTCCAGCATGACCAGCTAAGTCCAGCTACACAAGCTTAAAATGTGACCAAAACACACCTAGACCAGCTTGCTACACAAGCAAAACCAGCTTCCTACACCAGCAAAACCAGCTAAAACCAAGCTGGGGACCAGCTAAAACCAGCTCACCAGCATATGCTGGTCTTAGCTGGATTTTTCAGTAGGGTCTTAGGCTATTTTTTTAGCGCGTTGCTAATGGTCTAATTAGATTTAATTGATTGTGCTAAGCCAGGGATTCCCAAAGTGTGGTACGCGCACCCCCAGGGGTACGCAAGCTGCCACCAGGGGGTGCGCGAGAGGAAAAATGTAATGGCGGTCTATTTCTTTAAGTGGGATTTTTCCATACAATAAAAAAAAAAAAAAATGAACAGTAAACATTTCCTTTGTAATCGCTTTTATTTTAAATAAAAACTTTATTAGTTTTTGAAAGAAACGTAGAAGCCAGCTGCTGTCTTTTTCTACACACTGCTCTTCTGTTATGCACTGCAGCCGCTATATGCGTGCTAACTCGTTTCATTCATTCCATATATATTATAAATATGCTTAACTGGCTAAAATCAGGAAAACTGTCAAGTGGGATGTCTTATGATAAAGTTGTTAGTCACGAAGGAGGAGAGGGACCAAAAGAGAGAGACTTTTTTATGGCAAAAATAGAAATAATGAAATGTGAGGAGACATGGACACGTCTAATGCACAGGATACGCGAGCAATGTGCTTTCATGCATGGTAGAGAGACCGCCAATGAATTATATAATAAAATACATAAATACTTACAGACACTGCAGAGAACATATTAAAAGCTTTCATTTAATTTTGTTTGAAAATTGAGCTGTTATAATGAATCTGCAAACAATTATACACCTTTTGTGCGAACAGTAAAGGCTTTCGTTAAAGTGTTTGATGGGTCTGCACGTGACGCAGGCATCTTGAGGGAGAGCGCTCCGGTAAACATGAGGAATGCTCTCATATGTCATCTATTAGCTGACGGCAGTAAGTGTACGTTTTTTACCATAGTAAACTCGAATGGCGTCTAAATTTCACAGTGGTTAAACCCATACAGGGGGGCACGCTCATCTACGCTGAGTGTAGCTGCGTCTGGTCGTAGTTTTAGAAGGTGCAACAGGCGTAAATATTTTTCACTATGTTGAACGTAGCTAAGCCCGACGTAGGACTTACACCCAACTTCTTAACGCTGGTGCAACCGGCCCCTAGTTATTTGCGCATGATTAAACACGAGTCTTTATGGCGAGAAAACAAAGCTTATTTACGGGTTTTTTTTTTTTTGTGGGGATTGGGGGTACGCCAACCAGGTTGGGACATAGAAGGGGGTGCGCAGGAAAAAAAGTTTGGGAACCCCTGTGCTAAGCTATGCTAAAAGTCGGCTGAATGGATTCTAAAATGGTAAGAATCAAATGTTTAACTCTAGGGGAGCTGGAAAATTAGACTATTGTCAAAAAAGTGGAGTGTTCCTTTAAGGGGCGGGAAACACCAAAGCTTTTTTATGCGGCTGAAGACGCCTGGAGGACACCGAATGCTAGCTGTTTTTTCAGCTGATCGCCAGCTTTCTTCAGCCGAGTGCTTTGGTAGCTGTGATTCTTGAGCTGTGAGCCGGTTGGCTGTTGTGATACTTGTCCAGCCCCTCCTCCGCTGTGATTGGACAGGCGTGTGAGAACTGACATTGACGAGCAGAGCTTTTGACCCAAAGTTGAATCTCTTGCAACTCTCGGCGCTCAGAGCTGAGCGCAAAAAAATGTGCAAAAAATGCAGAGCGCGGCAGGCGTAAAAGCTTTGGTGTGCACGCCCCCTTAAAAACAATTAGAAACATTAACTAATAAGACGTTTATGTTTTTGTGTAATAATATATAGTGGCAGAATAAACAAACCAGTTAAATCTGTCAAAACGGCACACTTGTGTCCCTCGTAATACAACTACCATTAGCTTTAGCGGGTGGAAGTCTTACACAAAGGAGCTCAAAGATGGCGGCACCCACATTTATGTCAAAAATAAGGTAGATTATATCAGTATAAATATTTAGAAATGTACACACATACAAATATATTTAAGCCGGTTTCTGTGTTATGATCAAACATTCTTCCTTTAACTAGAGACCAGAAGTCTTTTTAGTCAAAATATAATTTAAAATGTACAACTGCAAAAAAGCCCCCCGAAATAAAAAAGAACATACAGTGTTAGCCCATGGTCCGACAAACCAATCCCGTTTGTCGACAGGGAGCACATTTCTTAACCCATCACCACAATTTCTCCAAGCTAATAGGATTCCTGCACTTAAAAATGAGGCTGACACTCATGTGGTCCGAACTCAATGCCCTCTTTCCCCAAAACCATTACAGCTTTCAGAGTGGCTGTGCTCGTGTATCCCGCCCAATACATGCTTTAAACCAGCTTTGATTTATTTGAGGAAAGTGTAAACACGTCCTGACAACAGTTATTTTATTTTAAACCATTCCCTCTCTGTCAGTTCCAGCAGGTTAGCGATCCTGTGAGCAGACTGACTTGCCAAGGAAAGAGGCAAAGCGTGACGCGCCACGAGAGACGAGTCTCATTGTTGGTGATAAGACGAGGCGTGAAATCATATTAAGAGTTTGACTCAGATTCTGTCACCTTCAAACCCTCGAGGGTTTGCGGGGATACGGCTTGCTTGGGCCCGGCCCTGGCAGGCGAGACCACCTGAACTCATGATGCATCTAACAGGATCTAATGCTCTCTCTCTCTCTCTCTCTCTCTCTCTCTTTTAGGTTGATTATATTCTCATTATGTATGCGTTATATAAAAAACTCCAATAATTTAATAAAATAACCCTATTCAGCCAATATTATAGTTTTTGTTGTGAAAAGTCATGCTATCGGAGGAAACACCTTTTGATAACAAGGGGACGACTTATTATTTTGCATAAATCATGCAGACAGGTGAAAACACAGTAATGGTCTCATGACCTACATTATGCAGTTCATCACGCTCTTATGCGCTGTTGTCAAAGATTTGAATGAGAATGAATGACCTGATTAAATTCTTGTGCAGAATTACTAAAAATGAATAGATATAAATGGCTTCAGTACAGTATATCCCCAGAAGAGTCTCTATGTGGTAGTTTATTTGATATATGAAAACCACAATAAATGTTAACAGGAACATTTTAACAGCTGTCAAGAGCAGCAGCAGAGGCAGAAAGTGTATGATGGGTGGGCCTCTAAAAATCTGGGTGGGCCTAAAAAAATTGTATCATGCCATGTTTTCAACTAGGAGAATAAAATAACGGACTGTGTTCTGTCTTTCATTATGTTATTTGATTTAACTGTATTATGGGCCAGTTCTCAAAAAGAAAGCTGCATCCTCCGGAGGTGGCATATGCAGGCTGCATACGTCCTCAAGCCTGGTTTATTTCAGTTAACTGAGCATTACATTTGCACGTCTTAAGCATATTACAACAATTTACGATGAACTAAGTATAACAGTAAACTTTATAATTGTTATTATTTTGAAATAAGATTTCAGAATACCTCCAAAGGATGCAGATAAGAACAAGACAACATTGCAG
The DNA here is from genome assembly GCF_027580225.2 of Misgurnus anguillicaudatus. Taxonomy (NCBI): domain Eukaryota; kingdom Metazoa; phylum Chordata; class Actinopteri; order Cypriniformes; family Cobitidae; genus Misgurnus; species Misgurnus anguillicaudatus. Next base: position 7,934,989 of record NC_073337.2, read on the forward strand.
TTACATACCAACATAGGTGTAGCTTGACATTTGATTTTTTTTTTGGGAGGGGGGCGTCTCTCCTCCATTGTGATTGGACGGATGTATAAGAGAGACTTTACAGAGCGCCGCGTTTTGATAAATAAAGATATTATTACCAGGTGAACAATTTTTTACAAAGTATCTTACAAAGTAACATTTTAAATATACAAATTTAAATAAATATGTATATTTGTTGTGTAATATAATTTATTTTATAAAAATCATTTTAGCCAATGCCTCCCCGGACCCCCAAAAGATCCACATATGCATAGCAACATTATAAATCAAACAATTTAAAGATAAAAATTATTAACATAGATTTGAGAATAACCCGACAGATAATATGAATTAATAAAAAATAACAAAAAAGTTAGCTCTTCCCAAGTAAAAAGAAAGAAATGACTCACTTAAGGTGAAACAGAGATCTCATAAACATTGTATTTAGATTATTTTAATTAGGAAACTTTATAAAATGCATTAAAAAATTTGTAAAAGTAGGAAGGAAACTTTAAAGTTTCTTTAAATCCATGTCAACACTGCATACCTTGCTTAGCAAACAAAGCCGTGTATTGGTGTAGGGTTTATTTATACTTCTACTATTTTTCTACGACCGTATTTGGGCATTTCCACATGGGAAAAATGTGAAATCAGTATTAATAATTTATGTTGTATTATTATTTATGTTGTTTTGAAGCCTTATTTTTCTTGGAACACAACAATAAAAGTTCAGATCTTGCTCCAATTTTTAAACATTATTATTTCTTAAAGAGTATGCACATGTGGGCTATAATTATTCATGCAAATCGTGCCATAGGCTATCTTTCAGGTGTTGTGATCTGACTGTATACTATGGGTTTGGCAGGAAACAAACCTTAAATTTAGTTTTGTATAAGCAAAAATCTTATCTGGGTTAACTTACCCCAATGGTTGGGACCCTCCCTTTTTGATGAAAATAACTCAGCATTCGATCGAAAAGGGAAGAGCCCAACAATTTTCGTTAAAAACGTCCGTCCATGGCTTACCTAAGCACTGCCAGGTTCTGAAACTTAGAGGACCCAGGAGCGTAAAATTCAACACTGCTTTATTGAAAATCAACTTCAACAGATGGGCCGTCGAGTCCCAAGCCACCAACAGTGAGTCAACTTTAGTGTTACTCTGTACATAGTTTTCATTTAGGAGGCTTTTCTTTATCCCAGTTCTCTGTGTGTTTTTAGACTTTTAGTCCCTTCACTTCACAGAAATTACTGCAGTAAACCATAGAGACAGAGCGCAGTTATGCTAATTTGAAAACCACGCCCACCGGGGGGAAAACAATCCAACCGTCTCCGTTGACTTTGTATTGCGAGAGGCTGCCTCCTTGTCATTTCTGGCTTATAACAAAAAAACTGAATAATGCCTAAAAGCTGCTGAGCAGGGCCGGCCCGAGGCATAAGCGAACTAAGCGGCTGCTTAGGGTCTCGCGGCCACCAGGGGGCCCCCAATCGTTTTTTTTTTGTGTACATTTAATTTTTTTGTACATTTAAATAACTTATACAAGTATTATACATGAATGAATGAATACAAATGAATAAATGAATAATTCAAGACAAGAAAATTCTGATTTGCAGACAACTGCTGTGTGTCTGTAGTGCTAGCAGTTGAGTCATGCGCAATATAGACACGTCGCGTGAATTGACAATTTGCGCAGGTACTGGTCACTGTAATAAATAATAAGCCATGCCACAAAAAAGGATGTATCCCTCTGGTGCCGAAAAGAGAAAGTAGAAAAGGACAGAGGAGGAGAAAAAAGAGCAAGATACAGGTATGTTTGCATGATTATTTACAGTGTGTTTAATTTGTGCAGCAGCAGTGGTGTGACAGATCGCAGTTGATCCGTGATCGACCCACAGTTCGGCTCGCATGCGATTTGCGGATTAATAGGGAAAGTTTATCATTTGCACGTGTTTGAAAGGCTTGCAAATTTTAACATTTCAAGTGATTTTAAACAATTTAACCCGCAAAAAGACGCTAAAGTGAGCAGGTTTATGTTAAATGTGTCCGGTCCAGCTCTAGTCAGAGAGGTGATCCTCACTATGCCCATCAGAGATCAGAACACTTGATGTTTAAACTTTAGAGAGAGTTACGTTACTATGTGTCATACTGTAGCCCATTAGCATAAATTTGAGGGATAGAGCACGCCGTTTGTAATTCGTCCTCCATCTGAGTGCGTGCACTCTTAAGTGCACTCGGTATGCACACATGTGAAGACGCGTTTCAGCAAAGCAATAAAAAGCAAGCAAACATAACATCTTTCTCTTCTTGACAGGGCACATACAAACAAAATCATCTCCACAGTACTCTTTTTCCAATAAAACATTTGTTTATGTATTAGGTTTATATGTATAGATTAGGCAGAAAGCACAGGTCCGTGCTTCTCTTAAAGAGACAGTAACCTCAATTAACCTACTTAAAGGGGTCATATTATGAGATTTTTTTTAAAATGTAAAACAAATCTTTGGTGTCCCCAGAGTGCTTATGTGAAGTTTTAGCTCCAAATACTCCACAGATAATTTATTATAGCATGTTAAAATTGCTAATTTGTAGTCTGGAGCAAAAATGTGCCGTTTTTGGGTGTGTCGTTTAAAATACAAATGAGCTGATGAAATGCAAACACTGATCACTATGATGGTGGTTTGTTGTAATTGAAACTTAATTGTGCTGTCAAGTACTTTTTTCTTTCTCTCTGTGCTATGGCAGTGCTGTGGTTGGATATTGCAGATAAAGGGGGCGGTATTATTGTAATTCGCTTCGCTATCTACCTCACAAAACAGGCGAAATCTGAACGACCTAATTTTTCACACGCTTGCAGAAAATGGCTTTCTCAAACAAAGTTACTGGGTTGATCTTTATTACATTTTCTAGGTTGATAGAAGCACTGGGGACCCAACTATAGCACTTAAACATGAAAAAAGTCAGATTTTCACGCTATGACCTGCTTAAATTTGTGTCTTTAATGTTAATCAAGCAATCCAAGACAAAGAGAAAATCACTTCTGTAGCTCTAAAAAATAATAATTATATTGAATTCATACAATAAAGACAGTGTTATGATTCATTTGATTTGATTTCTGAACCTAATGATAATTTTAGACCTTACTTAATGTGCAAATTTGTTCTTTTTATAAATGTTTGTAATTTCTTTATTTTTTTAATAAAAAAAGGGGAGGGAGGCCCCCAAACAAATTCTGATTAAGGCCCCTAAGGGGCTCGGGCCGGCACTGCTGCTGAGTGACAAGTTGTACAGCTAACAAGCCAAAAAAAAAACAGAAATAAGTTTTTATAAGATGTCGAGCCGTAAAACCCAGTCTTTAAGGAGATAAAGGTGAATCGCCGACTACGTTTTCCTCTAGTGGGCGCAGTTCTACTAATAGTAGTATGAAAAGTTGCCCGTTTCCACTTTTGTGTCTTTAAATGCTTTTAAACATTTTTGGGGGGTCAACAGCTTATAAAAACTTAGTTCTGGGTTTTTTGGCTTGTTAGCCTAACAACTTGTCACACAGCAGCTTTTATGCATTATTTTGGTTTTTATTATAAGCCAGAAATGACAAGGAGGCTGCCTCTCGCAATACAACATCAATGGAGACGGTTGGATTGTTTTCCGCCCGGTGGGCATGGTTTTCAGGTTATAAAGCGAATTTTGTCTTCTTTAAGGAGCAATTTTTTTTTTTTGAGTCACAGTCAAATGAATAGCGCTTGGTAGAATTTGTTTGCGCCAACACTCCTGGTCTTAAATATAATGTATATCCATTTAAGCATAATGTATTTCCAGTTAAGCATAATGTATTTCCATGGATCTGACTGAGTGGGCAAGCTGTCAATCTGCCCACCCATTGATCCCCCCCTGGTCAAGAGAAGAAAGAGATGAACGACAGACACCGAGAAAGTCGCTGGTGGTCTGAACAGGGAGTCAGCTACAATTGTTGAATCATCCCCTTCTCCTTTGCACATTGAGGCAATATGAGAAAATCATTTAATTGTCCAGGCCATAATTCCCCTCTGTCTACCTGATTCTGTTCAATCTGCAAGGTTAAATCAGGTCAAACGCAGGGAGGCTTGACAGAATTTAATCTTGGATGTTCAATTGACAGACCAAGGAGAGGAGACGTGTTCGATTTAAAAAAGAGCACGTTCACCGCATCTCATGAGGTGAAAAACACAAATCAGAAGGTCAAAGGGTCTCCAAACAAAATGTCACCTGACAGCAGGTTACTGAAGGTGATGGATAAACGGATATCTCTTACATTCTTTAATATTCACGGCGTGATCCTCCAAACACCTCCTGCTGTCTACATCAACTCTTTAGCTCCAGTAGGTTTCCTCTGATGGCTGACAGAAACAGTACACTTCTGGAGATCAGTCGTCTGCGAGATCTGACGTCTTGATAATTAACAGAGAGCTCATTGACAAACTTTCGTTGGTGTAATAACTGTGCTCACGGACAGAACTACAGTAACAGTGACTTTATTAAGAGAGATGAAGAAGCCATTAGTCTTTTTCTCATTGCACATGGGAGCAGTTTTCTCTTATGTCTTATCTCAGTAATAAAATTGCACATAACTGCTTACATTAAACTATCAACTTATTTTAAATCACTGAAAACACTTTTGATAAAAAAAAGTTCAATTTATCAGCTTCATTCAAATCTAAACGATATAAAAAGTTTTCAGTCTAAAAAGTGTGACAGGATCTGCCTCAGAAATCACTGCATTAAAACATCACATCAAGCCTAAACCTCAAGTGTTAAATAAAAACTAAAGTTGTGACTTTAGCGAACTTTGACTTGGAAGTGTCACATACATTAAACACATTGCTTTATATTAAACATTACTGTGAGCCGCAAAAGTCACTCTTAACAGTGTATAAATGCCACTGAATTAGATGACACAATTTCAAAGCAAGTGTCTGGAATCTGACATCAATGATTTCAGTCTTTTCATGCAAAACATTTCACAGACTGTGTTCAAAAGAAAGACAAAGTGTTTGGATACTTATGGCTGTCAGATGTGTTAGTCATTTTGACATTTTGAAATGCCATGAATTAGATCTGAACCACTTACAATACCCGCTGGGTGACAAAAGGAAAACTGGCATGACCCAGTTCAAATCTACAGCTCAACATATCAATGTGGCTAAAGGATGAGCTAGTGAGCAACCACCAAGCCACACCCTAGCAACCATTTAAAACACCTTAGCAACTGCAAAGTAATAGGGGTGAGCGGGACACAACCTTACGCAGGGGTTAATTGTTGATTGTTGTGTTTTCGCTAAGATACTGAACAAAGAGTGTTTGGAGGCATAAAAATAAATGTTTTTATGATTTCTGAGTTGGGTGTGTAAAGCCCAAAGTATAGTCTGTTTTATATGTGAACGTATGCACATGGTTGAACAGACAGCCTTTCGAAGCATAGCTTATTTGACTTTTAGTTTATTTGAGTTTATATGTGTACACAGACGATCCTGACCTACGTCTACAAAGTACGCACATACAGGGTGTCATCAGAACAGTATGTGCACACTGTATGCGCTAGGGGTGGAACGGTACATGTATTCGTATCGAACCGAATCGGTACGGGGGTCACGGTTTGGTGCATGAATGCCAATACACGCCAATTGGCGCCAATGCAGCCAAGCTCCACCTATCAGAGCCCAAAATCTATCAGATTTTTTAAATATGAGATAGTATGTTAAATGCATTCATGACATCTCAAAATAACACCGATAAAGACACCTATGTTTTTAAGATTATCTTAAGTACTAAAAAATATTTGCCTTCGGCATTTTTGTTTTGCTTTTCCATCCATTGTACCGAAATTGCACCGAACCGTGACACCCGAACCGAGGTACGAACCAAACCGTGACTTCTGTGTACCGTTCCACCCCTAGTATGCGCACCTCTGGATTTTTGGACCCTCGCATGCATAAAACTTGGACTATATGTGACCCGTGCTAGCAAATTTTCAAACATTAGTTATTTTTATTTTGACATTCTCTATTACAAAATCTTCAAAACAATGTATGATTTGGAATCCGACAAAAAAAATTACAGAGCTACACCCCTTTAAAGTCAATTAAAGCAAAGTCAATTTGGAGAAAAATCTAGTTAACGATTTTTGAAGGTTCAAAAACAAAATCACCGCATTCATTAGTGTTACAGTTCTCAAGACCGGTCTCAAGACCACTTTTTAAAGGTCTTGGTCTCGTCTTGGAATCGACCGCATTTTTACTCGGTCTTGTCTCGGCCTCAGAAAAAAGGACTCAGAATTTTATTTCAAGGCCGGTCAAGACCACAACTGATGGCACATCACAAACTAATTTTTTATCATGAATTTTATGCAGTTTGTTCGGCATATGATGTAAGTTTCTCCAGATGACAATTTTTCTAATTTTATTACTAAAAACACCTGCATTGTGTTAAGTGGATGGCAAGCCATGTAAAGACAGATCAGAATAAATGCTTAAGTTGATTTCAGCTCTTTAGTGTTTGCTCACTTTTATTTTCTTATAGACAAAGATAAATTCCCACATATCTGCAATGCCTTTGATTATTTTATCAACTTCTCTGATGCCATACACACACACACACACACACACACACACACGCACACAGATAAGAAGTGCCTAATCAAATGCATATTCCACATTTTCTCATAAGTGTTATAATGCAGTGACTTGCACTGGTCTTGGTCTTGACTTTTCTCTGCCTGTCTTGGTCTTGACTTGGTCTCGACCCTTTAAAGTCTTGTGCTGAGTCCCAATTCGCCTACTTATACTACGACCTAAAAGTATGTACTGTTTTTGTGAGGAAAATGTACGTACTTTTGAGTGTGTAGCAAAACAGTATGCACGTTCTGGGACGTACTTCGACGACGTCATGCAAGGTGAACGACAACGTGGTTGCCTAGTTACGCACACCAAACGCAGGTCGCTTGTGAGGCGGCTGGTTATGATGTTCATGTGCAACAATGTGTGTAACGAAAGCTACTTATTTTAAAGTCAAAATAGTTCAAGTTTATAGTATAACTATTGTTTAACGTATTTTATGCTTATTTTATACTTATGTATGCAAAGCAAAAATACCGCGATGAAAATGAACCATGCTTTTACTATAGTAAAAGTTTAGTAACCATATTTCTTAATAAAGTTAACATTTGTACAGCCACAGTATTACTACAAATAAGTCAGTGTTGTTAAACTATGATTAGTGTAGTAAAAGGTGTTTACTTTCATAAGGGTTTATAGTAAGGTATAAATCTAAGACAGAAACATAAAAAGAAATACATAAAAAAGACACATGCATGACACAGTACTACAGCCATGGTACTTTATTTTCACAACATCAACCGAATATTACGACACAATGAAAGATAACTTTAATTAGGGTTAAACATTTGAATTCTTACACTTAAAAGCTGAGGGCGCATCTCCGCTGCTGCGTCTGGCTGCCACATTTACGTCACCACAAAGCTCCTCCCTCCCGCACGCAATGGTTTGTGGGCAATATTAGCCGTTAGAGTGTGGATCGATCTGCACTTCGAAATCTAACCGGAAATAGTAGACCATCCGGGTATCTTTGGGATACTCATTTCAACATACTACGTTTTGGGACGTACTAATTCTAGTTTCGAATACTATTTAGGACGGATAGTATGCGAATTGGGACTCAGCACTGGTCTTGTCTCAGTCTCGGCCTGTCTTAATCTTGGTCATGACTTGGTCTCGGTTTAGATGGTCTTGACTACAACACTAGCATCCATATCTTAAAATCACTGGTAACACTAATAGATTTAACACACACAAAGAAAAAAACAATAAAATATATGCTCCACTGTAATCCAAAGATCTAATATAATGTTACACATCAGATATTTTTTCACCATATGTTAACCAAACATTCACTTATATGTTACATAATAGATTATATCTCCGTGAATTCTTGTCAAAGGAGATATTTTTAAAACTGTAATTCTGTGTATATATTGGGGTCGTGCTCGTCCATCTGTTTGGAAGCTTCAGATGTGTCAGTCAGCAGAAAGTAGATTGTTCTCATGTCTTATTGCTCTTTTAAACTCTCCCGAACTTTATCTCTCTTAATTATTTTACCATCAAGCAATTCCTGCACTTTATTTTCTAATTCCTTCCTGCATGTTTTAAAACCAAAATGTCATGAGCATGTGGATGCACGCATCTTTGTATCAGATTAAGCATTTAGGACGGTACACCTCTCAGAAAACATACAACTAAAGATTATTTTAGATGTTTAATGATTATTTAGAGCATTGGGATCACTAGATGAGTGCTTAATGTACTTATTTTTAAAATCAACATTTATACTTTCTTTTCATCTCAAAATTAGACTGTGCGCATTCTGACTCATTTTGCCAGCACAGGTAAAATATTTCTAGCTGAAATCACCAAATTCAACCAATCTATGTTACTTTACTCACTGTCTAGTTACCTAAAACATAACACCGTTTTGAAACTTGTGGAGAACTTATAGTAAGTGTTAGCTAGGATAGACACTTTTTTACACACCAGGGCTGTTACAGCCTCAAGTACATTAAACAAATTAAAACAATGTACATTTTATTAATCAAAATGATAACTGTAAATACAAAATCAGAAAAAAAGTTATGATTTATTTGTGTTATTTTTGTGACCCTTTCAACATATATATCCATATGTTTGTGCATGATACAATGAGTATGTTAACATGCACAGTTCTACGCTGATTATGCTTAACCCTTATGTGTTTTGTTATTTTTTAGTCTTAATTTGGCCACAACTTTCTCTGTGTTTCAGCAAATGGCATGATTTTTGGTGACAAATCTTATATTTAGACATATTTTAAGAAAATGCTTTGAAATTTTTCAAAAACTTAACAATATACCGTGGGCAAATTTACTACCCTTACATGTTGTTAGTGGCCAAAAAATGGCCACTAAATTAAACTGCTGTAAAAATGTATCGGATTAATTTTTTACCAATTTTTTTGCATAAATCTGTTAATCAACTTCAGTACTGATCAAAACTATCAAATGTTTACAAAATTCCATGATTTTAACTCTTTCATTGCCAAGTTCATAAGTGGTGTCACTGATTTGGGGGGAAAAAACTCAATATAAAAAGTGATTTTGGACTGGATTTTCTTGTACCTTTTTTCACAGTCTTGGGCATGCCAAAGATTAGTAAAAACATTGGCTTTGATGCATTTTTTGTTTTTGTGCAGCATCAGTTTTTATTTATTTTTTCTCCCTCATTTATTGTTTATGGCCATTTTTGCCCCTTTGACTGCCATTTTCCATTTTTGCAAAGAGGTAAAATTTGTCATTTTAACTGTTGATCACCTTGTGGCACCATTAACCCTTTAGTAGACCTGTGCAAAAAAAAAAAAAACAGAGCTTAAATTCTGGCTTGTACATAGAGTTATGACCTGACCTGACCTGAATTGAATGACGGGCCAAAACCAAATGGCGTTAGGTTGTGTGTTAGGTTGTGCCTTAGTCTTGCATGAGCAATCACTACTTGCATTTCCTTTAAAAAATCAAATATATTGTTAATTTAATGTCTTTTAATGTCTTAAAATAACCACCAGAACTGTCTGTGGTAACCGAATAATTGACTCCGGTCTTTTGTATTGAAAATAATGCACACCTGCATCGTGCTGCAACCCCACCTTGGGTGTGAATTATTTTCAAATAATTCAATGGCCCGTCGTCAATTATTCCTTATGTATAAATGGCAGGTGAATCAAAGTTACACCCAAATGCATGCTAAAAGTCAGACAGTCAAACACAATTTACCACAGAACGCCACACAAAAGCTTTCTTTTTATACATCCAGGTTTTGTATATACCCTTCGAGAGAGACAAATTAAAGACAGACACCTTTGAAGTGAAAATCTCCACTATAAAGCCCTTGAAAGCACAGACAGGCAGTGAATTTCCTCAAAGCCGAGTGTCAAATCTAACCCATATCCAGCACATCGAACAAGCGTTTGTTTTTTTATACGTGAAGACAACGCCCACAGTCCTGTCACAGACAAAAAGGCTCTTTTACTTATAGACACTTCAGCCAGGTAAAATTGTCTTTTCAAATATTTATAGAGACATTCCTGCGGACAGCAGCTCGGGACATCGCTATAAGGATTTTTCAAGGAACAGACTTTAAATACAACATCTTGTTTTCTGATGAAGCCATCGATTGCTGGCATCAATATCTCTAATGACAGATAACTGTGATCTAGACAGTGAGATGATCGGCTTGTCTGTAATGAAGTTAAGGATAACGTCTTGATAGGTCAATAAGTGAGTAAACACGGGCTGTTAGTCGCTGTATGCCGATAATTTCCACCATCTGATGAGAGTGTGTGTGAAACGCTCAAACAAACACAAGCACGCTCGTGTTGAGAGCATCCGAGCCCAACATCCCGGTAATGAGAAGCGGGCGGGGTGGCGACCTTTGCATCATCAACACGGAAATCATCAACAATCTGCTCGTGCGGAATCAATCGCGAGACCGGAGCAATGGTGACCACGGATCATGACGCCGATGTAATTAAAGCCAACTGATTGCTTGTGAAGAGGACGGCGCTCCCAAATGGATACAGGGGTAAGGACGCTCGGGAAATATATATTTACGGATCCGCGCCGTGACGCTATGAGCAAATCTGATTCTGAGAAACATAAGGTCTTGCTCTACAGACATAAGAAGCTTTCTTTTAAGGCTTTTTTCTAATCTGACAAGGCCTGGCACACTGCTAGAGAGTTGTAGGCGTTCACCAGCAGCAGGTCATTGCTAAAGTGCACTGAATCTCTCCAAGTTGTAATATTGTGATCCCATGATACAGCAAACATCACTCATTCAATACAAGTCTGTAGGATTTTTTCATCATCATCTAAATGTGTTTAGAAAAGCAACAATGTATGCGCTACACGTTGAAGCTAAAGGAATCTTTATCTTACTTAGCTTCATTAGAACAAGAATCTTACCCATTGGCAAACAGTTATTATGTCTTTATCCCACATCCAAAATAACACGGCAAACAAACAGTTGAGATTTTACTGCTAAAACACTAGCTGTGTTTCCATTATCCTTCAATTTGTGTATATTATCAATGTGTTGACAGGACTAATATGTTAATTATGTACGTATTAACAGCTTTACAGGCGTACAGGTTTGTACTTCATCTTATTCATAAATATTAAAATCGCAGGAACTGGCGTTTCTTACTCATATTAATTACTTTTTTAAGTCGTATTTTCTGCCTTATTTAAGACAGTTTACTCTTTTACCTAATTAAATGTCCATGACTTTCAGAAAATTGCACAATGTTAAACAAGACTACACTTTAAAACCTTAATAACATTACTTTAACTCTTTAACTGCCTGGGTTTCATATTCATAGCTGTGAATGATCAGATATGTGTCTCATCAAATAGTACATTCTGACTACATAAATGGATGATGGCCATCAGCTTAGCTTTTCTACTTTTACCATAAAGTGACAAATCACCGTTTGGTAAATCACATTTTTGAAAAATTATTAAAAACATACTAAAGTTTGTTTACTACCAAGTAACATAATTTTAAAAAGTTTGGGCTCTTGCAGTGTAATATGTCAAAAAATATGCTTTGCTTGCAAAATTTTACCAAGAACAGTTCACGTGGCAGGAGTGATTTCGTCGTCATCCATCCAAGAAGAAGTGTTGTGACAAGTGCGGTTGATTGACACCCTGACTTCTAGTGGATTTTTTGGCATGACATACCTCAAGCAAATGGCTCAATACTCCTCTCAATAAAATATATTGACTAAAAATGTGCTCAACCGCTTGGGTAGTTAATCATTTAACCATTTTGTGATATTTTGTTTGTTTGCCACCATGACACACAAAAGGTGTTTTCTCCTATGCAACAATAATTACTCCAAAACTCAAAAAATAAATTCACAAAAGATGTTCATTTTATTCATTCGCTGTAATCCACGTTTTTAAAAATTCATACGATTGCGAAGAACAGATCCAAATTCAGCCCTTTATCCAGCGATCTTGATCCCACTTCTCATCAGCAACCATAAACATCAATCACGTTTATGAATATAAATTCAAATATTGCGCCTCAAGAAGCCTTACGACACATTGCTTTACGGCAGTGATATCAAACACTCATTGGCTCTTGCGTGCTATGTTACAGATTTGCGACATTTCCACCTTTCAGTCGATGTACTTTTTAAATTTGAAATGTGCGCCTTCACAGAGAGAAGCTGGATTACCGTTCTCTTGGATTAATAACTTTAATACTTCTCTGCGTCTGCAGCACATCATCATTTTAACTACTTCTACCATTTTTGAAATTTCGCAATAAATAAATGATTGTGATTACATTTCTGTCGATTATGCTTTTTATTTCAAACAATCCATGATTTTAATAAACTGTTTTGTATATGTTTAGGGTTAGGACTGTATTTGCGGCTTAAAATATATTTTAAATGCTATATTGTTACTATTGTTACTACAATTTTCCTACCTATATCTGTCCATTATGCTGCAGAATATAAAAAGAACACATTACGTATTTTAAAATGTTTGTATAAAAACGGTTTGGGTTAGGGTAAGGTTTGTACGGAGCTAATAAGGGGACATAAATTAAATAAAATTTAGTTTCGCGTGCGCACGTGAAACTATCGCTTTTAGTTTCGCATGCGCATGTGAAACTATTGCGTGCGCACTTGAATCTATCGCGTGCGCACTTGAATCTAACGCGTGCGCACTTGAATCTAACGCGTGCCCAGGTGAATCTAGCACGTGTCCAAGTGAATCTTTCGCTTTCTTTTTGCTTTTTTTGTGAAACTATCGAGTGAATCTATTGCATGCGCATGTGAAACTATCGCGTTTAGTTTTGCGTGCGCACTCGATAGATTCATGTGTGCACGCGAAAGTTTCACGTGAGCATGCGAAACGAAACTTTAAAAAAATTCTGCAATTTAAGGTTTGAGCACATGAAACTAAACTTTTTAGATTTTTTTTACTCCAATGTCACCTTAGGGGCTCGGTAGGTTTGGGGTAGGGTTAGGATGGTAACATTATCTATGAAATGGTAAAAGAGAATTTATACAGTAATCTTAATAGTATACAATATTTGTAAATGTATAGTTTTGTAGCTGTAAAAACGGTATAATGCTACGATTAAATGTTGCAAATACTTCTACATTGTACGCCTCAGCATCTATTTAAACATATAAAAAGTATGTTTTGTTTTTTTGAAAGTTACTTATTATTACTATGTATTAACAGTGAGACCAGACTGGACATACAAAACGGACAAACATAAACAACCAAAAATGTAAATGCATTATAGCATTCACAAAGACTGTAAAATATACACATATTGTTAGTTCCTATTAACTAATGCATTAACTAATGTTAATGAATGAAACCTTATGGTAAAATGTAGCACAGTAAGGTGTGAGTATTGTATAAATGAAGCTTTATAATGAATTGTAAGTGCTGGTTAAAACATGAGAACAGATAAATGTGCACACACACACACACACACACACACACACACACACACACACACACACACACACACACACACACACACACACACACACACACACACACACATACACACGTGAAGGAAAGAAAATGATGAAATATTCTGCTGTTGTTGTTTCTGTCCATCAGTGCAATGCTCAGACCGCAGATGATGGATGTCAGATTAATGTGAGGTAATCAATTTGTGGGATGATGTCATTGTTAGTTTCATTATGTCAAGCACGTTCTGTTACCTTAAAAAAAAATCACACACACACCTGCAGTAATCTAGTTAAATGATGACTCAATCACATCTAGACAATCCCATATACTCTGCAGAAATAATATATTTATCAAGAACATTATTTTTTGGCTAAAGCTTGACAGTTTTTGGGAAAGTATACTCGGTGTGTTGATGGTGTAGGACAGATTGAATGGTCCGGATGATTTGTTGGCAGTTTGTGGATGTGTTATGACACGTTGACATATTTGTCATGTAGTGAGTGACATTAGTGCCTCAAGTGTCGAGTGTTTTACTGTGGTATTATCATATTCTTTCAAAAAATGTATAGTATTACATGGCACCATATCCAAAGCAACATGTTAGTGAGATAATGCACACACCCACATACATCTGTAGCTGTTACTATACTGTAGCTCAACTGCTAATGCATGACGCTACAATCATGGGCTCAATTCCCAGAGAAATATTAATGCACTGTAAGTCTCTTTGTAGACAACACACAGAAACATATTCTGCTATATTTACACAAACACAGAGAGAGAAACCAAACAGCCAGACTCATTCAGAAGACAGCTGCATTATCTGCATTCAAACTCAAAGTCTGATAAGCTGCCGTCATGATCAATGAGTCTGAATCTTGCTGCAATCTCTCATGAGCAATGACGCCCTCTCTCTCTCTCTCTCTCTCTCTCTCTCTCTCTCTCTCTCTCTCTCTCTCTCTCTCTCTCTCTCTCTCTCTCTCTCTCTCTCTCTCTCTCTCGCACACTGTGAGTCACACCAAATTAGCTTAATGACTCAGGAAACACACATAGCTTCCCTCTCTTCATCCGGTGTGTGAGCGTGTGTGTCTGTGTAAGCATGTGCTTGAAAGAATGTGAGTATGAGAATGTTTGTGTGTGTCTGCGTGAGAGTGAGCATGCACGTGTGTGTATTTGCATGAGTTTGTGTGTGTATATGTGAGCAGACAGCTCCAGGCTATCACCAGATTGCTTCCCTGTTGTTGTTCTCGCCGTCCTCTGGCATACTGAATCACAGCTAGACATCCACCGATATAGTTTGTGTTTTCACAACCAAAACCAATATGGATTATTTTATGGTTGCAGCATTAAACTGTCTTTTCCTAACAATGATAATGCACTAGTATGACACTATGGTGTAGTTACCCGAACAGGATTTAGGTTAAGCCAGGACTAGGCCTTAGTTATAATAGGGCATATAAGTAGTTTTTACAAAAATAACTTACAAAAAAAAATACTGGTGTGCATCTTGAGACAAAACAATGGCAGTGGTATATGCAAGGTGTTTTAAAATTAAGGCAGCTCAAACATGCATAGAATAAGACCTGTGCAGGATACCGATCCTATAAAAATGTAAATAGAAATATTTCATTTAGGTCATTTGGTTGACCCTGTGCAGCAGTTGTTTCTCGTCAACGTTGACGCACCTTTTTTATGACGATAACGCAACGATGACTAGCAAAAAATGTCTCTAAGGTGACGAAAACATGACGAGACGCTTTCGAGTTTTCGTTGATGAGACAGATTATAAGTCTGACGTTCACAATGCATGTAATTTCTGCCTATTTTGCGTGAAATCTGTCTGTTTTTAGCTAAAAAGTATCAGCAATGCTTCCACTTGCTATCCTTGTTTTGGGTACGCCCACCACCTTGCTGCGGCCATGTCACGCACGCGCACCAGATTTCACAAAACAACAACAACACACCCGCGGCTGTGGTGAGTTCGAGGACCGTGGCGGAAACAACGAGATGATTTATGGACGTACTTTCAGTATAATCTATCAGAAAGAAAAACGGAATGCATATTGGGAGACGACGGTAAATGTGGCCACAAACTAGGTGGGAAGAATACCACCAACCTCAAGCGGCAGCTGAAGGCTCATCACGCTGATATTTTTTTTAAAGGTAACTAACAAGTCACGCTGTTAACATATCATATAAATTCAATTTTACTCGACAGTGGCGGCGCCAGGGAGGAGCTAGGTGGTGCTGTAGCTCCGGCTATAATATCCATAGCACCAGCCCAGCACCCCCAAGAAATGTCTGTAATTTTTTATGTTTGAATAGTCTTTTCATGTTGTTAAAAGAGGGAATTCAATAATAATTTAAATATATTTTAGTCTAAAATATCATGAGGCCCAAACATGTGATCTTCTTTGGCCAATGGGTGCAGCGCCCGGTGAACCTTTGACCTTAACGCACAGCCGGTTGTTTTTGATAGCGAGTTTGGAAATTTAGCCAAGTAAAATACACCAAAATGGATACACCAAAAACAACCATAGGAACAGCAGTGGACACACTAGTACCAGGAATCTGGCACTATTGGCTATAAATACTGAGACAACGAGGACTCTTGACTGCGTCAACATCATTGATGATGCTGTTTTGTTGTGAAGACGTCTATGATAAGTGCTTGATTTTCCCCTCTGTTGGCTATTACAAATTGAATTAATTTGGTGGTTAAAGCACAAATCTTGGCTTTTCATTGTTACATCTATAGGGTGACCATACATGCCATTCTTATTGGATTTCGGTGCGTCTTCCGGAAGTCGTATTTGTTGACCGCATATGCCATTCAGTTAAAAACATAAGATATACAATCGTAGTTTCATTCTTACCTTAAAATGTAAAGATTGCTTTTCTGTAATAAAAATAATAATTCTAAATGACGTATGTGGTCGACAAATGCGACTTCCAGAAGACGCACCCGAAATCCTGGACAGGACGCGTCCGGGTCCGGTAAGAATGGCACGTATGGTCACACTATGATGCTTCAACAATAGAAACAATGCTGATTCATCACTAGTGTTGGTAACTGGCTGTGTGATTTCGTGATCTGAGCCGAAGCGTGCAGAGTGTCTGTTGCTGCGTTTGCTGCTCCGTTGTATTCAGGGCTAGACTGTGACAGAACTGTTTACATTGGCAGGCTTATGTATGTTGTATCTATAGCCCTTGTGTTGAATACTTTTACATAGTCATGGAACGAGTATAGCGTTGCTGCCCGATGAAACTCACGTATGTCCAAAACGGTTATTTTTCAGGAAGTGAAAAAAACATCGTATTTCAAAAGCAGTTGAATGTAGCGTTGTCATACTTGGTATGGCATCTTTTACATGTAACCATATTCTTGCCAGTGTAATGATATAATCCACATTTGACCAAAATTGAGTTTAAATGGACATACGTGCTTATTTTACAGTAACGGTGGTCGATACGTGTTCTTCCGATCATTAATTAGAATGGCAAAGTCACGTTTCATATTGACAGATGAATACGCTCAGTTTATTAAATAGCCTACCTCTTGGTTTATTAAATATGCTTAGTTTATTTAATATTAATTATACATTTATTAACTGTCTCTTGCAAACTATGAAGGGACAATGAATCAATACACTGGCATGGTAATGCTAGACAGATACTTTGTTTGCACAGTCCTACCGTAATGTTGTCACTCCTAGACGTACGTCTGGCGTCAGAGGGGAAACGTTTACCTCGATGAAGGAATGTCAGTAGGTACGTTTACATGCACCAAATAATCCGTTTGTAATCATATTGATGGCTCGATTGTATTGAAAAGCCTTCATGTAAACACCTTAATCAATACGATTGAGGACGATCGGATGCAAATTTGGATCGTATTGAAGGGGTGGTGTACTCCGATCTGTGATCCAATCTGCAGGGGAAAAGTACGCATGTAAACGCGTGAATCGTCTCACCAGGCTGTGTTTATTCGGCTATCCAGTCCTGAGCTTCGATGAAACTTCACAAGACCGGCGAAATGCTTCCACAGGGCGGGAGATACGTGGCGTGATTGACAGCTTTGACACCAAATGGATATACGTGAAAATCAGATGACATGATTTCACAACTTTTCATTGGCCATTTAGATATGTGAAGCATACTGTATACGTAAATGAACCTGGACATTCAATCTGTTGAAAAATCTCAAAATCTGCAAAATGGACATACGTGGTTTTCATCGGACAGCGGCGATAGGCTAGTTAATGCGGGCGTGTACACGTGTATAAAGGGTGGTCCGATGCGACCTCCGTAGTGAAACGCCCAAAAATTCAAAGCACCTTCTCTTAAGTGTTGAGCATCCCCATAGCACCTGCATCAGAAAATCTCTGTAGCCGCCACTGTTACTCGACAATCGGCTTTTGACACATTTCATGGTAAGCTTAAGGTTTTACACGTATCTACAGTACTTGACAAACCTAAGCCCATTTCCAATACTTTTTAACCTAAATTAATTTGTACTCTTTTTTTACTAGAATTGACTTAAACTTGACTAAAACCTTTTTGCGTTTTCATAGACTAAAACTTGACTAAAACTATCAAGTTTATAAGTGACTAAAATGTGACTAAAACTAAAAAGTTGCCAAAAACAACACTGCTGTGCCGAAGACCTGACAAGGGTTAAAAAGATAGTTCACCCAAACATGAAAATTCAGTCATCATTTTCCCATCCTCATGTTGTTCTAAACCTGTATGCATTTTTTTCTTCTGATGAACACAAAAGAAGATATTTTGATAAATGGTTGTAAGCACACAGCATTGACTTCCATAGTAGGAATAAACAAATACTATAGAAGTATTGTGTTAAATGATAAAAAAATATATTTTGATAAATGATGGTAAGAACACAGTTGATGCTACCCATTGGATTACATTGTGTCCATTGTAACATGCTGTCTGGCAACTAATTTCAAACACCAGCTCATGAATTTAAAAGCTAATTCGTGTTTTTTTTCTCCCACCTGGCTCGAAAGTACCCCTAAACCTGTTTTTGTATTTGACATCTTCCTCTTTAAACTAAAACCCATATGTTAACATTACAATATGCAATATATTACAAATAATAGATCATACTTGAATATCTGTTTAGTATCTCTCACCAGTGCACTTTTTAAGGTTTCCCGGTCGTTTGAGTCCATGCATGCCCAGTCTGCAGCCAAAGTTCTCCTCCCAGAATTCCGCAAACCAGACGTTTCTTCTGTTGTTGGACAGCGATCGGCTACGGAAGTAACGATCGAACGCTGAGAGGAGAGGAAAAGAAAAAGAGATAAATGTCTGGCAGAATGTCACCAATTGCCATCAGTGAAGTGTCAGAGCATGTGCACGTCCTCAACGGCATTCCTGTTCGACTCTCTGTATCTAATCCATCTCCCCATAGACGCAATTACACGATGTGTTCTGACAAAAGTGCTCTAATTGGTGGGTCAATTCCCAAGCCGTTGCCCGTGGATCTCAGAGCTGATGGCTGAGGGACAGCGCTATCATTACTGAAGTGCACACACGAGGACCATAAAGAGCTCAGCAGCTGCAGACGGCTCAATGGATGCCTATGACCATAATGCTGATGGTTAGCAACGTTTGTCTGGCCGCTCTGGTGACTCCAAGCAAACATCTCTGCTGAGTCTGAACCGTGCAAATTGTCTCTGATGAGAACTGGACTACAAAACTACAATGCAGGATTTCCTAAACTGATCTAAGCCTATTTCAGTGGTAAAGATCTTGTGTTCATTTGTACAATGTGAGTCGCACAAAAAAATTTACAGTTATCTTTCCAGGAGTACAGCTTTGCACCTTAAAAGTTTATATTAGTACATCTAAGGTACATATACTATTGGTACCAAATTATACATACAGTATCTATACCTAATGGTCCATATTAAGACCTTTTTAAAGCGTACTGGTCCAGTGATGGTTGAGCTACACATTTCACCAATTTTCAGCAGCGTATTTACTAAAGGTTATTGTCTTTAAAGGGTTTAACATTGAGCATTTACTTTTTTATTATTCATTATTTTATGTAAAACCCCTTAATGTTCCAATGTAACGTGGCAGGAACACTGCATTATCTGACATTATACCACGGGTCTGTTGAATGCTTTATTCTGATTGGCTAAGAAATGTTCCATGGGTATTGATTATTTTTCTGTAAACCGCACACCTGACTTGTCAAATGTCTTAAAAAATAGACGATGTCGTCAAAAAATCGGATACAGGCAACAAAACGGAATGTCCTTTTCAGTAATGCTAATATAGGACCGTGTAAATTCGGCTAAAGTGGCAAACTTCTCACCAGAAAATTGATCAATTTGACACTTAATAAAACACTTCTGAAAGTACAGTATATTTTCCACTAGTGTAATAAATAATCTTTTGACAGTAAGGTTCAGACTGTTTGTACAGACCTTCGACTGTGGCTCTTTTGGGAAGGATGGTGATGGCTCCCTTTGCAACTGTCTCTTGCTGTAAGACCGGTGAGATTTTTGAGCCCCAGCTGTCAGACCCGACCCACAAAAAATGACCCGTCTGGTTGGTCCTCTTGGCTGCATCCAAAACTCGTCTGCAGATGTAAACACAGATACATCAGCTTACAAGAACCAATAGCGTGAAGCGAGCACATCCATATCTCACGCCTGAACACTGAGTTGTGTCTTATCTATTGATGGGACAGAGTTCGTATAAATACACATCACGGGTTGCTGCTGATTGATATTCATATAAAGACATTATTTTACGGCTCACTCGTGTCAAACAGCCTCAGCTAGGATTTGGAAAAAGGATCTCAATAAAAAAGATTTTGAATAACTTTTCCCAAATCTCATTACATTATATAATCACGACATATTGTGCACAGTGTGAGCTCTCGGTCAACATTGACACGTTTTCTGAGTCAACTATAACAATGAAATAACATCACTGTGAAGTCAGATTTGTATTTGCCTGCAAGGCATTTTAGAAAATACTGTTACCTCAGCAGCCGTTATTTCAACAAGCATGTGCGTAAATGGCAGGAAAGGCAACTCTTTTCTAGCTCACCCCGTGTACGGGAGCCAAATCTCGCCACACAGTGTCACCTCAGGGATCGAGTTACATAAACTGTCCGAGTCTGAGTGTGAACCGGTGTAATTGAAAGACACGGAGGAAATTAGAGCATCCCGCCCCTATGGCCACAAAACACTTAGCATTCTCTCCAGCACCGTTTGTAATTGGTTTCCATTTGTATCCTAGCTTAAGCAAAGTTGGACAATATACAGGCGCCAACAGAGATAATGGCTGGAAATTAGTAAAGACTTTTGATTTGTTCACTTGTTATAGGACTGAACTGCCAAAGTTGGGACACAGTCTCTCTCGCTCTCTCTCTGTCTCTCTCTCGCTCTCTCTCTCTCTCTCAGGCACTGATAAGAGACTTTTTTCAAAATAAAAGATCTCAGTTAGTCAATGAGTTTATTGTACAGAAGGGCACCTGATATCATCCTCATTTGCAAACATGATGACGGCTCGGGCGTTGGGGGTCTCCAGCAGGCGTCGGATTATCTTGTCGAATTCCCCAAGCCTCGGTTCCCGGGGGATCTTCAGAGACTGTGCAATGCAAACTCCACCTAAACACAGAGAAAGATGTTCACACGTTACTGAACATGACTATATTTGTGTTTGAAACCACTCAGAAGTGAAGGAAATGAGCGAATTCAGACACAGCTGTACAGCCTAGTCTTAGGGCCGATTCACACCGGCTGCGTGGCGTATCTGTTGCATGTCAGTTGCGTGGCGGCTGCATCGCGTTTTCTGTGTACATACCAGAAGCGTGCCTGACGCAGCGCTGACGCGCTGCTGTTGCTATACAGTAGGTGACATATATTTTGCCTGGAAACGCTTCCAAGACGCTTGCGTGTAGCGTGAAAAATAGGCGTCGGTCCTATTCCTAGCATGCACGGGTTTTTCGGCGCGGCTCGAGCCGCGCCTGAGACGTGCGTGTCATGCAGGCGGTGTGAACTGTCAAACCTGCTAACATGGGAGCCTAAATAAAAACGGACACCCCACGCAGCTGAGACGCACACGCCACGCAGCCGGTGTGAATCGGCCCTTACAAAATTTTGTTATATAGTCACGTAATTTTTTTATTCTTTTTTCATGTGATTATCACGTATTGGTTACTTAACAGTTTTGTCCTATTTTCATACCATTGTCGCGTCGGTTTAGGGTTAGATTTACATAGATGACATCCCAAACCCAGCTCTAAGGGGGCATGCACACCAAGGCTTTTACACCTGCGGCCGGTGCATGTTTTCAATTGATTCCAATGAAAACTCGCCGTTTTTCGAATAAGCCAGCAGCTATCGTTTTTTTTTTTTCGGTGAAAACCGGCTCTCTGTGTTTTTTCTGAGCTTGCGCTGAGCGTCGAGAGTTGAAAGAGATTCAAAAGCTCCGCTCGTCAATGTCAGTTCCCACACGGCCATCCCATCACAAGCTTTTCACTCGAAGTTGAATATTTTTCAACTTTCGAGGGCCGGTTTTCAGTGCGGAAGAAAACAGCTAGCTGCTGGCTTATTTGAAAAAAGCCGAGCTTCCATTGGAAACAATTGAAAACATGCGCCCGCTTGCGGGTGTAAAAGCTTTGGTGTGTCCAGCCCCTAACGCCAGGTGACATATAAAAAAATAAATCAGAAAAAATAGTACAAACCAATACAAAAAGTTACATTCTAATGCAAGCAGCAAATCTAACCCTAAACCGAAGGGACAATGGTTTGAAAATAGGAAAAAGCAGTTGAGTAACCAATACATGATAATCACACGAAAACAGGAATTCGTTATACGGTCACAAAAAAGAATAAAAAAATTACGTGACTATATCACGAAAACTTGTGAGACTGGGTAGCGACTGCGCATCAAGTAAATCTTAAAGTCTGTTCATTGGATTTTAAAGCACTTCTGTGTGGATCAGATTTGTAAAGATCTTTTTTACATTAAAAAAATCATTTCTTTGTGAATTTATTTCATTTGTATTACTGTCTGGTTTCCAATAAAAACAGCTTATAACATCATGCATTTACCTGAGGAGAAAATTTGAAAAAAAAAAGTGAAATATCTTGAAAGTACCACTGGTAGTTTTACCATAATGAGGTAATATGCTAATAACAAGAAAACAACTATTTGCCAGTGGTGTAAGATAAAATACATTTTCTCTGCCAACACATCTTCATATTTTAAACAACCTAATATTTTGCATCTCAAGTAAAGGATGTTAAGCATGCAAATCAAGACAAAAGCATTCACTAAAAATGTGTTATAGTTAAATACACAAACATAAATATGCCCGCATGTTTGGCAGTACTGTGTATGTCTGACTTCATTTGTACAGAAGCAGTTAACTGCCTTTTCTCTGCAGGTGCTTCACCTCACACGTCGTAACATCACGGTTGAAAATCAGGTCATGATGGAGCACATTGAGGTGTACAGGGTAGTATTTCATATTTAATGTAAGTTATAATGTGTAAGCGTTCGTCCCTCGGAGAGCTCCATTATGTTATTAGTGTCACGCGTGAGAATGAATGATGGACTTCCTCCTGGTTGTAATCTTTTCCTGTTTCAATCCATTTAATGAGCGTTGACATTTTCCTCGGTTAGCTGTAGTGCTGTATGCTAAACGAATGCTGCGCTTCATACACCCTATCGCAAAGACAAACACTCATTAGCCCTCATTAATGCACCTATAAAGGATAATCGGCAATCTGTTGCCCCCGTGCCCTTCACCCTCTGTTCTCTGTTCTTAGTTTCTGTAACACACAATATATTTTGTGCCAGGTCGTGTTCTCTCACCTGCTTAAGCAGTTTTTAGTTGTATAAGATGGACTAGATTTGTTCTGTTCTTGTATGTTTTGTTTATGTATGTACACCTGTATATGTGTGTGTGTGTGTGTGTGTTCGCGTGTGGGCGAGCATGTGCATGAATTTATGTGTTTATGCTTCTACACATTTAAATGCAAGTGCAAATGATTTTATTTGTGTAATACATTATATATTTATTTTTAAATATTGTATTGTTCACTCTAAAAATGGCTGGGTTATTTTTGACCCATAATGGGTAAATATTGGACAGAATGGGTAAAAATTGCCCCAATGCTGGGTTATTATTCCCCGTGGTTGCATAACAACAACCCAACATTGGGTCATTTTTAACCCAGCATGATGTAATTTTTAACCCAGCACGTGTTCTGTACAATATTTACCCATTATGGGTCAAAAATTACCCAGCCATTTTTAAAGTGTTATTTATTTACAAAGCAAATAACATTAATCAATAATAATAACAACAGTAATTACAGTAATAATAACAATAATAACAACAACAGTAATTACAGTAATAATAACAATAATAATAACAGTATTAGTTTTAATAATAATAATAATAAGAAGAAGAAGAAAGTAATAATAATTATAAAATGACAATGATATTATTATCATTATTATTAAGAAGAAAAGTAATAATAATGATAATGATAATACATTATTATCATTATTATTACTTTTCTTCTTCTTCTTCTTCTTCTTCTTCTTCTTCTTCTTCTTCTTAATAATAATAATAATAATAATAATAATAATAATAATAATAATAATAATAATAATAATAGCATTTTATCATAAATATCATAATTATTACTCTTATTATTATTATTATTATTATTATTAGTATTATTATTATTAATACTAATACTGTTGTTATTATTATTATTATATTTGTTGTCAATGTATTTCATTATTGATAAGTTGGTCTGTGACGTCACATGCGGTACTAATTAATTCTTCTTCGTAGTCATAGCCATAGTCGTAGTCGTAGTATTCATAATAATAATAATAATAATAATAATAATAATAATAATAATAATAATAATAATAATAGCATTTTATCATAATTATCATAATTATTACTCTTATTATTATTATTATTATTATTATTATTATTATTATAGTCATAGCCGTAGTCGTAGTCGTAGTATTCATAATAATAATAAGAAGAAGAAGAGTAATAATAATGATGACAATGATAATGATGATAATAATAATAGCAATATTGCAAAAATAACCCAACTAATTGGGTTATACAACAACAACTGATTGGGTAAAACTTGCTACCAAATGAATTGGTTTAAAATAACCCAACAAAGGGTCGGTGCTATAGTAACCCACCATTGGGTTATCTATTGGGCTAATTTTAACACAACTATTTTAAATAAGTACATTGTAAAAATAAATGCTGGGTTATTTTCAACCCAGCCGTTGGATTGAATTAACCCATAAAATGTTTATATTTGACCCAACAATGAGTTGAAACAATAAGTTTATTATTATAACCCAACTTTTTGGGTTTGTCCCATTTTAACCCAGCATTTTTTTAAATGTAGATACTTCTTATCTACTAACAAAATACACTCTGAACTATAATTCTGTATTTAAAAAAATAAAAGCTTCATTTTAAGCATTATTTATAATACTGTTACAGCAGTTTTTGTGTTGCTTGAACAGATCCAGGTCTCGGTAAATGGATTGCATGGGCAGACATCAGCATTGCAGCATGTTACCGAGTAAAATCAAGAAGGTTTTGGGTTTGACATGAGCTCGGAGATAAACTGCTCCACCCGCTGGTGACTAACACAACTGCCCTGCCAAGCCATTTCCGAGAGGCATTAGTCACTCTATCATTAATATGCATGCATGGAAATGTGAAAATATGCTCTGTTTATTTAAAGCTGTAAAATCCATCCAGGCTAAAGAAGATGAAAAGTGTGTCAGGCTATCATGCAAGCCATCCACTCGAAGACTGTTTTCCTCTAATTGTTTAAGAGAGCAGTATTAAGAGATTTATTCAGTCTGTCTGATGTAGCATGAAAATAAAACGAGCCGTCCGGCATCAGACACAGAGCACTTCTGCGTCCCTCTTAATCTCTAATGATTTCATTTGCAACGCTTTATGAATCATAAATTATCTAATTGAGTCCAACCTTGCATGTCCCTCTTCAGATACGCACATGGGCTGAATAATGCCATCATTTATTTGAAATCATCCATGTTCTCTCAAACGTGATTCACACTGGATAATTAACTTTTATGCTTCTATTTGGTTTCACCAATTGCAAAAATGTGCATGCAAACAATTACTCTAGTACTCCTGTAGCTCAATCGGTGGAGCAAAAGCTCATGGGTTTGATCCTAAGGGAACACACATGCTGATAAAATGGGTAACTTGTGAGTCGCTTTGGGAAAAAACATCTGGCAAATGCATACAATAGAGTAAACACATACATGTTTCATTAAAGTAAGGCTACAGATTAAATATTTACAAGCACAAATGTATTACTTCTATAATATGCATCAATGCATAGTTTGAAAACATCATGTCAATGATCATGTCTTAAAGTAGCATGCAACATTTGCCACTATTGTAACTGCTGACATGCAGATCCATGTTTCCTCTTGCATTCCAGTGTGACAACATCTACACCTATTATATGTTTTTTCTTGCTAAGGAAGGCAGTTAACAGGCAAAACTATAGCTAATGGCTGGGCTTTAAACCCAAATGAAATGTTTGATATTTCAGAGTATTGTTTCCCTTTGGCGTTGACCTCCCCCGCTCTCTGCATGAAACGATTCGGTCGTCAGTTCCTCCAAACATCAAACGTGAGAGCGTTTCTCACTCATGAAAGCAGCACACAGGCTATGGAAACATGTTTATTCAACGCTTCGCCACATCTCCACCCACACTCGCATCACAAAGATGCTCAAATCCAACCCGCATCCACCCACGGGCGCGTGCCTGACGCCACGTATTTCACACGGCACGCTCATCTCCGTACGCTGACAATCAATGCACTCTGCAACACAAAAAGCCTTTTGGATATGTTAGCGACTTAAAATGGGTTCGATCCCAGTCAACACTTGTACTACTTAAAGAAATGTATAGTTTGGATGCATTGTGTGTAATGCACTGGTGGATAATAGCGGAAATATGAATTGTTAGAAAAACTTGTCATTGGCAGGGAAGCGTTTTCTCTTAATTTACGAGTTAACTCGACAATGGTGGGGGAAGAGTTAAACAGTTTCTGCAGGTTGATGTTTTTCTGCGGGTTGAAGATAAAGGATTTGGTTTATTAGATGTTGGTATTTGGGCTGTGAATAGTCAATGGGATGCTTTTGGACTATTTTTGAATGGCCATATACACTCACCTAAAGGATTATTAGGAACACCATACTAATACTATGTTTGACCCCCTTTCGCCTTCAGAACTGCTTTAATTCTACGTGGCATTGATTCAACAAGGTGCTGAAAGCATTCTTTAGAAATTGATAGGATAGCATCTTGCAGTTGATGGAGATTTGTGGGTAGCACATCCAGGTCACGTAGCTCCCGTTCCACCACATCCCAAAGATGCTCTATGGGGTTGAGATCTGGTGACTGTGGGGGCCATTTTAGTACAGTGAACACTTTGTCATGTTCAAGAAACCAATTTGAAATGATTCGAGCTTTGTGACATGGTGCATTATCCTGCTGGAAGTAGCCATCAGAGGATGAGTACATGGTGGTCATAAAGGGAAGGACATGGTCAGAAACAATGCTTAGGTAAGCTGTGGCATTTAAACAATGCCCAATTGGCACTAAGGGGCCTAAAGTGTGCCAAGAAAACATCCCCCACACCATTACACCACCACCACCAGCCTGCACAAGACATAAGTCTTCTGTTGATGCCAAATTCTGCCTCTACCATCTGAATGTCTCAACAGAAATCAAGACTAAAAATCAGACCAGGCAACATTTATCCAGTCTTCAACTGTCCAATTTTGGTGAGCTTTTGCAAATTGTAGCCTCTTATTCCTATCTGTAGTGGAGATGAGTGGTACCCGGTGGGGTCTTCTGCTGTTGTAGCCCATCTGCCTCAAGGTTGTGCGTGTTGTGGCTTCACAAATGCTTTGCTGCATACCTCGGTTGTAACGAGTGTTATTTCAGTCAAAGTTGCTCTTCTATCAGCTTGAATCAGTCGGCCCATTCTCCTCTTACCTCTAGCATCAACAAGGCATTTTCGCCCACAGGACTGCCGCATACTGGATGTTTTTCCCTTTTCACACCATTCTTTGTAAACCCTAAAAATGGTTGTGTGGGAAAATCCCAGTAACTGAGCAGATTGTGAAATACTCAGACCAGCACGTCTGGCACCAACAACCATGCCACGCTCAAAATGGCTTAAATCACCTTTCTTTCCCATTCTGACATTCAGTTTGGAGGAGATTGTCTTGACCAGGAACACAGCCCTAAATGCATTGAAGCAACTGCCATGTGATTGGTTGATTAGATAATTGCATTAATGAGAATTTTAACAGGTGTTCCTAATAATCATTTAGGTGAGTGAATTAGTACATTTTATTAGTAAAACTTTGTATTAGTGTGTGGCTTTAGTACTTTTAAAAGTACATTTCTACAGGTAAATACCGTAATTTAGTCTTAATAAGTAAAATGTTTTTATCCGATTAATCGATTAATCGAAAAAATAATCGTTGATTGCAGCCCTACAGGATGAGCAGTTTTGTGCTTCTGCTCGCTGGGCACGTCAATCTGGATTCATAACCGGTCATTTAGTGATGCCACTTTCCTCCAACCACCAAAAAAAGAAACTGAGCAGCAAAGGGACGAGATAATACTGATGTCATGCGCGCCGTGTCGGCAGCGTTAATTCAATTCGCCCGCAAGAGTGTCACGAAACAAATCAATGGCACGGATCGATTGACTTCAGCCATTTAAGAAGTGACACTGAAACCGAAACGAGAGGAGTGATGGAGTCTTGGTCACTGGTCTGAAGGTCAAATCTCTCTCCTAAATCCATGTAATAAATCCTTCTGTCTGTAATCTCTTTGTTTCGTCTGTCTGAAGTGTTGTGCTGATTTAACAGCGTGGCAGAGAGATTTGTTTCGTCTGAGGAGTCTGACAGACGCGCCATGCCCGTGGAAAAGCCGACGTACAAAGATCTGCCACTATGACGGAAAAATCTCATTTTTCTGTGTGAATCCTAATCAAATCTCCAGTCAGCGGGACATGATGAGACCCGCCTGCAAAAAAAATAAGAAAGAAACAGAAAGGAATACAAAACTGAGCTCCATTAATGTCCTTGTAATCTTCACATCTTATATTTGAAAGCACACAGTTATTTATCGATTGCCCCCCAAAAAATTATTTAATTTAAGGCTAAGATCTTGGTGCTACAGTTACATTAAAAAACCTCAAGGTTAAAATAAAAGTTGAAAGCATTTGAACACATCTGTGACATGCCGTCAATAAGAAATTCTTACTTTGTTAAATCTGTTTACAATACTGCATGCAAAACTATGAGGCAAGACTTTCTAGCAGAACTTAAAGGTCAAGTGTCTCATTTCTGCAGCACAAGCCCAAACAAACCAAATTACAAAATAATGACCCCAAATTTCAAAAAAATTAACAGGGCACAAAATACGGCACAATTTGTAGGTGCACAAATTACTCAACAAAAACTCTACAGAAGGTCTTGCTATTTGTGTGTGTAGTTTGGGTAAATCTGCAGTCAGATATCTGAGTTGAGCTCATATCTATATAAAAGATATGAGCTCAACTTTATTAAATACACGAATAATTCATCTCCATTATTCACCTCCATCTGGTGCGCAATTGAATGTAATTGAATATAAAACGAGAACATTTTATTTTCAGTTAATTTAATAAAACCATTGTGCATTGAAAGAAACATTGTTTTTTCAGTGCTGGTTACAGTAACGCTATGCACTATATGTGTCATTTATTTCAGCGTGGATTGACTGACTTGTTATTATTTTGACATTTTTAATTTTTGTGCAGGCTTCTGCTCTGATGAGACTGCAGAGAAACAGCAGAGAGGAAAATGGTGTTACATCTCATTTAACAGACGCGTTTCATATGTACATACAGTACTTATGATTGCAGGCCAATGCAATCATTGGTTAGGTTGCTTAAGGACACCGTGATGCATTGTGACACCAGCCAATAATGTCTGTTCTTTAAATACAGCTTGAATATGAAGCGAGAGGTTGAAATCTGTAGCTAAGGGCTGTATTTAAATAATGCATGAAAAAACATTATAGTTCATTTCTAATGCATGTGGGGTTTTTCAATTGCATTCAATATGTGGTGTTTGCTAAGCCTTTGATCATACATCTTTGTGCTATGAACATGAATGACATCTTTGAATCAATCGGTTTAAGGAATTACTTTTCTATGCCATCAACAAAAGAAGCAGCGGATATTACACCTGGTACATTCATCACACTGAGAAAGAAACTGTAGCAGCAGGTCATCCTGTTATTCAGTGCATATAGAAAATCTAAATGTCTATTCATGTAAATGTCTATTCAATACAACAGTGTTGAATCTTGTATATGTATTCAGCAATGCAGGTAAGTAAGGTTAATGTCCTAGCAGTGACACTTGCATGTGCCGTTTCCCATGATCTCATCTTTATTCCCTCCAAACTCAGAGCACCGGTGAAGATAAAAGTCATGACCCTGGAAACCAGACCACATTACAAGCTAACATCAAACTCAGGCTAACATAAAAATGTGAGATTCTCATAGGATCTCTTTACGGGAATATGATGGGCATGACAGAGTAATTTATATTCCAATTTTTATTTAGATACAGTTAGTTTGATTGAAACGCGTTAATTAAGTTGTACATAAATACAGGTCTGGTAAGGCTTATTCAATTTAAACATCATTTTGGCGCTAAAAAACGACTGTCGGGATTTACTAAAGACATGCAGAGGATGATTAGCACTGCGACTGACCTTATTGCATATGCATTTTTAGGAAATTTATGGGAGGAGATTATTTAAATAATTCACGGGACGAGATTTACTAATGTTTCCGCTTGTGATATTAATGGTATTTGCGCCATTATTTAACGCCGAATAAAGCATGTCTTAAAGAGCAACTATGGTCGGATTCACAAATTTACAATTCCTTTGGTGTGTATTAGTATGTTAACGATATGCAAAAGGTACAAAGTCCAAAGTAACGATGACGCGAGATATCGTCTCCAATGCAAATCTCTTTTCTGGGACTACAACAAACACACGGATTGTAGGCAACAGTTTGCTTCCTGGGATTGGTGCTGTAGTAAAGACCGAGATTATCATAATTCCTCCCACTTCGGACTCACAGCCTGTAAATTAACTCCTGTTAGCATTGCTAGAATCTTTAAAACATGGTAAGGAGTGTCACATTTACTGCTGACAATTCATAGGTATTCAGGCCAATCACAACATACAGATTAGCTGGCCAATCAGGGACACAGAGCTTTTCAGATCGATGAGTTTTGTTCAAATTAAAGGAATAGTCTACTCATTTTCAATATTAAAATATGTTATTACCTTAACTAAGAATTGTTGATACATCCCTCTACCATCTGTGTGCGTTCGATAGCATTTAGCTTAGCCCCATTCATTAAATGGTACCAATCAGAGATAAAGTTAGAAGTGACCAAACACATCAATGTTTTTCCTATTTAAGACGAGTAGTTATACGAGCAAGTTTGGTGGTACAAAATAAAACGTATCGCTTTTCTAAGCGGATTTAAAAGAGGAACTATATTTTATGGCGTAATAGCACTTTTGGGAGTACTTCGACTCGGCGCAGTAACACCCTCCCTCTCCCATTATGAGAGGGAGAAGGGGAGCGGACTTTTCAGGCGAGTCCAAGTACTCCCAAAAGTGCTATTACGCCATAAAATATAGTTCCTCTTTTAAATCCGCTTAGAAAAGCGCTACGTTTTATTTTGTACCACCAAACTTGCTCGTATAACTACTCATCTTAAATAGGAAAAACGTTGATGTGTTTGGTCACTTCTAACTTTATCTCTAAATGGTACAATTGAATGAATGGGGCTAAGCTAAATGTTATCGAAGTGTCGCAGCGCGCTCCAGCGCTTACGTGCACGCACACAGATGATAGAGGGATGTATCAACAATTCTTAGTTAAGGTAATAACATAGTTTAATATTGAAAATGAGTAGACTATTTCTTTAAGGCTGGATATCTGAAGTTACAAAAATGTGCGGTATGTGGAAAATAATGTGTTTTTTAACCACAAACAACGTGAACACATTTGCGCTTGAAATGGCTGCAATTGTAGTTGATAAGAGAAGGCTTGGTAGAGACAGGGGATTTTTTCCACACGTAACTGGTTATTTGTAATGCCAGAAGAACATATTGTTCAAAAATATTGTTTCCCAAGCCATGTTATTTTTTATTCACAAGAGAAGTCCCACAATAGCAGGTGTTTCAAAACTTCTTATAAAACTTAATTTTTTACAGTGTACTTTGGTTTCGTTAGCTGGGATTTCACACCCCGAATTCTCATCTGTGATGTCCATGAACTTAAGCGCATCAGGCGTTAGTAGATCACTCGCACCTGCAGGACCATCAGCTCTGCTTATGTGCGACCCTGAATTTGCGTTGGTCATTATGGAAATCAGCTGTTGCACCTGTGTTATTTAATTTGCGCCTTTTTGGTAAATAACCCGCAGATATTACCACTCCCATCACCGCTTTATTGGATTGCGCTCTCATGCCCCATTTAGTAAATCTAGCCCTAAGTTAAAGACATCCACCATATGTTAATACATCTACCACAGTAAAACCAATATGGCAAAATCCAACACAATCTCATGGTTATACATTAATTCAATATGAGCAATCTCATTCGTACTTAATTACAACAGTGATGTTGGTGTTGGCTTTCATTCATATGAAATTGCCACCGTGAAATATAGATTTGATCAGGTTGCAAAATCTCTATCCACTGACTGTTTCTCCTGTCATAGCTCCAGTATGCACACACAGAATGTCAATATGATGAAAAGATGCCTTCACTGCAGTGTTTCCATGGCATCTAACGTGCTGTGTGTAATGAAATACTATTACAAAGAAATCTTTGAGATTTACCACTGCTTTGTTTTGATGGACCTTTAGTGCTTGCTGGCAACATGTTATGTCCACTCGAACGTAATCTGCCACTCGAACCCACTTGAATCTTTTTGGCATTCAAAGCACCCCCCCCCCCCCCTCCCTCCCTCTCTCCCTCTCTCTCTCTCTCTCTCTCTCTCTCTCTCTCTCTCATGATTTGTAGCATATAGACAACACATTTATTTTAGTCATAGTTTAAAGCAGCTCATCTACTTTTTTATTTATTTTAAATTCTCTCTTTATGTAAAGACATTCATCTCTTTAACAGCAGTGTAAATCACAAACAGTCCAGCACTTCTACACATTAACACTTTACTGTTTCTTAGAGGATGACCACACTGAAAAAAATTACTTTCTTTCTTAGTATTTTTGTCTTGTTTTCAGTAAAAATATTTTAGTAATAATATTTAAGTAAATTTACCGAGCCCCATAAGGTGACATTGTAGTAAAAAAATCAAAAGTTTATTTTCATGTGCTCACGCAAAACCTTCATGTGCAGAATTTTTTTATGTTTAGTTTTGCGTGCTCACGTGAAACTTTAGCGCGCACACATGAAACTATCGTGCTCGCACATGATACAATAGTTTCACGTGCGCACACGATAGTTTCAGGTGCGCACCCGATAGTTTCACATGAGCACACGATAATTTCACGTGCGCACGCGAAACTAAACTTTATTTATCTTTTGCTCCATGTCCCCTTAGGGGCTCTGTATAAATTAGTGTTTAAAACAAGCAAAAAAATCTGCCAATGGAATAAGAAAAAAAATTGAAATAAGTTTACTTTTTTCATAACCACTTAATTCAAGAATTTTTTATATATATTTTGTCTAAAAACTAGACGTATTTTCCTAGGTCATTTCGCTCATAAAGAAAACACATCTTAATTTAAGATTTTTTTTACTAAAAATAAGACAAAAATACTAAGTAAGAAAGTCATTTTTTTGCAGTGCACAATATACACTGCAAAAAATGATTTTCAAGAAAAAAATCTTAGTTTTTTTTTTAAAGTAAAAATATCACAAAATTATTAAATTGAGATGCCTTTTCTTGATGAGCAAAACAATCCAAGAAAAAAAAGTCTAGTTTTTAGACCAAAAATATCAAATTTAAGTGATTTTGTGCATAAAACAAGCAAAAAAAAATTTGCCAACGGGGTAAGCAAAAAATCTTGAACATTTTTTCTTATACACTTAATTCAAGAAAAATTCAAGAACAATTTGCTTACCATATTGGCAGATTTTTTTTTTGCTTGTTTTATGCACAAAATCACTTAAATTTGATATTTTTTTCTAAAAACTACACTTTTATCTTGGGTCATTTGCTCATCAATATATTGAAATTTTTACTTAAACAAGACAAAAATACTAAGAATTTTTTTTCTTGAAAATCTTGACTTTTTTGCAGTGTAGTTCTGCCTTCAGAGGAACAGTTCATCCAGAAATCAAACTTCTGTCATAATTCACATCAATCCAAACTTTCGGTCTTCTGTGTGGCTCAAAAGCAGAAGATCTGAGCCGCTGATCAAACTGAAATCATATAGGTGTGAAATGACACGATGTTTTTTCACCTATATTTCAACACTCCACAGATTTTATCTTCTACTAAACTTCTCTTACAACCCCTAATGTTCAAAGACAATAAAGTCATCACGCTTCTATGAATCCACTAATGTCGGGATCTGATTAATCCCCCAGCCGTCCCAATTCAACACCATAATCTGTACAGAGTGTTTACTTGAATCACAAAGCACTGATCTCTGTTTGCCCGATCATACTTAAGCAAATGTCAGTCTTGGTTTAGCCATGACTGTTTGTTAAGACGACATAAGTAAAGGTGACCTGCAGTAGGGACACTGACATTTGCTTCAGTTTAATGAGGTCAGCTGTACACATTCAATCCAGTCACCGGTCCATCCATGTGACGGGTGGCATGCGAAATATCCCGGTTTCCTCCTGATGACATCCAGAGAGGAATGTGACAGCCTTCAACGTCTGAGAATCATCCAAGTGGAGATTCTGTAAATTCCCTCAAGCAAACTTGAACAAGAGCGATCGATGCTCCATTCTGATTGCTTTTGCTCTACTGAGGGAATGAGAAAGACAGTGAAACAACTTGAACAGCGGGGAAGATTCACTTTCTGCACACTGAGAAAAATAAACCCTATGCACGGACCATGTGCACTTAATTCACTTATAGGTCACATGCTTCAGGCAAACTCTCTATGTGACAATAGTTTAATATTAGATTTTTACACTTGCTAAAGAAAATGTTCTGCTTGTCCGTGCAAAATTTGTAACCGTAAAGCACGGCCACCCACTGTTTCTACAAATTATAAAAGTTATTTCAACTTCATATTTATCATTTATAGCAACTCCTCACTAGTCAAGAAAGTTCAATTAATTAAAATTTCAAATGAATTAAACTTAAAAAGGTAAGTGCAACAAGGAATTTTGACAGTGCATAGTATTTTCAAGGGCATTTTTATAAAAGTCGAATGGTATTAAGTGTATTTTATTATGTATTATCTCTACTATGTGGTTGCTAGGGCAGTACCAAGGTGTTTGCAATGATTTCTAGTCTATAGCAATGCGGTTGCTAAATCTATATCAAGCGTGTTTTAGCATCTGCCAGCACTTCTCTATACCTCTACACAAACTCCCCCATAACTCTCTGTTCTCCACAAGGAATATTTCTTACAATAAAGCACCAAAACAAAAATGTAAGGATGACATCAATCACAATCGTAAACCATCACAATGGGTCTGAATATGACTAAAAGAGTAAATCAGTCAATAGGTAAGAATGGTTTTCTGAATGATTTACACATAAAACGATTTCTGCTGTGTTTGGCACATTGCTTTTCTGACAGGTGCTATTTCAATGACACAATGACCTGAACTGAGCCCGGATCTGAACTGCCTATCGCTAACATATAAAGTTGCAGTAGAATGTAAAACTGTGTTTACCTGGGCATAGATGAATAATAAGATATTTATACATGGTATTGTGTCAGGGTTGAGATGGAGGACAAGAGAACCCAAGCGCAGACGATGTCGGGGAAGTGAACATTGAACATTTATTAACATAAATCATGAAAACAAAAGCCCACGTGGGGGGAAACTACATTAAACATGATATTTACAGAACACTGACTTAACATGATTGACAAGACTCTGATGAAACATAAAACTGAATAAACAATGAAGACTACATAACACATCTGAACACAATGAACCAGCACAAGACAAGAGACAAGAGGAGATTAAATAGGGGAAACTAAACAAGATAACTAGGGCAACACAGGTGAATGGGATAAACTGATAATGAATAATTAACAAGGAGAACAAGGGGGTGGGGACTAGGAACGAGACACCAGAAGCACATGACCCAATATATAAGGCCATGAGCCTCCACATAGAACATTAGGCTGTCAGAACCCTGCCATCACGATAAAACATAAATACAAAACAAGACTCTTATGGCAGGATCCTGACATATTGATATATTGTGAGCCTCAAACACAATTGTTTCCTCCTTCTTATGTAAACCTCGTGCACGCAAAAACTCGCAGGAAAACAGGCAACCAACAGTCGAGATGTAAGCCCCCAACAATAAATTACTAATTAATTACAATGTTGTTACAAACACTGAGTAAGCGCTATATGCTAGTTAATGCTATATGTTAGCGCTTAGGCTAAAGTTCTGCTATTGACGTTACAGTTAAGTTTTGCAGGTCCATACTCAGAAAAATCCATTAACATCTCCAAACAATTGATTATTCCTCAAATTCCATATCTTCGTTTGATACAGACTGATACAAACATAAGGTCTGTTTACACACAACGAGAGCTACTGAAATGAGCTGCTCTGTGAAACAGCCAATCAAAGCAGAGCTCAACATTGTTATTCATGACCCTTTCAAATAAGGTAATAATAGACCATTTCATTCTGGGGACAAATCCTAGGGTTGTTAATGGACATGTAAAACCATCTCTGGATAATTTTTGCAAGCCACATAGCTTTCTATGTAAATATCAGAGAACAATTTAACATAATATTTCAATGCATTCTTTGGCACCTTTAAGAAAAAACAACAAATCAGTCCCAGGCATTTATATATTACGGTATACACTAGTATGAAATGTTTTTCTTAATCCTATAATGGCCGCGTTTAACACTTGTTTTAAGACGTAACACGCCATTTAATGACGGGACAATACAATGTATATCGAAATATCGGAAATGTGTTTAAAAAACCATATCACCGTTCTTGAAAAAAGATATAGCGTGAAATATATTGATATTGAATTATTGTCCAGCCCCATAATGAACTAAATAATGAAGAAAATGTCCAATAAGACACCAGAATATATGGGAACTCCTGTTCGGGGGTGACTACACTAAAGATGCTAAAATATAATTGTTTAAATTTATTTGGAATAGTTTTTAGTCTTAATAAGTTTACTATTATTGTAAAGCATAGACCCTTTTACAGCTCACATGATTAAATACACTGCGTGCGCATTTCGGCATCCGAAGTGGTATTGTTCCCAAGTGGTTCTAACGTGTAAGCAACTCAGAAAGTTTATTAAAACGGTTTCCCAGCATCAAAATGTCTGGTTGTTGCGTTTGGTTGCACTAATAAAATATACTAATATATGTATATATGTATCTGGCGACTTTATATTTGGTCATCTGCTAACCTCTTCTATCTACTACACTACAGTACACGGATCTGGTAGCTGTGTTGAAAAAGTCAACCTTTTTAAATAACTTTCTCTGTCTGTGTTGCTTCACTGTTGATACTTCCGTTGCCAAACTGCATTGCCACGTCATCATTGTGTACAAACAGTAAAAGGGTCTATAGAAAAAGTATTATTAAATAAAGTGTAAGATCCTGTGTCCACCAAAGTGACTGAAAACGGCAGGCGCTCTTTAGCGTTGCTTTAGCTGAACGCTTTGGTTGTTATGATACTTCTGTTGTGTTAGTCATTGTACGATTCGCTGGTTGGTTGGTGTGGTATTTGTTCCGCCCCCCTCAACTCTGATTGGATGGTATGAGTATAAAGAGACACTGACGAGCCCATTATTTTTCCAAAAGTTGAAACATTTTCTTTTGGTGTCCGGTAAAAATGCGGAGCGCTGAGCGTGGAGTTAACACGCAGTGCCTTGTCAGCTACTGCCGTTTTTAAAAACTAAAACAAAATTGTGCCGCAAGTCCCGCCTTTCAGTTAAAACAACCAATTATCAATCAATAAAGACTGATGATTCTCTGGGGAAGGGGCTCTATAGACGTTTTCAGCAGTAACAACATAAACAAACGGCTTTTGTAGAACACGCATAACTTCCTTTTAGAATCAATAACAACAAAGTCCTTTTAGAGTAGTTTATTTCTGATAAAAAGCTAAATAAACAACACGTAGATCAACTTACTTCAAATCTAAGCGTATTAAAAACTACATTACGCTAATGTTACTGTGTAAAATGTGTACTATATAATGCATATAATCTTAACTTCAGATCGGCTGCCAAACCTTCCATCACATAGCGGTAATCCATGATTGCAGTCTTTCCTCGTCTTTAGGAAACTAAAACATTTGTTCTTTTCGACGAGGTATTTGTTCAAGAGTTCGGTTAAACAACTAGTCAGACCATTAAACAAACAGAATCCAGAAGTAAAGTTCCACTCAGACTGGTAATCGCGTCAACGCACATGCGTCCGATGAAACCATCTATACAGAGTCATGTTGAGTGCTTGTCAATCTGTGCATATGCTCAGTAGCTGAGACGACCTCGAAATAAAAAAAATGCACAATTTGAGCTTAACCCTGCGTTTACACCAGCCGCATTTGAGGCGTCTACCACGCCTAGTTTGCCGCTTGAACAGTTTGAGTGTACTCGCTTCATTTGTGCGTGAAAGCTGCGAGTGAAATTCCAGTCATCGAGACATTCACGTGGAAATTCGCGTCATGGGAGGGGCTTATGCGACTCCACTCGCTTTCTATAATCACGACACTACTAAAGCAAGCTCCTGATTGGTTAACGCAACGCGTTTTTCTGCCAAAGTTTAAATTTTTCAACTCGGGCGTTTGCCGCGGAAACGCTAATTTCACGCTAGACGCGCGAATGAGGCAAAATCGTGTCCTCGCACCGCTAGACCTTCAGACGCGCGTCAACGCGTCTTCACATTGACTTAACATTGAAATCACTCACGCTTGAAACCTCTACCGCGGCATTAGAAACAATAGTTATGTTCAGGTTGAATTGTTAGTCAGAAATATGTTGTTTAATTGTGATTTTAGCACGTTGTTTTATAGATATCAAAAACAGCAGACTGTAGCCATGCTGATCTGAAACAACTGCCCGGAGGCGTTGTAAACATGTGACAAGTGATCTATTTAATGGTAAAAGACTTACCCTAAATGTAAGCGGTGAACAGTGCAGCAAACTAAAAAAGCATCTAAAGAACATAAAACTGTACAGCACATCTAAATCCATATAATTTCAGACAGCCACATGCTTTAGCAAGACAGACCCTGATAGATTAAAGAACACTTTGGATGTCTGCCACAGACTTTCATCTAGCTTTTCCATTACATTTTAACCTCCTCTTATATTTGCCTTCGGCATAGGTTAGCACCTGGTCTGCAATAACGGATGAATGTCAAGAACGGTGCACACGGTGTGTCGCAACACAATTTCCGTGTTATCAAGTGTTTATTTTTTCCTGTGCATGTGTTTGTCGTGAAATGAACAGCGCATGTACAACATTGCTGTTGGATCTGATGAAATACAGATACTCGTTCGCATTATGCAAACTGCATGATCTAAACTGTAGTTAATAATTGAAATTATTCTCTGAATTATGGAAACAATCTGCAGGTCGGGCCTGTGTGAAAGAACGCTTTTAGATGTGTCTTAGCCGTGACTTCTCATTAAAAATGCATTACAGCTTCGGCATGTGAAGGATGAAATGTCTGCCGTTATATCAATCACCCTTTTTTAATTAAATTATTCTAAGAGCAATATAAGCAGCGATTTGTCAAGACGAAGGTTTCCTTCGAATCGACTTTTCTACAAAAGATCCGGGCTGCACACAGGAGACCTGCTGTCAGTTTTCAGAAAATAAGCAAATTAATGTTCTGCCAAATTCGTATTCGTAGCCGTAGTCCTCATTATAATGTTTCCAAAGTGATTAGACTAATGTGAAGATTGCGGTGCAGTCGACTGCTGTCAAAAACGTCGATGGCATTACTGGTTTGAGAGAGGAAGGTGAAGCGGTATAGTTAGTGCGGACAGCATGGGCTGGCTGTCATATGGAGTTGTTGTGTTGGCTGACAGCTCGTGGGATGAACCAAGCTGTTTTCAGCAGTCGCTGAAGAGCCTTCTTGTCTGAATCGAGGCATCTTCCACATACAACAATGATAAGGCAATTGAGCATGTCTATATGTGACACACCTGGAGTTATAGGAAGGGGGGATGCTTGGCACACCCGCTCTATTAAGTCTTCTCATGAGGAAGCACTTGGGTAGAAGGTGAACTACAGACACTTATGTACACAGGTACAAAAAAACTCAACAATCATATCATTTAATCTCTTTTTAATTGAACTCTTTATAATCTATCATCAATATGTTACCTGATGCCCAACCTTTCATAATCTGATCCAAACCGGATGGACATGTTGATGTGTATTTCAAGGAACAATATGTAAGATTTTTATATTTAAAAATATTTATATATTTTGACTAATTGTGTACATACATATGTAATTGCTTCATACAGTGTAACATCCCTCATCACTTTGTGTATATTAATGGCATACCTGTCAATATTGGGATTTGAAAATAAGAGAAATTTCCCAAACCCTGACACCAACCCTGCCGCATTTTCATTACTACGCAAGGGGATGGATGGGTACGCTGCAAACTTAGTATTTTTGTCTTGTTTTCAGTACAAATATCTAACAATTCTTAAAATAAGATGTACTTTCTTGATATGCAAAATTTTGTAGACAAGTGAATTTTTGCTTAAAGGCGCTCTAAGCGAATCTGTGTGATGCTTCTTTTTGTTGATGTTTGAACTGTTTTCAAACAAAGGAGCGTAGCTAACTCCTCCCCGTCCCCCTCCCTTCCGTGCTTTCATGAACGCCCCTTACCCCCACACCCAAATCCTTTTTGTCGTTTATTGGCTGGAACACTTTGTTATTGTTTCTGGTGGTAGGTTTGGCCACTTTGTTGTTATTGCCGTTTGTGAAGCCTGGGGTGTCTACAGAGATAGTGTTTTTTACAGTTTGATTAGCGGCAGGCAGCAAGCAGATAGTGAGGAGATGTTTGCTGTATGTAACAAAAAAATGTATGGTCTAAAACGCGTGAATTCGCTTAGAGCACCTTTAAAACATACACTGCAAAAATGATTTTCAAGAAAAAAAATTCTTAGTATTTTTGTCTTGTTTTCAGTAAAAATATTAAAAAAAAAGTCTTAAATTAAGATGCTTTTTCTTGATGAGCAAAACGACCCAAGAAAATAAGTCTAGTCTTTAGACCAAATATATCAAATTTAAATGATTTTGTGCATAAAACAAGCAAAAAAAATCTTTTTCTAAACACTAAATTCAAGAAAAATTCAGATAAAAAAAATCATTTTTGTGCTTGTTTAATAAATAAAACCATTTAAATTTGATATTTTTGAAGAAGAATTTTTTTTATATTTTTACTGAAAACAAGACAAAAATACAAAGATTTATTTTCTTAAATAATTTTTTTGCAGTAAACAAACAAAAAAAAACTGCCAATGGGTTAAAAAAAATCTTGATATAAGTTTACTTTTTTCCTAATTCACTTAAAACACATAATTCAAGAAAAATGAATGTAACATTTTCATACCCAATTGGCAGATTTTTTGCTTGTTTTAATCACAAAATTCACTTATATTTGATTTTTTTGTCTAAACACTAGATTTATTTTCTTGCTTATGAAGACAATGCATCTTGATTTAAGAATTTTTTGATATTTGTACTGAACACCAAAAAAATACTAAGTAAGAAAGTCGCTTTCTGCAGTATATACGTTGTATTATTGTTTGTATGGCTCTCTTGCATCTGCAAGTGACTTCTTGTGCTGCGTTTACACCAACAGCGTTTCAGGCGTCAAAATCACGTCTACCGTGCCTAGTTTGCCGCTTGCACAGTTTGAATTCATCCGTGCGTGTAGAGCAAAGTAGACGCGCTAAAAAAGCAAGCATTTGACATTGGGGTTTGCAAGATGACTGATGTTGTGCATTTATTGAGAGAGTTACCAGTTTATATTTGGTAACCTTACTAT
Source organism: Misgurnus anguillicaudatus (assembly GCF_027580225.2). Taxonomy (NCBI): domain Eukaryota; kingdom Metazoa; phylum Chordata; class Actinopteri; order Cypriniformes; family Cobitidae; genus Misgurnus; species Misgurnus anguillicaudatus. Next base: position 7,976,970 of record NC_073337.2, read on the forward strand.
AGGGGGAAAATAAACGGCGCGGGTCGATAAACGTCATGTGACTCAAAAGTGAAGTGCGTATTACAACTTACCAGGTTGCCAGGTCCTTTTTATTCCTGTCTCTATAGAAATAAGAACTTGAGTCGTATAGCTCCGGGTGACTGCTTCGGACAATATCAAGCGTGCCTTCATGTTGAATGAGTGACTCCGGGCGGGGCTGCCCCACAGCAGCAAGCAGGCTCCTGATTGGTTAACGCAGCGCGAAATTCCGCCAAAGTTCAAAATTTTCAACTCGGGCCAATTCGCGTCAAACACAAAATGCACAAAAAGCACCATTCGCGCGTACCGCACCAGGCGGTCAATTCGCGTGAACTAGAACTCTTCCGTGCCGCGAGACATCCAGACGCACGTCAACACGTCTTCACATTGACTTAACATTGAAATCACTCGCGCTTCACGCCTCTACCGCGTTTGGTGTAAACGCAGCATTATACCACAGGTTGCAGACGTTGCATTCCTTAACACCTTCTGAAGTAAAGCACAAACAGCAGTGTTTCCCTACACGCAAAGTTACAAAACATGCACACCTCGCCACAAATACGTGAAATTATTTAAACGGGATGATAGCAGGAAAGAATGTTAAAATACGAAAGAATCTCTGGAAAAACGGGAGGGTTGCCATGTGTGGTCAATGGCATCATATCAGCGTTATCCTTGGTTTCTGCTTTTACTGATGTAAAAAAGCTTTAAAGACTGATCAGCATACGATGTTAAAGTATTGCAGGAGCGATTTGAACGCAGTACTAACAAGTTGCTTTTGTGATATTCAAATGTCATACACTGATTGATATGCGCAGTGCGTCCAGTTATAACTGTGAAAGTACTATTCTAGCATCGAGCACTGTACATTTGAAAAAATGACTTTCTTACTTAGTATTTTTGTCTTGTTTAACTACAAATATCTAATCTTTTTAAACCAAGTTGTAATTTTTGATGAGCAAAATTACCTTCCGAGCCCCACCTGTCCCCAATCGCCCCAACAAAATGGTAATCAACTAGGCTTTAAGTTTACCTGTTGAAATTTATTAAATCACATCATATTTTAAAACATAATAGCACTTAACAATTTCAATAGAGAAAACAAATGTATTATCACTTTGTGTGAAATAAGACTGTTCAAAAGTAAATAATAATAATGCAACTGTGTTTGCTTTTTTCTCTTTGCAAATGTCCTCCCGTTTGTCACGCCCATCTTGTAATGTTCCTATTCCCCACCAATGGGGCCTGTTCACACTTTGAGAAACGCTGCACTAGAGTAAGAATTTTTCTTGAATTAAATGGTTAAAATTGTCACTTATTTCAAGATTTTTTTCTTATCTGTGGTAAAACATCATGGTTAATTTCGTTAAATCATTCAAAACATGATTTGTGAGTCTATTGGATTGATTTCCATCCACAGTGGAGGTGAAGACTACAACTCCTCATCATTCTTCTCCGTCACAGTGTCATCAAGCTCCGCCTTTGTTATTGCTTTGCAAACTCTAACATAAAAAATGACATATTGTGCCTTTAATCAGATGCCACAAAATTAGCATGACTACAATATTGGTTTCTGTGATATAGAAGGTTTTCATATGAAAACTGCATAATACAACAGTGAATTTAATCAATGTGATATGCCACTACGGTTCTGGCCTGAAGCCGATTAGGCAAGAATAAATTATGCAAAATAATGACTCTGTAACTTGTCAAAATGACAGAAACTAAATCAGAGTTTTATAGTTACCTGCTAGGAAACCAATATGGATGTATTAAAGGTAAAACTCTAAACATAAACAGCTTTAATTCACACCCACAGGGTTTTGTGACTGATTAGAGTAAAATTACTTTAAAAATGCCACTGTACAAAATGTAAAAAAGAGCCTCGCATTCTTCAAAGCAAACAAAGAAACTGCTGTGTCCTGCACTGCAGGCGCCGCCTCGAACCTACAGCACCACCGCATGAGAAATGAAATTTTACTCTAGCTGTGAAGCATAAGAGTAAAGCATAGTGAGTTACAAAATCATACAAAAACAATAAATAAATTAGAAAACAGTTATTTTAGATTGTTCTAACCAGAAGGGCTGCAATATACTGAAATATTGCACATGTGCATATTGCAGTGGGTTTGTGATAACTGAATTATTTTAATACTTTGAACAGTTATGTAAAGTCGAAGTTTTAGGTCAATGCAGATTGCAGATCCCTTCTTGTTTCTTTGACTTTAAATGTAAAACATATATTATTTCAGAAACTTAAAGCATTACTGTATTGCATATCTTATATTGCATTATTTAGCAAGTTACTGTATTATCTTCATATCGTGCAGACCTACAGTAGTAAGAAATGACTCTTATACTGCATACACTGTACACACCAAATGTGAAGTATTACGCTCCTTGCTGTAGTTTACTCGTGGAATTTAATTTCGTTTCATGCAATTTTTTCGCTCCCGTTAAACATTTTCAATTGTAGAAATTTTCAAAGATGTGTTTGAGGCAAATAGCGTGTGTTTTCGTCGCAATCCTTTATTCCCGTCTTTGTGTTGACTTCGTATGTAATCTCCTCGCACAAAACGATGAATTCGCGTTTGGTGTGTACGCCACATTACACTTTGTCCTAACTATACGCAATGCGATATGATTTCAGCCATGGGCAATTTGTCTTACCATACTGAATGCGATAAAGGGGCGTAGCGTGACGTAATCAATCACAAAACACAGCCAATCAGAATAGTTTTGCTCTCTTGCACTGGAGCTAAGGAGCACAAACACAGACGCATACCTCTGCTTTTAATGGCTTTAGTTGTGCAACTTGATGGATTTGTTATACATTTTTGCTTTCAAACATCTATATCGGTCTTTCCCCATCCATGTTTAATGATTAATATTCATCATGTGCAAAACTTTAATCGAATGACATCTCAGTATAGGTGGAGCTATCAGCCGCAACTTTGCAGAAATAGAAACGGTTTCTAAAATAGAAATGTTGCGGCATTGCGTCGCGGGTGTTTAGGACAAAAACTTTGATTTACATAGAAAATAAAGCAATAAGCCCCAAGAAGCAGTGGGTTACCAGTGCATTTTATAACAGCTAAGGGGCGTTGTTAGGCACGACACGAAGCGGAATGTTATAAAATGCATTGTAACCCCACTGCTTCGCGAGGCTTATTGCTTTTATAAAATGGTTACTTCATATGCATAGCAGGATTTCATAAAATAAAACACAAATAAGTTGTAATTATAGTACAAATATTAGTCTTCCGCCAAACAAAGTAGTTCCTTAGAATCAAGTGTGACTGAAACAGAGCGCAGTTCCCAACCAACACAGACGCAGCACAATGAAAATATGATTTAAGACTGTGGTGTTTATTTTCATAAATCAACATTCATCTAAAATATACATTAACATTTATATCGAGCAACTGTTGAAGTGATGATCAAATATGCTTGAAAGCATGCTTAACTCTTTCCCCGTTAGCGTTTTTTTTTTTAAGTTGCCACCCAGTTTTAGTTTAATGCCTTCCAGAAAAATGATACAAAATGAACATAAAATATATCAAATGAAAAAATAGACTCTTTGCTTGAAAAAAAACCCTGTTTCATCCTACCTTCATTTGTTCTCTTATCACCCCTCAAATTTTCAGCTAAAAGCGAAGATGATTCAATTTTTTGAAGACCTTTTGTAAGAGATCAGATTCAGAGCCACGATTAAAACTTAGCACGGTGTTTTTAGTGTTGAGTGAATGCGTCAGTGTTTAATTTGGGTAAGATCGCCATCTAGTGGAAAATAGCGGAAATATGGATTTGATGTAAAAGAACAATAAATAGAAGCGTTTTCTCTTTATTGACAAGATGACGTTAATTGTTAAATTATAGAAAAAATTAAAATATGATTAAAGACTGTGGTGTTTATTTTCATAAATCAGTACGTAGCAACAGTGGCGCAATGATACTTATGTAATGCGGTCTGAACCATGGGGTTACCGGGGTATTTTATCACGGCTTAGAACGCGTTTTTGACCAATCAGAATGAAGAACCAGAACGGGCCGTTTTATAAGATACTTTTATTGCGAGAAGGTATCGAGAATTAGGACATGGTGTTATGAGACAGTCGCTGAAAATGATTCATTTAATTTGAATATATATTAATTATTTCAATCAATATATTGATTTTTTGATTTACTCACTGACTCTGATGCTCAGAAAGGTTAAAGGACACCTATTATGCAAAATCCACTGTTACAAGGTGGTATAATATCAATGTGTTGGCAGTGTATGAACACACCCCATTAAACTAAAGCAGTGTCATTAGACATGCTGTTTTGATTCTCTTGTTAATGTGACATCACACTGATAAAGCTCTGCCCATATATACTGACTGATTACTATAGTTTCTGCCTTAAGCAAGTTGTACGCTGTCCGCCATATCTCAATAGTAAGAAACAATTTTCTCACACTGGATTCACAGAAATCAGATCTATTTTAACTGAAATCTCTTATTGTCTATTTTGGTAATGGAGTGAGGAGCTGTAGCTCATTTGCATTTAAAGGAACACACACAAAAACAGACACACCTGAGACTTATATTACATCACATATTATCATAAAAATGGGCATAATAGATGAATAAATTCAGTCTAGAGGATTCTGATGCAGTAGTAATGTTTATTCAGGTAGTGCTTTTGGTCGCTGGCTCACAGCTGCGGTCCAGATTAATCTTGCATTTTATCAACCTCATATACTTCACCTTTATTGCTTAGGAATATTGGATGGGTCTCATTAAACTGTGTTTTAATGGGAAGTGGTCAGATGTTCTGCTGGAAACGGACGCATTTGGCATCAACACGGAGACATAGAGATAACATTGTGTTTGGCACAAAAAGAAGGGAATACTCTCTCCTGCAACAAGCAATCAATGAGCAATTTATATCTCTTTTACAGGCAGATGTTATTCAAGACTTTACAGCGGGCTAAAACACACACAGTTCACAAATACTAATACAAACATTGAATACATACACTAATACACACGCTCCATCCTCTTATCCAGTGTCCTATAAAACAGCATGATTATTCCCTAGAGAAGATTGTAAAGTAGCACACTTCAGTAAGCGTTCCCAGATCAAACGAAACCAGCCGTGATCTTGTTTGAAGGCCAAACATCTGTGGCTTTTATTATTGGGCCTTGGTGTTTATATCTCTCACACACAGCTGTGATTCTAGTTGATATTTCTGCACTACGCATACACTCGACGAGAAAAGCTTCAGGTAAATGAAGATATCAGGTGGATATTACAAACATCATTTACAGTCCGCCTGTAAACTCCAACGCTCAAAATCTCCTCATCTTTCTTTTAAAGAACTGAGGTGAATGAGAAAGGAGAATTAACCTTTTTGAATCAGGGCTACACAATAAATCGCATGCGATTGTCATGCGCATCTCTTCAGTAAAGAGCCGGTTAGTTAATAAAGAAGTTCAATGCAGGGCCGACGTCAAGGGGGGGGATTCGCGGGCAGTGCCCCCCCGAACAGGTTGTTGTGCCCCCCCTACAAAGTTTTTTATTACTTTAATATATAAAATAAAGAATAATTAAAATAAATTAAACATTGAATGTTTCATGTCTTGTAATTAATGTAATCAAATGAGGAAAATATAGTTGATATATGTTTTCTTTAATTAAAATAGACCAGTTTCTCTGATTGGATGTATTGCCGCGTCTCATTGGCATATTTGTGACTTGATACTAGCAACGTGTTTTTCCGCTGCATTTTATGGATCGTGTAAAATATGGATATTAAAACATTTAGAACGAACCAGCACCGCCTGCTTCATCTTCATGCAAACACAGACTGGCTCAAACTCAGAGATTAGAGGTCGAGGTGGAATTTACAAATCTACAGGACACTTTTTTAAGGAAGTTTAATGTTCTTACACGCCGTCTTCAGCTATTTTAAAGGTAAGTTACCCTTGTTTTAAATTACGTAAGCTTAAATGTGAAGTGTGGCTATAGACCGTTAACAGCATTACGAGGTGATTATGGTAAAGTGGCTTTTTTAAAACTAGGACGCGGTTTGTGCTGCGCTATGAAACCCATTCATTTCAATGGCTTGCGCCGCGCGAGGGTGGTTTGTTGTTGCGTCGAGCAAAGCGCGAGCGCAGCGGAGCTCAGCTTGCGCTCTCGCCGCGGTCGAAATTCAATAGTTTTGCGCATAGTTTGTGGTCTTTTGCACTTTATACGGGAAATGAGCTGACAGTCTGTACCAGTTGTATGAGTGTGTGCTTGCTGTATTTGTTGTTTTAATGTCTTGTTTTTGCAAGTTATTGTTGCTATTGCGTGCCCCCCGTTGAAAGCCGAGTGCCCCCCTGTTAGTTATGGTCAGGCGCCGGCTCTGGTTCAATGACAAGCTGGGTAATATCGGATTCATTATTGCAAGCGATACAAAGCGATGCAAAATTGTCCCGATTGTCAGTGAACTACAGCTTTGTGTAGTAAATGTCGCTGCATTTGAAAGCAGGTGATTTACTACTAATCAAGGAACCGGCTTATGGGAATACTGCACTACTTTGAATCGGCAGTGATGCACAATCTTTTGTATTAATATCTGACGTTTCTGAAGAAGCTCTGGCCATTTATGGTTGGCTTTAAGTCAGTTTAAAATAATGCAAATCGTTCCACTGTAATGATTAAAAAACAATTTCCTCTATGTGGCCATTTTGATGCAATGCAATCTCCTTAGGCATTTAATGTTTATTTCATAGTACGATCACATAAACGTCTTGAAAGTCAGACACAGCTGCTCGCAGCAAATAAAAGCCAGACTTTAAAGTACCAGCTAGCAGTCTCACGATAGCTTTCGTGGTAACAGAATCTTCATTTACATCTCTGTCAGTGTTCAGCTGTGACTGTTAAAGCCCTGATGATTACACTAATTCAATTTCCTAGAAGAAGCCCATTCATTTAGTCTCGCCCCTGCGTATGGTAGAAAAGAGATCAACAGAAAACGCCCAGAATAATAAAAGACTCTTTCATACATTTCTCAAAGTCAGACCAATGAAAATGCGCCACTATATAATGCCTGATTTTGAGTGAATTACTAAAAAGGGTCTTCAAGCGGACATCTGTGTCCTCCGGGGGATTCCTGATGGAGAACTCGGCTAACATCTCGTGTCCAGAGCCGAGGGCCACACATAGCAGTCAAATATTCACTCTTTTTAAAGAGCCGGTCAATGAATATTTCCAGTGGATGAAGTAAATATGCCATATTAAAAAGAACATTCCCCAAAAATGTACAGTATTATGCAAAAACCTTAGGCATCAACACCAGCTTTTTGTTTTAGTTTAAATGACCCTTAATAACCCTTTATCCCACAAACAGAAAATAAAGGGAAATGAACACAAAAAACACAGAACGAAATTGCATTTTAGACAAAAGTCAGTATTTAGTGTGGACCTCTCTTGGTACTAATGCATCTTGGACTCTTTTGAGGAGATTAAAGTCCTGAAGTCATTCGATTAGAATTAGACATTAGGATTTCATTTCATTTAGGTTTAAGAGAGCCTGCAGGTTCCCGCTATTGCTCAACTGTAAAAGGAGTTCACATTAAATACTTAACACTTAGTATGTAGTTATATTCAGTTTTTTTAATACTGCACACAAATGTCCCATATTTCCTGGTTGTATTCTAACAAAGAGACTAAGAAATAATTATTATGGTCATTGCAAAAACAACAAATCTAATGGTGACATGGTGGTCAAAGACTTTTACATAGTAGGGGTGCACGGGGCAAAAAAAAAAGCGGGGTTAGTTGTAACACGGACCGTTTACATTGTTGCACAGGGTATTGTTGTCACGCTGCCAAAAGACAATCTCCAGCAAATTTATGGAAATGTATAATGTTTTTCCAGAGAGTTATTGATGAAAGAGTGTTTTGGTGGCATGTAAGTAAATTTTTTCAATATGTTTTTTTTTTTTTTTCGGTTTCTAGGTTGGGTGTGTAAGATACCAAAACCAATACGTCATATTAATCAGTGTCTTGTTGACTAAAACATAGCATCATTTTGAAATCTGTCTGCAGCTCTTAGCAACTTTTTTGGTGGGCTTAAAAATATTTTGACCCAGCGGGGTTAATTGTAGCATCGTGTTACAACTAACCCTTTAGCAATAACGATATGAAAACCGTTAACGTAAGCGTAATTCTTGCTGTTATTTTAAATAGGCTACACATGAATGATTGCTGGCTGCCAACAAAATAAATGTGCCTGTCTTATCAAAAATTGTCAAAATATTTTTGTTCATATCTTTAATATTAATTGAATAAGGTCACGTCAAAGATTAAAATCATATTTTTTCTCACATATTTAGACATTTGTAACCATTTATATAATTGAACTATGGTTAGATGAGGGATGAATAGTGTAAATACCGGTCTATTATAGACAGATATATAAACAATAAGCACTATATAGACAAAATAGTATTGAAATATTTGCCTGCAAACTTTATTTTCATCAAGTGTTACAACTAACCCCACCTATGGGTAAGTTGTAACATTTGCACTTCTGTCACGTTTGGTGTAATTGTCCAAGAATTTTAAATGTCAAGTTCAGTATTTTACACTTAAAGCCCTGTTTTCAGATTGTTTATGATGAAATAGAATGGTTTTGACTGAAATTGTATCACCTCCCACTTCTATAATGGCTGTATACGTCCACTGGAACAATCCTTCCTAAAATGCATTAAACTTTTGTTTACAAAGACGTGAAACTCACCGAGTGGTCAGGGGTGTTCACTGATATGCTCACACAAAAATCGCTGCAAAAGATGCTTTCCAACAGCTGTTTTAGCATTCGTTGTAAACTTGTGGACCTATTTTTCCAAACGCCTCACACCAGTATATTCTTCCGCTGAGTGCTTGAATAATAGACACTCCAGCCCAGTTGGTGGCGATAATCTGACTTTGCCAATTGCAAGAATACAAACAACGTTCCCGGTGCAAAGTAATACAGTACCTCACAGCACAACTAATACAAGTCAATGGAGTTGGACAAAAACTATGATAAAACCTGTTGGAAAGCATCTTTTGCAGCGATTTTTGTGTGAGCATACCAGTGAAAACCCCTGACCCCTCGGTGAGTTTCACGTCTTTGTAAATGAAAGATTAATGCATTTTAAGAAGGATTGCTCCTGTGCACCTATGCAGCCATTGTAGAGGTGGGAGGTAAAACAACAGACACCCGAAAATTCTCGGGCCAGCATATGTCCAAATTTCAGTCAAAACCGTTCTATTTCATCATAAACAATCTGAAAACAGGGCTTTATGTGTAAAATACCAAACTTGTCCTTTAAGTAATAGAAACAAACTTAATTTGTAGCAGAGATGTGTTTGTTGTTTGTGTAAAAATATAATTAATCAAACTCAAATATTTGTAAATGATTGAGCCAAAACCAAAAAGCGTTAGGTTGTGCCCCACTCTCCCCTACTATTTATCATTCTGTATGATTATCTTTCTTTCACAAAACACAAAATCTATATTAGTTTAGTATATAAGATTGTCCTGGTTGCTCTTATTTATTCAATATAATGAAAAATTGTCTCCTATGTGAAATTTGAACATCCACATACTGTATTGTGTTCTGTGGAAGTAAGTTATCTTTATTGTCACTTGATCAAATATAATCCAAGATGTAACCAGAACTCAACACTTACTTCAACACACCTGATCTGAAAAAAGGTCTTATCTTTGCAAACCAATGACCACTTAACATAAGGGTTTAATCTCTCACCCGACAAAGCCTGCCCAAAAAGGTAAACAAGACTTCGGGCCCTATTTTAACGATCTAAGCGCATTGTCTAAAGCGCACAGCGCAACGTCTAAATGGGAGTGTCCGAATCCACTTTTGCTAATTTAACGACGGGAAAAATGATTTTTGCGCCGAGCGCATGGTCGAAAAGGGTTGGTCCTATTGTAATGGGAGTATTTTGGGCGTAACGTGCAGTAAACCAATGAGAGTCACAGCTCTCATTCCCTTTAAAAGCAAGTTGCGCTGGCGCTATGTCTAATCCCTATTTAGATGACGAACTTTGTAAACTGAAAAACTAAGCGGAGGAAGAAGATCCCCAGTTTAAGATTGATGTTAAATAATTGTGTTGTTTTTCACTTGTATTGAAATTGTTATTTTTTTATTAAAACCTTTAAAACCCGTTTTCTTTTAGTCATGGAAGTAAAAAAGCAGGCTTGTAATTGCTTTAAATGTATGCCTATCCAATATCATCAAAAATAATTTACAAGTATGTAAGAAAAGGTTTGTACTCTAAAAATACTTTATTTGTAACAAACAGGAGATAAAGAAATTACAAACGGCTCTCCTCACGTTTCAGCACTTTGGACAGCGGTTTTTTTAGCAAAGAGTTTTTTTAAGCATTACTTACAAATGTTTCTCATCTCGCCATATCCACAGGTACATCATATACAATAAATCCGTGAGGTAGCATTAAAAAAAAACATTTAAAAACAGACGCATTTGTTTAAAGCAAAGCATTTATTTACTTAGGCTGCAGGTGAAGCAGCTCTTTGCGCCTTCTAACGTCTCATAATTAGTCCTCATTTATAAATATGTCCAAGAGACTCAATAATAATCTCTTAAATTCAATCCTTTAATCTTTCATATTTAAAAGCATTTTTGTGCTGCTGCGCATTTATGTACTTTGTGATAAGCAAACCCGCGTTGTCCTCCCGTTTATAGGCGCATATTACTAATGCGCTCTTTAAATAACATAACACATATTGCGCCATTGACTTTAGACTTTAGACCAGGTTTTTGTTGGTCAATGGCGTAGTCTATTTTAGTTGCCTCAAAATAGCAACGCGCCAACAATGCGCCTGAACACACCTCGTTTTTCAGACCAGAACGCCCATGGGCGCAAAGGGGGCGCAAATGCATTTGCTATTTAAATAACGCGGCGCTAAACGTGAAAATTAGGGTGGAAACTAGCGAAAGACACTTGCGTCGCGCATTGCGCTGCATTGCGCCGGGTGTAAGATAGAGCCCTTCATGTTCATCATAAGCTTCTTTATCTGTCTCTACAAGAAGGTAAGCAAAAGGGATTTCTAATGTTTTCCAGCACTGACAGAATGCAAATGGCGTTTTCTGCAGCAGTGTGACCTCTTATGAATAAATTCACTCTTAACCTGAACACAACATATCCTCTCATACGAGCTGGCTCTCTTGATCACACATTGAGAGTTTCTCTCAGTACACAAATCATCTTGTCTAAACCCATACACCATCTTTAGTAAAAACAGAAATACATTTTTCTTAAAGAAATGCAATTCATTGTAAAAAGCACTCCTCGTTACTTTAATGAAAAGCAATCTGATGCTAAGTATTGTACTGTAATCTGAAACAAGGATGAAATATTATCTACTGTGCATATGTAAAGTACAACTGTGTCCTTTTTGCATTGATTTGCATTAATGTATTGTAACGTTGAAATGAGATGTGCACCAACTATTTATAAATGATACACAACATTCAGCTTTAAATTTTCTATACATTATTTTCTGACTTTGATTTGAAACACATCCCATACGTTTCTGAAATTCATCCATAAAACTCAGAAGGATCTTTGTCTACAGCGGGCTGACAGCTATTGCACATGATCCATTGTGCTTTGGCAGTGTAGATACAGCTGGAAAGCTGTATTATAATAAAACAGAACAGACCGAAGCCTGCCAGGAGCACATTTACTTCGCTCCGGCTCTCCGTGGACTCCAAAGGCACTTGCGGAGCTTGAACTCCATCCCGCCCTATGATCCACTTCTGACAGCTCTTTAGTAAGATCACAAATTAAAATTTAATAAGTGACTTAAAATTTATCACATCATTAATGGAGTTTTTACACGCACTGTAAATCTAAAATGTCAGAACTTTGTATCCTTTAAAAACAGCAGCGAGTCGAGCAGGCTGTCACAGATGCGGCAGAAGAGATATTGAGCGTCAGAGATGAGTTATATAAACACAGTCAAAGTTTACATCTGAAGCACCACTGCAAGATTAAAGATGCCACAAAATGTTGTTTTCAGAAAGCCTTTAAGTATTTGAAGAGTTTGGTTCCAAAACGCGATAAACGCCATTTTTGAAAAAAATTTACTGCCAAAATCAGTATTATATCAGGTCAGTAGTTAAAAGTAAATAATAATTTTACGCAAAATCCAATACCCGCCGTGATATTCTGTCATCTTTTCTCCCTTTTTTCCCAAAATGCGACAAACGCCACTCCAGCTATTTTTCAGAAAGCAATAAATCCATTTCTGATATTACAGCGGACCATTCACGCAATGTAAACAAACATGGCGGCGCTGAGTACACGGAGTCCTAGTTTTCCTCATCTACTTTGTACTTCGTGATCAACAAACAAAACAAAATAATACTTTAATAGCATTGCCAAACCTGTGATGGTTTTCTGTGATGGGAAAGAAACGTAAGCCATCAACAGCTAATAATTTCCGCGAGAGGCACTCAGTTGCTTGTTCTCCAGACAGCATCAAGCTTCTCATGCTAAAACATTGTGTTCTTACAAAGTAAGTGTTTTGGTTAATGCCATTAATGTTTATTTTTTAATCATTTTATACCACTAGTCAACTAAATAAATATAAAATGGTAAAGATGAATGCACATTTATACATTGATTTAATAGATTTATAGCATTTTGAAATAAAAAACTGTCATGGATTTATTGCATTTTGTGGAAAAAAGAATTCGTTTTTATAATAAATCTTTGAAAATCAAGTTATGGATTTGAATTTTTTATGTTTTTATAACCTAAAGATGCTATGTGAAAGTTTGTAACAGAAAATAGTGGTTTTCATCTTGTCACTTTCTTGGTATAGAAAACACGTTTTTACCGAAATTTGTCAAAATGGATTTATTGCGTTTTGGAACCAAACTCTTCATTTATACTTGAAAACAACACAAAAAGACTGATTAAGAAAATGATCCCGTTCACCTCTTTTGTGTACTATGTGAGCAAACCTTCTTTCTTTCTGTCACTTTTTATTTAAGTCATTCATTAAAGTCTCTAATATCTTCAGAACATTCAGGCCCAACAGCTGAACAAATGAAAATAATTTAATACAACTAGTCACCTCCATTATTTTAAAAGCAGACTTTTAACAGGACCTTCGGTCAATGATTTAAACATGCGCTGTTGTTTGCATTTGATTCATTTTTGAAGTTTACAGGCGGTTATCAATGTTTTGGAGGTTATTAAAATGCATTAATTATGGCTTTAAGTAAATATGATAAACTAGATTATTGACATGAAAATGAAATAGAAGCCTAAGCTCATGTTTTTCCTCAAGTTCAAGGTTTGTTCTGTACAGTAGCTAAGTTGTAATTTACAAGTTGTGTTCATGTCCCATGCACTTTTGGGGCCCCCGCAGATACATTTTTATTTGTAACACTAAAGGAGGTTGCACACCGGATGCGCAGCTCAACACCGCGTAGTGCCGTGCCGATCAAACACATTGTTTTCTATGAGTATACGCACACCGGCACCGGCAGGTGGCGCCTGTCCGCGCCGTCCAGCTATGGCAGTTGTTCAAATCACTGTCGCGCCACAGAGCGCAACTCACATAGTTTAACATTAAATAACATCATATTTGTCCCAAATCATTAATGATTAACATTGGCTGCTAACGTATATTTTGCATTTTGAAGTAGACGCTATTTGACGAAGCTTGCGCTATTTTATGTGCACTTACGGTTTACGATACCACCGAGTTGTCCTAGACACGACTCGATGCCGGCGCAGCGCTGGTCTGCGTGTCCGGTGTGCAACCCTCTTAATAGTAGTTATGTAATAGAAATTATAAAAATTTCTACCAAAGACCAATAAAACAAAGTTATGGCTTATTTCTGCAACCCTACACTGTAATTCTTGCACTGCTAATGCAACAGATTCAGTAGTCCAAAAAAAACAACTTTCAGAAACTTGTACAAACCCTGACAAAGTGCATTCGGCACAGAAATATGTCATACATCCCAATGGTTCTTCGAACCTTTGCCTATGTTTACCATTAGGAATCCAACCAATCTTTAAAAGTAGGGTATCTAATTTGAAAAATGCTAATGTAGCCGACTAGCAATGAAATCACGATTCCAATCAAATCGCCATCCAAAGTCACGCCTCTTTCAAAACACATGAACACGCACAGATCAGACGGTCACATCTCATGTCTCATTCACCAGTGAGAAAACTTTGCAGTACAAAGTGAATAACACTTCCAAAATAACCAACGTAAACAACTGGTTTACATCAGAATTAAAGCACACTTTCGGTTGTGTAGACGTAGTAACTATATCGTTATGCTAATCCGTAAACGAACACAAATTTCATAAGCAACACAATGTTTCATCAAAGTAGAATATCTGAATCCATTTCAATACAAACATATCGCGTACCTACGTTACCAAAATAAACAGTGCAACGACTCTTTCAGACCCTTTGCCTCCTGCAGCTGTTTGCATCTCGTGGTAAAGCAAATGTTAATTTGAGTTTACGCAGATGAATATGGTGTCTGCGTGAACAGGCTGCAAGGTGGCATTCAAATTACACTTACGGATGCGGGACAAAAAAGGCAACGGACGTTCTGACCGAGATCTATGATTGGTTGAACATTTTTTGGTCCTACGCCTTTCACAGATGACATAAATTTCTACAGATACATTTGAACAACTTAACATAGGGATTGCTATAAGAATGTGAGGACACTTTTAACCAGCATAACTAAAAATATGAAAAACTGTGTTAATAAGTCTGAATGCATGAAATACTATTAGACCCCCCCCCCTCTTAATCTGTTATATGGCAATATAAAAGTTGCAGTTTGAATCCTGGTGCTTCAATATTGCTTATACCACGGGTCTGTTGAATGCTTTATTCTGATTGGTTGAGAAATGTTCCATGGGTGTTGATTATTTTTCAATAATTGCACACTTAACCCTCAAAATGTCTTAAAAATAGGCATCAGAGCAATATTTGGTAATTGTGGAATAAGCGGAATAATTGACTTTGAATTATTCGAAAATAATGCACACCCACCAGCTTTGTGTTGTGCCGCATTACCACCTTGGGTGTGCTTTATTTTCTTTTATAAAATGGTTAGTTCCAATCCCTGATTCTGATTGGTCAATAGCTGTGCTTTATTCACAATAAAACACGACTAACACATGTATCAGTTTGCGAATGGTTTGTTGTTTTTATTTGAGCTTTCATGCATATTACACATTGGAATGTTGTTGTTCATGGTCAGGGACTATTTTTTTTTTAGCGGAAGGAATGCTTTTTATTGATCTAACTTTATGAAAGTTGCACTAATATATATTTTTTCACTTTAATATTGTGTGGTAAACGTTTTATAAAAGCAATACGGTACTCAAGGCTAAAGCTATATTGTGAATAAGTAACGGCTGAAGGGGTTGCAGGGACTCGCTTCGCGTCGGGACTAACAACGGCCTTCAGCCGTTAATTATTCACGATACAGCACAGACTCTCGTACCTTATTGCTTACATAATTTAAGGACCCGTCGTCAATTATTCCTTACATAAATGCTAAGGAAAACTGATGTTTAAACTTTCTTATCATTCTTGAATCAGATACCATGCCTTGTTGATTTGTTTGGTGTCAGAGGTTAAAGAAATGTTTTCTTTAATTGACAACACCATGGCTCAGTTATTATTAAGTGCTGTAGTGCTGAGACTGAGGGTGTGGCCCACACCCCAATTATGACTCCAGGGTTCCTCTCAAAAGCCTCTCAAGAGAGATTATTAATTCAAATCACCGCTTCTCTCCTGAACCTCCGTGATCAGCTCATTACCACAGGAATATACGAGTGTGAAACTCTGGAGTCAGTCACGTCAACAGACCTCACATTTTAACACCCAATTACTGGACTTTATGAAGGAGCTTCAAGTTCAAGCTAACGTTGGATCATTTATTAAAAAGAACGTCTTCAACGTTGATAATAAATTGGACCGACAGCCAATGGACTATCAGATGACGAGTTACTGAAATGATT
Organism: Misgurnus anguillicaudatus; assembly: GCF_027580225.2. Lineage (NCBI taxonomy): Eukaryota > Metazoa > Chordata > Actinopteri > Cypriniformes > Cobitidae > Misgurnus > Misgurnus anguillicaudatus. The sequence goes on from NC_073337.2 coordinate 7,993,076, forward strand.
GACAGCAACGACCTTGATATTAATATCCCAAAATTAAATTTTACTCTAAAATGTCAATTCTGCCCTGTAAAAAAAATATGCAGCATTTTTGTCAAATGAACAATACAGTTAAACAATTTCAACTTGATTTTATAAGTTATGTCAACTATTCACAAGCCCAAACTTAAGATAGTAGGTAACTGAGCTGTTTAAACATTTGTGTGTGTGTTTCTTTGGACCAAACATGTTTTTTAAGGGAGCGCAGTCAGTTTTACCCCATTAATATACCTTTTATACCTTATTCTAACCGTGTACGATAGGATAAAGAGTCACGGTGACATATAAACAGCTTTTTATTCTACAAAAATAAAAAAATGGGCATTGTTGCTCCGTATTGTGTTTTTAAATAAAAGCACTTTTACGACTTCCAAGAAGCCATCACATCACAACTAATGATAAAGAACAAATTTGGATGAGTGCTAAAGATTACCAAGCGAAAATTTAATGACTGCAATCATTATTACTCAGCCGTAGGTTAAGGTTTACAAAAAAAACTGACATTTAAGAATTCATTTACTTCTTTCAACCACTCCATTACATGCCATTTTAATTCTTGTCACAGACCGCCGAAGCGCACGCACCGGGTTATGGGATATCACAGTGAACGATACATCAGTGCAGCCTTCAGACCCCTTCTGCTCTCCTGTCATTCATTTTACACAAAGGGCACAGATCTGGGATAAAAGACATGAGACCACCTGACAAACTCCTTGTATTTTAGCACTTCCTGCATCCGTGATCTGTCCCATTCAAGAGCACTGCTGACTGATGGACTGATATACCTCTGTTCACACTATAAAGGCTTTTTAAGACTAAAAACAAATAAATTTGCCGCACTCTCGCGTCTTTCCAAACCCTAAAATCAATAGCATGTCCTGGACGCTCCATTTCATACTGTATAATGTGAGTGAATTGTGATGATAGCTTTTGAGCTCCAAAGAAGAAAAAAGACACACTATAAAAGCACCAGGCCATAAGACTCATCCTTTGAATCTATATGATAGAAACAGATTGAAAAATCTTTATTTGCTTTGAAAATTTATGACGAGTAAGACTTTAAAATGTATTCTTTACAACTTGCAGTATTGCACATGAGCCGTGTGGACCATTTTAATGGTGCTTTCTGGAGCGTTGCAAGGCTTGTTCACTTATTCGCTTTTCTGAAGAGGAAAGAAAGTCAGACATTTTTTAAACGACATGACTGAATAAATTAGGACAAAACGTACATTTTTGGGTGTGCATGAATAAACGCAAAGATCTGGCAACCGTCTGTAAGGCCCTCGACAGGCTTGATGAAGATTTGTGACAAAGTAAAAAAGATGAAGTAAGGCAGGGCTTGAAGATATTAAAGGGTGCAGGCTTGCCAAGGCCAACCTTTAATGGGACACTTCACTTTTTTGAAAATATTCACATTTTCCAGCTCCCCTAGAGTTAATTAGATTTTTACCATTTTGGAATCCATTAAGCCGATCTCCAGGTCTGGTGCTAGCACTTTTAGCATAACTTAGCATAATCCATTGAATCTGATTAGACCATTAGCATCGCGCTAAGAGTTTCGATATTTTTCCTATTTAAAACTTGACTCTTCTGTAGTTACATCGTGTACTAAGATCGACAGAAAATTAAAAGTTGCGATTTTCTAGGTTCATAATGCTAGGAACTATACTCTCATTCTGGCATAATAATCAAGGAGTTTGGGGCCGTAACATGGCATAATGATATTACGCAGGCGACTATTTTCGGCGACTGCATAACATCACTGCGCTTCCTGCAGCCATGTTACGGCAGCAAAGTCCTTGATTATTAAGCCAGTTTGAGACAATAGCCATATTGGCCTAGAAAATGGCAACTTTTAATTAGTACACGATGTAATTACGGAAGAGTCAAGTTTTAAATAGGAAAAATATCTAAACTCTTTGATTATTAAGCAATGCTTATGCTGCGTTTACACCAGCCGCGGTAGAGCCGTCAAGTGCGAGTGATTTCAATGTTTAGTCAATGTGAAGACGCAGGGGTCTCGCGGCGCGAATGAGGCGTTTAGCGCGGCGGGGTAGACGCGACTCCACATTATTTGCACATCTAGCTCGCGTGAATTGATCGCCTGCAGCGGTACGCGCGGATGGTGCTTTTTGTGCATTTTGCGTTTGACGCAAATTTGCGTCTGCTGCCCGAGTTGAATAATTTGAACTTTGGCGGATTTTCGCGCCGCGTTAACCAATTAGGAGCTTGTTTGCTGCTGTGGCAGCAGCCCCGCCCGGAGTCACTCATTCAACACGGAGGAACGCTTGATATTGAGGCAACCTGGTAAGTTGTACATAAGCATTTCACTTTTGAGTCACGTGACGTTTATCGACCCGCGGCATTCCCACATTTTTGTAACTATTTTCCCCCTATAGTAAGGTGACCAAATACAAACCGGTAATTTCTCGATGAATGCACAATCAACATCAGCCATCTTTCAAACAGACAACCATAGCACTTGCCCATCCCGCAAGAAGCGTATTTCGCCTCTGACGCTCGTCAAATGCTTGCTTTTTCCGTTCGTCTACTTCGCTCTATACGCGCAAATGCATTCAAACTGTTCAAGCGGCAAACTAGACGCGGTAGACGTGATTTTAACGCCTCAAACGCGGCTGGTGTAAACGCAGCATGGTCTAATCAGATTCAATGGATTATGCTAAGCTATGCTAAATGTGGTAGCGCCAGACCCGGAGATCAGCTGAATGGATTCCAAAAAGGTAAAAAACAAACTTTAACTGTAGAGGAGCTGGAAAATGAGCATATTTTCAAAAAAATATGCCTTATCCCTTTAAGTAAAACACCAATACAAAGACATTAGCAATAAAATCCTAATAGGAATGTTACACCTGTTAAAACCATTTACAAAATGCATTGATATTTAATAAGGTAAATACTGAGGCAATTTATAATGGGTTGCCTAAACCGTCCGTTACATTCAAACACTGAATCATTTCACACTTTATAGTTTTGGCACTGCAATACTGGGTTAACAAAAGCAATCTTACCCTGTTCCACACCAGGGCTTTATAACTTAAGAGTAAAAAGCGGTGCTAACCCCATTTACTAACCCGGGCTGAAAAGTGGGTTTACAAAGATAACTTTGCATTGTTCTTTTTCGTACGTGATTTTAAGAAAATCATCGAGTAATTTTCCTTTTGATCTGGCGCTGTACCTCATAATCCTTCTCTTTGAGAACAGTCATGGCCTGCAGAAAGAGCTGAGATCTCTGCACATCATCTACTGCTGAAATGTGACGTGCAGTATGGCAGCGTGGGTGAAAACGCGCTCTGGATGAATACATTATTAGGAGTCTCATTCTGTAGGACTTTACCGCGGTAAACAGCAGACTCGCATGCTTTCTCTCGCTCTCATTGCTGCATGACTGAGTCAGAGCGGACACGAGATGACAAAGCCTCTGGGAATCCACACATCTAAAAATAATCAAAATAAATAAACTGAAACACTGACTGTCACTGACTACATTTACATGTAGACCAATAATGCCATTATTTCCAATGGAAACGGAAGTGCTAAAATGCCAACTTTTGAAATCTGATGACAGACACCTTACAATACAATAGCTTTGAGATAATCCTCACAACACAGGAGACAAGCTGACCAGCGAATCTTATTTGCACTAATACAGAAAGAGTACGAACTGTTTTTTAAAACTGACATCTATATCTCAGATGATTGGCGGGTCGTCCCCCCGCGGGCTTCCATTCATCCTGTGTTTCCTGAGCTCACTTGACTGATGCTCTGTCAGCGCTGGTTTGTAATTACTGCACATCTACAGGAGCTACAGTACTTCATTCAACAAACTGAATAGGACTCGATAGGTGAACTGACACTAATGAACAAGCCAGAACATTTTGCCATCCATGCCTGTATATCGAGTAAGCAGTCTGAGGAGTCTGTCAGAGCGACAGCCTAATATTTAAGAAATAGATATTGCTACAAAAACAGTAATTTTCATGAACATTTTCCACCTGGTGACCTTCAAAATACAAAAGACTATTGTGTTATGGTACATTTAAGGCCTCATTATTTACAGAAAGTACTTAATGCTGTTTGTCAATACAACTGAAGCTGTACGCAGTGTCCTATACTACAACAACATAGCAATCGATAACAAAATACAATGACAGTACTGTTTGACAGTAGTTTTGTCTATACTGATCCTAATAAGAAACACTCTTACTGTACTCTGCTGTTGCTATAGTAACCGGCTCAGGCTCTCGAGCATCTTTATGAAGACAGTGTGCTACTGTAATCAACTTCTAAACTTCTAAATACACTGTTGAAGCCTTACTTAAAGCACTTATTTCATAATCCACTCAATGGGTGTATAGGTCCTGAAAATGTATGTGAAATTGTGGCACATTATCAGACAATTTGCAATTAAGCGCGATTTCTGAACAATGCTAAAATGCAGGGGCGTAGCAACCGGGGGGACGGGGGGTCACGTCCCCCCCACACTTTTACTGTGCATTCACACCGCCACTGAGAGTCAAAGTGGCCAGAAGTCATTAATTTTTAATGAGAGTCAGCGGCGAGCTCCGGCGAGCAGCAGTGCGGTACGTCATACAGACTACAGTGTTCAGTGTTCTCTGATTTGTTACTTAGATTTGAGTGAACTAACATTCAGCCAATCACAGAGCGAATCATCTCTTGGGCGCGTCTGCATGAGCTTCAAATCTCTTGTTGCTCTTGTGAATTTTCGTTCGTTCATTCACTTGCTATTATGCCGTCTGGGATAAAATGCACCCCAGAAAAAGCAAAGGACGATTACACACTATGTTAGATAATGTTACAGTATGACACAAATCACGCGATAAAGTTTTCATGTCTTTTGACGTTACAGTAAATCATAACAACAGAACCCGTATGGACCTCCTCATGGCACGCAGGATTCAGGGTGGGTTGCACCGATAAAAGGGACAATAAGTAGGATTTACCCCCATCTAGTGGTGAAATTGTATTTTGCATTCAAACGAATAGTGCCCTCTAGCGCCTCGCTTTTCCAAATGCGTGTTGCAACCACGGTAGCCGTTATGTAATCACTGATCTCCATGTCCAATTGAGCTAGTTCACATGTTCTGAATGAAAATGCGTTGTGGAAACGCATTGGTAAGCTTGTGCTTTTTGTCCCTCTCTGCTATTACAGTTTATCAATACGGCGGAACGATATGGAAGCCTCCTTGGACTTACCCGTTCAATGTAAGCAAAGAGAAGAAATTCTAAGCTTACAAAGAAAAGTCAAATCACTGGCAGAGGTCATTTGACACCAACAAGGACATTTATGTATAAAGACATTGATTTTGATTAATAAAACCCTACTTACTTAGAGTTTAGAGCTAAAATATGGTTTGTTGATCTCAGTTTAATTTTAAGTATAACATACTAAAACTTTTTCTGCTAAATACACACTTTTATTTAATAAAGGTTTTAAATGTTTATTTTTAAATATCGAGCTTTTATGTTCAGCCGTTACAGGTGCGTAATAAATCTCGGGATAGCCTCGGCTGTGAAGAATCCATTCGTTCTATCCTGAGGTCACATTTTTAAGCAGCCTTCGATTTGGGATCACCTCACTGACCTTCAGTCGCAGTGCTGCGATGCAATCAGTCTTTAAATTCAGCCTCTGCAGTTCGCAGCCTTTGAATTGGGACTCAGCTATAGTTTCTATTTTAAATCTTCTTTGCATAATTCAATACCGCATATTCATTATGAACAATGAAGTGAGGTGAAGTTTTTTTTTTTTTAAATAGTGTATGTTTTCAGTATAGATAACAGTAAATGAAGAGGGAAGCAGCAGCACATTAGCATTTAACCTCTTGAAAAGCACCCCCACTCTGGCCCAAACCATGAAAAGATCTACTTTCACTAAAAGGGCCGTTTTTACTAAACCATTTAGAGTATAAGCATATCTGTGGTACACTTTGAGCTTCATTTTCCAGGTTTCAAAATTATTTTAAGATAAAACTTAAAAAATTAGAGAGGCTGAAGTACATTGTAATAAACCAATTTTTGTATAACATCTTTTTTAATACTAAAAATCTTAATGATAGATATGTGTGTGAAGCCTAGAAATTCAATGAAAGAAGTTATATTTCACGTTTGAAGTCAATAGGTCCAAAAATTTGGTTCTTGCAAGAGTTTTAAGACTAGTGCCTTTCCTAAGTGCCAGTCAAACCCAAAATAAAAGTCTTTTGTTTACATGCATACACATTCGTTCATATTATTATTTATTCTTATGTAGGCGTATAAAATGCTGTTTCCACACCAGGAAATAAAACGTCACACAAAGATCGTTGGATTCGTTATCTAATTGGCTACATGTTCTGTCTATCAATATTTTCCATGAAGTAATTGGAGGAACGAGCGAGTCAGATGACGTCACAATATTTGACAGCGCTGGTTGGATATTATGTATTACACTCCTGCCTACTTTTAGAAACAAAGTTTGACCGCTGGTTTTGAACGCGAGTGTAATCTTATATACAATGTTACGACGTACATAATCCTCAGATTGTAAATTATATTCTATTACAAGACGTGCATGTGAAATCTGATGTACACAATGGACAATATATCTATATTTCACGGATTATATGAATTTGTGAACAAAAATGGTCATTGGAAGTATTCTATAAGACGGTTTTCATGAGTTATTCACACATCTGAAACAGACTGAATTTGACTCGCGATCGTTATATCAACACAAAGGTAAGGAGTCCCGTAAATATTTTGCATGTTGTCATCTTGACTTCTGTAACAAAATACTATATTTATGATGCTAGAGCATCTGTATCTCAAAACACAGACCATACACTGATGCTAAACCTGTAGACCTTTAAAACGATGTATAGTATTGTTAATATTATTAATGTTTGTAGACAGTAGGCTATATAGATATTGTTTGCAGCGTTAAAAAAAAACTGACGTCTTTCCGCCCCCGAGCTAGCACGCGTCGAGAGGTTAAAAAGACAAACACAAAAAAAGTCTTATTTCTTGCACACCCAAAAATGTGCCTTTACAACATGGTATAATAAATGATCCATTGGATATTTGTGCCTGAAACTTCATTCTTGCACATTTTGGGGACACCTGAGACTAATATTACATCTTAAAAAATTGCTATATTAGGTGACCTTTAATATTGTATATGCACTAGACTTTGAATTGAAATTATGTCTACATTATCTCCACATATTCAAGCATTACTTCAAATGATCAAAGAAAAAAACTACTTGTCCTTTACAGTATATCTTTCAGAAAGATGCAGATGATGCCAAATAATCCTGCTTGGTTCTTTCACTACAGAACAAACCGCAGATTTAGATTTTTATGCGACACACAAACAATTAAGCTGGTTGGATCAGATACATTAACATGCTTTGTTATGCATTGAAAGATCAAACACAAACACATCCAGTCTCCAACATTCCTCAGCATGTAAACAGACCGGAAAATGCAGACAATAGCAGGTCTCTAAACATAAAGTCTTATGTCCCATCATCAACCAGACCTGCTTCTAGATTCCTTTGACTAACACTAATTAATTTAAGTCGACTCTCGTGAGACTCCTGAACTGAAAACTATTTTGTCAAATTAATTTAAGTGGATAAAACTTTACAAGCTTCTCAGCATTATGATACCACTATAAAAAATATCACAGCTCACGAAAATTCAGCACAACAGTGCACAATGTCCCTCTAATCTGGCATTTCGACCTCTCTCTGCTGCGGGCCAAATGAGCCATTGGGCATCGCCGGAGCTCTTGGACAACAAACCGCAGTGCTCTTTTGTTGTTAACAATGGTGACCGGCTGAGGGGTCTGACACTACAGCGGCTATTTATTTCCTCCTGCTGTGGGCTTTGAGAGCATCTTGATTCTCGGGTCGATTTGATGTTACCTCTACAGAGGGCCAAACCCTGCAGTTTAGAGAGGCACTGGGCATCTTTTCAATAAGAGAATCAACAAGCCATTACAAATGAGAGGCGAGCACAGATTCACTTCCAAAACTGAGGCGACCGTGAGCAACAAACAAAGTCCTTCAGAGGCTGAGATTGAACATTTCATTTCAAGACAATATTCTCTGTGTTGTTTCTTAAGACACGCATCACTGCTCATTTGCATTTATTTGGCGAATGCTTCATCCAAAGTAGAGTTGCAAAGGGGACTATATAGGGTTGTGTCTATTAGGGATGCACCGAATCCAGGATTCGGTTTCGGATTCGGCCGAATACTGGGCTTTTTGGCGGGGTTCGGGTTCGGCCGAATCCTAGATTTTTTTCCACCGAACCGAACCCTAGGCTTGCGCTACGCTGGTCGACGTCACGCAGCCGTTGATTACACACATCGGGTGCTGACGTGGAGATGAGCCTTTTCTTTCGGTCAGCTGGACACACCAAAACTTTTAAACACCGCTGAAAACGCCCTGAGGGCCCCAAATGCCAGCTGTTTTTCAGCCGAGCGCTTGGTAGCTGTGATGCTTCAGCTGTGAGCCGGTTGGTTGCTGTGGTAATGTCCCGCCCCTCCTCCACTGTAATTGGACGGCCGTGTGAAGACTGACATTGACGAGCGGAGCTTCTTACTCAAAGTTAAATATAGTTTTCAGCGCGGAGCTGCTTGCTTATTGGAAAAACGAGCGTGTCGCAACGCATCACTTTCATTATGCATAGGCTTATGGTAATTGTCAAAATAGTTTTTCCAACTTGTCATCCTGGCATAATGTACAGTTAAAATTAAATAAAATGAAAAATACACTGCTGTGGAGGTTTTTTACTTCATTAATGTGTTTTACTGTGTTGGAATAAGGATGCGAGTAGGATTCGGTATTCGGTTTCGGATTCGGCCGAATCTTAAAAGGTGGATTCGGGATTCGGCCGAACCTAAAAAATCTGGATTCGGTGCATCCCTAGTGTCTATTGACGATAGTCAGACATATGGAGGATAGCGAGCCTTCATGGAGATACTTAGCATGTTTGCCCATCATAGTTTTAAATTATTATTATCATCAAAGAAATGTTCACGCGCTCCCGGGCATGAAAGAAATTTTGGAGCAGCTGGGCATCAATGACGTGCTCAGATTAATGGCTTCATGTTTAAGAAGGTTGTAGTGTTGCTACCAAAATGAATAAATCAGCCCCCAACCCCCCCAACCCTACTTCATTTCAGTGGGCAACGAGTCTTGGGCTACAGTGTGATACGGCTGCTGACAACTATAATGCTGCCTCTAAAATCTTTATTTTTTTAAAGTGGTTATCCACTTCAAGGCATAAATATAAATAATTACAGTAATTCAATATTCTGAAGAGTTCATTCTGACCTTTAAGGTAAATATGGTGCTAATACACACACGCATGCATGTATAGTGGATCAACATGGTAATTTACTGTCAAACATTTCAACACACCAATTTGCTCCAATTATTCCTGCGTTTCACATATGGTAAAGCCTCAGAGAGGAGACGCTTCAGCTGTTGAGCACACACAGAGCAACTCACGGCACAAACCGTGACAGATGTCTGAGAGAAAGCGCCGTAAACCGACTCAATCAGCCGAGCTCTTACGGGAACACGAAACATGTGGAATTCGGGGAGTTTAATGAGATGATTTTCTTCATGAAATTACGCACCTGCACGGGTGGAAATGGACCACCGTGTCAATGCGAGACCTTGATCCAAGGCTAATTGTGTTTACTTCATAAACTGGGACACAACTGAGGTTAATCCAAACAGATTTACCCTTCTGCAAGATGATAATACATGTACCTAAAAAGACAACTCTATATTCCTGTTTAAGATGCATGCTGAGATTCATATCTCATCTGCAAAATGCGGACGAAAAAAACGGACAATTGATCCACAGCACATATGAAGGGCTGTGTAGTATATACTATATGCCTACCATGCCTTTTAATTAATAAAACAGTATGCAGAATGCAATAAGAAAAAATATGATGCTTTATTATTGTAACTAATGTAATAAACCATCTGTATATTAAATGCATAAAAAAATACTGATTAGGACTGCAAAATGATTAATCGCAACTAATCCTTTGCAGAATAATTATGTAATAATTATGTATATATAAATACACACACATGCATACAAAATGTATTTATATATTAAGTATTTATAATTATATATTATATAAATATTATTTAAATTAGGGCTGGGCATAGATTAATCTAGATAAATCTCATACAAAATAAAAGTAATGTTTTGCATAATATATGATTTTGGGCTGTGTGTAAATATTATGTGTATTTAAACAAACAAACAAACACACACACACACACACACACACACACACATACATACATACATACATACATACATACATACATACATACATACATACATACATACATACATACATACATACATACATACATACATACATACATATATATATATATGTATATATGTATATATATATACATTTAAGATTTTTTAAGTTTTATTTATATATTGTTTTTTTATTTATATAGAATATATAAAAATATAAATAAATATGTTTCTTAAATACCTACATTAACATGTGTGCATTTATATATGAAAAGTTTCGTTGCAAAACGACATAAATCTGTTTTTTTAATTGTTCAGAAATCTAGTTTTTTGGATGTGCATTCCAATTAATATCAATACAACTACAGTTGGTTTGTTTTTATTTAAACCTTCATAACTTAAAAAAATACAGCTAAGTAGCACCATAAAACAAAATAATAACATGATAACATAATAGACATGTTTTGACAAAAATGTAAAAAAATGGATTTATCTCATTTTGCAACGAAACTCTTCATATACATAATAATTATACACAGCACAAACTCATATGTTATGCAAAAAAATACTTTTATTTTGTATAAGATTAATCTATGCCCAGCACTAATTTAAATATAAAATGTATGTACAATTTAATGTCAATAGCACCTTTGGAAATGTATTTGTATAAACTTTTATTCTGCATACAATTTGTCGTGATTAATCATTTTGCAGCCCTATAATATATCAACCAGGGGTGCGTTTCCCAAACAACGACGTAACTTGCTGCTGAACCACCATAATACGATGCATAGTTGGAGAAACTAACTACCTTGCCATTGAATATTTCAAGATATTCAATTCATGCGCAAGCTCCCTCTTACATCACTCCTCCCAGGGATTCCCCAGGGTCTTAAAGCTCGTAGGACTGCACACATGTGCAGTTTTCAAATGCAGCGCTTTAATTCTTTAAAACGTAAATTACAATTTTTATAAATTTAGAATGAAGGATATAGAATGTACTACAGATTTTTTTGCTTATTTTATTCAAAGGCATGATCAACGTAAGTCTACATATGATAATAACAAGGAACTACGCGAACGAACATTCGCAAACTTGTGTGGTTTTAACGACAGCTCTTCACCTGTCGTTAAAACCACACAAGTTTGCGAATGTTCGTTTGAACGATGGTTTAGGGAAACACCAAATCATAGACCTTTGTCAGTAATGACGTAACTTACGACAGTAGATGGCTAACGATGCTTATGGAAAATGCACCCCTGACCAATTCATTTAGAATATTTTAATATTGAAATTATTTTCTGATTAATAGACATTTTTATAGTGTCTGTACCAAAGTAGTTTTCCAATATTAGTGTTTATCATCGATTAAAAACAATTTATACAACAGTTCTTTCTGGTTCTCGAATCTGATTGGCTAAGAGGCGTGCAATATTCTACTGATAACGGCACAGTAACCGCTTCACCATTTTGTATCATCATTCCGCCACCTGCTGGTCATTTTAGTATCAGTGATACAGGCTCATCTCTGACTGGAAAAACTGCACGCACACACACACACAGATGGCACGCGCTGTTTTAAACACTCTCAGTGTGTCTCATTAGTTCACTAGCTTGTGAATCAGTGTGTGAATCCCGATCGGAAGTGATTATTCCGTCAAAGATCAGCGCTCTTGGATGTTACAATAAACTTAATGGGAGTAATGTCTTGTCACGTCGTGTGGACGATTAACACTTGGAAAGAGGAATGTAAACAATATTTTTTTCTGGAGCGACCTCTCTCCTCAGAACGCGAAAACACTGTGGAACTGCAGGTAAGCACCACAGCTGTTAAGTTAAATGTGGACATTGATCATTTATTTTATCATGACGTGACTATTAAAACACGTTATGAGATATCACCACTGATATATTTATAAGCAGCATGCAAAAAACATCTCTCTGACACTTATAAAAAAACAGTTTTATATAGTACTGACCAGAACAAAGTCTAATAACAACCGAGTGCTCGTATCGCGTTACGATTAAATGGGAAAGCAATAGTAACATTATATAAGTATAGTTTTATTAACTTTTACCTCGCGCCAAAACAATAACAAAACAAAAGACATTAAATATGAATAAGAAACCAAGTAATAGTTTCATCATGACACCAAATACTGCTGATTTGATCTTATTTTTGACCATCAAATACAGACAGGGCCAACATCAGAGCCAGGGCATCCCTGTCAGAGATGTAGCCCAGAGAGGGCGGTGGTCAGCGGGGCGAGTGAACACTGACGTCCGCTCATGCTTTGGTTCTCATTCGTACCGGATCTTTGAAGCAAACGTTCAAACAGGCGCTATCTTTACTAATCGACTGCAGATTTAAATATAATACATACATATTCTCGACTGAACTAATCTTAAAACTACACTTTGTGACAAAGAAACGGTAATATAAAGAAACGGCTACTCCGTCCATTGAGTTATTATGAGATTCAAAGCAGCCGAAAGTGTTTCCTGTCATTCTGGCCGCCCTCAAATCCGTGGCGGAAGAAAGTAGTTCCCAAACAAAGAGGCTTTTAAAATAACTCTGTTGTTGTTTTCTAGTTTTCTTTTTTCAAACGTGTGCCGTCGAACTGTTGTATAAAAGCAATATCGCTCTCGGAGGGAGTCGTGTGATATAGCTCTATATCATCACGGCTGTGATTAGGCCGGAGCTATATCACACTCATAGAGCTATATCACACTCCTACTCGAGCGATATTGCTTAAATATATGGAGCCTTATATGCACATTATACATATCAAGGCATAAACCCTGAATACATTTACATCCCTGTGCTAAATACTGAAAGTTTCCACGAGTCTGAAATGTGAGGCGTGAGGATGATGAAACTTTTAAATCCATGCTTTTATCATTTATGGCGTAGAGTAAATAAATTACTTGTCAAGCACCGAGGCCAAAATGACTTCATTTTAAAACCGGGAAAGAAAGGAAAACCACACAGACACATTAAAATGTTCATGAATCAAAGCAATTTTCCTGCGCGCTGGATAGCAGGATGACGAATGAGCTCAGTTTGCGATGTAATGATGCAATTGTTTTAAATTGGGATTCACCTGGATTACACACTTGAACATTTATGGAAATCTTACATCATCCAAAGCTATTCAGATGGAAGCAGAATAACCTGAGGAGATATTCAGGATAATCGATTACACGTGTAAGTTTTGGGATTGTTGTCTCAATCTTTGCACACAAAATCAAAACATTACCAGATGTTTTCTGGATAAATCACAGGTACATCTAATCCAGAAATAAATAATATTTATAAATACATTTTTTCAGTATGTGTGATCATTGGAATCGAACCTATACTGCACATTGCTTTGGAATACAGGAACACATTTATGCAAGTACATATCTGATATCCAGTATCTGTAACTTTGTAATCGGTTTATTTTTTATTTGAATTAATTTTCTAGCAACCTTTGTCTGAGCATGACCCTCTTAATGTGACATTTCTCCTGAACTCGGCAGATGTCACAACTAATGTCATGTCATGTCTGGCATCTCTGAAGTTCATGTAAAGAGAGAAGGGTCTGGTGAGTCAACCAAAGGTTCCCATCAAATTAAACACGATGCCTGACTCTCTCTCCCTCTCTCTTCCTGTGTTATTCCTAGTTTGTGGTATTTTGTGTCAAAGTTGGATTCCTGGAGTCCTTCTCAAAATAATTTTTACAAATTTGTTCCTGTGGCTTATTTGGAATTGCATTAGCACCACAAAGGCTGTGGGCTCTGTTCCCAGGAAATGCAAATAGTGATTTTTTTTGTTTGTTTTTTGCTTTATATCACTTACATTAGATTACTTATATATGTTTAATATTACAATAAAGTAAGCTTACAGGAGTTTGCATTAGCAATGCAAAGGTCATGGATTTGATTCCTAGGCTTAAAGGAATAGTCTACTCATTTTCAACATTAAAACATGCCACTACCTTAACTAAGAATTGTTGATACATCCCCCCATCATCCGTGTGCGCGCACGCAAGCGCCGGAGCGCGCTGCGACGCCTCGACAGCACCCAGCCCAGCCCCATTCACTCAACTGCACCCTTTAGAGACAAAGTTAGAAGTGACCAAACACATCAACGCCCCTCCCACCCAAGACGAGCAGCCATACGAGCAAGCTTGGTGGCACAAAACAAAACGCAGCGCTTCTCCAAGCGGATTCAAAAGAGGAACCACACTGTACGGCGCAATAGCACTTTTGGGAGTACTTCGACTCGGCGCAGTAACACCCTTCCTCTCCCATTATGAGAGTGAGAAGGGGAGCGGACTTTTCAGGCGAGTCGAAGTACTTCCAAAAGTGCTATTACGCCATAAAATATAGTTCCTCTTTTAAATCCGCTTAGAAAAGCGCTACGTTTTATTTTGTACCACCAAACTTGCTCGCATAACTACTCGTCCCAAACAGGAAAAACGTTGATGTGTTTGGTCACTTCTAACTTTATCTCTAAATGGTACCATTGAATGAATGGGGCTAAGCTAAATGCTATCGAAGCGTCGCAGCGCGCTCCAGCGCTTACGTGCACGCACACAGATGATAGAGGGATGCATCAACAATTCCCAGCCAAGGTAACAACACATTCCAATATTGAAAATGAGTAGACTATTCCTTTAAAAGAAATGTATAGATTCAATGCAATGCAACTCGCTTTAAAAAAACATGTCATGTAAATGTAAACAGCAACTGTACATACAGTATAAGTATACAAGTCAGGCTTAATCTCACTGGGAATATATAAAGTCTCTCCGACAGATGTAGTATAACAGCTACAGTACTGCAGTTATAAGTCTCCAGCTTCATGACACAGCTAATAAGCACCGGTGGACAGAAGCATCAATCTCACAGCTGGTCAGACTTTGATTCATTATCAGACACCAGCTGCTGTTTCAGAGCAGAACTGGACTCGAATCAACCGGCCTGGCAGGTGGAAACCCCCCGTCACATTTGTCTTTCTAAACACTGAAGTGTCCGAGCTTGTTAAGAGAGAACTAGCAGAGGAATCAATGGATCCGCTCAATCTAAAGATGTCAATGAAAACCAGAGAGGCTGGATGTTCTCATCGTATATCCACTAGTTACTCCTGCAGTATTCAACACACATTGATATAGATTGTACGACACTGATTGTAGTAAGGACACAGCTTTGATCGGTTTACAAATTAGTTTATTAATGATTATACCACAGGTCTGTTGAATGGTTTATTCTGATTGGTTGAGAAGTGTTTCACTGGTATGCATTATTTTTCAATAAACGCACACATGACCTGTCAAATGTCTTAAAATAGGCACCAGAACAATGTTTGTGGTAACTATGGTATATAGTAAGTGGAATAATATTGACTCCGGTCCTTTGAGTTATTGGAAAATCTGCTTTGTGTCGTGTCGCATTACCACCGTGGGTGTGCAATATTTTTGAATAATTTAACAGCTTGTCGTAAATTATTCCTTACATAATTAAACGTCAGTCTGTTCCTTATAGAAATTTAACATACAGGTTTAAAAAACTATTAGGAGAGAATCTGTCTGTGAAATCCAGACCACATAATCTGATGATGAGATGAGGGGTGTCAAAGTTGATTTCACATTGACTTCAATCTTTGTCATGAACTTACTTACTCAATATTAAAGATATTAAGGTTATATTTTCACCAAATGTTTTGTACATCACGAAAAACTGTATATTACGAAATTGACATGAGATGAGTTTTACTGATTTTAAAATAAATAAGATAA
Source organism: Misgurnus anguillicaudatus (assembly GCF_027580225.2). Taxonomy (NCBI): domain Eukaryota; kingdom Metazoa; phylum Chordata; class Actinopteri; order Cypriniformes; family Cobitidae; genus Misgurnus; species Misgurnus anguillicaudatus. The sequence continues at coordinate 8,009,222 of NC_073337.2, forward strand.
TTATCAGCCTCATCTTCATTTCAGACTTTACCTTGATGTCTGAATAGACGTTCATGAAGTCATTATGAGCTTTCATGGTTTTTCCTTTTAGAAACGTCTCACCTTCTGTTCCTCCACACAGTATCACTGGTATTCGTTTTGCAATTTATTTCAACCCTGACACTTCTGACCTCTTTCTTAAGATGTTTTCTGCAGGGCTTCAAGTAAAACTGAAGGTGAGTGAAGTGTAACATTGCAGACAATGGATTTCTGAAACATCTAAACAGATGCACCTGCACATATTCTGCTTTATTGTCGAAACAATCAGTATTTGTGAAATTACAAATGCTGATACTCATGTAAGAAATAAAATATGGTAGAAATTGTACATTAAGTAGGGGTGAGCGGGGCACAAACCAACGCGGGGTTAATTGTAACACAGCTACTTTGCATAGGCCTATTTATAAAGGGGCAGAGCAATCTGTGCTTTTGGAAGTATGAAAGTAAATTTCTTCATCTTATGTTTCTTCAAATTCTGAGTTGGGTTTGTAAGTCACCATATTCAACCTTATATTATTTTAATCACGGTCTTGTTATCTAAAACATAATAGCATTTTGAAACATGTCAGCAAAATCCTGATAGCTGGGATTGAAAACAGTTTTACACAGCGGGGTTAGTTGTCAAACAGTGTTACAATTAATCTCAGCTATACAGTGATAATAAAATGAAAATAATGTAAATACTATTAATTAAAATAATTATTGTTAATACAATATCAGGGAAAATAACACACAATTATGATTTTTATATAAATTAATTCATTATACATGGATGGTTAGATGAAGGATCATGGATGGATGAATGTGTGGAATGGATATCTATCTATTATAGGCAGATATAAAAACAATATTCACCTTTAGTATATAGACAGAATTTTATTTAATTATTTGTGTTAAAATCTAATTTTCTAGCAGGTGTTACAACAAACTCTCTGTTTGTTAGAATTAACCCCACCTATGGGGTAAGTTGTAACGTTTGCACTCCTGTCACCTTTGGTTTAATTGTACGATAACAGTATGTCCGACAAACAAACTTTAAGTGTTAATTTTTAGTAGAGATGTCGGTGTTGATTTTGTAAATAAATTACTAATCTAACTTAAATAATTTTTTTAAAGGGGACAGAGAATGAAAAACCATTTTTACCTTGTCTTTGTTGAATAATGTAGTCTACCCGCATTCACGAACATACAAAAAGTGCTAATAAACATCTCAGTCTCATAGAAATTCCTCTTTTAGAAATGTCAGCCAGAAAACAGCCCAATCTAAAAAAATTTATGCTTATGACATCACAGGCATCTCCCTGCCCCTCCACTTTAAAATAATTGGCTACATTTTTTAGTGGCAGCAAAGTCAGCCAATCAGTAATGACATTGCAAGTTAAGCCAGTAGGGGGAGCCAAATAGGTGCAAAACCACTTGTTTAAAATCTGAGAGAGGTTTTTAGGAAGCTTCTAAGGCATTACAGACACAAACAAAACATTTTTTGTCTACATGTCACATCACAGAACAAGGATAAATACCCCGTTCAATCATTCTATGTCACCTTTAATGATAGAGCCAAAGCCAAAAAGCATTACTTGTGCCCCGCTGCACCCAAAATGCTGGGTTATTTTATTTATTTTTTGGGGGCCATTTTTGCCTTTATTGGATAGAACGTTATTAAGGAGATGACAGGAAAGTATAGGGTAAAGAGAGGGGTATGGGATTGGCAAAGGACCTTGAGCCGGGATTCGAACTAGGGTCACCAGAAGTGCGTCTGCACTATGAGTCGGAGCACCGTCCACTACACCATTGGCTCCGATAACTGGGTTATTTTCAACCCAGCATTGGGTCAAAAAGGGATGAGTCGAGCCCCTGGGTTGTAGTTTAGCCTATGCTGGGTTGTTTCAACCCAAAATTATGGGTTGTTTTAACCCTGTAACCCATGCATCCTTTATCAGCTGAACAAATCCCTTACAAAAATAAACCATGGTTTTACTACGGTAAAAAATCATGGTTACTATACTTAAACCATGGTTACCACAAAATAGACATGGTTTTGCCAATGATAATCAAAACTCCAAAAATTAAACATGGTTACTACAAAAAAGCCTTGGTTAATTTCCATTAGGAATATTTTGCAAATCATTTAGTTTGCGTCTTATGAAACATAATTTGTCTACAATAAAGTCTGCAGAACTTACATAAGCGAATCAAATCATGTTAGTTGGCAACATCTGTTGCCTTTGATGTCCTGTGGTTGTTTAATCTTACATATGAAAGCTGAAAAATAACACATTGTCAAAGATCTTACTATCTAAATCAACTCAGGAAAGTTCACGATGCTCCACGGGGACAGCAATGCGTTGTATAGGTGTACCACGCTCTTTAAAGTTGTGTTCAAATATCCTGTTTGTAAGTATTGTACCATATGTGTGTTTTGACAGTTTAAGATTAACAGATCAGTACTGTCACATCTGAGGCCTTTAGATAAAAAGAGTATACTGCCCTCCAAAGGCTAAGTGCAGTATCTACGCAAACACTGAAACTGAGAAAAATGGCTTTAAAGTTTTTTACACCAGCCAGTCAAACATGTTACTGCAATTTGGGCACACACATTTCTCTGAAATGGGACAAAATTTAACCAGGAGACTTTGTCACAAGACACAACAGATCTCACAAAGCCCATTTTAACCCTTAACTCAATTTTGACCAAATGCGTAGTTACTGCGCTTTCGCTTTGTAGGGCAGTATAGCTCTTAGTGTCTCCAGATTCTCACAGCTACAGCAGTCATTTTACACAGCATTTCCAAAACTACAGGGAAATCCCACCATAGGCTTAAGTGCAATTATCAACATCCCATTGACACGGTAATTAAAGCTAATGTCTATTAGCATCTATTGCCACTTACTCCTCTGAGAGCTGTACTAACTAACCCTGTCTTGACAGCTGGCTGGATGCCTATTAATATGAATTTACCCCGGTAAAGGGACCTTTAGGTATCCTTGAAGCTCGACTCTATAAAACTTCACCCACCCTGGATGAAGACCTCAAACAGGCATGCCAAAAACGACAGCCGCGCGACAATCGCGCGCTAACACTGCAAGTATCCGAGCGTGACATGAAGTCGAGCGCTGTGTGTTGTTGTCAGAGATCATTAGCGAGTCGACGGGGACGAAACTCTTCAGTACCAGAACAAATGCATTGAGACAGGGACACGTACAACCCACACATCTCACCCGGCTATTATAAAACAACGTCACACCCACAAGACTGATATTACCCGTCCAGTTTGCGCTACATCACAGCCGTCGCACGCTTTATTGCAGGAATGATGTTGAAAGGATGCGGCAGGTGTTCTCAAGACGCTTCTTATCGATAACATCACAGAGAGAGGTCACGAAATAATGGATGCTAACTTGCACACCCGCTTAATGCATCACAGCATGCTAGGTTGCTCCATTTATTACGTTCAAACTAAATACGCAACATGGTTTACGATTAAACAAACTTTGTGGGTTTATGTTTATAGTGCTATGTGGTTGCGGTGATCTCCTGAAACAGTGACAGGGGAAGATGATGATCTCAATTGTTGCAGCCATTAGCCGAATCGCTGTTGACTTTTCATTTGCCTGCTGTATGACATTTGTTAAGCAGTTAATTGGATGCTTGTTCAGTTTTTTATCTGCGAGATTTAATCCACTTCTCGTGGTTACAGCTGGAAGACTTAAGCCTGCTGCTCGCCTCAGCTGGGAAATGTAACGCACCAAACACAAAAGACTTGATAATCAAACAAGAGTACTGTAAACAAAAGCCGGCATAACCCTTTGTGTATGAATGTCTGATCGCTTAAATTAAATTCATGCTTTTTTACTGTTTCCGTGCTTAGATTTAACATGTAGCCCAATAAAAAAAATGAAAATAGAGGTAAGCTAAGAATGTTAAAAATACAGGCATGCAAGACATGCTGTGCAAGTGGATGTTGTTAGCATTAGTCGCACAAATCTGTGCCACCGCTTGTGAATTTTTAATGCACAATTAACCGTACGATTAGTGCATCTGTTTGATATTTGCACCGCAGAGGGTCTACGGTAATAACTGTAATTCTATCATGTGGGGTTAGGAAAGAGGAAAGATTACAGAGTAGATGGGATTTAGCGAAGGAGGAGGGATTGTGTGTTAAAGCTGGTTATTATATTTCTTTCTATTCATGTCCTGAACTGATGCCATCCGCCCTGGCTTCTCTTTAGCTGTTGGTCATTACTGATGCTACAGAAGTTTCTAGAAGGCTATTAAGAAGAATGAACCACCCCAGTTCAATACAAGTTAAACTGACAGTATTTGTGACATCATGCCCATAACTGGACTTTTCCCAAACAGGCAATTACAATAATGCAGGGCTAAACAATGGTACGCATATAAATGGGGCCAAAGATTTGGGGGCGGGGGTAAAAATATGTACTTCTGGATATTGCATGCATACATTGACATTAAATTTATGAGCTTGGTAGACACTTCTGGTGCATTCATAATGCATTTACTCTATTTGCTTTTTTGGCAGTACTAATGCAATGCTTTACCACCAAACAAGTGGTATCATGTGATATGCATCAAAACCACAACTCGTGTTATCTCACCCTTGCTCTCTAATGTACATCCAATGAACAGACAGAAAACTGCTAAGCGCTCATCCGAAAAAGTTCACGACCACCAGAAATTCTAGAAGAACAACAACAACAGCATCCATGACATTTGAAAAGGCATGCATGCATTTGGGAATACTCAGAGCTGATTGCGCAAACACAAACACTGGAGATGAATAAAACATGAATTAAGACATAAAATGTGAAAGGTTTAAACCGTTATCATCCATGCAGGTGCTCGAAAGCCATCTCACCCATTTCCCTGGAGATCTGCACGAACGCTTCCACGCCACTTTCGCCGTAGTTCCCTTCGGAGGCCAGCGTGGAGACGTAGTTCCAGCCCATCGCCGTGACGATATCCAGCATGGCCTGCGCCTGGTAGGAATCCGGCGGAACGACGCGGGAGAAAAAGTCGTAGCGGGAGTTGTCGCTCAGCTCTGGAGCCGTGGATGCGTAGCTGATCTGAGGAATCTGCAGATGAAACAGAGATGGGTTTTATTTAAGATGATTGCATCACAGTCTTGGCTAACTATAGACCCGATATCGTCCGACTATGAGTAAACCACTAAACTTGAATTTGGTTTAATGTTGTGTTTGGATGCCTTTTAAACCAAAATTAAAAGTACCCTTTATTGTGATGATGGCCTGCACAAAAATAGACTAATATATTACCGAGAATTGTTGGTAATGGATGAGGCCGCAGGAGATTTGAATGACAGATTCATTTTTCCAGAAGAAATCAGCAGGAAGAGCTTCGAGGACCTCACAGGTGAATTATTTTTCAACAGTCTATTAGAAAACAGTTTTTGAAACACAGTGCACGTCAGGACAAACTTTTATTCACAAACATCCCTGATGGCTCTACGGTACACATCCAGTAAGACTTCACCGCTTGAAACCGCATTTGTGAGAATTTTTAAGCAAGCTCAACAGTGTTACAAAGACACGCTGCTCTGTTTGCTCGGCTACCCGTTTGGAATAAATTTATGAACAAAAAATGGTGACATTGAAAAATACATCAAATTTATTTGTCCCCTTAGGTGGGATGTGAAATTGAAATCCGTGTCACTCAATGACAACAACTTTAAAGTGCTTTCATTGCTTAAAAACAAGGTTATTTTGTGTATTTGCTATAATACAATGTGTTTGCGTGGTTTATGGTTAAAAAACACATTATTGTAGCTCCAGATATCCATGTCTTCCTGAAATGGACTGATTTTGTACAAAACTCATTGATTTAAAAAGCTTTTTGTCCCTGATTTGCCAGCTAAACTGTACGTTGTGATTGGCCTGAATACCTCTGACGTCAGCCTGAAATGTGACGCTACTTATCATGTTTGAAAGATTAGCTCACAATGCAATGCTAAAAGGAGTTAACTTACAGGCTGTGAGTCCGAAGCACATCACTACAGCCCTTTTTACACAGACATTCTGGAAAATACACGGAAAATGCATTCTGGATTTTTCCGGGATCGTTTGATTTTTTGTTCATTCACACTGCCAATGATTTGCCGGCATCTGCAAGGTCCAGGAAAGACACGTGACCTGTAAAGTCCTGCTCTATCTTCTACTCAGCGTGTGAAGTTTGCATATTATTTATTATTTCTTTCTCCAGAAATTACTTGCGCGCCGTTCTACGCTGGTGAATGATCTCAGCTTCAGAGTGGATATTTGATCTCTGCTTTAATCCAGTTTTCAGACATTTCTCATCGTGATTGTTTAAATGCATTTAAAACCCCCATTTTGAGGAGCTGAACGATATATCTTGTTGGGAAGACGCGCATGCATTTTTGTTTATTATAAGCTCAAATGAGCACGTGACGCAATATTCTTTTATGCTGCTGAATGATCTCCGTTTCAACGCAGTAACTGACGAGCTAACTTACCTGATATCTGCTTCAGTCCAGTTTGCTGACATTTCTCGTCATGAATGTTGTTAATCCCTCATTTTAAACAGTTGAACAACTTCATGTTGCCATGAAACGTCATTGTTTATGCGTCTCATTTATCATTTCCTGATAACTGCTTCAATCTAGTTTGCGACATTTCTCGTGGTGAATGTTGATATGCATGTAAATCTCTCGTTTAAAAGAGCTGAACCATACATTTTGTTGTGATGACGCATGCCTCCTACTACGACATTGCCCATTACGGCATTGTTTCGGCTTCTTGTTCACACAGAGGGTTTTCCGTGTATCTTACTAGGTCCTCTTTCCGGCAACGATCCCAGAAGATTTAGGGACGTGTTTGCGTTCACACAGAAGCTTGTCTGGCGATTTTACGGGTATTTTGGTCTGTGTGAATGGGGATTATGTGATTGTTCAAGTGTTTTGTGTGGTATTCAGGTATTTTTTGCAATGCATGTGTAGAAAGTCTGGTTATTTAAAAGAAAAAACAAACCACACTCGTAGAAAGGATGTGTTAATTTTAAGCTTTTAACACATTATGTGTAACTTTGACCCATTATGTGTCGTTTTGTGTTAAAATAAAACACAAGTTGTGTTAAAAGTAACACAAAATGTGTTGTTTCAATAATAACACAGAGATGGGTGGATTCTGGGACAACGCATTTAGTGAGCTGTCCCAGAATCAGCACTAATATGTTGTTTTTAACACATCTGTTCTAAGAGTGCAATAAAGTACACATCTGTACCTAAATAGTAGTTCCTTAAAGGTACATATTGGTACCAAATGTATTCATATCAATGCCTATATGGTACCGCTTAGGACCTTTCTCGCAACAGCTTTTGTACCTTTATTTCTGTGTGTACCAGAGAGTAAAGTCTATCAAATCAAGTCTTTTATGTGGCCCGTTTTAAAGTATGACAAACCTAAAGGAGTTTTTATAGTATGAAGTCTTATGAGGTGGTAATAAAATCAATCCCCTTAACTCAAACAGAAATCCCCCCCCCCCAGATCTATTTTCAACAGGTTGTTATTTATGTATTACATTACACTCTTACATTTATGCATTTACTGTAGCAGACACTTTTTCCAAAGCAATTTATCATATCTTACATATGTTTTTATAGAAAGATAGAAAAGCAGTCAACATTTACTTGTCATGTTGTCATGTATACCTATAATATTTTTACTAAATATTCTCAGAGGACAGGATATTTAAAGCTGAAACCACTGAAACCAAAGCAAATATATAAAGATGCTTACAGCCAGTAAATTCATAATCCATGATAATCCTCTCTTGCTACATTTCCCTGAGCAACTGACTAATTTAATTTAATAAACACATACATACGAAAGCAGAACTTAGTTTACCTGCAGCATTAAGTCCCCTGTGTATCTTAAAAGACAATTAAAGATGGCAAAAGCAGTTTTTATACAGTAACTTGTTGAAGAATGGCTTCAATATCGACCAAAATATTTAGCAGCTATACTTCATCGTACTGGTGGAAAGAAACCGTATGTGAAGGATTAAACATTTGACGCTCTTCTACAACAACACATCCTCACCCAACCCATTCTCACCAAAAAGCGGACAAATGACACGCAGTGTCATTATCGTGCAATAGATACGCCAAATTCCGATTTTGCGTGCATATGATACGCCAGTCCTTCCCATTCACTTATATGGCGAATCGTTTCGTGACGTTTTATTTATTGTTTTCTCATTTGTTTTCTGTTTTTTTTACCATTTTCGCTTGGGTTTAGGGTTATAACAACTTTTTGTTATATAAAAATGACATCCTAACCCAAACCCCAACTCTAACCCCAACTCCAAGCGACCATGGCTTAAATATAGATAGATAGATAGATAGATAGATAGATAGATAGATAGATAGATAGATAGATAGATAGATAGATAGAAAGATAGACAGACAAATAGATAGATAGACAGATAGATAGATAGACAGATAGATAGACAGACAGATGGATAGGCTAGTATAGAGAGATAGGCAGACAGCCAGATAGCATAACGTTAGCATATCTTCGTGTAGAAAGTAAACAAACAATTAACATACTCGTGCATGCTGGCTTGAGGGGGTCCATGATCCTGCCTGAAATGGGTGTAACTTTATGCGATCTTTAGCACAAACGGATTTAGGCAGCATGTCTCAAATCCTGGAAGCTGAGTGAGGCACGTCACGTCTGTTCGCGGGGTCGACCAGCCACCCAAACGCACTCACTTTCTTATAGCCAGTAGTGGAGTGACAATTGGGAGAGTCGGGACTTTCCCGGTGGGCCAATCTGATAATAGTTATACATTTCGAGTTATATTAGCAACACCGTCTGGCGGCGTGATGTGCGGCCGGTTCCCGCAGCCCGCTGGTCAAACTGTGCAGGCAGCCTCTCTGATCAACAAAGTATATAAAAGTGCTCAACCTGTTCGGCAGGTCCAAACATGTACAGGATTTATAAAAATACGGTGATCAATGAGCGGTTCCTCCTCAAATGGCATATAGCCTGCCGTGATGTAAAAAGCCGCCGAATGCCTGTTTACAGTATGTATGCGGTCGGATCCGAGTGTGCTGCAGCTGCTGACCGCTGCTTCTGCGTATAAAATGATTGTGTGATTCGTTATAATCGCATAAACAATATAACAAAGCATCCTTTTATTTCACAAAACAATATATTTGAGATATTATTTGATAGACTAGTAAGTGTGGATTAAGGATGTTTAAAAATCTCTAGCCTGGTGGTCAGGACATGAATGGATCAAATCAGCACATTTGCGAAGTTTTATTTATCTCCACATATATCATAAATAATAATTAGCATGGTAACTTTGCAGTATACCACATTATATATTTCCTACGATGTATATATGATTTCCAAATTATATACGTATAAAACGGCAATAAATGTCTCATCTATCTCTATGGCTCTGGCTGAGGCTTTCTCCACTTTTCCCCAACGTGACGTCATCGCAGAATTGCGTAAAAAAAAAAACATTAATACCAAAAACGTAAAAAAAGTGGTCTTTAAGACCATTTTTGAGACATTTTAAAAATTATACACATATCTTGAGTGATTTATGTACCCATTAATCGAAAGTGGTGGTTAACCTGCAACACGCCCTTTAAATATGAACTTGCTTTAGGTTTTGTTAGTATATGGTGTGGCTACAACAACATACAGACGTCTTTAAACGTAATAACAAGCCTAAGCTGGATGGCTGGTCTTAGCTGGTCGCCCAGTCCGTTATGGACACTTTTTTGACCACTTTGTTGCTGGTCTTAGTTGGTTTAAAATGGAAGTAGCTTGGTCCTCCTAACCTGGCAAAGACCAGCTAAAACATGACAAGCCTCCTAAACCAACCAGCTTGTTTTTATTCAGCAGGGTTGCTTTGTTTTTAATATTTGAAAAACATATAAACAAAAGAGACCAAAGCTATGGATAAGAGAGTGTTTGGAAAACATATTTTTTATGCACAGAAACAACATCAATGAAAGCCATTAGGAAAGTAAACCTTCCAGCCAATGAAATGACACCACAAAGCTGTCTCCCAGAATGCATTGCACACATTGTAATTATTTTCTTTTTGAGACTTAATAGCGGAGAGATCAATACTCTGAAGTTATAGAAGAAGTGTGGAAATGTGTGTGCGCGCACACATACACAAACAATGGTGTTATGTGCGCGTGCATTCATTTAAAATGTGCGTGTCAGGCTGTCTGGGGTAATGAAGCTGTCTGACTGAATATACGGCTGATAGATGATTCTCCACTACTGCTAATTAACCCTTCAACAGACCCTTATTGTCTTACATTCAGATGCCGCATGAAAGACATGGACCTTAACAGAAGGTGCAAATGCAAGCATGACCCACAGATCGCACAAAGTGCACCCTCCTCACGTAATTACATCTCTATTGATGAATGAGTCCCATACGGTGACGTTACTTTGCTCGGTGCAGATGATTGATATCTTGGTGAGTCAGAATTATATGACAAGACGTGCAAACATTAAGAGTCTGTGCATGTGTGTGCTTACACGTGCACGCTAACAGTGAATTACGGCAACAACGCGACTGGAAATCATTCATTGAAGGAACTCGATCGCCTGAGCTCATTGCTATTAGAGTTCAGTTTCGCTGTCCAAGCTTCAAATGGACTGAAAATACATACTTTACATTTCTACATAAAACATTTTTGGTTGACTGCAAAAATTGTACATTGGCAACCTTATTTCAGATCTACAAATGCAATGGAAACTCAAGTATGCAACTTGCACTCGATACCTAAAAACCTTGTTTCATTGAATTATCACTGGTTTTTAGTCAGCCCATTCTCATAAAATGCATATAAATAGCGCGCAGTGTGAAAAGTCATGCAATACATACGGCAAATTCCAATTTTGCATGCATGTGATACATCAATCCTTCCTGTTCACTTAATACGCCGTATCTTTTTCTGTCGTTTAAGTTTTATTTTTTAACCATTGTCGCCTTAGGTTTGGGGTTAGAGCAAGTTGTTGTTACCTAAAATGACATCCTAACCCAAACCCAAATTCTAACCCCAACTCCAAGCAACCATGGTTTAAAAATAGACACAACATGAAGAAACCTGTATATTAAGCAAATTACAAATCTTACCCCAAATCCAAGCGAAAAAACAGAAAAAAATGCTTGATGTTTGAAGTGAATGCTTGATGTTAAAATAATTATTAAGAGATATAAAGGACGGGATCTGAATGATGTTAAATGAGTTATTAAGAGTGACATGACTCGAAAACAATCTTTCTTACACCGACTGACACATCTGAAGCACGCACACAGGGGCACGACCCTGATATATGCACACACAGAAAAAATTACAGGTTTCAAAATATGTGTTTTGACAAGAATTCACGCAGATATAATCTGTTATGTCTTAGGTAAATGTTTGGTTAACTGATGAGAAAAATATCTGATGTGTGACATTTTATTAGATCCTTGCATTACAGCAGATCGTAAAACTGTCTGAGTCTCAACATTAGTCAAACAATAAAAGAAAGAAAGAAGTTTAACATATTTTGATATTGTTTTTGACTCTGTGTGTGCCGAAGCTATTTGTTTCACTTGTGATTTTAAGCTATGGAAAAATCTTTAACTCGATTTTTTCTCAATTATTTTTGCTGACTCTTTCACTAATAATAAACATACATTTGCATAGCATCCATATTTGTCCATGCCCATGTTGATTAGAGTATTAATACTTGAAAAGTGTTAAATTAAGGTCAATTAAGAACAGATAAAAATGTGAGATTAAGTTGCGATTAATCGCAAGATTACTCATGACAATCATGCGATTAATCTAGAAGAAATATTGTAATTGTTTGACAGCATTCATTTATATTGTCTATTTTATTTAATAATTTATTAATTTAGTGTATATTTAACATTTACACTTTTATTTAACACAAAATAACAATGTACTACTACAAATGTACAGTACTTGCTGGTATTTAAATATTTATTTAGTACATTAGTACTTTATTTTTACCTGGGTTGTGATTTGACATGAACCTTAGTGAACATCTGTGAATCTCAGGGAATCTGTACAAAAGTACTGACCAACTACATTTAGCATCCTTTTTATACATTTTTAAAAATATTAGTTTATGAAATCTTTAAAATTGAGATATTCATTTATTTAAATGCATAGATGTAAATGTAATGTAGATCTTTGGTCAATTTAGTGAGTCAAAAATCCACAGATATCCATTATTATTTTTGTTATTATTTAAGATTTATTTTTCACAATATCAATGCATTATTTTCAACCCTTGTTAATTAAAGGGGCCATGTCACAAGACTTTTTTAGGATGTAAAATAAATCTTTGGTGTCCCCAGAGTACACATGTGAAGTTTTAGCTCAAAATATCATATAGATAATGTATTATAACATGTTAAAATGACACTTTGTTAGTGTGAGGAAAAAATTGCCATTTTGGGGGTGTACTTTAAAATGCAAATGAGCTGATGAAATTCAAACACTGATCACAATGATGGTGTTTTGTTGCAATTGAAGCTCAATTCTGCTTTTCTCTGCACTAAATGGCAGTGCTGTGGTTGAATAGTGCAGATTAAGGGGTGGTATTATTGTAATAGTAGCTCCTTATGACATCACAAGGGGAGCCAAATTTCAATGAGATATTATTTCACATGCTTGCAGAGAATGATTTACCAAAACTAAGTTACTGGTTGATCTTTTTCACATTTTCTTAAACATGGAAAAAGTCAAATTTTCATGCCATGGCCCCTTTAAAACATTTGATGATCTTTTACTTAATAGTAATGGATCAGCCATGAACATAATGTCATATACAAGAGAAAATTCTGGATCTCAGACAATGGCACTCACATCTGCTCTTTAACAACAAGACATTGCACATTTTGCCAGACCCTTTTGACTTTTTCTGTCGTCAAGCCTACAGAGTATTGATGTTTCACAAAGGATTTGTCATAATGCCATGCTGAAACAACAGATAAGACTGCTCAACATTATAAACACCTTATCTCACACCCAGAGACAGCAGCAAAGAAACCACAGAGCAAACAAAAGAGTCCAATAACACAGAAGCCAAGTAAATCTCGCTCCCATCTGACCGGACCCAGACAACGTGTTATCAGTGTCATTACCCGGTCTGACCACAGTACAGAAACACGGGCCAGAAGCTTTGACTCTAAAGTCATTCATTAACCTTCACAATAAAGCAGATCGCTCTGGCAGGTGACTGTATACTGACTTCCAACTTCACAGCACTGGATGTTTTCATTCATTAGTTGAACGATCTATTGGATTGGATGTTTGGACAGACAGAAGAGACAGATTAGCTTATCTTGCTGTTAAGATGGATGTTGAAGAACGCCGGGTCTGTCATCTTACAGCAACATCTTTACATATTAACAAATGCATGCATATGTTTGACTGAGAAACACAATCAGATACACATTTGTTTTTACAAGTACAAAGCATAGATTGAAGGTAAAAAAGAACAGATGAAACACTGTTTAAGAGATAGCACATAAACACACACTGATAAAGGTAATAAACTGATCATTTAAAAAAAAGACTTTTACAGCTTTAACACACCACTGTACCTCAAAAGAGTCTGGTGTTTGGTACCCTAAGCCATCCTGCATGATCTAAGAATAAGATTCACTCACGGTTCGCCCTGTACCTGCTTGCAAGACTTTGTGAGACTCTTCTCAAAATCTGACTTTTTCTATATTTAAGTGCTATAATTGGGTCCCCATTGCTTCTTTAAACCTAGAAAATGTGATAGAGATTAACCCAGTAACTTAGTTTTGGTAAACTGTTCTCTGCAAGCATGTGGAAAAATAGGGCATTGTAATTTGGCTCCCCTTGTGATGTCAGAAGGGGATAATACTGCCCATTAATCTGCACTATCCAACCACGGCACTGCCATTTAGTGCAGAGATCAGCACATTTGCATTTAAAAGGACAAACCCAAAAATGGCACATTTTTGCCAACACCTACAAAGTAGCAATTTTAACATGTTATAATAAATTCTCTATATAATATTTTGAGCTAGAACTTCACATATGTACTCTGGGGACACCAAAGATTTATTTGACATCTTAAAAAAGTCTTGCGAAACAGTTCACATGCGGTCTGTTATACCTTAACCATCATGTACCTACAGATGAGAATTACAGAAGCCTTAGACCACAAACCAGTCTTTGACCGACTGATGGGTACAATATTCAGGCGGTATACCCTAAAAAATTTGTTCCTGACTTAAGTCAAATTCACTGTACAAGTCAAGTCAACTTCTATTCAATCTTGACTAGTGATGAGTTGCTGTAACATGAAGTAGTGGCGTCCACAACAGGGTTCAGATTAAGCCAGGACTAGGCCTTAGTTATATAAGGTCACTTAAAGGGATAGTTCGGCCAAAAATGACATTAAACCCATGATTTACTCAACCGCAAGCTGTCAGAGATGCATATGTCCATCATTTTTCAGACGAACACAATTGTCAGTTATTTTAGAAAATGCTTTAGACCTTCCAGTCGTTTACAGTAAAGTTACAGGGTCCAGATCCTTCAAATCCAAAAAAGTGCGTCCATCCTTCACAAAATAAATCCAAACGGCTCCAGGATGATAAACAAAGGTCTTCTGAGGGTAATCCGCGTGGTTTTGTTGTAGAAATGTAAAACTTTATAAACGAAAATAACTAGCTTCCAGTAACGCCACCATCTTAGACTCATTTATATTCAGGAGAGAGTATCAGCATAGTGTACACACTTTTCTTAGTGACATATGACAAATTCGGAGGGCGGGGGAACAGAGCAGGGGCAGAGAAACCTCCGTAAACTGCATACGCTCTCATCTTGACTGCGGACGCCACTAAGATGGCGGCGTTACTGGAAGCTAGTTATTTTCGTTAATAAAGTTTTAAATATGGATATTTCTACAACAACACCGCACGGATTACCCTCAAAAGGCCTTTGTTTATCATCCTGGAGCTGTTTGGATTTATTTTGTGAAGGATGGATGCACTTTTTTGGACTTGAAGGACGTGGACCCCGTAACTTTACATTTGATTAACTTACTTAAGCAGTTTTTACATGCCTAACAAGAAAACATTTCTGGTGTGAATCTTGATACAAAACAATGGCATTGATATACTGTGTTCTCTCATGGGACAGCTGATTATGGTTTTTTATTTTTAGCAATTTTCCCCCTTGAAGCTGTCACTGTCTGCCAAATTCACTCTCTTGCGTCTTCCTTTACGCTTTTTACGAGGCCCCAACGGTCCAAATATATCACATGAGGGATCGTAATTCCTGAGATGCCGAGATGTAACAGTCAACAAACTCTCTGCCAATAAAACATCTGTGCCAATTAAAATCACAAGTCAAATTTTGATCATCCCTGAACTTTCATTACATCCAGAAACATTCACTCAGTGTTTTCCTCCATGATAATATCTGTCTGTCTCTTCCGGATCTCAAAATCATTCAGTTGCTCTTCATGTCTGTGAATATCAATGTGTCTGGCAGAGCTCCATCAGACTGTTGGATAAAAGCGAACGCCAGCACTAATGCATGAGTCAAATTTAGTGCATTAAAGTCTATCATTTACCTTCTATCAATTAATATGATGAATAGCAGGCGTCATGTTAAACTAAACATGCAATGTCTATAAACCCAAATGAGCATTTCAGCATCTCTCTCTTTCTCTCTCTACACAAGGTCAGAAGCGTCCAGTGTGTCTCAGCTGGCCATGTGTCATTGATAACAGAGTTTTCATTTCTCTTGGATAAATCTGAAGGAATTGCTACTGTTCACCTGTCACACTTTCAGAAACATTTTAAAGGCAGGCAGGCGAGCGGGTATGCATTCCCATAAGTCTTCCTGCCTTTACATGATTTCTTTGTCAGCAGGTTGTCATATTATGTGGGTGGCCTGCTCATCTGCCTACCGAGTACTGTGACTGGATAAAAAAAATAAAATAAAATAATGTGATGAAATACGGCTGGGACATTTTGATAAATATGTATTATGGTGATATACGTGGGTAGAAAATTTGTCTAATTTATAAGAGTCATTAGGACAGAAAGAAAACAAATTTGAGCGTTTATAGATGAATCTGTCAACTGTCTTACGTTTCACAACATCCTCATAAAACTCAAGAGTGGTCGTATTGTTTAATTATATTTAATAATGCTAAAACAATCTTTAGTGTAGAATATTGGGCGGCCTAAAAACATGAGGATAAGATGAGCCTGTTTTATCTCCTGAATGGAAACGTCCCTGACATATTTATTGTAATGGAGGTAATTGAAAAGATTAAGTAAAATATTAGAGTTCAACGGCAAAGCAGCGCTCCGAGTGTGAGGCAGATTGAAATGAAGTCATTAGTGAGGAACTGATTTGCAATGAATATCGATGTGATGGCACTTCAGAATATGGAAAATTACACTAAACGTACAACATGAAGAATGGGATGCGTTTAACAAAATCAAAGCACTGAGAGAAAATTGAAATTAATAATTTAATGCATGTGACGTTCATAAAAAAATGAAAAGCCATCTGGTCTTTGCATTTTATATAAAGGACTGATGTGATATTCAAGAACAGTATAGTTAGGGGTGTTTGCACCTTATAGCTCAAGTGGTAAGCAATGCAAAAACCATGGGTTTGAGCTCCCTTGCCACACATAATGATAAAACGTGTAGCTAGTAATGCATTTTAAAGAGCACCTATGTTCCGATTGACGATTTTACATTTCCTTTGGTATGTAAGTGTGTATTAGTACATGTTAATGATATGCAAAAGGTACGAATCCCAATGTAAACGATGACACGAGTTAGCGTCTCCAACATAAATCTCTTTTCTTGGACTACAACAAACACACGGATTGTAGGCAACAGTTTACTTCCTGGGATTGATGATGTACTAAAGACCGACATTATCATAATTCCTCCCGCTTAGCATGTAAGTTAACTCCTGTTAGCATTGCATTGTGCGCAAATCTTTCAAACATGGTAAGGAGCGTCACATTTCTGGCTGACGTCAGAGGTATTCAGGCCAATCGCAACGTACCGATTAGCTGGCCAATCAGGGACACAGAACTCTTCAAATCTGTGTGTTTCAGGAAGACAGTGAAATCTGGAGCTACAAAAATTTACAGTATGTGGAAAATAATGATTTTTAACCATAAACCACGCAAACACATTGTATTATACCACAATACACAAAATAACATTGTTTTTTAGCAATGAAATAGGTGCTCTTTAAGTCGCTCTGGATTTATGCGTTTGGATGCTAAATGCGAAAATGTAATGTTTATTGATCAATAACGATAATTAGGGATGCCCTGAAAGAAAAATTCTTGGCCGATACCGAATAAAATAAAACACTCAGCTGAATGCTGAATACTGAACAACTGAGCATGTTTTTTTTTCTTCATTTTTCTAACTATTTTGCCAATTTTCTTACCACTGCATTTTCAGAATGTCACTTTACTCTATTTATTTCACATTTTATTTAATGATTTTTTTTACATTCCAGCAGACATTATAGGGCCTTTTTACACCTGGTCACTTCTCTGATTGGATAGCTATATTTATTGGTTTAAACTGTTACATTTACATTCAACCACATAAAAGAGTCTTGGCTAATCTTCTATTCCCGCACATTACAAATAATAATAATAATGAAAATGCATTTTATTTATAACGCACTTTACATATCGTCGTTGTCCGATGAAAACCATGTATGTCCATTTTGCCGATTTTTACATTTTTCGACGGATTGAATGTCCAGGTTCGTTTCTGTATACAGTATGCTTCACATATCTAAATGGCCAATGAAAAGTTGTGAAATCATGTCATCTGATTTTCACGTATATCCATTTGGTGTCAAAGCTGTCAATCACGCCGTGTATCTCCCGCCCTGTGGAAGCATCTCGCCGATCTCGTGAAGTTTCATCAAAGCTCACCACTGGATAGCCAAATAAACATAGCCTGGTGAGACAATGACTTTCCTTCATCGAGGTAAACGTTTCCCCCCTGACGCCAGACGTACGTCTAGGAGTGATTAAATTACGGTAGGACTGTGCAAACAAAGTATCTGTTTAGCATTACCATGTCAGTGTATTGATTCATTGTCCCTTCATAGTTTGCAAGAGACATTTAATAAATGTATAATTAATATTAAATAAACTAAGCGTATTTAATAAACTAAGACGTAGGCTATTTAATAAACTGAGTATTCATCTGTCAATATGAAACGCGACTTGGCCATTCTAATGAATGATCGGAAGAACGCATATCGACCACCGTTACTATAAAATATGCACGTATGTCCATTTAAACTCAATTTTGGTCAAATGTGGATTATATCATTACACTGGCAAGAATATGGTTACATCTAAAGATGCCGTACCAAGTATGACAACGCTACATTCAACTGCTTTTGATATACAGTGTTTTTTCCACTTCCTGAAAAGTAACCGTTTTGGACATACGTGAGTTTCATCGGGCAGCGACGATATTTAGTCAAACTTCTCAAAGTGCTACTTTACAATTTTAAAACAAATCAACAAAGAGAAAATTAAAAGGAACAGTATATAGTAAAATAAAAAATAAATACACATATATGCATAATACAATGTGAATCAAAGGCCCTTTTAAAAAGGGTAGGTTTTTAGGTCGCTTTTGAAGGCATTCACAGTCTGTGGTATACTCAAGTGGTCAGGGAGAGCATTCCATAATCTGGGAGCATCTGAGCAGAAAGCCCAATCTCCCATAGTACGAAGCTTGGCCCTAAGGGGGCTTAAGGAGACCCTCTGAAACACAACGGAGTGAGCGTGTAGAGGTTTTTGGAGTGAGAAGTTCCTTAATGTATAGAGGTGCGTCACCATAAATGCACTTGTAGGTGAGCAGAGTGACCTTGTACTCAATCCTAAATGAGACTGGAACCCAGTGAAGTGTTTCTGACGACTTTAAGCAGGGATCCCGATAAGAAGCGCATTGCAGTAGTCCAGCCTGGAGGAGACGAAGGCGTGGACAAGCTTTTCAGCATCTGCAAGAGTGAGTGTAGGGCGAAGTTTGGCGATATTTCTGAGGTGGAAGTAGGAAGTCTTACACAGATTAATGACATGAGCTTCGAAGGTCAGATAATTACACTATTCATTACTCTGCCTTACGAAACGACGCTTAAGCCCGGGGTACAGTCTGTTTTAAGTGCACACGAACGCACAGCCATATTTCTAGCTTTTACAAGAAAAGGCAGCACTTTATATATGTTGAGCACCGGACACACGTCTGCTTGGTCAGTCAGGGTAAAGCACAAGCAGAGGGAAAGATGACAGAGGAAAAAGCGGTCCACTAGGCTCCTGTCTAACAAAATGCTTTTATTAATAAATGTTTTATTTCTCGTTTAATATAACGTCGCTGCCCGATGAAACTCACGTATGTCCAAAACGGTTACTTTTCAGGAAGTGATAAAACACTGTATATCAAAAGCAGTTGAATGTAGCATTGTCATACTTGGTACGGCATCTTTACATGTAACCATATTCTTGCCAGTGTAATGATATAATCCACATTTGACCAAAATTGTAGTTTAAATGGACATACGTGCATATTTTACAGTAACGGTGGTCGATACGCGTTCTTCCGATCATTCGTATTGACAGATGAATACGCTCAGTTTATTAAATAGCCTACGTCTTAGTTAAATACGCTTAGTTTATTTAATATTAATTATACATTTATTAAATGTCTCTTGCAAACTATGAAGGGACAATGAATCAATAGACTGACATGGTAATGCTACACAGCAGGGGCGTCCATTTGTGTTGAAAAGTGGTGGGGACAAAATGTCAACAATGTCGACTGCACACATGTCCCTGCAACACCAGCTCAACCGAACAGTGCCAAAGCACCATACCGTAGAAAACAGCAGCGCGTTTTGTCAATGATTACAATGAATTTCATTACATATGTACAAGAAAACACACCATAAGCATACAACGCAACATATGGGACCCTGGACCACAAAACCAGTCTTAAACGCATCGCTTGATTTTTCAGAACATTTAACCACATGCTTTCAAAAAGTGGATGTGCATCCCCCGCGTCCCCAGTGTAAATAACACCTATGCTAGACAGATACTTTGTTTGCACAGTCCTAGCGTAATTTTGTCACTCCTAGACGTACGTCTGGCGTCAGGGGGGAAACGTTTACATCGATGAAGGAAAGTCATTGTCTCTGTTTATTCGGCTATCCAGTGTGCTGAGCTTCGATGAAACTTTACGAGACCGGCGAGATGCTTCCACAGGAAGGGAGATACACGGCGTGATTGACAGCTTTGACACCAAATGGATATATGTGATGACATGATTTGATTTCACAACTTTTCATTGGCCATTTAGGTATGTGAAGCATACTGTATACGGAAATGAACCTAGAAATTTAATCTGTCGAAAAATCTCAAAATCGGCAAAATGGACATATGTGGTTTTCATCGGACAGCGACGATAAGCATGTTTGTAATTGTAGGACGTTCTTCATTCTAGGAAGTTTTTATTACATACTACCTTCGCTCTTCATCATTCATCTTCTCATCTATAAACAGTTTCTCGCTCTCCATGCATGAGCATTCAGCAGACAAGTACCCAGAATCACCGCCAACCTCATTGCTTGATGAATTTATTCAATGTTTTCACTTGCTCTGGCCGAACGCCGAAAATTAGTTTTTGCTATTTACTAATAATTTTGGTTGCCGAACATTTACTGCATTCCTAATGCTCATACACTACTTACTTTAAATTGGAGTTTTCTCAAAAACCTTAACCCAAACTAAAATATAGTGATATTACTTTTAAACAGCATGATGTCCGCATAACCGGTTCATTATGTAAGGTCTCATATAGCATTTCTGTCACTAGATTAAAATCACACATTGCATCTTTAAGGTCACAAAACCCATGGTGGTTGTTTGTGATAGCCGAGAAGATCGAATCCAAATCATTGGTGTATCTCACTTCATTTCTCTCACAGCATATCCATTGATACAAATCAGAGATTATTTTGCGTGTCAAACTGACACCATGTTTTTCTCATCAAATCACAATTGGCGGCACACAGAGGCGACACAATGTCACCTAATTGTTCTGAAATCATCTCTGATTGTAACCTGATCTTTTTGTCTCGGGGAGCACAGCGGACTTCTGAAAAAGATGAAAAGCTCAAGGTTTTCAAAGCACAGCTGCAGCGAACTGCTTTACATGCGAACAGACCGCCTGAATGACTGCGGACAGAGACAGAAACTCGACCGGCTGAGCCTGCTGGCGACTCAATCAGATGGGTACAGTTTTTAGGAGAATGATGGGGTGAAAGAGCTCCACTGGACACCGGGTTAAATAAAACCAGGTGATGTCTGCCAACCCGAAATAATACATTTTTCATGAGCAACATGTCGACCTGAGCTTTGAGAGGATTCTGTGATGTTGCGAGCGAGTCAAGCCCACGCTGTTCACACTTTGTGTCTATATTGCAGAATGTTCATAGCAATCCTGATGGTCTGCAAGCAGACATTGTTTTCGGTTCAACAAGAAAGTACTTGCTTATAAGTTAACGTATCATATCAGGTTCAGCATGAATGATAAATGAATCAAGCTCACTTGGAAAACCTACAACTCCTTATACGATTTTTCATGCATCATTGAAATCAAATCCCTGTGGGAGAAGACAAATAATAAAGCAGAATGAAAGTCCTCCAGAGATCACTGGGTCATAAAGCAAACACAGCTGAGATTCACTGACACAGCAGACACTTATATAACATTATATAACATGACAGGAATGCTGAATTAAATAACTAAATTAAATAAAACATAATCCATTGACATTTATTTTACTTTTGGATAAAGCAACCATTAAATGTGTTGATTCCATTACCAGGGACTACACTGATCTTATCAAAGCGTCTGCCAAACGTGTTAAATGGAAATGTAATTCTCACAGCTTTACATCTGTCAATAATCTATAGCAGTGATGTCTCTTGTGGAGAGGAGAGTGACCTTCTGTTCTCGCTTGAAAGCTGACATTAATTATAAATGTTACAGACAATAATACTTTACTCAAGAAATCAAGTATTTATGTTTACAGGGAGTCCCCGTGGTTTACTTTCAAAGAGTCTATGGATCGATGTCTATCCAGATAATGTCTTCCCTATAATGGGCAGTAAAACCCAAAGCCAAGGTCTTCAAATACTCTCGGACATCACTGTAGATCATTCACACACACAGTCTGAGTTATTAAAAGGTCACTGTACACGGGTCTGGCGCTAGCACTTTTAGCATAGCTTAGCATAATTCAGTGAATCTGATTAGACCATTAGCATCGTGCTCAAAAATAACCAAAAAGTTTCAATATTTGTCTTATTTAAAACTTGACTCTTCTGTAGTTACATCGCGTACTAAGACCGACCCAAAATTAAAAGTTGTGATTTTCTAGGCCGATATGGCTAGGAACTATTCTCTCATTCTGGCGTAATAATCAAGGACTTTGCTGCTGTAACATGGCTGCAGGATGTGCAATGATATTGCGCATTGCTCAAAAATAGTCCCCTTGGTTTCTTTGAATAGCTGGGAACTATTTTCGGGCACTGCGTAATTTCATACTTTTGAGCGCGATGCTAATGGTCTAATCAGATTCAATGGATTGTGCTAAGCTATGCTAAAAGTGCTAGCGCCAGACCCGGAGATCGGCTGAATGGATTCAAAAACTTTAAAAATCAAATGTTTAACTCTAGGGAAGCTGGACAATAAGCGCATTTTCAAAAAAGTAGTGTGTGCCTTTAAATAATGATTTGAATTTTTTGCTAATTTTTACCGGATACAGACCTTTCGCGAGGAAACCCTGTTTACTTTCAGTTTACATAAAACAAGATGTTCATATGTCACGAGCACTCTTTAATTGAATAATTAGTAAATATGATGTCATATATGTTATTAAAAGACATATTTATGATTAATTTTGTGTAATAATAAACCATATCAAAATAATTTGAGGAATCCAGGTTACCATGTGTTTTAGTTTTGAGCGGTTGTTATCTGGGAATAAAAAACCTCCAAATGTCGCGATAGGCCAATCAGAATCAAGCATTCCAAGGAAACTTGATCTCACAAATTTTAGTGAAATAGTCACGCATTATTTTGCTCAGTTTCGCGTGACATTGTCACGTATTTCCACCATTTTACGTGCCGCTGCCACGACTTTCTTTTCCGTGACAGTTTCACGTATTGGTTACTCAACTGTTTTTCCTATTTTTAAACAATAGGTGTACCCCGCTTCAGTTTGGGGTTAGATTTGCTGTTTGCTGTCACTTAAAATATTGGTTTGTATTATTTTTTCATATGCTTTTTAAACCATTGTCACCTGACGTTAGGGTTAGAGTTGGGTTTGGGTAAGGATGCATTTTATGTAACAGAAAGTTGTTCTAATCCCAAACTGAAGCAACAATTGTAAGAAAATAGAAAAAACAACTGAGTAACCAATACGTGAAACTGTCACGGAAAAGAAAGTCGTGGCAGGGGCATGTAAAATGGTGGAAATATGTGACAGTGTCACGCAAAACTGAGCAAAATAATGGGTGACTATTTACATAATTTGTGAGATCAGGCTGTTCCAATGAGTACTATATTTCAGTCCCTCCAGTTTTTCGTTATTTCAAAAAAATTTTCACAAAAAAATCTAGAGGGACTGACATTTACCAAAATATGTGTTAGCCTTTACAACCAGTTTCTGATCTGAATTTCTGTTATTTGATATTCAAGGACCTTTCTCTGCAAAATGTTCAGGGCTAAACCTGCTTGAAACCGGCAGATTCAAGAGTGCAAGACCTTCAAACGTCACCAACTGTTTTAAATGGCCTTCCCCTCCCAGGAGATGTGCAATATCTAGTCTTCTCTACAATGCTAATACACTTAAAAAACAGTTGGGTTATTTTTAAACCATGTTGAGCAAATATTGGAGAGAACACAACGCTGGGTTAAAATTGACCAGATGCTGGGTTGTTTAACCCAACTGCTGGGTTATTATGACCAGTGTTGGGCAAGTTACTGAAAATTAGTAATTAGTTACAGTTACTAGTTACTTCTTTTAAAAGTAATTGAGTTACTCTACCAGTTATTGTATATCAAAAGTAATTAGTTACTAGGGAAAGTAACTTTTAAGTTACTTTTATGTCTGCTTTTTAAATGTAAATATGAACAGTACTGAACAGTCAAACATGATGGATGATGGATGGGCTATTTTACACGTAAGACTCTAATATATCACATACTGTAGGAGCCTATTTTGCTTTAGATTCAGCCGTTTAATATTTTTGTTAGAAATTATCTTAATATGTAAGCTTAGTTGATTTATGTATATCATTTAGACCATTTAGACAAATATTCTGTATGTTTACATTGAAAATATATAGTGTGTTAAAATTGTGTATTGTCTCTTTAAGAATTTGGAGACAATTGTGTCAACATGTCATATTTTCTAAAATAAATTATAATTTTTCTGATTCCATATTTATTTTAATAAGTCAGAAACGTCTCCGCTGTGTCCTGCTGACAGGCGCGGTGTGCGCGTGCAGCAGCTGACGCAAATTATGAGTCCTCCGAAGGTTAGACCGTCTCATTTCAGTTCTCTGCGCGAACTTCTGAGGCTTCCACCTTGAAAGACCGAGTGCTCACCTTTTTAGGTCGCATGCTTAGCAGGGCGCAGCCAGGGAATTGGGACACAGCTTGTGAAGCTTGCAGTGGTAGTGCGCTCTTTGGTCATATATTGTTTGTATATGTTTTCTGTTGGATTTAAATGATACACAGGATTAAAGGAAGATATTTAAGGTATGTCGTCCCGTTTAGATTTTTCATGTTCATTCTATATGCACTGTCAGCCATGATGAAGTTTAATGATTCATTGCGCCGCCCACCACGGTCATGCGACGTTAAATCAGAAATGTCTTGTATGTAAGTGTTATTTTTTTACAAAATAGAGTAACGCGAGAAACGAACTCATTTAAATTTCAGTAATTGTAATTGTGTTACTTGATTTAAAAAAATACTTTGTTACATGCTCATTACTGATAAAAGTAGTGGAATTACAAAGTAACGCGTTACTCCCATCACTGATTATGACCCATGGTTGCATAACAAAAAACCAAAATTGGGTCATTTTTAACCCGGCATGGAATCATTTTTAACCCTGCACGTGTTATGTCCAATATTTACCCAACATGGCTTAAAAATAATCCTGCCATTTTAAGAGTGCAATACAATGGCCTTTACGTTGTTTAAAAGTATTTTCATGAAAATAAGCACTCTCCTGCACTTTTAATGCATTTGCTAGTCACAACCGAAGGACTACAAACAAATTCTCCGGGAAATGGCATAAAGTTGTTGTTTTGCAGGTGTTTCAACATCAGGAAACGCACAAGAAAGCTACTTAAAGCTTAAAAAAACACACAACACAGATCTAAAGTCACTTCAGATAAAATCATAAGTAAACAAAAACAAATAAATGAATAATATACAGTATAGGCTACAAAAGTGAACATTGCATTACCTCATTGGGTTGAGCTTCGTCTCACACATATTCAGTAATAAAGAAAATCTTTATCCTGTGCATCCTACTGCAAAGTGTACATACTGCATAGTATGTTATTTTGAACACAGCCACTGCAGAGCAACGTTCATTAAGACTCATAGAGAGAGAGAAAGAACAAAATGAGAAAATGAACAAGATTAGTTAGTGGCATATAGACCGTGACCCTAAAATGTTTCCCTTTCCTAAATATGAAAGGCACGGCTCGGCACGGATCTCTGTGGCATTTGGGTGACATTTACAAGTGCAGCCCAGAGGAACGTGGCCCCTGTCCTTCTAATTTTGCAATTAACCGGGGTTTCATTTCTAAATTTCAAACAGAGCTCATAAGAGTGTAAACACCTGCGAAGGACCGCTAAAAATCACGACTTTATGTTAATATCCGCCTCGCAGCCGCTTGTCTGTTTGTAAAAATATCTCCTCATTAGGATGTATAGTGATGAGTTGTTTAATGTGGCTTGTTCTGCACTTTACATAGCCTAAATGACACATCACACCACACAGTTCAGTTTAGTGATGATAACACCACTTTAACCTGTTTTAAACATCATTAGCTAAAAAACTAAAAACAGACAAACGTCTGTGTATGTGGACAAGTCAAATGAAGTATGCTTTGCAAGGCCTTGCATTCGACTGTGCGTGTACATTCGCGTGTGCGTAAAAAATGGATTATACTCCAGGCTTCAGATGAAAAAAAATTTGGTTTGATAGATAGAAATATCAAAAACAATTTAAGGGGCTGTTTACTGTACACTTGGTATTAAGATGTGTTTTCATTGTTTGGATCACAAGTGGACGAGAGAGACACAACACGTTTACACCTGGTATTTAAATTCGTCTCTTTTGTCCACTTTCGACCGCTTCTGTGCTGAATACTGTGAGGGGGTGGTCAGCGGGAGTAATGATGAGTTTATATGGATGCAAACTAATATTATATCAGAGTCCACTGCTTATGTAGTAAGTAAACATGTTGCACAGTGTTTTTTATGTGTGTATGTTAGAGCTTTCTCTGAATTTTCACGCAATTGAAGAAATAAGATTGTGCAACTTTCACACGCTTGCAAAATGAAATTGCGGAGATCAGCCGCTTTAGTTTTTTATCAATGAAAGGCTTAAAATTGCGCCATTTACCGTGTGTTTGCGCCAGAAGTCAGAAAAAACGTAAAACATTGTGTTTAATACCTCAGATTAGTTAAAGGGGCGGAGAGAAGGCGGTCGCGTGTGGCTGTTCGAACACATTCAACCACATTTACACTACAAAAGCAATCCGGTCGAAAGGGGTTTCGACTACCTCTGAATGTGGTTGAAAGTGGTTGAAAGTGGACGAGCTCAAAACGTTTTGAACACCGTTTACACCTGGCATCAATGTCGTCCACTTGTGATCCGATCGATGCAAACGCATGTTAATGCCAAGTGTAAACAGCCCCTATTTTATGGTGTCTTTGATACACATGCTGCATGTAATTATTATAGTAATAACAGTTAATTATGCATAATTACATGCAACTAACCCTAAACCAAACCCTAATCCTAACCCCAACCCTATAGGAAGTACACATTGTCAATGATTATTACTTGGTCCTTAAATGTATAATTACACTCTAACAGTGATACTGTAAAAATAAAGTGTGACCGAAATATCTTGGCAAACAGTTTTGGACAAATAGCTAGCCAGGGATGTTGCCAAAAGAAATGTAATATGTATTATTTTGCTTGAAATCATTATTTTTCAAAAAATGTCCTACTAAATAGATCACTTTTCACAGTTAAACCAATTCCTTATGGATAACATTAAGCCCCGCCCAACACATGTCACATCACAGACCTAAAACACATTACAGCAGGCATTTAGGGCCGGTTTCCCGGACCAGGATTAGCTTAATCCAGGACTAGGCCTTAGTTTAATTAAGAAATATAACTAGTTTTAACAAACATGCCTTACTAAAAACATTACCTGTGTGCATTTTGAAGTAAAACAAAGGGCCCTGATGTATTTTAAGATCTGTAAGTGCAAGTTATTTTCAGTTTGGAGAGCTCTTAAAAGTGTTTAAGTCTAGGACTAGTCTAATCCCTGTCCGGGAAACCGCCCCTTAATGTTGACTTTTACAAACTAATGCACAAAATACAAAAGAATAGTCATAAACATACAAAGCATAAATGAAACATTAAAACAACATGTAAACATAAATTGTTTATTTAAAGCAACACTAAAGAGTTTTTGCTCTTTGCTCCCCCTACAGGTTGGAAGCGTAATTGTCCATTACAACTGTCGTAAATAATTTTGCCTACTGCAGCAAAGCTGGCTCTGATTGGATTGTAGGTCTGCAGGAAAGCAAGTTTTTGTAGCTTTCACTCGAACTACAGGACCGCGACCTGACGGTTGGAAATTTCTTTAGTGCTGTTTTTGCCGATAGGGGGCTGCAAAGTGAAAGTGAAAGTGCCGTTCACCCTGTTTCAAGTGGATGAACAACTGAAAAATTTTTGGAAACGTTATTTTAAGGTAAAAAAAACTTTTTAGTGTTGCTTTAACAAGAACATAAAAAGTAACCTGTAATTTTATGTTTCAAACAGAGATGGCGACAGAGAGGCAAAAGTTACAAATTGCAGCTTTAACATAAAATAATGTCTTTAAAAGCGAATGGTTTTCTCAATAAAAACACAAATCACTTGCAGTCATGGGCTTATAGACATCCAGATAAACAAGGATTTACGGAGTCCTCAGAAACAGGGTTTAAATGACCACCGAGAGACGCAGGAGAAACATGCATTACATGGGTTTCAGGGCGCTTTTAATCCATTACGTTCCCCTGAAGAGACATTCGGCAACAACACCATCAGCCCGTTGCTGTCAGGAGCACTGAGCCGCTGTAAATGAGCAGTAAAACCGGCCGGCAGCAGCCGTCGTAACACCTGGCAGTTACTGTCAGCGCTGTGAAACTCCAGTGACCCGCGGACAGCAGGAACACAGACGGCTGTGAGTTTGCTCATTTGGACAGAATGAGCCCACGGCTATGCGGTGTTGTTCACTGTCTGTTTGTGAGACAAAAACTTCATCCATGAGTTTGTTGGGCTGAGGAAAGTTGTTACACCGCATGGATTCTTTATAGGATTTTAGTAACCGCAGTTCCCACAGCAATTATTTTTTTTAAATATAAAGGTTCCTGAAACGGTTTTTGTCAGGCTGTATGGTTCCATTAAGAACCTTTAATATCTACAGTACAGCACCTTTCTGCTGCAAATGTAGTGGAAAACTATGAAAAGGTAAGAAATTGAATGGCTCTTTGAGGAACCGAAATTGTTCTATGTAATTGCTCAAAGAACCTTTTTTCCGTTACACAGTGCTAATACAAACTACCAGACCTTCGCAATATTGTATCAACTAAAAACATCCTATACAAATATCCTGGCAAAAACAAACCATCATTTTGTAGATGCCAGAGCAAGTAAAAGAGAAACTATATACACGCTCAGAAAAAAGGTACAAGTACACTTTTGTACCTAAAAGGTACATATTGGTTCCTCAAAGGTAGGACCGAGGGGTAACCTTCCGATCTCTAAAGAAGCCAATACGGAAGTGATTAAAACTGCAATTCATCGACTGGCCGCTAGAGGCTCCAAAAGGGAGTCAATTCCCATAGACCTCCATGTTAAAATGCCCAACTTTATACCAGGAAATAATATGTTTACAACCTGGTACAAAAAGTGATTTTGGTCTTTTTAGCCAATTTTGACCTTCATGACAACTGTTTGGGGGGTGAATATTTTTGTAACTCATCCGTTTAAATTATATTAAGCCTTAAATTTCTGCATAATTAAGGGCGTGGCCACTTGAGTGATGGTTGCCACTGCTGTCACTAGAATCGAGCTAGGGGGTGTAGTTTCAGAAACCAGCCACCTCAGCTTTCCCCACACCCCGCCTCTTTACCCATTTACAGTTTATCGTGGGTGATGCGCAGTGACGCACTGCCAAGATGGCGACGGCAGGCCTTGCCAACTCTTGGCTTCAAAAAAGCTCTTCACAAACCTATGGGTGACATTCCGTATTTTTTACAGTCTATGATTAGGACCTTTTAAAAAGGTACCATCCCAGTGACAACTTTTGAACTTTTTTTCTGAGGGTGTACTTTCTGAATGATTGACATATTCATGTACCATCAATAGTAGAATACCATCGTTTATACCACGGGTCTGTTGAATGCTGTATTCTGATTGGTTGAGAAATGTTCCATGGGTGTTGATTATTTTTCTGTAAACCGCACACCTAACTTGTCAAATGTCTTAAAAATACCCCTCGTTCCCCTCGGAATGTCTGTTCCCCCTCCTGTCGATAAAGCATTTCTGCTGTGCATGCGCAGGCACCTAAGAAAAGCTGCGTGTTTTTAAATTGATTTTAATTTTTTTGTATTGTATAGCATATGTACAGAGTTTGTACAAACCAGTACACCTCACAACAATTAAAACGATAAAATAAATATTAAGAAAAAACAGCTAGGTGTACAAAAAGCAAGAAGGGGAACAGACATTCCGAGGGTAACAGGATCGGCTGCTACACCAGCCGCGCGCCAGATGTATCTTCCACTTTCTCACTGAGTTTACTGGTATTTTCATACTGATGTGTGAAAAGACAGAACGTCACTGCATGTGTGAACAGCACATTTTTGTATTTACTGGTAAATTCATTCTGGTAAATTCATTGTAAATTGTGTGAAGGAGACTAATGACACACATACATTTATCAAATATTTTGTGACAATAACACAACTTGCCGTGAGGGTAGAATACAAAAGGGTGTTTCGTATTGATGGCATAGAGCAGGGTTTAACAAACTAGGGTTCAGAATTCCTGGTGGTTCACCGGGGATTTGCAGGGGGTTCATTAGTTGATGAAAAACCTTAATCAATGACAATTAAATCATAAGATGTAAATGAACTAATATAAATAAAAATCTAAAAATTGAATGTTAGGTGACCATTACACAAAATATCAAAAAAGGAACAACTAATCAAAAAGAACAGATGCTGTATGGTTAATGTAAAAATTACCAGATAAAAGTCATGTTTATGTCAAAAACTACTGATAGAACTTTAAAGCGGAGGAAATGTGAATGTTTTTGAAGTTAAACATGCAAATTATCGCATACAATTATTGAAATATTAACTCAGAATCTCAGGGGGTACTTTAACCGCGTCTATCACGCCTAGTTTGCCGCTTGAACAGTTTGAGTTTACTGGTTTAATTCACGTGTGAAATTCTAGTCATCGAGAAGTTCGCATCATGGGAGGGGCTTCTGCGACTCCACTCGCTTTCTCGTAATCACGTCACTACTAGTGCAAGCTCCTGATTGGTTAATGCGCCGCGGTTTTCCACCAAAGTTCAAAATGTTCAACTCGCGCGTTTGCCACGACAACGCTTAATTCGTGCCATTGAGCTAACGCGCCGCACTAAATGCCTCATTCACGCCGGAAGACCTCCAGACGCGTGTCAATTGCTGTATATCCAGTAATGTATTTAATCAATATAAAAATCTCATTAAAGTTTAATGTGATTAAAGTTTAATATTTATACATCAAGATGAACTTAACATTGAAATCACTCACGCTTGACGTCTCTATCGCGGCTGGTGTGAACTTAGCATAAGAAAAAAATTTGGTCAAGAGGGTTTGGCTGACAAAATAGTTTGAAAACCCCTGCCATAGAGGAACCATTTAATTCTCCAAAGAACAACTGAAGTTTTTACCGTTTTGAAAACCTTTACCATTATAAAAGCCTTTATTAAAACGTTTTCTTTATAGTCTTGTTATTAATGGTTGCATTAATGTTATATTATGGTCTTAAAGGTTATATATTAAAGGTTATCTATGGAATTGTGCACCCTGACAAAGACCACTTTTATATCCTTTATATGTAAAGGCGCTCTAAGCGAATCTGTGTGACGCTACTTTTTGTTGATGTTTGAACTGTTTTCAAACAAACGGAGTGTAGCTAACTCCTCCCCATCCCTTCCGTGCTTTCATGAATGCGCCTAACCCCCAAATCCTTCTTGGTGTTTATTGGCTGGAACACTTTCTTATCGTTTCTGATGGTAGGTTTGGCCACTTTGTTTTTATTGCAGTTTGTGAAGCCTGGGCTGTCTACAGAGATCGCGTTTTTTACAGTTTGATCAGCGGACAGGCAGCAAACAGATAGTGAGGAGATGTTTGCTGTATGTAACAAAAAAGGTTTATGGTCTAAAACGCGTGAATTCGCTTAGAGCACCTTTAAGAATGGAAGAAAGAGCAAAAAAAATACTGCAATGTGTCCCGTCCATGTGGAGGGGGTTACAGAGAAATGAACTGTGAAGCCAAAACCTCCAAGCAATTCTTGACTTTCACATGACCCACAATCTTTTCATAGTCAGCACCACATAAGCCATAAGAAATCATCTCAGTGATTAACGGATGATGGAACGATGAAGAACCCAGGATGATGTGGAATACGAGAACCCCTGGAGCAAAGTGTGACATAAACCAAAACAGTGAAATCTAGATAAACTCAGTGGGTGTGGACCTAAATATCCAAAGAACGATGCCAACAATGCAAATGGAAAAGTTTTAAGGCAATAGGCAGAAGTTACCATAAACCCTATTTAGCTGTGGAGCACAAAGCTGTCAGAGTCGATTAATTCAGCTTGCGTGGAGAATCCACAACCCTGCCACGCTAAAACAAGAACACAGGCGCATACGGCTCTCCGGGGAACAAACTAAAGCACCTTTTAGAATACAAAACAACCCACACAGACCCACAGCAAACACTCAGGCTTGTGAGGTTGATTTCCTCCGATATTTTACAGCTGGCAAAATCACCAAAAGCTAAATGGAGATGTCGCCCTTTCAAAAGAAAACATCAGACATCAATAGCGGTGGTAAAAGCTTTCGGGTTTTGTTTCAGATGTAGTTTATATTTTGTGGCGCTTTGATCGTCATAAATAGCTCATGAAACCCAGAGAAGAAATTGTTTACGGACATGCGGTACATAGACCCAGAGGTCAGAACACAGATCTACACTGATTATCTGTTCGGCTCACTGTGACATACTGAATGTGACAGAAAACATATGCAGTTACCAGGTTGATATTTTAATTTCTTGATGTAAAGATAAAGCACGACTGTATATTGCAATATTTTTTAATTCTCCCTTTGGTTCGGTTCGTTTAGGCATATGTTAACACGGCAATACGCACCAAGACCTCTTGAACGAGGTGATCTCGGCCTGATTGCATAGCAACATTGGAGCGGTTCGATATAAGTGTGAAAGCAATCCGACCCAATGGACCAATAAAGATGCTATCTTATTGCTTTTTTAACCATGAACATACCTGATAACTCTTTGGTAATGAATTCTGGTGAGCACGTCAACGCCATTCAAATCCAATGTGCACCTGTTCCTTATAAAATGTCTTCTAGGAGATACAAGCAATTCTAAGCAATCCTCTAAAGGCCACCTAAATTTACTGTAAATATTGCAATACATTAATGCTGTCAACTTCATAAGGCTCAATAATTTTACGTTAGGTTAGAGCAGGTAAAAAAATGCACAACATACTTGCATAACAATGTACAAAATGCATAACAATACATGTGCTCAAGACTTTACCGCTCAGAATGACTCCTAGAAATATAATTATTATATACATTATAATACCCATACAACTTATTCAACACAGTTAAAGCAGTAGAAACAAAACTGTACCCTTTTGTTTTGCACCTTGTGACTAAAAACCCATTTTGCAATTATGAATGTTTCTGGTTTTTAAAAGAATACTTCCCCTAATGCTACGTACACACCAAACACGGGGTATCGCGTTACTCGCTTTAGATTACTCGCGGGATTTAACTTCGTGTCATGTTAATTTTTCATTCAAGTTGAATATTTTCAACTTGGGCGAAGACGCATTTGAGAAGAAAAGCGTGTTTTCGCGGCAAACGCGCCGCCCATACCATGTCATTCGCATCGCCCCACGCGAGGATGTATCTGATCGTGTCTTTGCATTGACTTTGTATGTAATCTACTCGGGCAAATCGTTTAACTCGCGTGTGGTCGCGACTTTAAATGTTTTAGCAAATCTGTATGACTTGAATTTGGTGAATGGTGATTGCTCAGTTGTGGCTGCTAGTTGTGGGGTATTTTTCACAAAACACCTGGCAACCCTGCATTCTGGTAAAATGTTTACATAATAATCAACCATCAATGGGGCTCTTTTTTTGTGCATGGCACGTCATTCTCAGCGAGTATGGTTTGATTTGGGTTTAGTGTTTATATGATGAATTCCAGGTTTGTTTTTATTGGTTTGTCTTGCTCGGCCTAGCAGGAAATTTATTTTTAAGTGGAACAGGCATCAGGTCCTAAACCTTAGTGAAAGCAGGAGTTATCTGCATTTGAATGAGGGCTTAAGTGAATATTTTTCTTTCTCTTTAAACCCTTGAAGGACATTTTACTGAGATGAGTGGATTGATCCAGAAAAGCAGGATACTTTCTTACCTGCATCCAGGTAAACCATCAACTACCTGAGCAACTGGGTTCATGACATCCAAATGTATTTACATTTACAATACATCAAGTAAGGTACATGAGTAAATATACTTACTTAACTTTTCTTTAACTCAAGTATGAATTTTGGGTGTTTTATATTCAAAAGGAACAGATGAAGATGATGCTGCTATTCTCATAATAATGAATAAAGCTGATGAAACATCTTTCGTTTTCAGATGACATCATCAAGCACTCATCTAAACTAAACATCAATTATACAGAGAAAATATAACATCTAAACCTTCTTCTGAAGGACCACTGGTTATCATCAGTAAGATTGTTACTGTATCTTTGATGTCATCCATGTCAAGCTATAGCTCACAGTATCTCCTTTCAGTGTGGTTAATAATGAAATCTTTGAGCTCATAATCTATCAGTGTCTCTCTCTCTCTCTCTCTCTATGGCACTTAGCATTCATTAAAAAATTCAATCAAACACAGTTTAAAAAAAACTTGCATTTGAATGAAATGTAAAACTTTTTTTTAAATAAAGCCACTTTTGCAGTTGGAAACTAATAAGTTGAGGTAAATCTCAAAGATCTACAGTCCTTTTTCAAATCGTCTTTTCTTTCAGGATGAAATATAACCTGGACATATTATTGCGAAATTCAACTGCCCACCGCTGGCAAACACAAATACTACACAGATACCAAAAGTGTGCATTGATACTGTTTGAGAGAAACCCCTTTATTTAAAACTGTCAAATCTACTGCTCACTCTCCATCTGTCCATCAGAAAACTCTGACACAAAGCACTGTGGTGATCAAAGACGTCCTCTGGTCAGGGGATGAGTCTTTAAAGAACGAGAATTCTCAGAACAGATTAATTATAACGGCAGACTCTTCATTACTGCTCTTCATCACTCTCATCACTTCTTTCATCTGTCACACTGAGAATCCGTCATACAGCAAACCTCCTGTTTTTATCAAAGATGGGACATACTCAGAGCTACAACAGAGATGAAACATGTCAATGCCAACATCAATAAAAAGACAGACATATTGATCAATAGAGTGATAGACAGACAGACAGAGAAATAGAAAGACAGAGAGACAGACAGACATTTGACTGACTGACTGACTGACTAACTGACTGATAGATATATAGAAAGACAGAAAGACAAATTGATTGATTGATTGATTGACAGGCAGACTAATCGATATGCAGAAAGGTTGATCAATAGATAGACAGACAGACAGTCAGAGAGAGAGAGAGAGAGAGAGACAGAAAGATACAGATAGAAAGACAGATGGAAAGAGAGACAGACAGACAGATTGATTGATAAAGAGACAGATAGATTGATCGATAAAGAGACAGACAGACAGACAGATATAGAGACAGAGACAAATACAGATTGATTGATTGATAGACAGACAGACAGATGGAAAGACAGACAGATACAGATAGAAAAACAGATAGAGAGACCGAAAGATTGATCGATAAAGAGACAGATAGATTGATCAATAGACAGATAGATAGACAGGCAGACAGATAAAAAGACAGGTTAATTGATAGCCAGACAGACAGATATAGAAACAGAAACAAAGACAGATTGATTGATTGACAGACAGACAGACAGATAGAAAGACAAAGACAAGGACATACTGATCGACAGACAGACAGATAGATAGGCAGACAAATAGAAAGACATATAGATATAGAGACAAAGACAGATTGATGAATAGACAGAAAGACAGATCTAGAGACAGAGACACAGATAGATTGATCAACAGACAGACAGACAGATACAGAGACACAGACAGATTGATCGATAGACAGACAGACAGAGAGATAAACAGATCAAAGACAGATACATATTAATTGACAGACAGACAGATCTAGAGACAGAGACACAGACAGATTGATCGACAGACAGATACAGAGACACAGACAGATTGATCGATAGACAGACAGACAGATACAGAGACACAGACAGGTTAATTGATAGCCAGACAGACAGATACAGAGATACAGACAGATTGATTGATTGATAGACAGACAGACAGACAGATACAGAGACACAGACAGATTGATCGATAGACAGACAGACAGATACAGAGACACAGACAGGTTAATTGATAGCCAGACAGACAGATACAGAGATACAGACAGATTGATTGATTGATAGACAGACAGACAGACAGACAGATACAGAGACACAGACAGGTTAATTGATAGCCAGACAGACAGATACAGAGATACAGACAGATTGATTGATAGACAGACAGACATAGAGACAGAGAGATAGACATATCAAAGACAGAGACAAAGACATATTGATTGACAGACAGACAGACAGACATAGAGACACAGACAGATTGATCGATAGACAGACAGGGAGATAGACGGATCAAAGACAGAGACATATTAATTGACAGACAGACAGACAGACAGACATAGAGACAGAGACACAGACAGATTGATTGATAGACAGACAGACAGAGAGATAGACAGATCAAAGACAGAAACATATTGATTGACAGACAGACAGACATAGAGACAAAGACAGATTGATGGACAGACCGACAGACAAACAGATAGTTGGACAGATAGACAGAGACTGACAGACAGATAGAAAGACAGATAGAGAGACAGACAGACAGACAGATTGATTGATAGAGAGAGAGACAGACAGACTGATAGATAGACTGACAGATAGAGAGACAGACAAACAGACAGGCAGATTGATTGATAGAGAGACAGACAGACTGATAGATAGACTGACAGACAAACAGACAGGCAAATTGATTGATAGAGAGACAGACAGACAGACTGATAGATAGACTGACAGAGAGACAGACAGACAAACAGACAGGCAAATTGATTGATAGAGAGACAGACAGACAGACTGATAGATAGACTGACAGAGAGACAGACAGACAAACAAACAGACAGGCAGATTGATCAACAGACAGACAGACAGGCAGGTAGACAGAGAGAGACAGACAGACAAACAGACATAGATGAAGATGGATAGATAGAGAGAGACTGACAGATAGATATACAGGCAGACAGATAGAGAGACAGTCAGAAAGAGAGCTTAAAAAGAAAAAATGGCAACATCATCAAGATGGATAGATGGATAGACAGACAGATTTCATTCAAATAACCCGTCTCTAAATTCCAGGCAAAGTCTATCAAAGTAATCTTTCAAAAAAAAGCTAGTCTCAGTTAAATTTCAAAAAGCAAACTAATTTAAGACATAATGCTTTAAGACATATTTGCATAACAGTAGGAGTCTGACATTTTGTAAGCAATATGAATATAAACATCTCAAACAAACCCTTAAACTGCTGTCCTGTCTCTGATGAAATCACATCAAATCTAATCTGAATGATTATGGTAATCTGTCTTCTCTTTTAGATCCACTTGCCTTTCTCTAATTACTCTAAGTACTTATTATATCCATCATACAGTATTGACCAATCAATACACATTCAGAAAGGCCATTGACAAACTAAATTATCAAATGGAAAAGTAAATTAGGCAGGATATATTTCTTTAAAAGCCACAATAAAGAGAAGATAGTAGTCCAGCACCATTTGTCTTTGTCAATCGGTTCAGTAAGAGGATGCTTGAGGACGGTGGCGGTCTGGCTCAACACTCGGGCTGGCAGTCAGCCGATGTTGGAGGCGCGAGGGACCTCAGCCCTCGACAGGCTTCCTCCAAACCTCCTGATTCACCGGAGGGAAGCCCAGAGACTTCCTGACCAGGAATGTAACGTGTCTGCCGAAGCAGAGCAGCACCAGCCGGGTCGTTTGGGACAGTTGCCAAAGGGAAGTGCCCCGGGTACAAGCAGCCCACTGCCGAACAACAGCCCCCAGAGACCCAGAGAGAGTCCAACTGCACAGGATAAACCACACGTTGGGTGCGATGCAACCATATTTAGAAACACATTTGCGCAGATTTTCTTATTTCCTGTGAAAATAATTGCCAAACCAAATATGGGAATAATTTGTACAACAAAATGATGGACTATGATATTTCAGAGATGTTCATAATGAATCTCTTTCAATTACTTTCAACCTTCTCTTTGAAAATTCAATTAGGAAAGATAAATGATCTAGCTCTGTTAACTTAGATCAAAGGAGCAATGGCAACTCTATTAAAATACTACTAAAAGAACAGTTTGCTAAAAAAATAGTTATTTCTATTTCATTGATTTACTTATAAAGCATTTTGTCTGTAATATTTTCACGTAAAGCCCCAACTTTTGCCTCTATATCACAATCTCAGTTTAAAACATAAAATTGCAGGTTACCTTTCAAACGTATTTTAACGTATGTTAAAGTCAAAGGTACGGAAGCCAAGAGAGGACATGCACTATTATTATTTTTGCTCGCTTGTTTTCTCGTGATCACGACTTAATTTCTTGTTATCTCGAGATAACAAAAGTTTTCTCGTGATCTCAAAATTACAAAAGTTGTTTTCTCATGATCACGACTTCATTTTCTCATGATCTCGAGAAAACAAAAGTTGTTTTCTCGTTATCCTGACATGATAATCCAAATTTCATAATGTAATTTCCTGTCCATAATATTTTGTGTATTTTGAAGTGGACTGCTAATGCATACGTTGGGGTCTTAGCCGTTACCACACGTGTAGCTAATGTGTAGCCGACTTAATAAATAAATAAAGTTGGACGGTTCATGTTCGTGAATTTAGGGACCATCTCTAAAGTAATTCTCTACACGTTTCTATCTTCAATAGTATTTAACAGTGTATTTAAATAAATATCAAAAATCTAAAAAGTGTGCATTATAGCCATAAACACGTTGCTTTTGTGACTGTTTGTTGACTTTAAAGGACAAAATTAGTATTTTACACTTAAAGCCCTGTTTTCAGATTGTTTATGATGAAATAGAACGGTTTTGACTGAAATTTGGACATATGATGCTCGCCGAGAATTTTCGGGTGTTTCTTGTGTCGCCTCTCACCTCTGCAGTGGCTGTGTAGGTGCACTGGAACAATCCTTCCTAAAATACATTAAACTTTCGTTTACAAAGACGTGAAACTTACTGAGTGGTCAGGGGTCTTCACTGATATGCTCACACAAAAATCGCTGCAAAATATGCTTTCCAACAGGTGTTTTAGCATTCGTTGTTAACTTGTGGACCTATTTTTCCAAAAGCCTCACATCCGTATATTCTTCCGTTGAGAGCTTGAATAATAGACACTCCAGCCCAGTTGGTGGCGATAATCCGTCTTTGCCAATTGCAAGAATACAAACAACGTTCCCTGCACGGAGTAATACAGTACCTCACAGCACATCTAATACAAGTCAAAGGAGTTGGACAAAAACTACGATAAAACCTGTTGGAAAGCATCTTTTGCAGCGATTTTTGTGTGGGCAGTGAACAGCCCTGACCACTCGATGAGTTTCACGTCTTTGTAAACGAAAGTTTAATGCATTTTAGGAAGGATTGTTCCTGTGCACCTATACAGCCATTATAGAGGTGGGAGGTGACACAACAAACACCCGAAAAATCTCGGGGCAGCGACATATTTCAGTCAAAACTGTTCTATTTCATCATAATCACTCTGAAAACAGGGCTTTAAGTGTAAAATACCGCACTTGTCCTTTAAGTCATTCCATTTAAATGCTGTTAAAAGTAGAAACGTGTATATTATTGAGTAACTTAAAGACGGTCCCTAAATTCACCACAGTGAAATTGTAAATATTGACATCTATTTGAGCTTGAGCGAATCTCTGATCCAAGTATTTAGCAAAATATGCTTTTGCTGTTTACAAACACGTTCTATCGAGTACACGTAAGCTTTAATCACATCTCAAGAATACAACTTTTGTTATCTCGTGATAACGAGAAATTAAGCAAGCAAAAATAATAGTAGTGCATGGCCTTTCTCGCCTTCCGTACAAAGGACATAAAACGGCCATTTCACAAAAAATCGGACATAGCAGCTTAATTTATACACTGTTGTTATAATATAATCGTTACAAATGGCGGTAAGGAGAATATTTCAAACACTGGTTGTCGGATGCCGACTGCCATCTTTATTTATCTAGGGCTTTGATTGCTAAGATACTTCTGCTTTGTTTATCAGTCGTTGTACGATGTGCTGGTTAGTTGTTGTGACTTTTGTCCCGCTCCTCCACTGTGATTGGACGGCCGAGTGAGAGTGACATTGATAGGCTGAGCTTTTCACCTAAAGTTAAATAATTTTAAACTCTTTAGCGCTGAGCACGGAAAAACCCGGAAAAAGCAAATTTTTGAAAGAGCATGTGCATCCATTGGAAACCATTGAAAACATACGTCGGCTGCTGGTGTGCACGCCCACTTAATGATATCATTTATGTAATTTTTTATAATTCCTACCGTAAAATAATTAATGCTGTATAATAAACTGTTGTATAATCCAATATACCTAAATTCGACAAAAAGCTACCGATGCTACAAAGTTTTTTTTT
Source organism: Misgurnus anguillicaudatus (assembly GCF_027580225.2). NCBI lineage: Eukaryota > Metazoa > Chordata > Actinopteri > Cypriniformes > Cobitidae > Misgurnus > Misgurnus anguillicaudatus. The sequence goes on from NC_073337.2 coordinate 8,049,967, forward strand.
TTAATTCGCGCAGTTTTTTTCTTCTTGTTTTTATCAACGTTTAAAGGATTCTGCCGGCATTTCTGAATGGCCTGAGGCTGGGATTAAGTGGATTTTTAGCCGTTTTAGCATCTGAGCTTCTAAGTTCCTTAATTTGTCATTCATACAGCATTCTCAATACAATCTTGGAAAATTAGTCATTATTTTTGGAGCACCTTTATAAACACTGGTTACACCTCCTGCTTTGATTCTGTTTCTCTTTTAAATGAAAACATTGAATTCAAAGATGGGGAATGTTGTGCTGAAAGGTGAGATGACAGTAGATAAAAACTGATGTTGACGCTGGTAACATATTTTGAAGCACTGAAGGGACGGAAAGCAAAAACGTCAAGATATGACGGATACGAAGGTAAGCCCACTAAAAAAACAATCAATACGGCAACCACTTCACCTGTCCTACGCCTATCACAGATAAGATTGCTTCCATATCTGCCAGACTTATTTAATGTTGTAGACTTCAAATTATATTACATTTTCCCTGCACATTTCTATAAGTCTGCACATTCCCGCTACCTTTTTTTCAGCTCTCAACATGGCACAACTTTTAAAGAAGTGTCAACAGTGATAAAAGCAAAGTTGCTTGCATATCCACAAATACACAAACGTCGGATGCATCCAACACACAAAACGCACACAAAAATATGCAAAAAATAGGGAAAACTTCAAAGAACGTGTTTGAACTTTAAAAGGATGCATTTTATTTACAGCCAGAGCTGTCGCTTTTAATACAAACACTGATATTTTGATTTCGACTGCATTCAGTCGGTCAAACAGTGGCATCTTAGGTAAGCCTTCAAACAAATGCATTACATTTTTTTGCTATAGCCCACATGATGAAGGTTCACACCAGGAATAAATTGGGGTTGTTAAACAATGGTGAACTGTGCTAGCTTTTACTTTAATTCCCTTTTGTGTTTGCTGGTACATTTTTTCTTCATCTTTGTGGACAAACTGCTTTAGAGAAACAGACAGCAAGTCTTCAGCCCCAGCATTACACATGCATTCTCACACACACAATACACAATTCAGGATGCCGACAGGGGTCTTTTCCCATTAGCCCCTGTATTTAATGGCCAATTACTGTAGTCAGCAGACAGAGAAAGATTCAACACCTACACCCTGTGGGATATATTGGAAGAGACTCATTTTTGAAGCATTATGCTCTTTAAACTCTCTCTCTCTCTCTTTCCCGTGATTCCTCCTCGGCTCCCAATCTTCGCCCGTGGCACTTTGAGATCCCCCTCTCTTTCTCTCTCCCTATGAGCACTGCTTTACCTTTGAAGGTCAGAAGATGCAAATGCAGAACCACACGCTATGCAAGATGCACAGGAGTCAAATGCTTAAGTTTCTTTATGGAAGGAACCTTATTCCAGAACATTTAAACGGAACATGTTATTATGTTCGAAAACATATAATCATAACAAAAGGGTCTTACATTTTTAAAGGGGTCATATGCTGTTGCTAAAAAGAACATTATTTTGTGTATTTGGTGTAATGCAATGTGGTTTAACTCATTCCTCGACAGCCATTTTTTTGTGATTTTCACAAAAGTTTTACAAAATGCCTTCCAGGAAATTTTTCTTCTAAAAATATATAAACATACAAATATATCAAATGAAAGAACAGACGCTCTGCTTACAAACAAACAAAACGGAAACAAACTTTTCTTCTTATCTATATTGTTTTCTCTGCTTATAGACGGTTTCAGCAGTGACAACATAAACAAGCGGCTTTTGTGGAACACACGTAACTTTACACTGCAAGAAATGACTTTCTTACTTGTTATTTTTGTCTTGTTTTCAGTGGAAATATCTAGGAATTCTTAAATCAAGATGTATTTATGAGCAAAATGACCTAAGAAAATAATACTAGTTTTAAGACAAAAAATATACAATTTAAGTGAATTTGTGCTTAAAACAAGCAAAAATATCTGCCAATGGAGTGAGAAAATTTTACTTGAATTAAGTGTTTCAGAAAAAAGAAATCTTATTTCACCATTTTTTTTCTCACCCCATTGACAGATAATTTTGCTTGTTTTAAGGACAATTTCACTTAAATTGTATATTATTTATTCTTAAAACTAGACTTATTTACTTAGGTCATTTTGCTCATCAAGAAAAAGCATCTTAATTTAAGAATTTTTAGATATTTCTACTGAAAACAAGACAAAAATACTAAATAAGAAGGTCATTTTTTGCAGTGCAGGTAAACTTCACTAAGAATAAATAACAACAAAGTCCTTCAAAAGTAGTTTATTTATATAACAAGCAAAATAAACAACACGTAGATTAGATAGGAAACCAAAACATTTGTTATTTTCGACGAGGTATTTGTTCAACAGTTCAGTTTAGCAACTAGTCAGTCCTTCCAGAAAAACGTGGTGTTTTTTTGTGATTGTTGCGGGCAAAAATCCTTGATCTTGCGACACGTTTTCTTGAAAAATGTGATGCAATATGCGGGATATTTACGCAATTTTATGCCATAAAATTGCTGGAACTTGCAAAAATTGCGGGAACTTGCAAAAATTTCGGGAACTTGCAAAACCTGCAGTTTGCAGCTTTTTCAGCTTTTTATTGATGTTCACGTGGCGTAATTACGTCACTTCATAACGTTCCCATGGCAACAGGAGACACGGCTGCGCTTGTGTGAAGTAAATGCAACATTTTTCAACTTTCTGCTAAGATATATGTGACTTTTTAGCTGCGTTACATTTGGCATTAACATGTGACCTGTTTCCGGATGTTGTCCACATACACATTAAAAAGACAAGTGTAAACGCGTTTGTGATCGAAAAGTTATCCGATCTGTTATCCAATCTATGTAAACGCAATCCAGCCCTAGTATCTGCATTTACATGCCAACATCACACAAATCCCCACCCACTATTATCTCCTCTTACTGACAGCTGTCAAAAATAAAGGACGTTAGGTCATGAAGCGCAGATGAGTGACGCACAAATTCATTTTTTTAGCAATGCGAGCTAAGCTTGAAAGTATCTTGAAATAAATCGATATACAAAAGCATGTTAACACTGCTGACTGTATTTAAGTTATTGGTATACGTTTAATATGTTCCAACTATTCATGTAGAGATTTAATTGATCGTTTTGATGTTTGAGTTTCCATGGTGACATATCAAGGACATTACGTGAATGTTGCGTTTCTTTCTGGTCAGTCGGCTGTTTCTCTCCATTTAACACATTTTAAGTTACTTGAAAACACGTACAAACCATAATAACATTAACCAAATAAATTTTTTGGTCATTCTAATGTTTCACACAAATTTTGTGATGAAGATCATGCAGGTGAAAGTCAAGTTCAGGTAAACTTACACCGTCTGAAACGTTCATCCGCGGTGCGGATGCTGCAGATAAACAAAAAAAACCTTTAAAGCTAAAAATATAAAGCTGAAATAATTGCAATTTATGCGGCAAAAGTGCGGTGTTATATAATGCGATCGCATAATCGCGTTTTTCTGGAGGGACTGACTAGTCAGACCATTAAACCAACAGAAACCGGAAGTAAAGTTCCGACCATGTGTATCGCGTCACCACACGTGCGTCCAATGAAATCATCTATAAACTCTTAAATATGGGTATTTTTCTTTACAAATATTTTTTTTAGCAAAAAGCTGAAATAATTGCAGTTTTGTGAAGGATTTTTGTTGGAGATCAAATTCAACTAGTGGATAATCGAGGTATTGGAGATACATTTTTATGCAAATGTTTTCTCTTAATTGACGAGATAGCTTGTCTTAAAGAACACATTATTAATTTTTACAAAGCTAATTGTTTTGAAAAGTGCGGTGTGCTCTGATTGGCCAGCTGTTTGGTGCGTTGTAATTGTCTGAATACCTCAAGCTTGTGACAGAAATGTTACAATATTTATTCGCTCGCAAAGCACGGCGTCTCCTCAACATGGCGGCAACGATACAAATAAGAATGTGACAGTTCGTTATTGTGACATTTGTCACACTTCTTTTCTTCTTTCTACACTTCTTTCTTTGCGTATACATTTGGGCGGTGTTATGCAAATCTTTAAAACAGTGACGTATATATGTGGGGGCGTAGATATGAGTGAGTCTTCTCACTTTTAGAAAGAATACTCTTTGCAACTTTACAGATTTTCTATATGCACAAACAGCTTTTGTAACAAAGATGAAATCGCATCATATGACCACTTTAAAAATGAAAAAACATAAAATACACGAAAGGCTTAAAAACAGGCAGGCATGCTTCAGCAGCCAGAAACATGATGCATGTGTGCACAGAAATGTGACAATAAAAGTGATTTGATTTTGAATAACCCTCTCCAAAACAGTATGTGAAAGATTATAGGAATGGGAACACAGCGTACGATCTTAAGTTATAATAATCGTTATTGTTGAAACGTATTGCTGAGGGACGCACAAAACACCACTTTCATTGCTGTACTGATGCCTTAAAACTTCTCTAAAGTGGTGCACACAAAACTAGATAGATAGCAAACACAACTTCATTCAGAAATTTCACCTTGCTATTCAAACCTAAAGCAGAGAGTTTCAATGCAATTATCTGCAATAAACCGACTGCCGTACAAAGAAATTAGCCGACGTATCACGCCAACATTTTCACAGTTACCTAACAGTGTCAGTCACCTTTACACACACGTTTGCGTAACGACCAGCAAGCATGTATGTATCTAGACACGCAGCAGAAATATTGCCATCACCACCTACCAGCACGCTTGATCAGACGCTCAGGAAAAAACTCAGCGTCTTTTCCGTCACCTACCCACACAAACACATGCTGGCCTTCCTCAAGCTGTTATAATGCGTCAATGTTTTCACACATGCACGTTACACACATAACAGAAAAAAGAGGGAGGGGTTACAACAGGACAAACTTATTTATATCTACTTTGACTTTAAAATGAAAAACATTGTATTTGTTGTACCTGGTTGTCTGTGGAGCAACTTGACGTTTTATTATCAGGCACAGTGCACGTTATTTGTTGTCGTTGAAAATAAAAATGACAAATCTCAGCCAATCAGTGTGTTTGTAGCTTTAAACCAATTTCTTAAAGATTGTAGACTGCAATGCATGTTAAGCATGTGACTGGATGCACATTACAAAAACGAATCATATTTGTATATGATTGAAAACACAATATATAATAAAAAAGCTTTGATATAACGGATAGAAGTTTAGTTTATATGTATATATATATATATATATATATATATATAATTCAAGGCCTATGTTATTTGTAAGTAAAATGATTTCATTACAGATGATTGGATCCGGCACAACCAATGCTTTCCAGACATACATTGATTCAATTCACTGATTATAATAGGAGCAATTTGCATATGATGCATCACTGGCATCCGATGCAGACTGTTATAAAAATAACACTTACATCAAAGAAAAATTCCTGGAGACACACACACAGCGAACGATCAATCATTTGTGCTTAATGTGATTTATTAGCTTAACTGCATAAGAAACTCACAAAATATCACAGTCGCACGACAACGGGAATCATATCAGGTGTGGAATGGGTAAGAAACACTTTTCTTGTGCCTGAAAATGAATTTCAAGCATTGGTGACTTCAGTTCCACGGTTCACGCCTTGCCAACCTCACAAAAACACTTATAAAGGCCCGAGTCTACAGGGCTGAAGAAGACCAGTCATACGGAGCGCCCACAAAAACTTAAACAAGGTCATTCACTCACCCCACAATGAATAACAACCTGAATTGAGAACCCAGTATGACTCAAACCAGCATATTTCATCTGCAAAGTGAACGGCTTAAGCAGGTAAACAAAATGGTTGAATCACAATCCAATTGGTTGAGAATATGTTCACACTCGCTCTTTATCGATCAAGGTGCCTGTGAGGTGAACGGGTCACAGTGACAGACTCATGTCGACAGTAATCGACCCACGCGTTTCTTTCAAACTCCATTTGGTTTGATTTTCATCATTTTACCAGCTGCCAAACGTGAGTAAATCACACGGCAGCCTTTTATCTATAGCGTGACTTGAATCATAGAGAAAAGCATCAAAGCTCTTATTGAACAGATGTTAGAAGTGAATGAAGTCATTACATTAACGTTATGATACTCGTGATGATGATTTTATTTATTGTGATCTCAGGACATCGATACACCATTAGCGAGTTGTAATGGTGTTGCAATGGCAGTCGTGTTATCAAAAAGGCATCAAAACAATACTCGTTCGGCATTCAATTTAAAAAAAGAGAGTCTTTTAACACATAAAAAGAGATATGACGGCAATGAGATTACATTCAAAACAAATCTCTCAAAACTAACATTTTTCTTCAGAAGAAAATTATCACATTATTCTTGAGGTCTCAAATTGTGCCAAGGTATCAAAGTCTGATCAAATTGTTTCTAAGGGGACATTTCACAAAACTTTTTAAAAATGTAAAATAAATCACGTAATGTTTAAGCTCAAAATACCATATAGATAATTTATTATAGCATGTTAAAATTGCCACTTTGTAAGTAAAAATGTGTCCATTAAAATGCACATGAGCTGATCTCTGCACTAAATGGCAGTGCTGTGGTTGCATAGTGCAGATTAAGGAGCGGTATTATCCCCTTCTGACATCACAAGGGGAGCCACATTTTAATTAGCTATTTTTTACATGCTTGCAGAAAATGGTTTACCAAAACTTTGTTACTGGGTTGATCTTTTTCACATTTTCTAGGTTGATAGAAGCACTGGGGACCAATTATAGCACTTAAACATGAAAAAAGTCAGATTTTCATGATATGTGCCCTTTAAAGACTTTTTGTTAAATGGTCACTCATTAGTTTGTATACACTGCAAAAAATGACTTTCAAGAAAAATTTAAATTAGTATTTTTGTTTTGTTTTAGTAAAAATATCCAAAAATTCTTAAATTAAGATATATGTACTTGATGAGCAAAATGACCCAAGAAAATAAGTCTAGTTTTTAGACCATAAATATCAAATGTAAGAGATTTTGTGCATAAAACAAGCAAAAAATCTGCCAGTGGGGTAAGCAATTTTTTCTTGAATTTTTCTTGAATTTAGTGTTTTATAGAAATGTTCAAGACTTTTTTGCTTACCCCATTGGCAGATTTTTTTGCTTGTACAAAATCACTTAAATGTGATATTTTTGGTCTAAAAACTAGACTTATTTTCTTATCAAAAAAAGCATCTTAATTTAAGAATTTGTTGATATTTTTACTGAAAACAAGACAAAAATACTAAGTAAATTTTTTCTTGAAAATAATTTTTTGCAGTGTAGGCCTGTGTCACTAAACTACACATAGCTGAAATGTGGTCTGGTTAAAGTATAGTTTATTTAACATTAATGTACACATAACACCTTCATCAGGTTTAGATCAATGGCTGAACCTCATTTGAGTCTTCATCTACAATGCTCAAATCTCATTTTCTCTCACTTTCTTCCAGTTATCACATATTTGTTTATCAGCCTGTTGTCGTCAGTGAAACGTGTTAAAACAGAACAGATGAGATGTCACGTTTGAGATGACGTGAGAACACAGCGTCTGTCTGCAAAGACGTGATAAATATTTTACTCAATTTAAATCGAGACACATTTATTACTCATTTATCTCCAGCCCAAACATACTTAATGTGATGACTAACTCCACCTGGCATTCTCTTCAATTCATTTAATATACTGCATGTGCGTTCCTCCAGTCTTAAAGGGGAGTCTTCACAAGACTTTTTTAAGATGTCAAATAAATCTTTGGTGTCCCCAGAGTACATATGTGAAATTTTAGCTCAAAATAGCATCTAGATAATTTACTATAGCATGTTAAAATTGACACTTTGTAGGTGTGAGCAAAAATGTGCCATTTTGGGGTGTGTCCTTTAAAATGCAAATGAGCTGATTTCTGCCCTAAATGACAGTGTCGTGGTTGGATAGTGCAGATTAAGGGCAGTGTTAGGGGTAACGCATTACAAGTAACGTGCATTACGTAATAATATTACTTTTCTGAAGTAACAAGTAAAGTAATGCATTACTTTATAAATGTACACATTAATATTTGAGTTACATTTTTTTTAAGTAACTATTCAGTTTTTTTAATTAGTTGTAAAAAAAACAATGTACTGCATTAAACTGAATGTATTAACGTAGAATTACACACTCTATGCGTGAACAGTTTCAATCGAATATGAAGATGGCAGACCCTAGCTTGACATTTTTGCAATGGAAATATGCAATTTCTGAATGCAGAACTTCTCAGTCATAAAATCCACGAAACGTTCCATGAAAAGTAACTAAGTAACGCAATTAGTTACTTATTTTGGGGAGTAACTTAATTGTTGTAATGCATTACTTTTAAAGGTAACTTTCCCCAACACTGATTAAGAGGCGGTATTATCCCCTTCTGACATCACAAGGTGAGCCAAATTTCAATTAGCTATTTTTTCACATGCTGGGTTGATTTTTTTCACATTTTCTAGGTTGATAGACGCACTGGGGACCCAATTATAGCACTTACACATGAAAAAAGTCAGATTTTCATGATATGTCCCCTTTAAGATATCTTAAGTAATAATTTTTAACAAGCATATTTTTTTTGTAAATCTTTCTTTGCATCTGTCATCGCCAAGTCTACATATTTTTTAACAGTTTTTTATGCTTTTGATGTTTGGTCTTGTTATCTTAAATCTTTTCTTCTGAACAGTACACAAACCATGTGTTGTATTTCATATGCCAATTTCATGCCATTTAAATAACTTTCACATCAAAGTGTTTCTTAAAGGATTAGTCCATTTTCTTAAAAAAACAATCCAGATAATTTACTCACCACCATGTCATCCAAAATGTTGATGTCTTTCTTTGTTCAGTCGAGAAGAAATTATGTTTTTTGAGGAAAACATTCCAGGATTTTTCTCATTTTAATGGACACCAACACTTAATACTTAACTCAACACTATAACATTTTTTTCAACTGGGTCTTGTCTGGGGAAACGATTGTCATTTTGACAAGAAAAAAAATGCACTTTTAAACCACAACTTCTCGTCTATCTCCGGTCCTGTGACACGCCAGCGTGACCCCACGTAACACGTCAAGAGGTCACGGATGAGGTATGCAAAACTACGCCCCAGTGTTTACAAGTGTTGAGAAAGAGGACCGTTCCGACGTTGTTGTATGTCGAATGATACTAATTAATGTCTTTGTGTCAGTTTATTGCTTAAAATGGTCCACAAATGTGCGTTTCATTATGTAACACGTGACCTTTCCACGGCATTACAGAAATTACGTGAGGTCGCGCTGGCGCATCACAGGACCGGAGATAGACGAGAAGTTGTGGTTTAAAAGTGGTTTAAAAAATTTATTTTTCTTATCAAAAATGACAATCGTTTCACTAGATAAGACCCTTATGCCTCGTTTGAGATCATTTAGAGTCCTTTGAAACTCCGTTGAAAAAAACTGGTAAGTGTTAAGTGTTGGTTTCCATTTGAAGTCAATTAAAATGAGAAAAATCCTGGAATGTTTTCCTCAAAAACATAATTTCTTCTCGACTTAACAAAGAAAGACATCAACATTTTGGATGACATGGTGGTGAGTAAATTATCTGGATGTTTTTTAAGAAAATGGACCAATCTTTTGACACCCTTCTAGCATCTATGGCTATATTCATGGTTAATCTATACACAAGTTGAGGGAAGGACAATTTGGCATCTCCAAACCTTCATGTCTTATGAGTACCCGGAGTAAACTCAAGCTGACTCCACGCAGAAAAAACCTCCTGACCCATCCAAGGCTCACTACCCACTGAGCCACAGTGCCGATCACTTCCAATATTACAGCTTTTAAACAACAAAAAAAAACAGTAATCTGAGTGACAAGATGCTTTTCATGTTACTTCACACTCCTTAGCATCCCTGCCTAATATTTCAATGCACTGCAGTAATCCTAGGATGCAACATGGCTTATTAAATGAATGTAGCAAAAAGGTGGTTTGCTTCCTCTCCGCTCAGCGGGGATCTGTAAAAGATTTATTTCTGCAGCACACGCGACTCATCTCACGTGGTTTCCATCACGTAGGGTTCTTATGACTTGTTAATTGGCGTAGCTGTTAGCTCAGCAGGAAGATAAATACGGAGAAACTGTTTATAAAACAGGATGCAATCGCGTCTCATGACTCCTGGGGAAATCACCTTTCAGCCCAACAATTCAACAGTGCAATGCAAAAAAAATAAATAATAATAATAATAAATGGATATGAATTTGAAAAGTATGCAAATAATTGGCATGTTGCAAACTGGTTAAGCAACATTTTTTTCCTTTGGCCATTGTTGGCCATCAATCAAACTTTAGACGAGGTAAGTAGCCGGGGTCAAGACAACTTTATGCCTTACACATGCTTTCATACACGTTCTCACCGAGATAACATTAAAAGCAGCACGAGGTTAATCGCCTCGCCGAAGGAACCAACAGCCACGCTTCAGGCGCAATTTAAAACACCTACACTGTAAAAATGCGTGCATTGCCAAATTGCACACCACAACATTTCATTACTGCGTAAAGAGAGACAGCTGCAGGCACGCATACAATAGAGGGAAGAAAAGCAGAGCCGGGAGTGGGTGCGAGACAGGTATTTATCTTTTCCCTGTGACTGCAGATTTTGATTAGCAGGTGCACATCAGGGGACCGGTAGAGACCTGAGGGCACTTGGACAAATAGCAGATGGGTAATTTCAGGTTTTATACATAGAGAAGGCTGTCACTTCATCGCATAAGAAGCGTGAGGAGAGACTGGCGATGTCTTGCCGGTTGGAGGCTTATCGTCGACACCCACTCTGCCTTCCTACACATACTAAAGAATAATTGACTTTCTTCCTAACATATTTCTAGCGTGGAGATGTTTTGCCTTGGAGGCGGTAAGAAGGAGCATCTTATCTGTGCTTGCAGTCATGAGATTAATCTTTTCTCCTTATTCTGCAGTTATCTGGTCACTAACAAAAGAGGGTCATTAGTGTAAAGTGCAGGGTGGAGAAAGTTTCTAGTCTTGGATGCTGATAACCGGACTGTGCTTTACGTGAGAACCACGTGACTGCAAAAGTAAAATTGATGTCCAATAAAATCATAAAAACATTAAAAGTTCTCTACAGAGTACAGGACATGTGCAGATGAATGATTTTTCAGTGTAAGTACAGAACCTTGGGTGAGGGTTTGCATCACGACATGTTATTACAGACATGGGAATGGGATTTACAGAACCACAGCGGCATGCCGTGACTTTTGAACAGCCATTATTGTGGGAATAGCACTGGTGTATTACTGACAGCATGACTCCCATTAGGACTTCGACACACATCCAATTACAATGTGCTTTAAACCATATTACCATAGAGTAACACCCTGACCATCAACCTCAACGTAGTCAACTGAGGAACAAGCTGGGCAAACAATCTGCCTCATTCACACAGCTATTCAACAAAAGCCGTAGTTAAAACTCAATGACCCGAGATACAACCAAATTTCCAGGAAAACAGGGCATGAAATACACTCTTGAGCCTTTTGACACTTGGACATTTCATGCGCTTTCTCTGATTGGATAGCTAAATGCCCTCTGAAATGTTTTCGAGATGAATTTAAATCTGATCGCTCAAACCACTTCAAGAGGTGGTCTGAGACACATTTCGAAACTAGACAAGTGTAAATACATCTGGTTGATGAAGCATTGTCAGCGCTTTAATCCTCCCAAACGTAAGCACATCACTCGCTTAGTTAGCCTGGAAAGAGGCAAATAGATGACACACCATTGCAGTGGTTAAAAAAGCTTTCTAGAGCCAATAAAATAGCAAACTTGATTGTGGGTTAATGACGTGACGTTAATTATTTTGTGTCCGTATGGTTCAATAAAATGTAAAAGGGTTAAAATTTCAAAATAAATTGCTGATTACTTGCATACATTCTCCTTTTAAAAAAAAAAACAAGTCTAAAATTTCTTTCTAAAAAGTTTTATTTCATTTTGAAAGAATATTTGGGGAATAATTGCAAAAATGTCAATGTGGTGTAACCGGTCTGTGTCAATTGGGGTAACTAGTATTTTTTTAAATGAAAATATAAATATATTCATAAAAAAAGTGGAATAAAATATAATCATCTAGTTTAGATTGTTTAAATTAGTTTATATGATTATTTTACATAAAGAGCTGTCAGGACAAATATTACAAAAAGGCATTAAAATTTAGATTTAGAAATAACTAATAAAATTATATTTAAAAATGATTTTTTTATGATTACGCTTACATGCCATCAAGGTGGAAAATATTTAATATTTCTCATTCTTTGGCGCAATTGGCGGTTACACCATTTGACATTTTCAGGTCCATTCAGTCTTAACTTTAATAATAAAGGTGCAATTGTAATTTTTTATTGCATAAAATTAAGATAAATACACTATGTGCATTGAAATAAACCTGATGCATGCTTTTAAAACAAGTTTTTTTTAAAGATTCTTGAATTTCTCATCTTGCCCAACTGTTTTTGTCACTGACCCTTATATTAAACAAACTTTGAGAGAGCATTTTGTTAAGCGCTTTCCCCCTGTCATGGATCTGTAAATCACCACACCGTCTCCTGCTGCTCTGTACTGCGCGCTTCAGCTCATGCCGAGCAAGGAGACGTGCACCCCCTGCCCAACATACAGTACAACATACAGTAAGTGCTGCCTTTTGTTGTATAAGCATCGTCTTAAGTTTTTTAAGGCGGAGTAATGAATAGTGTATTTGCATTTTGCATGGGAGTAGAAGATCGGATTCATATCTGTTTAGTTAAGATGCATTCATGTGGCTGAATGTAATTGAAACAGTTTTAACAAAACAGATAGCTATCCGATCAGAAAAAACACATGAAGTGATCAGGTGTAAAAAGGCCCCTTTAAAAATAAATGTGCTACACAGTGGCATTTAAAACCATACTGACTGTATGGTTTCATAAAGAACCTTTAACATCCAAAGAACATTTCTTTTTCACTAAAGGTTAGATTATACAAAGAAAATGAAAAATATTCTTTTGAGAACTATAGGGTGGTTTCTCAGACAGGGATTAGACTAGTCCTAGAATAAAATAAATCTACAAGCTGTCCAAACTGAAATCAATATGCACTGACATATCTTAAAATACTTCAGTGCCCTTTGTTTTGTTCAAAATGCTTACAAGTGATGTTTTTAGTAAGGTATGTTTGTTAAAATTAAAAAAGTTATATTTCCTTATTAAACTAAGGCCTAGTCCTGGTTTAGGCTAATCCCTGTCTGGGAAACCACCCCTAAATGTTTTTTAGGGAAACAAAATTTTATCTTTCTATGGTATTGCTGTGAAGAACCTTTTGTAGCACGTTAGTTTTGTATAATATTTTTCATTTATGTCAAGAGATCCTTCTAAAAATTACACACTGCACCTTTAAGGGCCCATTTTAAAATTGAGATGTATCCGAAAGTTGAATAAAAAAGCTTTCCATTGATGTATGGTTTGTTAGGACAATATTTGGCCCAGATACAACTATTTGAAAATCTGGAATGTGATGGTGCAAAATCAAAATATATTGAGAAAATCGCCTTTAAAGTTGTCCAGATGAAATCCTTAGCAACATAATGATAAATAAAAAAAATTATACTTTTACGATAGGAAAGGTACAAAATATGAAACATGATCTTTATTTAATGTCCTAATGATTTTTGGCATAAAAAACAATAATCTCAACCGATACAATGTAGTGTTGGCTATTGCTACAAATATACGCATGTCACTTATGACTGGTGTAGTGGTCCATGGTCACATTTACTATAGTAAAATTTCACTCTGTCCATCACAACTTTTTGACATTCAAGATGGCGCCGGTGTATTTGGCTCGCCGCTTGAATCAGCTTACTCTGATTTGTTTTATGTTAGTTTTAACGTTTGTTACAAGGACTATTGACTCTCTGCTGGTGTATGATCATCAGGAATTGATGAAAATCAAAGACATTGTGGATTCATATGCGGAATATAGCAGTTATGGACCGAGTGTTGAATCAATTAAATTGAAATCGAACAAACCACGTAGCTCTTACCTGGCGGATGTGCCAGAGCACCTGTGGCGGGTAAGGGCACTGATTTCCAGGAAACGTAGACGCCGAGGAGTGCGAGGTGGCAGACTAGTGAAACTCAAATGCTGGCTAGCGGGTTTTCCTGGATTAACTCGGCTCCCAGAGAATGTTCCGCAGGATTATGAAGAGTGCTTTCAACGATATATCTCGCGGCGCACATTCGCTCCTGTTGGTGCCTGGTTGGTCCCAGTTATAGGACCGCACGAGGTGTTTTATAAGCTGCGCTCTCGCCGCCCTCCGTTTGGAGCTTCAGGCGGTGTGAACTCCGGTCACCTCTTGTCGCTGAGCCGGGCAGCTCTAGCGACTGTTGATACTCAGGCTTCAACAAAATGTGCACTTGTTAACGCGAGATCGTTGATGAATAAGACGTTCATTTTACAAGACTTCTTCAAATCGCATTCTCTGGATATACTGTTTGTAACTGAAACTTGGGTAAATGCTGATGAGTCTACAGCCTTTTCAGAGCTGTTACCTCCGGACTGTACGTTTTTAAACACCCCAAGAACTACTGGTCGTGGAGGAGGTATAGCTACTGTTTTAAAGACTTGTTTATCTCACAAACCCTTATTGATCACGTCATTTTCCTCGTTTGAACTGAGCTGTTTTGAGTTACGACAGACTGTGCCAGTGTTGTGTGCGGTCGTTTATAGACCTCCCAAACACAACAAAGACTTTATAAAAGAATTTTCTGATTTCATTGCTGCTATAAGGATAAACTATGACAGGATTTTAATCGTTGGTGATTTTAATGTACATGTTTGTTGTCCAACCAAGCCTATGGCTAAAGACTTTTTGGATTTGGTCCATGCCTTTAGTCTGGTACAAAATGTCTTTGGTCCAACTCATATGCACGGACACACTTTAGATCTTGTACTGTCATATGGTTTTTCTGTAGATAATGTCTTTTTGGGCGATGCAGTATTTTCTGACCATAGTCCTGTCATGTTTGATTTTAATGTAAACTATTATACAAAAAGGCCCATTCCCGTGCGTTTTGGCCGTTTTATTAAGCCGTCCACTGCAGCTGATTTCTCCTCTTTGTTCACGTCAGCGCAAGCTCAAATAAGCCAAGCCTCTTCTTTAGACACGGAACAACTAATGGAAGCTTTTACTTCCACCTGTACTGATGTTTTGGACATTGTAGCCCCAAAGAAGGCTATTCGCCCCAAAATTAAAGAAGAGAAGTGGCTCAATGACACCACGCGTGCAGCAAGACGTGAGTGTAGAAAGGCAGAGCGCAGGTGGAAAAAAGACGGGCTTTGTGTGTCGTACCAAATTCTTAAAGATAGATGGAGAACTTATCAGAATATTGTTAAAGCTGAAAAAACAAAATATCTCTCTAATATCATATTAAATAATATAGAAAAGCCTGCAGTTCTGTTTAAAACTATTGGTCTAGTTTTAAATCCCACTCCTACCACTGTATTGGAAGCTACACGTGAAACATGTGAAAACTTTCTGCAGTTTTTTAATAACAAGGTTGCTACTATCAGAGCCAATATATCTTCCCCCCTTTATCATCTTCCTACAATGACACAATGCTCTGATATTTTTAATCAGTTTAAGCCTGTGTCGTTGTCATTTCTTACAGAAATTGTCAATAAATTAAAACCCTCCTCTTCTCCCACTGATACAGTTCCTCCTCGCTTTTTTAAAGAGGTTTGGTTGACTATTGGCCCCTATGTCAGAGAAATCATCAATGGCAGTTTGTCTTCTGGTATTGTGCCATCTTTTTGTAAAAAGGCTGATGTTGAACCTCTGATTAAAAAAAGTGGTCTTGACCCTACAACTTTATCAAATTATCGGCCAATTTCTAAATTACCATTCCTGTCGAAGATTTTAGAGAAGAGTGTATTTGCACAGTTGCAGCCTTTTTTAGATGCAAATTGCATTTTTGACACTTTCCAGTCAGGTTACAGAACCTTCCATAGCACTGAGTCTGCACTTTTAAAGGTTTTTAATGATTTATTTTTAATAACTGATACGGGTGATTCTGCTGTTTTAGTACTTTTAGACCTGACGGCTGCTTTTGACACAGTTGACCACACAATACTTTTATCTCGTTTAGAAAATTGTGTGGGTGTCAGGGGAACAGCGCTAGAGTGGTTCAGGTCGTACCTGTCAGGGAGATGTTTTACTGTTAGACTGGGGGACTCCACTTCGTCCACCGCTCCTTTAAATTGTGGAGTCCCCCAGGGATAAAAACTTGGGCCCATTCTTTTTGCCTTATATCTTCTCCCTCTCAGTGTGATTTTTAAAAGACATGGTATCTCTTATCATTTTTATGCAGACGATTGCCAAATATACCTGCCACTGACTAAAAATGATCATGCTCCTCTGACACCCCTACTTGAGTGCTTAAGTGACGTCAAGGCTTGGTTAGCTCAGAATTCTTTAATTCTAAATGAGGGAAAGACTGAGATAATGTTATTTGGTCCCATTAAGACTATGGTTGATTTGGGCCCCCTCAATAATCACGTGCATCCCATAGCCACCAGCCTTGGCGTCACTATAGACGGTGATTTTAAACTGGATAAACAAATTAACAAAGTCGTTAAATCATGTTTTTTCCATCTTCGGCTTTTATCTAAAATTAAACCTTTTTTAATGTTGAAACATTTTGAGCTAGTCATGCATGCTTTTATTTCTTCACGTCTGGACTACTGCAATTCGCTTTATACTGGAATATCCCAAAATGCACTTTCGCACCTGCAGTTAGTCCAGAACTCTGCGGCTAGACTTTTAACAGGAACTAAAAAGCGCGAACACATCACCCCCATCCTCGCCTCATTGCACTGGCTTCCTGTTCGATTTCGAATCGATTTTAAGATTTTATTGTTTGTTTTTAAAGCATTGAGTGGACTGGCCCCGCAATACATCACTGACCTCATCCAAATTTATACACCGGCGCGTTCACTGAGGTCTAATGGCCAGTTCCAGCTCGTGGTTCCTAAGTCCAGACTTAAATCCAGGGGGGACCGGGCCTTCTCTGTAGTTGGCCCCAGACTGTGGAACGCTCTGCCTCCTCTGATCCGTGCGGCACCCACAGTGGAATGTTTTAAGTCTCGTCTTAAGACCCACTTTTATTCCTTGGCTTTTAACACAGCGTGAGTTATGTGGTCCTGTGTCTTTTATTATTTTGTTTTTATTTATTTATTATAAATGATTGTGGTTTAGTATTTGTGTGCCTGTTTATTGTCTATCATTGTTACTGTACAGCACTTTGGAGACTGTTCTTGTTGGCAAAATGTGCTATAGAAATAAAAGTTGATTGATTGATTGACAAAGACGCAACGTCGCCCTCCTTCAATTGTATTGAATTGAAGCCAAAAATGTCTGCATGGTCGCCGCCATGTTACGTAACGTCAGTTTGGAGCCAAGGTATGCGCAGAAGGAATCGTCTGTGGAGCCAGAGGCTGAGCTGCGGTATCAAATTTCCGCCCAAACGCTCGCGTACCCAATTCAACTACGCCAATCATAACGACACGCCCCGTTTCTATAGCATCAAATACTAGCTAAAAAGAAACCTATCACAAAAATGAATAATTTAACATATATCAGCGTGATAACAACTACCTTAAAGGACAAAAAACATCCTTCTGAAAATGTTATTGAAAGATCAATTTTTTTTATTTAGAGCATTCGTTTGCATGGAGAGGGCGGGGTTTATGACTTGTACTGCAGCCAGCCACCAGGGGGCGATCAAAGAGCCAGCAGGTTCACTTTTCAAGACATAGGAGGCCCAAAAAATGCCACTAGATTTATTCCTGCTCACTTTCTGAAATGAGCTCTCACTGGGGAGATTTAGGTGTCAAGAACAAAGTCTTTAAATCAGCAAGAGTCAACATGAAATATTTTACTTCTATAATCTGCCATATTTCAAAGCAAAACAGGATATTCAAAGGAACAAATGTAGGACGAGACTTTACCCGTCAGACTTTCATTCGATTGCATAAAGCAGGCATTTTACACAAGAATAGATTCAGACCTAAATATGTATTTTAAAAATTGTAAAAAGGGTCAATTTTGTTCTGCTTACTGCTCTTAATTTAAAACAACCACTTCACAATTTGGAGTGAACATAACATACGTGATATTTAACAGAAAAACACTAAACTATGCAAACATTTTCATCACTTAAACATCTTAAAATTATTTTTTCAGTTTTCAGTTTTACAGATGGTAGGACACATTTCTCAATATTAAGGTCACTTCACACAGTGAGCACAACAGAAGTCTTTGTGGGATAGTTATCATTGTTTTGGCACAAAATGCATTTAATAATAAGACAGCAATTTGCTACATTTCTACAGTAATATTTTAATGAATATATTTTAAATCTTAAAATTAGATGCTATAAAAAATTGGCCAAATGGAGAAGACTCAATACTATTAGATTAGCATAGTAGATTAGCGTTACTATTGTATCTGCATCAGTGGATGGTGTGTATACAAATTCTTGTATTTTGGAATTACTCTACACAACCTACATAAAATGTTAATATTAAAATAATTAATCATGTCTGAATTATTCCAGTAACATATATTGCAGTGAATTATAAACAGAGATGTGTCCTTGTTTTACACAAGAAAACATTGTATAATGCTACATGTTGTTAGTGTTTTTTGGTCATTGTTTTGTGGGTGACAAAGTGTGTTTGTCAGCTGTCAACCTTTGCTAGTGTTCTGGAAGAATGAGTTGTTTTTAGACCTAAATAAAGTGTTTTGGTAGTTGTAGTGCATTTTGAATGTGAAATGAACTGCATTGCCAAGCTAAAAGTTGGTTAGGAGAACTGTGTGAAGAGTTTTGCGAAAGTGACCTATGTATTGAGAAATGTGTCCTAGCGTCTGTAAAAAACTGTAATAGAGTAGTAACCTTTTTTTTCTTTGGGCGTATTACCATTTCAAAAGTGATAGTTTTTACTACAAAAAAAATGTAAAACAAGCAAAACCTTGATTAATTTGTGGCAACCATTTTTTAAAGATACAATTTGTATTTATGCACCGCTAGATGGCGCCAGATCAAACAATAACAATGATGTTGTTTACTGACGCTCTGAAGCAGCGTGGAATTATGGGATTTGTAGTCTTTAACTCAACCGCTGATGGCCATCAATCAGATGAGAACGAGAAATCACGTTGATGGATAAGGTAATCAAGTCTTATAAATGTTGCGTTTGATGACATTGTTTATTTCATTATGTAAGTTTATATGTGATGTTCAAAACGAAATTGTTAGTCATATAACGTTATATTACAGTATTAGTCCAAATTCGATGATAAACACAGCACAGAATTAAGTTTTCAACTTACAATCTACAATGATTTTTAACATAATGTATTGACAGTACAAATCTTATTGTGAAGTGTCTTAAAATGACCATTTATATTGCTGTACAATACCTTTGATGTGCATATCGTCCGCGGGAAGACGCGCTGATTACAGTCTACACACTAATGTTGTGATCAATATAATAGCATATGTGTTTTGAAGGGTTACGAATCAAAACAACTCACCCATCACGTAAAACACAAGCAGGATCAGAATCTCGGTCTAGTTAAATGCTGTCGTGAAGCTCTTCTCCATCCAGATAATGCAACAACAAATTGATCCTCTCTCGTTTTGTTCCAAACTCTTCTTGGGTCGTTTGGTTGGCCCGTACGCTTATGGGAGCTGTCTTTGCTGACACAACCAGCGGCAGACGGTAAAGAATAATCCATAAGTCCAAGCAAGCGCGTAGCACGACAGGCGCTATCGCATAGTTCCGCATTTGTCCACGACACTGGCTGCGTTCCGAAAACTCAAGGTAGTGAGGACTGTGAGGACTTGTTGCCTCGCTGCCTCATGAGGACATCACTTCGGACTCGGAGGCCTGAAGGCAGCTCAGAGAAAGGCTTTCCGACGCACTTCAAAGGCAGCGTGTTTGAAATATAAACAGAGAGTGCCTTTGTGATAACTAATCACATATTTGAAAACTACAATACTAATTTCTCGCTAGAAATGCAATTAAAATGTGTAAAAAGTGAAAATATACGTTTATTTACACTAAATTTGTGCTCCAGTCGCTTCATTGGCCGCCATTTTATTTTTTCGAACTCGACCAGTGTTGTCATGTGGTTTACATCAGTAAAGGCGGTGACAAAGGGTCACATGGATATTAACGTCATTGACAGGAGACTGCACTGCCCCGTAACAATGTTTTGAATGGAAATTTTCTCACGAGTAGTTGAAAACATTACAGATATTGATAGTAATCAGCTGGACAAAATATATAACACTGGCCTAGTGGTTTTTGGACATTTTACTGCAAATATCTTACAAATTGCACCTTTAAATACTGCACTAGGGTTGCAAAATTAATCGAAAAACTATTCAGGATTACAATTATAGGTGAAACATTTACATAATCTGCAAAAGTCTCAATTACAGCTGTCCATTTCTGCTCATTCATGTGCGTCTCATCAGCATGTTTAGGCACCAAATACAGCGGTGAATCAAAGATTTAAAAATTGATAAGTTGACGTCTATCTATAAATCGGCAATAATAATTGCAATTACAATATCACAGTAAATAATCAACAATTATGATTTTTGTCATAATGATGCAAAACTATAGTTAATTTCCATAAATGAAAAGTTTTACAATAATCTTTCACCCAGATAAAGGCATGATTCCCAGGAGGTTGTTGATGTTTCAATAGGTCAGGTGTTGTCATTCATCAGGTATCACATTACAGGAAGATGTTTCAGTTCATCCCACAGAAGTTTGTGATGTTTGAAGTATTTACTCATCAAAGGTTTCTGCTTCAGTATTAATGGACTCAATTCTTCTGTGTTGATCTCAAGGTTTGTTCTCTTCACGCCCAACATCTTAACGTTCGACCTTTAGGACTAATATATGAGACAGAGAGCGTAATGAACACTTACTTAGGTGACTTCGCTGATAAAACTTTTATTTCCATCTGCTTCCCTGTATAGTTTTCACATTTTATTACAGACGTGCCTCGTGAAAAAGACAAATGAAGAGGCGTTACTGTTCGCTGCCAACCTTGAGGGCTAATGTGACATAGAGAGAGATTTCATGACCTCGTAAAGCACAGGTTTATAGTATCACCATCTTGATTCTCCACGACATGCATGCCTCATTCATAGATTCCCCCCAAATTTGTATAAGGCATTACAATCTGGACTAAATTCAACATGAAATTGTTCCTGTTTAATACAAGTTCCTGGTCTTACACACTTAAATCAAAATGACCCTATGATTTACTCACCCTCAAGCTATCCCATCATCTTTCAGATGAGCACATTTGGAGTTATTTTGTAAACTACGGCATCTTGGACTCACGCCATTCCCGTGAGTTTTAACGTAGTAAGAGTTGGTTGTCAATGCGCAGTGACTCCAAGATGGCGTCGTTACCAGAAGCTTGTTATTATAGTTTATAAAATGTAAAATATATCAAAAATATTTTTTTCTTATCACATCGATTACCCACAGAAGACCTTTATTAACCCATTGGAGCTGTGTGGAAGATGAATGCACTTTTTGGGGGGCTTTAAAGCCAGAAGTTGTGCCCTAATCCCTGTTTTTTGCTATTATACGCTTGTCTGTTTTTCCAAGATCTTAATAACTTCTTTTTTGACTTGGTGTTTTTTTCCAGCATTCAAATTTGGTTGGGTGGTTAATAACACATTTTTCTGTAGTGTGACAAACTCAGAACACATTTTATATCTGACTTTACAGGGACATTTAAAAAAAAAGCTTCCCTAAAGTTTTATAAAGAACCTTAAACATCCACCAAACTTTTCTGTTGGTTTTTTGTAATGGAAAAATGTTTCACTGATAATAGAAAAGTAAGAATGAAATGTTTCTCTAAAGATCCTTTGACTACAAAAATAACTAGTTCTTCTTTGCAATCACTGCAAATTATTTCTTTTTAAGAGTGCATGGTACGATTCAACCAACCACTCATCTTTATTAGTTATGCAGCGCCCACTTTTCATGAATCAATGAATTGTTGTTAATAAAATCAAGTCTCTCAGTGCCATTTTTCTCATTAAAAAGTATAATACGCTGAACTTGTAACACATCACATTACAGGATTAAAATGAGTTGTGAATGCGGTTTTATGATGCCTCGAACACAAAGACTTGTTATCTTTCTTTCTACCCAGTGTAAAATAGCTTGGGATTTATTGCTTTTCTTGGAAACTCCTCTGAATTCTGCTGGCGATGAGCGGAGAACAAAAACTGTGTATTTATGCCATAAGTACATGTCCCTACTGAGAGGAAGTTAAAATATCCAAATGGGAGATAACCAAAGCCTCTTTTTTACGGTTTAGTTCTGTTCCAACTCTTCAAGGACATCCATCTGTAAAGACAAAAGAAACCCTGCGCTCGGGCTATTTTTAAACAAGACATTCCCGAATGTTCTGTCGAAGAAAGCTCAGAGTTCAGACAGAATGTTTAACAAATATATTTGTGTATATTCACTGTATAATCCTATAAGAAAGCAGTGTCATGGCTTTAGTATAGTAAACTGTGTACAATCCAGATGTACGCCCCAACATTTAATTACACATTAAATTAAGTGCAATGTTGTTACAATGAGTTAGCACTATATACTAGTTAATGCTGTATGCTAACGTTTAGGTTAAAGTTCTACTATTTACGTTACAGTTACATTTGGCAGATCCATACCAAGAAAAAAAAACACAAATTTACCACTCAGAAACGTCAATTAACTCTTTCACCGCCATTGACGATATATCTCGTCAATTAAGAGAAAACGTTTCCTCGCCAATGACGAGATTTTCCGTCTTTCCGCAATACCGCTATTATACACCAGGTGGCACCCTTCCGCAAATTTTTAAACCCGGAAGTATTGCCCTATGGCAAGCGGCGGCATGTCCGTGTCTGTTTTAAAGATCGCTCTGAATGGGATCTCTATGAAAAGTCCGTCACAAAAATGGAATTATCTCTGCTTTTTGCTCAAAATGTGGTGTTTTTGCAGAAACCTACCTATATTTAAAAGCTGATTACAAAAGAACTACTGAAGGTAGGATGAAACTTTTTTTTTTGTTTGAAAGCAGAGGGTCTGTTCTTTCATTTGGGATATTGTATGTTTATATATTTAAAGAAGAACATTTTCTGGAAGGCATTAAACTTTTGTGAAAATCATGAAAAACGCTGGCGCTGGCTGGCAACTTTTTTAAAAAACGCTGGCGGTGAAAGAGTTAAAAGCCAGTTGCGCTGGTGCTATGTCTAATACCTATTAGATGACAAACTTTGTAAACTGAAAAACTAAGCGAAGTAAGAAGAATAATGTTAAAAAATGTTGTTGTTTTCATTTTTATTGAAATTTATTTTTTTGGGATTAAAACCTTTAAAAGCCGTTTTCTTTCAGTCATAGAAGTAAAAATAGCAGGCTTTTACAGTAATTGCTGTAAATGTAGGCTATTAATATCCTACATAATCAATGTAATTTAATAAAATAATTTGCAAATATGCAAGAAAAGGTTTGAACTCTAAAAATACTTTATTTGTAACAAACAAGAGATAAAGAATTTACCAACGTGCGGAGAGCCAAAGCGTTTCAGCCCTCGGACAGCGCCATGGGATTCTTAAAAAGCATTACTTAAAATGTTTCTCGTCTCACTATATTCACAGGTACAGAGTCATCATATTCAATAAATCCATAGGGTAGCATTTAAAAAACATTTTAAAAACGAATGCATTTGTTTAAAGCAAACCATTTATACCAGGCTACATGTGAAGCAGCTCTTTAAACCTTCTAACGTCTCATAATCGGTCCTCATTCACGTCCAAGAGACTCAATAATAATCTTTTACATTTTAATCCTTTAATCTTTCATATTTAAAAGTGTTTTTGTGCTGCTGCGCATTCATGTATGTGATAAGGAAACCCGCGTTGTCATCCCGTTTATAGGCGCATAATTTACTGCGCTCTTTAAATAACCAAAAACATATTGATAGACTACGCCATTGACCAACAAAAACCTGGTCTAAAGTCAATGGCGTAGTCTATTTTAGTTGCCTCAAAATAGCAACATGCCAACAATGCGCCTGAACATACCTCGTTTTCAGACCAGAACGCCCATGGGCGCAAAAGGGAGCGCAAATCCATTGCTATTTAAACATTATGTCATTAAATGTGAAAATGATAACTGCGCAGGGTGGAAATTAGCAAAAGACACTAGCGTTGTGCATTGCGCTGCATTGCGCCGGGTGTATGATAGAGCCCTATAACTCTGTTAATAAGTCAGAATGCATGAAATACCATTATAGCACCCCTTTAAAGTTCTACTATTGACGTTACAGTTACATTTTGCAGGTCCATACAGCAAAAAAAAAAAAAACGTACCACTTAGAAACGTCAATTAACAATCTCCAAACAATTTATTATTCATCAAAATCTGTACAGTATCTTCATCTGATAAAGGCTCAAACATATAAGGTCTGTTTACTAATGTGAGCTACTAACATGAGCCGCTCTGAGAAACAGCCAATCAGAACAGAACTCAATATTATTATTCATGACCCTTTCAAATAAAGCAATAATAGACCATTTCATTGTAAGGACAAATCCTAGGGTTGTAAATGGACATGTAAAAAATTGTATAAATGCATTCTTTGCCACCTTTAATATTTGACCCAACAATGGGTTAAAACAACCCAGTTAAGTTACAATCCAATGGCCTAAAAATAACCCAGCATATTGGTTACACTAGTGTGTAGAAATCCTGTAGCTAAATTTGTCGAGCATCGCGTTAGCAGCACAAAAGATCATGGGTTTGAAGCACATACTGATCCAGTGTATAAGCCTTCATGCTCTTTAAGGTGCTATGGAAAAATCTGTTAAAAACATAAATGTAAATATCAAAAAATAGACACACACACATCTGTGACCTCAAATAAGCTTTATATTTATGCACAAAATTGCATAAGCCACCTGCAGATTATAAACTATATTACCTAATGTCCAATTTAACATCTGTGTCCTGAAGAAAACCAAATGGGAACTCTCTTATAAATCCTGAAGGGATTGTTATTGGTCTGTGGGTGCCGTTTTATTAGCGATTCAGATGGGATTGTACATTGCGCGTGGTAAAGAATTAAGGATTGAGGGAAATGATTCCCATGCAATTGTTGCAAACTGGATGCAATTACACCAGCCGTCTCTTTTAACATCATACCTCATAAATAAGGTTCATTATCAGGCAGTCAAAGTCGTCTGGGGCCGAGAGCAATCGCAGGTGTCTGTTTACCTCTCAGCACAGCTTTGATTTATAGACACTTGACTTCTCACATAAACAAACTGCTAATAGAGCAGCGGTTGAAAAATAACCCGCGGTTCATTTATATGACAGGAGGAGTTCGGTTATAAAAGGACAGTTTGATCAGGAAGTGTCACTCTGTTCATCCCAGTGAGAGGGTTGATGAGAAAATTGAGGTTCTTTAGTAAAGGAGACTCAGCGGTGACGGTCTAGTGCACATTAGTGCTGATAAGAGCGTATCTGTGCACACACAGAAGTGAGGATAATGTTACATATTCTTTAATTTCATAATGCCACATACAGGCTGAGATCATTCAGATAATTCGGTCATAACATGCAGAACATAAGGGTGAGCAAATAATGACAGAATTGAAATTTTTGGGAGAACTATGCACTGCACCGGTGTTTCACTGAGAAAAACACGCTGCTAATTACATGCGGCGACTCAATGTGTTTCACCCATTCACCATGACTGTACCTGATCTCTCATTAGCTGCCAGTAGTCTTCCAACCCACCTCCTGACCCTTGTGAAAGCAAAGCCTCATTAAAACCAGGAGATGGGAAACTTTTCCGAACGGCTTGAACTTTAATTACAGGGCCGAACACGAGATTTTCCCCACCGAAGGGAAAGAAACATGTATTGATTAAACTTGAAGTGCGGTGGCTGCCACACTGCATCTCTGTGTCTCTCTGTGTCTCAGTTTTTTACCTATAATGGCAATCAGAGTCATCTGCCACATGCACATAAAATAAAGAAACAACAACTTGTCCCAGCCCTGTAACTCCATTTTACTCTTTAGCTGCATTTCCATTACACATTTGCGCATTATTTTCGAAATGTCGATTAAAATTTTTGTGAATTACAGCTTTTCACTAACCGATGATACGTGACTAAAGTGTCGTTTTTCCTCTCTGGATAAGTCATTCCAAACATTTCGTTGACGGATGTTGGTAAGTTTACTAATATCCCATCCACTGCACTAACCATTGTTTTTTATCAAGGCCAGGGCTTTGATCCAGATGTTTTTCCCAGTTTGGTCGTTCCGAACAGAAACAGTATTTTAACGTTTCTGGTTCTCGGTTCAACCCTAAAATTGACGTTCCTGAACTGGTCAGAACAAAAATTTAAAGTTCCCGAACCGGTTAATAACGTTCCACGTCAGCTGTGGGACATACAAATAAGAAGGCTGATCATTAGGACATTAAACGTAAATTATTAGTCTACATAATTATCCTTAAAGGGGACAGAGAATGAAAAACCATTTTTACCTTGTCTTTGTTGAATAATGGTAGTCTACCCGCATTCACGAACATACAAAAAGTGCTAGACATGCTGAACATCTCAAATTCCTCGTTTAGAAATGTCAGCCAGAAAACGGCCCAATCTGAAAAACTGATGCTTATGACATCACAGGCATCTAACTGCCCCTCCACTTTAAAATAATTGGCTACATTTTTTGAGTGTCAGCAAAGTCAGCCAATCAGTAATGAGATTGCAATTTAAGCCAGTAGGGGGAGCCAAATAGGTGCAAAACCACTTGTTTAAAATCCCCCACCCTGATAGAGCTATCTGAGAGAGGTTTTTAGGAAGCTTCTAAGGCATTACAGACCCAAACAAAAAAATGTTTGTCTACATGTCACATCACAGAACAAGGATAAATACCCCATTCAATCATTCTATGTCACCTTTAAGTTTCTATCTTGTCATCGAACATTAAAAAAGGCTACATTATGTAAGCGGCATAACTGTAATTCTGACATGCCTACATTTGTTTCAGCATTATACATGATTTAAGACAAGGACAATTTCTGCCGTGTTGTTTATTGACAAACAACTTAAACAAATGTTTTTATTAAAAAAAGAATATTGTGGTATTTCGAGTTCATTTTGTTTGTATGTGTCCTGTCAACAACAGAAAGATTGTTCGCTTGCTTTTTGAAACGCGTCTCTCCGTGTATGCACTTTTGAGTGAATTTAAACACGCGCACACTCACAGACGGAGGACGAATTCCAAACGGCGCTTCGGGAAGAAGATGCAGCATAAACAGTTGCTCCACATAAAGTGAAAATTGCGTTGTTTTTCAGTGCTTTATTCGCCAAGTGTACTTTAATGGACTACAGTATGAGATACAGTAGCGATACTCACTCTCAAGTTAATACATCAAGAGTTCTGATCTTTGAAGGGCAAAATTACTCACTTTAGTGCCTTTTAGCGGTTAAATTGTTTAAAATCACTTAAGTGTTAACATTAGCAAGCCTTTGAAACCCGTGCAAATTATTAACTTTTACCCTATTTAAATTTGCGTATTAATCCGCGAATCGCATGCGAGCTCTAACCGTGGGTCTGATCTGTATGGATCACGGATCAACTGCGATTCGTTACACTACTAATTAGTATTAAAAAACAAAGAGATACTTGGTCTTGAAATACTTGGTAGCCTACAGTATTTACCTCTTAAGATTGAGCATTGTAGACTTGGGTTTAAGTAGGCTACTTGCTGGTGACAAGCTTCTCATTTCTCCGATGAGTCAACGACGACCGGAAGTGAACTTCACAGAGTCATGTAGCAAAGAAATCTTGTCAACGAACAAAAAATAATGGTATTAAACCGGTTACCATTATTTTAAATAAACGCTTCTGTTCCGTAACATATAATTTTTTGAAAGTTTCTGGTTTTGTTTCTGTTCCTTGCAAAACATCAAACATTTCTGGTTTTCGCTCTGTGAACCGGTTCAAAGCCTTGACAAAGTGGAAGACGTACAGTAGGAGTGTTATCCGAACATTACAGCCATGGAAAGCCACTTGGAAGCGGCAACGTATGAGATGTTCCTGGTAGGTTTTAGTATATAACACATCTTCAAATAATGATTATGGGACTTTAGGGACGTATTACAGGTAACTTGAAAAATGTGAATAAACTGTTTCCATTGCAGTTTGCAAAATGATTCGTTTACGAATTGCGTGTAAAACCATCTCATGCGAGCGTAAAAATATTTTTGCATTCGCAATGTCAATTTTGGGTAATAGAAATGCATTTTCTCTCTTTTTATCTCACTCTCACTCTTTTTGTCTTGCTCTCTCTCTCTCTCTCTCTCTCTCTTTCTGAGTTTTTTTCCTTTACATCAGAATTCAGTGCTCATGGGGATGTGAGGGATGACAGTGATGGGGTTGGGTAGCGGGTGGCCATTGATATCAAGGTTTTACACAAACATTAAAATACTGCTGTTTTAAACATGCATCTTATTTTTTTAACAAAAAAATTGTATTGCTATTACTGTCAAGAAATTGACCAGAAAACGAATATAAAATCAACAATAAACACATACATTGGTTTGTTCCTTCAAACCAGCTTCATACAGATACATTTCTTTTTCTTCTTTTAAGTTCAGCTTTTGTGTTGCACAGAACTAATACAGGTATACAGGTTTGGAAAGTATTTTTATTATTTGGTGATCTTAAAAACCGAGGGGTGATGTTGAAGTGACTGCAGATTATGTGCGAATATAACACATGCATTCTCTCCTCCTGTGACAAACCAATCTCATCCCTGTCCATGAATAATTTACACACACACTCCAAAAGGAAAAGCCATTAAATTTACATGTGGACAGTGGAAAACCGATAAAATATTTGTACTTCTCTTTCTCCTCTCTGTCCCGTGGCCATGAGCACATGATTGAAGCTGTCTATTTCCACCTTCAACATATTAGCAACGATCTTCAGTTCTCAATAAATATCATTTCAGAGAATAAAATCCACATATGTGAAACTGTTTGAATTGCGATGGTTTCAGTAAGAGCCAGTGAAGGTCAAATATCCTTTTAGATTCAGGGAAGGTTTACAACATTAAATAACATCATATTTGTTCCAAATCATTAGTGATTAACATTGGCTGCTAATGTATATTTTGCATTTTGAAGTAGACGCTATCTGACTAAGCTTGCGCTATTTAATGTGCACTTCCGATGTGCGACCCCCTTGTATCTTGGACAAATTCCTAACAAACCATACATCAATGGAAAGCTTATTTAATTATTTTTTTGGATGATGTATTAATCTAAATGACAAAAAATTGTCTCCTACGAAACATCCTGAGGTAGCCTGAGGTCAATGGCAGGTTAACTGTATTGATGAATTATGATTTGTAATGCCCATCGCCACCGCATGCATCCATTAAATTCTTTAAATACTCACTGAAGGACTCAAGTTGAATCTATAAGAGTAAAGGAAGCATCCTCAGCTCTGTGGGGAGGTGTGTGACCCACTCTTCTGTACTAATGTCTCCTCAATGTCTTTTATCAGTAATGTGATGGGCTTAATAAAGTGCTTGAACTCTTTCCCAGACTAAAGGGCTCTTCTGCTCACACTATCAGTGACTGACAACCTCTTCACTGCCCATCAGAGACAAACCCACACTAAACGCCTGCACCCATCACCCGATGACCTACAACTACACTGACAGATAATAAGCAAGAGAAGTGCATATTATCATTCAGCTGATGATAGAAGAAAGAAAGAAGATGAAAGGAGGGGAGAGAAAGAAAGAGGGAGGGATGGATAGGGAATGGTGGGAAGGAAGGAAGGAAGGAATTTGTTTCTGCGTCTTAAACACAATCAAAGCTTCAAAAACACAGAAAAACGGGACCTTTAATACTACATATTAACAGTGAGACCAGGTTGGACATTTAATTACTGATCTAAAGATTTATCTAAGCAAATATAGTATTTGCAAACGGATCTCAGTGCCTCAAGAGTAAACACGCCTTGAAATCCCTCCAAAAAATCAATAAAAAATTTACAAGAAGGTTCTGAAGCAGATAAAGGCCCAACACAGATGGAAATCCCAGCTGGAATGAAGTCTGTCCTGACCCATACATCAAAAATGAGACCTCATTTCTGACTTCTCCATCCACACATCAGCACTCTGTCACCACGTTGTTTACCGCGGTGTCTCTCGTGGGCTCTTCTAGCACTTTCGCTCTCCAAGTCATTTTCGGCCAAGCACCAGATTTCACACTCATCTGCTTCATCCCAAAGGGTTTTAATGTGGGCGGGTACCACATTACTCTCAGTCAAAACAGACTGGTACGAATGGACGTCCGAGTGCAAAAACGAGTTCATTAAGATTTAATCTGTTGCGTGTGTGCATGGATTTGGTTGCAGCATTGCTGGTGCTTATCACATTGACCATATTTACATTTACGCATTTGGCAGACACTTTTTTCCGAAGTCACTTATGTTGCAATTTACAGTATCAGCATTGGCGCTTTTCCATTGCATAGTACCCCACGGTCTGGTTTGGATCTGGTCAGCTTACTTTTGGGAGCTTTTCCACTGGGTGCAGTACGTAGTACACAATACTTTTTTAGTACCACCTCAGTTGGGGTTCCAAGCGACCCGACCTGGTACCAAACGTGACGCGAAAACACTGTCGATCACTGATTGGTCAGAGAGAATCGTCACTACCAGTGTCATCACTATAATGTAAAAGATTAGCTTTACCTTCATGCTAGTTTGCGCTGCCTCGAGCAAACATGTTGTCATTTGTGCTTTGCTGTAAGTTCCCAAACTCCCTTTTAGCGATGAAAAACATCCACAGGTGGAGAATCAGGGACACCATAACAGTTTTTTTCCAGACTTGCAGTTTGTGGCGGAACATTCGCGATGCGCACGTCCGCATAAATGCTTAAATACAATTAAAATAAGGCTCAGCGGAGCGCGTCAACTGACGTCACGGGTGTTTGTACAGAAACTGTAAGACAGAGGTAATGATAAACGCGATGTGCAAACATCTATTTGTGGTGGTCAATTTTAATTTTGTGGTGGACTGAGAAATAAATAAATGTACAACGACGCTCTCACTTGTATGATGTCACAGCAGTAAGCGGCGCAAATATAACAACACGCCCACTCTGAAGTGTTACTAAACTCGATGGAAAAGCTAACCAAGCCAAAGTGAGGTGAGCTGACCTAACCAAAACCAAACCGTGGGGTACTATGCAATGAAAAAGCACCATATGTGTGTACCCTCGGAACCCATGATGTTTGCAGTGCTAACACAATGTTCTACCAGTACAGGAACAGTTTAGATTATTAAATCAATTACTTAATCTCTACATGATCAGACTAACATTTGGCTAGTTAGTTATTGTCCAACACTCATTTAGAGAGTGAAACTGTCAGTGTCATCAATTCATGCTAATATCACTAGCAGTCTGTACAAATGTTTTTCATTATTGCTGTGTTTACCTCGCCTGTGCGTCCAATGTAATGAGATTTCTTCAGTTTGCTGGGTTTTTTGTGCTCCGGGTTCATTATCGCACTCTTAATTCTTCTCATGGAGGAAATCAACGGCAGCAGAGTTAAGTGGCACCCGTGGCCCTTCACCCACTCATCCTCACTCATCCTCACTCATCCTCACTCATCCTCGCCAACAAAGCATTCGAGAGTCTCGCTGCTCTTCAGCCTGAACCCTGGTGTTAAACTCATTGCCGTAGGCTGCGTCTGAGATGGAGGTCCCCGAGGGCCCCATCAAGTGCTTTCATCCAAGATTCAACTGGAAGAAATTTCCCTTACTGCTTTAACACAGTATTTGTGCACTGATATAAATAAGTATGTCTGGTTTATTATTGACACATTTGGCAAATGAAACTTCCACTTACATTTGGCAGAAATTTTCAAAGCATTTTTTATGCTCCATGGGGATCAAACCCACAACCTTTACGTTCCCAGCACAATGCTCTACCAATAGCGCTCTAAAAAATGCGTCGGAGCTGTTGGTGTAGTGCAGGGTTCCCCAAATCTTACCCTGGAGGGCCAGAGCACTACAGAGTTTAGCTCCAAACCTAATCAAACTTACCCACCTGTGTTTGTCTAGTGATCATGAAGACTGTGATTAGCTTGCTCAGGTGTGTTTGATCAGGGTTGGAGCTAAACTCTGCAGTGCTCTGGTCCTCCAGGGTAAGATTTGGGGAACCCTGGTGTAGTGGGTGGCGCTCCGACATGTGGTACTTTCAGCAACCCGAGTTCGATAGCTGGCTCGTGGTCATTTGCAACTCCCATAATCGTCTCTCCTCCCTGTACTTTCCTGTCCTCTCCTTGCTCACTGTTAAAAATAAAGGCAAATGGGCAAAAAAATCATGCATGTTAAAGGGGGGTCTAAAGCTATTTTATACATTCTGATATTCTGTGTTAAAGAGTTGGATTCCTTATGCTAAATAAAGGCAAAGTGTCAAAAAGCAGTTGGGTTGCTGTGCCGAATGCGGTTCGTACAAGTTTCAGACATTTATACATAACAATCCTGCTTTATTTATTTTATGGACAATTTCAGTGCAGGAAGTACAGTGTAAGTCCTTATATGGGCATTCACAAGATCTGACACAAAATCAACATCACCAAAGAAGCGATGTTGTTTGTAAGGGAAATTTAAGCTTGTTCAGCTTCCCAATGAATCCAGCATTATGGGAACAACGAATATAGTTTGTTTATCTGGTGTAGCAGCGGACTTGTGCGTGTGTGTTTGTTTAGAGCTTACATAACGCACGCTGTTTCTGCATTTCTGATGTTAATCTGGAGTACCTCTAGAGTAGTATTACCTCCTTTATATCTCCGAAGAGTCTTTAGTTTAATCAGATTTATAAAAGAAAGTTTAGCTTTACCCAATTTTTTCGATAACGTACGAAAAATGAAGAAGGAGGAGTTACTACCGCGGGAGGAGCAATACGAGTCATGCCACACTATACAACACTCTTTAACTTATGATTCACTACATGTTCATGTCATTTATATAATATGCACGCGCCTATTTCCAACATAAGACAGAAGTCTTACTTACCGCATGCAACTCGTGACCTGGTTGGGAAAATCCAGCACATCAAACACACACGCAAACTTTGCTGCTACCCCGGATAATAAACTATATCCATTGTTTCCATAAGGCTGGATTTCTTCTCCTTACATCCAAAAACACACGTCTTCTTTCATGTCATTGTTGAGTTTTGAAATTAAAAAAGCTGTCGTGTGATGTGATGTTTGCAAGTTCTAGCGTCTCCGGCTGATTGACGGGTGGGCGGGGTTTTCCGGGGGAAGTACCCATAAAAAGAAGTGATATGTATAGAAACCCCTGAAACGTCAGCTGGATCCGTAATCGAAAAAAACTTTCCGATTAAAAAAGTTAAACTTTAACTTTCCGTGTATTATTAAACGAACCCTGGCGAAGTGCAGTCGGCACAGAAATACTCTGTAACACCCCAACTGCTTTTTTGACAATTTGCCTACGTTTAGCATAAGGAAACAACTCTATAACTGTGTTAATAAGTAAGAAAGCATGAAATACCATTACCCCCCCAAAGCTGGATTTCTCCAAAATGGGGCGGTTCCAAAGTGTCGCAGGTGGTAAGTAAAACTGCATCAAATGTCTGTGATTTGTTGGTGATCGTCACATAAATGCATAAAATGTTTATGACATCAACATGTAGGAAAACATAAGTTTTCCAGAGATAGTGGGATAATGCCTCCGTGGGCTCTTTTTTTTCCAGGAAAGTGGCAGTAGAGCTGATCTGTCTTTTATAAATTTGAACTAAAGACTCTTTGGAGATATGAAGGATGTGATACTGCTCTGTAGGTACTCAAGATTAACATGAGATTAGCAAAAACACTGTGGGGTGGTTTCCCAGACAGGGTTTAGTTTATTCCAGGACTAGGCCTTAGTTATATTAAGTAGTTCTTACAAACCAATACTGGTATGCATCTTGAGACACAACAATGGCACTGATGTATGTTTAGATATGTCAATACAAGGTGTTTCTAAATTAAGGCAGCATGCATTATAGTCTGGAACTGGGAACTCTCCTGTGTCAGATTTGCATTGCTGAATGTTTAACTCAAATGGGGATGTGGAAGAGCATCAATATCAACGATTTTCTGCATGCTAGAAATCCCATTTGGCAGAAATAACTTAAGAGAGCCTGTTCAATAATGAAAGAACAAGAAGTTTATGAAAATGCCAACTTCATTACACAATCCATTATAGCGCAGTGCCCGGCCAGTGATTTATAGCGCGGTATATTACATCATCTAAGTAGACCGTGTCCGGTTCTGACCTTTGCATAAACACACCGAATCTAATGATAATGGTTTCGCTGTCGCAACCCAACATAATGTGCATCTGTTGCTTAATTACATTTTGATCTAATTGTTGTCTTTCTGGAGTAATGAAGCACAAAATCGATTTATAATTCCCAGGCTGTTCTCGTTGAAATGCGACACAC
This sequence comes from Misgurnus anguillicaudatus, assembly GCF_027580225.2. Taxonomy (NCBI): domain Eukaryota; kingdom Metazoa; phylum Chordata; class Actinopteri; order Cypriniformes; family Cobitidae; genus Misgurnus; species Misgurnus anguillicaudatus. The sequence continues at coordinate 8,084,687 of NC_073337.2, forward strand.
TACTGAGTTCTCTTTAACTTCAGACCGAGACGCAGAGCGAATTCAAAAACATTTACACTCGCCAATTTAGCTCACAACATGAATCTGCTTACATTATTTCTCCGATGAATGGATAAGAAAACCTCACAGCTGGCCTTAAAAACTGCGAATGAATGGACGGGGCTGTCGTGCTAACAGATCGTCTCAAAACCTGTGGGATTCATTTGCAACTGAATCAAGCCGTCAGGAGCACAAACCTTTGTGAGTTATGTTTTATTCATCAACAACCAGATTCTGTTTGTCCACAACTACCGGTATGTTTTCCATACGAGATATGGAATATAAAGCAAAGCATTCCTCATCGATCTGTGGTGAAACGGGGATAGATATTTGTGAATTTACAAGCCGCACAAAACTCTGCTAACCACGGCAAATAAGCTTGGTCTAAAACAAAGCACACTGAAAAACCAGCTCGTACTTTGAAAGTTGTGCAATCCCAGCCATATCAGGTCAGCGATGGGTCAGACTGATCCGACTCTGAAACTCTTAAAGTACAAGACAGGCAACGTTTAAAATCATATTAGTATGTGCGTGGGTGCGAGTTCTTCCTCTGCCACCCGACTGGAGAAACTTCATAGCACTCAGAAATTTCAAGTAGTAAGACCTGAAGTGCAGGGTTGCCCAGATAAATCACCTCCTCGGTGAATTGCATCTGAATTGCACCTGCGGTGTGCTGCGGCTGTCGGAGGAATGAGAATAAGGATACGAACAGCCTGTGGCCCTCCTCCCGCTGTGCTGGGCATTTTAATGCCGCAATGATCACCCAAACCCAACTTCTGCCGGGGAAATCCAACTGCCACATCTCAAATTCACTACACGACCATCCAGACGCTGTTCACAGTCAGTCACGCCTCATATTACAAGGTCTACTTTCATTCATAAGCTAGTATTTTGATTGACAATGGCCAAACCTTAACAAGGCATGTAGCAGATGTGGTGCTTATTGAGATTATTATGATTTACCAAAATCTTTTTGTGGTTTTTACACCACGTTTGTTTCCTTTAAAGGTGCTTCACGTTGCAAGAGAAGAACCATTTCTGGCTGTATGGTTTCATAAAGATCCTTTAACATGTGAAGAACCAACCCAGTCTCAAATTCCAATTTGCACATGATACGCCAGTCCTTCCCATTCACTTAAACGGCGGATCTTTTTCTGTCGCTTTATTTATTGGTTTCTCAATTTTTTGCTATTTTTTTTACCATTTTTGCTTGGGTTTAGGGTTAGAACACCTTTTGGTTATATAAAAATGACATCCTAACCCAAACCCCAATTCTAACCCCAACTCCAAGTGACCATGGCTTAAATATAGGCAAAAACATGTAGAAACCTGTATATTAAATAACCTCCTTAAGCAAATCTCAAATCTAACCCTAAACCCAAGTGAAAATGGTTTAAAAAACTGAAAAAATTGAGAAACCAATAAATAAAACGACAAAAAAGATGCGGCGTTTAAGTGAATGGAAAGGACTGACGTATCATATGCACGCCAAATTGGATATTGGCGTATGTATTGCAAGATTTTCACACTTCGGACAGATTTTGAGGAACAACTAGTTTGGATATTGTTAATGGACGTTTATGAGTGGTAAATCTGTGGGGGGTTTTCAGTACGGACCTGCAAAACGAAACTATAACATCAATAGTAGAACTTCAGCCTAAACGATAGCATATACCATTAATTAGCATATAACGCTAACTCAGCAGTCACAACTTTGTTTTTGCCATTTTAACAAGTTTGTAAATAATTTAATGTGTAATTTAATGTTGGGACTGTACGTCACAGTCTGTGTTGAGATTGGCCTGTTTTCTAGCGATCTTTTGCGTGCACAAGGTTTACGTAAAAATAAGGAAACAAACACTCTTGAGGCTCACCACATGTACAGAGCTCTTATTATTATTGATATATGCCTAGGAAAAGTTTTGTATTCTATGGCACCTTACTTTTTTTTACTGGCAACAGTTTGTTCAAAGTTAAATGAACCTTAAACATGAACATGAAGTCTTTATCTTTACAGAATAAAACTAAAATAACAGCCTCCTGCAAAGCACCCTGGGAACCAAAATCTGAAGGAAAAAACTAAAAAAGGATTTCTGGTCAAGATATACATATTACCCCATGATTTATTCACCCTCAAGCAATCTGAGATACATATATCCATCATCTTTCAGACAAACACATTTGGAGTTATTTTAGTAAATGTTCTTGCTTTACGCTTATAACGGTAGAAACTGGGATAAGGGAACAACTTCTAACTTTGAAGCCCAATAAAGTGCATCCATCATTCACAGAAGTAATCCACACGTATCCAAGGGCTTAAGAAAGGTCTACTGCAGGTAATCTATGGGAAAACAACCTAATCTCATGAATTTCCGTGTTACAGTCACAGAATATTTTGCTCATATTTGTCATTGTTACGGATCTTCGCATTTTTCCGTGTCCGTACCACAGACTTTTTTTTCTGTGTCAGTTTTACGTATTGGTTACTCAATTGTTTTTCCTATTTTCTTACCATTGTCATGTGGGTTTGGGGTTAGAATGACTTTGTTACATAATAACATTCTAACCCAAACCCAACTCTAACCCTAACGACAATTAAAATTGTATAAACCAATAGTTAAAGTGACATCATAACCCAAACCACAAATCTAACCCTAAACCCACACGACAATGGTTTAAAAATAGGAAAAACAATTGAGTAACCAATACATGAAACTGACACGGAAAAGAAAGTCTGTGGTACAGACACAGAAAAATGCGGTGATCCGGGACAATGACAGAAATAAATGAGGAAAATATTTGGTGACTAAACCACGGAACTTTGGGAGATCATGTTTCCCAAAAATTAACCTGGTCCAACAAGACTCTCGTACATTCATTTCATTTGTACAGAGAGTCTGGCCACGCTCCATTGAAAAGCATTACTTCTGTTAAGGAGAGTCCTCTGTTGAAGTTTAAAACTATTGGATCTGCCCAGAGTCACTCAGGATCTGGCATAACCAATCTCTAACGTTTGGTCGTGACATATGTCATGCGCCGAAACCGGCCGGAAACAACAAGTCCGAATGATCAGACCAACAAAACTTAGCAAACCTGGTTCTTGCTCCGGCTTTAACTTCTGTATATTCGGCAGTTTTGCAACAACGGACCGAATATATTTTCTCACGTCTTTCTCCGTTTCCATTACTGAACTACAACTCAAACTGACGCACGACCTCAACGTCATCGTTCTTAGCCACCCCCATCTGTTCGCTGATTGGACCTGCAGATTTTTGCAGGAGAAAACAAAACTCTACACAGCAGTCCCAGACGTAGTAGCGAAATGAAAATTAAGCGGAAGCACGTAGGAGGGCGGAGCCAGGCTAGCGAAAAATATCCATATTTTAAACTTTATAAACTATAATAACTACACTGTAAAAAAAATCCGTAGAAATTACAATGTTATTGCAGCTGGGTTGCCAGTAATTTACCGTAGATTTAAATTTATGTTATTTACTGGCAAGGGTTTGTTCAAAGTTAAATCAATTTTAAATATTAACAAGTCTTTATCTTTACAGAATAAAACTATACAATAACAGCCTCATGCAAAGCATTCTGGGAATCAGAAACCATCATCAACCCTTTTCTGTTTTTTGCTTCAGATTTTGTTTCCCAGAATGTTTTGCTTGATGCTGTTTTTCTGTAAAGACAAAGACTGTCTGTAAATGTTTAATGTTCATTTAACTTTGAACAAAATGTTGCCACTAAAAAACATACATTTAAATCTACGGTAAGTTACCGGCAACCCAGCTGCAATTTCTACGGAATTTTTTTACAGTGATAGCTTTTGTTAATGGCACCGTCTTTGACTCACGTGATTCACTGCCATGGCAACCCATTCTCAGTCCTCTAAAACGTTTTTCCAGTCCAAGATTGTGTCGTTATTGGAAGCTAGTTATTATAGTTTATAAAGCTTAAAATATGGGTATTTCTCTTTAAAAAAAATTACATGGATAATCCGCACAAGACCTTTATCAACCCCTTGGAGCCGTGTGGTTTACTTCTGTTTTTGGGGGTTTCAAATCAGAAGTTGTTTCCTGATCCCTGTTTTCTACGGTTATAAAGCTTGGAAGAGCTAAAATAACTCCAAATCTGTTTGTCTAAAAGATGAAGGACATGTGTATCTTGAAATACTTGAGGGTGTGCAAAATCATGGGGTCATTTTAAAGGGGACATTTCACGAGATTTTTTTAATATGTCAAATAAAACTTTGGTGTCCCCAGAGTACATATGTGAAGTTTTAGCTCATAATATCATATAAATAACTTATTATAGCATGATAAAATTGCCACCTTGTAGGTGTGAGCAAAATTGTGCCATTTTGGGTGTGTCCTTTTAAATGCAAATAAGTTTATCTTTGCACTAAATGGCAGTGCTGAGGTTGAATAGTGCAGATTAAGGGGCTGTATTATCCCCTTCTGACATCACAAGGGGAGCCAAATTTCAATAACCTATTTTTTCACATGCTTGCAGAGAATGGTTTAACAAAACAAAGTTACTGGGTTGATCTTTTTCACTTTTTCTATATATTTTGATAGAAGCACTGCAACCCAATTATACTTAAACATGAAAAAAGTCAGATTTTCTTGATATGTCCCATTTAATATATGGCTAGACTATCGCTTTCAGCGCCTTTATTCTTCTATAATAATGGTGCTTAGAAGGTTCTTCACAGTGATGCTATAGTAGAACTGTGTTTATATAATCTAAAGAACCATTTATCACTACAAAGGATCTTTTGTGCAAAAGAAAGGCTCTGTTGATGCTCTTTTTGCAACCATACAACCTGACAAAGAACCTTTGTCAACGTGTTACAATCTTTTTTCTCTATGAACAATGCTCCTAAAAGTCTATACGTAGCCCATCCAGCAACCAAAGGCGTTGTTCTTGTAGAAAGTCTAGATTGTAACACCTTGTCATTGTTGAATTTTAGCTGTTTACATCTATACATAATGACAGCAAAAACGCCCGCTTCCCTTAATTTCCCGAGACGAGCATAGCGAAACGCCAGAGCTCTTTTCACACCCGTGTTAGGCCACAAACAATGATCTTCCTGCTGGGCAGAGAGACGTGCATTTAGCCTGTAATGGAGTTTGGACAACATTATTCTCCCTATAGCCAGAAAACATCCTGCTTTGAGAGTACACAGCCGAATGTACACACACTCCCTGTCACAACATATTTTATACAAATGCCGTCAGAAGAGAGTCACCCAGGGGTCAGACACGCTCACGACGAGTCTATTTTCATTCCAAAACAATGAGAAAACGCTTTCAGACTCTGCGTGCCATACATACAAATGCAAGCAAATGCATTTAGCGACAGACTTAACACCAATCCTCACAAAAAATGAAGGTTTCCAAAAGGGCTGTATGGATGTTTTTGTTATAAATATGTAATAAATAAATGATTCTTGTAAGAAGAAAAAATATTCTTCTATGAAATTGCTGCAATAAAAGACTGTAAACAACAACACAAAGACCATCTAGGTTCCCAAAACAACAAGAGTATGTTTATCCTAAAACGCCTAGAGATGTAGGCTTGTATAACCTTGAACCAATAACCTAATTGGTTCCCAGTGCAAATTGTTAAACACAACCCTATACAACATCCACCAACAGCTTGTGGTCAAGGTCGAGCCCCTTAATGAACCTGCTTACCTTAAAAAGCCTCAAGATGTTAGCCACCATGATGGAGACGGAGCTTGCTGCCGCTCCGATGACCCCGACGATTTTGTCCGGCTTGGTGAATATGGGCAGGTCTCCATTGGCACAGCGTACATCCGACCCGTCGCGCTCGATGAGAGCTTGCACGAAGGTAAGAGACTGCTCGAGGGCGTAGGTGTCCCGAGAGCAGGTGTCCAGAATGCGGGCCCCCAAAGTCACATTGGGGAGCAGCTCTGGGTCTTTATTGATGAGATCGATGGCGAACAGCATCGCCTCCAATCTGTGAATACCTTTCTCTTTTTTCAACTCGCCGCAGGGGACGCCACGCTCACCCCGGGTGTGAACCGGGAACAGGCCGCCCAGGATGATGTCACCATCTAGACGAATAGAGTGGGCATACTCCACAGCAGGCGTCTCTACACGCTGGAGGGAAACCGGGAGCCAGTAGCAAAAGAAGATGATGAGTTGGCAATGTGTCCGACTTACAGGATCCATATCCATGGAGCCGCTGGGAACGATGTGCAAAAGTGTAGGTTTGAAAATCCAATGGTTGAGGGCTACTGGTGCAGCAGGTGGGTTGTAACGTACGTGCCCATCTCCAGGTTAAAGATGTGGCCAAAGGGATTTCTCATGGGCCGCATGACACGCATGTCACCTGACTGGTAGCAGGAGATAGGAGAAGAGATGATAACGTGTCAGACGAAGAGTAAATCACCCTCAAAGAGCGTCACGTCTTCAGAAGACTCTGAACAAAAAGAAAACACTGTGAGTGGCTGACAAACACAAGTCATACCAATCAGGCACAATATATGCAAGCAACAAAGCAAACTCGGAGACGAGAACATCTTGACAGGAAGGAAATTACACCACAGTCATTTGGAGCTCAGTGTGGTCGTTCATTTCAGCCTCATTAAATCAAAAGATTGAAACCGTCTTTCCTCACATTTGCATAGCCAACCAAACAATTTTGGTGAAGAGTGCCTGTTTGGGATGAATTTTACAATTTTATGGACTGGAGTTTGATGGAGGTGTGAGTTATATTTATTATATTAGCATTATAATGCTTAATTGGAAATGTGGGCAACAATTCATCACTTTTGAAACCTTCCTGCCCGAATGCACTTCAGTGATGCTGTTGAATGTAAGTTTTTATGAATATATTCATTGTTTAAAACGTATTGCCTGTTAATCCTTAAGAGGCGCACTAGCTGTACTCTTGAATGGAGAGGCGTGACTTCATTACGCGCAACAAGCTCAGTTACGCACAGCGTTGCGTTTCCAAGAGACACATGCTGCGCAATCTGCCGCCTCCGTGCGCCAAGAGCACTTCACCACACACAGGACAGAGAGATACCCTGAAGTCTAATGCAGAATAATGAATGTGACTCAGCTCCCTGTGGCTTGAGGTACAAATGGCCCTTAAATTCCCACACTATTGATTACGCAGACTCGTTTCCCTGTACCTTACGGACATATATGTGAGATTCAATACTGCATTTATAATTCCATTCTTCACATCTTTGGGAAAGTCGAGTACGCATATCTCCAGTCAGTGACACGTTTTTAAATACGCGCAGTGGCGCGTGTGTTAATATGCGTAAACGGATTTGTTCTGAGTGTGATATTTCACTGGTTTGCATGAGTTAATCTCGGTGTAATAGCTCGGGTCTTCCCCGTCTATTGGATTGTTACATCAGAGACAGTGAGATGGAGTTATTACCCTCGCAAGCGCAGTGTCCTATTTCTCTTTTTAATTTACAGCAACGGGTATGTGTCAAGCAGAAAGCTCTTCTTCTGGAGATCCTATTATATTTTCTCCGAAAGGAGGCTTTCTCGTGGGAATCCACTGCACTGTTGAAAGTGATAGAGCCCTCTTTATCTCTCTCTCTCGCTGTCGCTTTCATGCAACTGTTGTTGGAAAACACATCTTTAGTTCCCGAAATCTCGTACAGTCGAAAGCCATTCAGAGTTTTTCGACTTGTATCAAAGTATGGAAGGCACGACGCAGACAAGACATGAACGCATTCAAGGGAATTCATCATTTTGCGCACTGTGCCGTCATAATTTTGAACGCACAACACCAAAACCTACACATAGGCTACACAATACAGTGTATGAGGAAGAGTGTGGATTTACGCACATTTAGTGTAACGCAATGCATTGATGCACATACTTTATAATCCTCACAGCACGTCTTTATTTTTGAATGATCACCAAAACCATATTTTCAAAAACTACTGCTTCCGAAACAGAAAAGTGCCAATATCACGAAATATTAAGTAAATAGAGAAATGCAAAATAATAAGCGCAGTTAAGCTCTATAGAAACAAACAACTGTAGCATTCATTATGATCTACAATTGACATACAATCACAATAATGACATGATAAATAACAGCAGACCATATCAAATTGTGTTCAAATCTGCAACAAAAAATAATATAAATATCTTTTATTTTTCCTAGCATACTGGTAGTAAAATAACAGACTTTTTAAGTGTTATAATTTCAGATAGAAGTGCAGTAAATCTTACCTGCCTTCTGTTCTCAGATGAGGGTTTGTGGTGCTGAAATGAACAGCGCATGCAGAAGACATCGCCAAAATCCTTCCTGTGATTCCGAATGCGCGCTCTCTCCCTCTCTCTCTCACACACACACACACACACACACACACACACCCTCATTCTCTCCCTCTCACACACACATTCAGGCGCGCGCGCGCACACACACTTGTGCGCATCCCACGTCTTAAATCGAGCATGCTTTCATTACAGAAGGTAAAAAAGTGCATTTCTTTGAAAAATCCTTCCTTAATACATGACTGTGAATAAAAAAGTCAAGCAGTGTTGTGGGATATTATTGCACTGCAGTTTAATTTACTAATTTTAGTTATGATTGTTAATTGTGCTGGATTGTGCTGTCTGTGAATTTATTTATCGGAGGTCCCATTGAACTTACCTGAAACCATTTTCATCAATATAATGCAATGACCAGACGTGCCAAACGTGCATTTACCTGCTTATGAAATAATTATTTTAGTAAATCTTTATTCAAACTTTCTACCATCAGACATTCCGATCTTCTAGAAAGTTGTATACATTTTAATATACAGATTTACTGCACGATGCCTTCTTTATAAGAAGTGCACTACTGCCCTCTAGTGTTAAAAGATTTCACTGTGATTAATCCCAACCATATTTCTCAGCTCAGCCATTATGACCTAAATTATTTACTGAAGTTCCCCCAGGGAATTAAAGCAGCTAATGCTCTAACCCCTATAAATATAATCAATAATTTAATCTATTCAATATTCATCAGTTTTCAGCTCACTGTGACCTTACAGTCACACTATACCAGCCGGGGATCAAAAAATATAACAGCCGAGAATTAATGTAGCGTTTTAACAGTATTGACCCCGATTCATTTAACATTACTATAACAATACACTTTCTGGGTCATTATCTATGTAATAAAGCTCAAGTCATTACTTTTGTGATTTACTTTTTTCTAGATATAAAAATGATCCTAGAACTAGGGCTGGGCATAGATTAATCTCATACAAAATAAAAGTTTTTTTTGCATAACATACAAGTTTGTGTTGTGTGTAATTATTATGTATACATAAATACATACACATTCATGTATGCATTTAAGAAAGATTTACATGTGTATATATATTTATTTATATTTTTATATATTCTATATTATATATAAATAAAAAAAGATATATAAATAAAACATTTCTTAAATATATATATATATGTATGTATGTATGTATGTATGTATGTATGTGTGTGTGGTTAAATATACATAATATTTACACACAGCACAAACTCATATATTATGCAAAAAAATACTTTTATTTTGTATTAGATTAATCTAGGCCCAGCCCTACCTAGAACATTTAGTTAAAATATACTTTTGGTATCTTTAAAGTCATGTAAAATATTGAAATGACACAAATTAAGCTTTGATGCTCCAAATCTCATTTTTATAGATTATAAGACTTTAGTCTGTATTTTACAGATAGGCGCACATATATTAAAAAGTGCCTCTAGCCCCTCCCCAAGCATCTGTAATCAAATTACTTTAATTGAATCCATAAAACTTCAATTCTCTTTTCTCGTTTCAAACTTTAAGAAATAAATGCATGTAGAGTCATTTTCTCTGTTTATTGTTGGTGAATATATTCATATGAGAAATAAAACTTGTAACTGTTCATAGTTGATTCAGATGTGCATATGCTACTGATTTAATGAAAAAAACTATTCGAAAGGTAAATAAACAGTGTCCAGACAAACTGATTTGCCTGCAGTACAATAAGAGGAACGCTGGTCATTTCCCCGGAGCAGGTGTCTGTTCAAACAAAAAGCAGTGTTTCTCTTATTGATTTCTCTCTGCTGTTTCCCACCAAACAAAAACTCCTGGATTTGACCCCAGACGTTTGCGCTGAATAGCAATGAGTCCGTGGTGAATCAGTTGTCATTTCTCTCACAGAGATCATGCGTGGCTCCGAGCTCTTACTGGGGTCCCGGGCGCTCAGACAGCTTTCTTCAACAATCACTCAGCCACATTTCCACACAAAACGTAAAAACTGATAGCAGCAGTCAAATGGAAATCATATACATTTCGTATTCTATTTAGAAGTGGTTAGAAAATATCATGCTGTTTTTGTCACACTCCTTCATGCAGAGTATGTGTCGGGGTCTTCAAACCAACAAATCCAACTTCTGGAAATCCCAAATAGAAATACTTCTGTTTCTCATACCTACTCTGTTAAATCAAGTCGTTAGTGTACAACGTTAGCCATTTATAAGATAGCACGGTTTAGTTTTTAACTCTCCCCCTTTTTGATGTAGCTCCAAATCCGGTTTGTTGTCAGAGAATCTACGATAGAAAGACAACACAAGGTTAGAAAAATACAACAGTACTATGGTAAAACCATCATTTTGTTTGAAAGGAAACAGTTTTATCACAGTCTATACAACAGTAAAGTCCCCCTAAAGTTGACCATTTAATCACTTAACTCTTTCCCTGCCATTGACGAGATAACTCACCAATTAAGAGAATAACGAGAATTTTCCGCAATACCGCTATTATCCACCAGGTGGCAACTTCCACAACTTATACAACCCGGAAGTAACACCTCACGTGAAAGAGAAAGAACTCCGTGTATGTTTTAAAGATCGCTCTGCATCTGATCTCTATCAAAAGTCCTTCACAAAAATGCAATTATCTCAGCTTTTTGCTCAAAATTGGGTGTTTTTGAAGAAACCTACCCATATTTGAGAGGTGATAAAAAGAGAAATAATGAAGGTAGGATGAAACGGGGTTTTTTGTTTAAAAGCAGAGGGTCTGTTCTTTATTTGATATATTGTTTGTTTATATATTTAAAGAAGAACATTTTCTGCAAGGCATTAAGCTTTTGTGAAAATCGTGAAAAATGCTGGCACTGGCTGGCAACTTTTTTTTAAAACGCTGGTGGGGAAAGAGTTAAAACTCATCTTTAAAGGGACACTCCGCTTTTTTGAAAATATGCTCATTTTCCAGCTCCCCTAAAGTTTAACCTATGATTTTCACAGTTTTGGCATCCATTCAGCCAATCTCCGGGTCTGGCAGTACCACTTTTAACATAGCTTAGCATAATCCATTGAATCTGATTAGACCATTAGCATCGCGCTCAATAATAACCAAAGAGTTTTGATATTTTTCCTATTTAAAACTTCTACATCGTGTCCTAAGACAATGATATTACACAGCACTCAAAAATAGTCCTCAGCTATTGAAAGTTACCAAGAGGACTATTTTTTTGCGGGCACTGCATAATATCACTACGCCTGCTGCAGTCATGTTACAACAGCAAAGTCCTTGATTATTACATCAGAATGAGAATATAGTCCTAGCCATTATCGGCCTAGAAAATCACAACTTTTAATTTTCCGTTGGTCTTAGTACACAATGTAACTGCAGAAGAGTCAAGTTTTAAATAGGAAAAATATCAAAACTCTTTGGTTATTATTGAGCACGATGCTAATGGTCTAGTCAGATTCAGTGAATTATGCTAAGCTATGCTAAAAGTGGTACCACCAGACCCAGAGATCAGCTGAATGGATGCCAAAACTGTGAAAATCAAATGTTTAACTCTAGGGGAGCTGGAAAATGAGCATATTTTCAAAAAAAAAAAGTGTAGTGTCACTTTAAGCATCGTAATATCATGTGTAAAAGTGTCACAGTAATTTCTTTATGCTTTAAAACAGCTTGAGTGAACAACACCCTTGCTTCATTTAGTATATGCAAATTAGTCTACTCAATTCCACAGCTTAGACCATAGATATAAATCTGCCACTAGATGCTACATTCTGTAGTTTTTTAGACAAATAACTGCTACGTCCGGTTTCACACAATGCATGTGAACTGCACGTTTAAAGCACACATTTTTGGGGGCGCTGATGTTAACGGGTTAGAGCAATAGCATGCGGCAAGTAAGAAATAATTGACGACAGCAGTTTAATTCAAAGGACCGGAGACAAATTTTCTCTTTATACCACAGTTACCACAAACATTGCTCTGGTGCCTATAGAGGGTATGCATTGACGTCACTTTTCCACGTGACCACGCAGGAACTCGCCCCGTCGAGTGGCAAATGTTCAACAAAATGGCTGCTTTTCATAGCGGCTGCTGCGAAAATACCAGTAAAACTGACTATTTTCAGCTCAAATTGAATTTAGTTGGACTTGATAGCAGAGGTGGACAATACTTAATTACATTAGTTACATTTTCCAAGCATCTGTGCTTTATTAGGGTGTTTGTATTGGTAAAAATGTTACTTCACTACATTCTTAAGCATATAATCATATTGTGTATTCTTTAATATTGCATATTAAAATTTATTTAATACTTGATTACATTAAAATTGTGTACTTTTACTTGAGTAAAAGTTCGTTAATGTACTTAAATATTCAATGTAAAACAAAAACTTGTATTTATGAAATGTAAAAGCGTAAAAATTATGATAATATGCTTTGGAATGTATGTTTCCCAAAAAAAAAACACAGATAAAAACAAATACTTGAAAAAAAATATGTAAACCTCTGCTTGATAGTGACCCTAGCAACTTGTCAACCCACCTGTGGTCTGTGGACGTTGGCATGAACTATTTACTTCTCCTTTCTGTGTTTTTTTTGTCAGTCTGTAAAACAATAGCTCTGAATTCTTGTTAATCTGTTTAGTACAGTCTATCGCACAACAGCTTTTTCCCATTTCGATGCGTTTTCACAGTTTTTTCGCTGATTTCACACTGTACACAAATGCTGCCGCTCTGTCTTTTGCCACTCAGTGGGCGTAACCGCAGAAGCTTTCGCCGAAGGTGACATCACGTGCATACCCTCTATTTTAAGACATTTGACAGGTCAGGTGAGTGTTTATCAAAAAATAACGCATTTTTCAACCAACCAGAATAATGCTTTCAACAGACCTGTCGTATAAAAAAACAATAGAGCATCTTCAGCCATGCTTATGTGTAACAACACTCTTCAGCCATGACTTTATTGTTTAAAAACAGTGATGAACAGCCATCCAGCCTCTGTGTTTTGTCATATTAGCGGTGCAAGGCAGAGGATCAATAAAAAAGCTACTTGTCAGCATGACATACTAAGCATTGATGGGGAAAAATGTCAAAAGTGGACATGGACGCCCAAGGCATCTCTGTCACCCTTATTTGAGGATGAGAGGTTAATGGTTAATATCGCCTGCCCGTGCCAAATGCTGTTACCAAGGACACAGGACAGACATCTTAATTGTTTCTCCAACCTCAAACGCACCCCATCACCGCTCAACCGGGCAAACCTTGAGGTGAGACCGGGAAGACCTCATTTCCAACCTTGCCGTGGCTTTCATATTTCATTCTCCCACCCTGGGATTTCTCTCATTGATTTCTCATTTATCCAAATACTCTATGGCTAAATCTTTCTGGGAATTGTGCACATGTCGTAACATTTTGAGATTTTCATAAGTGATGGCGCTAAAGATTTCCCAACAACGTCTGTAATCCCATGTAGTGGTATGGAAAAACGTATTACTGGTGTGTTTCGTGTCGTAAAATAAAAACGTGAAAACATCTGTAGCTTGTGATAACCCAAAAAAAAACCCTTTCTATAAAGCAGATCCTGTTTGCCAGAGAGCTTCTGGATAGCAAAGACTGTTTATGAGGTTAAGATGTGAAACACTCACCAAAACACGACCTTTGATCTTGTCCGTATGCCTGCCGCACCCCCGCGTGCCATTTTCTGATGGTTCCTCATGTGTAACCCCAGATGCCTCTGCTTTCTGAAGCCCTTGCCACAGACGCTGCAGACCAGCATGGACTGCATGGCTTTACCTCTCGTGTCATCGTGCTTTACTTGCGTTTTACTGCTAACCGTCTTCTTACCCTCGGCCGTTGCACGACGTGCGTTTGGCAGCAGGTTCCTGCGCGTCAGATACGGAGAACTGTGGCTGGGGTGGACCTTCGTTTCATGGCGACCCTGATCTTTGGTCTCCGTTTTGTTCAACACGGCCTCGGCTGGCGTCTTGATGGTGCTGTTGTCCAGCGACTGAGAGATCCTGCTCAGGTAGGCGGACTTCTTCTTGTGAAATTCTGAGAGATGCCTCACGACATCTCTCTTGCGGCGAGTCTTGTAGCGGCAAAGCGGGCAGCAGTAAAACTTGACGAAGAAGTCGGTGCCGTTGTCCGTGTGGAGCTCGATGTGCTTCGCCAGGTTCTGCTCCGAGCTGAAGGTCCGTCTGCAGAGCTTGCAGAAACGCGTCTTCAAGTCAAAGCCCATGGAGTATATGGGCTTCCATGGGATTTTGTTCTCCTCTCTGGGACTCTTCTGACTTTCGCTAGATGAGCTACTGTTAGCGCCTGGACTCTCTGGAGGCTTTCCGTTGGTTATTTTCGTGGGTTCGGCGCAGTCAGAGGTGATGATCTTGTGAACGGTCCGCAGGTGTCTCTGAAGGTGACCTCGAACTTTGTATGTTCTGTTACAGAGGAGGCATCTGCAGGGGGATGAGTCTTCTTCGGTTCTCTCCTCAGATGAGAGCTGATTGTCCTGATGCTGCTGCTCAGATATCACAGCATCTTCTGCGGTCTGGCTTAATTTCCCTTCTTCCTCAATGCGATGATCTTCTTCTTCATTCATGCTGATGTCGTCCGTGTTTGGTTGATGGTGACTCCAGCCGTCTGTACTGGTGTGGTTGGGGCTCTGGGATGAAGGTGGCAGGTCTTTCTCTGTAGACAGATACTGAAAAACTGCATTCTGGTTACCATCAATGGGCTCCAGTCTGAGAAAATATTCCTGCTTATCTGAGCGAGGATAGATGGCCTCCAAAAGCTCTTTGATGTTTTTGCCTTCTGCAAAAGAGTCTAAGACACAAACAAGAAACAGATCCATGATAAAAATCAACTCATGTAAATAACAGCTTGATTCGCTGTGATAAAACTCATTGTCTTAATGGTTATTTAATTGTAACGGCTTTCATCAGAAGCATTAACACATTAACTTATGAACACCCATCAACGATTCAGTAATTTGCAACTGAGGTAAGCCAATCAAATTTAAAGGATAACACCACAGTTTTTCAATATTTTACTATGTTCTTACCTCAACTTAGATTAATTAGTACATACCTTATTTTTTCAATGTGTGCACTTAATCTTTGTACAGCGTGTTGTGAATGTGTTAGCATTTAGCCTAGCCCCATTCATTCCTTAGGATCCAAACAGGGATGAATTTAGAAGCCACCAAACACTTCAATGTTTTCCATTTTTAAAGACTGTTACATGAGTAGTTACACGAGTAAGTATGGTGGCACAAAATAAAACGTGGCTTTTTTAAGTGGATAAAAAATGAGAACTATATTGTATGGCGGAAGAGCACTTGGTTTGCAGCACTTTGACCTCGGCGCGCAGTTACATCGTCAATATTACTGCACCCGAAGTGAGTTTAATCCGCTAAAAAAATCGTCACATTTTATTTTGTGCCACCATACTTACTCGTGTAACTACTCATGTAACAGTCTTTAAATAGGAAAAACATGGAAGTGTTTGGTGGCTTCTAAATTCATCCCTGTTTGGATCCTAAGGAATGAATGGGGCTAGGCTAAATGCTAACACATTCACGAGGCGCCGTACAAAGATTAGTGCACGCATTGAATAAAGATTATAAAGATATTAATTCAGCTAAGTTGAGGTAAGATCATAGTAAAATATTGAACAACTGTGGTGTTTTCCTTTAACACAATTCTTAAAGGTACAGTAGCAAAAAAGTTAATGGTTTCAATTCCAGGGAACAAACATGCAGATCAAACGTACAATTTGTAAATGTAGTCAGACAGTGTATAGAAATTGACGTAAATTATGTAAACCATGACTGACTTATTAGCAACATTAACTAACAGGGCAACAATAAGTAACTTCAGAAAAATATAAGCTAGCTTTGATCATATTTCACATTTAGGCATTTGCAATTACATAAAACCAACAGAATCAACACATCAACCCTGAACGCCTTCATTAAAACTGAAGGATCTCGGTTAACTCAACATTGCTCTCTTGAGAACAGAAGACAATCTCAAACAGTTTGTTTTACTAACCCTCAGATTCAGGATGTCTGGGGAGACAATAAACCTCCTTGTGTTTGATCAGATTGGGAAGACCACGGAAGAGACTGCGACAGAGTTTACATTCAAAGATCGTGTCCACTTCTTTCAGGAGGATGTGTTTTAACTGTGCAGTACCTGCGAACAGACACAAGAGGACAGCGATGACACTTACTGTCAACTCCATGCATTCTTCACATGATTCTACAGGATCATAAAGAGAGGAAGGGTGTGTGAAGAGTTTGGTTCCAAAACGCAATAAATCTATTTAGACTAATTTCGACAAGATGAAAATCACTATTTTCTGTTACAAACTTTCACATTAGAGCTGTTATCGGGCCTTAAAAGTTAGGCCTGAAATGACCAAAGCCCGACAGAATTCTGCCCGAACCCGAAAGTACATTTTGATTGACAGCTTTTTAAAAGCCCGAACCTGTTTACAGCCCGACATTATTTAAATGGGCGCACGTACACAGCTTTTGTCAAGAATGAGTAATTTACACAGGTTTTAACATTATTTATTTATGACTAACTAGGCTACACGCCACTTGGTTGAAACAAAGAATTAAAATAAGTCATCTGTAACATCGTAACATCTCACTCTAAATAGGCCTATGCAATACACTCTAAATAGGCCAACATGCCAATAAAAATTATTATTTCTTAACGAATTAAATAAAGATAATACATTCTGAATGAAGATGGGTATTTGGCAATAATAAAATTAAGATAAAGGCTCTGCGGGATTTGCTTCGGCATTTCTCTCCATTAATGCCAACATTAGTCTATATCCTCTGTCTAAATTATGTATTTAAGACTCAATAAATATTTAGTTATACATTGAAAAACCTTTACTCACCAAGATTAGCTTACATGTTTTTGTTATAAGGAAAATGATTAAATCCACTGCTTCAGTGCGATCCTGTGCTTACTGATAGTGCATCCAGCAGCATTGAACTTGACCGCTCATTTACTGCGCAAAGCCGGAGCGCAAGCCCGAGCCCGTGTAAAATGTTAGAAATGAAGCCCGAACCCGTCGGGTCCCAACAGGTCCCGTCGGGTTCGGTCAAAGATCTTCAGCTCTATTTCACATAGCATCTTTAGGTTATAATAACATTAAAAATTCAAACCCACATTTGATTTTCAAAGATTTATTATAAAAACTTTTTTTTCCCGCAAAATGCAATAAATCTATTTAATTAATATATAAATGTGCATTCATCTTTGCCATGTTTTATTCATTTAGTTGACTAGTGGTATAGACTGTTTTATCGGACGCACGTGCATTAACGCGATACGTGTCTGGTTCGAACTTTACTTCCGGTTTCAGTTTTTTTAATGGTCTGACTAGTTGCTAAACTGAACTCTTGAACAATACCTCGTCGAAAATAACAAATGTTTTGGTTTTCTACGTAATCTACGTGTTGTTTCTGTTGCTTGTTATATAAATAAACAATGTTTAAAGTACATGTTGTTATTTATTCTTAGCGAAGTTTACCGGAAGTTACGTGTTGACAACGAAAGCCGCTTGTTTATGTTGTTACTGCTGAAACCATCTATACAATGATTAAAAAAAATAAACATTAATGGCATTAAAAAAAACACTTACTTTGTCATATTAAGAACACTGTCGTTGCTGCGTCTTCCTTGGGATGTTGTCGCTGAACTTTTTTGTCAGCGATCAGCTGTAAAATGTTTTGGTCCTGCTCGATTTTTGTTGACTTCGAGTAAAATAATGAAAAGTTTTCCATAAGATCCCCTGATGTCAATGTGTTAGCATGATGCTGTCGTGTGAGTACAAGCAACAGCCGGCTAGGATTCTGTGTGTATGCTGTCATTGTTGTTTACAATGCGTGGAATTTTGCGCTGTGATTTGTTGAGCAGATTCTGCAGAGGAGGACTGGCGTTTATCGCATTTTCAGAAAAAAGGGAGAAAAGATGACAGAATAACACGACGGATATCGGATTTTGCGTAAAATTAAGAATTGACTTTTTAAGACTGACCTGATATGAACCTTTTTTTAAAATGGCGTTTATCGCGTTTTGGAACCAACTCTTTATGTGATGCAATATACGGTACCTGTGCGAAAGCATTCGATAATCTGTTGGATTCCAGATTTGGAGGTTTCCAGTGGTCTCTGGAGCAGAGGAGGATCCCCAACTTCTGTTGAGTTGACTGCAACACAGCACATTTCAGTCAAATATATTATGCATGCTTTGGCTTGCATCGGGGCGGAAAGTTTCCAGTAAATTTTCAAAAAACTTTCCATGGGAACTTAATGTGGGGAATTTTGGAAATATTCAAAATTGGAAACTTAACAGGAATTTATGGTAATTTGGGAAACTATATCATATACAACACATAAATAAACATTTTGTTTTGGTCATAAGTAGACATGCATGCAAGGTAATACTTTTTTTTTTGTCCTGACTGATTTTATTGCAAGTAGAACTTTAATTGATTACCACAAAAGCATAATAAACATTATTATAATAGTGCTAGTTTACATCCAGGGGGTGTGGCCTCAATGGCCCTTCAGTAAGCAGTGTGCTGTGTGCATGTGACTGAGGAAGGTGCAGGGTAGACATTCAACTAAAACTGCATTAAATCTTGTGGTTTTAAACAAAATTATGCCGCAAGATTTTTTTAAACTACAACTACAAGGCAACTTTTTTTAAATTCCCAGTTTATTCCCACTGAAAGTTTCCAGCATTAAAATTCCCAGAATTTTGCAATCCTATGCATGCTACCTCTACCATGTATTTACCATGTAGATGGATTGATATTTTATTAATCCCATGTGAGACGATATATTGCATAACCTGCTTAACACAACACTGAAAGTTTGAATAAATGAATGAATGAATAGCTTTATTTCGAACATGTAATAAAAAAGTAAAACAAAACAAAAAAATCATAATAACAATTATACTTTTTTTCTTTTCTCTATTTAAAATGGAAAACAAGAAAACAGTTTTAACTTATACATGTCCAAAAAGGAGTAGGAAGAAGCATAAGCTTATTTAATCCTACCCCTTCTCCACTACTTTTTAATTGAAAATCATCTGTGTGCGTACACGTAAGCACTGGAGCGCGCTGCGACGCTTTGATAGCATTTAGCTTAGCCCCATTCATTCAATGGTACCAAACAGAGATAAAGTTAGAAGTGACCAAACACATCAACGTTTTTCCTATTTAATACGAGTAGTTATACGAGCAAGTTTGGTGGTACAAAATAAAACGTAGCGCTTTTCTAAGCGGATTTAAAAGAGGAACTATATTTTATGGCGTAATAGCACTTTTGGGAGTACTTCGACTCGCCTGAAAAGTCCGCTCCCCTTCTCACTCTCATAATGGGAGAGGGAGGGTGTTACTGTGCCGTGTCGAAGTACTCCCAAAAGTGCTATTACGCCATAAAATATAGTTCCTCTTTTAAATCCGCTTAGAAAAGCGCTACGTTTTATTTTGTACCAGCAAACTTGCTCGTATAACTACTCGTCTTAAATAGGAAAAACGTTGATGTGTTTGGTCACTTCTAACTTTATCTCTAAATGGTACCATTGAATGAATGGGGCTAAGCTAAATGCTATCGAAGTGTCGCAGCGCGCTCCAGCGCTTACTATACGCACACAGATGATAGAGGGATGTATCAACAATTCTTAGTTAAGGTAATAACATATTTTAATATTGAAAATGAGTAGACTATTCCTTTAAACTCACCTCTTATATTATAGCTCCCTTCTCTATTAAAAAAAGTTGTTGAATATTGCCAGGGTATCACTCAGGTGAAAAACAAACTGAAAATGTAGTAATGAATGCATTTGTAATGACGTGTCTATGATAAGTTGAGCTGTTATGGTTTCAGGTATAAGGTCATTATTCAGATAGCTATTATAATGCAACTTATTATCACCTCGACAGTCTATTAGACAGCATTACCTCTTAAAAACTCATTATCCTAAAACAATGCCCGTGTTTTTATTTTTCAATGATATAAGTGATATCCATTTACAGTCTCATCTTCAGCTTGCTAACCAAGACTTTATTAAAGTATAAATTATTGATGCCTTCTGAAAACGTCTACCTCTGAAACAAAGGTTTTGATTTAATACAGCTTCACTTTCCGAGGAATGCACCTGATAGCATCTCTTCTGTTCGGTACATGGATGTCAATATTTAAACTGAAGACTAAGCCATGTAACCTGTGGGGCTATTACAGAGATGAGTGGTGTTTGCAAAAGCATGGCTACTAGATTGACAATAGAGACAAGATTATAGAGGATAATCGTTTGACTTTTACTTTAGCCCTACAAACAAAAAACTCCAATCATCTGTGGCGATACGAGCCTATAAAGCATCAGATAAAGAGATGATGCTGATGGATTTATAACTGGACAAGCAAGCTTTGCTTTGAACGGCCCTGAGAGACTCGCCTTATATAAGAGATGTTTAATGGCCTTGTGAGGGAATAGCTGGAAGCTTGTTTTGTGGCATACACGCGAGTCAGTACATGTATGTATTCTCATTTAACTTTAAGGTCAGGGGGTGGGGCGTGAGCCGCGTGACCTCTCCTCTTTAGGGGCTTAGAGACTTTGGTGACCCCTACTGAGTGAGCAACAATAGCTGGCAGTGGAGGAAACTGCTGTAATCTTCTCTGACCCTCTCGGACCTCTGGCTGTCAGGAAAGATCAGTCAGGATCAAGCGCTATTGAAATGCATTCACTGCTGTTGGGATTTTTCTCTCCTTACGGAGGATACTGACGTGAGTTTGTTGGTGCTTAAATTAACATTTCTAATAGTACAACAGACTCAAGAAAATCAGAAGCTTACCCAAAGTCTTGCTTGCGTGGTCCGGTCCAGGCACGACGGCCTCATCTGTGAGGTCATCAGTCTGACAAGACTTCTCATTGGCCGGCATCGCGCAGGCTTCGGATATGGGTTCCTCCATTTCCAGTCGCTTTAAACAGGCCTCTGTAAACAGATCAATACTCTTATCAAGATTCAAGACTTTCTACAGTGTTCCTGTAGCTCAGTTGGTTAAATAATGCATTAGCCAGTTTAATGTAAATACAGCATCATTGTCTGGTCATTCGCACTGTTATTCAAATGCACCATTAGATGTCAATGCATTGTAATGATGCATGAGATCACAGCCCAGCCCTGTATAATCACTTACAAAGTGACACGGGTATACCACTGATCTAACTAAACTTAATCTGTGAGACAGTATTATAGTTTGGGTAAAAAAAGTTTCTTTATATAGAGTTAGTGTGAGCAGTGTGTCCTCTGCTGCCCTCTGCTGGAGCTCAAATTATGAAGTCAAATGAAAGTTAAAGGCATTCCTCTGATCCTTCACTAAAACACGCTGGGTTATTTTCAACCCATCCGCCAGCATTTGGTGTAACAGGGAGAGATTCAGCCACTGGGTTAAATGAACCCATAAAATGTTTATATTTGACCCAACAATGGGTTAAAAAAACAAGCCAGCTATTTGGCTTCAAATTAAAACACTGAGTTCTTTGATTTTTGACCCAACGATGGGTTAAAAATCACAGTGTACATTTAGCTATTTATGTGATGTTTATAATGAAGTTGCATCAAAGACTTAAAAATGATATGTATACATGCCAAACAGTAACAAATATACAGAGAAACAAGTTAGACAAGTTACAATTTCAGTTTACCAGTTACTCTCATGGAGTAACACCAAATGGACTTGACCTTTTAATGATTGACTAGAACTTCAAAACTTAAAAATTAAAAATAAAACTTCAGTCATCAGTCGATGGCTAATCTGAATATCAATGTAAACATGAATGGTGCTTTTGGTCCTTGTAAAGTCACCTTACCTAGTCACCTTCACGTGAGGTCAAGTGAACTTATTTGACTAACTTTTGCAAAACATCCAATTAAATTTAACTTCTATAGCACTTTGCAAAGCAGCTTTACACAAAATACAGTTTTGAGCCATGAATCTTCTCAACCTTTTTTTACTTTAAGGCACATGTCCACAACAATATTTGTGGGCTTTGGAATAACCAGAAATGTGTATTTGTCATAAAAATAACAAAATAGATTGCTTTTTATTTGTTTTAGCTTATTTTAATGCTTGTTTAGTCTTATGTTATATCATCTTGAGGCCCTCTTGTAAGTTTTTTGAGGCCCCGGACCCCTGGTTTAGAACATATAGTAGAAATGTCAGTATAGAAATATATGGCTACGAAATAATAGAAAACAAAAAAAAGTACACAAAATGAACAATATCCAGTTTTGATATGTAACAGCACATAAAAGTGTATCATTTTATATCTGCGTGAGTCCGGTCGGCGTGAACCGTGTAGAAAATCACCTACGTCGGGTTATTCTGGCGTCACGCGACAATGCGTTGCGTCACATCCGCGCATTTAATGACAACAACAACAACTCTTAACGATGACGGGTGACTGTATGCTTAATGTATAAAACGAAGTGATTTTAACCTGCATGTAACCCAACTGGACACACTGTTGTAAGTTAGTTTTGAGATAGCAAGCGTGCGCAAAACACGTGACGCGTCTATATGACACTTTATAAGTATTTGCATCTGTTTTAAAAGCAAAATAAACTCATTCTTACGAAACGACCCGATTATTTCATTATTTCTGAAATCTCCTGGGCATTGCTGTACCTGTCGTCTATAAAATAAAGTGTTAAACTACAAAAAAAGAAACACAACAAACTACAAAACTCAACGCGCTTTAGCTAACAGACCTGGTGCGTGGCGTAAAAGCGGACTGACACCGTCGAAAAAGCATGAAATATATCAATAAATACACAAAAAAAACTTTACGACCCATTAACACAGACTGAAACAACGAAACGCTGATGCGCGAGTCTGAGACCGCCGCGCTTCGCTCCCGGTTGCGCGCGGCGCTGGAGAGCCTTCCGCCTTTGCGCGCGCTCTCCTAACTTACATTTGACGCAGATCTCAATGAAACGACAGATAATACTAACCCTAACAGTTACTTTAATCCAACATACTAGCTAGAAAGCAGTAAAACGGCACGATGAGTCGAAACCGAGCCGTCTTTTTAACCACAGACACGACAAGAGCACCATGACGCCATTTTCTGTCGCGCTCGGGAAGGAAACGCAACGCTTTTACGCGTTTAAAACACACTCAAAGCAGTAAATCACAGACAGTCAGGATTAAATAAACGTCTCTTACGTTGTTTTTGACGGATAGCACGCGCAGATTTCGTGTGTATGAGCTTCAGGACTGCGTTACGCCTCCAAACGCTTCAGTGAGACTCCGGTAGCAGCAGCAGCACATGCACTGTTGTCTATCAGCGTGCTGGAACCTAATGGTTAAAGATCTGGGCAGGTCACTTAAGGGTTGTGGGTTCGAACCCCATACGTGTCGATACCTCAGCACAACCGTTACGTTTACCATTACACTCGTTCAGTCCAAGTTATTAGTTTATGAAGTTAGTTGTAAATCACTTTGTTTGTACAGAAGGCATAACTAACTCAAAAGTTATGACTCAAACCAAATGCCAATACAAATATGGTTTAAGTTTTCATGACTCAAACCAAATGCCAATACAAATATGGTTTAAGTTTTCATAGAATGCAAAGTGCATTTCAGAGATAGTTTGGCACAAGATAGCGATAACGCATTCCACTACCTATAACGTTTAACTACAAGGCTAAATGTTTGTTATTCGTTTCATATTTGTACGTTTTTTTATTTAAAAAATATCTGAATGCTCTGAGGTTTTAGTAAAACATTTAAGTAAAATACCTCATAACCTTTCTGCTTTTATGAATACATATGAATTGGTATGTAACTACAAACACCTAACACGTCCATATTAATAAGGTTACACAGATAGCCTACTTACAAAACTGCATAAAGACAGACGCGAATATATTCAAATATTACACAGAAAATAGCTTCTAATACAGGATACTAAGTGATATGAGAATGATTAATAATCTAACTTGAAGTAACTTACCCTGACGTCAGGTGCTGGGTCGTTGCGTTGCTAGGATACCGCCACCCGAGATTCGCGCGCCAAAATTCATTTATGCAAGCACGTGTGTATCTGTTGTTTAACAGCTCGTGCACGTCTAGAAGGTCGCGCACAACTCTGCAGAGATAGATAGATAGATAGATAGATAGATAGATAGATAGATAGATAGATAGATAGATAGATAGATAGATAGATAGATAGATAGATAGATAGATAGATAGATAGATAGATAGATAGATAGATAGAGCAGATAGAGCAGATAGAGCAGATAGATAGTTAGAGCAGATAGATAGATAGAGCAGATAGATAGACAGATACAGCAAATAGATACACTGAAAAAAATAAAGGGCTGGATATAGTGCATCATTTTTGCATCCACTTTTTTAAGTAAATCCAGCATATTATTTTTCAGTGTAAATAGACAGATAAATAGAGCAGATAGATAGATAGACAGCAGATATGCAGATAGATAGATAGATAGATAGATAGATAGATAGATAGATAGATAGATAGATAGATAGATAGATAGATAGATAGATAGATAGATAGATAGATAGAGCTGATAGATAGAGCAGATCGATAGATAAATAGAGCTACAGAGCAGATAGACAGATATATAGAGCCAGTGTTGGGGAAAGTTATTTTTAAAAGTAATGCATTAAAATATTTATTTACTCCCCCAAAAAGTACTTATTGCATTACTTAGTTACTTTTTATGAAAAGTATAGTTGCGTTACTTTGTTACTTTTGCATTACTTTTTCTTACTTGGCTGAGGCTTGATCTCTTTCAGCCGTTGCAGGTGTTTTTCTAAAAGAGTAGTTCTGCATTCAGAAATTGCATATTTCTTTTGCAAAAATGCCCAGTCTGGCCTGCCATCTCCGTTTCTGACTCGATCTGTTTCTGCTCAGGCACGCACGCAAAGACTGCCTAATTCTACGTGACTTTGTTCAGTTTAATTCAGTACATTTCCAAAAAATATCCAATTAACTAAACTAAAATGTAACTTGCAGTACTTTTTTAAAAAAGTAACTCAAATATTAATGTGTACATTTATAAAGTAATGCGTTACTTTACTCGTTACTTCAGAAAAGTAATATTACGTAATGCACGTTATACAGACAGATAGAGAAGATATAAAGATATACAGAACAGATAGAGTAGATAGACAGATATATAGAGCAGATAGACAGATAGATAGAGCAGATAGACAGATATATAGAGTAGATAGACAGCTAGATAGAGCAGATAGACAAATATATAGTGCAGATAGATAGAGCAGATAGACAGGTATATAGAGCAGATAAAGTAGATAGACAGATATATAGAACAGATAGAGTAGATAGACAGAAATATAGTGCAGATAGATAGATAGATAGACATATATATAGTGCAGATAGATAGAGCAGATAGACAGGTATATAGAGCAGATAGACAGATATATAGTGCAGATAGATAGAGCAGATAGACAGGTATATAGAGCAGATAAAGTAGATAGACAGATATATAGAACAGATAGAGTAGATAGACAGATATATAGAACAGATAGACAGATATATAGAACAGATAGAGTAGATAGACAGATATATAGAGCAGATAGACAGATATATAGAGTAGATAGACAGATAGATAGAGCAGATAGACAAATATATAGTGCAGATAGATAGAGCAGATAGACAGGTATATAGAGCAGATAATGTAGATAGACAGATATATAGAGCAGATAGAGTAGACAGACAGATATATAGAGCAGATAGACAGATATATAGTGCAGATAGATAGAGCAGATAGACAGGTATATAGAGCAGATAAAGTAGATAGACAGATATATAGTGCAGATAGACAGATATATAGAGTAGATAGACAGATAGATAGAGCAGATAGACAGATATATAGAGTAGATAGACAGATAGATAGAGCAGATAGACAAATATATAGTGCAGATAGATAGAGCAGATAGACAGGTATATAGAGCAGATAAAGTAGATAGACAGATATATAGAACAGATAGAGTAGATAGACAGATATATAGAACAGATAGAGTAGATAGACAGATATAGAACAGATAGAGTAGATAGACAGATATATAGAGCAGATAGACAGATATATAGAGTAGATAAACAGATAGATAGAGCAGATAGACAGATATATAGTGCAGATAGATAGAGCAGATAGACAGGTATATAGAGCAGATAAAGTAGATAGACAGATATATAGAGCAGATAGAGTAGACAGACAGATATATAGAGCAGATAGACAGATATATAGTGCAGATAGATAGAGCAGATAGACAGGTATATAGAGCAGATAAAGTAGATAGACAGATATATAGAACAGATAGAGTAGATATACAGATATATAGAACAGATAGAGTAGATAGACAGATATAGAACAGATAGAGTAGATAGACAGATATATAGAGCAGATAGAGTAGATAGACAGATATATAGAGCAGATAGACAAATATATAGTGCAGATAGATAGAGTAGATAGACAGATATATAGAGCAGATAGACAGATATATAGTGCAGATAGACAGATATATAGAGCAGATAAAGTAGATAGACAGATATATAGAACAGATATAGTAGATAGAACGATATATAGTGCAGATAGACAGATATATAGAGTAGATAGACAGATAGATAGAGCAGATAGACAGATATATAGAGTAGATAGACAGATAGATAGAGCAGATATACAAATATATAGTGCAGATAGATATAGCAGATAGACAGGTATATAGAGCAGATAAAGTAGATAGACAGATATATAGAACAGATAGAGTAGACAGACAGATATATAGAACAGATAGAGTAGACAGACAGATATATAGAGCAGATAGACAGATATATAGAGCAGATAGACAGTATATAGAGCAGATAGAGTAGATAGACAGATATATAGAACAGATAGATTAGATAGACAGATATATAGTGCAGATAGACATATATTTAGAGCAGATAGATAGATAGACAGATATATAGTGCAGATAGATAGAGCAGATAGACAGGTATATAGAGCAGATAGAAAGATATATTGAGTAGATAGACAGATAGAGCAGTTAGACAGATATATTGAGTAGATAAACAGATAGAGCAGATAGACAGATATATAGAGTTGATAGATAGAGCAGATAGACAAATATATAGTGCAGATAAATAGAGCAGATAGACAGGTATATAGAACAGATAGACAGATATATAGAACAGATAGAGTAGATAAACAGATAGAGCAGATAGACAGATATATAGAACAGATAGAGTGGATAAACAGATAGAGCAGATAGACAGATATATAGAACAGATAGAGTAGATAAACAGATAGAGCAGATAGACAGATATATAGTGCAGATAGATAGAGCAGATAGACAAATATATAGTGCAGATAGATATAGCAGATATATAGAGTAGATAGAGCAGATAGACAGATATATAGAGTAGATAGGGCAGATAGACAGATATATAGAGTAGATACAGGGCAGATAGACAGATATATAGAGCAGATAGACAGATATATAGAGCAGATAGATAGATACAAAGAGAGATGGTTTATGAATGAACCGAGACAGATAAACAGACAGAAATAGAGACAGACAGATAAAAAGTGATGATGGATACAAACAGACAGATATTTTGTAGACTTTCTACAAAATACATCATCAAACCATACAAAAGTAAAGAAAATGGGATGATGCTAAACATTTTTTTTACTAAAGCATCAATGCATCAGTGTTTAATACTTGCACATCAAAAAGCTTCACAACTCAAACTTTAACCCATGAATCAACAGGTACAGAGTTGTGCAACACTGGCTTCTTAATTGTTTTGCATCAAGCTTTTTGTAAATAAATACTCAGTGCAGACACTCGCAAACAAATCAAAAATGCAGGAAAGCAGGTAAGAAAACTGTATTTCTGTAACAGCTGAAATGCAAAATATCATCAAACATGTAAATACACATCTATATTAAGAACGTATGGACCAACAGGACACAGACTGTTTAAAGGACATGGACGCACTGTTAGGAATGAGATCCTCCTCTTGACTCAGATTCAGTGATGGTTTTTGAAGAATAGTCCAGGTATAAAAATAAGGCCTTAATAATTACTATTTGTATGGCTGGGTCATGTACGCACTGCAGGTACAACTTTAAACATTTAAATAAAAGTGAAGTTTACAAGGGCAGGTAGACATCAGAGATGCAGTCTCTATAAATGGCCGCTTGTGCAGTGTTATGACAAATAATCCTTTTTACCAAAAACGTGACATTCACTTATAATGGCAAAGTAGTATGCACACATATACAACAATACATGTACTTACATACATCAATTTATGATATAAACCAGCAATGAATTAAATCTTCTGTATCGCTTCAGGTTAATGAAGCATTTCACCAAATCCATATAACATTAGGTGAGAGTGAAGGAAAGAAACTGAAAGGATTGAAAAAATACCAAAATAAAAGTCCTAGTAAATAGGGCTGCATAACGATTAATCGCAACTAATCTTTTGCAGAAACTAGAATAAAGGTTTTTGTTTAGTTTACATCATATCATATATAAATACACACACATGCATGTTTATATTTAAGAAATATTTACATGTGTATATAGATTTGTTATATATAAATACTTAATGTATTAATATAATTTTCTTAAAATGATACATGTATGTGTGTGCATTTATATATACATAATTATTAAACACAATATACACACATATATGATGTAAACAAAAACTTTTATTCTGCAAACGATTAGTTGCGATTAATCGTTATGCAGTTTTACTAGTAAACATCAAAAACAGTATTAAAGGAATAAAACAACAGATGCCATAATAAAAGTAAAACCAAAATAAATTAAAATATAGACACAAATATAGAGCTATGCTATGGTATATAACGGAAAAAGTTTGAAATAACATTCATTCATTTATTCATAATCTAGGGATGCATTCAGTCGACCTCCTGTAAAGCGCTGTACCACAAATAAGATCCAGGTTTCCTCCGTTTCATATTGAAACATAATAAAATTATGACCATAATAATTGCATTTCTTTTTAAACTGTGAAAATGAGTTCATCTTTGATTCCCGTTGTACTTGTTTTAAACTCGCACCACAATTCTGAAAAAAAATATATATAACTCTGAATAAAAGACCTCATGTGACTGACATGCAATGGTTAAAGGTAAAATAAAACATCCAAGCTGTCCTCCAACACCTCTTTTCTTTATGAATGACAGGCGTGCATGGATTAGGGATCAATGCACATAAAATATTACAGCGCAAACTTCACAAGGAAGCACTTTACCCTTAACTTGTGTTGTTTAAGGGATCCGGGGCTGGTTTTTAGCTTCTGACCTATAGACAGTTTCACATTAATAGCAAGGCAACACGGTAAAAATCCAACACGTGGGGTAAAAATCTGTCGGAGCGAACGAGCGCTGACTGGATCACAGAGAGTCACGTGTCTACACAGTCAGATTTTTTCTATGATAATTTATCCTCATAAATTCATATATCCAAAACTTTTATAAATAAGAGTATTAAAATCCTGAAAAATATGACAGAAAAGTGCAAACAGGGTTCTTTACAGATTCTGTAGTTTTGCGTTTAATCTCTTTATATAAAGATTGGGTTTAGGCTAAAAATGAAGACCTTCTCATAGATAAAACCTGATGGAGTTTACTGTGAATGACATTATGTCTCAATGAAAAAGTACAAATAACAAGACTGACAGTCTTAAAATAAAATAAAAAAACACAGAAAGAACCATATAAAGTGAAGCGTTTCAATTTTTCATTGCTAAAATACTTCGTCATACACCTTATTTTCTCTTTGAGAAGGTCTTAATTTCAAATGCTTAAACATTAAAATGACATCTTTAGATGAAAGTGGCAACCATCCGGCTACAGACCTGTGCTGATTGCCAATACTGGCTCATTGTGACTGTATCTCTCTACTGGAAGTTTCGGGATACTGGGATTTTACAGTTTAAAGCTGTGGGAACATCTTTAAAATAAAACTGATCTTATAAGTGAAACATTAAGTCTCCGAATCTTAAAGGAAAACACCACCCTTTTTCAATATTTTACTATTTTCTTACCTCAACCTAGACCAATAAACACTAATATCTTTATTCAATGCGTGCACTTAATCTTGGCAAAACGTGTCGCTAATGTGTCAGCATCTAGCCCAGCCCCACTCATTCCCCAGGATCCAAACAGGGATGAACCCAGAAGCAACCAAACACTTCCATGTTTTCCCCACTTAAAGATTGTCACATGAGTAGTTACACGAGTAAGTATGGTGCCACAAAATAAAAAGTGATTTTTTTAAGCGGATAAACCTCAACTCGCGTATAGGGAAGTTTAAGCGAGAGGGGGAGTAGTCAGGAGTGATGATGTTACTGCGCAAGGAGGTCAAAGTGCTGCAAACTAAGTGCTCTTCCGTTAGACAATATAGTTCTCATTTTTATCCGCTTAAAAAAAAAATCGCCACGTTTTATTTTGTGCGCCCATACCTACTCGTGTAACTACTCATGCAACAGTCCCCAAATAGGGAAAACATGCAAGTGTTTGGTGGCCTCCAAATTCATCACCGCCTGGATCCCAAGGAATGAATGGGGCCAAGCCAAATGCCAACACATCCACGACACGCCCCACAAAGATCATGTGCACGCATTGAAAAAAGATAGGTATGTATTAATTCGTCTAAGTTGAGGCAAGAACATAGCAAAACACTGAAAAACCGTGGCGTTTTCCTTTAAGCTTCTGATAATGACACATATAACTAAAGGAAGATAAAACCACAAAATCTTTTGTTGACCTCTAAGAGATACTAACAATAAATACAAAAAATATATATAATAAAAGATATGTACATACATTTCCAACAATAGGGTCTCTGATATAATACTTTAAACTTTCAAAATGGCAATGCAAATATACTTCTGCTTAACATGTGAAGCACTAATCGGGTCAGTTAGAAAATTAATAAAGAACGATAAATTATTATACAAAATTCATGACGGTAAGCAAGTCACTTTACAGTCTTGACTTCCACGAATAAAACAAAGTATTCAAAAACCTGAATTCATTCATTTTAGAAAAATACAACTTGCCAAAAAAGCGTCTGTAAAATTTTCCCTTAGTTAAAACTCTCCTGTTGTGTAGTTCAGGCATGAATTAAGTGCACTTGATCCTCCTCCAGAGATATTACGTCTGTCCAGCTTGCTCTGAACGGAATCCGCATTCGAATGCAAATAAAATTAAACTCCATCCATCTGTCGCTATGTCGAAAACATGTTTCTTACGTTGGCTATGACAAAACAAAAACTGAGTTTGTGAAATATTGTCTTTCAAAGGTAATGATGAGTCTGTGTTGAAAGAATTATCCTTTAAAAATCAAAGAAGCGCTTTATGAACTGAAAAGCAAACGATGAAACTGAACCCGAGTGAGGAGAGGCAGCTGCGGGGATGAAGGCAGGACAGACACAGTGCTGATCTCCAGACATCATGAACATCATGATCTCCAGATGCACAGAGATTCTCAAACAGTCCACAGCATCAGTGAGGTACCTTGGGCTAAAAAAATAACAACAAGAAGACTTAGTTAGTTAGTGTATCCGTGTAAGCAAGTTTTGTAAATCAAACACAAGACGTTGATATAAAGGACAACAACCAGAGCGCTTCTGCAAGCAAACACTACTACCATGGTATGTATTCTTAATGGTAAACATAATTTTGTAGAGCTTTTCTGACAAAATGTTAAAGGATTAGTCCATTTTCTTAAAAGAAAAATGCAGATAATTTACTCACCACCATGTCATCCAAAATGTTGATGTCTTTCTTTGTTCAGTCGAGAAGAAATTATGTTTTTTGAGGAAAACATTGCAGGATTTTTCTCATTTTAATGGACTTTAATAGAGCCCAACACTTAACACTTAACTCAACACTTAACAGTTTTTTTTCAACCGAGTTTCAAAGGAGGCATAAGGGTCTTATCTAGCGAAATGATTGTCATTTTTGACAAGAAAAATAACAAATATGTACTTTTAAACCACAACGTTTCGTCTAGGTCTGGTCCAGCACGACCTAACGTAAATGCGTAGTGACGTAGGGAGGTCACGTGTTACATATATAAAACGCACATTTGCGGACCATTTTAAACAATAAACTGACACAAAGACATTAATTAGTATCAGTTGACATACAACACTGGGGCGGAGTTTCGCGTTCGTCCTCTGTGACCTCTTGACGTCATGACGTATTGCGTGGGGTCACGCTGGCGCATCATGACCGGATCTAGATGAGAAGTTGTGCTTTAAAAGTGTATATTTGTTATTTTTATTGTCAAAAATGACAATCGCTCCGCTAGACAAGACCCCCATGCCTCGCCTGGGATTGTTTATAGTCCTTGATACTCTGTTGAAAAAAACTGTTAAGTGCTGAGCCAAGTATTAAATGTTGGGCTCCATTAAAGTCCATCAAAATGAGAAAAATCCTGCAATGTTTTCCCCAAAAAACACAACCTCCTCTCGACTGAACAAAGAAAGACATCAACATTTTGGATGACATGGTGTTGAGTAAATTATCTGGATTTTTCTTTTAAGAAAATGGACTAATCCTTTAAAGCTCAAGGAGTCAACTAAAGGGTTAATGTTGCTGTCGAACATCTTATTGATCAATAAAAACAAATAAGAAATAAACATTTGTACCTGTTTGGAGGGGGCGCTGTGAGGCGTATCAGCAACTGACGACAACAGACCGCTTTTCCTGAAGATGGCGTCCAGGACCGCCGATTTGGATGTTTTGCTGGGTTTGTCGC
This sequence comes from Misgurnus anguillicaudatus, assembly GCF_027580225.2. Taxonomy (NCBI): domain Eukaryota; kingdom Metazoa; phylum Chordata; class Actinopteri; order Cypriniformes; family Cobitidae; genus Misgurnus; species Misgurnus anguillicaudatus. The sequence continues at coordinate 8,117,914 of NC_073337.2, forward strand.
AGTCAGCGCTCGGTCCAGGACCTTTCCGTTTCCGGTCGTCAGAGAAGCCGTATGTCAGTGAGCTGTGTGACGAGACGCCTCCGTGAACTCCTATGAACTCCGCCCCGCCGTACCTGTCCTCGCTCTGTCCGGGTCGAGGTTTGGACCTGGCGCTGAGGGCTGCCGCCCCGTTATTGATGTGTGGCAGATTGTAGCTGTTCCCACCTTTCCGGTCAGCTCCTGAATCGGATGTGGGAGGTGGCTTCCGCTTTTTGGGTCCCGGGCCTTCCCCCGAGGCTTTGGCCGGTTTAGTCCGCTGCATTTTTGGGCCGGGCTCCCGGTCCCTGATGCAGAACACCCCGGTGCCGTTGTGGGAGTAAGAGGTGGAGTACGAGGCCATGGATACTCCGTCCATAGCGGCCGCGAGCGTGTGGTTGGGGAGGAACGAAGAGCCGAGTGGGGAGGCTTCAGTCGGGCTTGTCATACTCTCCACCACTAGGGGGACTTTCCTGTGACAAACAGGATGTGACATCATCAACCTGTGGTAGGAACCTATGTGGCATGTTAACCTACATAGTACATTTACAGAGAGAAATAAAAGTGTTTTGCTTGTGTGTAGTCTACAAGTACATTTGATTGATTCTGACCACATGCAGGGTTCCCACACATTCAACTTCAAATTCAAGGACCTTTCAGTGACTTTCAAGGTTTAATATCCTCAAATTCAAGGACTAAATATGGGGACACATTTCAAGTGAGAGCAAGGTTACATCATGTTACCTTTTAAGATACACTGTTACGGTTCCCTTTCAAGGGAACTTGCACTGCGTCACTGCGGTGACACTTTGGAGACGCCTCAAGGGGTAAGTGCGTCTGAATGTGTGTATCAAATTCAACCAATGGTGAGGCTTAACGACAAAGACAGGGTTACGCGAGAGCTAGGAAGTGTATCGCTATCTGAAATATTGCCAAAGACGGCGTTACATGGACGCAGGAAGTATGGCAAGGGAGACGCAGCGTCTCGTTCCCTTCTCAGGGAACAACAGTTACATACGTAACCCGAGATGCTTTCATGTGTCAAACACAACTATGTAAAATAGCATTTTGTTATGAATCAACATTCGCATACAGAAGATATAAAAATTTAAAGCGAACAGTTTTGCACGTGTGCTTAAATTGTTTTTATATTATCATACACTACACAGGGAATAATATGGATTTTTTTCCCAGAAAACTTCTTGCATAAAATAGATTCAAGCACTTTTAATGACCTGTATTTATGTATGTATATTTTCAAAAACTTCCCAGGGCCTTGAACCCAACACAACCCCCCCCCCCAGATTCACAAACTTTCAAGGACCTGTGGGAACCCTGCGCATGAACACTTGCAAAATGCAAAACTACATTTTATGCATTAATCTTTAAGCTATTATACAAAATAAAAGCTTCAGTGACATATAAAAGGGCACACATTTTTAATTTGTGCACGAAATCTTACCAAATAAAGCCCTGTGTCTGTAAGCAAACCATCAGATGTATAAAAGATGTATAATATTCACCTCCACATAAGAGAGTTGACGTGTTTCTCCACCATGCAGTGCAGTGCCAGTCTCACCCGATCCCACCGTCGGTCAAACACATAGTGACCTCTACCCATCAAACGACTGCTGAACGCACAGCACTAACACATCAACAGAAGAAAAAAAACATTTGTTAATCTGATGAAGGACACGCATGACCAATTACATCTTTGATTTAATCATATGCAAATTTGTGATGCGATGGTCGCTCGACTCACACTTAAGGGTCGCGGGTGGTGCTCTGAATAATGGCACAGCGGTTTCTCTGTCTCCTCGTGAGGGTCGGCCTCTCCCTCGTCACTGGACAACCGCACGTCTCCACCGATCTTCTGCCAGCTGGGTGGAGGTTCAGGAGGAGCAGCGGGAGCAGAGCCGAGAGTCACAGCACCTCCATTACCAGATACTCTGAAAACACAAAACCTTATTGGTCCAAAAGCCAACATCATTTATTGTCATCCTTTTTGTATCAGCAGCAGTACTCTGTGTGTGTGAGCACTGGGCAGCCTTAGTTTAAGAGTGGGCGTGGTCTTGCCATTAGTACAGCCTGTAGATACGCTGGGTGCAGTGTCGTGTGATTGTGTCACTTGCACTGATTGAACTTCCTTTTTTTGCACCGGCTCTTTCGCTCGTCCTTTATGCTCGGCCAGCAGAATGTCAAAAGCTTTCCTCCGCCCCTGGACCGCTCGCCGATGGGTCAGAGAGTGAGTCTAACATACAAACACATGAACGGCATGACGTCGATCATTCGTTGACATGTGATATTAACAGATGGCACAAAATGAGTCGCGTAACAATACTAACCTTACAGGTTAACGATCGAGTGCACGGCCGCTTGGTCTCTGGGTCCAAAACTCCACAGTGTTTATTAGGATCAAAGATTCTCCCTGTACAACAATAACAGTAAGAAAGATAACTGAATAGCTGATCTTTAATACACACACGTGAGAAGTGCTGTCTGTGTGGCATTACAAATTTCCCTTTCAGATAAAAACCTGCTTTATACTGTAGTTTGCTATATAGATAGCAAGAAAAGTTTGTATCTCTGAGAAACTGTGGTGTGGGCAACACAGCATCCAAATTAAAACATCCCAGAACAACTCGCGATAATCACAATATATGCATACCGCAATAACTTGTGATATTTGAATGATCTTAATACTTCAGTCAAAGAGAGTAGAGACTGGCATGTGAATGTTGGTGCATTTGTGCAGTCTTATGGGAGGAAGATTATCAACGATGAGATATAATGTAAGTTTGCTATATAAAATCGATTAGTTGGTCTATGACGCCACATGGTCCCGCACCACCGTCTGACAGCACAGACGTGCGTCTGCTTCATACAGCACAAACTGTGCGCTTGTAATTTAAGTCTTCTCACCGCACAACCAGCATGTTTGTGGTTGCCAGGTCCTCTGCCTTTCGGTGGAGTTCTGAATTGGGCTACTTTAAACTGATTTTGCAGGTTGATGTTTATCTGCGGATTGGAGATTGAAGGATTTGGTTCATATGTTGTTGGTATTTGGGCTGTGAATAGTCATTGGGATGCTTTTGGACTAATTTTGAATGGCCATTAGGCTGGTTTTGTTATGCGGAACTGGCAACCCTGACAGGACAATGACAAAAGCAAAAGCACAAACAAACACTGGTTATTAAAGGTTTAAAAGGCAAGGTGCACAATCTCTGAAAGCCAATGCTGACATTTGAAATCACCTAAACAAACACGCCCCTACCCCAAAAGAATCTGGACCTTCTTTTGATAGACCTGCTCCACACATACGCAACCCAGGTAACGATGTCAGTTAGTAGACACGCCCTTTGCTGCTGATTGGCTACAAGTGTGTTTTGGTACTAGGCCAGACTCAAAAATTAAAAAAATTGTGCATCCCGCCTTTAATTTTCTTTAATATTTATTGAGTTTGTATTTGTGTAATTGTTGTTGGGTTTTCATAAAACTAGTATTGATTCGCATTTGTTTTAAAGTTTTTTACTGTAACAAGGCATGTATATCACTTTCATATCATACGGATCAGTTATTTTGTTAAAGATGCAATTTGAATAATCCGCGCCGCTAGAGGGCGCCAGATCAAATCAATAACAATGACGTAGATTAATGATGCTCTTAAGCAGCGTGGACTGATGGGATTTGTTGTCTTTAACTCAAACGCTGATGGCCATCAATCAGACGGGAACGAGAAATCATGTTACACATGAGGTAAATAATCAAGTTTTATAAATGTTGTGTTTGATGACATCGTTTTTTTTTCATTATGTAAGGTTTCATGTAATGTTCAAAACGCAATTGTTAGTCATAGATGTTACAGTATTAGTCCAATATGATGGTTTGTTAACACAGCACAGAATTAAGTGTTCAGATGAACAAACTTACCATAAAAAAGCGAGTGGCCCGACAGATGCTATTACTTCCGCTTTTGTCCACGACACTGTTGTCATGTGGTTTTACGTCAGTAAAGGGGTAACAAAGGGTCACGTAGATATTAACGTCATTTACAGGCGACTGCACTGCCCCGTGTCACTGTTTAGGGCAGCAATTTTCTCATAATTTACAAGTAGTTGAAAACATTATAGATATTGTTAGTAATCGGCTGGACAAAATATATAACACCGGACTAGTGGTTTTTGGATATTTTACTGCAAATATCTTACAAATTGTACCTTTAATAACAAATAATGTTAATTCTCATCAAGGTCTAAAAGTGAAGATTAAAATAAGTTTATTAATCTGTGGCAACATTTTCTCACATCCCTGTAGACTAAGTGTTCGTTTAACTTATTTATATTTTTGAAGATTTTAAAGATGTTAAAGACTTAAAATATAAAAATCAAAAGTATTATATAAGTAAAACTCTGTAGTAGTGTGTGGCGTTTCCACTTTTAAAAGTACACTTATACAAGTGAATACCCTAATGTAGTGTCTTATTTAGCTATAATAAGTGAAAAGTATTTTTGTTTTTATCAATTTAGTAGATTAATCGGGCGATTATTTTTCCGATTAATCGACTAATTTGATAAGTGAAAAGTATTTTTGTTTTTATCAAATTAGTCGATTAATCGGGCGATTATTTTTCCGATTAATCAACTAATTTGTAGGGCTGTCAAAATTAACGCGTTAATAACGCGTTAACGCAAATTCATTTTAACGCCACTAATTTTATTAACGGAGATTAACGCAACGCGCAATTTCTGTTTGACCCTTGGTCCAGCCCATAGTTGAATGAACAGAGACGCAGACAAATGTGACTCTCTCTAAATGAGTAAAAGGTTTTCATAGAAATAAGAACATTAAGCAAATAGTCTAGCAAATCCAATGCTCTAAATGCTCGTTGGACATCTGATATGATCTTTATTTATACGTCTGAGAGGTGTAACGTTACCGTCCTCCTAATAATGCTTAATCTAATACAAAAATGCGTCTCAATTAATTTTGGTTTCGCTTTTATGCATGACTTAGAAAATAGACTGCAGGACTTGCTTGATGTTAAAAGAGTCATTAAGAGAGATAAATTTCGGTACCTGATTAATGTTAAAGAGTTATTAAGAGCGACAAGACTCAAAAGCGATCCCCTCACGCTGACTGACTGATATCTGAAGCGCGTGCACACAGACGCGCGAGTGCACGACCCGGATATATAGACATCTACACAAAATTACAGTTTTAAATATCTGTTTTGATAAGAATTCACGCAGGTAGGCTCTATAATCTGTTATGTTTTAAGTAAATGTTTGGTTAACTGTTGGGTAAAACTATCTGATGTGTAACATTATATTAGATCACTTAGATTTTAAGCAGTCTGTCTCAATGACAATCAAACAAAAGGAAAAAAAGTTGAACATACATTGATGATGTTTTTGCTTTGTGTGTGCTAAATCTATTAGTTTTACCAGTGATTTTAAGGTATTGATGTGGTAATATAATGTATGGATGTGGAAATGTTTGTGGTAATTTGACTCTTTCAACTTCAAACACGTGTAGTTCTGTCATATTTTGTTAACAAATCATGCATTGTTCTATGTTTTAATAGAGAATGTCAAAATATGAACAACTATTTTTTTTTTAAATTTGCTAATTCCGACTCAACTTGCCAGCACAGGTCACAAATGATGCAGCAGCAAACAAAAATGGAGAAAGAAAAATCTTCTGAAAGGAAAATTCATATACAAAACAATGGCTGGTGATTCTGTTAAAATGAACAGGCTGTTGTTAACATACATTTGCATAAAGCATCTATATATGTATATATGATTAGAATATTAAAAACCTGAAAAGTGTTAAATTAGGGTAAATTTAGAATGGATAAAAATGTGCGATTAATTTGCGATTAATCGCAGTTAACTCATGAAATCATGCGATTAATCTAGATTATTTTTTTTAATCTATTGACAGCCCTACTAATTTGATAAAAACAAAAATACTTTTCACTTATTATAGCTAAATAAGACACTACATTAGGGTATTCACTTGTATAAGTGTACTTTTAAAAGTGGAAACGCCACATACTACTACAGAGTTTTACTTATATAATACTTTTGATTTTTATATTTTAAGTCTTTAACATCTTTAAAATCTTCAAAAATATAAATAAGTTAAACGAACACTTAGTCTACAGGGATGTGAGAAAATTTTGCCACTGAAAAATAACTGTTGCCTTAGTAAATTTTTTTTTTATAAATATGCATATAAAGTATTTTAGTTCAGATTGATTTCACAAAACTTAATGCATTATTATATCGCATTTTTAAGCAAGTTATCACACTCGTCTAAAATATGCTCCAGATTATGTGTCTGGTGTATTGTGCAGTCCTACTTTCTATAATGACCTCAAACTTGCTATAATGGTGTTTGGGGACAAGAGGATCTGGCAACTGACACTTACAGAGAATAAATCAAACCTTCAGTGTGACCAAGATCCAAGTAAACAACACCGAGAGAGACACACGTCTGACCTCCACTGAATACTAACCAGAGATTCAAGGCTAACAAACAACTCCAGATACCCTGAACAACAGATCTGACGCGTGTGATCGAGACACATGATAGCTGTCTGTTATCTGTTTATTGTTTCACCTTCTCTTATAAACGAGAAAAAAATAGTTTTATTTTAAATATTATTAGTGCTGGCATGGAGCGAGTGTGCTTCTCTGAATGTCTCAATTAAATAGACAGCTTCACACCCACCTGAAACTCTTCTGTGCTTCGCACCCTTAGCGCCATTCTGATGTTTCCTTTCTGGGGGAGAGGGAGGGGCTAACAGTCTCCTGTCCAGTAAGGATGGAGATGTGGAGGCTGGAGGGGCGGGACGTTTCTCCATCGGCGAGCGTGAGGGGCTGGGTCGCCCGTCAATCAACGACGGAGGAGTGGTCGCGCGAGGAGTCACCGGGCCTCGTCCGTTCAGAAGCTTTTCCTGGTTCTTGTGAGATGCTGGTGGTGTCAAGGAGGACTTGAGAGAAGCGGACGACGGAGAGGAAGACGAAGAAGAGAAAGCCAGAGAAGATCCCGCGGAGGGAGATGCGGAGTTGACTTTGATGTGCACGCCCTCCGGTCTGTTGAAACATGGCATCTTTTCCAGACTCACCACAGGTAAGGACACACTACAAATAAAAATACAAATCATTATTAGAATCCCACCATGACCAATTTGGATGCGTTATTATAAAAGAAACAAATGTAGCTCTCTCAATGAAGTCCACAAAATTTCTCAAGTGTGTGAACTAGCTTTGAAACTGACCACGCCCCACAAGATAATGAATTGGAATGAGGATAACTGATTTGGTTCGGTGTACCCACCAAGCTTTGGCTCGCGCTCCCTTAGGTGGATACACGGCCAGCGGTGCCTTGTTAAAGCGAGAGTGAGGATAGTCACGAGGAACCCGGAAGGGCAAAGCCTCAACTTCAACGTGACCCACCGGCATCTTTGCCTTGACGGGAACCAGCGGGGCTCTGGAGCTACTGGGCGAACCGTGTCTCTTCTCTAATGATCATAAACACAGAAAACTTACAGTGACATTACAGGGGCAAACACACAATTTAGTAACAAAGTTACACTAATTAAAACACTCTGTCTGCTTGGCCCATTTACAAAAAGTAACCACCCCACTGTCAACTTCAAAATGGCAATAGATGATTTCTGTTTTAAACCCTTGACCACAAAATCAGTCATAAGTTGCACAGGTATATTTAAAGCAATAGCTAACAATTCGTTGGATGGGCAAAATTATTGTTTTTCTTTTATGCCAAAAATCATTGGCATAGTCATGTTCCATAAAGATATTTAAATTTTATTTGGAAAATGTTAAGGGTAATTTTCTCAATAATTTGATTTTTGCACCCTCAGATTCCAGAATTTCATATAGAGACAGAGCACAACGCGTCATAACCTGAAAACCACGCCCACCGGGGGGGAAACAATTCATCCGTCTCCATTGACTTTGTATTGCGAGAGGCTGCCTCCTTGTCATTTCTGGCTTTAACAAAAAACAGAATAATGCCTATAAGCTGTTGGGTGACAAGATGTACAGCTAACAAGCCAAAAAAAAAACAGAAATAAGTTTTAATAAATTGTCGACCCAAAAAAAACGAATGTTTAAAGACACAAAACAAGCCAAAAAAAAAAAACAGAAATAAGTTTTAATAAATTGTCGACCCAAAAAAAACGAACGTTTAAAGACACAAAAGTTGAAACAGGCAACTTTTCATAGTACTACTATTAGTAGAACAGCGCCCACTAGAGGGAAACTTTGTCGGCGATCCAATTTTTTCTCTTTAAAAGTTGAGTTTTACGGCTTGACAGCTTATAAAAACTTATTTCTGTGTTTTTTAGCTTGTTAGCTGTACATCTCGTCACACGGCAGCTTTTAGGCATTATTCTGTTTTTTGTTATAAGCCAGAAATTACAAGGAGGCGGCCTCTCGCAAAACAAAGTCAATGGAGACGGTTGGATTGTTTTCCGCCCGGTGGACGTGGTTTTCAAATTAGCATAACTGCGCTCTGTCTCTATAGCTGTATATCGGCCAAATATCCTAACAAACCATACACCAATATGGCAACAAAAGTCCCACCTTCCAGTTAAAAAGAACCAATCATCATCATCTGATAAAGACTGATGATTCTCTGGGGGAGGAGCTTTGTATAGATTCACGTGAGTTGATTGACAACTTGTGAGCATGTGCAGTAGCTGAAACACTTTGAATTAATGTGTGTTTTTTTAGCTAAATTTAAGCTTAAAAAAGTTATGGTGGTACAGTTGATGTCAGGTAGGGCTGGACAAAAATTGAATATGATTATATTTCACGATATATAAAAATTTCCAATAACGGTGATATGATTTTTTTACACATTTCCGACCATTTTGATATACATCACATATAATCCGCCTGCTAAAAAGTTTTTATTTACTTTTTATTTTATTTTATTGATTTAAACTTTTAAAAAGCCATTCACATGCCCATTAACATACATTCACATTACATACATTAATATATTTATACCTTTTTTATTTTAAATATGATATAGTTTTGGCAGGTATGTTTTTGGTACAGACATCCATTGTCAGCAGTTTTTCCTGAGGCTTTTTAATATGCATATCGTTATTGGATTTATCCTACATCGACCTGAAATTCAGAAGTATATTATGACAAAAATGTGGTTCATATCCAGTGTTGAGTGTAGCTAGTTACTAAGTAATTACTGTATTTTCTGGACTATAAGTCGCACTTTCTTTCATAGTTTGGCTGGTCCTGCGACTTATAGGCGTGACTTGTAAATCAGTATGAATTATTTTTGACATATATGAACCAAGAGACATCATTACCGTCTACAGCCGCGAGAGTCCGCTATATGCTGCTTCTGTTTTTATGTAATTTAATGAATTCAGTGATGTGGAATGACGAGCCTGCGAACTTGATGCATGTTGGGTTATTCTGTTAATTTAGACTATTCAGCCTTCCAGGTAAGTTCTGTATGCTATTGTGTATCGTGTAAATAACTGATAATGTTACGTTAATGTATGTAAATTGGCTTGGATTTTGTGAAATAAGTTTCTAAATAAACGCGACGTGTAGTCCATTGCGACTTATATATGTTTTTTCGTCTTCATATAAGTAATATAAGTATATCCTTAAGACATTTCCTGGAGCTGCGTGTGTCTGGTTCTTCGTCTGCAGCTTATATTGAGTTTCTGCACGAGAGCGCCCTCTGGCTTTTGGATGTAGCGGCATTTCAATGTAATTCATCGAGAAGCATAGCAAGCATCATCGGCCAATTTATAGGTGAACCCCTAATTTAGGTCAGTGTATCCGTCTATCATCCACACCTTTTTTGCTACGGGTTATGCATCTGATGGAAAACAAACTGTGCCATTTCTCTAATTAGATTGCTCTGTATTTTGCACCTGGATACTTTTGGCATATTTCTTGTGATTAATGTTTAAAAAAAATTTACTTTAAATGCAAAATACACTTGAATGTACTTTAATAGAAAATACTTTTTTCCAAACAATTTGTGTTGATTTGTTAAATAAACAAATGATTTACATAAAGTTATTACCATGCTTGACAATTTTAGTAATAACCAGTTTTTCCGGACCTATGAAAATGATGAGAATTCAGATTTGGACTAGAGCCTGACCGATATATCGGCAGGCCGATATTAGGCATTTTCCAAACTATTGGTATCGGCATTCATAATGGCCGATAAATGAATATTTAAAAAAAACGGACGAGAGAGAGAGAGAGAGAGAGAGATAATAAAAAATTAAAATACAATTATTTTATTGGGGGGGTCGTCTTATAGTCGGGTATGTACGGTTATTATAAGGTAGCTTATAAGGCAATATAGGGACTAATTATTACACACGCAAACAAACATTTAGAAGTGACCTTTATCTTGTGTAATGATAATATAAATGATGATGATAGTAATAGTCATCATTATTTTTTGTAATTATTACTGTCAATAATTTTTGATGTTCCTCTGTTCTGTTGTGACAATAAAATAAACTTTTTAAAAATGCATTATCATATTATTTGAGTTAAAACTCATAAAAACTACAAATAACTAATGTTAATGGGAAATCTGTTAATGTTTTGTTGCGCCTTTCTGAAAAAAAAAATCGGCCGATATATCCGATTTTAAAACCAACAAACATTTTTATCGGTATCGGCCTTCAAAATCCTTTATCGGTCGGGCTCTAATTTGGACCTTTGAATGTAAACTTTGAGAACCCCTGTTCTACATCCTTAATCCTACCCTATTAATACCCATACTTAAACTTAACAACTACTTTACTAAGTATTAATTAGCAGTAATTAGGAGTATATTGAAACAACAGTTAACAACCTTAAAAAGTGTGACCAGAATAATGTTTATATTTTTTATATGATTTATTCGGACCATTTCAGGCCTATCTTTGTATTTTTTAATTCCGGACAGTGCTCATTAATGAACAATCTAACATTACTGTACAGACTGTAAATGAGCCAGGTTATAGCATAAATGCTAATTTTCACCTGTAGTCCCAAAACAGAAAAACTGTTTTCATTAACTAAAAAGGATTTAGAAAGTAATTAAATACTATTTGGAGAGAGTAATTTGTACAGTAATCTAATTACATAATTGAAGATAACTAGTATTTAATTACTTTTTTTAGTAACTTACCCAACACTGGTTATATCTTACAGCCCTAATGTCAGGTTGTGTTTTGTTATTTATTTGCATTTTAGCATGTGACATCTGTCTTTTCCCATTTAAGTAGATAGGACATTTATCTTGCATGACTTGAATGCAAGACTCAAAGTCATAATTTGCTTTTCTAGTCAAATATAATTGCAAAAACGTCACCGTTGGAAAATAACAAATGCATACTAGATGTTCAATAAGACAGAGGCAATGATGTAAATACACTTACGGTTCTTGCTATGCATGGCTCTGGGGGTGAAGGGGTAGAGGTTCACTGTTTAGCAACTCCACAACTACCTGCAAACACAGAAGTACAATTTAAACAAAACAAAAAAACTCATCGTACTTCAGCTAAACTATACAACTTCTTTGAATGCATGCCATTTTAACGAGTTGGCTGTAGTAAAAAACAAGCTTGTTTATTGTCAAGGGTGTAATAATACAGCCACTGGATCATTCTGGCAGCTCTCGAACCATCCTTGGCTGGGTCTTGTCTGCCAGCGAAAAACTCGGCCAAGAGCCGCAACACCGTTTGTAAGGTCTCAAAATAGCTGTACAGATAGAGCCCATCGTCTGCAATGAGGTTTAACCCGTGAAAAGAATAAAAAATGCCTTTGGTCTGAATATGCAGCAGGTGTGTAAACAACACTGTAGGTGACTGCCAGCAGCTAAGCTAGAATAAGGGACGAAGTCCACCTTGTTGACTGGTGTTGTGCTCATAATCTGATACAAACAGATGTGATGAAGATTATTTGTCTCTTGCAATGATGATAAATTGGCACTGCTTTCAAAAAAGGTGCTTTTCCATTGCATGGGTCCGGTATGTCAGCTGATACTTTAAATTTGATTAGTATGCGTCTTCCATGGGGATCAAACCCACAACCATCTGCGAATACAATGCTCTGCCAGTTAAGCTTATCTTAACGTCAAAGAAGAAATTTTTGTAAGCAACTACTTCGCAACTATCCAAAATACCGTACTGCAAAAAATAACCTAGCAACCACTAAAGTACTTAAGGAAGGTAACAGTGATTTTTGCACAGACAACTTGCTGTCTAAAGTATCCATTTACTGTTAAAACACTTCAAAGACCCAATACCATCCATCCAGCTTCCTATCACACGACCTGCATGTGTGTGGTCTGTGATTAATGTCTGTCTGTCTGTCTGACAGTCCACAGGAAGCCGCAGGCGAAGAGCTGCTGGTGCTCAGCTGAGCTGCACGCATTTGCATCCGGCCTGCGACTTCAGGAAGACGCCAACACAGAGACCTAATCCTGCCTCAGAGCTAATAACACATGCACGCACATGCGCGCAAACAAACACGTGAGCGCTTGAGCTTTGAATAACGCACGCTCTCGACGGTTGGGAGCAGCGCTTACCCTGCCTGCCTGTTTTGCAACGGTGGAGCAGGCAAGAAATGAAAGCGAAAGAGCGTCGAGAGAAAAACACAGCATGTTTCCTCAACGGCTGAAGGCATTCCACTCTTTCTCTCGTTCGAGTTGAATAGCTGCGAGTCGTTGACCCCTGCGCTCAACTCCAGGCGTCCCGCAGCTGCTGTGTAGATCTCTGCTCTCAGACGGGCGGCTCGAAGGAGGGGCGATGGGGGGAAAAAGAAAGCATTGAATGTGAAGGAAAGACAGTGGCAGATCCGTCCTTCCTCTTGAGAAATCGAGCCTGAAGGGGGCGTGAGCGTGGATACGCCGCCAACGGTGTTCTGGACTCGATGCCAAAGACGGATGAGAGAAAACGAAAGTGCAGTGAAAGCAAGCGTGGCGTCAGAATAAAACTTATGGGGCAAGAAAGGACCAGGATGAACATTCAATTGCAATGTACAAAAATGGTTGTAGGTTTGATTAAAAGTAAACATGCATGATAAATGTAGATCACTATAGATCAATTCACAGTGTCGTCTTTGCCTGTGGCGGCACAAGCGCATCACGCTTTTAATATCAAAGGTAAATCAATAAACTTAACTTCTGCAATCGTTCAAATCCTTAAATGTAAAAGTTCACCCAACAAAATAACATATTTAATATTTTTGCAAACTGTACCTTTAGATTTCTGCTCACGGTGTGATTCACAGGTTTGTAATAGCAGGGCAACAGGCACGAAAGGCGAATGTTTGGCTGTTAAAAACCAGACTGCACTGACCACCCACAATGCCCGGCTTTAATAAACGGTTAGGCTGACGCTGTAGGCTGCATTAAATGGTGTCATAACATGCCTGAGGTGTAACACAGGGGTGTAAACATGTTCACTGTAACCTGCCTCTTTGACATGGAAATATTTATGATTAAAAAATCTAAAAAATAAAAAAGCTTCAGTGCATGTTATACTATAAACATTTACAGTAAAGAAACATGTGGTATTTGGGGATCATTGGTAATGTAGAGACAATGATAAGGAATATAAATGTGTCCAAGAAAATTTTTCTCATCCTCCGCAACAATTTTCATTGTTTAGGCCCTCAATGAACTAACATTTACAAAAAAAAATTCGTTGGAAGGGACATAATTGACTGTGACACTTACCAGGTAAGCAGTTCTTATTTTTTCTCTCCAGATAAAAGTTGAAATTTTGTTTGTTATAGTACCTAGACAACTTTTTAGTTCTCATTACCGAAACATGAGTTTGTAAATGCATATATTTAATGTAGGATCATGTCGCGGTAATGATAATTTTTGATAATGATAATCTAAAAAATGTAAATAATTCTATAGGAAATATTTTTTAAATCCTCTAAAAAATAATGGTTATAGTAAGTTCAGACCTGAATCTTATATGTGCAAAAAATATGTCTTCAATGGCTTTTTAAAACAGTGGTTCTCAAACTGGGGTACAGGGCCCCCAGGGGGGCCGCGAGATGGTCACAGGGGGGCCCCAGTTCTATTACATTTTCTAAAATACATTAATTTATTATGAATTCACTGTATTTAAACTCTTAAAAATAAGGCTACTAACCAACAAGCACTACTTTGTATAATTTAATATGTTTTGTTTAATTAAAATTTGAAGTTTTAGAACTGTTTTTGTCATAAATTTGGGGGGGCACGAAGGAATGTGCTGTACACAAGGGAGGCCGCATGCTAAAAAAGTTTGAGAACCACTGTTTTAAAACATCTGATGCTGGACACCTTCTAAGTCTGGATTTTGTGAGAATCACCCATAAATTCATTCAACTTAACGCTTCTGTGTACCAATGTTAGGAAAATAAAACAAGATCGCAATAAATAAACATTTATCAAGATCCATTTAACATCGAGTGCTGCTTTCCTGTAGCTGCCGACAGGCTTCAGATTATACCCACTTCATAAACCTCGACTATTAAACTTCCAGACAACAAATCACGAACACACACACATACTCACCGTAACAAGTCAGGACGTCCTGAAGCTTAGTGACTTTCCTGCAGACATGGCAAACGGTGGGTTTATAATCCTCATGTGTCTGGAGGTGATCATGCAAGAACATATCTACAGGAAAAAAGATTCAATCTGTTTATATCTGAACCCGTTTTGTTTTTAATTTCAGGATGATGATATTAGAAACTTCTGTAAAAACATCTGGTTTACACCACTACATGCACTTGTACCCGGAAGGGAGATTTAAACTTAAACGCTGTATCATCTAAGTCTCCGTTTTCATTAATACTTCTGCGTCAATGTGTATATACAAAAACGGACGCAAGGATTTGTGGGTTATTTGTAGCAGCGAAGGATACGTCCAATGCATCCTACGAATTTCCGTGAAAGACGGACGCATTCGAAGGTGGCATTCATGCTTTTCTGAAATGAGAGCCTTGATGACGTATGCAGCCTACGAATGCGACCTCCGGAGGATGCACACCTACAGTTTATTGAATATTGCTCAGCATACAACCTACTATTATTTACAAATAGCATGTGAAACACATTATGCAATGGTAAATTTACTTTAAAATGTCATAGTTTAATACAATAGTATAGTACAGTATACTTCTACTGTATAGTATTATTATTACAGTACTATAGTATACTGTAGTATCAATACATTATGATAAACTTAAGTAAATACTGTAATATACCAGTAAATTCAAAACCTATCTATAGTATCTAGAACTTTTACAAGATTTCTATAAATACTACACTATACTACGATATTTTTATTGTGGGATGCATACTAAAATGTGCATATTTTGTGCAGTGCTTAAGAAACAGTATGCTAGCAGTTTAACACAGCCTATAATTCAAGTTTTGAAAACTCAGTGATGTGTAACTGAGCATTGGCAACAATAACAACGTTCACGTGAAGACACGCCCACTAGCATGACACAAACACGCGTGCGCGCGCCAGCACTCACCTTCTTCACAGAGTCTGATCACTTCTCTGCCCTTCACGAGCTGTTTCCCGGGGGTATTAGGAGAAAAATCTGAAAAATGTGCAGATATGTTCATGACTCATATCTCTGAACGAAACCTAACAGTTAAGTAACGCGCACAGTTACAATCAACGGTAGCTAGATGGCCGCCTTGCTCCAGCAGTACACAAACACACACATATACACGCACAAACAATGTCTAAACTTATACGCACTCATACACAGTCCCGTACTAACAGTGCATTCAGAAATAAAGTATAGAGCACTCAAATGCATGCGCCTTTACGGCATGTTCTTTATATCGCACGCAGGACACGCGCGCAGCTACGGCTCAATCTCAGGCGAAACAACCGCGACAACAAGTGGCGCATTCACGTAAGGCTCGGGATGATGGCGGCCTCGTGCGCTTACCGAGTGAATGTCGGAAGAAGGCTGAGAGCGCGTCGCGTGTGAACGGATCCAGTGCGAGTGCTCGGCGATACAGTGTCGCCATTGCTCTTCCTTCTTGTTGCCTTTTCCTTCGCAGACAGCCAGACGAGCAGCGAGCGAAACATGTGACGTCAGCTTCGGCGCAGTTCGTCTGTTGTTCGGTTCTTTTCGGGGATGTAGGTTGACTATTTACGTTCTTTCCTTATTTTCAAAATGTGTTCATATTTAACTTTTTTCTTTTTACTTAAAAAATGTTTGTCTATTTCACTTTTTGTATACTTGCATTATATTGCACAACTTGTATGTATATACGCAAATAAAATAGTTTCCCTCTCTAAATTTTATTTTGCATTAAAATTTTTGAACAATATTGTATACACAGAGAATACATGTATAGTGCATTAAAGCAATAATAAAAACACTAATAATATAATATTTTATTAATTTAATTTTTAATTTAAAGGGGACATTTCACAAGACTTTTTATAAAAATGTCAACTAAATTTTTGGTGTCCCCAGACTACGTATGTGAAGTTATAGCTTAAAATATTATATAAAAATGGATAATAACATGTTAAAATGGCCACTTTGTAGGTGTGAGCAAAAATGTGCCGTTCTGGGTGTTCTTTTAAATGCAAATGATCTGATCTCTGCACTAAATGGCAGTGCCGTAATTGGATTAGTGCAGATTAGGGGGTGGTATTATCCCCTTCTGACATCACAAGGGGTGCCAGATTTCAATGTCCTATTTTTTCACATGCTTACAGAGAATGGTTTACCAAAACTAAGTAACTTGGTTGATCTTTTTCACATTTTTTAGGCTGATAGAAGCACTGGGGACCCAATTATAGCACTTAAACATGGAAAAAGTCAGATTTTAATGATATGTCCCTTTTGAAATATTTATAAATAATAATTTTCATTAAAATTCATTAAAATATATATCAATTAGAAGATTAACGTAACATTAGTTATTGTTTAATGTAAGTATAATTATAGCTGCGTCCGAAGCTTAAGCCCCATTCATACTGCCAGCGACTAGCAGTGGCAGAGCGACGCAATTTCATTGATTTTAATGGAAGCTTGGCGATCTCTGGCGACATGAGCAAAAGTGTCCAGCGACAAGAGAAATTTAAGAAAAGTTTAACTTTATGCAAATAATGAGTGATTTTTGGGAGCGACTTCCAATGGGAGGGAAGCAGTGGAGTTCACGTCATCCTTCTCTCATCAGTTACTGGAGTGGACGGTATTCATTCATTTATGACAATCAGATTTAAAAATGAGACAGGCGACACACCGCAAGAAAATCGCTGGAGGTCTGAATGAGGCTTTAGGGGCCGTTCGCTTGGTTCATGTCACGTGACCTGCGGTGCACTTGCGGCCTTTTGAAAAGTTAAGATGTTTTTAACTCGGTGCGGTGCGGATGTGCCTGGAAAAAAATAGCGCATTGCACCTTTTGCCCGTCGCGACCGCGTCACTTCCATTATAAGCGTACATACCGCGCGCCTACATTTGAAATAACAAACTTCAGTGCGCAAAAGACGTGATATGTGAACGACCCCTTAAGCAGCTGACTTGTTGCCTCGCTGCCTCATCAGGCAATGACTTTGAATGCAGCTCAGAGAAATGCTTTCGTACAGACTTCATAGGCAGTGTAACATAATTCTGTTTGAAATATAAAGAGAGAGCGCCTTTATGATAACTAATCCCTTATTTGAAAACTACAATACTAATTTCTCGCTAAAAATGCAATTAGGTGTAAAAATATGACTTTATTTTCACTAAATTTGTGCTCCAGCTGCTTCATTTTTTTGAACACACTCGACCAATCAAATTCCCCATGCACGCCCATGCATACAATTGTGGGACAGGACAATGAAGGAATCTCAGGAGACAGGAAGTTAAACCTAACATTGGATTCAAACACGTACCTTGATGCCTTCGTGCCTTGGAATGCTGCCTCCGAAGGCAGCCAATTAGGGCTGTCAATCGTGATTAATCGCGTACAAAATAAAAGTTTGTTTTTGCATAATATATTTGTGTGCAATTATTATGTATATCAGTGGTTCTGAAACTTTTTTGTCATACGACCCCTCTTATGTACGGTGCATCCCTTTATTTAAAGGGGCAATGGCACAAGACTTTTTTAAGAGGTCAAATAAATCTTTGGTGTCCCCAGAGCACATATGTGAAGTTGTAGCTCAAAATATCATATAGATAATTTATTATAGCATGTTAAAATTGACACTTTGTAGGTGTGTGCAAAAATGTGCCGTTTTGGGTGTGTCTTTTAAAATGCAAATGAGCTGATGAAATTCAAACACTGATCACAATGGTGGTGGTTTGTTGCGATTAAAACTCAATTGTGCTTTTTCTCTGCACAAAATGGCAGTGCTGTGGTTGGATAGTGCAGATTAAGGGGTGGTATTATTATAAAAGAGCTCCTTATGACATCATAAGGAGAGCCAAATTTCAACGACCCATTTTTTCATGTGCTTGTAGAGAATGGTTTACTAAAACTAAGTTACTGGGTTGATCTTTTTCAAATTTTCTAGGTTGATAGAAGCACTGGGGACCCAATCATAGAACTTAAACATGGAAAAAGTCAGATTTCATGCCATGGCCCCTTTAAATTAAACAAAACATATTAAAGTATACAATGTAGTGTTGTTGGTTATTAGCTTTAGGCTTTATTACACAGAATTTGTGAAAAAATTATTTATTTTATAAAATGTGATTAAACTGGGGCTCCCTGGCACCATCTCTGGACCCCCGGGTTGAGAACCACTGATGTATATATAAATACACACATACATGTATAAATTTAAGAAAATGTTTATTAAAAATACACACACATGCATGTATGTATTTAAGAAACGTGAATGTGTTTATTAAATACATACATGCATGTGTGTGTATTTATATATACAAAATAACAGTGCACATACATATATTATGCAAAAACAAAAACTTTTGTATGTGATTAATCGCGATTAATCTTTTGGACAGCCGTAAAATAATCATCAATGAGTATCCCCGTTTGATACTTTAAAGTAAAAATATATAATTTAACAATTTTGATTACATAATCATTTATTTAAGACAGATAAATACTAATAGATTATATCAATAGGTTAATAAAGCACTCTAACTAAAGTAATTGTCTTATAAAGCTGTTTGCCAGTAGGTGGCAATACAGCACCAGTCATGCTCAAAACTTGACTGCCCTTCATCCTAACATCCTGTTTTCAAAAGATCAGTTTATCTTTGTAACTTCCTTCAGTGTTTTATTACATCACAGCATAAAAGTCACAACAGAAATCTGAGATGCATGAGAGAGAAATGATTATACACAGATGAATAAGAGGCGTTACACCTCCTTTTTTACTGCTGTAAATGACCATGCTGCAATGTTTGGTGCATATAATGTTTGGTTTGTTCTCTTGACAAATGGTGACCGGTGAAGTCACAGGATGAGCAGACAAACAAAAGCAGGATTATACCAGAAGCAAACAGATTTATTTGGCAAAAAATACAAATATTTTACCAAAGAAGTACAAACACAGGCAAGAAATATCAGTCCTGTAAACTACTATACTTTTCACAGTTTTATTCACCAAAATATAAAACCGTTTAAATGCACAGAGAAGAATGCTTTCCTATAGGCAGGAGAATAATAAAAAGTCAAACAAGGATCAAGCATTTAAGCAATGATATACGAAAAGCAACATTCCAGCCCTGCCAGAAATGCTGCATAATACTGCATTACAATGACACATATAATACATACAAGAACATTTTAGAAATGTGCTGACAAAAAAGATAACAAACTAACTTAAATTCAAGCTAAAACATAATATTGTCTAAAAATGATTTAAAAAAAACATAATATGGTCTGATTGATGCATTGTGAGACAAACAGGAGTCATTTAAAAAGCATGCGGGAGTAATGCAATACAAAAAACAAAACCTGTGGGTGTGAGGCACTCAGAAACAAACCTAAACATTTTTCAAGTACACATAAACATCATGTGTTTCTTACAACATCCAAGATGGACATTGTTATTGTGTGTGGTGGTGATGATGATTTGGGAACCGGGTTTAGATAGGGACCGTAGCTGGACCCCGGCCCGCCACTGGCCGAGCATTTACCTTCTGAGAGTGCCAGCGTGTCTCCTTATACACAAACCAGGCGTTCCCGGCCCATATGATGAGGTTCAAAAAACCAAATACCTGTAAATAAAGTACAACAACATTTAAAGTTGACTTATTATGGCATGCATACTTATTTAATCCACAAACAAATGTTTGCTTGCAGGGAAAAGTACTGTGCGCACGTTTTCTTACCGCAGATATATTGAGTGAACGCAGACTGGCATACTCGGTTACTTCACATCTGACATCTTTCTCCGTACAGAGGCCAAGAGTGGACTTAATGCCGGCCGTGCCGGTGGCGTCCTTCACCGTCTGCAAACCCCTCGCCCACGCCGACGAGCACACGAGCCACAGGAATGCAAACGCTGCCGTCATCACAAAATCCTAGTTGACAAAGAGAAATCTCTTAGCTTGCAAGTAATCTGAATGCAAAGCAAATCCCGTTTGCATACTCACAAACATGGGGCCAAAGTCAGAATCGCGGTATACGTGCATGTAGCCGAGATAAACCAACAGAGCCACCATGCAATAGAGAAACGCCAAGACCGCCACAGCCACGAAAAACTCCACCGAGGATGAAGAATCTCCCACCAGATGAGCTTCAGGAACTGTGCGGTTGCAAAGGGTACTGTTGCTCTCTACCAGGAGAACCTGGTTTAACCTTTGCAAATAAATGAATATTAAGTGAAATTTTTAGAAACAGGTATGAGAAAGAGATTAAGGAAATCTTACCTAAATGGATAGGAGAAACTGGCACTGAGTGTTTCATTGCTGTTTCCATCACAGAAGATTGAAATCACATTTTTGCCACTGTATCCCCCACAGGTCGCAAACGCTATAACCGCTGTAAACTACAAAAAACGGAAAGCAAAACAACACAACCATGTATGCATCAGTGTTTGACATGCACTACACTTGAACTTGAAGATGCAACAGAAAGGTCACTTTATGAAATACAGATTAGCTAAGGAATAATTGACGACGGGCCGTTGAGTTATTAGATTATAATGCATATCATTCAATGGACCGGAGGCAATTAGTAAGGAATAATTGACGACGGGCCATTGAATTATAAGAAAATAATGCACGACCCGAAGCGGAGTGCCGTTACACCGCAGGTGTGCATTATTTTCAAATAATTCAAAGGACCGGAGTCAATTATTCCGCTTATACCACGGTTACCACAAACATTGCTCTGGTGCCTATTTTTAAGACATTTGACAAGTTAGGTGTGCGGTTTACAGAAAAATAATCAACACCCATAGAACATTTCTCAGCCAATCAGAATGCAGCATTCAACAGACCCGTGGTATAATTCAGCTTATACCACAGTTACCACAAACATTGCTTCAATTTTTAATAACTACCTGGACAATAAAAATAGCAATTAATAGGTTTGTTTAAAAATTAATTAATTAATCTATAAATAAATAGACAAAGTTATTAAAAAATCATTAGTGTAACTTTTTGTTAGGCAATAAAAAGTGAGATTATAAAAATAATGTAGAAATGAAATATTAATCCATTAATAAACAGTTCAAATTAATATAACAATTTACAAAAACAACATAAAACACTCAATAAGTTCATCATTTTAAATTGCATTTATTCTTAATTAAATAATGGAATTTCAAAATGTATTTCAAAAAGATAATAATAAGAAATAACTGGATTTGTAAATTGAACTACAAATACAGGTTTAAATTAGGCATTTAAAAGGGCATTTCCGTTTAACATTTCTGTTTTCATTTCCTGATGGTTCTCCTTATTCATTTTGCTATTCGATTTGCTTTTCGTTTAAGCCTCTCTAGCTTTTCCGTGACTCTTTGGGTCCTTGCAAATGGTCAAATGAGAAATGCAAATTAGCTATGGCCAGGAGGATGTAACAAGCTCGCTGATTGGCTCTGATTGTACATCATGCGCAGATTTATAGATTTCGGATGAGGACCCAAAAAGTCACGGAAAAGCTAAATAGAGAGACTAAAACGAAAAGCAAATCGAATAGGCTTTTAAATGCCTAATTTAAACCTGTATTTGTAGTTCAATTTATAAATCCAGTTATTTATATCTCTTTTTAAATCGCATTTTGAAATACATTTTGAAATTTCATTATTTAAGAATAAATGCAATTTAAAACGATGAACTTATTGAGTGTTTTATGTTGTTTTTGTAAATTGTTGTATTAATTTGAACTGTTTATTAATGGATTAATATTTCATTTCTACATTATTTTTATAATCTCACTTTTATTGCCTAATAAAATGTTACATAATGTTTTTTTTGTAACTTTGTCTATTTATTTATAGATCAATCAATCAATCTTTAAACAAATCTAGTAATTGCTATTTTTATTGTCCAGGTAGTTATTAAATATTGAAGTTCTTTATTACATTTTGCATGACTCTTGTGGTCCTCCATAATCTCAAGACATTTGACAGGTCAGGTGTGCACTTATCGAAAAATAATGCATACCTGTCATTTCTCAACCAATCAGAATTAAGCATTCAACATCCCCGTGGTATAATTTGATATAAACCTTCTCTCTCCTCTCCATTCTGAATCAGCTGACATCCCCATCTGATTTGGGGACTTCCTAACAGTTTAACCCTTGAATGTGAGACTCAACTAAATCAAGACCGGCTGGTCGACGTCAACCTCATTTCCCAACTCCAGATGTTGAGTTTTACTGCTTGCTACATCCGGTCTGCCAACTCATGTACTTGTGCTGAAGATGTTTAAAGAAGACATACACTGCACAAAAGCCAAACTTGTGTGTCTTCATAGATTGACAGCAACAGCTGGCAGCAAGATTATCTCTGCCAATAACAAATTTCTCTGTGCACATAAAGCAGGGAGGAGGGGCAGTTAGTTGCTGTATACATTTGTTCAACAGTTTTCAAATACTTCTAATAACTTGGCCTGTTCATCAAAAATGAATAGCTTACTGCAACCCAGTAAATCACTAGTGTGCGACATTAATGCATAACATATGAGAAACAACGTGAGCTCTTCATATGTTGTTCATTAATGGGCAAAAACAGAATTCAGAGATAAAGATGTTTTATGTGCACATGTAATTTTGCACGGGAATATTGCATTCGCGGGAGCGCGTTTCTTTCAGGCCTTTAGTTTTTTTCAGTTAAATCTTTTCAACTGGCAAAACAGATTTGGGTTCGTACTTACCCACTCCACGACTTTCACGAAACCCAGCGGTTCTTTAACCGGACTTAAATTCAGTCGGAATCCAGTCTGCATCTTCACCCAAATGTACTCCAGGAAGAAAACAACGAAATGATTCTTGAATCTTCAAGTTTCATGAAAAACCGAGTTTGACAGAGTGACGTGGGTTTTTTTTGTAAAAGTAAGATGCTGCCCCTCCTCCAGAAGGAAAAGCGTACAGTAAACCCACAGACAGGAGAACTGTGCAAGTTTCCTCAAACTTGTAGCGCTTTATGATAATAACAGAGACGTTACGTCAGATATTTGATTCATTTAAATGTATCAGCTCAGCGGAAGCATGTATTCGGATTTCGGGAGTGTTACGATGTTTCTTCTCTCAAGCGAAAAATATTTCTGTCATATGATTCAGTGAGAAAATTCCTGCTCTGTTGTAAACTCTTAAGTTTCTTAAAGTAACAGTTCACCCATCACTTTATCCGTCCAACATTTCTATGATTTTCTGAAAGCAAAGCTCGCGCAATGAAAGGAAACAGTCAAGTAACAGGACTTTGATTTGTCACGTGACCATGTGTGTCCATACAGCAAAAAATACATTTCTGGTCAAAAATACATACATGTTGTAAAGTAATGCTCAATTACATATACATTTTTGAATTTGGAAAATATATTTAGTTTTAACTAGTGCTGGGCATAGATTAATCTAGAGTAATCTCATACAAAATAAAAGTATTTTTTGCATATGAGTTTGTGCTGTGTATAATTATTATGTGTATATAAATGCACATACATTCATGTATGTATTTAAGAAACATTTATAATATATATATATATATATATATATATATATATATATATATTTATTTATTTATTTATTTATTTATTTATTTATTTATTTATATTTTTATATATTATATATAAATAAAAAACCAATATATACATAAAACATTTCTTAAATGTATATATGTATATATATATATATATATATATATATATATATATATATATATATATATATATATATATATATATATATATATATATATATATATATATATATATAATGTATATAGATAATGTATATATGTATGTGTGTGTTTAAATATACATAATATTTACACACAGCACAAACTCATTATGCAAAAATACTTTTATTTTGTATGAGATTAATCTAGATTAATCTATGCCCAGCCCTAGTTTTAACATTTACATATCATATCAACATATATTTCTAAATGTATTTTAAAGGGGTCATATTATGAGATTTGATTTAAAGATGTAAAATAAGTATTTGTTGTCCGCAGAGTGCATATGTAAAGTTTTAGCTCAAAATACTCCACAGAAAATGTATTATAGCATGTTAAAATTGCCACTTTGTAGGTGTGAGCAAAAATTTGCCGTTTTGGGGTGTGTCCTTTTAAATGCAAATGAGCTGAAGAAATGCAAACACTGGTCGCAATGATGGTGGTTTGTTGCTAGGGCTGTCACTTTTGTGAAAAAATCATTTTCGATTTTTAATATATAAGTGTTCATTGAATCGATTGTAAAATCGATTTTCCATGTCTAAAAAGACGTTTCCATTTTCAACACCAAATAACGGACAAACGTGAAGAGAGCGCTGGAAACGCACAAGTCAGCAATATTTCTTATTTTTTGTCATTAAGTTTCGTGCAGAATAACAAACAGCAACAGTAGTGCAACATTCTCGAAAAAAATATGCAGAGTGGACTGCTGCCATAACATAAATAAAAAACATTACTGCAGGCTTCAAACCGGCTGCATTTATGATTTAAGCAATTCAAAACTTATTTTAAATAATGATTCAATCCATTTCAAACAATTGTTCAAAAACAAAACTTTAAATAGACTTACTTGAAGTTGAGAACAGGCTGTGTGTTTTTTTATTAAACGTAACAGACACTTATTAGGCGGCACTAGGCAGGCATAATGAAATGCGCAAAAAGGCTGGGGCCATTACAAATTATTGGTCAGGAAAACAAGTTGATCATGAACATTTTCGGGGTCCAGAGCGTTTTTTATTCACTATATGCCCATCTGTTGAGAAGACGCGCTCCGACCGCACTGATGTCCCAGGGAAACTCGGGTACTTCGTTGCCAGCTGCGCAAGGTGGGGATATGTCGTACTGTCAATCTTCCACCACAAAAGCGGTTCGCTGTCAGCTGGCAATGGTGGCTCATGTAAGGTCTGTTTCGTCGCTCTCTCGTGTTGCGCAGGTTCATTGACGTTGTCCTCCATTTTCTTTGAAAAACACTAGATGCAGGGATTGAAAGCGTGAAACTATAGGTGCGTAAAATTGCTGGGTATTTTCTGTCTAGCTTTTGCAACGCCTACTGCACTTTCGGAATTCTTCATTTTATTTTTCTGCTTGTTTGTGAGTTTTATTACGTCTATATTTGTAATTGTTTAATTCTTTAAAAATTAATAGTGTACATATTTGGTAAAATCGATTGCCTATTTTCGTTTTCGAAACGTTTTTTGGTTGGTCCGATCAATTGTGCAATCGATTTTCGAACGAAAAGTGACAGCCCTATTTGTTGCAATTTAAACTCTAATTGTGCTGTCAATTATTTTCTCTAATTTTAATTCTAAGCCGTGATAAAATACCTCGGTAACCTCACGGTTCAGACCGCATTACATAAGTATTACTACGTACTGATTTATGAAAATGAACACCACAGTCTTTAATCTTATTTTAAATGTTTCTACAATTGCACAATTAATGGCGATATCCAGATAAATGTCAATAAATCTTGTTGAGTCATCTCGTCAATAAAGAGAAAACACTTCTCTTTATTGTTCTTTAACTTCAAATCCGTATTTCCGCTATTATCCACTAGATGGCGATCTTACCCAACTTAAACACTGACGCATTCACTCAACACTAAAAACACCGTGTACGTTTTGATCAGGCTCTGAATCTGATCTCTTACAAAAATTCTTCACAAAAATTGAATTATCTTAGCGTTTAGCTGAAAATTTAAGAGGTGATAAGAGAACAAATGAAGGTATGATGAAACAGTTTTTTTTTTGTTGTTTGAAAGCGGAGGGTCTGTTCTTTCATTTGATATTTTATGTGTATTTAAAGAAGATCATTTTCCTGGAAGGCATTCAATTAAAACTGGGTGGCAACTTTAAGTTAAACATGCTTCCAAGCATATTTGATCATCACTTCAACAGTTGCACGATATAAATGTTAATGTATATTTTAGATGAATGTTGATTTATAAAATACACACTACAGTCTTTAATCATATTTTCATTGTGTCTGTGCTGTGTCTGTGTTGCTTGGGAACGTCGCTCTGTTGCAGCTACACTCAATTCGGAGGAACTACTTTGTTTGGTGGAAGAGTAATATTTGTACTATTATAACTACAACATATTTGTGTTTTATTTGATTAAATCCCGCAACATATATGTAGTAACCATTTTATAAAAGCAATAAGCCCCGTGAAGCAGTGGTGTTACAGTGCATTTTATAACAACTAAGTGGGTAAAACTGGTAACCAACTGCTTCTTGGGGCTTATTGCTTTAATATAATGCTATAATAAGCATTGTTGCATGAAAATAAATAAATTATGCACCAAAATATTTTAAATGTATGCTAAATACAAGTTAATTTTATTAAGTATACACTCTAAAAACAAACGGTGCTATATAGCACCAAAAGTGGTTCTTTGCTCGTAATCATAGAAGAACCATTTTTAGTGCCATATAGCACCTCTGAAGCACCTGTGTAGAACCATATATTGCTATGTAGAACCATATGTGGTGCTATATGGCCCCTATATGGTTCTACACAGGTGCTATACAAGTGCTTTACCGGTGCTATATGGCACTAAAAATGGTTCTTCTATGATTACGAGCATAGAACCACTTTTGGTGCTATATAGCACCGTTTGTTTTTAAAGTGTACTTTAAAGTTAAAATATTTGTATTTTAACATTTTCAAACCTGTTGCTTACAGGTTTGTAAGATAAACAAAGTTTTTCTTACAATATATTTTCTTGGATTGAAATATATTAATTATTTTAATATAAATATATTTTTATTTTATTAAAAATGTTTTTTAATATATAAAAAAAATGGCCAAGCTGTGAAAAATATTTTTTGTAAAAATATTCCAAAATATATTTCAGCAAATATATTTTTTGGCCATTTTTTGTATATATTGAAATATATTTAAAGGTGCAGTGTGTCATTTTTAAAGGATCTCCGGACAGAAATGCAACATAATATACAAAACTGCATTATCATGGGTGTATAAAGACCTTTTCATAATAAATCGTTATGTTTGTATTACCTTAGAATGAGATGTTTTTATCTACATGCACGAGTGTCCCCTTACGTGAAGGTTGCCATTTTGTGCACCATGTTTCTACAGAAGCTCTTAACAGACAAAAATTTTTGTCTCCGACGATGACATGTTTTTCCAGTGGCGGCTACTGTAGCTTCTCTATGCGTTTCAAAAGCGAGGAGTGAGCTGTTGTTTGGATCTATCCACTAGATGCTGCTAAAATTTACACACTGCACCTTTAAAATATATATTTTGCCATATGGGTGGGGATTAACACATGTTTAATATAAATACAAATCAAACTTAAATCAGTCTAATATTGCTTTTATTTCGACACTAATGTTCCGCAACACAGAAATGTGCACAGAGACATTAATGTTTCTTGACACATTTTTAAACTCGTCAAAGTTTGTACTATAGTTGAAGTCTAGTGCACTGAGAAACAAACTACTATCCTTACAGTCAGCAGCTATAAAAGGGAATGGTTTCATTTTTACCATCAAAAAAGTAAAGTGGAAATAAAAAACAATTTAGCAAACAGGATGGGTTGTGTCGTTTTAATATGCGGTCAAAACTGCATACCATGTTAGTTTAAAATATCTGAAGGAAAGAAAAAAAGGAAACCCGACATATACATAAAAACATCAATCAAATTATAATCAGCAAGTATTATTTACCAAGTGTACACTCAGAGACAAGTATGCACACACACACACACACACACGTGTGCCAGGACTGACTGGCTGGCATCAGTCCAGAGAACAAAGCAGATATTTTCTGTTGGTACAAAATGGGCATTAGACAAAAATAAGAACCAATCTCTATATGCACAAATAATAAACCATCTCTCTTCAAACAAACACACTCGCCAGTATATACAAGAGAGGAGGCAGTTTGGCCACATTAATCTATGGATATTTACTATGGTAAATCTGATGGTATTTACGTCTGTCATAAAAAACAATGATACGTATACAAAATATTAAACCCAAGCTCTTCTAAAATGATGTGTTTTTATAATAAAACTGCCATTTTCAAGTGTTTCCAAAAAAAGCATTGAATATATAAAAAAAGTGTTTTGTTGTCGTGAATATATCAGCATTGTGTTCTTAACATGTTGGCAAAGTTTAAACGATGATTTCTACAGAAAAGGGCAAGGCTGTTATATGTATACGCCACAAAAACACATCCAGGTCAAAATTCACCCCAAAATCTTTCATTATTCCTCTATTTATTTATTTTCTGATATTGGGGTGAAATGTGAACTGGACGTGTTTATGTGAGATTCAAACGAAAACGAAAATGATAGTGAAAATAAAGTGTCCCCTAGTTCAGCCGTCTCATTTGCATAAAGTAAGAGAATAATCCTTTGATAAAGTGAGCAACGCACACACGACATTCAATAAACACTAAACCATCATCTTTCAATCCTACAGTGGTACAAGCAAAGAAAAATCTAATCTCGCAGTACACACACACACACACATACAGTACGTCTCCAGTCTGTCAAAGACGTGTGATGGATAGCACGCTTGGTCAAATATACACTTAAATGATTTTGATAGCTTTCATCCGCCGTTAGAAAGACACATTAAAGCACGGCGGAGTCTGGAGACAAACGCAGAAGAGTTCTGTACACTGAATGTGGGCGCGTCCTCTCGTCTCTCTGAACCGTGCTTTCGGACACGACTCCTCTGTGTTGGTGTTTTAGGAGGTGTGTCTCAGTGCAGCAGCTCATCTACCTCGCTCTTCTTTAGCTTGGCATTGTCTCTGACCTCATCGAAGGTGTACGTCTTTATGATCTTACCGTTGCGGAACACAGTGTGCAGCAGGTCCTGCGGGGGAACAAAAATATCAAGATGATTTCAATGGGATTTACTTGATGCTGAAGAACTTTCAGAAACACTTAACATACCTCCCCATACTCCTCCAGATCACCCTTCCCTTCCTCCAGAGTAACAAAGTCACCGTTTGGTGTCCTGTGAAGAGAAAGGCGTCCCTTCTTTGACCTTTTGTTGGGGTCGGCAACAGGATCTTTGAAGACGTTAACCTGCAAAAAATGTTAGAAATTAGAACTGAGCTTTTCTGGGTGTGAATAAATATAATGGATTCATAAAACCACACTTACACCCAATCCATTGGTCACCACGTAACTGCACTTGAAAGAGCAGTTGAGCAGATCTCGGGTCAGTTTCTGCAGCAAAGCTCCCCCGGAGCCAAACGCGATGTTCTCGATGCTCCACCTGTGTTGTTTCATGCCTTCCACAATCTGTTTCGGTACAAAATGAGCTTAAAGAGTTAATAGGGGCTGTTTATAACTGGTATTAAGATGCGTTTTTTGTCAATCAGATCAAAAGTGGACGAGCTTCTGACAGATCACATGACAGGGCGTACACACCTCCTGTAAAGTGTTGATGTCCACGCCGTCGCCCTGAATCACTCTGATGTAGGGTGGAAGCACCTTGTAGCCTTTGGAGTTCTCAATAGGGAGGAATTTCTTCCCTAAAATCTCTAGGACCTGGGAAATGAGTCATAATGAATGTGATGTAACAAGAAAGTCACACAAATAACATTTTTTAGTTTTGGGATAAAAGCTAGAGTCTGCTTTCAAGGATATTCTACTAAATTGTTTGAATACTTTTATTTACTTGCCTAAAAAAAACTGAAAGATTCAAATCTGAACACCTTAGTTAACTTCAAATTCAAGGACCTTTCAAAGACTTTCCAGGTCCAATAATCTCATATTTAAGGATGAAATGTGGGGACACATTTCAAGTTAGAGCAAGGTTACATTGTGTTACCTTATAAGATACATTGTTACAGTTCCCTTTCGAGGGAATTCATTCTGCGTCACTGCGGTGACACTTTGTGGAAGCCTCCAGGGGTAAGTGCGTCTGAATGTGTATATCAAATTCAACCAATGGTGAGGCTTAACAACAAAGACAGGGTGACGCGGGAGCCAGGAAGTATATCGCTATCTGAAATATTGCCAAAGACGGCGTTACAGGGACGCAGAAAGTATGGCAAGGGAGACGCAGCGTCTCGTTCCCTTCTCAGGGAACAACAGTTACATATGTAACCCTAGACGTTTTCATTTGTCAAACACAACTATGCAAAAAAAGCATTTTGGTATGAATCAACATTCGCATACAGAAGATATAAACATTTAAAGCCAACAGTTTAGCACGTGTGCTTAAAAAGTCTAGAATTTTTATGAGATTGTCCTACACTACACAGGAAATAATGTTTTTTTTTTCTTGCATAAAATAGATTCAAGCACTTTTAATGACCTGTATCATGTATGTATATTTTCCAAAAACTTCCCAGGGCCTTGAATTTTCCCCCCAGATTCCCAAACTTCCAAGGACCGGTGGGAACCCTGTTTATTACAGGCCTTGTTAAAATTATGGGATGATGCTGATGTCTACCTTTAGCACCGTGTCTAGAGGATTTCCTGAATCTGGTCGGACCACCAGCGGGGCATCCGCGCTCCTCATCTCGATCAGACTCCGGAGGTCCTCACCCCAGATCTTCTCACAGGCGTTGTAGATGTCGTAGCTGTCGCTGACGATGGAGACGGGCACATTGGGGAACTGCTTGATAATGTGCTCGAAAGCGTCCTTCTCGTGGTCCTTTCCCCAAGCAGTGATTGTGCTAAGAGTCAAGCAGGACAGATAAGCGTTTGTATGAAATCAAAAGACCACTGAATTAGTAAAATTTAAATGAACATCCTATAATAACACATCAACCGTGCATTGCATTTTGAATACCTAAATGATTTCACAGCACTATCCACAAGTACGTGTGTTTATCTCTTAAAATGCTTTAGTGCATCAAGCTATTTCATTACACAACCGATTAACCATCTGGGCTTAGAGCCCAAACCACCATTACTTGTTACTCTAGGATTAAAGTGTAGTGTTTGCTTGTGCATGCGTACAGGCTGGGCATGAAATGTCTTAATGGTAATAACCATCCAAGAAGGAGTGTTGCATTATATAGCATTAGAAGTAAAAAAAAACACTTTAACAGTTACCGTTAAAGTTCAAGGTCTGAATGACTACACAAAACTAAAAATGATGCAAAATTAAACAATGATGTGGCTTAAAATTCTAATTTTGTGGTACTGATTTGATTTGCTTTAATAGATTTGACACAGTTTATCACAGCAGCCACTAGGGGGCAGCAAAGGAATCATCTTGGGCAAAGTTACTCTGTTTCTCTTCATTGGTAAAGTGCAAAGACAACAGAAAGCATAATCTCCATTAAAGGTTTTGTATGGGACGCTATCCCTTCTTATATTTTAAAAGAACACCCATAAACACATACACCAATGTTTAGATACTTATAGCACTTTTAAGCAAAATGAATTAGTGTTTGTGTTTCTACCTGTGTTCTGCAGCTGGTACTGAGAAACCAGGAACTGGGTCTTTGGTGCCGTAGTACTTCTTAATAACGCAGATCCCAGCCACGGTGTCTGTTCCTTTAAAGTTTACCAAGTGAGCAGATGCACCGATTCCAGCCGTCTGAAATCATGACGGATGTATAAACAAACAAGGCTTTTGAACAGTATGCGTGTGACGTATTAACAATGAATAAGAGTATTTTTGACAGGGATAAAATCTTTGAATGGTAAAAAGGCATTTAATCCTTAAACTAACCCAGCGTGATTCCAGTAATCTGGGTTGACAGGTGTGGTAGTAAAACCAGATTTGTTGGGTTTGTGTAAGAGCAAACAAACTCTACTAGCGTGTTTAGCACCCGGTTCATCAAATTAAGTATGTACTTTGGCAACTACTAAACACATAACACATAAACATTACCTCTTGAGATGAAACTCCTCTGTAGCCAAAGTCATGGAGTTTATATTCCAGTCCCTCCAGGCTCCCGGACGTCTCCATGAGATATTTGGCCAGAATCTTCTTCTGTTCTCGTGAATTAGTCGCTACGGTGATGGGATACCAGCTCTGAACCAAGATAGTCTGTTGAGAAGACAAAAGTCACCGTCATTGGTCTGCTCTGTTGTTAAGCGTTTATGTATATTCATATGCAGAATGTTGCTTACAATCTGGAAAATATTTCCAGAAGGCTGATTTATACTTCAATGCATCATTGTTCGCTTCGACGTGCAGATCGCTAGTAGTTAGTGTCGACGGTCATGTTACTGGTGTATACGCAGTATCAAGGCAAAAGCCAAAGATGCAGTGCTGCATCAGCAGTAATGAAGGTAAATAGACGGTGACTTTTGTTACAGCCTAAATTGTTAAATATCGCCTCCAACTTGGTCCATGTTTGTTTTACCATTGCAAGCGGAAAAGCATGTGATTGAATCCGACAGGTTCTAGCAGACCGATCACAGAAATCCGCATAAATTTGACGCATTGTTACATTTTTGGAGAGGTGCACATCAGGCTACAGTTCACACCAGATGCAGAAAGCGCAAGTGATTTACATGTTAAAGGAATTCTTCACCGAATTTAAATATGAATTATTATTAAATTGGGTCACCTATGTAGTAGAAATGTGAAGTTTTTTTTAGAAATTGGTGCCTTTTAGGCCGAGAAAAGCCAGAAAATGTGTTTTTGGCTTATGTGGATTAAAAACACCAAATCCCAGAATGCACTGCTTCGCTGCTCTACGATGCCATGCCCACCGGTTCGAAAGGGCAGGCAGGAGACTGCCCTGAAATAGTCCCCTGCCATTGAAAGTAACCAATGCAAAGGGGACTATTTTCGCCTGCTGCCGCCATATTACATCAGCAAAGTCCTTGATTATTACACCAGTTTGAGAGTATAGTTCCTAGCCATATCTGCCTAAAAAAAATCACATCTTTTAATTTCCTGTCGGTCTTAGTACAAGATGTCACTACAGAAGAGTCAAGTTTTAAATAGTAAAAATATTAAAACTCTTTGGTCATTTTGAGCGCGATGCTAATGATCTAATCAGATTCAATGGATTATGCTAAGCTATGCTAAAAGTACTAGCGCCAGACCCGGAGATCAGCTGAATGGATTCCAAAACGGTAAGTATCAAATGTTTAACTCTAGGGGAACTGGAAAATGAGCATATATTAAAAAAGTAGAGTGTCCCTTTAACAAGAAATAAAAGGATCTTGTTTGAAAAGAAAGTGAGGAGGTCGAACAATCTGGTAAGTTTACTCGATATAAGCTATATAAGCCCCTTCCATGTCGCGAATTGACGCGTGAATGTCGCGCACAAATAAAGCGAGTAAACTCAAAATGTTCAAGGGTCCAATTACGCGTGAATAGCTTTTTGCCATCTCTTCCGTGTATGGTGTGAACACACAGTTAGCCTCAGACGTCAAACTGAACGTTTGATGCATACGAAACACTTCAGCAGATTCAAAGTCATCTTTTGATTGGTGGAATTACGCAGGATCTCCGCAATCTTTAATGGTCCGCCCGGAAACCACACAAAGCCATCTGATCAAAGAAGAAAGCTGTCGTGTTTACAATGTTGACAGTATGCTTCATCAAGATCAAATAAACGCTGCAATTTTAAAAGAATGCGAGATATTTTAACGCTTAAAGTGACACTTTGTAGTTTTCAACCTTCATAATATATTTTGAAGACCCTTGTGATTGTACATCGACTTAAAATAGGTTGAATGACATGTCCACCATAGCCTGACGGGGTCTGTATCGCTTTTACTCATACTTTTAAACTTGGGGTTTCGGGTAGTAACCCAAGCACAAAACAAAAAACTACAAAAATCTGCTTTACGGCTTACGTCACTTCCTCAAATTCGGACGTGAGAGCGCAACTATTTATTTTTCTGATGTTTTTGTCATGGCCGAAGCAGCAACTAAGAAAAAGAAACCCAAAGTTTTGTCAAAGGAGACCAGAAAAAGAAAAGGGGAGAGAGGCAGAATAAAAAGAAGGACGAGGATCAATTAAATTGGGCCAGCGTTCGTTCGCTGGCGTGAACTAAAGAAGGAGGAGGGGTTTCTGAACGATGCTGACTTGGCCCTCATGCTTTTGTACTAGTAGGTAATGTTATATTGCTTGCATATAAAAGTCCTGTCTGGCGCCAGAACACTATTTCTTTTACGTGAATTTTACTGGAGGCTACTTTGAGAGTTTAGAGAGAGACTGGCGTCATGGACCTAGGACACGAGCGATCCGGGTTTGATTCCCCTTTAAGGCAATATTTTTTTATATATAAACTTTAAAAAAGCGACCACCGTTACAACTGGCTTGTAAACGTGAGCTACGCGTCGCGATCTTTTGGCGTTTGAAAAAATAAAACCCATGAAATTATATTATATGACATGCTGGAAGGCACACTTTGTGACCTAAAGAGTTGTCCTTTGCGACCGTGCTGCGGCGCTTGTGGCCTCTAGGGGCGCTAGATGTGAAAAATACATGTCTAGCACCCCCCGGTTGCCAAAAAGTTCCATGGTGTGCCTCTAAGATATTTTATATTGTTTTATTACATGGCTCGTTGGAATGCTTGCTTCTGATTGGCCAATCACAACATTTGCAGGTTTGCAAAACTAATATACACGGTAACCCGGATGCTGCAAATCATTTTAACAGGAGCAGTTTAATATTACATAGAAATTAAATATAAATATGTATTTTAATAACATATATGACAATATATTTACAAATGATTTAACTAAACAGTGCTCGTGACATTTTATCGTCTTGTCTTATCTTAAATATTAAAGTAAACAGGTTTTTCCTCACGCAAGATCTGCTTTTTTAAAAATAAAATTATTTAATGTTCCTTATCTACTTATGAGATAAATAACAGTGTAATAAGCGAGATATTGTACAGACAGCAGGTTGTAATCGCAAAATAAACCCCTTCAATGTGATACAAAACCCTCCGTCCGGGCTTATTTCTGTGATAACATCCGGTTGCCTATACAGTATCCTTTACTGTATAACTTTAAAGACGTTACTGTTTGCTGGCCCTGTACTGTACTTACAGATTCCCTTTGTTTCAGATCAGACAGTTAAGTCAATATTATAATATAGCATCTAGTTTCAGAATAGTCTTATCTGTACTACTGTGATTATACAGACGAGTAAACCCCAAACTAGTAGCAATGATCATATGTGCATCACAGTCCTCTAACAGGTTTGCTAAAATAAAGAGACATAAATATGCATCCTGCAGTTAAAGATGATCTGGTGCAAATAGTAAAGCCAAATCTGCCATTATGTGGCCGTCACAAACAAGCGATAACTGACGATGAGGTGAAGGTGTATGTGGGGAGTATACATCACGCCGACAGCCTTCACAAAGCATAAACATATTTAATTATCAGTATAATGTAGACTTGCTGGTCTGCGTAATCTCCAAACAAGCCGGTCATTCATAAGCATTAGTATCTCGCCATGGTCATTATAAAAGAAACAGAAGTGCATTTTAAATCTCCTACATTCTCTGGAGAACATAACAGGAAAAGATACGCCTCATTGACAATATGTTCTGAGAGCCAAGGGCATATCGCTACATATCACTCACCCTCTCAAAGTCTAAATATATCAGGTACACATGACGACACGTGTCTGCCATTTATCTAAAGGTCTCTGAGTCATTTCTAAAAGGAATGAATCTATTTGCATACACAAATAAAGGCAATCCCACTATACAAATGTGGCGATGTACAGGAGAACCGAGTCACTATTACACAGGTGTACAGTATCATGATGACTGTAGCATATAGCCAGATGTATCATAGCATATAGTCAGCATGACTCGGTGAATCCTACAGTAAAACATAACACTAGTGGTTTTAAGTCATTCAATTCAAAGATTATCTAGTTTGCTATATGGGTGATTCTGACAAAACCATTGAAACACCACGGCACTAATGATTTTAGCTTTAAAATGTGTAATATAGTAACATTAAAAAGCATCAGAATTAACACAATACTGTGTTCTACCTTGCACAATGTGTGATTTCAACATAAGAATTTATAATTGGAAATTTTATCTCATTTTCTGCTGAAATTCTCATTACCGCAATGTGTCCGGCTGTGTTTGAACATGCGTTATGTTGTAATTTTATCAAATTAACACAAAAATATTAAGAAAAAAAATAAATGGATGTTTTGCTAGACTACTTTAGATGACAGAAAAAATATTTACTGAATATTCATGTATAATAATAATAATGAAGAAAAATTAGGAAAATTATGTGTCCATGTCTGATGTTCTCATCCTCCGCAACACTTTTTGAGAACAGTTTAAGCACACATACAGAATTTTAATAAAGTTTGATTTTGAGTGACCAAGCACATGGACCAGTTACTTCAAGATGGCTACCAGGTAAGATCATTTTTTTACAATTAATTTGAAATATTGTCTTGTCAGAATGCTTACACGACATTTTGATTATCATTACCGCAACAGATGCTTATTAAATGTTAATTTAATTAATAGAAGCATAATACTTTGATTTTAAATGCATGTGCAGAATCTCCAAATTATGTTCTTTCAGGTTTGTCATGTCATTTTAAAAATATGTCAGTGTTGATGTTTTCTGACTGTTGCGGTAATGAGATTTTTTAGGACTCATTTTATAAATTATGTTACAAAAAGTGTTAAATGATAAGTAAAAGTTAAGTTAAATTAATGTTCCCATTTACTCCAGACTTTGTTTTTCAATGTCTGGTGGGAAAAAAAGTTAATTTAAGCAATTTTTACATTTTCATGCTTGACATTTTTAAAACTAAGTTTTCGTGAGAATCACCCATATAATGCGATATGCGGTATGTGAAAAATTATAATAAAGTATGGTTTTACAATCTCTATGGGAATAAAAGCAATAAAAACTTTTTTTATACCTTCTTTCTTCATTATTTTAAAGCATTAACTATACATAGCTTTTTAAAGTTTTACTATCATTTATTTATTGCAAACCATTACGACATGCACAGCAATTTTGAAATTTGTCTCCTAAATAAACAGATGTAAGTGCAACTTCAAGAATTAGTGTAGGATGACAACTCACCTCCACCCAGTTAGTGAGCCAGTAGCATTCCGGATCTGTGCTTTCTACGGTAAAGAGCACGTTCCCACGCGGGATAACGCTTCCCTCCGGGACAGCCTTGATCTCGATGGGCAGGTGTCCGTTATATTTCTGTAGTGATATAACAGGGACTGAATATTTGTCATGGGTCAAAACATTCACCGTAGACTGATCGAGTTTTCCGTACCTCCAAAATGTAGTTCCATCCTTTCTCATTGAACACATCATCCTGAAAGTGTTCTCGGTAAACCTCCTTTGCTTCTTGGATCTTTTCTGCAGTGACGACTTGTCCTTTTAAGTTAAAAAAGACGTCAGAATTTAAACACGTGGGGTGAGGAAAGTGAATTATGATACAGCCTTATGATGGAGGTTGATGTCCTTGATTCCCAGGGTTTTGTTCAAAATTTGGTGTTTTGGAACAAACCTACCCATATTTGTGGCTTTTGGATGTGGCAGCATTTCACCGTAATTCATTCATATTCATTCATTGAGAAAACGCGCATTTGCACGATTAATCGTCACAGCCCTAATTGTATGTTTATATATTTTAAGAAGAACATTTTCTGGAAGGCATTAAACTTTTGTAAAAATCATAAAAAATGCTTGTGCTGGCTGGCAACTTAAAAAAAAAAACGCTGGCGGGAAAGAGTTAATATTTCGATTTTTTTCACCCTCAGATTCCACATTATAAAATTGCTGTATCTCAGTCCATATTGACATATTCTAACAAACAATACATCAATAGAAAGCTTTTTTATTTAGCTTTCAGATGATGTATAAATCTTGATTTCAAAAAATTATGTATCTTGTAGTGGAAGAATGACATTTAATTAATTAAAGGAATAGTCTCCTCATTTTCAATATTAAAATATGTTATTACCTTAACTAAGAATTGTTGATACATCCCTCTATCATCTGTGTGCGTGCACGTATAAGCGCTGGAGCGCGCTGCAACGCTTCGATAGCATTTAGCTTAGCCCCATTCATTCAATGGTACCATTTAGAGATAAAATTAGAAGTGACCAAACACATCAACTTTTTTCCTATTTAAGACGAGTAGTTATACGAGCAAGTTTGGGGGTACAAAATAAAACGTAGCGCTTTTCTAAGCGGATTTAAAAGAGCCTACATTTTATGGCGTAATAGCACTTTTGGGAGTACTTCGACTCGGCACAGTAACACCCTCCCTCTCCCATTATGAGAGGGAGAAGGGGAGCGGACTTTTCAGGCGAGTCGAAGTACTCCCAAAAGTGCTATTACGCCATAAAATATAGTTCCCCTTAGGCCTGGGGCGGTAACCGCATTACCGCCATACCGCGGTCACGTGACCCATGCCGCGGGTCTGAGGGTCTGAATTTAAACATTGGCCTGCACTTGTGTGTTTATGTGAGGATGTTATACACGCAGCTTTTAAACAACCGCAGCTTGTTATGAACATTAAATGTTAACTGATATGATTTTAATATTAAATTGTCATTGAGTAGAAATACGGGTGACGTTGTCTGTGACTCGGTAAAAGCAATACAAACATTTTATTTAATTTGAACGTGCAAACAGCAGCAACAGATCAACCACAGAATCAGGTTTCATACATTATTAAACTGTCACGCAACATAAAGAGCACGCGATCAGTCCGAGGATTAATATCCAAAGAGGTTAGATTGTCTCTTTTTCATCTAGCCTACCACAGTGACCATTTCTACAGCAGTACACATTTCACAGTACACACAGCAAGTTTTGCTTTTGCGTCTTCTTTCTCCATTTGTGGAAAAAGACAGATGTTTATGGTAAGTGTCTAGAACAGAAGCGGTCCCGAGCACGCGAGACAGACGCGGACCCCCCGGGCACGCGCGAGACAGACGCGGACCCCCCGGGCACGCGCGAGACAGACGCGGACTGCCCGGACGCGCGCGAGACAGACCGTGTCATTTTGCGCACACGCACGGAGCCGGCAGCTTTCAATCTATACTCAAGCACGGACACATATGCAGTACAAGTGATTTCTCATACAAATGGTTATTTTACCAGACCATCAGGGCAGCAATAATTTGCGTCATTTACAGGCCATTCATAAATTAAGGATAGAAAAGTGGAGAAATGTCTGTAGGCACGTACGTGTGGACACGCACAATGGGTTAAAAAAATTTTAACTGATAATATTAATTGTTCAAGTTGTTGAATGTTGAAATTGAAGAAATGTGGAAGGAAATAATATTCACATTCATATTTACATGTTCCTTAAGTAATTTGCACATGTTGTTTATTGAACATAAATAAGTCATGCATGTTATTTAACTCGTTGTCTTGCCAATAAACCGCAAAACCGCGGGAATTTGTTGATTACCGACCGCGGTAAGAAAAAATCCAAACCGGCCCAGCCCTAGTTCCTCTTTTAAATCCGCTTAGAAAAGCGCTACGTTTTATTTTTTACCACCAAACTTGCTCGTATAACTACTCGTCTTAAATAGGAAAAACGTTGATGTGTTTGGTCACTTCTAGGAGGCTGTTTACACTTGGCATTAACATGTGTTTTCGTCGATCGGATCACAAGTGGACGACGTTAATGCCAGGTGTAAACGGTGTTCAAAACGTTTTGAGCTCGTCCACTTTCGACCACTTTCAACCACATCCAGAGGTGGTCGAAACCACTTTCGATCGGATCGCTTTGGAGCTGCGGAACGCACATGTGGTTGAATGCGTTCGAACAGCCACACGCGACCGCCTTCTCTCCGCCCATTTATCTAATCTGAGGTATTAAACACAAGTTTCACGTCTTTTTTGACTTCTGGCGTGAACATTCGGTGAACAGCGCTATTTTTAGCCTTTCATTGATAAAACTAAGCGTCTGATCTCCGTAGTTTCGTTTTGAAAGCGTCTGAAAGTTGCGCGATCCTATTTCATCAATTGCGCTGAAAATTCAAAGAAAGCTCTTACATATTCATGTACAAAACACTGTGCAGCATGTTTACTTGCTAAACAAGCAGTGCACTCCGACATTATATTAGTTTGCGTCCATATAAACTCATAATTACTCCCGCTCGGGTTTGAATGACAGCAGAGAGACTCGCCCACCGTCTCACAGACCACCCCCTCATAGTATTCAGCACAGAAGCGGTCGAAAGTGGACAAAAGAGACGGATTTAAATACCAGATGTAAACGTCATGTGTCTCTCTCGTCCACTTGTGATCCGATCGATGAAAACACATCTTAATACCAAGTGTAAACAGCCCCTAACTTTATCTCTAAATGGTAGCATTGAATGAATGGGGCTAAGCTAAATGCTATCGAAGCGTCGCAGCGCGCTCCAGCGCTTACGTGCACGCACACAGATGATAGAGGGATGTATCAACAATTTTAAGTTAAGGTAATAACATATTTAATATTGAAAATGAGTAGACTATTCCTTTAACATAAAAAAATAATAATTATTGGGTTCCTACACAATTTTAATTTAAAAATTCCATACTTTTCCAGACTCAAATTTCCAGACTGTTCCCTATATATTTTTCCGACCATATTTAACTTGTTCTGATAAATTGTTTTAAAATTTAACTGCTAACAAGTATGTTACATTCTAAACATTTAGTATTGCCGTTTGTGCGTTTTATTAGCATAGGAAAGTAGCTAGACAGGAAGTGAGCGGGATGGGGAAAAGTCCATGAGACAGGGTTTGAACTTGGGTCTCCCGAAACAAAACAGAACAGCGCTACATAGCGATGCATTTACCCACAATGCTATCGGCGCCGACAAATATGTTACACTCTGAGTCCAAACCTCTATGTAGGCTATCATGTTAAATTTGTATATTTGAAAATTGTAGCTACTGTTGCTCGTACAAGTCAATTAACCCCAAACCCAGTCAGGTTTTTTAATTTATTTTATTTTATTAAAACCGCAATGCTAAAACAGTGCAATGTTATTCATATTTGTAATTTTGTTAATTTAAATAACTGTAAACCCCTACAGAAACAAAAGGGATGTTCATGTACAATTAACCAGAAAATCTGAAAATAAAGCTAAAGTCAAATGACAATGATTAATTGGATGTTAGGTACAGCAAACTTAAAAAGACAAGTTTAAACAATAGGCTAATTATAAATAAAATATTTAGCAATTCTATATAAAATATTGCCTTTTGTGACCTTAACGAACAAAATGCTAAATCAATCAAACTTTTTTTTAAGAGTTCTTAATTTACCCAAAAAATGACATTTCTATCATCATTTACTTATCCTCATGTCATTCTAAACTAATAAGATCAAGTGTTAAAACAATCTTTAGGCAGTGCTGGCAGACTGATCCAAACACCATGAAAAAACAATTGTATATAATATATATTAATTATATACATTTAATAATGATCAATTTTATATTTAGAAAACCAATAGTCTGAAAATGTAAATATTTTTCCATACTCTGATTTATATTTCCATACTTTTCCAGACCTGGAAATTACTCAAATCAAATTCCATACAGTACTTTTCCAAACCTGTAGCAACCCTGTCATGGTGACAAGAGCTTTTGGCAATTCGCTGTGTCACGCCCTGCCACCTTCAGCCATTTATAATACAAAATAGCCTCTTTGACAATACCGCCTAAACATATGATCGATTAAATGGAGGCAATGATGTCATTTGAGCTCCCGTACCAAATTTCAACTTCAGTACTTATTAACCCAGCAAAGAGTCTCATAGCAGAGTTAAGCTGAGGTCCAGGCTGCATGAGGCAGCCGATGTTTGTATTGTAATGAGTAAGAGCAGATGTTCTTTTGTCTTTTTGTACCTATAGCACTTTCTAAATCCCTCACCCCAGCACACCACAAAATCCTTTACAGTCTAACAATACCTTCAATTTCTCTTTAAACACGTCATGTGTGAGTGGCATGCAAACAAGCTTTTTAAGCCAGGCTGCTGTTCTCGGCTTACACTAATGTCCCTCTTTATGATGCCATTTTCTTCTACTTTAGCATTTACGAGAAAGTTGTTTTCCTGTTACCGATATTATTTTTCAAGGGCCGCAGAACGAAGCAAACGGCCTGTATGACTAATTTTGGAGTGGAGCTGCATTCTTGAGGAAGAACCCAACCGAAATTACCAGTTGGGCCTTCCCGTTTGCACAACCGTGACAATGTTTAACGTACCTTTTAAGTATTTGTGGAGAATATACTGAAGCCCGTAGAAGACTGTTTTGTCGTATTTGACTTTTCGGGGCTTGGATGGGTCTTCCTTCTTCTCACGGCACTCGAAATAAGAGTACACCTTACTAGTGTTGGGTGGGTACTGTTTGTAATGTGTGACCTGCATGAAAAGAAATAAAAAATTAAGTTTAGAATTGAATCCACAATAGAAGTCAACAAAGCGAATTATAAAAGTGAACAAACAGACAGGCATATAAAGCATACGTATGAGGAGCTCAGATGCAAAACATCGCCTCTGTCAACAATGATATTTGATTATATTAACCAAATGCTCTCGGCATACCATGTCCAATTATTCCGACTACTAGATTGATTCTGGCAAGTCTACAAGTCAAAATGCTCAATTTTGGTGGTTGGGGTGTTTGACTTGTTTTGGCAATGCCTCAAGCACTCATAATCTCATAGCAATATCGGTAAAATCCACTATCGGTCCACCTCCAATAGGCTTTATGCCCAGCTGCACTACTTCCTGAACTTCAGCCAGCTCCTTGTTTCCTGTCTGCCATTATTGGACAAACTGATTAATCCAGGTGTGTCTGATTATTGTTGTTGTGACTACTGAGGTCAGGCACACCTGGATTAATCAGTTTGTCCAATAATGGCAGACAGGAAACGAGGAGCTGGCTGAAGTTCAGTAAGTAGTGCAGCTGGGCATAAAGCCTATTATAAATTGCCTGTAGCTCAATTGGAAGAGCATTGCATCAGTAATACAAAAGGTCATGGGTTTGATTCCCATGGTGGACATATACTGATAAAATGTATATCTTGAATGCACTGTAAGTTGCTTTGGATAAATGCATCTATCAAATGCATTAATGTAACGATCTAGTTGCCCATTTGGGTTTTCCATCAGTTTCCATTTCCATATAAATATATCTCATGCAGAGGATGGGATCACAGTTAGCAAACAGCCAACACAGTGATATCC
The DNA here is from genome assembly GCF_027580225.2 of Misgurnus anguillicaudatus. Lineage (NCBI taxonomy): Eukaryota > Metazoa > Chordata > Actinopteri > Cypriniformes > Cobitidae > Misgurnus > Misgurnus anguillicaudatus. The sequence goes on from NC_073337.2 coordinate 8,161,736, forward strand.
CTTCTGATATCTTGTGCATCTGACCTTTCTCATTTTGGACGGTCTCCTGTACTATGGGAAAGGTTACACCCTTACAGTTATGTCTGACAGCTACGATGATCGCCGACTGTGATGTAAGGTTTCTGTAAATTTATGGCAATTTTTCCCTTCCGGCACTCCCAAAGGGCAAAAATCCTTATGAAGTGGTGGTGGCTCTCCATTCAGGAAGAAACGCCTGTGTGTGTGTGAACAGCTGCAGGCCGTGCGGGCATGCGCAGGGAAATATGCAGAACAAGCTGCCATGTCTAGAGTCCACAGCAATGAAGCACATGCGTTACGACTCAGAACAGAGATAATAAACCCACCGGCTGTGGATTCAGCTCAGGAGGTTGCGTGAGGAAATCATTTAAGGTGTGGTGAACTGTAGTGAAAGTGAAACTACTACAACTGAACAATCCAGTTTTTTGACCGACATTTCCAAGACCACTGGTGCGTTTCGTGTCGTGTATATGCACATCTGCATGTAAATGAACCAAACCAACTTGCTCAAAGATGAATCATGATATTACAAACTGATTTGAAGCAAAAGCAGTAAATAAAAAGGTACAACATCTTTTATGTGCGAATGAACTGCTCAATCCCATGATGCACTACATCCAACATTATTTGATTGATAGGCATTGCAGAACAATATTTTTTACATTAATTATGAAATATTTAATGTGTACAAATATGTACAATTAGTGTGAATGTATGAACTTATATCTTTCACTACACTTTATGAGTTTGGCCACGCCTTGCCACAGTTTCCTTTTCCAAGGTAACAGTGACTCTACTGAATTATGAGTAATATATAAATCTATAATTAGATCTTTTTTTTTAAGTTATATTTTTTGTTCAGTTTTTGGCTTTATTTAACAGTGAGTTTAAGGAGAGGACAGGAAAGTACAGGAAGGAGAAGGGGGTCTGGGATCGGCAAATGACCACGAGCCAGGAATCGAACTCAGGGTGCCGAAAGTGCGAAAGCACCACATGTTGCTGCCCACTACACCATCGCCTCCAACTAATTGGAACTTTTATTGTTTAACTTCTACCCCTGTTTCACAGACAAGGCTTAAAGTGATACTCCAGCCAAAAATCAAAATAACCCCAGGATTTACTCACTCTCAAGCAATCTGAGATACATATTAGAGCCCGACCGATAAAGGATTTTCAAGGCCGATACCCATACAAATGTTTGTTGGTTTTAAAATCCGATATATCGGCCGATATATTTTTTTTCAGAAACGCGCAATAAAACATTAACAGATTTCCCTAACATTAGTTATTTGTAGTTATTTATGAGTTTTAACTAAAATAATATGATAATGCATTTTAAAAAGAAACTTGTTTCTTTTATTGTCTCGTGACAAACTCACCATGAACTCACTTAACCGTTGTTCTCTCTGTCCCACTCTGGCTGGATCAACAGGATCCAGGATTGCAGGATGTGTGACGCGTTATACTACACGAGCGTTGCCACGGGGAGGTTGTAGAGTGCCCTCTGGTGGACAAACTATACAACGGTAAAAACTCATGACATGGTTGAAGGCTGTTTCGTCCGTTTTTTGTTTTTTTAAATATTAATTTATTGGCCATTATGAATGCCGATACCGATAGTTTGGAAAATGCCTAATATCGGCCGATATCTGCCTGCCGATATATCGGCCGGGCTCTAATACATATGTCCTTCATCGTTCAGACAAACATTTTTTGAGTTATTTTAGTAAATGTCCTTGCTCTTCCAAGCTTTATAATGGTAGAAAACAGGGATCAGGGAACAACTGCTAACTTGAAACCCCCAAAAAGTGTATCCATCCTTCACAGAAGTAATCCACACGGCTCTAATGGGTTAAAAAAGGTCTTTATACTTTTAAACTTTATAAAGTATAACAACTAGCTTCCTGTAACGGGGCCATCTTGGACTCATGCGATTCACGTGAATCGTGTGAGTCCAACATGGCGACATTTCCAGAAGCTAGTTATAATTATAATTTAAGGTTAAAATATTAATATTTTTCTTACAAAATCGTATCAATTACACGCACAAACCTTTATTAACCCTTGGAGCCATGTGAATTACTTATGTGAAGGATGAATGGGCTTCAAAGTCATTTGTTCCCTGATCCCTGTTTCTACCGTTATAAGCTTGGAAAAGCAAGGACATTTATTAAAATAAAGTCAAATGTGTTCATTTTAAAAATGATGGACGTTTGTATTTCGGATTGATTGAGGGTAAGTAAGTTATGGGGTAATTTTGATATATGGCTGGAGTATCGATTTAAGGCTAGTCCTAGACTAAAACATGTTTAAGCTCTCTCAACTGAAAATAACTTCCACTGACAGATCTTAAGATATGCCAGCGCCATTGATTTGTCTCAAGATACACACCATTGATATTTTTCAAAGCATGTTTAAAAAAAATGATTTAACTAAGGCCTAGTCTTGACTTGTCTTTGAAACCAGGCCCTAATGTTTTATTTAAATTAAGCACGTCAACTTGGGACTTTCACAGAATCACATATCATTGCTTAAAATAAGAGCTCATGATCAGATTCATCTTAAATGGTTGTTCACATCCAAGCCCTGTCATCCTTTTTCATCTCCTTTCTATCTTAGTGTCTCGCTCTCTCTCCAAATCTCACCTGGCGGCTTCTACTACAATTTCATCAGTTTTCTATCTGTTCATTATCTGAGCCAAAACCTTAAACAAGTATCAAGTATCAACATGAAACGTCAAACTTTAAAGTAGCATCAAAAAGTAAAAACCACACAGTTGAGCAACAAACTGCTGTTGTCCTTGGCAAAATTTCATAAAATAAAAAAAGACAATCGACAAAGTGCTCAAATAAGAAATAGAAAGCAGACTATTGTATAGATAAGCATGGCTAGCTATATTTGACTCTTAAATGACCTCTGTAGGATTCTTAAGTGATGAATGCAAAACACGAGAATCCTATTACATCCGTGGTGGGAGGATAAAAGACAAACTCCCATCCTCGTGCGTTATTATCGGAAAAACACAGATTAAACAAAGATGAGCCCATAACCACAACATAACAGTGTTACTGTGAATCCAAGGCCAGAGATCACTAGGGAACTGTGACTGAGCCGAGGTAAAAATGCAAAGATGCCACCCTGAAAAATTAACTAAAAAAAAAAACATTTCTGTGTCAACAGAGACACAAGGGCGACAAGATGTTTTTTTACAACAAAAAGACAAACACTCTGGTTGCCTCACATGTTCCAAGGTCTCATGAAATACAAACATTACACAGCAATTGAATGGTCTATGAAGGTATAATATCTTGCCACTCTGTATAAAATGTATTAAATATATAAAAGACTGTGCAGGTATGTCAGTAACTGAGTGGATAGAGCAAGACACATCTTTTAAATCCAGACTTCCTGAGTGACCCATCCTCTGTCTTCACTTTAATATCGGGCTGGGCAGTATATAGAGCGCTGGTAATATATTGTTTTCTCCCCTCAGTGAGACAATATCATCTATATGGGTATGGCCTGATATGACCGTCCTTCCTTGCAAGAAGCTCTCCCAGAAATGTATATTGAGGTCTCAGACATAAGCTTTCCAACCAGCTCGCATGCAGCTATATTTTGAAACAGGGAGGAAAAGCCCTTCTTAAAAGGTGCAGTGTGTAAATTTTAGCGCATCTAGTGGTGAAGTGCTGGTGAACTGCAACCAACGGCTCAGTCCACTGCTTACCCCTCGTTTTTAATCACATAGAGAAGCTACAGTAGCTGCCACCGGACAAACATGTCATCGGAGACAACTTAGTAAAACAAGTTTGTCCATTAATGACTTCTGTAGAAACATGGCGGCCATGTAAGGGGACCCACGTGTTTATGAAGATAAAAACATCTAATTTTAAGGTAATAAACACATAACGGTTCATTATGAAAGGTCTTTATACACCACTGATTATATAGTTTTGTATATTATTTTGCATTTCTGTCAAGAGATCCTTCTAAACCAGGGCTATTCAATTGGCGGCCCCCAACGTAATTTGATCCGGCCCTTTATGTAGTCTGTAAAAAAGACATCTCTAGAATAAATTTAGTAAGTTAGAGAACGGATCTGTTTCATAGAGCCTGAGCTGCAGAGCGCGAGTCACGTGACTGGTGCGAGCAGCTGTGTCACGTGATTATATTTGCGCTTTGGTCCACAAGTTCAACGCGATCGCCTTGGTTTTCATGAACTGGCCCCCACGACAAACTAATTGAATAGCCCTGTTCTAAACATTACACACTGCACCTTTAAATTTTATTTGCCTCCTACAGGAATGTTTGACGATGGATCGTTGAATTATTGGAAAATAATGCACACCCAAGGTGGTAATGCCTGCAGGTGTGCATTATTTTCAAGTGTACCACGGGGCTGTTGAATGCTTTATTCTGATTGGTTGAGATTTTTTGTTCTCCAAATATTACACTACACAGTAATGTATACTTATCATGCCTACTACTGTAAAGTATGTTTTATGTGTACTGATATTACACATTTTTATGTACAATGACAATAGAAAATTAAATTATTAAATGAATTAAATAGAAACTTGAATGACACTTAGTATCCCCACAATTATCACATTTATTTATACTTAAATATATTGTTATTGTAAAAAGAAATGTCAAATGTCCGTGAAAATCTTACACAAAATCTAAAATGAAAGTGATGCTAATGTAGTCAGACAGGAGACGTCATTCATTCTGTATCAATACGATTTAAAAGGTTAGTTGCACAACTAGTATCACCATTCTTTTAAAAGTAATTAAAAACAAAGTATAAGATTTTAGTAAACTTATCTTATTTGGCTTTTTAGACTTATGTGAGAAAGCCTTTCCTTTCAGTTTTGGTTTTGAAATAACGAAACAAATCTTCCCTCGTGACCGGCCCCTTCGCCCTCGGCTTTCATTTATACTCTTTAATAGATTTTCACGCTTATATTTTATATTTATTAGAGAAATTATGATGTACCTGACGTCTCTCCTCACACACACTCGGCCTACCGACCTGACTGACACCGCTAACGGCCTGAAGGATGAAACCACCTTCATTTCTCCCTTTCATCCCCTCAGTCCCGTGTCCAACGATCTACCGGAACCGGATCGATGTTGACCGGGCTGTGGGTCTCCGCTTTCCTTGTATGAGTCGGTGGCCAACAGGATGTTGAAGTCCGCGGCGCATCTATGTTGCTCCATCTTCCCCTTGACGTGACTGTAGACTCGCGCGCTGCTGCCTGTCAGTTCTGTTGTTCCGTCCCCACCGCGCCGACTCTCTCACCAACCCCCGTCGCCTAGGAGGGCGAATTGCGTCATCAGGACGACGGCCAATCCGCGGGAGAAATAAATGAGGCGTCACGGCGGGGGGCGGGTTGCTGTACTTGTCGCATTGTTGCCAAATGAGATGAGAACCACAAGATTTTGATTTTGTAGCAACGCAACAGAGCGTGAAATTAAAATGATCGTTTATTTGACTAAATAAATAAATAAACGCACTGTTTAGTCACTGATTTGGAGTACATTTTCTAGAAGCCATTGAATTTCAGGTGAGATTACTTTTTTTTAATGATTTATCTGTTAAACTAAGTTTAAATACGATGTAAACTTGCATTTTCATATATTCATTTAGCAGACGAAAGTGACTTTACATTTTGTCTTAAACTAGGTACCATACGTATCATATATAGTAATAAAATGGAATGAAGACAGAAGTGCAATTGTTTTTTTTTGTTTGTTTTTTTAATGACAGGTACTTTCAAGTTTAAAAGTGAAAGTATATTTTGTTAACATGATTGATTTATAGTGATTATTATAGAATTTACTTCGGTAGATTTTCATGATAAATTAATTTGGATCGATGTTTTGTATGTTTCCTTTTTAACTCATATAAAGTAAATGTTATGTGTATAGCAAGTTTATTTACATAACATCATTTAGGTGTCATGTACTGATTGCGACCTCTTACAATGTCAGACTACAGTAAATAGTAATTTCTGCAGCCAATCAGAGGCTCTGAAACCAGAAAGACGTCACTCAAAATGGAATAAACGCAAGTTTGACACAAAAGATACTTTGACATCTCTGAAAACTTAATACTTTTTGACATAAATGTGTGCATTTCATGTTGCAGCATTTTTAAAATGCCTGTACCCATTTGACCCCAACTTGTTTTTTGTTGACAAAGAATAAAACTTAATATACAGAATATTTTTCTGTCTTTTTCCCTACTTCTTGATGAACCTCTCTCAAAAATATATCATTTATGGCTTATTGTCAAAACCTGAAACTATCTACACACCTGAAAGTATATGATAATAAATAACATACGTTTTCATAAATCTAATAGAAATAAATATATTAAATATACAATATATGTATATAAAATAGTCAAAAAGTTATGTTTTTTCTAATTCCTACTTTTATTTTAAACACTGGCTAGGTATAGTGTGAGTAAATAAAAACAAATAACAATTTAAAATTGAGAACTATTTGGGGTAAATTTGACCCCAAACAAAATAAAATCGCTAAAATTTGTGTCCAACGCTAAATAAATAAAACACCTGTGTAGATCTATGGCTCACCACTAGAGGACGCCACTGTACAGGTTATATTCAATTATAAACACACGAACACGCAGGTTTTTGCATGTTTGCAACGTGAAAACGAGATTAGATTTGAGTTTGTGTAGTTGATATAAGGAAAATATTAAAAACTAAAATAACACATAATGCCTTTATTCAATATTACGTAATCTTCATCTTCTTCATTTGCCCAATTTCGTTTAAAAAAACCCCCACAAAATTATAACAGCAACAGTGGTATGCAGTAAACGATAAACAATTATAATGCAGGGTAATGCACCGATTATCTAGATAGAAATGCAAAACATATTCATGAGCTTAACTAGTGTTATGTCACTCGAGAGGAGAGCATGAGTTTAGTGCTAAACCAATAGAGGGAGAGGCGATGTAAAGCATGATGTGTGAGATCGCATATGGTAGAGGAGGGGTAAAGCGACTCTCTGACTGACAGATCTCTGTTTATCTGCGATAGTAACAGTTGCATTAAATCGTTTTTACTCATTTATTGTCTGTTTGTTATTTCACTGCATCCATGTATAAGTTTTCACTCGACCACCTTCAGGGTCATCGGCTCTGTGTTTGCTGAACGGTAAGATTTCATTTCGCTTTTATCCTCACTCGGTGCTGTAAACCGTTATTTCCCTCATCCTTTAATGTTGTATTTAAAGCGTCTTAGTATTCTGACAGTGATACTGTCAAATATTTGATTTACTTGTTTATAATATCAAACTCGATTATTTAAAGAATGAATTATTTTAAGAAACTTCCGCGTTGGCAGTGTGCTTTCTTAAACATGTTTAAACTCAAAAGTTTCATCTTATAAATGATTTGATGTTCTGTCGGAAACAAACTGTTGCTCACATTGTTTCACTTTGCGCTTTTTCAAGACTTCTCTGCTTGTTTTTGGACTGTTGTATTTGTCTGAATGTTTAACACATTTGTGCTTCCTGCTTTTGACTTCCTTTGCATGAAGTCAACGTTAACTTTCATTAGATTGTGTCAGATGTAAATAAAACAGGCTAAAGGAAATGGGTGGAAATGAAGTGAGAACACTAAAGAGAGACCAAATACTTGCTTTTGGACTTTTTCTGTGACTTGATCTTTTTTACGTGTTCACCTGTTCTTGTTTTTAACTATGCAGTAATATGTATTTTATCCTAGAATTAAAAAAAAATTGTTGAATCTCAGATCATTACGAGTTACAGTTTTTATGTTATCTAAAAATGATGTTATTGTAATTAAATACCGATACCAATAGCCGATTATTTAGACTGATATCTGCTGTGCTGATACCGATAGTTTGGTGGTTGCAATACATTTTCTAAATGTTATTAATTCATATAATGACCATTAATAATGAACATTAAAGGGGAAAATGTTTTTGACTTTTTTCATGTTTAAGTGCTATAATTGGGTCCCCAGTGCTTCTATCAACCTAGAAAATGTGATAAAGATCAACCCAGTAACTTAGTTTTGGTAAACCATTCTCTGCAAGCATGTGCAAAAAATAGGTCATTGAAATTTGGCTCCCCTTGTGATGTCAGAAGGGGATATTACCGCCCCTTAACCTGATAAGGAACACTGTGCCGTACACGGCACACCCCCTCCCTTGCACGTGAGGCTGCATAAACATCATTGTAACTTTGAAGCATTAAATCTTTGAATCAAAATATACGATCATGCGGCACATTGTTGTAAAGCTTAGACTTTCGGGATTCCATTAAGAGCACACACAAAGCATAATATGATTTTTAGCAGTCATAAAACTGTAATCTAGTTGTTAGTTACCTGAACCGGGTGGTACTGATTTAGGATATTTATACCTTCAAAATCTTCACTTTATCCGCTTCTGTGAAATTGTCCAAAACAAATTGTTCTTAAATCCCCAAAAGTCCAAGGAAATAGAATATCCAAGCCTTTTAATCCAAAACGATTTGTTCATCTCGCAATCTTGACGTTTCTGACCGAATTACGATATAAATACTGTATACAATTAGTTCACTAAAGGACATTCGTTCGAATCTCACTTTTCATTCACGATTTATAATGAATATATTCGGATGTCACGTTTATTGTGCAACGTCTGAGGAACAAATACGCCCCCTTGTGTAATTTCAGCCGTTCCATAAGAGGCTACTCTGCACTATCCAACCACGGCACTGCCATTTAGTGCAGAGAACAACTCATTTGCATTTTAAAGGACACACCCAAAAACGGCACATTGTTGCTCACATCTACAAAGTGTCAATTTTAACATGCTATTATAAATAATGTGTATGGTATTTTGAGCTACAACTTCACATACATACTCTGTGGACACCAAAGTTTTATTTTATATCTTAAAAAAATCGTGTGAAATGTCCCCTTTAAACAAGTGATTTTCTATACACAGAGCTCAAGTTCATTGAATTTGCATTGACAGGATATGACTATTGGCTGTTTTTAAACTGTCAGCCCGTATTTTGACATATTGTTAACTAAAAACATGCCTGTTCAATTGAAATTAAAATAGACCTAAAAATTAGTTGGAAACTTAAACAACAATAATGAAGTAAATAATTATCTCCTAAAAAAGAACAACTATTATTTAGCCCATTTCAGAGTTGATAAAAATTAAGTAAATGCTAATTCAAAATATGAATGAAACTAAAATAAAAGCATAATATTAACAATCTTTCTTGCTTTTATTCATTTAGTGTTGGTTATGGAACTGCAAGCCAATAATGATGAACCACCGTTAGTTTGTAAAGAAGAAAACAACATAAGAAGAAGAAGAAAGATGAAAGCATTTACATCCAACTCCGCCGTACCTACGGATCACATCGCCGTCGAGTTTGTCCTTCCCACCATCAATAAGAAGAGTACAGACAAGAGTCCAGACACGCTGCAACTGGATGTGACCGGAAATTGGACGGTGGAGCAGGTGAAGGTTCAGATCTGGCACAGAGCACTAACCAACAAACTCTGCCCTGAATTTTACCAAAAATTCTCTCCGGATCACTGCATCCTCCTCTATCAGAAAAAAGGCAACTGGTACGAGATCTACGATAGACAGCAGGTGTTTCAAACCCTCGACTGCATCCGCTACTGGAAAGCCTTAAGGAAGGAAGTCGGAAGGATTCACATGATCATTCGGCCACAGCCCTCGGAGGACTCGCTTCAGTACCAAAAGTTTCTCAACCACCTGATCGGATACGACGTTACGGATGTTAGCAACGTCCACGACGACGAACTCGAATTCACGCGACGAAAACTACTCACTCCACGGAAAATCGAGCTTTCTGATAGAGATCCCAATCTTTATGCGACTGATCCCTGGATAACCAACAAGCCTCTTCCCGAATACCTGTTGAGCAAAATAACTAACAACCACATTTTGGTGGTCATACATAAGGAGACAACAAGCCAGACCATTAAAGTATCTATAGACGATACGCCAGTTCAAGTTCTTAAAAACTACTTCAACAAGATCTCCAAAAAGAGAGCGATTATAGGCATTTCGGAAGACGTCAGCGAATCGGATTTTGTTTTGAGGGTTTGCGGAAGAGAGGAATACCTATACGGAAACTACGCCATTAAAGACTTCCACTGGATCAGACAGTGTTTGAAAAACAGTGAAGAGATCCATCTGGTTTTAGAAAACCCACCAAACCCAGAACAAGATGTGGTTCAGAAAGACGACTGGGCACAGGTCGACGACTGCACCGGTGTAGCCGGTACTCACGAGCAGCTGACCATCTCCGAGAAAGACCACGAGAAGATGTTCACCATCTCCCTTTGGGACTGCAATCGTAAATTCAGGGTGAAGATCTTGGGGATCGACATTCCCGTACTTCCTCGGAATTCCGATCTGATCGTGTTTGTCGAAGCCAGTATTTTTCACGGCCAGCAGCTGTTGGCTCAAGAGAGGACCTCGTCCAAGCCCTTCACGGATGAGGTGCTCTGGAACGCCTGGCTGGAGTTCAATATAAAGATTAAGGATCTACCCAAAGGAGCACGACTCAACCTGCAGGTGTCCTGTGGGAAAACGCAATCTCAAACTTCAAACGACTGCAAAACCAAGAGTCGTCTGCTGTACTACGTCAACCTGCTCCTGGTGGATCACAGATCCCTGCTCAGACAGGGAGAGTTCGTTTTACATATGTGGAAGATGGCGGAGAAGAGCGAAGACAACAGCAGCGTGAACGCAGATAAGCTTACGTCTGCCACGAATCCGGATAAGAGCAATTCTATGGCCATTGCTATTCTACTAGACAGATACTGCTACCCTGTGGCTTTACCTAAAGGAAAGGATTCCCAAGATGCCTTAGAAATGGGCGAGAGGGGACAGAGAGAGATGCCCAATCACCTGCGGAAACAGTTCGATCAGATCATCGATACCGACCCACTGCATCCCCTCTGTGCCGAAGATAAGGAATTGCTCTGGCACTTTCGACAGGAGTGCATGAAAGATCCCAAAGCGTACCCAAAGTTTCTTTCCTCGGTTAAGTGGGGCAAACAAGAAGACGTGGCCATAACGCATCGTCTGCTGGAGCGGAGCACGGTGTGGGACCGAAGCTCGCTTGACGTTGGTTTGGCTTTACAGTTATTAGACTGCCACTTTTCTGATGAAAACGTGCGAAGTATGGCTGTGAGGAAGTTGGAGACTTTCGGAGATCATGATGTCCTGCGCTATCTCCTGCAACTTGTTCAGGTACTGTAGTGCGTGCTGCGGTTGCTTTTGCATACAGCTGTAACACCAAATAAAGATACCGTCTGTTAGTAAGCTATTAAAATTTGTATGTTAAGCAAATATATTTACATATTATGAATGGTACACTCTTAAAAATAAAGGTGCTTCACCATGCCATAGAAAAAACATTTTTTTGGCTCAATGGTTCCATAAAGAACCTTCTAATATCTGCATCGCTTTATTTTTAAGAGTGTATGTAAATGATGATTTAAAACATTTAGTAAAATTCAATAAATGTTAATCTTTGTTGTTGGTTATGTTTTGTTTTGAAGGCTGTGAAATTTGAACCATACCATGACAGCGCACTTGCAAGGTTCCTTCTCAAACGTGCACTTAGAGTAAGTAATGAAATCATCAGTTTTTATGAGCATTTTAATTACTATTTATTTCATTCCTTACGGTACGATTTGAGCTAAACCCTTAAAAGGGTTATAAATGTGCTATTAACCCCTTAGCATTCCTAAAAAGGCTAAAAAAAGCCTTAAAAGGACACTAATTATGTTTAAAAAAGTTTTATTTTGTGGCACCATACTTACTGGTATAACCCCTCATGTAACAGTCTTAGGGAAAACACGGAAGTGTTTGGTGGCTTCCCTGTCTGGTACCATAGGAATGAATGGGTCTAAGCCAAATGCCAACACACCCACGACGTGCTGCACAGTGCACGCACCGAAAAAAGACAGATATGTATTAATTCGTCTAAGTTGAGGTAATAACATAGTTTAATATGGCAAAAGGGTAGACTATTCCTTTAAAGTAGCGCGTTGTCGCTGTACATAACGTGAAGTTTTAGTTCAAAATATCACATAGATAATTTATTATAACATGTTAAAATTGCCACTTTGTAGGTGTGCGCAGAAATGTGCTGATTTCTGCACTAAATGCCAGTGCTGTGGTTAGATAGTGCAGATTAAGGGGCGGTATTATCCTCTTCTGACATCACAAGGGGAGCCAAATGACCTATTTTTCACATGTTTGCAGAGAATGGTTTACCAAAATTAAGTTACTGGGTTGATATTTTTCACATTTTCTAGGTTGATAGAAGCACTGGCGACCCAATTATTGCACTTAAACAAAAGTCAGATGATTTTCATGATATTTCCTCTTTAAATAAGCGCTTTTTTGTGTTATGCTTTAAACACATAATGTGTCACTTTAACACATTATGGGGTGGTTCCCCGGAAAGGGCTTATCCTAGTGCCAAACAAAAATGCATGTTTGAGCTGCATTAATTTAAAAACAACTTTTACTGACATCTCTTATCCTATATCTGTGCCATTGTTTTGTCTACGGATGCTAAGGATAGTTTGTAAAAAAAAAACTACTTAAATATCCTAATATAATTAAGGCCTAGTCCTGGATTCATCTAAACCCTGTCCGGGAAATCGCTCATATGTCTCACTTTGTTATGATTTTGTGCTAAAAAGATGTGTAAATAGCAAAACAATGATGTTTGCATTTAGTTTGTTGTCCCTAAACTAACATCGATTGTGCTGCTTTTAACACATCCGTTCTAAAAGTGCATGCTTAGCAACGGACAGCCAATCAGAAACTAAGACCACGGACCTCATATCACGTATCTGTGTACTAAAAACAACTGAATTAGAGTAAAAACCCAGGAGACTAAAAATAAGGCCAAGAGAGATTTACATTGCGACCTGTTCTGTTCTGAGTTAAGTGGTTATATAAAGCGGCAGCGCACTATTTTAATTTAGCCAGTTTGACGTTGCTTTTTATCCAATCATGACTGTTGACACCGCAAATTTGCAAATGAAAATTAAAGGAATATTCCATTTTCTTTGAGGAAAGATCCTGATGGTTTGCTCACCACCGTGTCGTCCAGGATGTTGATGTCTTTCTTTGTTCAGTCGGGAAGAGATTGTGTTTTTTTGGGGAGAGCATTGCAGGATTTTTCTCATTTTAATGGACTTTAATAGAGCCCAACATTTAATACTTAACTCAACACTTAACAGTTTTTTTTTCAAAGGTCTATAAACAATCCCAAACGAGGCATAAGGGTCTTATCTAGCGAAACAATTGTCATTTTTGACTAGAAAAACAAGAAAATATATACTTTTAAAGCACAACTTCTCGTCTAGATCCGTCCAGCACGACCTAACGTAAATGCGTAGTGACGTAGGGAGGTCACGTGTTACCGTGTTACATATATAAAACGCACATTTGCGGACCATTTTAAACAATAAACTGACACAAAGACATTAATTAGTATCATTCCACATAAAACAACGTAGGAACGGTCCTCTTTCAACACACTTGTAAACACTGGGGCGGAGTTTCGCGTTCGTCTTCTGTGACCTCTTGACGTCATGACGTTTGCGTGGGGTCAGCTGGCGCATCACGACCGGATCTACATGACGAGAAGTTGTGCTTTAAAAGTGTATATTTGTTATTTTTATTGTCAAAAATGACAATCGTTTTGCTAGATAAGACCCTTATGCCTCGTTTGGGATTGTTTATAGTCCTTTGAAACTCCGTTGGTGTCTATTAAAGTCCATTAAAATGAGAAAAATCCTGCAATGTTTTCCTCAAAAAACATAATTTCTTCTCAACTGAACAAAGAAAGACATCAACATTTTGGATGACATGGTGGTGAGTAAATTATCTCAGTGTTTCCCATACATAGATTTATTTGTGGTGGCCCACCACAGAATCAACACTGGCCCCCACAAATAGAATTTTCACGATTCCCATTTACATTTTTATTTCACTTTTTAAAACAGCTTAATTCAGCTTAAAATATAGTTTGATATATATAATACAGATCAAATACAGATACAGATCAAAGAGTAGAAGTGAAACATATTTCAGGTGCCAACACTAGATCAAACGCAAACACGACATGATGACATCACATATATGCTAATTAGCGGGTGACATCATCACCACCACAGTCTCCTCAAAATCCTGTGGGAAACACTGTTATCTGGATTTTTTTTTTTTTTTAAGAAAATTGACTAATCCTTTAACTATTTCAAGTATTGAAAAGCCCTCTATAGAAAGGTTCTTCAGACATTACAGGTTCTCTATGGAGATGGTTCTTCTAGTAGCGCCTTTATTTTTAAGAGCGTTGTACAGGAAAGCTATTCATGTGTGTTGTTGATTTGCAGAGCAAGCGGATTGGCCATTTCCTTTTCTGGTTCCTCCGAAGTGAAATAGCTCAGTCCATGCATTATCAGCAGAGATACGCTGTTATTCTTGAAGCTTACCTGCGCGGCTGTGGTGAAGCTATGCTGCAGGACTTCAAGAAGCAGGTGGAGATCACCGAGGCCTTGCAGAAAGTCACCCGTGAAATCAGGCAAATGTCTGCCGATAAATACGACGTGTCAACACAAGGTGAAGGCTACATCTAGGATTTCTCTGTACTGTGGTCTTTTTATATGGTTGTGTATCTAATTTGTCGGGAAATGTAGTTGTTGTTCAGTTGCGGCAGAAACTGGAGAGTCTGCAAATGTCAGGATTGCCAGAAAGCTTTAAAGTGCCGTATGACCCAGGCCTGCGGGCGGGAGCGCTTGTGGTAGGTAAAAACACTAAACTAATACATAAATGAGTCGTTTTTAATCCCACTAATTTAACGGGTATTTTTATTCGTAGACTGAACAATGCAAAGTCATGGCATCCAAGAAGAAACCTTTGTGGCTGCAGTTCAAACGGGCCGACCCCACCTCCTTGTCGGGTGACACCATTGGGATCATCTTTAAAGATGGCGATGATCTTCGTCAAGATATGCTGATATTGCAGGTGGGCACACAGTACCAGCATGGTCTCACCCACATGATTGTCAATGCTAACAGCGAGTCGTGTATCCGCACAGATTTTGCTAATAATGGAGTCAATCTGGGAGCTGGAGTCCTTGGATCTTTCATTGTTACCATACGGCTGTATTTCCACCGGAAACAAAATCGGAATGATGCGTTTATGTTATCTGATAACATCTGATTACGAGATGCAAGTCAAATAATATGTATATCGTTCCTTTTTCAGGAATGATCGAAATAGTAAAGGATGCCACTACTATCGCTAACATTCAGCAAAGCACTGTTGGCAACACCGGCGCTTTTAAAGATGAAATCCTGAGCCAATGGCTCAGTGAAAAGTGTGTGAATGAGGACAAGGTATGTTATGTTCATTTGTAAGCGTCGCGTGTGCCAAAGAGGAAGGAAACGCTTGACTTCCTGATGTGTTTGGGTCTTTGTTTCAGGGTGCTTGGCTTTGTGGAGACCAAACATAGCACCTGCACATGCTTTTAATATCATTGTCTTTGGCCAAGTTTGGGTTCTCATGAGCAGGTGTTTGTGTGTAACCTGAAATGCAAATGTAAACATGCATCACGTTTTCTTAATCTTTCCTGGTCAGCAACAGCAGGCTGTGGATCGCTTCGTGTTCTCGTGCGCAGGATACTGCGTGGCAACTTATGTCATGGGCATCGGTGATCGCCACAACGACAACATCATGATAACAGAGACGGGTGATTATATTTTTAAAGATTGCGTTATACCGGTATGATGCAATGATTATGACCAAATGTACGTGTTTATATTTAGGCAGCCTATTCCACATTGATTTCGGACACATACTCGGAAACTACAAGAGTTTCATGGGGATAAGTAAAGAACGAGTGCCTTTCGTCCTGACCCCCGATTTCCTTTTCGTGATGGGCACAACCGGCAAAAAAAGCAGCCCGAATTTCCTCAAATTTCAGGTATGCACATACGCTACGTGATCTCAGATCATTGAGTTATTATGACCGTTTGTGATCTTTCCCACAGAACGTTTGCCTGAAGGCCTATCTGGCTCTGAGACACAACACCAACCTGCTCATCATCCTCTTCTCCATGATGCTCATGACCGGCATGCCGCAGCTGAACAGCATCGAGGACATCGAATACATTCGGGAGGCGCTGACGGTCGGCCGCACGGAGGACGACGCCAAACAACACTTCTTGGACCAAATCGAGATCTGCAGAGACAAAGGTTGGACGGTGCAGTTCAACTGGTTCTTACATCTGGTGCTTGGTATTAAACAAGGTGTGGAGAAACGTTCAGCTTGACTGCATGAAATTCGAACACAATGTTATTTTTATGTAAATTATGTTTACTTCATGCATTGCGCTGTAAGATGATATAATCATGCACTGTTATATAATAAAAAAGAGATTTGGTATATTATGCAGAAGTCTAATGGAGAAGTGATGGTATACGGTCAACCTACATTACATCACTGATCAGAAATAAGTTTTGCAAACTTAACTTAAGGTGCACCAAGTGCTCGTTTTGCACTAGTTTGATACAATACTGTTTGTTTATTACGATTTTATTTAGGTTTAAAACCTTCAACATGCATCTATAATATTCTGGAATATAACTGGAAATTGCAGTTGGTGTAGCAAACCCCGTCAACTTAACTTGTTTTTGAATAGATGTGTTTAATTTAATGATTTTATATAAAAATGATTTATAAAATAAACAGCTTCACGAGAATTATTTTGTGTTGTTGTTGTTATCATGATGCAAAGTTTTCATAAGGTTCATAATCATCATCAATCACAAACTGATCTGAAAACATCATCTGATGAACTTTAAAAGACTTTACATTAATTAAAGGTGCAGTGTGTAAATCTTAGCGCCATCTAGTGGTGAGGTTGCGAATTGCAACCAACGGCTTAGTCAACTGCTCACACCTCGCTTTTGAAACACATAGAGAAGCTACGGTAGCCGCCACCGCACAAACATGTCATCGTCGGAGACAACTTGGTAAAAAAAATTGTCCATTAAGGGCTTCTGTAGAAAAATGGCAGCACAAAATGGTGACTTCCATGTAAGGGGACCCTCGTGTATGTAGATAAAAAGGTCTCGTTCTAAGGTAATAAAAACATAACAGTTCATTATATAAGGTCTTTATACACCACTGATAATATAGTTTTGTATATTATTTTGCATTTCTGTCAAGCGATCCTTCTAAAAATTACACACTGCACCTTTAAATCAAGATTGAGTCTCAAAGGGCTTTATAGAGATGTGTTAAGGAACCAGCAGTAAATCACAAACACACAGGTCCATGAGGAGGAGGAAGAAGAAGAGGATGAAGATGAGCCACTGTGGTCTAGTCATGGCATCAGATGATAACACCATGATACTTATTGGAAATGTAGGTATGTTTTACTGTAAAGATTAGTAAACAAGTCTTTGTGTTGGGTCTAATCCTGAAACCCACTTGTGCCGTGGGACAGGATGATCATCCACAGGATCATTGTTCAGAATAACTGTGAGAAGAGGAAGTCATATGATACTTTCATTGTGTCACTTCCTCTCCTCAGTTCTCGTGAAGTACTGACTGCCTCCTTTATCACACACACAATAAACCATTGGTATTGTTTCCAAGAGTTAATGCACTTAACTATTGTCTGTTTAACCTGTGGAGAGGATGAAGGCAGTGGATATTTCGGCCTGTTTAAGTAATGAAGAAGTATTTCATTTCTTGTATTTAAAGGGACACTCCACTTTTTTTGAAAATATTAATTTTCCAGCTCCCCGAGAGTTAAACATTTGATTTTTACCGTTTTGGAATCCATTCAGCTGATCTCTGGGTCTGGCTGGCACTTTTGGCATAGCTAGGCACAATCCATTGAATCTGATTAGACCATTAGCATCACGCTCAAAAAAATAACCAAAGCATTTCGATATTTTTTCCTATTTTAAACTTGACTCTTCTGTAGTTACAACATGTACTAAGACCGACAGAAAATTAAAAGTTGTGATTTGCTAGGTCGATATGGTCAGGAACTATACTCTCATTCTGATGTAATAATCAAGGACGTTGCTGCTGTGACATGGCTGCAGGAGGCGTAGTGATATTACGCAATGCCCGAAAATAGTCCCCTTAGTAACTTTCAATGGCAGGGGACTATTTTCGGGCACTGCGTAATATCACTACGCCTGCTGCAGCCACGTTACGGCAGCAAAGTCCTTGATTATTACCAGAATGAGAGTATACTCGCCATATCTGCCTAGAAAATTGCAACTTTTAATTTTCTGTCGGTCTTAGTACACGTCAAGATGTAACTACAGAAGAGTCAAGTTTTGGTTTGGTTATTTTTTAGCGCAATGCTAATGGTCTAATCAGATTCAATGTATTGTGTTAAGCAAGCTATGCTAAAAGTGGCACCGCCAGACCCGGAGATCAGCTGATTGGATTCCAAAACGGTAAAATCAAATGTTTAACTCTATAGGAGCTGGAAAAAGTGCCATGTCCCTTTAAATCTGTTTCCTGAACTCTTTATCGGTTGTTAAAGTGTAACTAAACCCCTGGTCAGAGCCTGACTCCACCCACTGGCAATATTTGAAAAATGCAAGAAAAGTGGGCAGATCCCAACGGAGATAGAGGGGACGAACTAAGCTCGTACCAAGTGTGTGGTAAGATCGTAACAAGGGCGTGATGAGCTTGAACCTGCTTACGGACCCAACATCCAATAGGAAAATTCAACTGCAGTAGCCACCGTTCAACCTGAAGAGGGCAGCACTCGTTTTTACACCTTATATTGTAGTATTGAAACACTTTATATCAAAATGTCAAAAAACTTACTAAAA
The DNA here is from genome assembly GCF_027580225.2 of Misgurnus anguillicaudatus. NCBI lineage: Eukaryota > Metazoa > Chordata > Actinopteri > Cypriniformes > Cobitidae > Misgurnus > Misgurnus anguillicaudatus. Next base: position 8,180,696 of record NC_073337.2, read on the forward strand.
TCAATAAACAGCACTCATAAAGCCCCATTCTTACAGATCATTAACAATAAAAAGTTGGTTTAGGGTTTAGTTACTCTTTAATAATGGATGTTCAGGTCTTTGAAACACTTCTTGGAGATCATGAGGAAGATCATTTCCAGTTATGAAAATCAGCTTTTTGAACTGTGACAAAAACACAGCGGTCCACACATAACAGAGCTGCCGCTGTCAGTGTGACTTTTAAAGGAAACAAAATCTATTCAAAATATACTCGTTATGCAAATCCGATAAACAAATTCAGTATTTTTAGATGCATTTCATGTTTAGATTAAACATAGCTGTGGTGCTGGTATGACTTTGGAGAAGCTGGGATGAAGATGTATATATACACTTTTATTCAATTTATTTCAATAGTGAATTTCGGTTTACAAAAAGCAGTAGTGCACAAAATTCCAGGGACGGTAAACAGGACGAACACCATATAAACAAGACTCGAATCACAAAGCATCATTGGTATGCAAACGTAAAGTCCGACAATAAAATCATACAAGCATCCTGACTGATTTACTGACTGAGTGTGATCACTAAAAGATTTGTACACATTAAAATACAAGAAAGTTCTGTAAGTGCTTCGGTTATGTAATGTGAAGTTGTACGTCACAGACACGCCGCCGTCAGATCTGGTCCTCTGTCGTGACAGCCGTTGACAGGGCCGTCGTCGCACGGCGTCTGGCATTCCGGCGTCTCTCCGATCACAGCTTTGTGGATGACTCTCAGCCAGCGCAGTTTCATTTCCTCTGTATCGGCAGTGAAACAGTGGACGGATTTGGACTGACACAGACGAAAGCTGGTAGGAGGATGATCCACGGGTCGATGGACGTCTTCAACCTGATAACCCAGGAGAGGAATCGTACACTGGGCTTTGACATCCTGGAAAAAGTCCAAGAGAAGATGTTGAACATGCAAATAATGTCTTTATATGGGTGATTCTTGCGAAATTAGACTTATGAGGTGTCATGAAACATTTTGATAAAAAAAGTAAGAGTATCAAAATAAGAAGCATCCAGTTACAAACATCTCTTCATGTACTATTTTGCACATGATTTTATTTGACATCATACAAGCCAATTTTGTTGTTTTTTCCACATTTAAGGGGAAAATTGTCATTACCGCAACGTGTCTATGACTGGATTTGGGTTCTTTGATGTGGTATTTGGTGATCATTGGTAAATGAAGAGAGAATAATAAGGAATATAAATGTGTCCAAGAAAAATTTTCTCATCCTCCGCAACAATTTTCAATCATTGTTTAAGCCCTCAATGAACTAACATTTTCGGGGGAAAAAAATTATTGGAAGTGACATAATTGACTGTGACACTCAAGATGGCTACCAGGTAAGCAGTTCTTATTTTTTCTCTCCAAATAAAAGTTAAAAATTTGTTTGTCATAGTACCTAGACAACTTTTTAGTTCTCATTACCGAAACATGAGTTTGTAAATGCATATATTTAATGTAATATCATGTTGCGGTAATGATAATTTTTAATGTAAATAATTTTATGGGAAATATTTTTTTAAATCCTTTAATAATATTACTCTTATATTTGCAAAAAATGGCTTCAAGGGCTTTTTAAAAAATCTGATGCTGGACACCTTCTACTGTAAGTCTGGATTTCGTGAGAATCACCCGCATGCCTTATTTAGTCTGCTGTCATGTTGATTCCAAAACGAGGCTGTGAGGGGCCATTTCTACAAACACAGTTTAACAATCCACGATTTGTTCTAAAGCTATGTTTATGCTCGCCGCGTCCGCATGGGCACATTGGTGCGCGCGGCAAAAATGACCCCAACGCAGAGTGGGCGGCCGTGTGCGTTGGGTGCGCGAGACCCCATTTCACGTGGAGGTGTGCACAGCATTTTTTGTAACTTTGCGCGTGGCTCCGCATCCGAAAAGGACCGAACTTGAGGCGATTCTGTCCGAGCAGGCAAGACTGTGACGTACCTCTTTGATCAATCCAAGCAGAACAATGTATATATTTATCTGACACTCTGGAAGTTAAGTATGGAAACTTTGCAGTTTAAAACACGAATTCTTTTACATGATTCAGAATGTTTGGCTTATATTTGTATTCAATGAATCACTGGACGAGGAATAAAATACAAACCTTAAGATGTCTGTACTGTTTGTTTAGTAAAAACGTTAATGAAATGATAATGTTTAATAAAGACATATATAAAAGATTGTTGTTTTATTCATGTTCTCATATTTATATATCAAACTCTGATGTTAAAAGCACCACGGTTGTTCCAGCGGACGACTTCTTCGATTCTCTTCATTGTGTTTGTTTTTGACTTTATTGGTCGCGCAAAAAACAACAGCGTCCGTTTGGTGAGACCAAATCCGCGGAGGCTTGCGTTGCGGACCAAAGCGCGAGCATAAACAAAGCTTAAGTGTCCTTTGGAAATTTGTAAAATGATGTATCTTCTGTGTTTTGATGGCTGAATGACCAGCATCCTGAAACAAAACAATAGGTTTGAAGCACACGCTCTGGACGTCCATCCCTCACAGCCTCGATTTGGAATCAACATGGACTGAACAAAAGGTGTCGCTCACCTGCGGGGCACCGTACAGATAAAGAACCAATGCGTCGTGCTGAGGAATCACACACCAGACCCTCTGACACGGTTTGGTTCTGTCGCTGTACTGTAGGAAGCCACACATGAAACTGTTTCCTGACACCTGAGCCGCTTCAATCTGGTGAAGAACGAGAGAGGAAATCAAGAACCTTTCTAAAACGCTTCTCAAAGATGGCAGGAGGACATCAGCACGTACCTCGAGAATTCCTCTTTTCCTACCGCCAGCCGGTTCCTCTGCATCTGCTCTGCCGGTTAATATAAAGTAGCAGTCCTTGCACACCCGATTTAATTTGTTGCTGTCGTACCTCAGTGACGCCTTGTAGTCTGAGCATTTATAACACACCACCTAAGAGACATTTGAAAACATTTTGACTTAAGTCTGATGATTGAGAATTGAACAATGAGATTTAGATATAGTAAACACATGTTGGTAAACCCACATATCCGCATGCTCTGCAATGGTGCCTCCTGCGGGTCAAAGCATTAAAAGGCTCCTTGCATTTCATGCACATGGTCACTTCATTATCCCGAATCCAGCGAGGAGCTCTCTTCCCCAACTCCTCTTTCTGAAAAACAAAGAAACGAAATAATAGCTCACACACATCATCCTTTGAGAGCTATGAACCCCTTAACATATACGCTAAACAGACATGCACATAAAGACTCTTATAAATGCACTTACAGACACCTCATCCACCACTTCTTTAGAGGCCGATTTAAACGTTTCATTTTTCTGCTGAAATATTGCGATGGTCTCTTGAAATGCCTTTAATATACAAACAAATGATCTGCTTAAAACTTATCCACAGTTTTTAAAATCATCATAAACACAGAAAGATTATGTACCTTGATCCAGTCCTCTTTGTCTTCCTCTGAGCTGTAAAACAATAAAACATATTTATAAACCTAAATGCAAAGTCTATATTCAGATAAATAGATGCTGGATGTCCTCACCTGGCCTGTAGCTCCAGCGTTCGCTCTTTACCCGACACCTGAAACGTGTGTGGGTAATCGTCGTTGGAGGTTTCAAGCACTTTCATGCCCTCGACCCTGACCCGTGTGCGTACTGTAAACCTCTGACCCACCAGACTGAACTTTGGCACGCAGTATAGCAGCATGTTGTTAAACTGAAGACAAAATATGGGGCAGCTTTAAATAGATTTGATCATTACTGTACATGATGCCTGAACTCATTTATCTTTTATATTTTTATAACTTTCTAAAAACACTTTAGACAGATGATGTATATATCTTTAGGGCTAAATTGTCTTTTAAGGTGTGCACTGGCATGTATGTGACCGACCAGGAAGAGGTATCTTTCCATGGATGATGTGTTTCTGGCTGCCAGCTTCAGGATCTGTCCTTCCTTTATGAGCTCATTTGAGGGATTCACTATGTCCTCCTCTCCTCCCAGCATCTCATAGATCTCCATGAGCTTCTTCAGGTTCTCCTGGAGAACAAAGATGGAGATCTTGTAAATGACATCCCTACATGGTCAGTCATTGGCACGTGGTCTGTGTTTAGTAAGAGTCTCTTACCATCTTACGAATGGCCATGTTGGAGTGCGTGGCAGCCATTGAGATGATGTGCAAAGACTCTGGAAAACGAGAAGCAGAAGTGAGATTTCAGATGAGTCATTTCAAGTATGGAAGTGAAATTAAACCGTGCTGTGTGTCAAACAATATCAGCATTGTGGTTTTTCTTGGATAAAGTTCAATGAGAGCAATCAGGTGACCCCACAGAAAAGGGCTACAGAATAAATGGGTTTGAAAACTTACAAATTGAAATTGAGAAAAACACAAACACAATAAGAGCAGAGAAATGGTAGTAAAGACTAAATCGCTGAAGTTTTACTGTGAAATTCAGTACCATCCTAAGGAATTATTTACACGCCTATCCAATTGAGATGTTAGAAACAAAAATAAACGTACATTGCTAGAAACCAAATGGTCAAAATATGTATCCCCACCTGTCACTGGTGCATTACCTTTTCAAAAAGTAATAAAATGTACCATTTAGGTACAGAATGTATACCAATTTGGTTCTTTTAGGCCACTAGGGGGTACTAGACATGTATTTTTCACGTCTAGCGCCCCTAGAGGCCACAAACGCCACAGCACTGTCGCAAAGGAAAAGAAGACAACTCTTTAGGTCACAAAGTGTGTCTTCCAGCATGTCATATGAATATAATTTCATAGCATTTATTTTATTTCAAACGCCAAAAGATCGCTTAGCTCACGTTTTCAAGCCGGTCGCTTGCTTACAGTTTATATTAAAAAAATATTGCCTTAAAGGGGAATCGAACCTGGATCGTCCGTGTCCTAGGTCCATGACGCCCCCACAGCTACAATGTCACTTGATATAAGTCTCTCTCTAAACTCTCCAAGTAGCCTCCAGTAAAATTCACGTAAAAAATAGTGTTTGGGCACCAGACAGAACTTATATATGCAAGCAATATAACATTACCTACTAGTACAAAAGCATGACGACCAAGTCAGCATCGGTCAGAAAGCCCTCCTCCTTTTTTAGTTCACGCCAGCGAGCGAACACTGGCCCAATATAATTGATCCTCGTCCTTCTTTTTATTCTGTCACTCTCCCCTTTTCTCTTTCTGGTCTCCTCTGACAAAATCTTGGGTATCTTTTTCTTAGTTGCTGCTTCGGCCATGACAAAAACATCAGGAAAATAAATAGTTGCGCTCTAACGTCCGAACTTGAGGAAGTGGAGGAAGTGACGTATGCCGTAAAGCAGATTTTTGTAGTTTTTTGTTTTGTGCTCGAGTTACTACCCAAAACCCCAAGTTTAAAAGTACGAGTAAAAGCGATACAGACCCCGTCAGACTATGGTAGACATGTCATTTTAACTTATTTAAAGTCGATGTACCATCACAAGAGTCTTGAAAATATATTATGAAGGTTGAAAAACTACAAAGTGTCACTTCAAAATACTATATGCATCTATGAGATAGTATTAAGCATCTTTAAAATACTATATGCATCTTTGAGATACTTATATGCATCTTTGAGATACGTTATACTATGGGTCTGTTGAATGCTGTATTCTGATTGGCTGAGAAATGTTCAGTGGGACACAAGTATCTTTGAGATGCTACTATGCATATCTTTGAGATGCTACTATGCATCTTTGAGATACTTATATGCATCTTAAAGTGAGCAGCTTTCTGTATGCACAGGCGCACAGCGGTTGAATGTTTCCAGTTCAGGTCCAGTCAGACGTGATCATCCCTATGGCCTTCAAAAATCAGAACTCTTGATGTTTAAACTTTAGACTAGAGAGAGAGTTGTGTAATTCATGTTAATCAAACAACACAAGACAAAGAGAAAATCATTTCTTTAGCTCTAAAAAATAATAATTATATTTAATTTATACAATAAAGACTTTCTGTACCTAATGCTAATGTCCGACCTTACTTAATGTGCAACTTTGTTTTTATTATAAATATTTTTGTTATTAGATTTTTTCCACCCCTTTTTTGCTGATCCGCAAAATAATCTGATCCGTGCCTCAAAAACCATAATGTGATCCGAACCATGAGTTTTGTGATCCGTCACACCTCTAGTAAAGTTAGTACACAGTCATAGCCAACAATGCAAAAGTACTAATAATTGGCATAATTTCTTTTGGCGTTTCGGTTTTCGGCCTTGGTTTCCTCTTTTTCGGTTTTCGGTTTCAGCCAAGAATTTTCATTTCGGTGCATCCCTACTTGCATCTTTAAGATACTATTATGCATCTTTGAGATACTATTGTGCATCTTTAAAATTGTACATGCAATAATCATTTATTCTCAACAATTCAAGTTTGTACTGTCGGTTGCTTTTGAAACATTTGATAAAACTGAAATTTAAAGTGCCCATCTTATGACTGCTTTTTAACAAGTTAAATATGTGTATGAGTTCCATAAAGTATGTTTCAAAAGTTGTTTGCTCGAAATAGCTTGTAGGAAAAGATTGTTACCCATCTCTAGTAGCCTCTGTTTCAGTGCATTTCAGATTGTGCCGTTTTGAGCTGTCATTACATATTTATGAGCTGCTGCTCCTTTGATCACGCCCCACTACTAACGTCATGTGCGCGTGCTCAGTGGTATCGTGAGCAGCAGTACAGGCCATACTGTGTTATTATTTTTATATATTATTATTAACGGTTTATGTTGCCGGTAGTTTGGCAAAGCACTATTACTTAGTTCTTGTAGGATTGTAAAATAAAGCCGTTAATTTTTTTTTAACTTTCGAAACCATGCTGCAAACTATCTAGCCTGCAAAAAAAATCTATATAGCCTGCTGTCTACAAACAATAATATTAACATTACTATACATTTAAAAGGTATAATTTACAGGATTTGCATCAATGTAGTATTTTGTGACAGAAGATGACAACATGCAAAATATAAACGTGACTTCTTACCTTTTGTGTTGATATAACGATCGCAAATCGAATCAAGTCTGTTTCAGATGTGTGAATAATCCATGAAAACCGTCTAGAATACATCCAATACCATTTTTGTCCACAAATGCGTATAATCCATGAAATATAGATATATTGTTCTGTTGTTTACATCAGATTTCGCATGAACGTCTTGTAATAGAAAATAATATTTCCTACAATCTGAGGACTATTTACGTCGTAACAAACAGTATATAAGATTACACTTTAGGTTCCAATAAACACGCGTTAAAACTTTGTTTTTAAAAGTAGGCAGGAGTATAATCCATAATATCCAAATAGCGCTGTTATTTCCGTGAGACATGATATCAGTGAAGTGACTGCTCTGTGCTCTCTAGCTACCTGCGAGTGGGGTGGGGGGGCGTTAAAATTCAAACGGAATGTGACAAGGCTAGTTACCGTGCAATCTGAGACTCAAGGCAGAGGACATTCAGAAACCTGTATCTCACTCAAAACAGCATGGATGGATTTTTTCCAAGTTTGTATGCATGTGGAAGCATCAGAGACACAAATGAACACCCAAAAACCCAGAAAAAGTGAGTTTTTCATAATATGGGCACTTTAAATTGAAAATGTAATTTCATTATTTTTTACAAAGATAAATGACAAAATATGTTTGCAGTTACATATTAACAATGTCATAGTCATGTATATTTACTAAAAACAAAACACAAAAATCTATCTTGTTCTGTTGTGTTACTTTTGACCCACCTGTGTGTTGCTTTCATCCCTGCTGACAGGGTTAAAAGTACAGTAACAATGCGCTTCCTATGTTCAAAGTGAAATTATACTGAAGTCGTTTTACATTTGTTCAAAATTCCACCTGGTATTGATAGACCACACTTGTGAGTTACTGACAACAGCAAAAATATATCTCTGTCTCAATCATTATCTTTTAAAATTAAGTTTTTCTGAAACTAGTACTTTGGCTTCTGCTCTCCCCTACTTATATGCATCTTAAAAATATTATATGCAACTTTAAGGTGCTATTTTACATCTTTGAGGTGCTATATTATGCAACTTTAAGGTGCTACTACGCATCTTTGAGGTACTAATAAGCTCTCTTTAGGTGCGAAGCTGTACTTTATGAAAGCATACTGCTGCAGCTAAGGTACATATTTTGACCACTTTTTCTAACAGTGTACAGTAACTAACACATGTGAAAGACTAAAAACATCTCTCTTACTCTCTGCCTGGCTGCGGTCACTGTCGTCCTCTGGTAGTTTCTTCAGATAATCTTTGAGAAGCATCTCGTAGCGAGGGATCCGTTGTACCGGCTCCAGCATATGATGTTGTAGAGTCAGATTTCCACACTCCTTCATGCTCTACAAAAACATTCACAGCTCATCATCTCAACGCCAGATGCATAATGAAAACATGACGTTTGTAGTGCAGGTAACACCCGTGCACACGCACTTGTATGTCCTGAATAATGGCATTAAACTGCGGCGAGCGTTCCGTCCACTGTTTGAGCAGATCCATGGCACTGTCGAAATTTTTTACGTACTCTGCGTACATCCTCAGAAAAGGAGCGAGCTGTGCCAAGATGTCCCCGATGCGAGGTGTGGAGTCCCTGCAGGAGGATGAAGAATCAGACAGGAGCCAATACAGCTTGCAATGCCATAGAAGAACCATTTCAAAGAAGCTGCTAAAGGTTCTTGACAGATTTTTCTGTGGATGTTTAAAGGTTCTTTATGGAACCATACAGTGCGTGTTTGATAAGCCAATGCTCACCACTGGTTCATCCGTGTCTCCAGATCAGGCAGGAGGAACTTGCTGTGGAAGGTGTAGATGGATCCTACATTAGAGAAGATGCCCTTGACCACCTCTAGAGGAAACGTTCCCTTCACAGCTTCCTCCGAGAGTCGGACACAAAACACCTGCACATACAGATCATCTACACTGAACACAAACAGAATTTGACCCACTTGGAAAACCAACAAGGTTTTCTTAGAACAAACTTTACTCTTCTGAGACATCTGACGTCTAACCAACAGGTGTCACCACAGGTGCACTTCATCGCAGAAAGATTTCACTGTAGATCTCTCACTGACCTGCTCGAGTAAATGCAGTCGCTTCACGTAAGCTCGCTCGGTCTGCAGAAGTTCGTTCGCAATCTTATAGAGTTTCAGCTCTTTGACGTCCTGTTAAAAACAACAACACATCCTGTGTTCATTTTGAGAGCACATCGGTGTCGTGGTTTCGATACCATAGTATGTCACTTATGTATGTAATGCCTACGACTGATGTCAGTCGGTGGAAAAACAGTGTCATGCGGTTGGGCAAACAGACAGGATGAGATAAACATAGACAGAAAAGATACCTACATGATCAAAACGGCTTTATTACTATTCTGAAGAAATGATAAGACAAACTAGATTACTGAGATATGAGTGGTTTATCTAAATGAAAAAAACCCTACACGGGTCCATATGATATTCTGATCTCTAGATAAGACTACAGGCTTGTTTAACCATCTAAAAAAACCTCACTGATCACTTTGAAACAAAAAAAAAGATCGCTTTAAGTTTAATACAGTTATGTGTTAGTTCAGTGAGCCCTTCTTGAGAAAACACCACAACTTCACACAATTGGTGACCAGAATGCAGTGTAATTACTCACTTGTTTGTCATCATTATTTTCCATGTTCTTCAGTCGTTCCTCATGGTTTTGAAGAACACTTTCACTCTCACCGGTTCCTGACGGAGTCTTGAGATGATCTGGATCCGTGCGGGTCAATTGCTCTACCGACCACCAACCCGACCAATCAGGCCATTCGTTACCTGGTGGTGACAGATTGAATAATCCGTCCTCCTGGCTGTCCTGGGAGTCTCTAGAGTTAAGGTGGGTTTGCATGAGCTGCTTGGATGGAGAACAATCTGGTGAAGCTCTGAAAGAAGATATTAGGTGTCAAATACTGTGTCTATAGTAAAACCCACCACAGGAAGTGTAAGAGGCGGAGCAGAGGGTTAAAAACAGAAATGAGGGGGTGACATCTTCCTCACTGCCCCATTTGTTATGTGCACACACAGTACTTGTCAATGTACACTATGATCTAATCTTGTTAGACTAAAATTGAAGTCTATTGGAAAACCAGCCCAACTATGGCCAGTATACATGGGAACAGTAAACATGATCAAGTTGGAGAAAAAGACAAAAATACACTACTATTTAATAAAAGTACATGATCACAGAATTGAACAGAGTAAGTATGTGTTTCCACACTTCTCACAGATAGTATGCACACATGTGAAACCTGACATATACTGTACCCCTTGTCAAAATGTCGGGGAAATTCGGGGGCAGCAGTGGTCCTCTCTTGACTCATATTTGTCACCGTCTCTTCTTGATCCGTGATGTGCTCATTAGAAGTCTTTACTGGACACTGGAACTTTGGTTTTGGAAGAACTAGTCAATGACACACACACACACACACACACACACACACACACACACACACACACACACCGGTCAACACTGTGACACTATCATAGCATATCATACCATAAGGGTAAGTTTTATAAATTTAATACATGTGCTTTTAATTGATTTATGGTTTGTTGGGATAGTACAATATTTGGCTGATATATAACTATTTAAAAAAACTGGAATCTAAGGGTGCAAAAATCAAAATTTAAAAAAAATCACCCTTAAAGGGGACATTTCACAAGACTTTTTTAAGATGTCAAATAAATCTTTGGTGTCCCCAGAGTACATATGTAAAGTTTTAGCTCAAAATATCATATAAATAATTTATTATAACATGTTAAAATTGCCACTTTGTAAGTATAAAAAAAATGTATATATAAAAATGTGCCGTTTTTGGGTGTGTCCTTTAAAATGCAAATGAGCTGATCTCTGCACTAAATGGCAGTGCCGTGGTTGGATAATGCAGATCAAGGGGCGGTATTATCCCCTTCTGACATCACATCGGGAGCCAAATTTCAATGACCTAATGAGAATGGTTAACCAAAACAAAGTTATAGAGATCTTTTTCACATATGTTTATGGATGATACAAGCACTGGGGACCCAATTATAGCACTTAAACATGAAAAAGTCAGATTTTCATTATATGTCCCCTTTAAAGTTGTCCAAATATATAGGAAATTTACTAAATGTCTTCATGGAGCATGATCTTTACTTAATACCCTAATGATTTTTGCAAAAAAAAAAAAAAAAAAATCCATCAAGTAACCCATACAATGTATATTGTATAATGTATAATGTAGGATCCAAATATACCCATGTTACATAAGATGGTTTTGTGGAAAAAACTATTTGGAAAAATAGAGACCAAATGTACCTGCAATAATACAATTACCCATGAATATAATGTATTTGGACACCACCGTTTTTTTTCAATATTTTACTATGTTAGCATTTAGCCTAGCCCCATTCATTCCTTAGGATCCAACAGGGATGAACCCAGAAGCCACTTTATTTTGTGCCACCATACTTACTCGTGTATCTACTCATGTAACACACGATGTGTTTGGTGGCTTCCAAATTCATCCGTTTGGATCCCAAGAAATGAATGGGGCTAGGCCAAATGCCAACACATTCACGACGCACTGTACAAAGATTAAGTGCACTCATTGAATAAAGATAGGTATGTATTAATTCATCCAAGTTGAAGTTAGAACATAGTACAATATTAAAAAACCTTGGTGTTTCCCTTTAAACACGTATGAACGTTATTGCATTAGAAACTAAATATAATTGCTTCGTGTAGTTGCCAACTCAATTTAAAAGCCTCCAAACCTCCTAAAATCCTGGACTTTACATATAAATGGGGTTTTGAAAAATTCTAATGTCTGTGATAAAGCCTCAACGGGTGAAAACAGCAATATTAATAACACTAACAAAGAACAGTGCTGTTGTGTGTTATTGTATATGGCATTCAGATGCAAATCTACCGGGTGGAGGAGGCATCGGTGATACTGTATACACGGCTGATTTTCTCAGCACTGAAGATCGCTCTCTCAATAAACTTCTGTCTGAACCATCACACTGTCCAACAGATACAGGATCTCCTGTCAACAGACAAAACCATAAAGTCAAAACAAAACTGGAACAGAAAGGTGTCTCTCACACACATACACACACACACACAAACACATCTTTAATAAAAACCTCCAGTAATAAAAATTCAGTGGAGTACAAATTGTGACAACATGCCGTGACTTAAGTGAACACAATCAAATTTGTCCTCTCCAATTAAAATTACAGATGTATACAGTAAAGGTTCATTTGACTGTGGTTCAGTCTCTCATGAAATGTGATCCTCTGGAGGCCTCTGTCGCCCATCACACAAACTTCCTCAGTGAGGTTTCTCAGTTCCTCCAGAGTTTATGAGAAAGATTTATGAGAACGTATCACCAGAATCTATACACAAAGCAAGACGGCCAAAAACCAAGTTTGAAATGTCATTGTCATTGGTAGGGTTTTGCTTTTCAGCAATGGATGGATTATAACTGACTAATAATTTAATACAATTCATAGACTGAATTCACAGTGAGCAATTTTCTGCAAAGTTAAGCATTTTAAAAATATATATCTTCACTATTGAAATTTCCAACAATCCTTCTTTTGCACGAAACATCACCTGTTCACACAGCAATCCGGAGTGAAATTAGATTGAGCTCAGAAACACAGTGATTATTTTACAGTACGAACACAACATATTTTTTAAAGTAAAAAAGTCTTCAAAAGCAGAAATATTTGCAGAAGTTGTTCATTATTAAACAGCACAGATGACACATACTGTATGCAAAAATAATACAGATATAAACTGACCTGATACTTGACTCCTCTCGTCTGTTGGATTGTGTTTGTTGACTGTGAACATTAGACAGTGCCTATAGATCTCACTGTGCCCTCCCTCCTTTTTAAAGTCATCCAATTCCCCTTTTTCTGCATGAACAGTTATGTTTGACAAATACAGAAATTGATTGTTAAAAATAACCGCTGGTGTTGCAAAAGTCTCCTTTTAACAGTTTTCAACTAGTAGTTTGACGATTATTCAGTATGATTGTCTTTGTAGACTATAAGGAAACAGATTGGAAACATTTTACTTCAGCTTACAAGCTAAAGATGAACTAATTTAATAAAACACCCAATCCAAAACACACTCAACAAGAGCAAGACTTTCTGTTTAATTAAAGACGTCATGCACACTCTTAAACAATAAGCAATATAAAGTTTTAACGTTCACAGAAATAATATTATTACATTAAGTTTAAAGCTTGTGCTGCCCTCTGCTGGCAAAATATTACTGATTCATAGGATTGTCAAGAGTTTGCAATAAAACCAAACAGCAGATAAACCCATGAGTCACAAAAATACGTGTAATTCATAGGAATGAAACATTCATCGAATTCCAGTCAGAAACAATACAAACCATCACATCAATAAACCTTTGTTATGGGTCTCAAACACTCACATGCTGAACTCCCACCTCATGAATTCCCAACAACCATCATGATTATTACTGGATTTTGTAAAAGAAAATCATTTCACAGATATTGCAAATGTATTATGACATTTTTACTGAAGCAAATAGAGTTTTAGATTTTTCAGACCAATGAAAAAATGTATTGAAGATGTCTGACCAGAAACAGATTTGCGACCCGATCTTCTCCTCATAGCGACGCGCCTGAAGTCCTTCATATCATACGCACTTTTCTTCAGCTTCTCAAACATCTCAAAAACCTTTGTTGTCGTCTCAAATACACAAACACAAATAATAACATCTGCAGGCCTCGGTGAAAGATTGCGACAACAGGTGTGTGTGACTTCAGATGGCGCTGCACAGACCGATCGGCGTATGACATAAAAATATCGCGAGAACGAATCAACAAGCTGCGCTTTCTCACGGTGTTATGATGTCACACGCTGACGGTCTGCGCAGCGTCGCGTGAAAAATTAAGATCGCTTATGTAAACATACAATCTGATTAACAAAATCTTTAAATAAAATACTTTGTGTTAATAGAACAAACTATCCAGAGACATTTGAAGTATTTAAATATTTAAATCACACATTTAAATTCCCTAAAACTCTTAAATACTGAACATTTTAGTCACACGCAAAAAGTCTAACACAAAAACTTTCTAAATTTGAATATTTAAGTCACACAGTATAAAAGTGCCATTTGTCAATATTTTAAATAGGGCATTTCTCTTTTTAAGATGTCAAATAAATCTTTGGTGTCCCCAGAGTTTAAATGTGAAGCTTTCGCTCGAAATATCATATAGCTAATTTATTATAGCAAGTTAAAATTGTCACTTTGTAGGTGTGTGCAAAAATGTGCCGTTTTGGGTGTGTCCTTTAAACATCCAAATGAGCTGATCTCTTTACTAAATAGCAGTGGTGTGGTTGGATTGTGCAGATTAAGGGCGGTATTATCCCCTTCTGACATCATGAGGGGAATTTCCAAATTTCAATGACCTGTTTTTTCACATGCTTGTGGAGAATGGTTTACCAAAACTAAGTTACTGGGTTGTTCTTATTTATATTTTCTATGTTGATAGAAGCACTGGGGACCCAATTATAGCACTTAAACATGGAAAAAGTCCCATTTTCATGGTATGTCCCCTTTAAATGATGCTGTCTAAGTGATTTTTAGTGGATATATGAAGTCAGTTTCTTCAAGTTCATGTTCATCACCTAATTATTTATGTTCCACCAACATAGTGTTACAATACTTCATCTTTATTTATAACTTTATTTTATATTTTAAATGCACGGATAGTGCTACAACCACAGTATGTCTGATATGATACTGTACAAAGGATGCAGGTTACTTTTTATTTTGTAGGTTAAAGTTTATTTGTTATTGTGGAAAAATAATTCCTACAGACTTTTGGGTTGTATGAAATCTTTTTATTTTGTATACTCATAAACCAGGTAAGCATTACACTTGATAATGTTATTTAGTAAGAGAGATTTGCAATCAGGTATTGCTGTTTTTCAGGAAGACTTTAAATGTGCAGTAGTTCGACTTTAGTTGTAGATACATTATGTGTTTTTGTTTAGCTAATACACAAGGTTGAGACGGCTGTACTGTACACAAATAGTCAAGATAGTAAAATTGAAATACAATCGAAGCACACCCAGTGGTTAATAATACTTTGCACAAAATCACCATTGACCTAGATTTATCTGTCCACAGTTTACAGGCAAGAAGCAGGACAGGTGTCATCCATGAAAAACGTCCACAACCAACACAAACCATCAATGATGAATCAGATTAACAGTCCTGGAATGTTCTGGTTGTGTGTTTGTTTGTGCTTGTAGCTGAGATAACCGCTGGATGACAGGACACCGATAATGAAAACACAATAAACAGCAGTGCAAATACAAAGAGAAGATTAAACAGTGACATTATATCAAATTCACACATGCAACATTCCTATCAGTTAACAACAAGGTTTCCCAATTTACAGAGGTAGTTTATATATTACTGAATGGATATAATCTGAAAAGTGGGTTTTTAAACAGTAAGGCTTAAATAGGATACATAATCAAGCTCAGTCTTTATTTCCAGCTGTATTTTGAAAGGTTTGGTAAGCCTAAAGGTTATAAAGAGATTCAGAGAGCTTAAACTCAATAGAATCCAATTATTCTGCCTTTAGCTGGTAAAAACAAGCTCATCTCAGATTCAAGAACTGGAAAATAGATTTGATCATGAGACTAATGTCATGTTAGATTATGTAATACTTATGTGTGTTGCAATTCTTTCGAAACAGTTTTTAGATTTATGCCTGTTTTTACAAATAGTGGGACAGTACCCAGTACATTCCTTTAATGCATTTGGTTTGTCAAACAAGATTTAACATCATAATATAATTGTAAAGTAAAGCATTCTTCTATAATTAAGTCATTTTAATAAAGCTAGCATCAGTTTATAACCTCTCTACGGTCTCTGGTACAGGTTATTGTATTTAAAGTGTCCACGCTCTTTAACATCCTTTGACTGTGCATCATCACATTCATTTGATAAAACTGTCAAACGTAAACACTCAAGTGAGTATGTAAACCAAAACGTGTCATATGTAAAAATCTGCTGGATGACACCCATGACCGTGATGTAACTGTGATGTCAGAGTGTCATGTGATCACACAGGCTTTTGGTTTCACTGCAGCATCTAAATCTCACGGTGTCCAGTGAATGTGGCTCTCAGCTTAAAATCAAGGCGTTGATGTGGTAAGAAAATGAATTTAGGGGTCAAGAGGTCAAAGTTTTAGAGACCTGGGCAGTTAAATAGATACAAGTGGCCGATCACGGCTCCATCTGCTAATGTTGAATCCTGAAGCACTACCACTATAGTCCATCTGTAACATACAACAGCATTCACAACAGTGTAATGAGACACTTGATTTTGTTTAAAGGGACACTCCACTTTTTTTTGAAAATATAATTTTCCAGCTTTGGTAAAAATTATATCACGCAATGCCCGAAAATAGGGGACTATTTTCGGGAACTGCGTAATATCACTTAACCTCCTGCAGTCATGTTACAGCAACAAAGTCATTGATTATTATGCCAGAATGAGAGTATAGTTCATAACCATATCTGCCTAAATCACAACTTTTAATTTTCCGTCGGCCTTAGTACACGATGTAACTACAGAAGATTACAAAACAGTAAAAATCTAATGTTTACCTCTAGGGGAGCTGGAAAATTATCATATTTTCAAAAAAAGTGGAGTGTCCCCTTAATGTTTGTGACCCTGTCTGTGAAAGTCTCATAATGATAAGTGGAGGAGCATCAGAGTTTGACATGATTTTACTTAGTCAACATTTAGATATTTTCACAGAATGTTCTTTACATTATCAAAGATGAGTTTATAGAAAACCGCAAATCACTAAAAAATTACTTTAGCTCCGCGTTCACAGGCAGGGTCATATTTATCTATGTGTCCTTCATTTCATCAGAAAAGAAAAAAATTCATTTCATAGAGAGAGAGTGTTAAAAATGTTAGCGTAATTTGACATCAGCACATTATAATCTTTCATTAGAGCTGTATGAGGTTAGCCCACCTGTAGGCTGGTGGGACCCGGGGTGTTTAGTTCTTAGTAGGGTGGTGGCACTGAGGCAGGAGGCTACTGACTATCTGTAAGAGATTGAGAGATTAGTCCTACCTACAGCCAGGGGTGGTAAAAAGCAGTGAAATGACAAACTTCCGCCTAATCGTTCATTAGGATTATTGAATCCCAAAAAAATATACCAAGGGCACCTTTATAGGGTACTATACTCTAAAAATGCTGGGTTCATTTTTCTTTTTTTGAGCGTCTAAGTTACATAAAAATCAACATAATAACAAATTTCAATACAATACAAGAAAGCAGAAGGAAATGAAAAATAAATAGAAAGTTATTTTGAACTCAGCGTTGGGTCAAAAAGGTAAGAACCCAACCCAAGTTGTTTAAACTCATTGCTGGGTCAAATATAAACATTTTCTGGGTTAATTTAACCCAGCAGCTGCAGATGACTCCGGTCCGGATCCGCACCAAAGTCAGCAGCTCTGTTGCGGATCTGGTGCAGATTTGGCCTGGAGTCATCTGCCGTCCTTTTTTCAGCTCAGCATTTTTAGAGTATACTCGGTTGTTTTTCAAATTATTTATCGAATGTGCTTTTGGCCAATATTGTTCACAACCTTGCAACTGCACTGTAAAAAATAGCTTGTTGCACTTAAACTTGTTAGTTTAATCAACTTGAAATTACAATGAATTTAAACTTTTTTGACTAGTAAGAAGGGGCTATAAATCAGGGCGGGGCTATATATCAGAGGGGATTGTCATGCACATCTCATCAGTGTAGCCGGTTCTGTGATTAGTAGTAAATCACCACCACTTGTTTTCAGATAGAGCGGCATTTACTACACAAAGCCATACTTCACTGACAATCGGGGCAATTTCACATTCATTATCCTGAAATAATTGCCTGCGATAATAAAAGTTATAATGCCTATAGCTGAAAACAAGTGATGGTGATTTACTTTTAACAGTGTTCCCACACCTTAGTTAACTTCAAATACTTTCAAGGACTTTCCAGGTCCAATACCCTCAAATTCAAGGACTAAATGTTGGGACACATTTCAAGTGAGAGCAAGGTTACATCGTTTTACCTTTTAAGATACATTGTTACAGTTCCCTTTGAAGGGAACTCGCGCTGCGTCACTGCTGTGACACTTTGAGGACGCCTCCAGGGGTAAGTGCGTCTAAATGTGTATATCAAATTCAACCAATGGTGAGGCTTAACGACAAAGACAGGGTGACGCGGGAGTCAGGAAGTATATCGCTATCTGAAATATTGCCAAAGACGGCGTTAAAGGGACACAGGAAGTATGGCAAGGGAGACGCAGCGTCTCGTTCCCTTCTCAGGGAACAACAGTTACATAAATAACCCGAGACGTTTTCATGTGTTAAACACAAGTATGCAAAAAAGCATTTTGGTATGAATCAACATTCGTATACAGAAGATATAAGCATTTAAAGCAAACAGTTTAGCACATGTGCTTAAAAAGTCTAGAATTTTTATATTATCCTACACTACACAGGGAATAATATGGATTTTTTTTCAGGAAACTTCTTGCATAAAATAGATTCAAGCACTTTCAATGACCTGTATCTATGTATGTATATTTTCAAAAACTTCAGGGCCTTGAATTTTCCCTCCCAGATTCACAAACTTTCAAGGATTTCAAGGACCCGTGGGAACCCTGTTTTAATCACGGAATCAGCCCCACGGACGAGATGCGCATGACAATCCTCTCCGATACATCGCCCAGCCCCACTAAATTATAAAAAATGAAGGTGAACTAGCTTAAGTTATTTCAACTTTATTTTTTATAATTTATAGCAACTCCTCACTAGGCACGAAAATGGGGATTTATTGTATTTTCAAGTTGATCAAACATAAAAAATTCGGCGCAACAAGGAATTTTTGTAACACTTAAAGGGATAGTTCAAAATTCTGTCATTCACCCACTCTCAGGTTGCCACAAACCTGCACAAATTCACTTGATGAACACGAAGACACCCCGAGGCATGTTCGTAACCAAACCCTATTGAAAAAAATACCATGGAAGTCAATGGGGCCTCTGGTCGGATTGGTTACAAACATGCCTCAAAACACCCCCGTGTTCATCAAAACAAATACATTTTTACAGGTTTGCAACAATACGAAAGCCAGTAAACGATGACAGAATTTTTATTTTAGGGTGAACTATCCCTTTAAATGATGATGATTTAGAATTAAGCTTGACTTACCTCACAAAGAGGAGAGTATTGAAGATCATCCTGCAGATCTATCACGAAACTATTCACCAGTCTACTATTGTGTGTTATAAAGAGCTCAATGAAATGCTTTATCATTGAATGTTGATAAGCTTAAATGTATGCAACAATGCAAGTTAATGTAAATCCAAAAACTACAAAGCAGACTTCATAAATGCAGTTCATTTATACCTTAATTTATGTACAGAAGAATATACAACATGTCACCGTCTAAGTAACAACAGATATATACAGCGGTGTACTGTACCCTCTGTACCGTATACACATGCATATGACAGGATACATGTACATTCAATATAAACACATTAACAGTCTCAGAAACCTTTTACATTGTGTTGCATGTGCACAAAGTGGTTGTTTATTTACAGTAGCACACAGTAGAAACATTCATCAAAGACTCATAGTGCAGATGGTCGGAGCGTGACGCGATGGAGAAATGATAGAGGAAGTAGAAATGAAACAAGCTGGAAGCATTTGACAGGTCAGTCACAATAAGAAGGTGGAATTTGGGTTGATTTGGAGGTCTGAAAAGGTCATGATCGTGTGCGAGGTAAACAGAGAGGAGGTTTCACAAGGTTTCTGTCCTGTGTTGAAAGACATGTGGGATAGATCATACGGTAAGCTTCCCCTAAACCTTTTTCATCTGAACACATACTTATAGACACCCTTTAATATGAACCAAAACGAATGCCAATCAAATGTAGATTTGACGTCCTACAGTGCTGAAAAAACATCAATTATGCTCTTATAAACTGCGATCAGTGTCTGGCGCCCGCAACTAAAGCTACCGTCTATTTATTATTAAATTATTATTTTCTTTAGATTTTTACTACTGGAGAAAAAAATGCATTAATTGCTTTCCACACAACGTTATGCAACACTAAAGCTTGTGTGAGTATTAATGAAGTACATTTGGCAGAATTTAAATATTAAATGGGGCCAGGATTGCGTCATTGTACAAGTGCAGTGGCAATGGAAGCTAAGTTTTATCATCTTCATAAAAAAAAATTACAATTACATTTGCATGTTTTCTCTACACGTCGGAAATAAATGACAAAATCCATCACTGCAATTGTAAAATAACTTAAAGGTATTTAAGAGAAACAGCATGCGGGGAAATGATCGGGGGGTTGAGGGTTTGATACCCGTCAAATGCTTCTGGCTTTAGGAAGGTTTATGTGAAGAACTGTGTATGTTTGTGTCTTTGGCGCTGTAGTATAGATGTTTAATGGAAAGACACAGAATAAGATATGGAGGTCAGGCACCTCTCTGGAAGTGCTTTGACACTTCGGGGCATCTTATTTGGCTGTACGTTCTGGAGTTTAGCCCAAGTGTTTAAAAATAAAATTAAAGACACAACAAGCAAACAAAACAAAAAAAGGGGGAAGAAACAATATTATAAATGATAAAATGATCCTGGTGTGTACTGTATGTACTCACATGACATGTGCTGTAAATAAATGTGATTTTCCCAGATCACGCTAATAATAATGAATGATATTCCCTGAGAGAGAGAGAGAGACATCTAGACTTTTGCATCACATCATTATTAACACATTCACCATCATCATGACTCACATTATCTGAATCAACTTCTCAACATCTGAATCAGGCTGATTTGTACATTTAAACCTTCAGACGAGCAATGATTAGTGCACATTCATGTTACGTGGCCCATCATTTGTACTGTTTATCCACTAGATGGCACTGTGACAAAATAAAATATGGCAATGTTCAGATTGGCACACTTATACTCTTTCTGCAGTGTGCAGAAAATGAGCAGTGTGGAATATATATATATATCCCACAAAATTTGGGTTACAAATGCATAATACCACGTTTAATATTTGCAGGATGATATCTGGACGCTCGTTGCCAAAGTATTTAATTAAATACTTATTATTGAATAATAAATAGCTTCACACAAAAAATAGCATGTCATGTGCAGAACATGGGCGTCGGAAAAAAATGTGGGTGGGTAAGTCCAAAACATTCACATGCCATTTTCTTGTATTCTGGTGCCTTTTAAAAAGAAAACACTCCACTTTTTTTGAAAATAAGCTCATTTTTCAGCTCCCATAGAGCAAAACACTTGACCTCCACCATTCCGGAATCCACTCAGCCGATCTCCAGGTCTGGCGGTACCAGTCCCAGCATAGCTTAGCACAATCCACTGAATCTGATTGGACCATTAGCATCGCGCCAAAAAATAACCAAAGAGTTTTGATATTTTTCCTATTTGAAACTTGGCTCTTCTGTAGTTACATCGTGTACTAGGACCGACAGAAAATTAAAAGTTGCGATTTTCTAGGCAGATATTGCAGGAACTATACTCTCGTTCTGGTGTAATAATCAAGGACTTTGCTGCTGTAACATGGCTGCAGCAGGCGCAATGACACTACGCAGCGCCCGAAAGTAGTCCCCTTGGTAACTTTCAATAGCAGGGGACTATTTTTCAGGGGCTGCGTAATCATCACGCAACATCAGCAAAGTCCTTGATTATTACGCCTAGCTATATCGGCCTAGAAAATCATAACTTTTAATTTTCTGTCAGTTTTAGTACACGATGCAACTACAAAAGAATCAAGCTTCAAATAGGAAAAATATCAAAACTCCTTGGCTATTTCCAGCGCAATGCCAATGGTCCAATCAGATTCAATGAATTATGCCAAGCCATGCCAAAAGTGGTACCGCCAGACCCAGAGATCAACCGAACGGATTCCAAAACGGCAAAAATCCAATATTCAACTCCAGGGGAACTGGAAAATGAGCACACCTTCAAAAAAGTAGAGTCTCCCTTCAAAGCAACACTAAAGAGTTTTTGCTCTTTGCTCCCCCTACAGGCTGGAAGCGGAATTGTCCATTACCCCTGTCGTAAATAATACTACTGCAGCAAAGTTGGCTCTGATTGGATTGTAGGTCTGCCGTAAAGCAAGTTTTTGTAGTTTTCACTCGAACTACAGGACCGCGACCAGACGGTTGGAAACTTCTTAAGTGCTGTTTTTGCCGATAGAGGGCTGCAAAGTGAATGTGAAAGTGCCGCTCACCCTGTTTCGAGTGGATGAACGACTAAAACTTTTTTGGAAATGTTATTTTAAGGTAAAAAAAACTGCTTTAAACAACTGCTTTTATAGCCTAAAAGCTTTGTTTACCTTGTTGTTTTGTGGTTGGGCAGCAGGCGAAAGTAGTAAAAAAATGAAATGGAGTTTCATTTATGGACTCTAAAAGTGCGAAATGGAATAGATTTAAAAAAGGCAGCAGCGTGGAAGTCAAGGTTGCAGCTAAAACGCGGAACGTTAAATTTTTCAAGGCATTCCTCAACAGACTTATGCGCTGGTTTCAACGCCCATGGTGCAGAATATCCACCACAGTAGATGAAATAGTATGCTAGTTTTCCAATCTGAACACAGCCACTGACAAGGCAAATTAAACCGAAATGATGTTGAGAAAAGGGTGTTGTTGCATATCAACCCCTTTAAAATTATGCTAAGTAAACTTGGAAGTCATTTTTCGTTTATCATTGCTTTATAAGCAACATAATGGCTGATATGCTTTGCATTCTTTAGTGTAAAATGACTGAAAATGTTTGCGCTGTGTCTTTCTTGTGACATATGAACACATTCGCTGTGAGACACACCAACAATCTGCAACTCCAATCTGTCAACTTCCAGTTGAAATTGTCTACAAGTTTCTGTCTGTAAAGTCCACATGCAGCCATATAAATGACAGAGAGTTTGCCAGAACAGTGTCCTGAGAACTGATCAACAGTCTCGTGTGAAGAAGGCCGGGTCGCTTGTGCTCCAGTAAATCCCTGAGTAAAAAAACATTCAAACACAGGAACCAGAAAGCAGAAAACCAGTGTGTCCTCCTCTCTGTGTCACCCGCCGGGTGTCAGTACCGGGGATGATGAGAGCTGTAGGTTCTGGGATACAGCGGGTTGTAGGAAGGAGATGGGGGCGTGTATCGAGAGGTGGGGCGCGTCAGGTGGCTAGGAAGGGGGCGAGATTGGGAGGAGCTCCACATGGAGCGGCGACTGGCCGAAAAGGGCGAGTGATAGGGCGTGGAAGGGGCGGAGCCTGGGGAATAGTGCGACTCGCTGGCATAACGACGGGCCAGGATGGAGGAATGAGTAGGCAGTCGCGTGTAGTCCGCACTGATAGAGTGCGGCTCGACAACATACGCCCGGACTCCCATCGTCCAGTGGGAGATGCTCTGGCGATAGGGCGTGGTCGGGGGGGTCCAAGTGGATGAGGAGGAAGCGGGGGACGATGGGGCCTCCAATGAGGGCGGACTGTTAGGGGCGGAGGGTTGCGTGGGAGTGAAGCTGGGTGTATTCTGAGTGGTGGGTGAGGTAATGGCAGCCGCCGCCGTAAGCACCTCAGTTATTGTCATGGGTGTGTCGGGAAGGGGCGGAACTCGGCTTGCACTTACTTTGGGCGTGGTGTTCCTTAATCTGGCCGTCTTGGTCACGCGGGGGCGGTGAGACTGCTCTTGGTCGAACTCCAGGTCCTCTAGTTTCTGGGTAAGAGCGAGTTTTTGTTGGATGGCCATGCGAAGGAGAGAATTCAACGTCTTTTTCTCGTCTTCGGCCGCTGCGAGTTGTCTCTGCATCTCGTCGAGCTGAGTTACGTACTCGTCGCACCTAATCAGAGAAAAATAAGCATTTTAATATTCGCTGTGGATGTTTTCAGGAGCCTTTCATAGCAAGAACCCTGTTCAAAACTGTGTAAAGCAGTGTTGGTGTGGTGTATATTGCTTACCGTGTTGCAAACATGGCTCTTAGAGAAGAGAAGGTGGCCGCGTCCTCTTTAAGAGCCTTCAGTTCGTTCCTCAGTTTCATCATGGTCTCAGTCACCATAGTCTTCTCATTCTCATACTTACTTTTCAGGTTGGCCAGTGCGATCTCAGCTGTCTGTAAAACACCAGAGACTGTTATACAACAGTTTCTTCTGATTTGATTATATCAGTAGTAAGTCAAATAATATAGATCACAAAAATCCATTATGGATATGGATGGTAAAGGTTTTCTTGAGTTAAAGGGATAGCTCACCCAAAAATGATATTAAACCCATGATTTACTCACCTTCAAGCCTTCAAAGACGCATATGTCCATATTTTTGAGACAAACACATTTTCAATTATTTTAGAAAATGTCATTGATCTTTTAGTTTTTAAAATTCAAGGATATGGGGTCCACCTCCTTCAAGTCCAAAAAAGGGGGTGATCTGTGTGGTTTTGTCATAGAAATATCCATATTTAAAACTTTATAAACGAAAATAACTAGTTTCTGGTAACGCCGCCATCTTAGATGTCTCTGTATTCAGGAGAGAGTATCAGCCTAGTGTACGCACATTTCTTAGTGACGTATGACAAATGCGGAGGGGGGAGGCACAGAGCAGCAGCAGAGACACCTCCGTAAACTGCGTATGCTCTCATTTGAATGCAGAGGCTAGGGCTGTCACTTTTCGTTCGAAAATCGATTGCACAATCGATCGGACCAACCAAAAAGAGTTTCGAAAACGAAAATAGGCAATCGATTTTAACCAAATATGTACACTATTAATTTTAAAAGAATTAAACAGTTAAAAATATAGATGTAACAAAACTCACAAGCAAACAGAAAAAGAAAATAAAGAATTACGAAAGTGCATTAGGTGTGCGAAAGCTAGACAGAAAATACCCAGCAATTTTACGCACCTATAGTTTCACGCTTTCAATCGCTGCATCTATTGTTTTGCAAAGAAAATGGAGGACAACGTCAATAAACCTGTGCAACACGAGAGAGCGTCGAAATTGTGACCTTACAAGAGATGATGAGTTATGACAAGGAGCCACCCTTGCGAGCTGACAGCGACCCGCTTTTGTGATGGAAGATTGGCAGTACGAAATACGCAGCTGGCAACGAAGTACCCGAGTTTCCCTGGGACATCAGAGCGGTCGGAGTGCGTCTTCTCAACAGATGGACATAAAGTGAATGAAAAGCGCTCTGCTCTTGACCCCTAAAATGTTGATCGACTTGTTTTCCTGACCAATAATCTGTAATGGCCCTAGTCTTTTTGCGCATTTCATTATGCCTGCCTAGTGCCGCCTAATAAGTGTCGGTTACGTTTAATAAAAAAAATACACAGCATGTTCTCAACTTCAAGTAAGTCTATTTAAAGTTTCATTTCTGAACAGTTGTTTGAAATGGATCGAATCATTATTTAAAATAATTTTTGAATTGCCTAAATCATAAAAGCAGCCGGTTGAAGCCTGCAGTAATGTTTTTCATTTAAGGCAGCAGTCCACTCTGCATATTTTTTTTAGAGAATGTTGCACTACTGTTGCTGTTTTTTATTCTGCACGAAACTTAATGACAATGAATAAGAAATATTGCTGACTTGTGCGTTTCAGGCGCTCTCTTTACATTTGTCTGTTATTTGGCGTTGAAAATGGAAACGTCTTTTACTTGGAAAATCGATTTTACAATCGATTCAATGAACACTTATATATTAAAAATCGAAAATAATTTTTTCACAAAAGTGACAGCCCTAGCAGAGGCATCTAAGATGGTGACATTACTGGAAACTAGTTATTTTCTAAGGGTGTCACGATTTTAAATTAAAATCGATCGGAATTAAGTCACAACCTCGGACTTCGTATTAAAAAATTGAATCGTCGATGCTGCCACGACCCCATGTCACGTCCGGTCGGCTTGCCAAGCGAAAAAAAACATGTATTGAATGCTGCAAGTAAACCTCCTCTAACTTAGCTAGCTACAGCCAGTCAAAAGATAACATGGCAGATGCAGGAGACACCACGCAAGCTGCTCTTTACACTGGAAACAAAAAACAGCAAGCGCCTCATGCCTTCAGCTGAACTCAATCAGAACAGAGCATGCCCTTGCTTCTTTTTGTCCATCAATCAAGTGACTTTTCATAAATGAGTAACAAATAAATAAATGCGTAAACTACTGCCACCACCCCCATACTATCGTGTATCTGCGATATCACAGGCTGGCAATAGGACAATCTCAAAATGGGCCATATTGCCCAACACTAGAGTACATGATGACAGAATTTTTGGGTGAACTATCCCTTTAAGTTTATTGAATTAGGTTGAACCTTGAGTTTATTTTTCTTACCCCACAGTCAAATATTTTTTACCTGTTTTAACCATCAACTTTATATGCTTGAAAGCAAGACAAAAATACTACGTCATTCATTCTGCAGTGTAATAAGAGTCCTGTTTAATATGCTGATATTGATTCACGGGATATATTCTGAGGGTAATTGCTCCGGTTTAAATGTCTAATATAGGAACATCTTTTTAAATGCATAATGCAACTCTATTGCACTTCATTCAGGAAACCGACACAGTCAACTGGACTTTAACTGTACTTATGTTCTATGTGTTGGACACAATAATGGATACAGTAATTACACTGCGGCCCGGCCGGTACAACACACCACAGTTGTCTTGTATGTGATCTATAAATTGTAACATCTATTAATCATCTCACGCTTATATCACGAGAACAAAGATCCAGCAAATAAAACTGTCACTTTTAATCAAAATGCATGAATCTTGCTGGCCACCGACTTTTAATTTATTGAGTGGCAACTATACTAGATACCCACGAGCAAAACAGGACTTGTCAGTGCCTGTCAAAAAATGTTTTGCCTTTATTTGATAGATATTAATGTAATGAGGGGAGAGGGAAGTATAGGGTGGACAGAACCGGCCGCTGAAAGTACATCTGCACTGTATGCCGGAGCACTACCGACTACATCATTGGCTCTGTTGTCTTTTTTTTGGTTGCTTTACATGTCTGTCAATGAACATGTCACATGCAAAGTGAGCCAGACTTAAAGGAATAGTCTACTCATTTTCAATATTAAAATATGTTATTACCTTAACTAAGAATTGTTGATACATCCCTCTATCATCTGTGTGCGTGCACGTAAGCGCTGGAGCGCGCTGCGACGCTTCGATAGCATTTAGCGTTGCCCCATTCATTCAATGGTACCAATCAGAGATAAAGTTAGAAGTGACCAAACACATCAAAGTTTTTCCTATTTAAGACGAGTAGTTATACGAGCAAGTTTGGTGGTACAAAATAAAACGTATCGCTTTTCTAAGTGGATTTAAAAGAGGAACTATATTTTATGGCGTAATAGCACGAAGTACTCCCAAAAGTGCTATTACGCCATAACATGTAGCTCCTCATTTAAATCCGCTTAGAAAAGCACTACGTTTTATTTTGTACCACCAAACTTGCTCGTATAACTACTCGTCTTAAATAGGAAAAACGTTGATGTGTTTGGTCACTTCTAACTTTATCTCTAAATGGTACCATTGAATGAATGGGGCTAAGCTAAATGCTATCGAAGCGTCGCAGCGCGCTCCAGTGCTTACGTGCACGCACACAGATGATAGAGGGATGTATCAACAATTCTTAGTTAAGGTAATAACATATTTTAATATTGAAAATGAGTAGACTATTCCTCTAATGTGAATGTTCATAAATGTCTGGTAATAGCGACTAATTGGGAAAAGCCAGCGACTTGAAGAGAAACCCAAAAAGGTTTTACCAGGAAAAGAAACATCTAAAGAGCAACGCTAATGAGAAAGCAGAGAAGTCACTCAGCAAAAGAGCTCCCATGGTTACGCTTTAACAGTCAATACACTTAGTCTACATAGAGATCGATAGATTGCTGGGTAATAAATAGAGCTGATTATCCTACCTGCTTGTTGGCTTTGAGCACAAGGCGTAAGGTTGCGACCTGCTCCCTCTTTGCGTTCAAAAGCGCTTTGAGTTTCAGAATCTCCTCCATGCAGGCCTCCTTATCCTTGTCCATCAACGGGGCGAGCTCGCTGGCGGCTGCACGCTGACGGGACAGCTGAAGCGACCGGTCCACCGCTTTCTGAAGATGCTGGATTTGGTCGCGAATGATGGCATTGAGATGGTAGATGTTGGTTGGTTCACGTCGTGGGTCGGTACCCGTGGCCAACTCGGGTGCTGGGGATGAAGATGACGAAGATGAGGAGGCACTAACGACGGGCGAACCCAGCGGCGTACGCACCGGGCTCTGCTCAGCAGTGTGAGGCTCTTTGGATGGCGAGTCAGATGGGCTACGCGACTCGGACGTTGCGGCGTTAATGGCCGCTAATCGGCGCGCCAGGCGTGGCGTCAAAAGCACCCGGTGATCATCTTGGCCCTTGAGGCCAGCGGTGGAAATGCGCGTGGGGGTCCTGCCCTGCCGATAATATTCCAGCGTAACGCGGTTGGGTGTCTCGTTGTTGCACAGGCAGACGTGGTGGTAAAGTTGGGCTAACTCCTCGCTGAACGTTGCCAACTCATCTTGGGCCGTTCCCAGAATTCCATGGGTCTCCAAAGCCGTGCTTTTGGCTGCCTGCAGCTCACGTTCCAGACTGACCACTTTATCCCGGCTCTCCCTGCAGCTGCGTTCCAGTTGAGCCACCTGAGTCTCCAACGCCTGCAGCTGAGCCTGTCCCTGTTCCTCTACCCGCACTCTGGCTTCAACAGATTCGTTATATCTTTCTTTTACCTCCTTAAGCTCCGCATTTAGCCCAACAACCTCCGTCACTGCGACCCTGTACTTGCACTGCAACAACTCCAGACTGGGCCCCTCCTGGTCCCCGGGGACACACGTGGTCACTTCTTCATCCTGCTCATCATCTTTTTCTTTGCTGCTGCGTTGGCGGAGGAGTTTTCGGAATCGCTCCCCCAGGCGATTGGCCCTTTCGTGTTGTTCTGTAAGAGCTCCCTGTGTGTGACGGAGGAGTGTCTGTGACTCCTGCAAACTGTTTACCAGAGATGATCTTTCTCTCTCCACCTGCAACATATAAACAACCTAATGATGGACAGTCTAGACTGGTTTGTGCTGATGCTGGTAGACAATTAAGAGTAAAATCTAGCCGGTCAATTACTTGACTTGTTTATGAAGCTGGTAGGTTTGGTGAGGGAGCTTATCTCATATTGTAATATTTATATACAATTAAATGTTTTCAGATTTAAATAAAGTAATTGTTAAAACATATAATAGTGTAAAAACAGAAAGGATAAAAATAAAGCAGCAGCATTGGCCCATTAGTGTGTTTGTGTTTGTGTGTGTGTGTGTGTGTGTGTGT
Organism: Misgurnus anguillicaudatus; assembly: GCF_027580225.2. NCBI lineage: Eukaryota > Metazoa > Chordata > Actinopteri > Cypriniformes > Cobitidae > Misgurnus > Misgurnus anguillicaudatus. The sequence continues at coordinate 8,210,211 of NC_073337.2, forward strand.
CGGTCTCATATTTCATCCTGCGACACTGCAGTATCCGACTGTAAACAGAACAACGCCTAAACCAATGCAGCACTGCTTCATTACAGTTTAGCAATAAAACATGCTTATAAATACTAATAAAGATCAAGTGACATAAAAAAGTGATAAAACTAAATGCATGCACATAGGTGTATATATATTTAGCAAGTGGGTGTGGCTGACACATAACCCCGCCCCTTCTCACTGACCTGCTGCAGCTGTTGTTTGAGTTTTTGGATCTCTGGGCCGTTGAGTTCACTGTAGAGGTCAGGGGTCAAAATTTCGCTCTTCCTCAAACCTGTCGACCTGAAGTCGCCGTTCAGCCGGTTGAGAACCGAACCCGTCGCGCCCTGCATCAGATGCCCGTAGCACTTGCTGCCATCTTCACTGCTGGGCGAGGTCGCAGCCGTCGGGGTGGCGCTGCCGCTAGGTGGCGCTGAGCTCAAAGCGATCAGATGAACGCAGCCCGAACTAAAGGCCCCGTCACAGACGGTGAGGTGATGTGCTAATTCCTTCCTCAGAATTTTTTTCTGCTCTCGCTCGTTTTTTAGGGCATCCAGGGCTTCCTCCAACTGGCTCTCAGAGATTTCCTTCAAGCGCAGGGCGTCTTCTAATTGGCTGTTAAGCAGGGCTGTCTCCTCCTCTAAAACTTTGATCTCATGCTTTAAGCCTTCATACTCAACCTAAAACAAAAGAGGCAGAAGAATTTACTTGCAAACTATCGTGAACACGAACAACAAATAACAATTTTCACTTCTGAAAATTGTTTCTAAACGCAGTATAAATGTAAGAAATGTATGGCTGAAACACGTAAAAAAGCCTGTGAACTATTTAGTACTGAATCGTTGAGTTATACCATTAAACAGTTTCCTCATTTCGGGGGTTACTTTTTAGGGGTGGGGTTAAGAGGGTGGCTTGAAGATGCAACAGAGCCACCGAGCATGAGCCCGCCTTTAACACAATCACAATCATCCATTTAGGTTTTAGCGTTTTTTGTATCAGTGCCAACAACGGACACGCCCCTATTGCTAAAGAGCAAAGAATCCTGTTTTCTTAAGATTTTGATAACTTATTTTATTTTCATTCAAATTTGGATGGCTGGTTAATAACCCATTTTCTGTGGTGTGACAAACTAAGAACATAATTAATATCAGGCCATTCAGAAATGCTGCTTTGTTGGCAAAACGCAACAACGATATTGCAGCAAAGTCCTCTAAGTGTCGATCTGCAAAGAGGTTTAACAAATATTTTAGGATATTAACCTAATTTTTGAGCTTTTATTATTACCACCCCTGATATGCCTAGTGTTATGTATATTTTCTCTTATGTATATTCATGTTTGCTGTAAGTTGATTTGTACTATGTCTGCTTTGTTTGATACCTGACTATGGGCCAGATTTACTAACGGTTCAATTTCATTGCTAAAAAACAACATTATTTTGTGTATTTGGTATAATAAAATGTGTTTGTGTGATTAACACTTCACAATAAGATTTGTACTGTCAATACATCATGTGAAAAATCATTGTAGATTGTAAGTTGAAAACTTAATTCTGTGCTGTGCTAACCATCAAATTTGGACTAATACTGTAACATCTATGACTAACAATTTCGTTTTGAACATCACATATAAACTTACACAATGAAATAAACGAGGTCATCAAACGCAACATTTATAATACTTGATTACCTTATCCGTCAACGTGATTTCTCGTTCATGTCTGATTGATGGCCATCAGCGGTTGAGTTAAAAACTACAAATCCCATAATTCCACGTTGCTTCAGAGCGTCATTTAACAACGTAATTTGATGTTATTGTGTTTTGGCGCCATCTAGTGGTAAAAATTCTACGTATTCCACCTTTAACTACATAATTCCTGTAATAACATTTGTGTTATTCTATAATTTTGATGAGTTTACTATTATTTTATAATCTAGGAAAAATATAAATGAATTAAAAAGGAATAACAAAAATAGTCATCGGTTCACACGTATGATATTTAACAATGGTTATTTTACTTTAGATGAATGGGGAAAATAAAAATGGCTGCAAACTGTGGACGTGTCAGTCACAGATAACAGATTTGTTTATTGTAATGAGGACCGATACTGTTGAACTGCCTTCAATGTAAATGCAGGGAACGCTTTCAGATGAATTGCGTGTGCCTGTACCTGATTCTGTTTAAGTGTGGACACCAGTTTCTGTAAAGAGATGTTCTCCTCTTCTAGTTCTGTGTAGTCCTGCAGCATTCTGCCCTCTCTGAATTTATACTCTCTGATCTCCTCTCTCATGCGGCTCCTCTGCAGCTCTAACATATCATTCCTCTGAGAGAGACAGAAACAGAGAAAGAACCAACAATTTAAAGGTACGTCTGATTTCATCGTCCAAGCTTTTCAGAGCTATGAAAATAATCAAATGTTTGGCTTTTGTAGGCAAATACAAATTCAGACCTCTCTGAGTTCCTGTAAGATATCCGTGAGTCTCTCGTTCTCAGCCTTCGTACAGGATGCCTGCGATTGGCTGCTCTTCAACACGGCCTGTTGCTCCAGAAGGCGGCCCATGTAGTACGCCTCTTTAGTGGCCGACTCCTGCAACAACGTCTCCTCGTTGTTCTCCCCATCTTCAGCCACCTTCTTTTGGGTGGTGTACGCCTGGCTGAAAGCCTTGTGAAGAGAGAAAGAAAGAGAGAAAGTAAAGCATTGAGCAAAACATTCAGGTGAGGAAGCCTTATTCGCATACCATGCATACCCTCCAATTACAAGTCACCACGTTGGTGACCCCTGGTCTATACTAACAAAATGAACATGCAAAATGGATCATGGTCTGCAAAATGGCAGATAATAACCAAAGTTACATCATAAAGTGTGCGAAAAAGCAAAGCAGTACATTGAAGATGACACCAATTTGGTGCCTTCGTAACGTGAGGTGAGATTCTGAGAATATTAGCCGTAATCTGGCATGCGGGACTGGAATAAGAAGTGATGGGGATTTCGCATAAGACGCGAAGATAATCAATACAGCGCTTAGTGAAGAAGGAGAGCAGAATCTCATAGTGTGAAAAATCAATTGGAAGGTGTATATGAGCTTAACACTTCAGGTATGAAAGGTGAGAGATGAAAATCACTGACTTATGGAGCAGAACATCATGAGATAATGACATTCAAGACCATAAAAGTAGGTGGAATATCTGTAGTATCTCTATATCAGCTGAATTTCCACATCACTGTGGAAAAACACACCTTCCTCCCTCAATGTCACAGTGTGTCACTTTCAAAGATGAAGTGAAATGGTATTGCTCACTCGAAAGTGTTATCCAAGCATGGATGGAGACTGATTAACCCATTCATACCCAGGCGCTAGTAGAGCTGGACCAGAATATTCGAATATTCGTTCCGTGGGTTGACATTCGATTTTCAGTTTTGAGATTCGAATATATATATATATATATATATATATATATATATATATATATATATATATAAATATTTTACAGCATTAATGCAGAGCTTTTGCCAAGCAGGAAGTGCGCTTCACGCTCCCGCTCTATAGGTGGCGCAGAGAGACCAACATCCATAGCCAACAGCCACCAAACGCACACCAGTGGAAGAGATCGCCTCAAACGTAAAACGCACTTCCTGCTTTGGCATTCACGCTAATAGTGTTGTAAATAACGTTCAGTTTCTTGCAAAAACTGATTGATTTGCTTCACAAGACGTCAATACAATATGTCACACGGAGTTATGGGGGATTACTGTTGTATTGGATATATATGAAGAGTTTGGTTCCAAAACGCAATAAATCCATTTTGACAAATTTTGGTAAAAACGTGTTTTCTATACCAAGAAAGTGACCAGATGAAAACAACTATTTTCTGTTACAAACTTTCACACAGCATCTTTAGGTTATAAAAACATAAAAAATTCAAATCCATAACTTGATTTTCAAAGATTTATTATAAAAACTGATTATTTTTTCCACAAAATGCAATAAATCCATGACAAGTTTTTATACAAAATGCTATAAATCTATTGAATCAATAGCCTATATAAATGTGCATTCATCTTTGCCATTTTATATTTATTTAGTTGACTAGTTGTACACACTAATTAAAAATATAAACATTAATGTTATTAATCAAAACACTTACTTTGTCATATTAAGAACCCTGTCAATGCGGTTACTTGACGTCTTCGCTTAACGTCTTTCACAGCGATCAGCTGTAAAATGTTTTTGGTCCTGCTCGATTTTCGTTGACTTTGAGTAAAATTATGGAAAGTTTTTCATAAGATCCTCTGGGGTCAATGTGTTAGCATGAGAAGCTTGATGCTGTCTGGAGAACAAGCACCCGTCTCCCGAGTTCCTCTCAGGGAAAATATTAGATGTTGATGGCTTACGTTTCTTTCCCATCACAGAAAACCATCACAGGTTTAGCAATGCAATTAAAGTATTATTTTGTTTTGTTTGTTGATCACGAAGTAAAAAGTAGATGAGGAAAACTAGGATTCTGTGTACTCAGCGCGCCGCCATGTTTGTTTACATTGCGTGAATGGTGCGCTGTGGGATTATTGCGTTCTGTAAAAAAGGGGGAGTGGCGTTTATCGCATTTTGGGAAAAAAGGGAGAAAAGATGACAGAATAACACGGCGGATATTGGATTTTGTGTAAAAGTAAGAATTTACTTTTAACTACTGACCTGATATAATGCTGATTTTGGCAGTAACTCATTTTTTTCAAAAATGGCGTTTATCACGTTTTGGAACCAAACTCTTCATATGCTTTAGCTCTTAAAGTGTGCGAATCGGTTGACTTGACTTGATCGGAGCACTGGGGTTTCTGCAAAATATCTTCTTTATTGTTCTACTGATGAAAAAAAACATATTGGATGGGGTAAGTGTTATAAATAAACTTGATTTTGAAAGTATGCCACCGTTTTATTACAGTTTGTTGAACTTCGTTCATTTATTTTCGTTGTTTTATTTAAATGGCCTACCCTTTACGATGTCAATAATTACTGTGCTGTTAATTTCTGATACGGGAATGTTTGTTTGTTAGAAAAATGTTAGGCTACCTTATTAAAAGTATTGCTCTTGTGTTTTGTTTCACAAATGCTGTTCTCGCAGGACGCGTGACAGGCACGCCGCTTCCGGCTTGCACTGTTCTGTAGTATTTTTAAAGTTTATTAATTCTAAACGTGTCACATGTCCATATTGCACGAAATAAAGGCACTACACTGCCTTGGGTCCGCAGCAACACATCCGCCACATAATAAAACTGTAGACAGCCAGACACACACACACACGCGCGCACACACACACACACACACACACACACACACACACACACACACACACACAGATTCCTGCCTTTATTAAAGAGAAAAATATGTTTAGCCCCTCCTTCCGAAGCTTCGAATATTCGATTTGATTTCTACTAGAGCTTCGAAGCTCAAAAAATGGTATTCGGAACAGCCCTATGCGCTAGTAGCACTGGAGTTTTCTATTAAGCTGGAAATTCAATTGCACAATTGGAGAGGTCAGGAAATCAGCCAACAGATAACAATATATTATCAAGTTAGGAATATCAAGTTAGGAATTACCATATTTTCCGGACTGTAAGTTGCACTTTTTTCATAGTTTGGTGGGTACTGGAACTTATAGTCAAGTGCGACTTATACGTTGAAATTATTTTATATTAACCAAGAGAAACCATTACCGTCTACAGCTGCGAGAGTCCGCTCTATGCTGCTCCTGTATTTATGTAATTCAATGGATTCAGTGATGTGGAATGACTTTGGGACCTTTTTGAACTTGATTTGGCTTGTTGTGTTAATTTAGCATATTCAGCCTCTCAGGTATGTTCAGTATGCTATTGTGTATCGTGTAAATAACAATTTGTATTACGTTAACGTACGGACACCTATTCGGCCTGCTGTTCCCTTTCAGTCGGTCACTACGACGTCACGTCGTGACCGACGAATTGGGAACCGCTTCGCGGGTGACCTATCTGCTTCGAGAAACCTTTAAAACGCCAATGAACTTGGCATGCAGATAATTGCATCTGCCGGCGCCGCCCCGCCGCACAGCTATTTAATGAGCGGCAGGTGCAGTTATCAAATCAGCTTTTTAGCTTCGAAAGCTGGCAGACTGACTGCTCACGAGAAGCTACTCTCTGCTCTTTGGAGAACTCTGCGTGTTCGATTTGGTTGGGCAAAGGCATTTCAGCGGAGGCTCGCGGGTGTTCCACCTCTCTTTTTAATTTTTTGACTTTTTTCTCACTCTTAGTTGAGTGTGTGCGTAGCCGTTCCCCTGTGTGCTTCATCAACATCAGCACATTAAAAGAGTATTTCCTCTAAAAGAGTATTGCGGTGTTCTGCGTCTTATTAAAGACAGCATTTCACTTGCACTGAGACGGGAGCGTCTTTTTAAAGATGTCTTTCTGTCCGTGTTTCTGGATGCGGCAAATGTATGGGTCCCCGGGTGGCCACGATCGTTTTCTCTCGTGCGCAAGAGTGCATGCTGAGGCTGCGATCGTGGAGGGTTCATACTCCTAAGAGAGCATGAACCTCTTGGATGGCGGAGACGGGTTTCGTACCTCCGGGAACGTTACCCCCGTTTTTCCGTTGCGGAGCCCCGTTAAAGGTGCGGTGGCAAAACTCCGGAAAGCTTATCTCCGTATAAACGGTGCTGAATCGGTTAGCTGGTTCGTCCAGTGACTCTCAGCACCCCCATCCACAGCCAGAGGTGCCGTAAGAGACGGGTGGCGCGTGTTCTACGCGCTCTCGTCCTCTTTCAGTCCTCACGAGGATTCTATGTCTGTCACAGCATCGGAGAGGGGGTCGTCTATTCGGTCGCCGACTCGGACCCACTCCCGCCTTCGGGTTGGGTAGGGGCTTCCGTGCTCGACCCCGTGTGGCGGCCATGTACGCTCGGGAGCGCGGAGACGGTCTGCGTGGAGCGGAGAGCTCCTCCCCCACCGCACCGTCCCGCCTAGATGATTGGCACTTCAGGACTGCAAGAACAGCCCCGACCTTCTGTGCCTTTCTTCCCGGGGTGCATGTTGGTTGACACGGTCGTGGAAAACTCGTTTTCCTCCCGGAACCGATCGTTCAGCCATCACCTCTCACCTCTCCTGACGGCGGGGCCGCTAAGGTTGCTGCTCCAAGAGACCAGCCTCCCTCCCCTCACAGACCCACGGGCTTGTGAGAGGCGGCCTCTGCCGTGCGCGCCATGGCGTGATGCAGGTCCGCCAGGCTAAGGCACTAAAGGATCTGCACAGGTGAGGTCACGGTCCGGCAACTAAAAAATCCTGTGTGGCTCTGACCTGGCGCTACGTGCGACTGGGTTCACCCCACAGGCCGCCGGACGTGCTATGCCCACCCCCGGTGGTCCAGGAATGCCATCTCTGGTTGTGTCTTGCGGGCATTAAGTAGGTCGTTAATAATCGTCCTAAATGTTCAATTTTAGACCAGCCATTTCGGCGACGCGGCTGAGAGTGTCCAACAATGATCGGCCGCTTTAGAGCAGACTGAGGCATCATGCCACGTCGGAGCCTAGCTGCCCCCTCCGTTACGTCAGTATATTGGTCTGCTTTTCGCCGAGGGCGTCCTGCTACGGCTTTTTTTGTTCCTTTATCCCGGCAGCTCTGAGGAACCTGTCGTAAGCAGTACACCCGCCCACTCAGCCTGCTACAGAGGTGGAAAATGAAACTTAGCGACTCTGAGTCGGGCGATCTGAAGATGGAGAGGATCGCTCTTCAGGAGATGGTGAAAGCATCATTCTCCCCCCCACCCCGGAGGAGGGCCGGGTGGGGAATCCTTGGTTTCGTTTTGTGTTCCGCCGACTTCAATCGGCACCCACTAACCTCAAAGAGCGAATTCCTCTTCTTCCTCCAGAGTCCAGATCACCGGAGGCATATAGGAGTTTCGGACGGGGTCAAAACCCTAAGTTCTCCTTTTCCTCTTTCGCCAGCGGATGTATCGAGCGGGACATCTACAAAGGAGCCTTTGCTCAGCATCCATCAGCGGTTTCGGGTGAGTGTTTCATTACACACATCTCACAATGCGGCCAAAGAGCACGCGTCGTTGAGTTCCCCGTCTCCGCTCGCCACGGGTACTCACATCGTGCCGGTAATTTCCTCTCGCTCGGTATCTGGGGGCCTGGGAAGAGCTTCCCAGCCCGTCGCGTTGGCTTTTACGCACGATCCGTCTCGGTTACGCATTCAATTTGCCCGGCTACCTTACAAATATTCAGGCATTCGCTTCACCACGGTGAAGGCTGTCGATGCGCACGTACTGCGTGCGGAGATTGCTGTCCTATTGGCGAAAGGACGTGATCCAGCCGGTCCCTCCAGCCGAGATAAATTCGGGGCTTTACAGCCCTTCATTGTACCCAAGAAGAGTGGCGGGTTGCGTCCGATCCTAGATCTGCGCGTACTGAATCGAGAATTCACAGAATTCACATTCACAGAATGCTGTTCAAAAGGTTTACGCAGAGGAGCATATTTTAATGCATCCGCCCATAGGATTGGTTCGCAGCCTTCAACCTGAAGGACGCGTACTTTCATGTCTCCATACTCCCCCAACACAGGCCGTTTCTCCGCTTTGTGTTCGAGGGGAGGGCATATCAGTACAAAGTCTCACCGTTCGGGCTCTCTCTCTCTCTCTCTCTCCCTGTGTCTTCATGAAAGTTGCGGATGGCGCACTGCAGCCCCTGAGAGAGAGAGTGGTGTTTGAGTTTTGGCGTATTGGCTCATAATAGCTCAGTTTCGTCAGATGCTGTGCACACACATAGATCGTGTACTTAAACACCTCGCTCGTCTCGGTCTTCAGGCCAACTGGGGAAAGAGTAAACTTTGCCCCGTGCAGAGAATCTCTTTTCTCGGAAAGTAACGGGATTTGGTCGATTTAACAACACGTCTCATAGAAGCGCGTGTTCAGTCAATTCTGGCTTGCCTCAACATTTAAAGGCAGGGTTGCGGTTCCACTGAAATAAGTTTAGAAACTTCTGGGGCATATGACAGCAGCCGCGGCCGTGACACCGCTCGGGCTGCTCCATATGAGACCGCTTCAGTGTTGGCTTTATGACCGAGTCCCGAGGAGAGCGTGGCTCACCGGCTTTCACAGTATTATAATTACTTCGAGATGCCGTCACACTTTCACCCCGTGGTCAGACCCAGCGTTTCTCAGGGTGCGGGTGCCACTGAGAGGTCTCCAGGCATGCTATTGTTGGCAAAGATGCCTCTACCACGGGGTGGGCAGCCACGTACGGCGGGCTCGTCGCTTCGGGGGTCTGTTCGACATTCCAGCGACATTAGCATAAATTGCCTCGAGCTGTGCACTGTATATCTTGCGCTCGTCCGTTTCGTCAACGTGATTTGATGCTTAAGATGTAGTGCGCACCGACAACACTGCGGCTGTAGCGTATATCTATCGCCAAGGCGGTCTGCGCTCTCGTCACCTGTCGCATCTCGCCCGTCTCTCCTCCTCTGGAGTCAGAAGTATCTGAGGTCTCTTCGTGCCATTCACATGTCGGGGTCGCTGAACACAGCGGCAGTCGCGCTCTCACGAGCAGCGCGCTCCGGCGAGTGGCGACTCCACCCCCGGTCGGTTCAGCTGATTTGGAAATGTTTCGGCAGAGCGCAGTTAGATCTGTTTGCTTCTTCAGAAACAACCCATTGTCGCCTGTTTTATTCATTATCCGAAGGAACACTCGGCGTGGATGCACTGGCACACAGCTGGCCGCGGGGTTTTTCCCCAGTAAGCTTTATTGCGCAGACACTGTGCAAAGTCAGGGAGGACGAGGAGCGCATTCTATTAGTTGCGCCGTACCGGACAACTAGGAATTGGTTTTACAGAGTTCACTCTCCTCGCGACAGTCCCTCCCTGGCTGACTCCTTGGCACATTATGGCACCCTCGCCCCGATCTGTGGAACCCCCATGTGTGGTCTTTGGACGGGGCGCGGAGGTTTTAGGTGGTTTACCCCAGGCGGTATCTAACACCATCGCTGCAGCGCGAACCCCGTCTATGAGACAGGCGTATACGCTGAAATGGAACCTGTTTGTTGTTTGGTGTACCTCTCAGCGAGAGGACCCCCGAGAATGCTCGATCAGTATTGTGCTTTCATATCTCCAGCACCGCTTGGAGAAGAGGCTGTCACCATCTACTATTAAAGTAGATATCGCGGCAATATCCGCGCATCACGCACCTATAGACGGTAGATCTGTGGGTCAGCACGATCTGGTCATTGGGTTTTTAACAGGGGCACGGAGGCTGAATCCTTCGCGCCTCCCTCTATTCCTCCTTGGGACCTGTCCATGGTGCTGAAAGTTCAGCACTGCCCTTTCGAGCCTCTGCTGACGGTGAGCGTCAAGTTTCTCACTATGAAAACTTTGACGCTCCTCGCATTGGCTTCTATTAAAAGGATAGGGGATTTTCATGCATTTTCGGTCAACGATTCGTGCCTTCAGTTCGGGCCGGCTGAATCCAGCGTTAAACTGAGACCCCGGCCGGGCTACGTGCCTAAAGTTCCCACCACTCCCTTTAGAGATTGGGTGGTGGACTTTTCAAGCGCTGCCTTCGGAGGCAGACCCAGCTATGGCTTTGTTATGTTCTGTACGTGCACTACGTGTGTATGTGGATCGCACTCAAAGCTTTCGGACCTCAGAACAGCTCTTTGTCTGATACGGTGGTCAGCAGAAAGGGAAAGCTGTCACTAAACAGAGGATGTCTCATTGGATTGTAGACACAATCGCCCTGAAATATGAGAAACAGGGCATTCCTTGCCCTTTTTGTTTGACAGCCCATTCAACCAGAAGCGTGGCTTCATCTTGGGCTTTGGCTCGTGGTTCCTCGCTTTCAGATATTTGTAGAGCTGCTGGCTGGGTGACACCTAATACGTTCACTAGATTCTACAGTGTTCGTGTTGAGCCGGTATCCTCTCGAGTTCTCTCGTCAGATCAGTGAGAACATCGAGGAACGGCTCCTGTGTCGGCTTGGAGCCTTTCTTTTTGGCTGCGCAGAAACCGCACCATTATGGAAGGCCATTAAGGCAAAAACGTTACAAAAAATGTTTTTTGTCTTTTCCACCGCTTGGTGACTGATGTTGCGGAGCATCGGCTGCCAGCCTCTCACTAGATGTATTCTTGACTATCTGGGTGAGGCTAGCGCCCACATTGCGCCCCCTAGTGGTTTCTTTGTGAGTATTTCCGTGGAAAGTTTATGATTTACCACGTTTCCCTTAGCGGAGTTCGTTCCGCGCCTCTCTAGTGTTGCTAAGAGAGTGTATTTTTATAGACCTCGTGTCTTTTTATCCATCACCTTAGTGGTAGACCCCTAGAGGGTTTTTCTTCCGCAGCGATCTTAGTCCCGCCTGACGAGTTCGCTTCCCAGTTCGCCTAGTCACTATCGTGGGTTAAGGAACAAGTAGTGACCGGCCTCTGCTTCAACCCCATTTCCGTTCCCTTAAAGAGGAGAGTCGGAGGGTTTATGCAGGCACTGGAAGGGTCAGCTTCAGTGGCGCTTTGGTAGGGATTCCCAATTCGTCGGTCACGACGTGACGTCGTAGTGACCGACTGAAAGGGAACGTCTCGGTTACATATGTAACCCTCGTTCCCTGAAGGAAGGGAACGGAGACGTCACGTCCCGTCGCCACAGTTTGCTGTTCCACTGCTGATATCGGCCGGACCCTTTCCTTCTGTCCAGCTTTCTCAGCAAAAAATAGCTGATTTGATAACTGCACCTGCCGCTCATTAAATAGCTGTGCGGCGGGGCGGCGCCGGCAGATGCAATTATCTGCATGCCAAGTTCATTGGCGTTTTAAAGGTTTCTCGAAGCAGATAGGTCACCCGCGAAGCGGTTCCCAATTCGTCGGTCACGACGTGACGTCTCCGTTCCCTTCCTTCAGGGAACGAGGGTTACACATGTAACCGAGACGTTCTGTGCTATTGTTTAGTTGAATAACTTGCCTTTCCAGATTAAATTTTGTTTTTCGGCTTGGTTTTTGTGAAATCATTTTCTAAATAAACGCAACTTTTAGTCCAGTGCGACTTATATATGTTTTTCCTCTTCAAAACGCATTTTTGAGTGATGCGACTTATACTTCGGAGGGACTTATAGTCCGGAAAATACGTTACTGCTCCTGAAAAGCTCAGTGGTAGAGTATTGTGTTAGCAGCGCAAAAGGTTGGGTGTGAATCCAGGGAGCAATGTATTGTCAACTCCCACTGTGGTGGTCTACCGCGTCTATGTCATGACTCGGGAGGAGAGTGAGGACGCAAACGCGGAGTTCAGAAAATAAATAACATTTAATAATAAAATGGGAAACAAAAACACGAGGAGTAACATGATGAACATGTATGCAACACAGGAACCTCCAAAACATGACACAGGGAGCAGACAGGCTAGGCAAGGCAAGGCAAGGCAAGGCAAGGCAAGTTTATTTGTATAGCACATTTCATACACAAAGGTCATTCAAAGTGCTTTACATAGAAATGAGAAAACAAAAATCAAAGATACATGAATTTAAAATATCAATTAAAAGAAAATAAATGTGATTTTAATAAAAACTGTTTAAATGTGTGAAAAAGAATAAAACAGGAATAAAAGTATAAAACAGTTAAAAATGAGAATAAAAACAAGAGAAATAGAAAATAATTAAAATAGTGCATATATAATATAGTGCAATCAGTTCGGACGCAGCATAGTGCTCATTCAGTAAATGCATAGCTAAACAGATGTGTTTTGAGTCTGGATTTGAATGTGGCTACTGTTGGAGCACATCTGATCTCTTCTGGAAGCTGGTTCCAGCTGCGACTGGCATAATAGCTAAAAGCTGACTCTCCTTGCTTTGAGTGAACCCTTGGTATTTCTAGCTGATGTGATCCTAATGATCAGAGTGATCTGATGGGTTTATATTCAATGAGCATATCAGCAATGTATTTAGGTCCTAGTCCACTGAGTGATTTATATACCATTAATAATACTTTAAAATCAATCCTAAATGTAACTGGTAGCCAGTGTAGAGACCTGAGGACCGGTGTGATATGTTCATATTTTCTGGTTCTGCTCAGAATCCTGGCAGCAGCGTTCTGAATGAGCTGGAGCTGTCTAATGGTCTTTTTGGGAAGGCCAGTGAGGAGGCCATTACAATAATCCACCCTGCTGGTGATGAAAGCATGCACAAGTTTCTCTAAGTCTTGTCTGGAAACAAAGCATCTAATTCTTGCGATATTTTTGAGATGATAGTATGCTGATTTAGTTATTGCTTTGACATGACTACTGAAACTAAGGTCAGACTCCAGAATCACACCAAGATTCCTGACTTGATTTTTAGTTGTTTGACCCCTAGCGTCAAGGTATGCATTCACCTTGAGAACTTCATTTTTGTTTCCAAACGCAATGACTTCAGTTTTCTCTTTGTTTAACTGAAGAAAGTTTTGGCACATCCAACTGTTAACTTCATCAATGCATTTGCACAGGGAGTCAATGGGGCTGTAATCATTAGGGGATAGAGCTAAGTAGATCTGGGTGTCGTCTGCATAACTGTGATAGGCAATTTTGTTCTCTCTCATTATTTGGCTTAGTGGGAGCATATACAGGTTGAACAGGAGTGGCGCTAGAATTGAGCCTTGCGGGACTCCGCATGTCATGGATGTCCACTCAGATTTATGGCCACCTATACTTACATAATAACCTCTCCCTTCTAAGTATGACCTGAACCATTTTAGGACCATCCCAGAAAGCCCGACCCAGTTTTCCAGCCTGTCAAGAAGTATGTTGTGATCGACAGTGTCAAAAGCAGCACTGAGGTCGAGTAGCACCAGCACTGATAGTTTGCCTGTGTCTGTATTGAGGCGAATATCATTTATTATCTTTATGAGCGCTGTCTCTGTACTGTGGTGTGGTCTGAAACCAGATTGAAAAATATCAAAGTAACCATTAGAGATTAAGAATTTGTTCAGCTGATTGAAAACAACTTTTTCAATGATCTTGCCTATGAAAGGAAGATTTGAGATTGGTCTGTAGTTGCTCAATACAGTGTTATCTAGGTTGCTCTTTTTCAGGAGGGGCTTAACAACTGCAGTTTTAAGGGACTTTGGAAAAGTCCCAGAGATAAGTGATGAATTTACCACTTCTAGGAGATCTGCTTCTAAACAGTTAAAGACACTTTTGAAAAAAGATGTTGGGATTGTGTCAAGGGCGCAGGTTGATGTTTTAAGATGCTGTACTGTTTCTTCCAGAATTTTACCATCAACTGCTTCGAAATCAGACATCGTAACTACTTTCTGATGTTGTGATCTGACTTGTCCGACCCCGGCGCAGCTCAAGGATGTATTGATCACCTTTCTGATATTATTGATTTTCTCTGAGAAGAAGTTAGCAAACTCACTGCATTTGCTGTCTGAGAGCATTTCACTAGGAATGTGACTTGGGGGGGTTGTTAGTCTCTCTATAGTAGCAAAAAGAGTGCGTGTGTTATTTATGTTGTTGTTTATAATATTTGAAAAGAAAGTCTGTCTAGCTTTGCCTAGTTCCACACTGAAAGCACGAAGGCTGTCTTTATAGATATGATAATGGACTACAAGTTTTGTCTTCCGCCACATGCGCTCAGCTTTTCTGCATTGTCTCTTCATATTCTGCACCTCTGTTGAGTTTCTCCAAGGTGATTTTTGCCTGCCATTCTTCTTCCTGACTTTTACAGGAGCAATATCATCAATTGCACTCTTAACTTTCGAATTAAAGGAATCAAGGAGAAAATCAACAGAGTCTGCAGATATGCTTGGTGTTAAAGATATAGCCTTCATAAATAGCACACTGGTGTTCTCATTTAAGCATGTCCTTTGACAGACACAGATCTAGTTTCAATAGTAGGAGAGATCAATATATCAAAGAAAATACAGAAATGATCAGACAGTGCTACATCCTTAATAACAATTGATGAAATGTTTACACCCTTACTGATAATTAAATCTAGAGTGTGTCCACGATTGTGTGTGGGTCCATGTACATGTTGAGTCAAATCAAAAGTATTTAAAACAGCTGTGACATCTTTTGCCATAATACTGTCTGGCTTATCTATGTGAATGTTAAAATCTCCAGCAATAGCAAAACAGTCAAACTCTGAGGAAATCATTGATAACAGTTCTGTAAAGTCCTCAACAAATGCTGGAGAGTATTTTGGGGGCCTGTAAATAATGATAAGTAGAATGCGTGGGGTACCTTTCAACACAATACCTAGATATTCAAAAGACGGGTAATTCCCAAATGACACTTGCTTACATTGATAGACATCTTTAAAAAGAGAAGCTACACCTCCCCCTCTTCTATTAGTTCTGCAGACATTCATAAAAGTAAAGTTAGGAGGGGCTGTTTCATTAAGGACTGTTGCACTGTAACTTTCTTCTAGCCATGTTTCATTAAGAAACATAAAATCCAGGTTGTTTGTGGTTATTAAGTCGCTGACTAGAAGTGATTTATTTTTAAGTGAACAGATGTTTAAAAGTGCTAACTTAACAGTACTAATTTTTTCCCTAACAGAGATCTTAGTTTGATATATCACAGGCAGCAGATTAGATTGATTTGCCACACGGTTTGATACAGCCTTAGGCTTTCTATCATGTACTAAAACAGAAATAGAGAAATATATAGGTACACTGAGTTCCTGCTTTTTATGTATACAATTGAAAGTATTAGTATTTTCATAGCAGAAACTCGACACACATCACTGAGAGCCGTTATCAGTTGTTTTTGGTTCACCTACAGCAGATGGAGGAGGGTGTGTGTCTTGGCGTTGTGTCTGAGACCGAAGAGCTCTCACAGGACGAGGAGGGGGAGCTGGGCCCACTGGTTTTGGTGGTTGTGGGGCTTGCCGTTTTCTGGTCGAAAGCTGGGGGCTCGCAGAAATAGAGTGGGATAGTTTAGTTCCAGCATAAACCAGTTCCTCCATTTTTCCGGAGAAGGTCAAAAGTGGTGATGCTGTAGAGAGGAATGACATATCTAGTGAGGAGGAGTCCTGTTGCTCTGATGTGACCGGAGGCTGTGATATGTAGTCCTGGTTTCCCTGGCTGTTTTCCAGAAAGTCGTCCTTGGGTGCTGAATCTTGGAGCAGTTCTAATCTGACACAGTCTGACTGTGGTGAGCTCTGTGGGCATGACTCAGCTGAGATTGTGTCCATGAGCAGTGGTTGTTGTGGCTGCGTGGTGTTATCTCTGTCCTTGTGGGATATGTCGACGTCATGTCCATTTAGCTGCTGAAGAGAAGTCCTGTGGTCATTCATACTCTGTCCAGCTGTGTGTGTGCCATTTAGGTTGAGTGGATTGGCACACACTGCTGAAGGATGATGAAGGGAGAAATAGATATTGTCCTTTAGCACTCTTGCTCCCAGTCTGTTTGGGTGGATGCCATCCTGTTTAAATAGTTGTCTCTGACTCCAGAAAAGATTGAAGTTGTTGATAAAGTTCAGTCCCTTTATGTTGCAGGTTTTTTGCAGCCATGTATTAAGTCCAAGCAACCGTGAAAACCTATTTGTTCCTCTTGCTGGAAGTGGTCCACTGATGAACGGCTGAACTTTCACTGTTCTGAGTGTTTCAAAAAGTTTGTTGAAATCCCTCTTAAGGAGTTCAGATTGCTCTTTGTGAATATCATTCTTCCCCACATGAATGACAACTCGATTTACAGTCTTATGTTTCATCAGAATGTTTTGAAGTTCCCTGTTTACATCAGAAACAGTTGCATGTGGAAGGCAGCACGTAGTTGAGTCCCTGTTGTTAATGTTTCTGATAAGTGAGTCGCCTAATATCAGAGTTCTGGGCTCGGATGCGCTCTGCGCTGAGTGCCGCTGTCTGCTCGATCTTGAGCGGCGGTTAGCATCAGTGTGAGCTGCTGGCTGATTAGATCGGTGTTCAATCACATTTATCACATTTGGGGATTCCTCACTCATATTCATTAATATTTCAAATCTGTTCTCAAGATGTATAGGTGGTGGTAAAAAGTCAGTGTTTGCAATCCTTGTCATAGCTGTATCTGGGGTAGAGGAAGCTACTGCAGCAAAATGTGATGCTCGTGACAGTCTGATTTCTCGAGTGATTTTGGGTCTTGCTCCCTGTTTGTACCATTGATTGGTGTGTTGATCATTAGATTCATGGGACTCACCGGCTGTATGCTGAGGGTGTCCATGATGACGAAGCTCTGTTGTGTGTTCCGTCTGGTTTTGTAGTCCTGTAAGTAACTTTGTTTCAAGAACAGCAATCCTTTGTAAAAGTCTGTGGCAGTTTGTGCAGGAAGTAGATTTTTGATGAGGCATTTCTTTTTCTTATCCTTTTGAATGAAGGCAGCTGTGTTTTTCCTTCTGGAATGTAAGCTGATGGCGGTGGGAGGCTAGACAGATGAAAAATGCCACTTTTTTGTAATCCTCCAGTCCCGAAAGTTTAACGTTGATGCCAAGCTTTGTTGTTTGAGCACTATGCTGATTTGCTGATTTGCTGAAGTTAAAATTATAAGATAAAATATAAAAAGCGATAGAGCAAAGCGCAGAGCAGTAAGCAAGAGCGTCCGAACAGTCTAGAAATGACAATCTTCCGGCAAGTGCACATACAACAGGCAGGGGTATATATACAAACAGACTAACGATACACAGGTGTGATGAGGCAGGTCATTAATCAATGACAGTCCAGGTGACAACAATCGGAACAGAGACAAACACAAAACACGACACGGACTAGCCGTGACATTACCCCTCCCTCTAGGAGTGGCTACCAGACACTCATTACATAAAACAAAAACAAACAAAGTCTGGTAGGGTGGATCCAGGGGAGGGATGGAGGGCTTGGAGACCCTGACGAAACCGGCAGCCGCCGGGACGAAGCCAATGGGCGGTGAGCCGGCCGAACCGGAGTGACCCTCATAAGGACCGAGGCAGACGAATTACCCCTTCTGGGAATCGCCGGGGATCCGATGTCCCCGGAAGTCGCGTCCCGCCATCTCGGGAAACGGGCTCCCTCACGGTGACGACCACCCCGGGGAAATGATCGGGCGTGGTGTTTGTTCCGGGCCCCAGTCGAGCACAGCGGTGGACCTCCGAGGAACCAGAATCGACGACTCTAAGGTCGAGTGGACCGCCTGGGCCGATCCCCTTCTCGCAGGAGTGAGCAATCTGTCGCGGTGATCCCCAAGGACATCGGGACTGGCAGCGTGCAGGACCCGATGTCACTACTCCCCCCCGACGAAATACTTGGGGAAGCAGCCCTCCCCGAACTCCCTGCGTCCAATGCTGCCCGGAGAAATTCTGTCATGACTCGGGAGGAGAGTGAGGAGTTGAAACGCGGAGTTCAAAAAATAAATAACATTTAATAATAAAATGGGAAACAAAAACACGAGGAGTAACATGATGAACAGGTATGCAACACAGGAACCTCCAAAACATGACACAGGTAGCAGACAGGGTAGAAATGACAATCATCCGGCAAGTGCACATACAACAGGCAGGGGTATATATACAAACAGACTAATGATACACAGGTGTGATGAGGCAGGTAATTAATCAATGACAGTCCAGGTGACAACAATCGCAACAGAGACAAACACAAAACACTACACGGACTAGCCGTGACAGTCTACTGTGGTATCATTTCATTGTTTTTTTTTTTTACAATTTGTTATCGTACCGAAATTAATGCCAGGGTATTTGTGTATTTCAAAAAATACCATAATTTTACCATCGTGCATGTTCAGAAACGTAGTATTAAAGCATGGTACTCTAAAGCTGATGAATTATGGGAAGACTCGTATTGTGTGACTGTGAGTGAGACGAGAGAAAATGTACACTATGCTGAAGTGGCACATCTCAGCATTATGGAGACCTTTGGTGCTTTTTGATACTATATTTAGCACATCCAATACACAATCAGCAATACGGTGTGACCAAGTACTGCTGCTGATGTGATTCACATCATCGATCACAGGGGTTTACTGTACACTTGTTATCATGAAATATTGAGATCTAATTGGACAGACAGCTGCAGCACCACATAAAAAAATCATGTTTCAGTCCATATGAGATGATGGTATGAAGATGCCAGTATGTTGTAATTTACACTGGGGTGAATAGCAAAGGCTGATTTGCGACCAGGCTCTTAACTCTTTCCCAGCCACTTCCCTGCAATCCATATCTCCGCTATTATCCACTAGGTGGTGCTCTTACCCAACTTATAAAACAATAAAGCATCCACTGATCTAAAAACAGTAAAAACTCTGTGTATGTTTTGATCATCTAAATCTGATCTCTAACAAAAGTCCTTTACAAAAATGCAATTATCTCATCTTTTTGCTTAAGAGTTGGTATTTTTTAAAGAAACCTACCCATATTTGAGATGATAAAAACAAATGAACAAATGAAGGTAGGATGAAAAATTTTTTTTGGTTGTAAAGCAGATGATCGGTTCTTTCATTTGATATATTGTGTTTATATATTTAAAGAAGAACATTTTCTGGAACTTTTGTGAAAATCATGAAAAATTTAGGCGCTGGCTGGCAACTTTTGTTAAATCGTTGGTGTGGAAAGAGTTAACAAGAACATTTCTTGTTCTTCTTCAGTAAAACAGATATCTTTATCTGAGAAAGAAATAAAGACCTAAGACATAAAGGTCGTCAGATAAATTCTTAATCAACACACATTTATTCTGGGTTAAGACTTAAAAGTAAGAGAATTTTTGTAGATGATGTTAATTTTGTTTCAAATGTTATTGCACAACATTATAACCAGTGACATCATCGAGAGGATGAGTCAGCTGTCGCAGTGTAAGAACTACTTAAAATATATGAAATAAGTAGTCCAAGTAAATTTTTATCTAAATTTTAAATATCTGGCAGATGCGGCTTGCAATAACTTCAAGGTATACAATTTAGTTTGTGTGTTGGTTGGGGATCACTCATTTAAGATGCTTATATTTCAGTTTTCATCATATATAAACATCCAAGTTGTGCAAGCTCTTTTGACTGAACTTTAATGTTTTTATTTCCAGAATAAAGGGACAAACGTACACACACAAGGACAAACTCACAGACTGTAATCAGTATTCAAGAGACTCTCTCCATGTCTCACTGCATCCCCTCCCTCTGTCTGTCTCTCTGTTCAGACAGACACTCATTATGCTCCTGTACCCCACAGATACATCACACTCCCACAGGGCAGCTTATGTTTCACCTTTAGACATGTACTTTACACAATACCAGACACACTTGCTTTACACACTCTACACAACACTAGACACACTTTACAGTGGCGGCTCGTGACTGCTCATCTGAGGGGCGCTAATTCAAAATAAGTGTTCTGAGTGTCATGTGTGTGGTTCCTTTTTACAAAATATGTGTCCTGGGTGTCGAGAGATCCTGTGTGCATCACGTGTTTTGTCAAAAGAAGTGCCTGTTGACATGCATCAAAACCGTTTATGATAAAAGAGACGCTCATGTTCACAAGATACACGCAAGACACTCCCTTAACAGTAAACTCTGATTACGCATGAGATTATGCGAGTATCTGGCAAACGCGAGGGTCTCTTTTATCATAAACCCTTTAGACGCATCTGCAGCAGGCACTTATTATGACAAGACACGTGATGCACACACAATCTCTCAAAGCGGAGAACACATGATGACATGAAAAGGAACCACACACATGACGGGCTACATACATGTTGTGACGAACTTCGCATCGTGCGCCCTCGAAAAAAGAAGTCACTGGCCGCCACTGACAGATAATAAGGTTAGCAGAGATGCAAATATTTTTTAACATGATTCCTAATCCATATGCACTTGAATATAAGCACTGTAATCGAACATGAAACAATTTAAATTCTTTCAAAATGGTGATCTTATACCATGTTTGACTTACATTTTTAGAGGAAGGTAAAATGTAAATAAAAACGCTTTTGTAGGGAACTGACTGAGATGTAATTATTCACTGCCTTTGAAAAAGGGATGCATAACGATTAATCGCGATTAATCTATAGCAGAATAAAAGTTTTTGTTTCCATCATATATGTGTGTGAACTGTGTATAATAATTATGTATATATAAATATGCACACATGCATGTATAATTTTTAGAAAAAATATATATTTATATATTCAGTATTTATATTTATATAATATACATAAATATACAAAAGTATATACACATGTAAACATTTCTTAAATATATACAACCATGTGTGTGCATTTATCTATACAAAGTTATTATACACAGTTCACACACATATATGATGTAAACAAACTTTTTCCTGCTATAGATTAATCACGATTAATCGTTATGCATCCCTACTTGTAGCCATTGGTTCTCTTGCACTATATAAAAGATGTAACAATGAATCAATAATGACTTAATGAATAATACATAGATTAAATGAATTGACATAGATGATGAATAATAAGAGCTCTGTTTATGATAAAAGCATATCGTGGGGTTTAAACGCGTTTGTTTCCTTATTTTTATGTAAACCTTTTGCACGCAAAAAACTGCTGAAAAACAGGCCAATCCCAACATAACACAGACTGTGACATTACAGTCGAGATGTACGCCCCCCACATTTCATTAGTTACAAAGTTGTTAAAATGCTAAAAACAAAGTTGTGACTGCTGCGTTACTGCTATATGCTAGTTAATGCTATATGCTAGTGTTTAGGCTGAAGTTCTACTAGCGACTTTACAGTTACGTTTTGCAGGTCTATACTAAAAAAAAAACACACACAAACTTACCACTTAACAATTAACAATTAACATTAACATTACTTAACATTACTTAACATTAACAATTTCCAAACAGTTAGTTGTTCCTCAAAGTCTGTATTTTCATCTGATAAAGGCTGAAACATATGAGGTCTGTTTACTAATGTGAGCTACTGGCATGAGCCTCAGAGCAGAGCAAAGCAGAGCCAATCAGAGCAGAGCTCAACATTATTATTCATGACCCTTCCAAATAAGGCAAAATAGACCATTTAATTCAAAGGACAAATCCTAGGGTTGTAAATGGACTTGTAAACATTTATGGATAATTTTTTCACTTAATAAAGTTAGATACCATGAAAACATCAAAGAACAATTTCACATATTATTTTAAAGCATCACACAAGGCTATGATTCGACATACATCATCAGTGTAATGTGAACAGATCCTTTTTAAAGCAAAGGCCATCACAAGATTTCTGTTGGCATTGTACAGCAGCTCATGTGAGAGACTGTAAAGCGAGCAGTCTCATTTTCAGAAGAGAGTCCACACGGATCAATACGAAGGCCCGTGGGCCACAACGAACCTGTATGTGATGTTTCATGCTGCAGAGCTCAAAAGCACATTGTTTTGTTTAAAGTCAGACTGTTTCTCTGTACAAGGATCAAATCAATGGTCTAGTAGTAAGTTACTGAAACAAGATAAGTTACAGTGGATTTCTCTTTAAATGCTGCATAGTGTTTTGTTTGGCCATTTGTATGAAATTGTTATTAGGGATATTAAGGGCTAGAGGCCTATCCTAAAGTCTGACATGGTTTTCTCTACATCAGTGCTTCCCAATCCTGGTCCTCGAGGCACCCCTCCCAGAAAGTTTTAGATGCCTCCTTTTATATAAAACACCTGATTCAACTCATTAGCCTCCTTCCAAAATGGTAAACGTAGCCATTTCTCAATATGCGTTCTTGTCTGAACTTGTGTTCTTGTGGACTTGTGAAACGTCATCAGTCGCGGACCAAGTACTGTTCCAAATCAAAGATCGCATCAAGCCCAAGTTCACATAAAATCCCCGGATGTGTTCTTGATCCGCCCATTTTATCGAGGATGCATCAGAAGAGACTTGTGTGGACTTATGACAGCGAAGTTTCCCAGAATGCATTTCGCGTCAGGAGTTCGTTCTTCCGGGCCCTATTTTAACGATCTAAGCGCACTGTCTAAAGCGCACAGCGCAACGTCTAAATGGGCGTGTCAGAATCCACTTTTGCTAATTTAACGACAGGAAAAATGGTTTGTGCGCCAAGCGCATGGTCGAAAAGGGTTGGTACAGTTTTTTTAATAAGAAATGGGAGTATTTCGGGCGTAACGTGCAATAAACCAATGAGAGTCTCAGCTCTCATACCCTTTAAAAGCCTGTTGCGCTGGCGTTATGTCTAATCCCTATTTAGATGACGGACTTTGTAAACTGAAAAACTAAGTGGAGGAAGAAGATCCAGTTTAAGATTAATGTTAAATAATTGTGTTGTTTTCACTTGTATTGAAATTGTTATTTTTTGGATTAAAACCTTTAAAACCCGTTTTCTTTTGGTCATGGAAGTAAAAAAGCAGGCTTATAGTTGCTTTAAATGTATGGCTATCCAATATCATCAAAAAATAATTTACAAGTATGTAAGATAAGGTTTGTACTCTAAAAATACTTTATTTGTAACAAACAGGAGATAAAGAAATTACAAACGGCTCTCCTTTCCGCACTTGGACAGCGTCAGTTTTTTTTAAGCATTACTTAAAAATGTTTCTCATCTCACCATATCCACAGCTACAGAGTCATCATATACAATAAATCAGTGAGGTAGCATTTAAAAAAACATTTAAAAACAGATGCATTTGTTTAAAGCAAAGCATTTATTTACTTACCAGGCTGCAGGTGAAGCAGCTCTTCTAACGTCTCATTTTACATTCAATCCTTTAATCTTTCATATTTAAAAGCGTTTTTGTGCTGCTGCGCATTCATGTATGTGTTAAGCAAACCCGCGTTGTCGTCCCGTTTAGGCGCATATTAATGCGCTCATTAAATAACAAAAAAAAAATATTGAGCCATTGACTTTAGAGCAGGTTTTTGTTGGTCAATGTCGTATCTATTTTAGTTGCCTCAAAATAGCAACGCGCCAACAATGCGCCTGAACACACCTCGTTTTCAGACCAGAACGCCCATGGGCGCAAAAGGGGGCGCAAATGCATTTGCTATTTAAACAACGCGGCGCTAAACGTGAAAATTATAATTGCGCAGGGTGGAAAATAGCAAATGACACTTGTGTCGCGCATTGCGCTGCATTGCGCCGGGTGTAAGATAGAGCCCTCCGAGTCTGAACTTGCAAGTTTGAACTACGAAGGACACAAGTCAGAGTTTGCTGTACTTGGTATTGAGAAACGGCTCATGTCTCCCTAACAAGCTGATGAGTTAAATCAGGTGTGTTAAATAAGGAGACATCTAAAAATTTCTGGGAGGGGGGCCTTGAGGACCAGGATTGGGAAACACTGCTCTACATAATACGGTGAAATCAAACCTAAACCTTTTTTTGTCCTCTGTTGCAACACATTCTCACTTCCCAAGGCGTCAAAATCTGAAGCATGTTCAAACGCCTTCAGCGTCAGTATGAAGACGTGAAGGGTGCCCCTATGCGTCACTATATCGACGAAATGGGAACTCCGTTGCTTTCATGCTAATCCCTCAGCGACGGATATAGACGAAAGGGAATCCCGGAAGGTGATGGCGTCACGTTATGCGACGATTGGCAGGATCATGCCGCTTCTGGACGGTAACTACTAAATTTTTTTCCAATTTTTAAACCATTGTTGCTTGGGGTTGGGGTTAGACTTGGGGTTTGGATGTCAGTTTGTTTATACTTTTTGTCTTCTGATTTTTAAGCCACTGTTGCTTGGGGTTAGAGTTCGGGTTTGGGTTAGGATGTCTGTATTGGTTTATACTTTTTGGTTTATACTACCTAAAATGTAATCTGTATATTATAAGTGAGGACTAAGGAGGCAGTATACCAGAAATAGGCCTGTAATACATCACACCCCTGAATCTCTCTTTCGGTGTAAAATCTTGTGTCCTTTGTGAATACCAGGTTTGAATTTATCTTCTCTTACAATCTATCTCTCCTCCTCCCCAATCTCCTCCTTTATTGCTTTTTATCCTCCCTACAGTTCTATTACAGGGGAGGGGGGCTGAACTTGGGCTTCAGCTGTGCCTCGGGTTCGAGCTCCCTTCAAAGACAGCAATCCAAGGTTGTTTACCATTATCTATTAATACTGAATGGGAAGGTGAACTTGTGATATAAAATTAAATAAGTATAAGCAAAATACTAAGACACTATTAAAATGTCTATTTTTTCCTTTTTATTCAATGCTGATAATAAAATCTATCATTACAATTAGTGTATGCAATTTCAATGCCAATTTCATATATACCACGTGTGTATCCGACTCAGACCAAGCCAATAAAATGTTACATCCCTCGATGTGTATGTGTCCTTTAGTGTCTTAACAAAGGCAAAACTATGACATCACTTATCACATGACAAAGGTTTCGCTTTTTCCACCTTGACTTTCACATTCCTCTCCTAAGAGGCTGGTGCTGTCTGATCCATAATTCATAACCAGGAGCAAACGTATCTCCAACCTCAGGCACAAAATGTCAGGAGCTCAATGTGAACTGTGTGGGCAGATCCATCACTGACTCCATCTCAAGATGAAACCGTTTATAATAAAATATGTTACGATTATAACACATTAAAGACGCAAACAGAACCTTGTATAAACAGCGGCCCCTAAAGTATTTGTCCACAGGGTAACAAACCTGCCAACACACAGCGATCTGTATATGTCGAATTGCTGCATATGACACGAGGGCATGACCTGCAGCAGATGCTTTTAGCTTCGAGCCGCTGCAGCAAATGCACATCACTGCATTTTTCATCTTCACTGCTGTGCCGATGTACATAAGCCACATGTGCCCTAGACAAAGATGAATTAACAGGTCAAAGCCCAGTTCGTGTCAGATCTGTATATGGGTGATTCTCACGAAACCATTGAAACACCACGGCACTAATGATTTTAGCTTTAAAATGTGTAATATAGTAACATTAAAAAGCATCAGAATTAACACAATACTGTGTTCTACCTTGCACAATGTGTGATTTCAACATAAGAATTTATAATTGTAAATTTTATCTCATTTTCTGCTGAAATTCTCATTACCGCAATGTGTCCGGCTGTGTTTGAACATGCGTTATGTTGTAATTTAATCAAATTAACACAAAAAATATTAAGAAAAAAAATAAATGGATGTTTTGCTAGACTACTTTAGATGACAGAAAAAATATTTACTGAATATTCATATATAATAATAATGAAGAAAAATTAGGAAAATGATGTGTCCATACCTGATGTTCTCATCCTCCGCAACACTTTTTGAGAACAGTTTAAGCACACATACAGAATTTTAATAAAGTTTGATTTTGAGTGACCAAGCACATGGACCAGTTACTTCAAGATGGCTACCAGATAAGATCATTTTTTTACAGTTAATTTGAAATATTGTCTTGTCAGAATGCTTACACGACATTTTGATTATCATTACCGCAACAGATGCTTATTAAATGTTAATTTAATTAATAGAAGCATAATACTTTGATTTTAAATGTATGTGCAGAATCTCCAAATTATGTTCTTTCAGGTTTGTCATGTCATTTTGAAAATATGTCAGTGTTGATGTTTTCTGACTGTTGCGGTAATGAGATTTTTTAGGACTAATTTTTCAAATTATGTTACAAAAAGTGTTAAATGATAAGTAAAAGTTTTTAAATTAATGTTCCCATTTACTCCAGACTTTGTTTTTCAATGTCTGGTGGGAAAAAAAGTAAATTTAATCAATTTTTACATTTTCATGCTTGACATTTTTAAAACCAAGTTTTTGTGAGAATCACCCATATATCACTGGTCAGCAATTCAAAACTGAGAGTATGCAATAGAAACTTTGCAAACGTAGGTCAAAATTTTGACAGTAGCCAAACATCTTATTTATAGCAATTGAAATGTGTGATATTGGCCTTACAAATAAATGCATTAAAATGCAATGAAATAAATGAGATGGAGAATCAAAATAAAATGATCCATTACAGGATCAAAAGATTTCCTGAATCCATATTGTTTTGTTTACATCAAAATCAATATTCTTTTACCCAGCCCTACCAAAAATGTAATTAACAAATAGTGAAAAGGCGCGACTAAGATGATTATTCTGAATGATCATCAGTGGTTTCCAGGTAAACAACGATAAACCAGTTGAGAATGAACTCGGTGTGAACTATGAAACATTCTCAACAGGACAATTAACGACTGCTTACTGAGATTCCTGAAAAGGTTAATGGAGACTCTTGGTTAGTTATGTGCTCATGGGTTTGTGGCTTTGCCATGGCAACACTAAGACCGTGGGAAACATGTTTTACGCAGTACACGGCTCTGCCATTCTCATGTTATGATGATTCACCATGTACATAAATATATACTTTTTGTTTTTAATAACAAATGTATTATTTGCATTCAAATGCATTTTTCTAGTTGTTATGTTGTAAGTTATAGATTTCTGGAGCCAATGGGGGTGTTGAATGTCAGAAATAGACATTAATGAATAATACATTAGCAGATGCTTTCATCATTTGATATATCTCACATTTCCATTACTATTTCATACGCATACAGGGAAAATAGATAATTACCAATAAAATATATATATTACGAGAAATTAAATCAGCATTATTTAATAACCGGATATTTGCTATGAGAATTTATTATTTAAAAGCACAACCACAAGGAGTCCCGAATCACAAATCAGTCACATAAAAATCATAATTTCTGATTCATCAGATGTAAATTTGAATGGGAATGTACAGGGAAATTCCAGCCTTGATGATTAAGAGCTGTTTTAACATAATATATAAAACTACTAAACACAACTGTCTGTTACATGTGCAGTACTATAATTATTATTTCTTCCACTAGTCCTCAAACAACTTAATGACACAATGAAAAATATCACTTAATGCCAGATTGGTGTGACCAGTGCAGATCTCTGATCTGTTAGTCAGCTGATCAATACAGCTGATTGACATTTAATGGAGAACTGAATCAGGCCAAATAAAGACAGTAGATCAGTACATTGGGGTGGATTGAAGTCTTTACAGTTCTAATTTTCTATCGTTTTCAGCAATACCACCTTTATCGCAGGAGGAAAAGACATTAAGAAATAAAGGTGCTACAGTGATGTCATGCAAAAATAATGTTTGGTTCTTCAAAGACCCATTCAGTCAAAAAATAATTTTTATAATTTTTTTATAATCTAAATAACGTTTTTGCGCTTTTTATCTTTTGTAAAACAGAAAGGCTCTTCAGATGTTAAAGGGGCAATGAATCTGTCGATTTTATTGTTTTATACTGTTGCCTGAGGTCTACTAATGATGTTCGCGTGGTTTTAAATTCAACAACATCAAAGGCAATAAGTAATAAGGTATTTTGTAACATGGATTAGTGGCTGTCTGGAGAAAAGCTTTGTTTGAAGGGGCGGGCCGCATTGAAGACCTGGACGTAAACGCCCACTGCTATGATTGGTAGCTTCATTCCACGTCATTACATGTGGGGAAATGTTTTAAAAACATTAATGTGTAAAAATAGCAGCCGAACATATATATGTTTGAGCCACAAAAGATTCTGGGTGCTAAAGATGATACACATAAATGACAATACGTATAGTAAAGTAGAAACAAAACTTTAAACTCAACGTGACTATATTACCGTACACAACACAGTAAGCGCGCATCAGAATCTAAACCACGGCTGATAAATCCTTATCAATAACTGTGTATATTTCTGTTGTGCTTGTGAGGTTGCTCTTACATACACGTAACGTTACATACCACAGTTACATTCCCGAATAGACAATTTTCCTGGCTTGGTGCCAAAGACTGTTATATTTCAGTAGCACGGACGTTTTCAGTTTTGAAACTTGCAGGATGTTTATTTAAGTATGATGATCTCTTATATAACAAATTATCAAGTTAAAATTGATTGTTTGATTCACCGCTCCTTTAAAGGTTCTGTACGGAACCATTCAGCCAAAAATGGTTCTTATAGACCTTTTGCGAGTCGACGTCACAGTTACGTCACGCGCGCAATGTGGTGGCAGAAAAACAGTGGAAATGAATGAGACACGAGTGAAACGAACAATATAACTCACTAGAAACTGTCTTGTTGTGCTGTTGAGTGTCAGAATAGGAATGCCAAAATTGATGACCTTCATTTTTATAGTATACCGTCATCGAAGACACCATTTGAAGATAAACGTAGGTGTTTATGTTTGCAATAAGCCCTCAACCGGACAGACTGGAGTGATGAAATCATCTGAAAATCTTTTAATAATTAGAATAGGAAATAATTAGAGAAGATCGAAGTCTGTTCCGTCTATATGTCTCTTATAGCGCTTTCATCACGTTACGTTTATAATTTATTTAGAAAGATTAAAGATTTGAGTGAGTTCATAATATCAATAATATTACCATTTATTAAAGTTTTCATATTTTTTTCGTTTTCTATTACTTCTTTTTACCTTATATCTTAGCCTAAGTCTTCTTCCTGTTTGTTCTAAATTATGATATTTACTTATAAATATATAAACATAATATGATGAAATATTTAATAAATGATTTTATACAGAATACATGATAGTATTGCTCTTATAAGTACTTCAGCGATTCATACTGTAAAAATAATTGATTTACCAATAAAGAACAATACATATACATTACATACATGCACACAAACTTTCCATTGAAAATGAAAGTCAAACAGGGAGTAAGATTTTCATTTTGACAAAATAATTACCAAATTTTCATTTTTGGGTAAACTGTTTCTTTATATTTCATATGATTCTTGAAATCTAAACCAAATAACATATCACTGTGGAGTGATCCACTCCTAGTCCAGAGTGACAGGGGTTTGCTTAGTTATATTCAAGTGCAAATGTAGGAGGAACCCTGTGAAAATGCCAACCTTATTATCTGTGAGCATGTTTGTTGTTACCCATCAACCTGCACTAACATGCAGTTAAGCCCTCTGCTGTTCACAAGAGTATGTGAGCCCCAGTAATGAGGCTATGAATAATCTCAGACTATAGAGAAACATTCACAGGGACCTTATGAAGCAGTGCACATCACTTCACATCCGTAAAGTAAAGCCAGACACTCACTTCCAGGAACATGAAAAAACTAATCTTTTTGTAATTACTAGAGGTTCTTGAATACATTGAACGATTTTTATGAAAACGTTTATAAAAGCATACACAAAAAGCATGTATCGAATTTAAAGGGGTTATTAAATCAAACAAAAACAAAAAATAATAAAAAAAACCTGCTCATTATAAGAACACACAATCTTCAAGCAAACTAAAAACGTAATGATCATCTCATGTTATTATACATGGGGACAAACAACATTTATAATTCATTTATAAATGAACAAACTGACTGATACACATCCTTAATACAACATGAGACCTACAATTATCATCCACTGCACTGACTACTGCATTTTTCCTCGTATACACTTCACTACATTTGAACTGCAGAGTAGCAGATCCACCTTAAGATCCTAACATGTCTTTGTGTATACTTCCTAATAAAATATACTTTTCAGTGGTATATCAATATTTACATTTAGCAGATACAATTTTTCAAAGCAACATGCTGTGAGGAAACAATAAGTGATTTATCATAGACAAGCAAACTTATTTGGGTTGACTTTTAAAGGTATACATAAAGGTTTAGCTAAAGGTGTGTGTGTTGTAGTATTTCTCCTCAACATTATGTAGGCTAGTAGATATGCAATTTGTGTATCTTTCTACTCAAGTCTTAAATTACTGTATTTTGTTCTGTTCTTGACATCTTTCTAATAGACTACATTTTCTATACTCCTATGTTCTGTACTATTTTCTGCATATTTCACGTGTATCAACTAATAGACTTAATAACTATATCCTCATATATCATAAAATAAAGACATAAACATAATCATAACATCTGAAAAGGGCCTACAGCTTGTTAAAGACACAGAATACAGAATACGGGTAATAAAGTCGTCTGTACCTCTTGCAATTGCTCCAGCTCCTGTCTCAGGGTCTCCTGCTCGGCCTCCAGCTCCGCATACTGCTGCTTCAATGTCTGGTTCTCTTCCAGCACGACCAGCCCGCATTCCGCCGCCCGGACCTTCTCCCGGTTCGCCTCCGCTAGTTCCCGGGTCAGCCGCTCCACCTCCCCCCTGTAATGTTCCACCGACTCCCCGCATCCTCCCGCACCTCCTCCAGCAGCCATCGGCCCGGCCCCTCCACCTTCCTTTCGGCGTCTCCGCGCTGGATGAGTAGATGGATTGATGAATGGATGGATGGATGGATGAAGAGAAGGCACCGACACCTTATCACAAGCGCCAATAGAAAGTCAATAATCCAGACATATTAACATCTAAATAAAAGCCAATACACATCCAAACTCATTGCGAATTCAGAATTAACATCGCGGTCCTGAAAAGAATGGGAAATCGAGGGCCTCGCATCCTTTCTTTCTCTTCTTTTTCTGCTTAATCATGGGTATTGGGACGCCATCTCTAGGATGGAGAAAAGTGGACCGAGTCACTCCGACTATCCGCCTGTCTGTGACGTCAGCGCATCCTGCAGCATCCTTTTGCGAGGCCTGAGCTTATGAATATGAATTCAGTAGCGCTGACGTTGCCTGGTAACCTTCCGGGATCGCCCAGTCACGTGACGTGAACTAATTAATATTCATAGCCTGCATTTACGTTGGCCAACCAGCGCTAACAGAATGGAATACTTGAAATACTTGGGAACATCATTTTAAATAATTACTTAAAAGTTCATTGTATGATTGATATTTTTTCTTTTCCACATACATTATGATGTTATATTAAATACGTAAGATCTTTGCTGTAGAAATATGTCACTGCTCAAATCAAGTCATAGAGTATAAAATAATTAACGGGATACATTACAGAGATTTGATAGGTTGTCTGGTTTGAAGAAGAATTGTTTTACTTTAATTACAATTATATTGTAAACAATATGTATGACAAAAGTATTCAAAAGCTGTTGTCTCATTGAAAAAGTATTTCTCTTAAAATACCACAAGATGGCAGAATTCTACAAAAATCCTGGTTTTAAAATAGAAATATTTATACTAAATGTATACACACATTTATGTTTATACACACTCGCAAATATCACTGTCACTCTCATGTGTGTTTTGCAGAATTATTAACATCTGTATATTAGTTCGCCAAATTTGATTAATTACTCACAATCTATCAGCCTATTAAATTTTTTTCTGTCTGTTGTAGTTAGAAGGTGCTTTGATAAGACAAAGATATCACGATTACTGCTTAAAGGCTGTAAAGACAGATAAACACTAAGGTGAAAAGTTGAGCATTGGGTGTCAAGGTAAGGCCACCGCAGTAAAAACACACGTAAAGGATTAAGGGGCGGTTTCCGGACAGGGATTAGACTAGTCCTAGACTAAAATAAATGTAGGAGCTGTCCAAACCAAAAACAACTTGAACTGACCAGGGCTCTCAAGTTTTACCAAAAGTTTGTAGTGAGATTACATATGTGGTGTACGGACAACATCGGTCAGGGGAGGGGGTATTTGTGACAGCGACCCCTCTGCCCAACCCAATTCTCAAGTTTTTGCTAACAGTTTAATTTTCCCTAATGTTTTGTAAAGAAATTGTTAATGAGCCTTATTGACTTTCCTACTATGGAAGTGAATGGGGCTCATTAAAGGTTTGGTTACAAACATTCCTCAAAACATCTTCCTTCGTGTTCTTCAGAACAAAGAAACATGAAAGGGACTTATTTTCCCCCACTAAAGTGCAGTCTGTTTCTTTTATTGTCCAAAACATTTGAGCCAGCTCAACAATGGTTTTCTGTCGGTGCTTAAGTATAGTGCACACTAGAACATTAAATCGTTTTAATTGAACAACAGACATGCAACTCATTGCCTTTATGTGGTTTATTAATAAACAATCGATATCGGCCTTTCTCGTGCTATTGCCGATGGTTTCAAATTCATCAAAAATCGGCCGATAAATATCAGCGGCCGATACATCGGTGCATCACTACTATCTTGTATTACAAAAATATATACACTTGAAGTAAACTTGTACTCATCTTTCATACAAAGATGGGTTCAAATATATTACAAGTGGTACCTAAATACATTTTTAAATTACATTTTGGCATATTTCATATTAATGTACTAAAGAACAAAAAGAATTTAGGCTATATTAAGTACAAAATTAGTACATGAAAATAGAGCACTTTAAGTAGATTATGGAATTGTACTCTTTTAACTTGATCTTACTGTACACATACAGTATTGAAGAACATTTAATGATGAAAGGGCAATAATAATAAAATGCATCTCTATTAAATTATTATTTATTTCAGGAAGCCTCTAGTTCTAGGTAAAGCTTCTGGTTGCAAAGCTGTTGGAGTTTTTGACTGAATCAATAAGAATTTAGCACGAATTTGGCTTTATTCCCCAATATTAGCTTTCATTGACTTTGATCAAAGGCAATGATTTCATCCAGGAATCGTTAAATCAAAACAATGCTGAAAAAACCAGCATCAGACCAGCATGGACCAGCATGGAAATTATGCTGGTCTATGCTGGTTTAGCTGGTGGTCACAGCATACCAGGACCAAAACACAACATATGCTGGTATGACCAGCATGCGATGCTGGTGGTAATGCTGGTTTAGCTGGTGCTAATGCTGGTTTGTTGCTGGTTTAGCTGGTTCTAATGCTGGTGCTGATGCTGGTTTGATGCTGGTTTAGCTGGTGTTCACTAGCAGACCAGCACCAAAACACAACATATGCTGTTCTTGGTGGTATGCTGTTTTTTCCAGCAGGGAATGCTTAAAAATGGATTATATCTACCGCATTCATCAAATCTTGCTCATCCAACTTCCACTCCGTTAAATCCATGTCAGTAACGAACGTTCTTGCAGCGAGATGATATCATTTAACCAGAAACAACTTCTAATTTCTTTCTGATTGTCTGGTAGGATGCATTAATAAGGTGTGAACGACCTCATGAGGCGAGGCGCTGCAAGAAACGACAAGTAGATGACATCAGAGTAACGCGAGAGTGACTTGAAATCAGCCTCCTCCGCAAGATTTCTCGCGGTACTCTGATGTCATCTGCTCGTCAGTTCTTGCGGCGCTGCGTAGTTGAGCACACAAGCAGCTGAACTCGATAGAACTGCCAGCGTATGCCTGCGTCTATTCTCAGCGCGAAATACAGGGTGTGGTGTGTGAACTGATTGCGTGTGTCTCACGGTGAATGCGTGAGACTTGAGACTGACATATTTTAAAATACATCAGTGCCCATAGTTTTGCATCATAATCCAAAAGTAAGTAAGTTTTAAAAGTTGGATGATTGTTAATGTTAGTTAATTTTCCTAATTACACTAAGGCCTAGTCCTGGTTTAAAATAATCCCTATCCGGGAAATCACAGGAGTGTTTAAACGTCGCATCACTGGACAAAAGAGACCACCAAAAATGTAGATTTAGGGCAAGCGTTAGGTGAGATTTGTCCAGAATGACTCAAATGGGCTCAACAAAACGTTTCACAGGTAAAAGAAGACAATTAAACGCACAAATGTGCTTTTAATAAGACCTTATCACACAACATATTTGTAACTACACATTTTGCACATTTTATACATACATCCGCCATTTAGATTAATTCAAAGACGCGCATCCTCTTCAAAACCACGCCCAGCATAAGCATGTTAACCAATCCGTTGTCTGAAAGCACGGGCGCGCAAAATGATTGACAGGCAATAGAAGTCAGTCAGACTCGGAGAAACAGGGCGGTGTTTCACGCCAGAATAATCATCTTGTATCTTGTAAACACTTAGAAAAAAAGCATTATTTTGATCTCACAGGTGGTAAGTGTCGTTTCTTGATCACACCACAGTAAGAACATTTTATTATTATTATTGTGTCAAAAAATAAAGAGAAAACAAGTTTACCAAACTTAACTCAATAATACAGAGCGCTATTTTGTTAGTCTAATATTTAGCGTCATCATTGTAATCAGACTGCCATATGAGGGACATTTTCTATGAACTAATTTGCACGTAATTAATAGTCTCTGTCAAATCAATGTGTCATATCAAATTAGTACCACGTCCTCTCAAGTGAAGTATGGATGAATCAGCCTTGTACTGAGATAACATGGAATAAAGGGTTTAACTTTTCCTCAAACTTTATCTGTCGTCTGTTTTCCCTCAGGTTTCAACGTGGATTCACCCGTGTTCGCACCCTCGACCCGTCCTGACCAGCAGGTGAACTCAGTCAAATTAAGATAAGGCCAAACTTTATGGTTTAAGAGCCAATAAACCAATTCAGAGATAATTGGGAATTTCAACAACAAAATTAATATACGGCAGCATATCCATTTGGATTTTGTGTATCATTTGGAGGGCAGAGATAACATCCTGATGCTATGTAGCTAATATACACGTGCATAAAACTATTATTTATAAACTTAATGTGTTTAATAAATCCACATGCACAGTGACAGGCAGCTCAGTAATCTACCATTTTAACTCACTGTATGTAAATTGGTTTATAGATATGTGATGTTTGTTGATAGTTTACACAGACCCTTTAGCAATGTGTTAATTTCATAGAAATATTCCTTGCCAATATGTTTCTCTATTAACCATTCTGTCATCATTTCTAGGATATTATACATTTGGTTTGTCACAAATTACATTATTTACTAGCTGCTGTTGTCAGGTGTTTATTGTGACGAGATAAGGAAATTAATTTACAACATGCCACACGTTTATGGCTTCACGTATGATTTCGTAAAATCATCATTTAAAAAAATAAGACAATGCTTATGTACAATATGCATATATTCACAAATTTTAAAAGGCTCTTAAATATCACTGAAAACAACTGATATTAATGAGACATGATGTGTCAATGTTTAGATTGAGAAAACTGCAGCAGAACATGTAAATATATCTGTTAAGTTGGTTGTGACCAATGAGATCAATAGTAAGAGCGCTGAACTGGGGTGGCACGCTCTGTTGATCCAGCAGGATGGCAGATTAAACCCGGCATGGAAAGCTTCTGGTGAAAACTCAAGAACTGAAAATACAAAGCACCAATCAAATGGCAGATCAAATTATAATATATATTTAATATACAAAATTATTCATAATAATATGGAAATTTACATAACAAATTACATTACAGGAGTCCCTACTGCATTTGTTTTTCACTCTAAAAATAGCTGGGTTATTTTTGACCCATAATGGGTAAATATTGGACAGAACACGTACTGGGTTAAAAAGTGACCCAATGTTGGGTTGTTGTTATGCAACCATTAGGTAAAATAACCCAGCATTGGGTCAATTTTTAACCCAGCACGTGTTCTGTCCAATATTTACCCATTATGGGTCGAAAATAACCCAGCCATTTTTAAGTGTTGCTTCATTTGTTGATTAAAGTCAGGTGGGTTTGAGTGTTTTTTAACTAAACTTTGTTTAGTGTTTCCCCAATCCTGTTAGTTACTGCAGGCACAGCAACAGTAACATCTTGCTGTCTCATTGTTAGCCAAAACAAATAGCCTATATTAGACTGCCAAAATTTGATGTTATCTTTTTGTTGTCTTTACTGTGGTTTTAGTACATCAGTAAAGTGAATTGGATCATCCATTCAAAGATCTTGGCGCAGTAAGGAAAGGTTTTAAGAGACTTAAAGGAACTTACTGGAACATAAAGGAGAGGAGGTAAGAGGTGAGTGTGTTTTAAATCTGTCAGCGCTGTTGAAGGTCTGTTTTCACCTTTAGTCTCACTGCGTCTCCACTTCGCCCTTCTGTTCTGGAACCAAATCTGAACATATAAACAACACTTGAACTCAAATGCAGAGAGTGAAATGTAGAAAAGGTGTCTAGTAATACCAGCTAAAATTTACACTTTCCATTATACATGCTTAAAAATAAATTTTGATTATTGTAAAAATAGTTTATGTCTATGTTATGTCTCTGCTAATCATGGCTTATTTTTTATGAAATAATCTTGTTACATTTAAATTATGGGAATATTTCACACATTTAACCCTCACAACCACAAAAGAAAAATCTTAATGGGCCGTTTCTCGGACAGGGCTTATCCTAGTCCCAGACTAAAATGCATGTTTGAGCTACTTTAATTTCAAAACACCTTGTACTGACATATTTCAGTGCCATTGTTTTGTCTCAAGATGTACACCAAACCAGTATAGTTTTTAGTAAGGTTTGTCCTGGATTAATCTAAACCCTGTCCAGGAAACCACCCCAATGTTTATTTGTATTTCAAAACAGAAATTAGTATATTCTCATTTGTACAGAAAGTATGTATTTTAAAGGTAACACATCTGTCTTCTACAAGAGAATTAGTGGAAAAGTTAAATAGATATCCCATGTGGTATTTTTCATTTAAAACATTTAACACTTTGATTAAATACAAATATACAGTACTGTGCAAAAGTCTTGGGCCACCATGCTACCACTAGCATTGTTGTTTTTGCAATTTTGTATTGATCATACAATTATTTCTCAGTCTCTTTATTTGAATACAATCAGAAAATACAGGAAACGTGTATAGTATTAAAAACAGTATAAAAGTATAAGCTGAAGTGTCAAGTTTCTAGGGTAACTCTTCTTCCACTTGAGCAATAGCAGGCAACTGCAGGATCTCTTAAACCTAAATGAAATAAAATTCTAATTCTTTAATTCTAATCGAATGACTTCAGGACTTAAGTCTTCTCAAAAAAGCTCAAGATGTGTTTCGTGCCAAGAAAATTCACACTAAATACAAGGGAACAGAAACAGTATTTTAACGTCTCCGGTTGTCGGTTCAACCCTAAAATTGACTTTCCTGAACTGGTTAGAACAAAAAATAAAGTTTCCGAACCGGTTCATAACGTTCCACGTCAGCTGTAGAACATACAAATAAGTAGGCTGATCATTAGGACATTAAACTTAAATTATTAGTCTACATAATTTTACTTAAGTCTCTATCTTGTCATCGAACATTAAAAAAGGCTACATTATGTAAGTGGCATAACTGTAATTCTGATAGGGCAAGGGCCTCCCGATACGATACGTATTGCGATACATGGGTCATGATACGATGCGTATCACAATACAATGAAATGCGTTGCATGTTGCGATATATTGCAATACTTTTTCTTTTTTTTATAATTTTTTGTTTGTTTGTTTTAAAATTTTCTGCCATTTTCTCACTCCCTCTAACTTCTGAGACATTGGCCGAATGGCTGTATATGGCAGACAACTGGACAGTGACAACTACAGCAGCGGCAGAGGAGGTCGTTTGATGCACACAGAGGGATTTTATTTAAAAAAAAAATTTAAATATCGATAGTAGAGATCGAAATATCGATACACTATCGATACAGCTAACTATCACGATAGTTAGCTGTATTGATATTTTTGCACAGCCCTAAATTCTGACATGCCTACATTTGTTGAGTGCACTTAAACACGCGCACACACACAGATGGAGGACGAATTCTAAACTGCGCTTCAGGAAGAAGATGCAGCATAAACAGTCGCTCCACATAAAGTTAAAATGACGTTGTTTTTCAGTGTTTTATTCACCAGATGTATTTTAATGGACTACAGTATGAGACACAGTAACTCTCTCTCAACTTTATACATCAAGAGTTCTGATCTTTGAAGGGCATAGGGATAATCACGTTTAATTGGAGTTGGACCGGACACATTCAACCGCATCAGGGCTCAACGCAAAAAAAATTCTACTGGCCCGATCGGGCCAGTGGTTCAGGTTTTCACTTGCCCTGCCAAAATTTTCACTGGCCCCACCAAAAAATATTTTTGTGTCACATATAAAAAAAAATAATTCAAAAGTCAGATATCATTTTACACATTGTATTCATCATTAGCCTGTCATGGCTATGGTCTCAGATAATTCAGCATAAAAACTGCACAAAAGATAATTCATAAAAGAAATCTTTGCAAGAACGTTAACTAACCTATATTACTAAAACAGTGGTATTACATTTTATACAGTGTTGTTTTTGTTTCTGCCAGCAAGCTAATAAAGTGCATTGCCTTAATCTAGCATCTCTTTCCAAAGAACCTCAAAGATAGTGTCTGTGAATCTAGAATTATAAATATTTAGAAAATGTTATAATAGGTCAAAATCATTGTGTGATGGAAACAAACCAGAAGTAGGGAAAATATATACTGCATATATTTCCATGCAGTTCTATCCATTTTAACAAATAGTGGAGCATTTAGTGGACTTATTTCTTTAACGCCAGCGCCAGCATTTTTTATGATTTTCACAAAAGTTTAATGCTGATTCCATTGCTTTCAAACAAAATACAGTTTCATCCCATCTTCATTTTTATTCATCACCTCTCAAATATGGGTGGGTTTTAAGGATGTTTGTTAGAGATTAGATAATATCAGTGAATGCTCCAGTGTTTTATAAGTTGGGTAAGCGCGCCACCTAGTGGGTAATAGCGGAAATATAGATTGCCTTAAACTCATTGTTATCGTTGGTGGGGAAAGAGTTAACTATTAGTAAAGACGTTAAACCAAATATTTCTTACCTCCGACATGCAATATCTGTGTGGTACTGAGATCCCACATGAACTCTTTTTTTAAAAATTTTTTTAAGCAAATCAATACACCGTTTGAATGACATAATGGCTGTTCATTTTTGATGAAGTGATATGCTGTGTTGATATGTCTCTCTATGCGCTGGAAATTCTCCTCATTCATACGTCTCGCCATTAAGTTCAGTGGACCAGATAAAGCGTTATCAGACTTTTCTCATGGGCTTCGATGTTTTGTTTGTGGTAGTTGCTGGTCCTAACGAAAAAGGATCCCGACTGTCTGCTATACCTGGAAATTGACGGAAAACTGGTCGAAACATCGCATCCTTTCTTTCTTTGTGTTTTATCTAAGTAAATGTATGCTTCCGAGATGCTAAAAAAAGTTTACGCTTGGCCTTATAACCGGAGGGCGCCAGCGCCTCCGCCATCTTAACGTATCTTTGCTCTAACTTACTACTACCAGCTGAGTATCACGCAAAACACGCAACAGTCACCACATCAACCAAGAAGGTAAGAGAAACTTTATGATATTGCTAAGAATTTTACGTTCGCGCAGCTTAAAATGCGTCTCAATGGTAACATTGCGTAAGAGTACATACAGACAAACGGACGCAGACAGAAATATATTTTAGTGACTGAGGGTGAAGCACTGGCCCGATCGGGCAAGTGACATTACTGTTTACTGGCCCGAGCTTCTCTCACACTGGCCCCGGGCAACCGGGAAGTCCCTTATGTCGAGCCCTGCGCATGTGTGTCTGTGGGTACAGAAAATTGCTCAGTTTAGCGTCTTTTTGCGATTAAATTGTTTAAAATCACTTAAGTATTAATTCGCAAATCGCAAGCAAGCCGAACCGTGGGTCGTGATCTGTACGGATCATGGATCAACTGCGATCCGTTACACCAATGATTAAAAAACAAACATCTTGAGATACTTGGTAGTCTACAATATTTACCTCTTACGATTAAGCATTAGAGACCTGGGCTTGAGTAGGCTACTTGCTGGTGGTAAGCTAAGCATTTCTCTGATGAGTCAACGACGACCGGAAGTGAACTTCACCGAGTATTGCACAGAAATCTTGTCGAAAAATGAAAAAAATAACGGTAACCAGTTACCACTATTTTAAATAAACGATTCTGTTCCAGAACATATATATTTTTTGAAAGTTTCTGGTTTCGTTTCTTTTCCTTGCAAAACATAAAAATTTTTTGGTTTTCGTTCCGTGAACCGGTTCAAAGCCTTGCTAAATACTGACTGAAGCCTAAAGAAGACATTTAGTTCTGAAAGTTGTTTTGTTTTTAATTTTGTGTACATATTTCCTGTATTTTCTGTTTGTTATCTTAATAAAAAGAGTGAAAACTTTGCTAAAAGAACAAAGCTGGTGGTGGTGGTGGCCTAAGACTTTTGCAGAGTACTGTATTTTATTTACACTGTAGATCAATCATGTTATGTTATGACAAAAGCAGTAGGTTATACTGTACCTGTACTCTGCCTTCAGAGAGTTGCGTTTGAGAGGCGAGCTGATCTCTTGTATGAGCATCAGGATAATGTGTCTCTTGAAAAACTCTTTCTAGTTCCTCCAGCTGGGCATTAGTGAATGTGGTGCGAACTCTTCTGTGTTTGGACCGATAAACTGTGCAGTAAGAAATATATTTAAATTTATATATTTTTTTTATTATTATATATTTTTTTATATATATTTTTATATTATATATATATTTATATATATATAATATATTTTAAAGAAATATTTATTGTTACAAATATTTTATATTAATATAAACTTTCATTTTTTTTATTGTGACTTGTGAGTTGCTGTAACTTATACAATAAAGTTAAATTAGCCTAACTTTCAACTTTATTTTAAAACTAGTAAAGAAGTTGAAATTACTTATAAATCGAAGTTGATTATACTTAACAATTTAAGTGCATTTTTACAGCGAGCAGAATTTCTTGCTTTATTCTTTCAGAAATCTTGCACAAAACAGTCCAAAAGTTATCATCATATTGTTGTATACCTGCATACTGGCTGATTTTAGGAGCTTCTGTCTTGAGTTTTGTTTGTGTAGATCCAGATATTTGATGCACGGTTCTCTGTTTGGTTTCCTCTGTTGGGATGGTTGGTGATTTCTTCAGTATTTCCTCA
Organism: Misgurnus anguillicaudatus; assembly: GCF_027580225.2. Taxonomy (NCBI): domain Eukaryota; kingdom Metazoa; phylum Chordata; class Actinopteri; order Cypriniformes; family Cobitidae; genus Misgurnus; species Misgurnus anguillicaudatus. The sequence continues at coordinate 8,251,871 of NC_073337.2, forward strand.
ATAGAGTGTGAAAGAAATGTGGGCTTGTTTGTGGATGTCCTGCTCTCATGAGATGACTTCACACACTTGTCTAATTCCAAATCAAATATTTGCATTTTGCATGTTTTTTCAGACGTTCTAGATACCGTCTTTCTTCTTTAATAGTTCCTTTGTGGCTGGTCAGGGTGTGAGACCTGAGTGTGTGATATTATTGCTAGTGTTCAGAGGAGGGGTCAGTGTGGAGCTGAAAGTTCAATTCAATTTTATTTATATAGCGCTTTCAAAGTTGTTTTAAAGCAGCTTTACATTAATAGAAGCAGGGGAAAACACAGAAAAATCGACAGACAACATAAGTAGCAAAATACAATGGCTATGAATAAACTTTACAAGTGAGCGTGTTAATAATGTAACGTATAGAAGAAGGTGCTACATTAAGCCAATGTCGGCTGACTCCCCGGGGTTAAAAGTTTACTGTGTAACAAATTCAATCAACCATAAACCTTCATCCTCTTTATGAGCAACACATCTCACACCTTTATTATTATTCACATTTATAAATGCTTTATTTTAAAAGTGCAAGTCTCTACGTGGTTGCTGGTGCTTTGATAATGTAATGCAATAATGGTTAAAATGTAATAATGTATCATGTAGGATGGTTAAAGATATTTAATCTGTGTATTTACTGAGTTATGTCAATCTATCGCAGTGATTTTTGTTTTTCAATACAGTTGCGCAGAAAATTACCTTTTTAGTCATGTTTTACCGTTTAGCTTATACTGTACTATTGAAGTTCACTGATGTTCTTTTAGACTGCAGCGACACCCAGTGGTATGGTGTAGAAATAAACTTTTTATTGCTTTTATGAGCCCACTTCTACTTAAAATGTTAGTCAAGTCTGTTGTAAAGTCAAATTATAATTTAGTTTGACGTTATCATTTTAAGCACTTAGTATTAATATGCTGTTTTTGTAGATGTTTAATCTAAATTATGATTGACTAACATTGAGTTTGAAGTACGTACATGGTGTTAAGCATGGAATTGCTATTGTTGTAGTTTCATTAATAATCTGGCTGGACTGAAAGCTTTAATTTTATGCATATCTACATAGTAACTTACATCAAACTTTCTAAAGTGTGTGTGTGTGTGTGTGTGTGTGTGTGTGTGTGTGTGTGTGTGTGTGTGTACCTGGTAATTATCACGACAATTGGTCCGCACAAAGATAGGAATACCAGCAGGGCCGGAGTTGGACTCATTTTCAGCCCTGGAGTTTGATGCCTTAGACCGGCCCACTTTAGTTCATGACAGACTATATTATAATTAGGGCCGGGACTTTAAAGCGTTAATTAAGATTAATTAATTACACAAAAAATAGCGTGTTAAACATTTTTAACGCATTTTAATCGCACTTATTTTTGCACCGCGGACCATTTCTCATTGGATGAGTTTCGGCGGACCGATTATACTGGAGCACCAACTAGCGTTCATGACTTCAGACAACAACAAACCACAGTGAACATGAACGAAGAAGCTGATAAGAATCGCTTTGGTTGGCCCCGTGGATGGGATTTTTAAAAAAATAAAAAACGAACGGATGTAAGCGTTGATAAGAGCATGGTTGTGTGTAAGCTATGCAACAAGGAATTCACATATCACCGCAGCACATCGAGCCTCAAGTATCATCTCAATGCAAAACATATAGCAGCTAGCATGACTCCGAATACAACGACTTGGTTGAACAAAAATAAACAATGTTTTGTTGCTTAAGCGTATGTATTTAGTCATTATTCATGGTATACTAAAAATCCATGTGAAAAAATAACTTCTTAATGTTCTCAGGTCAAATATTTATATGTGATTAAAATGTGATTAATTTCGATTAATTAATTACAAAGCCTCTAATTAATTAGATTAATTTTTTTAATCGAGTCCCGGCCCTAATTATAATTAAGTAATTAAGTCATTTAATTAAAGGTGAGCGCTTTAGACGTGGCATGTCCTGCGTTTTCCATGCAGATGTTAATGAACCCTAATGCAAGAATTCTTCCAATAAGTGATCGGGACTCGGAACACAATCAACTTTGGCATAAAGCGGTGGGGACATCTTTCACACGTAAATTACGTGTGGGGCTGCTGTGAGTACTGGCAGCATAGGGACAGCAGCAACCTTCAACCCGTGGCATGACAACACCGGCCCTTGTGGCCAAAAACAGACCGACATTTTGGGAGACTGAATCCGCTATTTTTTGAAACCGGGTCCTAAAGTGGATAAATCTGAAACCGACACCCTTGCGGTTTCGTCTGTACAACCAATCCGTACATTTTGTGAAGCGAAAACGTCATCACATCACGTGTCGGAAGCGTCACACGTAACAGCAACAACAATAACGGCGGACTACGTGATTGTGTTCGTGCTACAGAAGCTACTAAAGCCTACTAGCTTTATTACAGCAAAATCTATTGCTTCTATGCAATTGTGGTGACCAACAATCGATAATGGACAACACCATACGTTGGTTATGCACATGCTCAAAGTCTTCTTCTCCGTGTATAGTGTATCTGTGGCAGAATTACAGCGCCCCATACTGGTCCGGCATATATACTACACCGCTTTCAGTCGGTTTCAGTGGTTTTGTGTTTACGGATTATTTTTTTAGAGCAAGGAAAAAAAATGATCGGATAGGGAATGCACTGGCTTCGTGTGGACATAGCCTAAGATAGCAGAAAGTTTTCTGTGATGGTTGGGGTTAGGGTTTGGGTTAGAGGAAGGGAATAGAATATACAGTTTATACAGTATAAAAACCATTACGTCTATGGAATGCCCTTACAAAACATGGAAATGTGTGTGTGTGTGTGTGTCTGTGTCTGTTATACATTGGAGAGCCATTAAATTATGACCCCCAAATCCTGTAGTGCCTCCTTTAGCATGCAAAACAGTAGCCATAAGGCAAGGCATTGATTCGACAAGGTGGCGATAGGTTTCCTGGGGTATCAGCAGGTCCTCCAGTTCCCATTGCAGGGTGTTGGTGATGTATTGCACTACTAACCACTAATGTTCAATTTGGTCCATGTCAGGTGAATTTGGAGACCAATGCATTAACAGAAATTCAGAAATTCACCATCATGTTCCTCGAACCACTCCTTGATCATTCTGGAAGTATGGCATGGCGCATTATCCTGTTGGTAATGGCCATCAATGCCAGGGAACACTGCTGCCATGAATGCGTGCAGCTGGTCCCAATTATGTTCAGATACCTAACGGCTGTCAGGGTTGGTGCAAATGTCATAACTGGGCCTAAAACATCTCTGGCCTGTTATTGTTCAATAGTTCATGGAAACTGCGTATCTGCGTATAGGAATTGTAAGTCATCAGATGAGGCCACTTTCTTCCGACCATCCACAGCCCACTCATGATGATTTGGCATATTGGCAGCTTTTCCCATTCTGACACCAAACACTATACTGACTGAAAGCCGGTGCCCTATGAACTGTACATGTGCCAACGTGTGGTTGCCAGGTGCGCTCATTGCTTTAGGCAGGGGGTGGTCATGATGTTATGGCTCATCTGTGTATGTGACAATATCTATGAACAGTCCCCTGCTTTTACTTCTGTAGACCTCCTCATGGGAACATAACACAGGAGGGTGAGCATCAGTAAATGGTTCAAAGACTCAGTGATGTCATGAATAATTTACTTGCATCAAAAGTACATACACCCTTCAATGCACAGAAATCTGTCTGTTTCACCCTAAAATTGCACAGAAGGAAAGCCCGATATGCAGTGTACAATACAGGGTATGACAATGATGAGATGCAGTCATTTATATTTTATCATTTTGAGGCCTCTCATCTTTGACTGGCAAGTGTCTGATTGACTCTGTGTGGCTTGTGCTCGGTCTGTTTATCTGAAGTGCTGCGATTCACATTCACAGTGGATTCTGGAAGCCTTTGAAAACCTTTTCTCCAGAGACACTAGATGGCAGTCTTAACACATCAAATGCAACCTGTTTTATACGTAAATATAATTCTCACGGTATTTATAAATGTAAGATAAATATAGAACTGACATTCCATCACAATTAATCTTAAAAAAATATAAATAATCATTAGATTGATAATTGTAATTTAAAGTAGGAATACATGAGAGGCAATAGCAAGTCACATGCACTATTTTATGGTCCTGTTATGGGATGTCTGGTCCTTTTAAAAGCCACAATCATTATTTTTTCTCTCTGTGTGTTCCTCATATGGATTTTGAACAACATAGTAAATAATACTTACCGTATCTTTCCAACAAAATAATAAACAGTAATATGGCAGGTGTTTTACATCAGTTTTATTTCCTCATGATTTTAGCATAGCAAACATTGCTTTAAAATTCTCTGATACCTCTCTGTCTTTCTCTCTCTCTCTCTTAGATTTTTCAGCGTCTAGCTCTTTCGGCCTTTTATCGTAGAGTCTCTGATGTAATCTATATTTCTGAGTGGCTGGAGTTGTGCCAAATACCTTTATTTCTGCAGTCTGAGGCAGTAAATGGATTACACATTCAATTAACACACAATTCCTCCTGCACTCTGAGTCTGACAGCCAATTTCTATTCCAACAGTGATGCATGTTTTACCAATAGCAGCATTTCTTTTAGCAGGGCTTCTAACCCAGAGACCCCTGATATTTCAGCCTGGTCTCACTGTTAATAGTATTTACACGTAACTTTCAAAAACAAAAAACATATTTTTTGTATGTTAAATAGATGCTAAAACGTACAATGTAGACGTATTTACAACATTTAAAGGAACAGTATGTAAGAACTTTATATAAATTAATCATAAAATGGCCCTGATATCACTAGACATTAAGAAATCATTTTCATTTCAAATACTGGTCTGGCCTAGATATTGTCATTTAAAAAGTGGGGTTGCAGCCCTCAACTGATGTTTATGTTGTCTTTTTGTGTATTGGCCACCAGTTGTGTGATTGCAATACCAGTTTTGGCCACAATCCTACATACTGTTCCTTTAAATCAGTGCTTCTCAATTATTTTCTGTCACCCCCCCCCCCCCAGGAAGAAGTAAACATTTCGCGCCCCCCCAACTCTCCGCCGGGACTGTAAATAGTATAATATGTATATAAAATTACACATCTGCAAAACATTGTATCCTTATTAACATTAATAAAAAAAGAAATATCAATCAACTACAACAAAGAATAACTGTATTAACATAGAGTTATTCTTAAAAAACTCAAGCGGCTTATCAGCGTGTTTGGGGTGTAATGTCTTTAAGTGACGGTGCAAAAAAAATCACTTCCTGAAAAAGTATTTTCCCCGGGGTCTCGCGCGCCCCCCCTGGTGTCGCTTCGAGCCCCCCCTGGGGGTCCCGCCCCACTATTTGAGAAGCACTGCTTTAAATGTAGCATTATTACGTTTTTACAGCTAGAAAACATAAAACATTTACGTATCATTCATTCCATAAAGATTGCTGTATAATTTCCCTTTAACCATTTTAGCAATATGTTACCACCTTAACCCTACCCAAAACCTTACCCTAAACCCAAACACTACCCTACCCTTAACCCAAACCCTTTTTATACAAAATGTTTAAATACGTAATGTATTCTTTTTATATTATGCAACGCAGTGTCGGCGCCAAAGAATACAGAAAGAGGGGGCCTCCTGTTTTACTGGGGGGGGCACCTGGTTCATCTTATTATTTTATTATTATTACTACTACATGGCACTGTAAAATGCTTGGTACTGATTGGCCAGTCGCAACATTCAAAGGTATTTTATTCCTTGAACAACCAAACACAGCCTCACCCGGGTACTGCGAGCGAGTCACGTTAACAGGGACAGTTTAATATCTACGAATTAATACAGAATAAATATGCATAATTAATAATGTATATGAGATTGTATTTACAATGACTAAACCGAATGTTCGTCTTTTGACTTTTAACTTGTTTTAACGCGTCTGGAAACGTTTTCCTAGAAGGTTTGTATTTCTTAAAAATAAGCTAATAAAAGACATCAAATTAAAATGTTATGTCTATATATTTACTCATATAGCAACTAGCCGTGAAATAAGCGGGATTGTTACAGCCAGCCAAGTTGTTGTCGCAAATAAATCCCTCACTATAGTAAAACCATAACTTATAACGACGTTAAAGTGCGAGACTGGATAACTCACGCAAATCATAAAGACCAGTACAGAACCAAATAACAGCAAAAGAAAACAATGTTACTGACATATCTAACACCAGAATGAACTTTGCGTTTTACCTTCAGAAGAGCTGCAGGCGACGAGAGGACTTTTAAAATCTTTTTAAGAAGGTCCTTTTATTTGTCGCAAAATTTCTTCGTCTTGCTCAAATGCCAAGACTTACAAGTATACATTATTTTTTATTTAGACAGAAAATGAGTTCTCACGCATGGCGATTGAGCTCCCGAACGTGACAGTAACTTTCAGTGCAGACAAAACACTGGGGATAGTGTTGTTCAAATATAGTGGCTGCGTGTATGTAACTGACTGACTATGTTGTTGGCATTGCATTGTGGGTTAGTATTTTAATTATTATTTTTTATTAATTATACTCCGAATTTTAATCAGTATTCATTGTATAACCAAATATATTTGCAGCACATTTTTTTTTAAAAATTATTAAGTTAATTGTTATTTTGAGAAGTAAGGGGGCACAGTGACTCAAGTGGCCGGGCCATGCCCCCTAGGGCCCGCTCGTGGCGCCGACACTGATGCAACGTAACGACAGATATGTTTAGGAACATTTTAGTAACAATATAGCATTCAAATATGTTTTAAGCCACTACAGTCCTACGCAAAACAGTTTATTAAGTAAGGGATAATGTCGAGGCAGCCGGTAGTTATCGGGAAATAAGCCCCGACAGTGTGATCAGGACCCGACGCGAAGCGGAGGGTCTTGTATCACACTGAAGGGGCTTATTTACCCGATAACTACCGGCTGCCTCGACATTATCCCGCTTATTACACGGCTGCTTGCAACATAAGAAAAAAAACTGGACATGAATATGAATTTGAAACATTTTATTGGCATATTTGTTTTAAATTAACATTTTTATCCTTTCGCGAAACTTTGCACAGATGCATAAAATGATCGTATAACCTTATTAAGATCCTCTGCTTCATACTTGTCTGTCATTTTTTTCTCTTTTAGCCAGTCTTTGAGAAGTTTTAATGCCCATTCTGTATTTTTTGTGTGGTAGCTGTCATGCTCTATTAAGTTCAGTCTCAGTAAGCTCTTTCCATTCTTAAGTGTGGTTGTCCAGTGTTTGTCACAAGATGGCGCCAAACAGTAATCTTTGTTGGCGCGGAGGGATTTAAAACATGCAAGTAGCACCGGCTATGCGTTATTACTTTGGAGCGGTTATTATTTGAAAAGAACGAACCTGCAAATGTCTCAACTGACCAATCAGAATCAAGCATTCCAGAGAGCCGTGTAATAAAATAATTTAACGTTACTGTTACAAAAAGCATAACAGTGTAATCACAACAACTTATTTATTGTGAATATTAAAATCAGTACCAAAAGTAGTTAAAATGACGATGTGCTACAGCCAAAATCCTCTCTGGAGTATATGAAGTAAAGTAAAGAGAAGTATTAAAGTTATTAATTCAAGAGAACGTTATTCCGGCTTCCCTTTGTCACGGCACATTTTTTAAAATTTCAAACATACACCAACGGAAACGAAAATGACGGAAATATGTCACGTGGCACACAAAGAGCCGATGAGCTTTTGATATCACTTCCATAAAGCAATGTGTCGTAAAGCCTTTTGAGGCGCGATATTTGAATTCAAATTTATATTAGCCTATAACGAATGCGCGATCTGACTTTTTGGTTGCTGATGAAAACTCGGATCAAGATTGCTGGATAAAGGGCTGAATTTGGATATGTTCCTCGCAATCGTATGAATTTTAAAGATGTGGATTTCAGCAAATGAATAAAAGTAACATCTTTTGTGAATTTATGTTGTATTATGGTGTAATTATTGCTTAATAGTAATAATAACGTATTGCATAGAAGACGGCATAGGAGAAAACGCATTTTTGTGTGTCGAGGCAAACAAACTAAATATAAAAATAGTTAACTAAATAAAGAAATGTTATTCATTTGAAACTTTTAAAGTGTTCAATATTGTGAAATTCTCTGAATATCATACTCATTTCATTAGGTGTAAATGAAACTGTAAATATGACTGAAAACTTGTCATTAATAAGAGTAAGAAACGTAAATGCCCATGATTTTAAAATGTATGAATAGGAATAACTTAAGTATAAATTTGAACGTTTGTAAAGTAAATGCGTAAATAATTTACCGTACGTATTACTCCTGTCAAAACGTCAATATTATATGTTCAGTGTGTTTTAAACACAAGTAAATGAACGTATGGTACAACCACACTGTAACATAAAAATACACACGTGTTGGATATTTGTGGTCAGTACATGTGGATGTCAGTCAATACTCTGAATGCTCTCAATACTCAAAACTATTTAGGGTCTCAAGGCACAATCTGATGGCACTTGAAGGGTGGAATGCATTTGAAGAAACGCATTTCATGCAACATTTAAAAGACAGCAATCAGTCTAAAAAGCACAAAGCTCCTTTTACAGTACAGATGGGGAATGCTTTCTATGTGATAAGAAATATGCTAAAGAATCAATGTACCATTGTGACAGTGCTGCAGACATTTCATTATGATCAGATAAATGTATGTGTTGAATGAAAGGGTTAAATGAGCAGTTCACCCAAAAATGAACTTTGCAAAAGTTCCCAAACCCATATGTTTTTTTTCCTCCATGAAACAGAACGTTTGTGCCATATACCCTGGAACTAAAACACAGATTTTTGATGTGACTACAAAAAGGTATCAAATAGACCATGCGACTTTATTCAGATTACTGAAGCCATATTCATCTGTGAAGATAGAAAATAGTCAGGGGTGCGTTTCCCAAACAACGACGTAACTCGTTGCTGAACGACCATATAACGATGCATCGTTGGAGAAACGAACTACCTTCACTGAAAAAAATTATTCATTGAATTTAATAAAAAAATTTAAGGTAAGTGGTTGCAATCAATTTATTTAAGCTTCATTTAAACAAAAGTTTTATATTTTCTTTTACGTTACTAATATTTTTTGTTTAAATGTAGCTTAAATAAATTGATTGCAACCACTTACCTTAAAAAAATTTATTAAATTCAATGAATCATTTTTTTCAGTGTTGTCGCAACTGTTTCCTGAAAGCATAGTTTCGTCGTTTGAACCATGTTGGTTTAACAACATAGTTGATGATGTAACGTGGGAGGTGAAGTACTAATTAATCTATAATTAATCTTATCGATTTAATGTCAGATTATTTCTGCAAATAACATATATTGCATCGGAAGATTGATTTTGTTAGCGTGATTTAGTTATCTGTTGTTTATTTTCAAGATATTTAATTCACACGCAAGTTCCCGCTTACGTCACTCCTCCCAGGGATTCCCCAGGGTCTTAAAGCTCGTAGTCTGCGCACATGCGCAGTTTTCAAATGCAGTGCTTTCAGTCTGTTTACAAATTTAAAGACGTAAAATAAAATTGTAATATATTTAGAATGATGTATATAGACCAGGGGTCTCCAACCTTTTTGTAAGCAAGGGCTACCACAATGTATAAAACAATCTGGAGGGCTACTTTTTGATATAGTCTTCTTAAAAATTTTTTATTTTACTTTTTTATTTTATTTTATTTGAATATTTTATATGTTTTATTATTGTTTAAAATTTTAACATACATAAACCAAGCCAAGCTAATATAAAAAATATGTAATGAATAAATATTACAGTTGAGACTTTTAATACAATGTGCTTTGGCGGGCACCTCACAGACTCTGTCGTTGGTGACCCCTGATATAGACTGTATTTTTTTTGCTTCTTTTGTTCAAAAGCATGATCAACGTAAGTCTACATATGATAATAACAAGGAACGATGCTTCTAACGACAGGTGAAGAGCTGTCGTTCCAATGACACAAGTTAGCGATGCAGTTTGCGAATGTTCATTTGAACGATGATTTCGGGAAACACCAAATCATTGAATGATGTTAGTAACGATGGAACTTACGATGTTCGTTGGCTAACGATGCTTTTGGGAAACGCACCCCAGGACAGTTTAAAGCTCTGTATCAAGTGAATGTAGCTTAAAATCTCTTGGATGTGTTAGAATAATAATAATAAGTTTCATTAGTATGCTAAACAAGCTAACATTATAAAAGAAAAGAAATCCTGTGGATTGGTATGATGTATGCTTTGTCACCGCTGGACCTCAACAGCTCCAGTCACAAGTAGCTTTCAATCAGAGTAAATAATATCATGACCAAAATTCTGTTTGGTTGTTTAGAGTAATGAATATGCAAATGGTGACCTTTAATGAGTTTTATTCTTTTACTATATGATAAGATGGGCAGTTAGTGATTTATCTGATACTACATGAAGGATGCAGCACTGATCAACGTGCATAGCTGTATACACGCAATCTATATTTTATCATCCTTCGCTACCATAAAGGTCATATGACTCAGAATCATTTTTTTTTAGCTCTCGAGGATCATACAGGGGCTTGGGCTTCTGCTGTAGCGCTTGTGTTGTTATTGCATCACTAATTGTCCAATCCTGCATCCTGCTCACTTCTCTGTTCTCTCTCCTCAAACTTCTATGTAAAGTTCTTCATCGACACTGCAGTCTCATCTTGCATTCACTTCACAGATCCCACAGGGTTTGCTGCAGACTACTGGACTTCAATTGTCTCAAATGTACAAAGTGTATCTCTTTTACCTTCAGGTTATACACAACCTTAGCGATATAACAGCACTAATTATCTACTATTGACTGTTGATACATACAAATGAGCTTACAATTTTTGCCTAACGAAAGAAAAAATTGAGTTTTGTCGAAGGTGGACCCAAACCATATTTAGATACTATAATATAGAAACATAGCTCTTATAATTTGGGCAAGCCTTGTAATAACACACCAGCATTTATACAGCAATGACTTCACAACCACCCACAAATGTTTGCACAAGCTAACAATGCAAAAATATTGTGTACCGGCTGCATATTCTTTCTTGAGTAAATGAACGCGTCATTAATTTGTATTTAATGAATCCGTTCTAGTCTCATCACTTTCAAATACAAATGCTAACGGAGGTCTTTGCATGATATATGAATGAGATGTGTATGATATCATTTGTAAATAGAGGCGTTGTGCTGTCTTTAGATTTTATGACAGCCATGAGAAAAAGCCTCGGGCCGTAATCGCTCGCATCTCCTCTTGATTGTGTTTTTCCAAGCGTCATTACCCGCCAGTGTACATGTAAATGTGATGGTGCCTGAAGCAGACGCATTATGGATCAGCCATGCAGTAGCAGAACTGCGATGAGATCCTTGTTATCAGGAGTTTCAAGAAACTGTTGTCTGTATATTATTGCACTTTTCTTCATTGCATTTTTTTTTGAATATGCAATCTATCTGATTTTATATAAACAAAGCAGTTTTGCATGTACAGAAAAAGCAAAAGGTTAATTTAAATAGTTATGACACTTGCGTGGATTTAAGTTTAATGTTAAGCTAAAAACAGTTGTGGTTGTTTATACTGTGAGTGGACTTCAGTGGAATCAGGGCTTTACAATAATAAGGACTGCCAGATGACTCTGCATAAACCATGCTCGGGCCAGTTAACAGAACTTTCACATATAAGTTTATCATTGTTTTAAGCACTGTTGAGCATTAAAGGTAGGGTAACAGATTTGATCCTGAAACATTTTTAGTTATGCTGGAAAAAAGTCTCCTCACATCCTGATAGCAATCACTGTATTAAGTTGTTTAAATGTATTTGTAGAAATTTATGTCATCTGTGAAAGGCGTAGGACCAAAAAAGTTTAACCAATCATAGATTTCGGTCCGAACGGACGTTTCCTTTTTTGTCCCTCATATGTAAGCATAATTTGAATGCCCACCGCGCAGCAAGTCCACGCAGACACCATACGTCATCGGCGCGTTCACGTGTGCTCACCTCCTGCCTGTAAACAGCGAGAACAGCAAACTTTTCTGCTGAATTGACAACCTACACAGGAGGCACAAAACGAAAGAGATCTTTTATAACAACAACAGCAAAAACTGCCTGGATCAGCAAGAGCAAAAACCCAAATGAACATCAGTAACTTTACTGCTTTACCACGAGATGTAAACAGCTGCAGGAGGCAAAGGGTCTGAAAGAGTCGTTGCACTGTTTATTTTGGTATGGTAGGTACGCAATATGTTTGTATTGAGATGAATTCGATATTCTACTTTGATGAAACGTTGTGTTGCTTATGAAATGTTTGTTTACGGATTAGCGTAACGATATAGTTACTACGTCTACACAACCGAACGTGTGCTTAAACTAATTCTGGTGTAAACCAGTTGTTTATGTTGGTTATTTTGGAAATGTTATTCACTTAGTACTGCAAAGTTTTCTCACTGCTGAATGAGACATGAGATGTGACCGTCTGATCTGTGCGTGTTCATGTGTTTTGAAAGAGGCGTGACTTTGGATGGCGATTTGACTTGAGGGCGGGATCATGATTTCAGGTGGCTACCGTTAGCATTTTTCAAAATGTAAAACCCTACCTTTAATAATACTACTTTCCCTGGTAACTAGTAGTGTAACTTATTACAAAAAAGTTAATAATATTATAGTAACCATCCAAAAAATAAATAGTTCCTTTTTTGTCTTGGATCTTTTCCTTAAATTTCTGTTGGTTTGATGGTGATAACCAGAGGAAAGGCTTACGGTTACATCTAGGAGTATAAAAAATTATTAATGGTATTTCAAGCATTCTGACTTATTAACACAGTTATAGAGTTGTTTCCTCATGCTAAATGTAGGCAAAGTGTCAAAAAAGCAGTTTACAGAGTATTTCTGGGCCGAATGCACTTCGCCAGGGTTCATACAAGTTTCGGAAAGTTTTTTTCGATTACAGGTCCAACTGACGTTTCAGGGGTTTTCTATACGTATCACTTCTTTATATGGGCACTTCCCCCGGAAAACCCAGCCCACTCGTCAATCAGAAAGTCAGCCTTATGAAAACAATGGATATAGTTATTATCTGGGGTAGTAGCGGAGTTTTGCGTGTGTGTTTGATGCGCTGGATTTTCCCAACCGGGTCAGGAGTTGCACGCGGTAAGTAAGACTTCTGTCTTATGTTGGAAATAGTCGCGTGCATATTATATAAATGACACAAACATGTAGTGAATCATAAGTTATAAGTGTTGTAGTGTTGAATGACTCGTACTCGCTCCACCCACGGTAGTAACTCCTCCTTTTTCATTTTTTCGTACGTTATCGTAAAGATTTGGTAAAGCTAATCTTTCTTTTATAAATCTGATTAAACTAAAGACTCTTCAAAGATATAAAGGATGTCATACTACTCTATAGGTACTCCAGATTAACATCAGAAATGCAGAAACAGGGTGTGTTACGTGAACTTTAAACACTTGGGAAATGAACTGGGGTGCTCAGTCTGACATAATGTCTTCTGCGAAGCCAAAGTAGCGGAATACATGTTGGAAGAGGAGTTCTGCACATTCCATGGAGTAGGAAAACCTTTATGTGGTATCAGACAGATGGATTTGGAGAAACAATCAACGATGATGAAGATACATGTGTTGCCTTGTAATGGTGGAAGAGTCATTGTGAAGTCCACTCCTAGATGTGCCCATTGGCGGTTTGGAAGAGTAAGAGCGACGGGGGGATTTTTTTTTTAAATGGTGAAGTTAAATCTTGTGAAAGAATAATGCCCAGCGTGCCTGATGGGGGTTGAGCCATTTCGCTTCACGTACATATTAAAGATTTTTGTGATCTATAAATACGATAAAAGGATGTCTTGCACCTTCGAGCTAATTCATAGAGAACCAGCTTGATTGCGAGTAATTCCCGATTACTAGGTCATAGTTAATCTTCACAGGAAGATGTGAGGATCTGCAACTGCTGTCACAGGGTAAATATGTGGATTGGCTGAATGAATGTTAATTAGTGTGGCAGTTTAGTTCGAAACAGGGCAAAGTTCACATCAAAAACTAGAAATTCAGAGCTTTAATGTGTAGGCAGGTACCGAACCTGAAACTAACGCAAGTGAACGGTTAGATAGAAGTGAGCCCAGTGTCATGTTAAACTGGGTAATACAAGCATAGTCATTGGTAAAGACAGTTAGACAGTTAGAAATCTAAGTGTGTCAGGGTGATTCACCCATGGGCTTTGTAGCGGAGACGGCGGACATGAGTGACAGTACAGAAGAGACTGCTGTCAGGTCAGATTTAACCTGGCTACTTTCCACTTTCTGATCTGAGACAGACATTGTTTTTGGGCCCATTAACTCTGAAATGAAATCATTGCTGAGTAAATCACCGCCCCTTTCAGCTACCTGCTCTCGTTCAATATCCAGACAGTTAAAGGTCCCCAGCCAGAGGAAGAAAAAATAATGAACTGATATATAATAATTATAGATTGTTGTGAATCCTAGTGTGAATCTAATGCAGGGTGTTAACCAAAAGGTTGACAGTTCTTGCAATTATCAATCCATCACACAGCAAAATATAGCTCCGATTAGAGGTTTTGCAAGCCCCCATAATATTTACTTGGAAAATACTTGTCTTTCTTGTTTTTCAATAGATTTTCATCTTCTATTTTCATATCAAAAAGAAAGCAACAAGTTTTATGTGCTGTAACATACCACATGCAGTAATATCAGGTGATGCTATAGTCTATCGGCGAAAAGCTTTGATCTGAAAGCCTCAGTGCTGTTTTGAGAACATCCGGCTCAGACAGACATCTGATGATGATGATGATGATGGAGGCATGTACTCAGTATCCTGCAAATGACAACATCACCTGTACTAAAATAAACTAGATTAAAAAGGGCAGGGCTGTTGATTGAATGTTCTGGGTCTATTGGACAGTGAGGGTGTGTTTGTTCCAGTAGAGCCAGGGAGAAGCGAGACTAAATGTGAAAAATGTTGGAGATTTTTCCTGGATGTATTCACGGACTGTCAGACTCAAAAATGGGCATGTTTGAAAATTGTTTATATAATTTTTTTTTTTTTGGGATGTGTGTGTGTATATACATAAAGTTATTTCTGCTACATTTGACAAAATGTAAAATATATAACCTGAGCACTGACTGTTAAGTACGCTGTATCCCACAATGCACTGCGTTCAGCTGACCTTCCATATTTAGTATGACGCCTGAAACTGGAGCAGTAGCATCGGCACACATTTGAGCACTTGCATTGTGGAATGCTGATATTCACTCTGCATGCTTTAGTCCAAAGTATGCATTCTACATACTATATACAGCAGAAATAGCATGTTATTATGCAATGCTTAAACGTAGACGTGCTGTAGCACACAGAACAATGGTTTGAATACTAATTCACTAGAGCTTTTGTGTATTTGACAAGCATTTCATGTTTGCTCAGTTAGTTTCTGTCTAGTGTAAGTAAAGCCCTACGGAGGGAACATGAAAATGTGTGCGGTCCATTAGCATTCTCCTCAGCGTGACGACAACGCGGCCCGTCCAGGCCCGCTCCCGTGCAGAATGACAGGTAATATTCGCCGGTTTGGTCTGTTCTTGGTTTGCTTCAAATCTCTCTGGACTGTTTTCATATTTGAAAGGGTAAATAACCAGCTATAAATAAAATAAAAGTAGGAAGCTGGCGGCGTTTCACTACACAACTGCTCTCAACGATTCGGCTGGGGATTTGAACAGAAACCCAGCACGCTGCTTTAACTCCTCACAGCCACAGACGGCTTTATTGTGTTCTCCTTTTTCCCCTGACAACATTTGACAGTAACCTTATTGAAAGGTCACGATAGAGCGGTTTATGATAGAGAAACCCCTTTCACCATTTGTGTGCTTATCATACTGAATACGAGTTAGGCCTTGTGAAATCCAGGGTTCCCACGGGTCCTTGACATCCTTGTGATTCTGGATACATAGATACAGGTCATTGAAAGTGCTTGAATCTATTTTATGCAAGAAGTTTTCTGGAAAAAAATCCATATATTATTCCCTGTGTATAATATATGGATTGTGATAGCGATATAGTTCCTGGCTCTCGCGTCACCCTGTCTTTGTCGTTAAGCCTCACCATTGGTTGAATTTGATATACACATTCAGACGCACTTACCCCTGGAGGCGTCCCCAAAGTGTCATTGCAGTGACGCAGCGCAAGTTCCCCCGAAAGGGAACTGTAACAATGTAGCTTAAAAGGTAACACGATGTAACCTTGCTCTCACTTGAAATGTGTCCCCACATTTAGTCCTTGAATTGAGGGTATTGGACCTGGAAAGTCCTTGAAAGGTCCTTGAATTTGAAGTTAACTAAGGTGTGCGAACCCTGGAAATCCTGCCATGCCAACTATCTGATATTGCTTCATTATTGAAAAATAATAACCTTGGATTGGAGCCATGACTGCGTTTCAGACATGGGCGACCGTATTTTATATTAAATTTACATGACTTCATATATACAGTAACAGCGTAAGATCTGGCATGTAAACCCATTCATTATCATTATCATTATAATCATTGTATGTTATGAAAGATCACTGTGTTTGTGAAACATTGTTAACTTTTACACATCAATAGGGAATTATTACACTACATTAACCGTAAGTTCAATAAGTCACTGTGAGTTAAAGACAACATTTGCCAAAGTACAAACTCAATTGACCATATCAGTTTCTGTATAGTTTAGAGTCTGTGTACTCCCTTTCAGCAGATGTTGCTTCTGTTGTGCATTAGCACTGAATACAGAAAACTACCATCCCCGTCTATAGAAATGTCTGTTTATATTTCTGTTGGCAAGTTTACATTTGCAACCTCTGTTACTTGCTTTGGTTCACCTTTACGCACATTTTGACGCATAATAAGCATGATTTCACATAGAACTGTAGAAATGATTACAAAATAATTTTGGTTTGGGTGACCAAAGCACCTGCAAAGAGACTTTCTGGTCTCTTTGCCTAATGTTTGCTTTGAAATCGTGCACATGGCTGCGGTAATTGTCAGGCGTTTTTATAGCTAATTGGCAATCAACCTTGTGTGGCTGTTTTCTGCAGCTGCATTTGTAATTGCATCAAATTCAACTTTTTCATGTGGTTATTTTGTTCTCAATCTGTGCTTATGATTTCGAAACTAAGGCGGCTATTGCTTGCGCTTACACTAGGTTGCACAAATGCATTTGAACCCAGATGCATTTATGTTGCTCATACAAAAGAACCAGCACACCATTTCTTAACTGTATAGCGTTACCAGAGAAAAATAAATGGATTGAAATATCTGGCCCTCTGCCAGGTCATGCTTGATAGAAAAGTAAAGGTGCTCAAAGGCAGATTTAAGAGCCAGAGCTGATAAATATTTCAGGAGCCATTTACAGTACAGTATAGTAATGAATCTCTGTGGTCTCTTCAACTCTGAAGATCACAAATGCTGAGGTGAAGAGAGAGAAACAGATTTAAGTTTAAAGAAGGTAGGCATAGAAAGATAAAGAAGTAAGAGAGTCTGAGCTTTTGACCCTGTCATTTAAATAAATAGAAAAGCATGAGGTTGTGTAAATGTGATTTAGTGTGGGGAAACTGAAGCTTATGTACTTGTTAAAACGAGAGTTACGTATGTAACTACGGTTCTATGAATCCCGGATGACCGCCAGAGGCGGTGCTTAAGCACTGAATGATCCATCTCGCGCATGCGCAGGTCGAGTGTTTATACCAACAAAGTCACCCGTGACCCCTGATGCCTACGGAGAGTCTATAACTTCCGGTGACATCAGAGGATCTGTTCCTACAGAATCTTCTCGCGAGTACACGGGAATTCTGAGTGACAGAACGCTCTGGCGGTCATCCGGGATTCATAGAACCGTAGTTACATACGTAACTCTCGTTCTATTTCATCCCTACTGACCGCCAGAGGCGGTGCTTAAGCACTGGATGACACATACCAGAAAAGTCACGAGGAATTTAGCACGTACCTTATTGAGAGGACAGCGCAGAGTCTGGCAACAGGACCACCTCCAGTGGATGGGGGGTGGCGACATTCACCCGGTAGAACCTGGAGAAGGTACTCGGGGATGCCCATGATGCCGCCTCACAGATGCGCTCCAGGGGCACGCCGCGCAGGGCCGCCCATGAAGTTGAGACTGCCCTGGTAGAGTGGCACCTCACCCCGGATGGCAGGGGGTGACCACCTCGTTTATATGCCTGGGTGCTTACATCCACCACCCAATGAGACAACCGCTGTTTGGAGAGAGCACAGCCCCTCCTAGGACCACCATAGCAGAGGAAGAGCTGGTCTGACTGCCTTATACTTGCAGTCGCGACAACGTAGGCTCTGAGAGCCCGTACGGGACACAGCAGCTGTAATCTGTCCTCCCCTTCTGGGGGAGTAAATTGTGCCAGGTGGATAGGCTGGTTAAGGTTGGTTGATGACAAAACCTTCGGAAGAAAAGCTGAATTCGGCCACAGGGTAACCCCCGAGCCATCGGAGTTCCACCTCAAACATGAGTCACTCACAGAGAGCGCATGAAGTTCCCCAACACGTTTCGCTGACGTGATAGCAAGGAGAAAGGCAGTCTTAATAGAGACCCACTTCAGCTCTGCCTGAGCCAGGGGTTCAAAGGGAGGTGAACATAGGGAATCGAGCACCAGGTGTAGATCCCAGGCTGGAGCGCGTTGTGCTCGTGGGGGGCGTAACCGCCATGCACCCTTCAGAAAAAGGGACACCAATCTGTGACACCCCACCGTGTCGTTGTCCACCCGAGCATGTCGAGAGGAAATGGCTGCCACATATACCCTCAAGGTAGCCGGGGACCGGCCGCTATCCAAGAGTGACTGGAGAAACTCTAGAATCTTTGGAACTGAACAGTGCACAGGGTCCACATTCCTGTCTGAGCACCATGTAGTAAACAGCCGCCACCTGTTCTCATACTGCGCCCGGGTAGAAGGCGCCCTTGCATTCAATATGGTATTGCAGACGCCATCTGAACACTCAGTCAGCAGCGGGTCGGGCCCTGCAGCGACCAGACCCACAGCTGCAGGCGGTGAGGATCGGGATGCCAGATTTGGCCCCGTAACTGAGACAGGAGATCCCTCCTGTCTGGGAGGCGCCACGGTGAACCGTTGCAGAGACTGTACAACAGTGGAAACCATGTTCTTCCCGGCCAGAAGGGGGCTACCAACAGTAGCCTGTGACCGTGTTGGAGGACTCTCTGCAGTGTTGGAAGAAGCAGAGGGATTGGTGGAAAAGCATAGAGGAGAACCTCTGGCCAATCGTGTGCGAGAGCATCCTGGCCCAGAGGGCTGCTCTTCTCCGTCCAGGAGAACCAAAGGGGGCAATGGGTCGATTCCTCTGAGGCAAAGAGATCCACCCCTGCCCTGCCGAAGATGTCCCAGATGCTGAGGACCACATCCGGATGAAGCCGCCACTCCCCCGGCGGAGGCTTGCAACGGGAGAGTAAGTCTGCCGCCTGATTCTGCTCCCCAGGCAAATACATCGCCCTCAGGCTGGCCAGGTGTGGCCCTGCCCACAGCAGGAGATCCTGGGATGCCTGCAGCAGTGGTGCAGACTTGGTGCCTCCTTGGTGGTTTATGTGAGACACAGTCGAGACATTGTCTGATCGCACAAGCACATGCCGGCCTCCCAGGAAGGGAAGGAAAACCTGCAATGCCTTGTGCACAGCCCGCAGTTCCAGGACATTGATGTGCTGTGAGCGCTCCTGCACAGACCACAGCCCCTGAGCTGTTCGATTCTGCCACACAGCACCCCATCCCGAGAGGGAAGCATCTGTTGTGAGGATTTCCCGACGAGATGCGATGGAACCCAAGGGCATGCCCTGCAGGAGAAATGACCTTACTCTCCATGGGGCCAGAGCAAGAAGGCAACGACGTGACACCTTGAGTTTCCTGTGCCGGTGCCACTTGACATCTAGGTGAAAGCCGTGCAACCACCTCTGGAGGGGACGCAGCGACAGCAGTCCTAGAGGAATCACGGTAGCGGCAGCTGTGAGTTTCCCTAGGAGGCGCAAAAACTCCACATAGCATAACTGCCTGCCCCCCCGAAACAGGAGGAGGCGGCGGAGGATGTCGTCCACCCGCTGTGGTGATGGGCGAGCCTTCATGGTGATTGCATCGAGAGTCATCCCGAGAAAAAGCGTGCCCTGCGATGGAGCCAGGCAACTCTTTGTAAAATTCACCCGGAGGCCCAGGCGGGCCACATGAGAGAGAAGACACGACGTGTCCAGTGCCACCTGAAACTGGGATGGCGCACAGATGAGCCAGTCGTCCAGATATGGGAGAATCTTCATGCCCCGCGACTGCAAGTGCGAGAGGGCTGCCGTCACACACCTGGTGAACACCCGAGGGGAAAGGGAGAGACCGAATGGGAGCACTCGGAACTGGAAATGACGCCCTTGAAAGGCAAACCGCAGAAACTGCCGATGGTGTGGAGCTATAGGGATGTGGAAGTAGGCATCCTTCAGGTCTACTGACGTAAACCACTCTCCTTTGGCAATTGTACGTAGAACCTCTGCAGTGGTCAGCATGTGGAACCTCAGAACCTTCAGGAACCTGTTGAGACCCCTTAGGTCGAGGATAGGACGGAGTCCGCCATCTTTCTTTGCTACCAGAAAGTAAGTTGAGTAGAACCCCCCGGGGTGCAATAGGGGATCTACTGGCTCGATGGCGCCCTTGTCCAGGAGGGCGGACAACTCCTGGGTGAGGGCTTGGGCTTTTGCCGGGTCGCTTATGATGGTCATCTTGACCCGGCCATGGGCTGGGGGCCGGCGTCGGAACTGAAGTTTGCACCCGTGGGTTAAGGTTGAGAGCACCCATGGGTCCCTGATGGAAGCAGCCCAATAGCTGAGCTGCTGCTGGGAAAAACAGCCGACGGCCGACCCCCGGGCTTCAGCGCCGGGGTCCCCGGCCTCTAAAGGTTCCAGAGGCACGACGGGTTGGAAAGGACTGCGGTTGTCCTGAGGGCAGCCGGTCAGGCACCCGAAAGGTCGGTGCCTGCTGCTGAGCAGGCTGTGGACGTGGGCGCAGAGACCTTAGGTAGCCCCTAGGGTGAGCCTGTGGACGAGAGCTGCGCTGTGGGGCAGCTGGAGGACCTCTAGGCCTGCTAGGAGGCGGAACGCTTCTTTGAAGCCCGGACAGCTGCTGTCGAGTCCGTCCGGCTTGGACCGTGCGCTCAAGCGCTTCCAGAGCTGCGGAACCAAACAGCTCCCCTGGTTCCACCGGAACACTGCGGAGGGTTCTCCTACAGGCCTCAGTGAGAGGAGATTGTGCCAACCATACCTGGCGGCGAGCCTGCACAAGAGTAGACATCAACCGCCCCAATTCCCTAGACATCAATGCGAATGCCTGTAGTGAAGCATCGCTAAAATTGTGGACGGAGGCATCCAACTCAGTCTCCTGCAGGGAAGTTGACAAAGCGAGCATCAGGTGGGACATGGAGTTACCGATGCGTCCCATGCGGGCCGCTGCATCATAGGCCTTACAGAGCAGGTCATCTGTAACCCGGCACTGGGGACGAGGGCACCTAGCATCCGGCCTCAAAGCCTCATCAGGTGAGATGATAAGAGCCGCTATTGTCGGCTCAACTGCTGGCATGCGGTCCAATCCGAACTTCTGGGCGTCCTGCATGGCTGCCAGGGTCCGGCCATCGGACGTTGCATGAGAGAGGGCCCTAGAATCCCTCCAACATGCCTGCAACTCCCTCAAATACTCCTCCGATGGGGGCGCAGTAAAGCTGACGGAGGCTGGGACACGCCTGAAAAAAGCACTGGCCGGAGCCGGCTGAGTTTGCGGGACGTCCAACTGGAGACGAGCAAGAGCCATACGAATGATGGCTCCCATAGAGCAGTCCTCAACACCACCAGTAGAGCTATGGGTTGAAGAACGGGAGCAGGCCCCAGAAGGTTGGGAGGCTTCCATCTGTGGAAGTACCTCTGGCTCATATTCATTAAACTGGCCAGCTGACGCTGCCATGGAAAGCACATCGTCCTCCGACTCCAAGGAGGCTGCAGAGGGGACAAAATCATCTGGCGGCTCTGCTCCAGTACTGGACTGGAAAGCCAGGAAGAGGGACTTCATAGTATTGAGCTCCGCTGTTAGTTGGTCCACTTTAGAGGCAAGCCGGGGTCCCTTAGCCTTTTTTGCAGGAGTGGGGCCTGCAGCCTCAGCAGCCCGACGTTTAGACTGCCCAGACTGATCTGGAACCAGTCGCTGGGCTGGGGTCAAATGTCCAATCGACAAAGTAGAGCCCAACAGTTGCTCCACCTCAGCCAGTCTAGCTGCCCTCACTGCCCGAGGCATGATACCGCAGTTCATGCAGGGGTCGTCAGAAAGACCCTCCTTTAAATGTTCGAAGCCAAGACATGAGGGACATAAATCATGGCCATCCTCAAGCTGCAGAGGAGCCATACAGGCCGAGCAGGAGTGGTTGCCAACCATGCTGGCAACTGAGAAAAAAGGTAGCCTCGGCGGAAACGCTGCCACCAATTAGTCACAGGGGCACACCTATGCTGGGAGCGGGAGCGAAAACACTACCTTCACCAGCTAAGGGTAAACTATCCCAACGAAAAAATAGACACAGAATGCAGTACAGATGCCGGGAGAGGGAGCGAAAGCACAACCTTCACCAACAAATGTAGCAAAAAAGAAAAAAGATTAGCTTCAGCGGGAACACTGCCACCAATCTAGTCACTGAGGTACAAATATGCTGGTAACGGGAGCGAAAGCACTGCCTTCACCAGCTTAGGGTAACGAAAAAAATAAGACACTAAACGCAGTACCGGTGCCGGGAGCGAAAGCACAACCGTCACCGCAAGCGTTGTGAAGCCAGTTAAGGGTAAGCGCTATTAACAAAAACCGGCACAACCGAGTTGGCACGAATACACAAAGCGCCGTTAAGCGCCGAAACGATTAACAAAAAACTGGCACAACCGAGTTGTTGCAAAATACACAAAGCGCAGTTAAGCGCCGAACGATTAACAAAAAGCTGGCACAACCGAGTTGGCACGAATACACAAGCGCAGTTAAGCGCCGAACGTTTAACAAAAACCGACACAACCGAGTTGGTACTAAATACAAAAAGCGCAGTTAAGCGCAAAAAGACGTTTAACAAAATAAACCGGCACAACCGAGTTGGCACAAAGTAACTACACGAGCGCAGTTGAACAATCAACCAAAAAACTCGTCCGTGTTACAACAATAAATCGCAGATGAATCAATAATATAAAGGTAACTGTTAACGTTAGATTACAAATGTCGGGAGAGGGAGCGAAAACACAGCCGTCACCAACAAATGCACCAAACGAGCAGTTATATAAAAAGTTTGTAACTCACCTGTCGGTAGATTTCGTTGCGGCCTTTGGAGGGCGAGCAACTCGCTGCTCCGACAATAAAATGTCACAAGGCCACCAGCAACGAATGAAACACAATATCCTGTAGTCTTTTGCTAGCGCGGAAAAAACAACCTGCGAAGCGAGAAGATGAAAAGGAACAGATCCTCTGATGTCACCGGAAGTTATAGACTCTCCGTAGGCATCAGGGGTCACGGGTGACTTTGTTGGTATAAACACTCGACCTGCGCATGCGCGAGATGGATCATTCAGTGCTTAAGCACCGCCTCTGGCGGTCAGTAGGGATGAAATAGAACATGTCTGGGTCAAAGTTTATTCTGAAATTTAGATTTCTTTATTTTTTGTTTTACTGTAGATGGGATCTTTATACTTGCCTGCAAACATTTGATTTCAACATCAATATTCAGGGAGAACGGGAGACTAAAGCAGAAAGTATACGCAAATACAGCCTGATATATACGTTTCTAAACAGAGTGAGCGTTGCATTCGATTTGTTCTGGGAATTAATGCAGAACACGTTGGACAAAAAAAGTATAGGGTTTGAGTTGGCACACTTATACTAGGAGACGGGAGCAGAAAACAAACATGTCACCTCAAATCACTGCTGTCCTACAAAAGTGGGATACTGGTGTCAGGTAGAGAAACAGAGAGTATAGCTGACGTACAGTACGCTCGATGCTTTATTTTTGCTTTTATACACTAATTAATTTTTTTTTACTGTTAATAAACCAAAACCTAGTAAAAATCACACCATTCACAATTCATTTGACTTATTTTGCTTCGTCGTTTTGCTAAATAATTCAATTCAATTTTATTTATATAGCGCTTTTCACAATTGTTAATTGATTCAAAGCAGCTTTACATGAATAGATGTAGGGAAAAACACAGAATAATCTATAGATAATATAAGAAGAAGACAACAGCGGCTAAGAATAAACCGTAGGAGCGAGTGTAGTAATAATATAACGTATACAGTAAAGTGCTAAGTTAATCCAATGTTGACTGACTCTCCCGTGGGTGAAAAAACCCTAGGAGAAAAACCCTGTGGGAAAAATCCTAGGAGGACAAAAACCCTTGAGAGAGATTAATATATATTTATATATATAAACACGATAGGGATAGGAAAGCGAATTAAACGCGGTGGTCGCGTATCGGCGGGCATCACGTTGAAGGACAGCCAGTAGATCAGTGGTGTGATTACCTACACAGCAGCAAGAACTGGGTCTGTTTGTCTCATTGTCCTCAGGGTCGAGGACAAGACAGGGAGAGAAAAACAGAATTCTATTAGTGTATGGGCCGTTCGCATGTAATGCAAGTGTCATACAGTATTGTGGTTTAAAATCTGCTCGATTCCAGACAGGCTACCTATCGCGGCATAAGTATTTTACCCAGATGAGTTATGTGAATGCTTTGTTCTGGACAAACTAGCTATTGCGGGATAGGTACATTCACTTGACATATTATGTGAAATAGAAAATTTTGACAGGTCTTCATTATCAGGTTCATTAAAAAATATTAAGTAGGTATTTTAAATAAATACTGATGGGTTTTTAAAAAGAGAAAGTTGTTTTAGAGGTTAAATATTATAGAAAAGTGTACCAATGAATCGTGCAAAATAAAACACAAAATGCACATGAAGTCGTTTTCATAAAACTACAGAGAGCTCCTGAGAAGTATGTGGCCACAAATTCACGTTTTGTATATCCACATGCAAAAAATAAAAAAAGGTGTTGCATTTGTTTCTTGGAAACGCCTTTAAAAACAAATGCTGTTGTACTTCTAGTTGTTTGTGGATGTTGCCAGGTCTTTTGTCTAATGGATGGCAGCATGTGCCTTGTGTATCAAGTGTAAGGACTCTGGCCGAGAACATATGCTTGGCAGCGCTGTATCACATTGAAGCCAAATACATGCAGCTTGCGCTTCACTGTTTGCATTTCCCAGGGATGTGGTGTCGTACAATAGTAGAGCTGACGATCTCAGGAGAAATATTTGTTGAAGTACTGATGTGAGACAGGTTGAGGATAATTTCTCTTTGCTAGGCACTATACTTTAATATTACTAACCAGTCTAAGCAACTGTTGCCATCAGCCATTATTAGACAAGCTGTGTGGTTGGATCATTTCTATTTGGCTTCTATAAAATACATTTGGCAAAGCTGTGACCCATGGGCATTTATAATAGATAAAAGGTACTCAAAGATACCAAAGGTATTGATTTAGATTTTTTTTTCATCTTAAATAACAAACAGTGGATTGAATTTTGTCATTCCCAAATTCCTGTCTGCCAAATGTGTAAATGATGTTCAAACTGAAGAATAGTTCTGTTCACTTACACAGAACAATGTTATCAGTTGTAATCACTATCAAATGAGGCTTTTCTCTTTTTAATTGACTGTGATAAGCGTTTAGAGTAACTGAGGCAATTTTTTTAATCTTGTTGAATCTCTGTTTAAAAGACAACCGGTAGATAAATTGCTTTGAATTTTCATAGCAAGCTATAGCTGTCATTTCACTGTCTAGGTTAACTATAGACCCGATATATACCGTCTATTTGGCTATAAGTAACCCATTTTTAGCCAAATTAATAGGGATGCACCGATAGGATTTTTTTGGGCCGATACCGATTCCGATTTAAACAGACAACTTCTGGCCGATACCGATGCCGATATTAAACACTTGTATACAATACTATACAGTTGGTCTATTAGCTAATTTATTTCTGCATCAAATTATTTTTACTGAACATGGATTGGATCTAATTAACATTCAACTGACCAACATAATAAGAGAGGCACAAATTAAGCTAAAACAAATATAATAAGACAGCATGACAACCTTCAAAGGTGGTTTTTGCTATTTAGCATTTATTTTATTAACAACATTAACTCATTTTTTACATATAATGGATTTCTTTATGCAGTTAATTAATAAACAATCGGTATCGGCCTTTCTCGTGCTATTGCCGATATGCCGATGGTTTCAAATTCATCAAAAATCGGCCGATAAATATCGGTGGCCGATACATCGGTGCATCACTACAAATTAAACTTAAATTTGGTTACTTATTTGCCAAAATAACTTGTGAGATGTATGATGTTTGGTTTTATTTATTTATATATTTTATTTTATTTATTTTTGGGCTATAGTCTGACGTCTATTAAAGGGACATTCCATGAAAATCAGACTTTTTCCATGTTTAAGTGCTATAATCGGGTCCCCAGTGCTTCTACCAACCCAGAAAACATGAAAAATAGCAACCCTGTAACTTTGTTTTGGTAAGGCTCTCTCTGCAAGCTTGTGAAAAAATAGGTCATTCGGATTTTGCTACCCCATGACGTAGTAAGGGGATTTTATTATAATGATACCACCCCTTCAACTTCATCCAACCATGATGCGGCCTCACAAATGCGAGAAACAGAGAGAAAGAATGACTGACAGCACGACGCTTTTGTATTCCCTCAAACACAAAAAGTAGCCTACAATCTTATTCACTATCATACACAATAAGCATAAATATGTTGTTTAATGTTTCTCTCAAGTTTCAAATGAATACGAGGAGTACAAGATAGAGAGTGAGAGACTGACAGAAACGCGAATGTGTTCAATCACTATAAACTTAAACATGTCATTTGATCTGTTTCTCTAAAGTTTAAGCATTAAACGTGTTGTTTTATTACAGATCATTTAAATGTGCTTGTGTGGTTTGGTCAAAAAGTAAACTTCTGAGTGTTTGTGGAAGTGCATTTTATTTGTAACATGCTGAAAATCATTGTGCCTGTTTAAAACACTGGCAGCATGAGACCTAAAAGTCTTTATTTTTATTCCACAATGTTCCCCAGCTGCTGATAAACATATATTTATAATGCATAAAACAGATGATTGACTTTTTAAACTTGTTCAAATATCTAATGCTGAACATCGCTTACTAACTTCTTTCGTGAGAAAATATCCTTCTTGATGCTCTGTCTTGACTACAGCGCGAGCGCTTGAGACTCCGCCCACCTGAGCAGCTCATTTGGATTTAAAGGGATACACACAAAAACGGTGCATTTTTGCTCAGACCCATAAAGTGCCTATTTTAACATCCCACAATAAATTACCTATATGGTATTTTGAGCTAAAACTTCACATATGTACTCTGCGGACATCAAAGATTTATTTTAATATCTTAAAAACGTCTTGTGAAATTTTAAAGGGGTCATATTATGAGATTTTTTTAAGATGTAAACTAAATCTTTGGTGTCCCCAGAGTGCATGCATAATTGAAGTTCTCGCTCAAAATACCCCACGGATGGTTGATTGCAGCATGTTGAGATTGTCACTTTGTAGGCCTGAGCAAAAGTGTGCCGTTTTTGGGTGTGTCATTTAAAATCCAAATGAGCTGATGAAATGCAAACACTGATCACAATGATTGTGGTTTGTTCTACTTGAAACTCAATTGTGCAGTGAATTGCTTTCTCTCTCTCTCTTTCTCTCTGCACTAAATGGGAGTGCTGTGGTTGGATAATGCAGATTAAGGGGGCGGTTTTATTATAATTCGCCTTGCTACCTACCTCACAAAACAGGCGAAATCTGAACGACCTAATTTTTCACATGCTTGCACAGAATGGTTTACCAAAACTAAGTTACTGGGTTGTTCTTTTTCACATTTTCTAGGTTGATAGAAGCACTGGGGACACAATTATAGCACTTAAACATGGAAAAACTCTTATTTTCATGATATGTCCCCTTTAACTGACAGCCCAAATTTCACCTTGTTTTATCCTGACCCACATTTACAGTCTCATAAGCTGTTTAATGTGCTTACAGCAAAATTAGAGCCGTAACATATTAGGCGCAAGAGCAATGCTAACGGCTCGCAGAAGAGCTAACTCGTGCTCAATGAAGCCTTAAGACACAGCCCATCGAGTCCATTGTTCCTCAGAGAGCAATATAAACCCTGTAGTTGTTTACATCTGATGTTTCTTTCAACTGGCTCCTGAAGAGCTGCTACAAAGCTACAGTAAAGCAGCTGATTACATGTTGGGGATCAACTCGCTCGTGAGCTTCCATTTGAAGTGTTTAGCACGGGATGTCACAGTCTGACTTAACATTAATACCAATGTTTCCAAAAGCCATTGACGACATCTGTTTGCTACACTGCAATTAGCTACTGCTAGTGTACTATTCACTTGACGTGGCAATGGGCTGCCTTCCTTACAGCAGAAGACAGGTTCTGGTTGTAGATGTGCATGGGTGACACTTACTGACGATACTTACCTTGGCAACCAGCACTGTTGCTTATAGAGTTAAGGAGTATTGTGATGATTAAGCACAGGAAGCACTACCTTTTTAGTAAGAGTTTAACCTTATTGTTGTATAAAGAGAAACACATACAGAGCCAAGTTGAAACAGATCTTAATGCTTCTATTAGTGATAATTTAATAGCTTTAGCACACAAGGATCAAACCTGGTCTAAAAATATCTCTGTAATTCTGAATATCTGTATTTTTATTTAAAAACAGAGTCAAGTTTCTTCACTTTTCCTCACTCTCTGCTGATGCTGAGGTTGCCCTGGCAACTGCATCGTACGCATGAAGACTGAAAATGTTGCCCCATCCCTGACATACACGGTCAAGGAAAAACACAGCGAGAACTTCATTTTCTTTTCTAAATTAGAGTATATTGTTTGAGTTTAAGAGGATGAGCCTGTTTGTTTGGTTCACAGTCACAAGTTGCATTTTAAACAGGCCATGTTTTTTCTGGGCTGTGGTTTTAGTCACACTGAACCCAAATCGAAACCTTTAAAAGTGACTGCCTGCATTTTACAAGTGACTTAATCTAATCTTTTTTAAGTCTAATCTTTTTCTTCTCAGTGTAGTCAGTATGTGGTGTTTCTACATTTCAGTTGCTGACGTTCAACGTTTTAAACGCTCTTTAAATGTGTTATACACTTAATGCATAATGTATGCTGTGCTGTGGCGGCCAGCAGAGCAAAAGTACTCAAAAATGTACTGAGTGTAAATTTTACTCAATTAAAAGTAAAAGTATCTGGCCCAAATTCAACTTGAGTAAAAGTAAAAAAGTGCCACATTAAAATTGTACTTGAGTATTAAAAAAGTAAAAGTAACAGGAAAAAGTAAAACTAGAGATTCTTGTTTAAGCTTTTAATGAACCACATTCAATGTTTTATCCTGCTTTACAACTGTTTGTATTTAATTGTATTTATTTATCAAGACTATAAGACTAGTACCTAATTTCTGTATGCAACATGCTACTCAAAGTTGTAAAACTTTGAATTTAACTTAAGCAGAAGCTGATATTCAAAATTGTCAGTATCAAGCCTCTCACAGGCAGCCGATGCAGGAAGAGTTGTATTAGACCTTGTTCACCTTGTCAGTGCAAATCCAATTTTGGTGCATATCCAATAGAAATCTAATCAAATTCAGTATAAACGTCCAAAAACCACATGAAATCCGTTTTTTTTCTAATTCGTCAAACCATCCATCCAGAGGTGGTCTGAAATCCTTTTTAAATCGCATTTCCGGAAATCCATCCATGACCGCCCTGATCGCATCTGTGTAGCTTTTCGGTTACGTCATGCTGTCTCGTCACGTAAAACGTAAACACGTCAGATGTCGAGTCAGATTGTGGTAATCCGGAAAATGGCAGAACCCTACATGAAGCACAGATCGGATCTGAACACTTGTGATACACAATATGGACACTGAGCCTGTCAAATTGGATATGCACCAAAATCAGATTTGGACTGACAGTGTGAACAAGGTCTTAGTCCTGATAGAGAGGCTGCAAATAGCAGGGAACGTGTCTCACGGGAACACACTTCATGTGTTGTTGGTTTCAAAGAAGCGACTGTTGGCCAATTCCTTAGTGTGGTTTCCCATAAGGCTCCAGAATAAATAACATTTAAATTAAACTGGCCATCAGCGCAAGGGAAAATAAAATGAAGTAATCTCTAAGGGGTTGTGCACACCAAAGCTTTTAAACGCCGCTGAAAACGCCTGGACAATGCAGAATTCCAGCTGCTTTTTCAGCTGAGTGCCAGCTTTCTTCAGCTGAGCGCTTTGGTAGCTGTGATACTTGAGCTGTGAGCCGGTTGGTTGCTGTGGTAATGCCCCGCCACTCCTCCACTGTGATTGGACAGCCCTGTGAGAACTGACATTAATGAGCGGAGCTTTTCACCCAAAGTTGAATATTTTTCAACTCTTGGCGCTCAGCGCTGAGCACGGAAAAATCGCAGAGCGGCGCAAATTCAATATAAGTGTTCAGAGTATCGTGTGTGTTTCTCGTCATTTCAAAAAATGTGTTTGTTGCGTCATGTATGACCATGTCTATCATGCCTCTTGTCAAAATAAGAGCCTGCTGCACACGTTGAAAGGATTTATGATAAAAGAGACATTCGTGTTTACAAAATACTCGCAAGACATTAACTTAACACTAAATCCTGCTGCGGCCATGAAAGACTGATGTAATCTCTCCACCACCAAAAAATTTGATGTTAACTGCACTGTGCAAAATAACATTTAAAGCACCCAACTCATGCAAATCAATGGGTGCAAATTGTTTTTAGATCACAAGTGCTTGTTAAACCACCAAATGTTGTAGGTTGTGTTTTGAATATTGTGCCAGACTGCATTGGACCTGATTCTGTGTGTGTGTGTGGGTGTGTGTGTCTGTTCCTTTAAATCTTGGCATCTCATGTCACCAAATAAGGCATTGAGAGTGATCTCTTTAAAGTTGATGTATCTATTATTTCACTCCTGGCCTTGTTTATTCATCCCACCGAGGGCAGACTGCATGCATGTAAAAATGAAATCCTATTTCTATTTTTAGCCCACAGCTGCATCTCATTGCACACTGCATGTCAGATGTGCATGCCGACTTGCATCATAACCGTTAGCATGCAGTTGGTGACAGTCATGGTGTGATAATACTTGAAGTCATTTCAGTGACTGAGAAGAACAGCTCGCAACAGCGTGACAGCTGGCTTGAGTCAAAGTTTGTGTTGTTCACCATTCAGAGCTGAGTTTAAAATGCCTAAAAAAACGCTTATGTAGCAAATAGGATCAAATTCAAAACTTCAAAACAAATTCAAGGTTCTTAAATTCAAAACTTTGTCCAACTCTACATTAAACCCTCTCTATCTCTCTAACATGAACAACATGTTAAGTTAGCCCAGTGCTTCTCAATTATTTTCTGTCACGCCCCCCCCCCTGGAAGAAGTAAACATTTCGCGCCCCCAACTATCCGCCGCGACTGTAAATAGTATAATTTGTCTATAAAATGACACATCTGCAAAACATTGTATCCTTATTAACATTAAAGAAAACACAAAAATATAAATATCGATCAACTTACAACAAAGAATAACTTTATAAACATTGTTTTTTAGTCTGTAACAAAAAAGACTTAAAATGCATCAATTTGTCTGAAAAAAAAAATCCTTATTTAAAGTATAATATTTTTTGACCATTTGATACTGAAAAATTAAATTTAAATATAATCAATAAATAACAATAAAAACTTAAGGGGCTTATCAGCGTGATTGGGGTGTAATGTCTTTAAATGACAGTGCAAAAAAGTCACTTCCTGAAAAAGTATTTTCCCCGGGTCTCGCGCGCCCCCCCTGGTGTCGCTTCGAGCCCCCCCCTGGGGGTCCCGCCACACTATTTGAGAAGCACTGATTTAGCCTGTGGACAAGAACCCTCCTGTTCCCCGCTGACCGAGAGCAGCCAGAATGCTTTCGGAATCCTCTGGATAGCCGTGCCATGCCTGTCACAAAGAGATGAAAACAAATGATTATGTAACGCTTGCCCGCCGGCGCGGAGGCGATGATCTAAGTCAACTTTAATCACAGAGATAAGACACACCAGGGGCAGGCCAAGCAGCACCTTGCAAAGTTTAGCCTGCAGGGCTGTATTTGAAGATGAGAAATTTCATGTTATATACATGAGCACCTTGTTTAGATATTGCAACGTCAACATTAGCCCAAGGGTTCGAGTTTTGGGATGCAAGATTGCTGCGTAGCAATGGGATTTGTGATCCTGGATGATTTCTGTTTATTCGTTTGTATCAAAAGATAATGAACAACAGGTGCCCTGTTTTGTTTGTGAAGGATAAAAGGTTACAGTCATATGCAGTGCATGTGTTTTACCCTTATATAACAATCTCTGCTTTGCATGACTTTAAAGATGGGCCGCTTCCTATCCGTGTCAAATCGGAAATCAAAGCCGACTGTTAATACTTGTTGAATAAACTAACGTTCCACACTAATTAGGAAATGATATGAGAGGCTTTTCAGACGACGGCGGTGTTGAAAATTCATGACCACACGGCACCTGTCTGCCGTCTGGAGATACCGTTCATTCGGGACACTCTTAGCATCGACTCCGAAGAGCAAATACCTCGCCCCTCAAGGTGAGAGACCTACTGCATACCAAATCATTTCTGCCCCTTTGGCTGTCAGGTCCCATTCACCGGAGCATCTATTTCTACTGGCTCTCTCCTCTTTAGATGAGAGTTAGAAAGGCATTGTGGGTAATGATGCACCATCATCCTGATGTTTATGGTGTGTGGCATTTAATGGCCTCGAAATGTGCACTCAGTTGCACACACACATGCCCACTTGGCCACATGTGTACACTACATAGATGTTTACCACCTTTGGGTTTTTGAGAGCAGATATGTTTTCAGGTTATGCAACTTTTTGTTAAATGGTTTAAAATGTCCCTTTTAATAAGTAAAATATTATGTGTGATCAGAAAAATCAAGACATGTCCTACAAATTAAAACGTGTCTGTTCATCAGATGACCAGCTGAACACCAGAGCCACATCAGTGGTCAATGACAATGACGAGCATTTCAAAAACACGCCTGGGTCAAATCCCGACTGAGGACAGACAGTTTGTCGTGTCTTATATCTGTTTTTGCATCAAAATCCATCTCTTTTGTTTAGCCAAGAGAACCGTTTCAAAGGCCCTGGTGGTATACGGGTAAAGATTATCATTAATCATGTTTCTCTTAATAAGAGTTTGGAGAAAGCAGCTGGTGAATATTAATCCATGAGCCGAGCGACGGATGGTAAAGTCGTAATGAGCTGTTTTTTTCACATAACACATTTATGTGTAAACAAACGGTCACCGCGCCTCTTACACACGGCCTGGAAAGATTCCTTAATATGTCTCCTTTTAAACGACATGTTTTCCCCATTAAACTTTTCTTCATGTACATGGTTAAAAGCTTAGAAAGTCCATGTGCAAAGCAAGATAATAAAGCTGAACTTTGATGCATTGTTGAAATTTGTGGCTTTGAAGTTCTTGAAGTCCAGTTCAGCTACACGAGGAGAAGTAACCACAAAGAGAAAACAGATATTTTGGTGGTAGGATTCGAGACACATCTGGTAACGTGATGGTTACTCGCACTTCATCACCGAAGCAAAAAACTGCTGGCTAAGCAGCACCTCTGCAAAACTCATCAGTTAACATCTTTAAAAGTCTATATTTAATGGACATTTTACTTCTGTAATATGATAGATTACACAATGAAACCGGAAATTAAATCTGATTCTATCTTTCTGCAATTATTTGGATTTTAAAATGCAGTGTCACTTTCCAGAATGGAGACAGGTAAATGAAGGGTTTGAAAGAGTGCTTTGTAAAGGAGAGATGTTATTGCCTTTTGTTGAAAGATTACAATCTAAAATAACAAGCACTGATGAATCATGCATTAAAAGATGTTGATTTCATGTTGATATAATAGTGTCACTTAAAAAATACCTTCTCCTTTCCCAGTTTAATATACAGAAGTGATCATGATTTTGCTTGGCTGGATTCTGATTGCTGATTTTTTCTTTGTTTGAGCAACAGACAAGAAGAACAAAAGGAGTACATGAACAAGATGTTGATTTGCTTGTTAACTAGCTTAACTGGTCTTAAAAACTTTATTGCTACTGCACTTGAAATTAGAGACAACAACGGTGCTTTCATATTACAGCTTTGTGTCAGTAATACAGATGAAAAGAAAAAAATCACGTTACAGTGCAAGAACTGCCCTCTTTTGATTAATGGCCAGTTGATTGGTCCTCTCTAAAGTGCTCTGTTGGTTTAACCAACCTAGCATCTAACTGTGCGTTCACACCAGACGCGGAAGAGGCGGCAAAAACGCACTATTCGTGCGTAGTTGGACGCTTGAATATTTTGAGCTCCAAACAAGATCCTTTAAATTCCTGTAAAAGTATGATGATGTATCGTATAGCGATTATGATTGTCCTCCATTCTTGTTTTGTTTTTCTGCCTCCGCTCACTTCCTGTTATTACGTCACTGCTAGAGCAACCTCCTAATTGGTTAACATGGTGCGAAAATCTGCCAAAGTTCAGATTTTTCAACTCTCGCGGATCACGCGTCAACGCAAAATTTAGATGGAATGCGCCATTTGTGCTTTCTGTGCCGCAGGATACCTAGTTGCGTCTTTGCATTGACTTAACATGTAAATTACTCGTGCTTAAGTCAATGTGAAGACGCGTTGACGCACGTCTGGAGGTCTCGCGGGGCGAATGAGGCGTTTAGCGCGGCACGGTAGATGCGATTCCGCCGTGAGAAATCCGTGAATTGAGAGTTGCTGCCGAAAAATGTCAACTTTGGCGGAAAAACATGCCGCGTTAACCAATCAGGAGCTTGCTCTAGTAGTGATGTGATTACAGGAAGCGAGCGGAGTCACAGAAGCCCCTCCGATGAGGCGAATTTCCGCATGAATTTCTCGATGACTAGAATTTCACAATTGGCTTTTTTTAGTAAACTTAAAATGTTCAAGCGGCAAACTAGACGCTGTAGACGCGAATTTGACACCTCAAACGCGGCTGGTGTGAACCCACGGTAAGGCTTCTAGTGTAAGTTTAGTGTTTGTCAAGCCAGTGGCAGATGGGGTGTTTGGAGAAACCTGTTTAAAAATCACCATCATTTATTGCTTCCTGCTTCTCTGGTGCAGAAATAATGGCTTTAACGGTTAGTTGGCAATGTTAGTAAGCTAAGACGAAGATGTTAAGCTCTTCAAAGAGCTTCTCTTAGTGATGGTCACATCTGAGTGCTTTCAACAAACCCCTCAGGAGCACAAGTGTTTCCCACAGACTTGCAGCTTATCTATGGTGGCACATCCAACCAGGTGGATGGGTGAATTTTGATGTGGCACAGAGTTAAAAAAATGTTATGCACACGCGCATGTGAACGGCATTTTTGTAACTGCGCTCTGCTCCACCTCTGAAAATGACTAAAAGTATACGTTTCAAGGCTTAAATGAGCGGCCAGCAGAGCGCGGCGACTGACGACATGGGTGTTTGTACAGAACCTTTCATGTGAGAGAGAGGTAGTAAAAACGTGATGTGCAAAAATCTATTTGTGTCGGTCAATTTTGTTTTTTTGGTGGACCGTAAAGGTCTTCACGGTTCCACTTAGATCCGAAAACCTGAGGTCCGACCTGAGACCAGAGCAAGTTCGGGTCTAAAAGTTTCACATGGGCCCCGGACACGGGTCGGTTATAATATTAGCAGCCTCGGGCCTCAGCTAATTTAAACTTAATGTGTTTTTGCCGAATAGACCAGAGAAGATCCGAACTGTCCACCTGTGTGCATCAAGTCCTTTTCAACCCCCCCTTGTGACATCATGTGGTTTGCAGTAGGTTAATTTTTGTTGAGCCAGACCTGTCAATCAATTTTGATTGCACATTTTATAGGTTGGGAGCAATGGGCCAATTTGGTTTCTTTCTGTCTGACTGATGCATGCGAGACAGCAGACTGCACACACGTTGGTGGTGTACATTTAGGTTCAGACGGGTTAAAAGAATTGCCACTGGTTCGGGTTTATCAGGTTTGTCTCGGGTCTGGTCTTTCTTTTCAAAAAAATATTTATGCACGTTGGGTTCGGTTAAAAAGTGATTTGGGTCGTTTTGGGTCGGGTACATTTTTTTTTAGACCTGAGAAGACCTCGGATTAACACAGATACATGGATATATGGGAAACACTGAGCCCTCCATCCATATAGACACATACAGATGTGAGGTAAAACACATAGACACGCATTACTGTCATTCATAATTCACTCACTGGATGAAATATGTTGACAGCTTATTTATTATTTATATCTATGATTGTTCTAATCAATATGAATAATAAATAGGCAGTAAACTATCTAGTGCACTTTATAAGATTCTAATAAAGTCTGATGATGTTGTTCAAACATCTTTACATTTACTAAAAATGGAAATATAATGTGCTGTTTGCTCAAGATAAGGCTTTGTCCTTTATAGCAACACCAAAGAGTTTTTTTTACCTTAAAATAACATTTCCAAAAAAGTTTCAGTCGTTCATCCATTCGAAACAGGGTGAACGGCACTTTCACATTCGCTTTGTAGCCCTCTATCGGCCAAAACCGCACTAAAGAAGTTTCCAACCGTCGGGTCGCGGTCCTGTAGTTTGAGTAAAAACTACAAAAACTTGCTTTACGGCAGACCTACAATCCAATCAGAGCCAGCTATGCTGCAGTATTTACGACAGTGGTAATTGACAATTACTCTTCTTACCTGTAGGGGGAGCAAGAGCAAAAACTCTTTAGTGTTGCTTTAATGTAACTCTTTAGTTTTTTTTTGACTGTGTGTACATTAATGTAATTTTGGGGCTTTTGAAAACCCTTTACCCTGGCAAACACTACTGTCTAGACCATCACATTCGCCAGATTAGACAAGTAAATGTGTTGACTATGGATCAATGTCAGATTTGAATAAATTATTGTCATGTTTAGAGTAAAAACCAATATAAAACGAATTATAATAATATGAATGCCATGCTTCTTTAAATCAATCAATAACTTTCATCAAAAAAAAATTCTAATATTTATATAAATCTAATTTCAAAGACATTCAGTTTGACCGAATTTGCACCCCATCCCCAGATCCTTTATGCTACATAAGTTGAAGCTTCATGTTGGGACCTTGGGCACACATCATGCTCAGGATCAAAGCTCTGATGGCTCATGTTGTGTAGTGTAATTGCGAGCAGGCCTGATAATCGCAGGACTGCATTGTGTTCACCTCAGCTGAACTCGGTTGCTTATGGGATAATGTGCAACCTCAGGCAGACATTGATGAAATACAACTGAAACGTTTCACTTGTGGGAAATCTTTCTTCTGTCTCCAGACATCTGTTAGCCTCGCGTTCCACTGCAGCGTGAACATCACTGCTTGTGTACTCTGTGGCATTGTGAATATGCAAGTGGGAAGAAACATCTGGCAATTACAGGAAGTTTGAGTGATTCTATGCTATGAGAAGAGGAAGAGACATGAAGATGTCATCAGAGCTTGCATAGTGCTCCTGTATAGCTCAGTCATAGAGCAGTGTACTAGCAGCGTAAAAGGTCATGGGTTCAAACCCAGGGAACACACATAGTGATAAAAATGTATACTTTATAAGGCACAGTAGCGTCTGCCAAATGCATAAATGTAAACTCTTACTACTAATGCTACTGCTATTCTTGATTGTGTGCAGAAATGTATCCGGTTGGTCATTGATCACTGTTTTTTGGCTGACACAGAAATCATTATTTTTAGTTTTTTCTGTGCATGTGTTTTGTCAGAACAACACACTTTTGCTTTGTTGTGCAGCTTGTAAACCGTACATCCTGTAACGTCTTGGGTCAGCGGAAAGCTCTGAAAAATGAAAATGCTACTCTCACCGCTGAATCCGAGTAGAACAAAACGTGGTCCATTTAAAACGAATCAAGTGCAAGAGACGTGATAGATATGAAATATGAAGTCTGTGGTGATGCTGTGATGAATTCAACCTCAGCCCCGTGAGCTGGCAAGCAGTTTAAATTCTTTGCCAGTTTGCCGTGGCAGTCAGAAAAAGTGTAATTACTTGATTTTCATCCCCAAAAGTAATTTCCTGACTCGCTCAAGCAGAGATGATACATACAGTATTAATGAGTGCAAACTAGGGGGACAATCTTCTCAACACATCTAAGACGGCTCTGATAGGAGAGAGAGAGAAAGACATTTGCTTGAAGAATTACCAATCTGAAGATTAATATAAATGCTGAATGCACCCACTCACGGTGGGTTGGTATGTGAGATTTATGGGGACATGAATAGTGTATAGTTACATGTTTATTATGTACTGTAATACACAGGAAGTGTCCCTGTAAACCAGTGTTTCTCAAACTTTTTCAGCCCAAGGACCACTTTATCTTCCAGTTTTTTTCTGAGGACCACCTAACAGAATCCCACTCTTAACACGCCCCCAAAAACAACAAAATAGGAAGGATAAGCTAAATTCATTCCAAAGAGCCCCCTAGTTTAAAACTGAGGTGGTGGGTATATGAAGTCTATGGTTGTAACTATGGTAACAATAAAATGCTGAAAAAAAATCACTGAAATTACAGGGATTTTACACATGAAACAAAAACTAGTACATTACAAAACTAATAGATCTGTGGATTTTAGCTGCTTTCAGTTGACGCTTGATCCTTCTTTTGACTCCTCTTTGGTTCAGCCATCGATCCATTTTTACGTTATTAAAACAGAATGGCAAGAACTGATATCACAGTTTTGCAAGTGCATTAAAAATCTACTTAAATAAGTGACAATTGTATAAACACTTGCCTAGTTTAGGTCATCTTTTGGCGAACCACTGGGGTGGTTTGGCGGACCACTAGTGGTCCGTGGACCACACTTTGAGAATTACTGCTGTAAACTGAACAGCTTAAAAACATACTAAATAGTACTAGGGCTGTCACAATGATTAAATAATCGTCTCATCGCGATTGTTTGACCTCATTGCGGTGATTTCAGATCACCGCAATGATTGCACATATTTCTAAAAAACACAAGGTGGAGCTGCAGCGCCTGTATAAATGAGAAATTATCGGATTACTTTTAAATATGTGTTAAATATGTGTATTAATATTTACTGCCAGGTTAACCTTGCAAAACATTTAATTTAAATAATCACAACAATGTGTGAACATTATTTTATAAACAAACAAAAAAATTTATGAGAATTAAATGTCAAAGCAATAAAACAGCCAATTCATCATAATCGGCACAATTTATAATCACCCAAATTTCCTAACCGTGACAGCCCTAAATGGTACTTTTTCATAGATTAAAGACTGCTAACAGGTTTTTGTGATGGTTGAGGTTAGGGACTGGGGTAGGTTTGGGGAATAGAATATACAGTTTGTACAGTATAAAATGCATTGTGTCTATGGGATTATCCCCGTAAACCACATATGCCATCATGTGTGTTCCTGTTCTGCATGTAC
Source organism: Misgurnus anguillicaudatus (assembly GCF_027580225.2). Classification (NCBI taxonomy): domain Eukaryota; kingdom Metazoa; phylum Chordata; class Actinopteri; order Cypriniformes; family Cobitidae; genus Misgurnus; species Misgurnus anguillicaudatus. Next base: position 8,291,622 of record NC_073337.2, read on the forward strand.
ACACGGATTGTCTCTTTAATGGGCCAGAGCCAATCTCAGATGCTGTGCAAGAAAACAATGAATTGGTTTACAAATGACCGCGTTGCTTCAGGCTCCCAGTACACCAGCTGAACAAAATCTAAGATTAAGTTTTGCACAGAACGTGTCAAGAAGGTGTCAAATCTAAATTGAAACATGAAACTTAATTTAAGCTATATTTTGGCTGAAAAGACATGGTTCATGTTTTTCTACATTTTTATAAACGAAAGCAAAATATACTACAGGCCTATTAGGACGTTAATTGTTTCTCGTGAGGATGTCTGTTAAAGGTAAATTTGCATGCCTTCTTGGTTATAAAACTTATGCAATCGTATGAGCAGGGGCGAAAGTACCAATTTTTAGAAAAGCATCATTTTAGAAGCTAATGTTTAAGGCAGAGATATATTTGTGCTGTGGTCAATAACTCACAAGTGTGGTCTATCAATTCCAGGTGAAATTTTGAACAAAGGTAAAACGACTTTAGTCTAATTTAACTTTGAACATAAGAAGCGCATTGTTGCAACAAAACAAAAAAGATTTTTGGGTTATGCTTGTTTTTAGTAAATATACATGATAGGGCGCAGCTTGTGCTTGTACTATGGCGTTTTGGTCAGTAAGTCCTTATCAATCTAAAATCATCATGAGTCTGCGTCGGCAGTGGTTCATGTAGGGCCCTATAAAATCCGTTTTATTTTTTCCCAAATTCCGTTTTCTCCGTTTTAATTTTTGCAAATTCCGTTTTATCCGGTTAAATTTTTGGCAATTATATTTTTTACCCTTTACTTTATTTTAGTCATAAAAAGAGTGTGCCTTTAATGTTAATGATTAAAATGTAAATGATTTGGGGAAAAACTGGATAACAGGATTGCTTAATGACTATAAAAGATGTGCCTTAAACACATCAATCCAGCGGAACGCGATCCATATTTTATACACAATCGCTTGAAATGCATATAACTTTACAAACATACACAGGATAGTGATCTGACTTAGGACAGCATGAGCACGCAGCTCTTTGCACGTGCGAGCGAAAGAGAGACAGAGAGCGGCGCCATGATGCAGATGATTATATTTTAAATGCGAGGGATAGTTAGTTTGCCTCAGCTCGCTTGAAATGCATAAAACTGAACAAATACATGAGGATTTGTGTTCGCACTTCGGACAGATGCGTGAGCGCGTGCACGTGAGAGAGGTACAGTGAGACAGAGGTGGATGAGAGAGTGCATGTATCTTTGCGCTCACCGTGAACAGTGTGTTGACAAAACTTCCAAAATAACAGTTCTCCGGTCACATAAAAGTCATGTGAGACCTGCTCGGAACTAAGTGCTTAGCGTCGAATTTCTTAATTTTTTCGCTGACGAAAGCAGAGTCGTGGAGAGCCGCTTCGCCATGGTTTCAGTGTTTTGGAGGGGGTCTGAAACGACCGGAGGGGGCGTGTCGCCCAGATTTACTTCCCCCGGTCTGCATTTCCCCCAGACATACGTTCGTCTCCCACACAAAAACATAATTTTATTCAAAATATGTAAAATTCCGCATTAATACTAGATTCCGTGTTAATTAGCCAATTCCGCGATTCCGTCCGCGATTCCGTGATCGCGGAAATTATAGGGCCCTATTCATGTAGGTTGTCTACAAATCGGAAGGTTGGTAGTCTATCCCCGGCTTCACCTGACCAAGTGTCTAGGTGTCCTTGAGCAAGACACCTATCCCCAGCTGCTCCCGACGAGCTGGATGGTGCCTTGCATGGCTGACACCGCCGTAGGTGTGTGAATGTGTGAGTGAATGGGTGAATGTGAGGCAAAAATTGGCTATGGTCTATGAAAGCGCTATATAAATGTGAAGATCAAAAGTCACTTTTTTTTCATTTTCTTTTCTGTATATTTTATGATATCGATGCTGTGAATGCCAATCTTAATATTCTGTCCTGTTACCTACACTGTAAAAAATTTCTGTAGAAATTACAGTATTATTGGGTATTACTGGCAACTAGCTGCCAGTAACTTACTGTAGATTTTACATTTATGTTATTTACTGGCAACAGTTTGTTCAAAGTTAAATGAACATTACAAATTTTCCGTCTTTATTGTCTACAGTAAATTACTGGCAACCGGCTGCATAATTACAGCTAATTTTTTACAGTGTATATTATTAGCACATATTTAATGCAGATATATTTCATTTATTAGCTAAACTAAACTCAGTCCTGTTACTTTCAGTCCTGTTATTAAAATGCCTCCATCCTCCATTAAAAAACCATGTTAAAAAATAAACTAGTTACCTGATTGACCAATATTCATTTTGAAAAGTAAAACGTGTATTATTAAATTTAGTGTTAAAAAAAGAAAAATATCAACTAGCGAATTACAACATGCAAATGGCACCGATTCGGTGGAATGACCCACGTGTTGACCACAAAAGCCGCTTGTTTATGTTGTTACTGCTGAAACCGTCTATAAGAATGTTTAAACTATATTATTTTTATATTCAAAAAATATATTTAATTAAGCTTTACTTTCTACAAAATGTATTTAGCCTAAATCAAAACATTTTTGACCAGAGAAATTAATTTTTTGCCATATGGGAAATACCTTCTGAACCATCTGAATGGGGCTTATGATTTATTTAAATTAGATTTATGCAAGTATTTGTACATAATGGCAATATTTGTCTTCATATCATTTAATTTTTGCTCAACCATAAACTAATAAAAGTCATTTTTCAAATGTTTCGATGGATTACAGTAATAGGAATTTGGAAGTAAAATGTGCTTAATTGTGCATTGACCTTTTCGTGACAATGTTAATAGTTCTAAAAATAGGCTTAATATTTTTTATGCAAAACATAATTTCTTACATATTTTACATGATGTTAAAATGAAATGGTGACCTAGACTTTCTGCAGCACTACAGTCGTTAGAAAAAACAACACAATGTAGCTTCGTTTAACATACGAACATTACATACAGTATATCATTCATAATTCAGATTCCTGATAACCATGGTAACTGCATGAGATTTCTAGTGACATGAATAGTAGATGAGACACATCAGTATGTGACCATGGATATGCATAGTAGTTTCTCATGGATGATACTGCTGAACTCAGGCCTTGTATGGTTATCTGTATATGACAGCTCAGCATGCACACCGACAGCAATCGACCGATCTGTCATTCAGACTCATAAACGGAAGAACATGTCAATGAAAAACGCTGGAAAGAGGGATTGATGGAGTTCTTGAGAAGAGAAGCAGATCAATGCTTCACTTTATACGAGCTGTGCATTTCATTTAAGAACATAATGAAGGTGTGGTGAAGAGACTCGTGGTGATGTCATGAGACAGGAGAACTGTGGGCGTCTTATTTTGAACAACACATACGTTCAGGTACACGCTTAAAAATATAGGTTCCTTAAAGGAATATTCAATTTGCTTAAAAGAAAAATCCAGATAATTTACTCACCACCATGTCATCCAAAATGTTGATGTCTTTCCTTGTTCAGTCGAGAAGAAATTATGTTTTTTGAGGAAAACATTGCAGAGTTTTTCTCATTTTAATGGACTTTAATAGACACCAACAATTATTACTTAAAGGAACATTATGTAAGAAATTTATATCAATTAATCATAAAATGGCCCTGATGTGTCACTAGACATTAAGAAATCATTTTCATTTCAAATACTTATAACACTGACAACAGTGGTATGGCCAGAATATTGTCATTTAAAAAGTGGAGTTGCAGCCCTCAACTGATGTTTATGTTGTCATTTTGTGTATTGGCCACCAGTTGTGTGATTGCAATACCAGTTTTAGCCACAAGTTTTGTGATTGCAATACCAGTTTTGGCCACAATCCTACATACTGTTCCTTTAACTCAACACTTAACAGTTTTTTTCAACAGATTTTCAAAGGACTATAAACGATCCCAAGCGAGGCATAAGGGTCTTATCTAGCAAAACGATTGTCATTTTTGACAAGAAAAATAACAAATATACACTTTTAAAGCACAACTTCTCGTCTAGATCCGGTCGTGATGCGTCAGCGTGACCTCACGCAATACGTCATGACGTCAAGAGGTCACAGAGGACGAACGTGAAACTCCGCCCCAGTGTTTACAAGTGTGTTGAAAGAAGACCGTTCTGACATTGTTGTATGTCAACTGATACTAATTAATGTCTTTGTGTCAGTTTATTGTTTACAATGGTCCGCAAATGTGCGTTTTATATATGTAACACGTGACCTCCCTATGTCACTACGCATTTACGTTAGGTCGCGCTGGACCGGATCCAGACGAGAAGTTGTGCTTTAAAAGTGTATATTTTTTATTTTTCTTGTCAAAAATGACAATTGTCTTGCTAGATAAGACCCTTATGCCTCGTTTGGGATCGTTTATAGTCCTTTAAGACTCAGTTGAAAAAAACTGTTACTTGTTGAGTTAAGTGTTAATTGTTGGTGTCTATTAAAGTCCATTAAAATGAGAAAAATCCTCCAATGTTTTCCTCAAAAAACATAATTTCTTCTCGACTGAACAAAGAAAGACATCAACATTTTGGATGACATGGTGGTGAGTAAATTATCTGGATTTTTCTTTGAAAAAAATGGACTAATCCTTAAAGGTTTATTGTAGTGGATATAAATCTATAAGATTAAAACAACATTGAGCATGTTCATTTTAAGAGTGTATTAATGGCCATGAAACTAGTAGCTTGATGTTCTGCAGCATTTGTTTCAGATTCTGCTGAAACATCCATCATTTTTCTCTGCATCCAGGTTTAAAACTTAAATGAATCTGTATTGATCTGCGGGTAACCAAGCTAGAAGGTTAAAACGAGCAAATGGATTTGAGTTCTGTAAAGAGGTTTGTGCACTCAATCAGGACTTAAGCCGAAATATATGCACTCGGTTAGACTTACAATGGTGAAGTCAAATTTATTTTTTAGTCACGGAATTTTTGCTTATTTTCCGTGGCATTCTCACGGATCTCCGCATTTTTCTGTGGCCCTGCCACGGACTGTCTTTTTCCGTGGCATTCTCACATGCCTCAACTGCTTTTTCCTATTTTCAAACCATTGTCGCTTCGGTTTAGGGTTAGATTTGGTGTTTGCGTTAGTATGTCACTTTAAGTTTTGGTTAATACAATTTTCTCCGCTTGATTCTTTTTTATTTTCTAAACTTTAAACAATTGTCGTCTGGTGTTGGGGTTAGAGTTGGGTTGTCATTTTATGTAAATCTAACCTTAAACAGAAGCGACAATGGTAAGAAAATAAGACAAAACAGTTGAGTAACCAATCCGTGAGAATGCCCAGAAAAAGACAGTCCGTGAGAATGCCACGGAAAAATGAAAATTCCGTGACTATCCCGTAATTCGTGAGATCATGTTGCCACAGACAATGCTTAGGTTTATTCCAAGACTAAAATGCATGTTTGAAGTGTCTTAATTGAAAACTTATCTAAAAGAACGTTGTTGTTATTGATTTTTTGCCTATATTGAAAGTTCCACAAAAGCCATTTGTTTATGTCATTACTGCTGAAACCGTCTATAAATCCTAATTTAACTAAGGCCTACCCATACGGCAAAAAATATACTTTATAATATAAAAATTTATTTCAAAATATAAAAATAATTTGCCCAAAAAATATATTTGCTGAAATATATTTTGGAATATGTTTACAAAAATATATCTTTTTCACTGATATATTTTTTGGCCATTTTCTGTATAGACGGTTTCATCGGACGCACGTGATACACGTCTGGATCCGAACCTTACTTCCGGTTTCCTTTTTTTAATGGTCTGACTAGTTGCTAAACTGATCTCTTGAACAAATGCCTCGTCGAAAATAACAAATGTTTTTGTTTCCTAGGTACTCTATGTGTTGTTTTTGTGCTTGTTATATAAATAAACTACGTTTAAATAACTTTGTTGTTATTTATTCTTAGCGGAGTTTACCGGAAGTTACGTGCGGATCGCGACAGCCGCTTGTTTATGTTGTTACTGCTGAAACCGTCCATATTTTGAAATATATTTAAAAGTAAATATATTTTAAAGCATTAAAAAATATTTAGCCCTCCATTCAATCCAAGGAAATATATTCATATCGCATAAGAAGAAAAACTTTATGTTATGAACATATATATATTTAACTTTAAAAATATACTTTATAAAATGTACTTGAATTTAGAATATATTTAAGCAAAAAATACATTTTTGCCATAAGGGATTTTGAAATTAGAAATGTATTTGCTTGCCTTTGAAATACATTTTGAAAATATATGTTGATACATGAATGTTAAAACAAAATTCAAAATATATTTAATTGAGCATTATTTTCTACTAAATGTATTCAGCTTATATTTAAAATATATTTTTGGCCAGGGACATGTATTTTTTTGCCGTATGGGTCCTGGCTTGATCTAAGCCCTGTCTGTAAAACCGGGCCATAGTGTATTTCTGAATAGAAATACAGTTACAAGAGCACATAAATTATACACATACTTGCTGTACTGTATGTATTAAACATTTTCACGTTATTATTTTCCTTTCATGAATTCCTACGTGTGGTTATGAATGAGTCCTCAGATTCGTGTTCAAGGGCGTTCTGTTCACCTCTGTGTGATTTATTTATTTTGGTTTGAGATTTTAATTAAAACCCACCACGTTCACATATTTATTTGTTTTAGATCGTAGATGCTTGAGGCAGATGAAACACACCTGCATGGAGATATAAATGTGAATATTAAAGCTTTCTCCATATGTGTTGTTTTCAAAGCTAACGTTCACAGCTGGTAGTTCCACATGGCTTTGGGCAACAGCATCATGTTAAGGTTTGAAAATTCCAACATTTGCCAATAAACGGGCTGTTGTATCTTGCTAAGAGTGGTTCAGTCCTGATGGTTGTATGTTTTTGCTATTTGGCGCTGGTCAATCTACAAAAGCATTCACAGTTAAGAGGTTCTGCTGTTTGCACAAAACCTGTTAAGTGTACTTATACCCAATTTATAATGCTACTCATACTACTTTTGACCTGCAAATGTCATTGGTTTCCATGTGACCGAGGTTTCAGAGGATAGCATATTGTGCAGGGCCTGGACACAAGAGATGGACAGATAAATAAAGTGCTTGTTAAAGAAGCATAGCATTATGATTGTGTTCTTTACAGCACCTAGTGTAGAGATCTCTTAATATAACACTGATATGAAAATCCATTTGTTACCATGGCATTAACATAGGGTAAAGAAATCTATTTATTAACACAGAGCACATTTAATAAAAGATTTTAATAGAAGTAAAATTTTGTCTGATATCTAAAGAGACTCAAATTGAATATAGCGCCAAACCAGCAACTGATGTATAAATCTGCTGTGTAAAAAAGAGGTTTGACTCCATAGGGATCAGAAGATATGGAAACAGTGGCCAGCACGGTGGGGGCTTTTATCCCAAAATAAAACTGCTTTAAGAGCTCGACTGCACATTGATATTCAAAGCTATATATAGGACCTGATGCAGTGTTTGGAGAAAGCATATGTCACACACACACACACACACACACACACACACACACACACACGCACGCACACGCGCGCACACACACACACACACACACACAGAGATCTGGTGTTTACTGTGATGTTACTCCCATAGGAAAGAAAACTCATAAATGAGATCACTGTAATATCTCAATTGTCTCTCTTAGGCAGCAATAATATTAAATAGGGAACAATTGAAGTCTCTCTGCTGAAATCCCATCCGACCGCAGAAATCTAGTTATTAAAATTAAAATGAATATGAGCTCTCATCCAGACCACATGACCTTCTGTAACACCCACCATACATTCAGATGATATACACACTCACTAAAAATTACAGAAATCCAGCCTTAAAACATCACATCACAGACATCCTCCATTCGTGATAGTTCCTCAAGCATTATTTTAAAAAAACATAACTTTTCCTGTTAAGAAAGTTTAACAAAAATCAGTTGTTGAGTAATAGACTGTTGAAAATATGGACGTAGTGTCCGTGACGTCATCCACAGGTTTGTGAAGAGCTTTTTTGAAGCTGGAAGTAGGCGGTGCTAGGCTTGTTGCGATAGTTTGTGAAACGGTGATTACAGCCTCTCACTGGTCGTTTTGATATTTTCTTACAACTGAATGTGTCTGCTGCCTGAATTCAGCGGAGCTGAATGCGCGTCATCACAGAGCAGCGGCTGCGGGTGTCAGATTTCATATATTCCTGTCAGACTGCGGCGAGCTGACAGACCAGACGATGGCAGAAGCCGCGTGCTTACTCGTTTTTGTTATAATATACATATATGATGTTTAATATAAGCGAGATCGTTTTGTTCTTGTGTTTTTCATTAAGAATAATAATAAACCCATCATTCAAGCAGCGCTTTATGGAGGAATAGCCGGTTGCTCTGCTTGGGACTGGCGGGTTTCTGTCAGAAGTACTTGCGCACATTGACTCAAGCACTTAAACCAGCTGTTGCACTCGCATTTGCATGCAAATTCATACGCGATTTAACGCAGCGTACGCAAGCGCTGGATTTAATCAACAGTTGGATCTAATTCAAAAGTGAAAGTAAAATGCGCACGTATGTATGTTCATTTATAAGCCCCTCCCACCCAGTGAAACCGATATCACCGGGTTTGTCACGCGCTGATTAACCGGTGGGAAAATTTTGTCACCGCAACAACCCTAGGCAGTGCCTGCCGTCGCCATCTTGGCCGCACGTCATTGCGCATCACTTGCAGATAACCGGAAAAGGGTAAATAGGCGGGACATGGGTGAAGCTGAGTTCTATGGTTGTTGAAACCACGCCCGCCTAGCTCGATTCTAGTGACAGAAGTTAGGGTTCTCAACGGGCCTGAAAATTACGACCCGGCCCGTGGCTTTTAAAGCCCGGACCCGATGTAACCCGACACATTAGGGGTGCAACGGATCACAAAACTCACGGTTCGGGTCACATTACGTTTTTTAAGGCACGGATCAGATCATTTTTCGGATCAGCAATAAAAAAAGTATGGGAAAAATCTAATAACAAATCAAGAAATTACAAACATTTATTTTGCACAATATGTAAGGTCTAAAATCATTAGGTACAGAAAACAAATTAATAATATCCCTGCATTTATTGTATTAATTAAATTATTATATTATAAATTAATTATTATTTTTTAAAGCTTCAGAAGTAATTTTCTCGTTGTCTTGGGTTGTTTGATTAACATTAATGAGACAGACTTAAGTAGGTCAATTGAGCTTACTGTCTCTTTAAGAACAAATAAGCACAGACTGCATCTCTCTCTTCGTGTGTGCACTACTGAGTGTCCTTAAACGAGCGCACACACGCAGACAGAGGGCGAATTACAAATGGCGCAGCATAAACAGCCGTCCCACATAAAAACGTTACGTTGTTTTTCATTGCTCTATAAGCCAAATGTATTTTAATACACTACAGTATGAGAGAGAGAGAGAGTAGCGCAACTCTCTGAAGTTTACACATCAAGAGTTCTGATCTTTGAAGGATGATTACGTCTGACTCGAGCTGGACCCGACGCATTCAACCGCACGTGCGTTTGTGCGTAAAGTAAACTGCTCACTTTAGCGTTTGTTTGCAGTTAAATGGTTTAAAATCACTTGAATGTTAACATTTGCAAACCTTTGAAACACATGATAAACTTTCCCTATTTAAATTTGCGTATTAATCCGCAAATCACATGCGAGCTGAACCGTGGTTCGTGATCCGTATGAATCACGGATCAACTGCGATCTGTTACACCACTACGACACATCAGCGTGAATTATCTATCCGAGCCCGACGCCGCCGACTCCCCCCCCTTCCTCATTCACGTAGGCTATTATCATGACCAGCAGTCGGGAATTCAAATCAACCTTTTCAGTTCACCCGTCACTCCAGTGGCCACACCCTTAATTATGCAGAACTTTAAGGCTTAATATAATTTAAACGGATGAGTTACAAAAATATTCACCCCCCTCACAGTTGTGACGAAGGGCAAAATTAGCTATATAGACCAAAAACACTATTTGTACCAAGCTGTAAACACATTATTTTCTGCTGTAAAAAGAGGGCCTATGGGAATTGACTATCTTTTCAAGGCAGCCTCTAGTGGCCAGTCGATGAATTGCAGTTTAAGGCACTTCCGTATTGGCTTCATCAAAGAGATTGGAAGATTGCCCCTAGGTAAATACATTACACCATTTCGCAATTGTAACAGGGTTCCCACGGGTCCTTGAAATTTTTGAAAGTTTGTGAATCTGGGGGAAAAATTCAAGGCCCTGAGAAGTTTTTGAAAATATACATACATAGATACAGGTCTTTGAAAGTGCTTGAATCTATTTTATGCAAAAGGTTTATGGGAAAAAAATCCATATTATTCTCTGTGTAGTGTAAGATAATATCATAAAAATTCTTGACTTGTTAAGCCCACGTGCTAAACTGTTTGCTTTAAATGCTTTTATCTTCTGTATGCGAATGTTGATTCGTACCAAAATGCTTTTTTGCATAGAAGTGTTTGACACATGAAAACGTCTCGGGTTACGTATGTAACTGTTGGTCCCTGAGAAGGTAATGAGACGCAGCTTCACCCTTGCAATACTTCCTGCGTCCCTGTAATGCCGTCTTTGGCAATATTTCAGATAGCGATATACTTCCTGGCTCTTGCGTCACCCTGTCTTTGTAGTTAAGCCTCACCATTGGTTGAATTTGATATACACATTCAGACGCACTTACCCCTGGAGGCTGCAGTGACGCAGCGCAAGTTCCCTCGAAATGGAATTGTAACAATGTATCTTAAAAGGTAACACGGTGTAACCTTGCTCTCACTTGAAATGTGTCCCCACATTTTGTCCTTGAATTTGAGGGATTTGGACCTGGAAGTCCTTGAAAGGTCCTTGGATTTGATGTTAACTAAGGTGTGGGAACCCTGTTGTAAGCTTATAAGAATGATTTATAATTAGATTGGCTGGGGAATAGCATGTAAATGTAAATTTATAATGTCTTTAAATCTAGGAAAACAATGAAATTAAAAGTTGGAAGAGACTGTAGAAAAGTGTACAAAGATCACGTAAGATCGTTGTGAGAAACTTGTGATGTTCAACACATACAGAAAATTACTCCATAAATAAGTGCAATTTCTTAGTTTAAACAGAGATGGCGATAGAGGGGCAAAAGTTAAGGATTACGTGTTTTAATATTGTAAAATTTATTTAATAGTTACTTTATTGCAAAAAAATAACTGTTACGTCTCTTAAAGGAACAGTATGGGTTTTAGCGGCATCTAGTGGTGAGATTGTGAATTGTAACCAACCTCAATTTCGAAACGCATTGAGAAGCTATGCTAGCTGTCACATGACAAACATGTCATCTTCTGAGACAACGTAGGGATGTAACGCGCTCTGTAAAACATGACAGCGACTTTCATGTAAGGGGGCCTTCAGTGTATGTAGATAAAAATGGCTCATTCTAAGTTAATAAAAACAATACAGTTCATTATGTAATAATAATATATTATATAGCATTTCTGTCAAGAGATCCTATTAAAAGTTACACAATGCACCCTTAAACTATGAAAATAACCTGCTGGGAGAGAAAGGTTTTACCTCAAACAAGTGAACAGACCTAAATTGTATTAAAAATATTGGAATCAAGTGTAAATGGGCAAATAGGTAACAGTTCTCATAAAGTCTCTTCTTGACATGTTTGTGTCTGTCTGTTTGTATGTAAATGTTTGTCAGGCCTTCGGTCATCATGCTAATTAAAAGAAACAACTAATATTGAAATGGCAGAGAATCTGTTTCCCATTGAAACTTTCCTCCCTTTGGCTTTCTCTCCCTCACAGACACAAATCACACTTAATGGGATTTGCTGGTTTTTGACACCGACGTCACGGCAGTTGTTCCCTCAGATGTGCTGAAGTGGGTTTTTCTGTTCTCGCCTGTAGGGCTTGGCCCAGACACAAGAGATTTACAGATGCACAGAGAGATTCTTCTCTGTCGATATGAATTGAGAAATATTCCCTATAGCGTCTCTGGTTCCTGCACATTAATTTGCACCACACTGAATATCTGAGCTGTGATTAAAATATTAATTTGGCTTGTGTTTTTTTGTATTTTATGCAAATATCTCTTGAGCATGCGTAATGAGGACTGTTTTTCTTGCACTGATTAATCATAATCCTGGATTAAATGAAATAAATGAATTTTGAAACCCAGTGAGGCGGTTTTCATTTCTATTCATATTTGGCAAATTTGTAATAAAGGTTCGAAACACTGTAAACAGTGATGTTCCTAAATCTAACTTGTTTGGTTTTTGTGGTTTGAAGTTGTTTGGAGGTTGTGTTCAGACACTTTTCAGAAACAATCTCTGCTTGTCAATCATTTGTTGCGTTCAATGTGCTGATTGGCTGTTGTGTCTGTCGTGGGTGGAGTTTTGGAAATAATGTGTTTAAATATTCTTTCAAATATGTGATGCTTTTGGGGAAAAAACATCACATGGTTTCTTCAAATTGTAGGTTTTGATATGAAAGATGGGTTCAAGCCCTTTCCAAATCAGTTTTGTTTCTTTCATAGCTTATCTAAAAAAAGTTATGTTTGTCTAAAGTAGGCTGATTTTCAGAAACGGAATTTTGAGAAAAATGGGTTTAAAGAGAGGCAATTAAAATAGAAGCACAACAATCAACACATACAATCATTTAAACATTATTATGTTATGATATTATCTGAACTGCATCTATTCACTTTGTATTTTACTGTTACATTTAGTGAAGTTTTATGTTGTTCATTATGGGCACAGTCTTTGAACTTTTGATCACCCCTTGTATGTTCAGATGACACGCCTATTTTAGCTTAACTTACTGTACATTTAGAATAGCAAGCACAGCGCGGGCTGCATGACAGTAGCAGGATTAGGGTAGCTTCATCTGGATTCCTCTTCAGCAACGTCTCTATCATCTGATCCTTCATCTCTGGATGTGAAATAGTCCCTTATAACATGGTTTAGGGCTCTGACATCACCTGGATTGAGATTGACGCAATCATGTTCATCATTAAAGAGAGCAGCTAGTCATTTAGACTCGTTGTTGTCATGTGCTCCGCGATCTTATGATAACTTTGCGTGCAACCCCCAATTCTCCCTGATCCAATAACATCCAACTCCAAAGAAACCCAACATTCTAAAGTCTCATTTACTTTGATCCAACAACTGCCAACAGGGATTTTATACAGACCCAATAAACTCTTTTGAATTTAACTGACCTATACAGTGGTAAGAAAAAAATGTGAACCACTAAAAATGAACTGTTTTTCTACAGTGATTTGCATAATAAAATGTGATCTGATCCTTATTCACAGCGGGGAAAATAAGTATTTGACACATCAGCATTTTTATCAGTAAGGAGATTCCTAAGTGGGCTATATACACAAAATTTCCACCAGATGTAGCTCAGAACATTTAAGTATACAAGTTGAGTCATAATAAATACAGTAAAATGACACAGGGAATAAGTATTGAACACATGAAGAGAACAAGGTGAAAATGGCATAGAAAGCCAGGAGATCACCTGAAATCTGTCAGTATTGAGAGAGAAACCCTGCCCCCTATCAGTCCTAATTGATATCAGCGGCTTTAGTCCTAATTGATGGCCTTTAAAGGCTTCTCATTACCCAGGAGGCACACAGGAAAAACTTCATGATGGGTAAAAGCAAAGAACTCTCAAGATCTTTGTAATCTTATTATGACTCAACTTGTATACTTAAATGTACAAAAACTGTTCTACTGAGGTCATTAAAGCAGGAAGTAGAGGGCTGTAGTCCAAACCGGCCCTTCACTGTAGGCTTTGAAAGGCGAATTTCTGAAAATGAACTTTGAGCTTTATCATTTTACAGGTATTATTTATGCTATTATAGCAACATTACACACTAACTTAAAATGGGATCAAAAAGAATGTGAACTTGAAGTAATGAAGTAAAGAAGAAACCACAAGTTACAGCTTAATGCTCGAAGGCATTATTTGGAACTGGCACACATCTTTGTTTATGGTGGTAGGTGTGCATTGATACACCTTCAATCTTATGTTCATAATGTTATGTGGTTTAGTGTCTTTGTACTGTTAAGAGAGGAAAAGCTAGGGTGTGTTACACCACCATGTCTTTTCAGCTTGTTGCTATAAATCACTTTTTATCAGCACTAAACAAGTGAATTTTGCCTAGATATTTTCATAGATGATACACAAGATGTTATGGAATAATAATTTAATGAAACCCCATTTAATGAAACATTCAACATATTTTTCTGAAAATGTTCTAGCGCGTCATCTGATGCGTATTCCCAGAACGCATCACATATTTGTCTTCAAGTGCCATATATTTTATTCACAAGATGACACCTGATTCATAATTGTTTTTTGTGACTCAGGTAGACATGCCCAGACATCACATTGAGAGCAAGCCCAGACTGCTCCCAATGTAACGTTTCTACCTTCATAAATCTCCTATTTTAACCTTTTGTCTGTGTGTGCATTACAGCTTTAAGCTATCATTAAGCCCAAGACAGGCAATCACATGGGTGTGGGACCCTATAGAAAACCAGTCATTATACAGACCTGATGATTTCAGAGAAGTCTAGATCATCGTCCCTACCGCTGCAGAGACAAAATCTTGATATTTACATTTAAGAGAAAGATTTGCCACTTTACACACCTCAAAATCAGAGATATTTTGGTCTCTGAATGACTCTTACTTGCGTATTTAATGCAAATCTGGTATTTTTCAAACATTCTGACCGCCAGACCAGCATGAGGAAGACTTGAGCTTCACTATTTTTTCCCTCACAATGTTAGCAGGGTTGCCAGGTCGGTGTAAAAAATTAGCCCAATGGCCTTAGGCAACGCAAGTTTATTTGTACAGCACATTTCAATGATTTTATACACAAAGGTTATTCAAAGTGCTTCACATAGAAATGAGAAAACAATATATAAGGGAAAAAAATGCCAAGATTCAAAAATGCCAATTCCATACTTATATTTTACATTCACTTATATGCATTACAATTAATTTCTTCTTAAAAATCAATTATTAACACAGTCTGATTTCATAAATAAGATCATCATAATGCCTTAAAGGTGCAGTGTGTAATTTTTAGAAGGATCTCTTGACAGAAATGCAAAATAATATACAAAACTATATGATCAGGGATGTATAAAGACCTTTTATAATGAACCGTTACATACACCGAGGGTCCCTTTACATGGAAGTCGCCATTTTGTGCCGCCATTTTTCTACAAAAGCCCTTAACAGACAATTTTTTTTACTAAGTTGTCTCCGTCAATTACATGTTTTTCCAGTGGCGGGTACCATAGCATCTTTATGCGTTTGAAAACGAGTGGTGGGCAGTGGACTGAGCCATCGGTTGCAATTCGCAACCTCACCACTGAATGTCGCTAACATTTACACACTGCACCTTTAAGATGATGGACAACAGCTTAAAAAATCCTTCCACCTTTAACCCGCAGTAACAGTTTCCCATGGACTTGGCAACCCTGATTGTTACTCCCTCCTAAAGTCGCTCATGATTTGAATAAAGTTAAACTTTTCTCCACTTTGACATGTCACTGGACACGCTCACTTCCTGTTGCCAAAGATTAGTGTTGGTTATGTTGCCGGAAGTCCATTGAAATAAATGAGATTATGTGGCTCTGACACTGCTAGTTGCTGGCGGTCTGAATGGGTCTTTATTGTCCAACAGGCCAAAATCATAACTGTGATTGCTTTGAAGGGTTCAAGCAAAACAGGCAACAATAATGCAGGAGGAGTAACAGAGAATTTGAAATAAGATCAGGGATTTACTTAAATCTACACGTTCCATTAGAATACCATCGCTGTATTATATTGCTGTGTGATTTGTTTGCAATGGGCAGAAACGTGTCAGGCCCCCGCTGAACCTGTTCATAAATACATTTTTAATGGCCGAAATGAGATCGAGAAAAAACAAAGCAGACACACACAGGATTCACTATGATTCTTGCTTGCTTAATTTCCAGCCTTTATGTGTACAGGGAGGATTCTGTCCTAATCCTGGTGTTTCTCAGATGATTTGTGGGCGAGTCTCGAGTATGTTCACGCACCCTCGCCCAAACCCTGTAGTCCTCAGATGATTGCAGGGTGTGTGGACGTGATAATTCATGCATGTCTCACCACAGACAGACATCACCTCCCTTTATATCTCCTGTACACATAAAGACACTATATGTTATATTATAGACTCTATTCCCAATTCCTGCCAACTGGTTTACTTGATAGTTTCATACTTTTTTAGGATCAAACTGCCCTCCATTTCTTGCATAAAATAATACTTTCAATTTATGGCAAAGGCTTGTGTTGTAAGTGGGATTAGCTTTACTACCAAAGGGTCTAATACCAGACCCTGCCGTATGCCAGCCAGACCGTTTTACTCTACGTTACATCTCATGTATGTATTTTCAGATTCTGGCAGGTTACGACATGGTGGTTGCAGAAAGCTTTCTTCATAATTCTTAAAGCACATACTCTATCAATGTCATGATATAGTACAAGCAGTGTAATATGAGGTAAAGTCAGTGTACTACGTTTAATTTATGCCATTTGGCTTTAGGATGCCAGTCACATCTCACACACTAGAGCTATAATTTCTATGTACAACTACTTCATCTGTGAGGGTAAATAAACAGTGTCAGTTAAGTCAATTCATGCAGCCAATTTCCATAATATGCTGGCCTTGGTTTACTTCAAGACAAGTCAGTTTGCTTCCGGGTGTGTATTAGAGAATCATCTTATTAGGGTACATATCATTCATCTGATATTCATATATTTCCAGAGCGCTTGTATTTACAGTCAAACACGTTGAACTGTAGAAGTATTGTACAGTGTTGTATGACTGACAATATTGTAATGAATATTTTAAGCTGTTTCTAAATTACATTTTGTTAATATATCATTTCTTGCTAAGGGGCCGATCACATTGTTTATGGCAGTGGCAGGTGCCTTTTTTGAATGGTTTTGTATGGGCAGTGAGCGTTACACGCGCTGTTTATCCGCGCTGAATGCCTCGCGTTTTGGCCGCCTCCTGCGCCACGCATTTTTGCCGCGGAAAAGCGCCAGGCAGCATTCTTATTTTATCTATTGTCCCAATCAATGAGGGGAGAGGCAGGCTCTTTCGATCTGGTGACAATTCACAATTGACCTATGGCTAAGCCACACCCCCTCCACTCACTCGGACAAACAATCAACATTCGGTGATAGGCGCTATGGCAGCTGTCACAGTAGTAGACATTTCACAGGAGGCAATTGATGATTTTGGAGACAGAAAGACTCTATATCATCTCAAAGTCACCAAAAGGGCCTTAACTATGCATTGGAGGGTTATATTAATAATTGTATTGTTGAGAAGGTCGATGAAAAGCTTCAGCTCCAGGCAAAAATGTACAGGTCACAGTGTAAACGCGATAAATCGCATCTCGTTGCCATCATGATCAAATTAAAAATGTACAGGTCTAAGTTGCATACGTTTCCAGGACAAGCCTTTTTACCATCTTTACCAAGAGTACCTCTCTGTTAGTTTGGTGCTACAGTATTTACATGAATCATTCAGCACAACAAATAACATTTGTTATCTCGATTATTTACATATAGTTAATGAAACTAAGTGACATGATGTACAACGCAGCTAGAAGCTAACGTTAACGTTTTCTAATGTTAGGCTAATGTTACGTTAAAGATGTTAAAGATAACGTTCAAATACGTTGTTGACTTAGCTTAGGACACATCCTTGTTTAATTTATTCACGTCTAGTTGGTGTTGTGTATACCGCATAACTTAATCCAGAGAAGACACTTAATGTTATCTCGGTTGAAATGTGGCTTGAGAAAGGGTAAAAAAATACAGAATGTCGCCCAGCCTCTCGGGATACCTAGTGTTGGACTTGCATGTGCCTCATGCACACAGTTTGATCATTTTAACCTTAAAATGACAATAAAAACGAATGAAAACTGACTAACTGCAATGCATTTCAATGGACGTGGGAGCAGAGAATGTCCGAGTGTACTGGGTTAGCTATGCGCACTGTGATTGGCTCATTGCGTCTCGGGGAATGACTTAGCCATAGGTCAATTTGTTTAAACAACCGGAGATTGCACTTACTCACTGTCTTTGGTGTGAACGACCCCTTAGGACGCATTTATATTGCACATTTGAAGTGACTCAATTCAGATTTGTTTCCCTTTTGTGGCACAGATCGGATTTGACCCAAGAACGTGTAAGCAGGAAAAAAGTGCATTGGTTCCGATATTCTTCAATCGGTTTTAGGCCTCATTCATATGTGGAAATAAATCGGATATGAATGGGATACATGCATTCGCATCCGCAACTTAAGATTCGACATATCGGGTTTTCACATGTCAAGATGTTTAGCGCGTCATTGAAAATGCGACGCTGGCTAATGACTTCAACTCTGGTGGACACCACCCATGATCACATGACTCTTCTTAGCAGCGCAATGATGGCTCCGCTTAGTGGAATAATATTAAAGTTTGATGTGTTGTTACAGAAATAAAGCTCTATAATCTTGTATGATCATTTTGTCTGTGTACATTGCAAATCGCAATGTTTTACTTCCTCTGTGGTTTAAGTTGTTCCTGGTCTGTATGTCTACCTTGAATTGTTTTGCCAAGTGTTTAGTGTAAATGCTGATATTGGATACTAGTTGCTTTTAAAAGATTATGTAAGCGGGTCATACAGGCAACAAAAACGGAATTGGGCATCGAAATTTGCAGTGTACATCCAGCCTTAGTGTGAATGGGTTAGCTTTTTGTTTTACTGTAGGCACGACCAGCATAATTTACCAGACTTTTACCAGACCATTTGTCTATGTTTATGATTCTGACAGTTATTGTTACTGTATTTTGCCATAAGTCTTCACTGTGCCTATTCAAAGCTCAAGGGCCAACACATAACTTCTAGATTTATAAGCAGCTATAAAGTACATTTTAACATTTTATAATGCCTAGTCATACTTCTGTTATTTTGATGAAAGTAACTCAAAAGTAATGCAAAAGTAGTGTAACTCATATAGCTTGAGTGACCGGATGGAATTCAAGCGTAGTTCAGGCAGAGCACTGATCGCTAACTACTCCAGCTGACGCTCAGCTGCTTAATCACTCTCACCTGCTTTAATCAACAGTATTTAAGCAGTTAATCAGACGCTCTGTAGCTACTCTGTCGCACAGACAATTTTACCGAGTCTGTCGCACAGACAATTTTACCGAGTCTGTCGCACAGACATTTTTACCGAGTCTGTCGCACAGACATTTGCATAGCAGATTGTAGACTGAGCCAGTACTAATGCGATCGATAGAATTTTATTCCTTACCCTTTTCGGCGTTACCATGGCTTGCTCGGAATCGGAAGATGTTGCAATACTCTCTGTGGAAGTGCCGGAAGACATCCATTCCATACAGGTATTAAGATAATTTGTGCGTATATCTCCTGTCAAGCCAAAGAACTTATGTTTCCGTGATCTTTGAACGCGCTTTTCAGTGCGTGAGCTTTGAGTTTGTGCACGTATGCGCACTGGAAAAGTTCACTTTAGTATCTTTGTCGCTCAAATAGTCTAAAATCGCTATGTCACTGTAAACAATAACTTTCTTATCAACAGTATAGCAGGATGTTCTATTAACAGCATTTCATGCAATATTTAGGACCAATGTGACTACAAGCAAGGAGTATGTCTGTCATTCGTTCCAATTAATTCGATATAAATCGTTCAGGTCACCTTGTATTGTCAGTGTTTATGTTGTTTTAATTGATTGCCTCAAAAATTCGACAGTTATAGTTTTACAGCATTTCGTGTCTTACACTTGATTTAACGTCCCGAAGGCAGTCGCTCTACGCATCTTCAACAAGCATGTAAGCATAAGAAACCAGTGTTGCCAACTATTTTCAATGGAAAGTAGCTAAGCTTGCTTGGAAAGTCGCTAAATGTCGCTAGATTACGTCATTGCGTCATTTGCTTAACAGTGACGCCATCACGTCACATTTGCATTCTTACTACACTGGCTTAATACATTATTTCACGTTTCTCTTTCTCTCTGAACTGTCAAAAATGTTATTTTAAGACACATGAATGCTTGAAAATGTTTTCTCGTTTGTTTATCTGCTTATGTTCTCATAAAACGAATGTGTGTATGTTCATGTTTATATGGCCAAACAGTCCAGTTCAAAACATACACTGATAAATGATGGGAAACGTTGTTTTGTAGGTAAATAGCCCATTAACGCGTCAGCTCCGTACAGTTTGTCTGTTCTAAATGTGCTGCTGCTCAGCTCCCTCAAGTACATTTATTTTATGTACAGTGATTCATTTTATTCAAAGACCATTTTATATTTATATCTCGCCATTAATGTAAGCCATCGCGGGATCCGCCTGCTCCGGCTTCCCGCATGCACGATTATGCCGTCTGGACGCGGATAGAGAACCACTTCTCCTGCCCCGATTGCAACTGGGAG
Source organism: Misgurnus anguillicaudatus (assembly GCF_027580225.2). NCBI lineage: Eukaryota > Metazoa > Chordata > Actinopteri > Cypriniformes > Cobitidae > Misgurnus > Misgurnus anguillicaudatus. The sequence continues at coordinate 8,312,189 of NC_073337.2, forward strand.
AGAGACTCTGCTCTGCTGCGCAAGGACTAGACAGCCTGTGAAGGCTTTGGGTCGGGGGTGGAGCCCACAGAAGCAGCGGTAGCTGCTCATTGAGAAGAGTGAATGTCACGTAAAAAGTCTCCAACAATGCCAAGATGTAAGAAACATCTTGCACGCGTTATCTCGTGTTGGGGGTCCGTTAATTAATGATTAACTAATGTCAACCTCAGCTGTCCTTCATTTTATTTCTCTCCTCTGAACCTGCCTGTTCCAATCTGATGAATATCAGGGAACCGCGTTCCCTTTTGAGGTATGCTACCCAACATGCCAGGAGCCGCGTACTCCGAGACAAGCAGTCTCTAGAAGTTATGCACTCAACTACGTTGTTGTGTTTGGGGGATACATGCAAAGGATGCATCTTAAAGGTGCAGTATGACAACCGAGCCCCTTGATTCCTCAGCCTTTGGCCAAATTCAGATATTTGTTATAATATATAAATATATTATATAATTTTGGTATTCTTAAGTGATCCTGACTGAAATATAGCTTGAGTGACCGGATGGAATTCAAGCGTAGTTCAGGCAGAGCACTGATCGCTAACTACTCCAGCTGACGCTCAGCTGCTTAATCACTCTCACCTGCTTTAATCAACAGTATTTAAGCAGTTAATCAGACGCTCTGTAGCTACTCTGTCGCACAGACAATTTTACCCACCACCTCCCCTTCACCTCCAATATCTCAGTTTCACAACCATTGCACTCCTTTTAATTATTTTCACGTGTAGCATACTAAAATGTTGGTTATGATTGGCTGGGGGATACATGCAAAGGATGCATCTTAAAGGTGCAGTATGACAACCGAGCCCCTTGATTCCTCAGCCTTTGGCCAAATTCAGATATTTGTTATAATATATAAATATATTATATAATTTTGGTATTCTTAAGTGATCCTGACTGAAATTACAGTTCAGAGATAGTAGTATTGTTATGTAACTAATTACTTTCAAGTTACAGTAATTTGTAATATATAATGTATTACACTTTGGAAGTAACTTGCCCAACACTGAATTCCACTAATACAATAGTTAATAGACAAGACAAGACTAGAATATTTTCATTGTCATTGCACAGCTGTATATCGAAATTGTGTCTAGTAAATCATTACTATCATTTGTTTTTCTGTATTAATACACTGAAACAGAATTGTGCTTATGTGCTTTACTTATGTCAGACCCGCTGTTTAAAGCCCGGAATACACTGCTGGATTTTTGCACTCCTATAAGATCATTACCTTATCACACTGTGAGACATGGATAGTTTGAACTCGGGTACGACAAGCATGTAGACTGTACGATGATGACACGGAAGCTTCGGCGGCTGCGTCACACGTTAGCGCAACGTCACCAGCATGCGCTCGTGATAAACAAATACCAGCGCGCAGGTCGTAGCAGCAAACACACTGTGCGGTGATCATGCTGAATTTCTGACACTTTCAGAAAACTATCGTAGGCTATCTTTGGACGCAAGACCGGGAAAACGGCCGTCCCTGAACCCCTATCACTGTACGACATAGGACCACCAACGAAGAGCCACGATCACAGAAATTGCGACGATTGTGTCACGAAGGCAATCTTTTGTCTGGGACAGCCAATAATCGTGCAGTGTATCTCGGGCTTTACATGTGAAAAACATGTTTGCATCTGAAAAGACACATCTCAGTACCGCGAGATGTCACATCCACATTAATCACGTCTTGTAAATATATTTTAAAGTATTTGTAAAGTACTTTTAAAGGGTATGTTTATAAATATCATGCATAACAAATGTTTATTTAATTTCACCAGTTTTTTATTCATCTCTCATTTACTGTAATTACATTTGTGTTATATCAGCCTCATTTTTTGGCCACACTGCTTTCTTGATATCAGCCATTAAAAAAAACCATATCGGCCGACCACTACCCCCAACCTTCTACATCCATCTTTCCTTTTGATTTTGCTGTTACATTGAGAGCACGTTGAGATGGAGCGAACAAAACTGAAATATTTTTTTTATAAAAGAGAATATTTTATCTACCTTATCTACATTGTTTGTATATATATATTTTTTTTTTTTAAAAACTTTTTATCTAATTGTTTTCACTAGGGATGTCAATTTATGCAATTTCCCATATTCGATGATCATTTAAATTAACGATCAATCAATCGAATAATCGTTAACAGTAATTGTGCAATAAGCCTTCACTGCAGTGGCACAATGACAAAAAAGTGCGTAAAAACGCCTGCTTCCTTAGGCGAATTAAAAGATTGTATTTTTTTAAATAACATGCTAGTGGGAGTGTAAAATGAGTCAATGTAGTTGTTGTTTTGATAAAATCATCAATTTAAACTTATATCATAATGAAATATAATGACTAATAGACACAGTAAACTCCGCCTCACATGGGCACTCTGCAACAGACGCTTGAAAGTCCATGTCAAAATAACAGTTTTATTATCATCAAGTGTTATTTATCAAGTTGTTTACCTCGCTTTCCGAGTCGTTGATACACTGTTTGTAATTATATCCAAGAAGCACACGAAGAGCACTTTTCTCGTCGTCACTTCAGCTTAGACGTACTTTCAGCAAAGATGCTTATATTACGGAGATGCCAACCTTCCATTAGAAAACACGCAGCGCCTCAGCCAGTCAATAATGATGATCAGTGATATATGTTGCGGGCATTCAGGGTGTAACGACAGTCAGTTACAGTTTACATTTGACAGTTTCTTGCCATAATTTAAGATTACATTTTAATCTGTTCATTAAAAACGGCTTCTGGTCTCCTTCTCTGTATATAGCAGCGTTGCTATGCTAATCTTGCAGGCTTCCCCGAAGAGGGTCTTTGCTTTCAGTATCCTAAACGTATTTGCATTTTCTGCGTCGGACCCTGTCAGATCCACTGCGGATGTAATTTCGTTGCGTTGGCAGCCAGCCAGCCTCGTCTCGCATGACGTTAAAAAGCACATGCGTGTGCTTGGCATCGAGCATCGTTGGGATCATAGCTAGTAGTTTAACTTTTGCGCGCTCGCTTAATTTTTTTCTCCGACTGTATGTGTTTTGCGCAGGCGCCGCACACACGTGCATGATCTTGTTTTTCAACAATCGTTAAGTTTTATCGAGTAAATTCTTATCGACAATTAATTGAAGATCGATTAATTGTTAACATCCCTAGTTTTCAACTTAGTGGACCTCGAGGCATCCCACGGCTCCCCTGAGTTCACACATGTACAGGCTGGGAACCACTGATTCAATGCAACTTGTCTGTGCTTATTGCATTGGCAAAATATGGAGTTTACAACCAGATTATAGTGTGAATAGTTTGTGAATCAGGTATTTGTATGCTATACAGTGTCTTAATAATCAATCAGGGCTGTCTGAACATCTGGTAAAATAGCTTATCTGTTGGCACACGGACAGGACTGATGGGTTAAAGGGAAATGCTGATCATTTAGCCTGTAACTGTTTGTCCTAATAGCACTTCTGGTTACTGCCCACTGATTGCACGTAATGATGCTTTTATTGTTGGCCAGACTCGTCGCAAGGTTGACGTCTTCCAGAGCGCACCCATAGGAACCAATTACGAGCACCAATTCACTCCAGCAGCGCGAGGGGACAAACAGTCCTGTGCATACACAGAAACACTGCCAACTTTCCTGTCGTCTGTTTACTGTGCACATAACAGACTGCGAGTGCGTGTGTGCTTAAACAACAAAGCCTGAGTAACAGCACCGCTTCTCACAGTCTTTTAGATTTTTGTTTGCTAACAGCACAGAAGTTTTGAAGGTTGAAGGCTGATGCGTTCTGCATGCACAATCCACTACAAACTCACATTCAGGTCTGGCTCGGCTTTGCTTTTCAGCGTCCAATTAATTTCTGATGGATGAAATCACGACCTGCTCTTTTATTTTCTTGTTAAACTCGTTATACTCTTTGCCTCACGTTGACTTTAAAAACCCAATTTGTTTTATTTATCGGAGAAACTCTGAATGGCTTCGTGGTAAAGATTTTTAATTTGTTTCATCCCATCGCTATCCATCAGGCTTTAAACTGAGAGATTGTGGTGTTAGGGCTTAATATAAGCTGTCAGATGGGCTGAGCACAATGCGGGTGATATGTAATGAGAAATGACAGGAGGTGTGTTTCTTTGCTGGAGTGTTTGTCCATCATGACTTCAGATGTTACAGAGCTGTTTTTGGTTGTTTGATGGACGAGCCGCTGTCTCTGAGGAATCGACATGAGAAAATACTAGGGCTGTCAAAATTAACGCGTTAATAACGCGTTAACGCAAATTCATTTTAACGCCACTAATTTCATTAACGGAGATTAACGCAACGCGCAATTTCTGTTTGACCCTTGGTCCAGCCCATAGTTGAATGAACAGAGACGCAGACAAATGTGACTCTCTCTAAATGAGTAAAAGGTTTTCATAGAAATAAGAACATTAAGCAAATCGTCTACGAAATCCAATGCTCTAAATGCTCGTTGGACATCTGATATGATCTTTATTTATACGTCTGAGAGGTGTAACGTTACCGTCCTCCTAATGCTTAATCTAATACAAAAATGCGTCTCAATTCATTTTGGTTTCGCTTTTATGCATGACTTATAAAATAGACTGCAGGACTTGCTTGATGTTAAAATAGTCATTAAGAGAGATAAAGTTCGGTACCTGATTAATGTTTAAGAGTTATTAAGAGCGACAAGACTCAAAAGCGATCCCCTCACGAGTCTGACTGACTGACATCTGAAGCGCGTGCACACAGACGCGCGAGTGCGCGACCCGGATATATATAGACATCTACACAAAATTACAGTTTTACAAAAATCTGTTTTGATAAGAATTCACGCAGGTAGGATCTATAATCTGTTATGTCTTAAGTAAATGTTTGGTTAACTGGTGGGTAAACATGTCTGATGTGTAACATTATATTAGATCACTTAGATTTTAAGCAGTCTGTCTCGATGTCAATCAAACAAAAGGAAAAAAAGTTGAACATACATTGATGATGTTTTTGCTTTGTGTGTGCTAAATCTATTAGTTTTACCAGTGATTTTAAGGTATTGATGTGGTAATATAATGTATGGATGTGGTAATTTTGTGGTAATTTGACTCTTTCAACTTCAAACACGTGTAGTTCTGTCATATTTTGTTATATTTCAACAAATCATGATTTGTTCTATGTTTTAATAGAGAATGTCAAAATATGAACAACTATTTTTTTTTAAATTTGCTAATTCCGACTCAACTTGCCAGCACAGGTCACAAATGATGCAGCAGCAAACAAAAATGGAGAAAGAAAAATCTTCTTAATGGAAAATTCGTATACAAAACAATGGCTGGTGATTCTGTTAAAAATGTAAACAGGCTGTTGTTAACATACATTTGCATAAAGCATCTATATATGTATATATGATTAGAATATTAAAAACCTGAAAAGTGTTAAATTAGGGTAAATTTAGAATGGATAAAAATGTGCGATTAATTTGCGATTAATCGCAGTTAACTCATGAAATCATGCGATTAATCTAGATTAATTTTTTTAATCTATTGACAGCCCTAGAGAATACACATCTGTGATCGCTGGGAAACCAGAGAGGCCAGTTTTCACACAGACGGATGGGAAAATTCTGTCATTTACTTGTCATGATTACTCATTGTATGTCATCTGTATGGACTATTAAAGAATGTTGATGCTACTGTCATGCTTTTAGTGAAAGCAAACCGTGACCAGGGCTCTGGAAATGACAGAAAATGCTTTAATGCGATGACACAGATAATGCTGGATAATGTCATGATTGGTTTTCTTTATGACGCCATAACTGCGTACTTGCATTTACTCTTTGAACTGTTCTTCACTTCCATCTGAGTAACAAATTATGTGCATATTACAGACGAACAATGTTGATATGTCCAGACAGTAACTTGGAAGCGCTGTTTTACATTCATTCATTCATGAGTCAGCTGCTGTATGTTGAATTGAATGGGCTGCTTCCTGCTCACTGAACAGAGTAGACGCCAGTTCGTATGTCTGCATTTCAAGCATGAAAGCCAAAGCAGGTAAACAAAAATATTTCTTGTTGCACTTAAAGGCGGAGTTCACGATGCTTGAAAGCCAATGTTGATATTTGAAATCACCTAAACAAACACGCCCCTACCCCAATAGAATCTGGACCTTCTGTTGATAGACCCGCCCCACACATACGCAACCCGGCAAGGATGTCGGTTAGTAGACACCCTCCTTACTGCTGATTGGCTATAAGTGTGTTTTGGTAGTCGGCCCGTCTCCTTTTCCAAAGCGTTTTTCAAACATCGTCGACTCCGCCTTTAAATTTAAAGTTGAAACAAGCTTTTTTACCTTCTTAATTAGTGAGGAGTTAAAAATAAAAAAAAAATAGGGCCAGATTTACTAACAGCTTGTGCTAGCGCAAACCATCATTTTGTCGTTGAATAACGACTTTTGGGATTTACTAAGGACGCACAGTGGATGATTAGCGCTGAAAAGGAGTGGTCTAGTTATTTTTGCGACTGGCATATGCATTTCTAGGAGTTTCTCTTTTCAGACAAAAATTTTAAGGGATTAGATTATTTAAATGAATCACGCAACGCGATTTACTAATGTTTGCGACTTTGTGTGTGTATTATGACTGGCATTTGCGCCATTGTTTAATGCAGAAAAAAGCATGTCTTAAATCATTTTGCGCTTGAAATAGCTGCAATTGTTGCTAAAAAAAGAGGAATCTCACAGAGAGCGTGTGATACAAGGCAGAGGATTGTTTTAACACGTAAACAGTTATTTAAAATGCCAGAGGAACATATTATTTTAAAAACATTGTTTGCCAAGCCATGTTATTTTTATTAGCTGAAGTTATTAAAAGAGGAGTCACTAGGAGAAGTCACATAATACCAGACGTTTCAAAACTTCTTGTAAACCTTTATTTTTTGTCCTTCAGTTCTTTTCAGTGTACACTCACCTAAAGGATTATTAGGAACACCTGTTCAATTTCTCATTAATGCAATTATCTAATCAACCAATCACATGGAAGTTGCTTCAATGCATTTAGGGGTGTTAGTGTTAGTTAGCTATTTTGAGCGTGGCATGGTTGTTGTTGCCAGACGGGCCGGTCTGAGTATTTCACAATCTGTTCAGTTACTGGGACTTTCACGCACAACCATTTCTAGTGTTTACAAAAAATGGTGTGAAAAGGGAATAGCATTCAGTATGCGGCAGTCCTGTTGGTGAAAATGTCTTGTTGATGCTAGAGGTCAGAGGAGAATGGGCCGACTGATTCAAGCTGATAGAAGAGCAACTTTGACTGAAATAACCACTCGTTACAACCGAAGTATGCAGCAAAGCATTTGTGAAGCCACAACACACACAACCTTGAGGTGGATGGGCTACAACAGCAGAAGACCCCACAGGGTACCACTCATCTCCACTACAAATAGGAAAAAGAGGCTACAATTTGCACGAGCTCACCAAAATTGGACAATTGAGACGAGAAATAAGACTGTGGTGGTCGGCTAAAGTCTAAAGGTAAGTAATGAATGGGAAACACTGGTGTCTTTATAACTATCATTGCTTAAAATAACTTAAACCAAACTGAAACGTGATTTAAAATGTAATAAAACTATGTGTAAAATCGTTCCAGATACACCAGACTTTTCATTCCCGGTGCAGTTTTACAGAGCAGAAAGTAGCTTACAGGAAACAAGCCGTCATCTCATAGACTAATTAAATCGAAGAAAGATTAATCACCCTCATGTACATGAGAAGATTATAAGCCTTTCACTAATGTCCAGCAGTGCTGGCGGCCACTACTGAAACGCTTTTTTTCCATTTCACAAGCCTGTTTCCTTTCTTGCTGACATCTCGAGCAAAGGTCTCACTCCAGGTCTCATTACGGTGTCATTTATTATTAGCAGGTAGATATTGGCTTAATGCATTCATATTTTAAACTGTATCTAAAGCTTCAGTGGGTTTGACCAAAGTAAAGTGGTGTAATTTACCATTTAATAAGGTGAAATGACACATCATAACCTGGCATTCTCTTCAGTTAGATCTGCACTTCAAATTTACTCTGCAAAATCTTGCCGTGACCCAAGTTGTCTGGAAGCCAAACAGCTCTATTTAAACTCCAGCATATCCAACAGGCCTTGTCAGACAGAATTGATCATGTGATGAAATGAACAGACCTTTACCAGCTTCCTCACCGTGAGCAGTTTTATACTCACCTAAAAACTCCATCCATCTCCTGTCATCAGCTGACTTCCTTCAGTTTTCTTTGGTTTTCTAGTAAATGTGTCTGATCAGACCAGACCATTATATTGCACGAGTAAACAAAGCTATAAATCATCTTCATTTGATGAGATTATGTGGTTGAGTGCAGTTAGCGGTCTAACATCATAGAGACTGTAGATGAGCACAACTTGTTACCGTTAACGCGTCTGATGAGGTTGTGCTTAACATATTTTGTTTGGGTGTCCACAAGTACACATAATACTGTGGGAAAGTACTGTACGATCTAATTTACACTTAATTTGGAACTGGCTGATGTTAACGTGCAAGCACACATAAAGAGTTAGTTCAGCTCTAAATGAAACAATTCAAAGGAAAAACATTATTTACCAAAAACAGCTATTTCCCAAAAGGGTGACATTTTACAGTAATATTTCACTGCAGCTCTTCAATAGCTTTGCATGAGAAGCAGAATAACAATCAAGTAAATTTATTTTAGAAATCACCCTCTCTGCCATTGTGTCTATTCAAAACCGATGTCAACAATGTAAAATAATAGCTTTATATATTGTTGTCAGCCTGTCACTGAGCATGTGCCATTTGCATTTACCATATTATCGAAGAGCTGCAGTGAAATATTACTGTAAAAATATGCATGTCACCCTTTTGATAAATAGCTAGATCAGTTTACCTGGGTTTATAAAGAGCATTGGTTGTAGGTTTAATAAGCCTATAACAGTCTTACTGTGAATAGATGGCAGACACACTGCAGTTTACAACAGAGCTTGCATTTCAATTCATGGCAGTATTGTTTAGAGTTTTTATTTATCTAACTATTTATTTATTTCCCCGGGATATTTGCAGCCGTCAGTAACCATTTAAACAGTTTTTATTTAGCAGTCTGGCAGTAAAGCACTCTGGGTCGCTCAACATTACAATATCTTCATTCTGACCAGACATAAACTGAGTTGGAAAAACATATTTCTTTCTCTCTCTCTCTTTCTCTCTGTATGACTCATAACAGTATTGCCTTAACAATTTATTTTATAAAGTAAAAATCTGGTCTAAGCTGGAGGAAAAAAGCCCATTACGGGCAAAAGATAACTCCTCTTGAATCATATTTCCCTCAATTTTATTTTTGCCATTGTGCGTTTAATTTCACCTTGTTTTGCGGTAGATTCTCTTCCCTTCTCATTCAACAGGTGCTTGTGTTTCATTACTTTATTAGTACGATGGACTAAAAGCAAAATACAAATCAGAGAAGGCTCTTGACTGATAATTTCCTCTTTCTGCATTTCAAAGATCTACACAGAAGACATTCAACTGAAAAAGAAGACTATGGATTTAGTAGCTAGTTCTTGTAGAGTTTTTACGGTGTCCTTTTTAATCAAGAATTTCTGTTTCTCTTTGATCGGTGTAATATAAAAAGATCTGGTGATTTACTATGCATGAACTGGCCAGAATCTGCCGCCTGTTAACTTGTGACTTGAGGGCAGAGAGATAAAATGATACATACTGCATTCATTCATCCATGCAACTTTGCTTGTGTGGAACCATTGTGCAATATCTAAGGTCTATACAATACCCATCAGCTACTAGATGAGCAATACGATTTTGTCATCTTACAACTATTTATACAGTATATATACATTCTTTCATTTTTCTATATTTCTATTTTTTGTAATATGTTCAGGGGTGCAAACTTGTCACCTTTTGGCGAAATTTTGGATCCTAAATAAGTAATTTTTGTGATTCGTCTAGATTCGCTGAGTTTTTGAAAATGAGGGGTGAGATTTTAAAAGCCTCTTTCTTGGGGAACTACTTTCTTCCATCACAGATTTGCAGGCCAGTATGACAGGAAAACTTTTTGGCTGTTTGTTTTAAATGTCATAATAACTTAATAGATGTGATAGTAGTTTCTCAATATTACATTTTCGTGCTCACAAAGTGCTTTAGACGTAAGATCCAGACGCGGCACATCAGCCACGGTAGAGGTGCCAAAAACGCGCTATTCGCGCATAGTTGGACGCTGGGACATTTGAGTTTACTCGCTTCATTCGCGCGTGAAATTCTAGTCATTTGAGACATTCATGCAGAAAATTTGCGTCATGGGAGGGGCTTCTGCGACTCCGATGAGACTCTGCTCGCTTCCTGTAATCACGTCTCTACTACTACAGCAAGGTCCTGATTGGTTAAAGCGGCGCAGAAATCCGCCGAAGTTCAGATCAACTCACGCGTTTTTCCCATGGCAACGCTCAATTTGCACGGAACATGCCATCCGCGCCACGCCTATCACGCCGCAGGATGTCTATTCGCGTCTTTGCATTGACTTAACATGTAAATCAGTCGTGCTTGCCGCCTCTACCGCGTCTGGTGTGAACCCTGCTTCAGTGTTCGCTTACCCGCTGACCACAGCATGATCTTGGATACTTATGATCACATATTTCTATGTTAAGTCAATGTGAAGACGTGTTGACGCGCGTCTGGAGGTCTCACGTCGTGAATGAGGCGTTTAGTGCCGCGCAGTTCCATGCGATTCCACCTCATTCACGTGAATGGAGCATTGCCATGACAAATGCGCTAGTTGAAAAATTTGAACTTTGACGGGAAAAACGTGTCATGTAAACCAATCAGGAACTTTCTCTAATAGTGAAGTGATTACAGAAAGCAAGCGGAAGTTGCAGAAGCCCCTCCCATGACGCAAATTTCTGTGTGAATGTCTCAATGACTAGAATTTCACGCACAGCTTTCGTGCACAAATGAAGCGAGTAAACTCAAAATGTTTAAGCGGCAAACTAGACGCGGCAGATGCGATTTTGATGCCTCAAACGCGGCTGGCGTGAACCCACTGTTATAATTTCCAGTTTGTTTGATGGTCAAAATTTTTATTTAATTTGTTTTAGGTTGATCAAACCAGCAGTATTTGATCTCATGAATCTATTACTTGTTTTCTTCTATTCATATTTAGTCGTCTTGTTATTTTTGGCAGAGGTAAAAGTTAATAAAACTAAATTTGTATGCTATTGATTTTCAATTTAATCTTAACACGGTATGAGCACTCGCTTTATAACTGGATTTTGTACTCGTCCACACGATGTAACATCATTGCGGTACTCCTTCGAAAGTTTCCATCCAAGAGCTCTGATCTTCAAAGGGAATAGGGATAATCACTTCTAATTGGGATTCACAGACTATTTCACGAGCTAGGGCACTTATTGAGACACGGAAAGTGTTTGAAAACAGCGTTTGAGCCTGTGGATGTCTATGTGTGTGACCATTCGCTCTGGTGGCTGCTTAAAAAAGGCTTCCTCACTAATTCTAAAATGACCAGTATGTGGCGGCTGGATGACACAAACGTTGAGGCGGTTACTGTTATTGTTATAAGTACAATATTGCACGGCTGGGAAGGGCTATTAGTCAATCAATGTATCAAACTTTGAAAGTTAACCAAGCGTGCTTTTCAGTGCAAAGGCTCTTTTTGTTTGAAATAACAATTTGTTTTGTTAAAAATATCTTTAAAATCTGGTAGTGTGGTTTGGGGGTGCTAAGGGGGGGTTGCCGCACAGGGTGCAATACAGGCCAGACCTGCCACTGTGTGTGTGTATATTTCGATATTTGCGGCTATGGTCTCAAATTTTATATAAGGTGGTTTTAAAAAGGTCTACACAAATAACTAATATGATTTACATCTTTTAACCTGGCAGATTTAATTAAAAATAATCGTTCTTCTACCTTTCACGATAACTAGTTTTACAGCACTTTATAAAGCTGATTAACACCATGCCTTTACGCAATGCAGCCTAATTTGAATCATTTACACTCTTGAATTAACGTTGGTAATATAGCAATGCATAAACATTTTCTCAACTCAGATGGAAATTAGTGAGAAACAGTCATGAAGAATCTATTTTACAATATTTGGAACAGGACAAACTAATGTCTGTTTAATACATTATATTTTTTCATTTACTTGATGATTGTTTGGCTTGTTTGTGTTGCACAGTCTTCACATGGAGAAAGATGAGAATGATTAGATATAACAACACTGGTTAATAAAATCAATCACTTCAGCAGGGAGATCGAGGGAAAACAGTTTACTTGTCGCTATCATTTCTGCAAATTGCTTTTCCATCTTGCAGTTTGTAATCATAAAACCACTGGATGACCATAACAGCTGTTATTTATTAGTAAATGCAATGCCGAGTTAATTCGGCTCTATATTAAACCTGCACCCACGTTGTAGTTTATTCCTGTGAGCGGGTGTTTTAAATCATTTGGTTTACTTTTGGTTAACGTGTACATATTATCATCAAACTGTAGTTTTGCGCCATTGTAATATTTCATGTCACATGACTTTCTCCCATAATTCCCTGCCACATTTAGTCGCGCTTCTGTCATTAGATTATAAATAAAAATCCATCCCGGTGTGCTGTTGTGCTGAGGCCTGAGCGTGTCCTTAACGGATTATTGATGTCTTGTGCTTCACTCGAACAAAGATGAGAAAATTTCATCAGCCGCCCCTTTTGCTGGGAATGAAATGGCAGCAGAGTTCAGTGGCAGAGACTCTGAAGTGCTGCGTAATTCCCGAGTCGGCCTCCATTACTATGTTACGAGGGGGACCGCCGGCCAAAACATCGACCCATCTGCGGCCGAGATAAGTGCGAAATCAATGACCATTGATTGAGATCAAACTGCTACTGTCAAAGGCTTCGTCCGGTGGATTGCTAGCATCCGGTACGGGCTGGTTTATTTCAGATGAGGGTGACCTCTGACACTGTTTGTACATTCAGTGACCCATGATAATGGTTGTTTGTGAATCTCAGCATGCTTTATGCATTTTTTAGTAGAAACATTAATATGACGCTGTTGGTGTATTTTGCTAAAAGGCTTAATTTTATGTAAAACACAATTTCTGTGGTTAGAGAGGCGGGCTTGTAAACCTGAGAGTTGCCGCTTCGAGTCTCACATCCGGCAGGTGACTGTGATGCCCTTGAGCATTTCACCTTACCCTAATTGCTCCACGGGCGCTGGGATAGCTGCCCACTGCTCTGTGTGTGTGTGTGTGTGTGTGTGTGTGTGTGTGTGTGTGTGTTTACGGCTTGCAGTGCGTTGCACTTGGCAAGCATGTCACTTTCATCTTTTTGAATATTGGAACTGTAGCTGATTTGATGTCATGAACGTAGATTGTCTAATGGAGATCATGCTTAGTCAAAGTACTAATTGTACTGTAATTTTATTGGGATTGAATTTTAGTCCTTTAGACAATTTATCTTAAATTTTACATTTTTATGCATTTGGCAGTACATTTGGCAGAAGTACATTTTATCAGTATATTCCCTGTCCAGCTGGCACACGACTGACCTTCAACATTGAAATTTGCTTGAAATATTTCAGTTGTTGATATAACTTTGAAACGACGGTTAATGGTAACTGCAATATCAATGTAGATTAAATTTGCAAAATCAATGCATATTTTAACACGAATTTGCCATTGACGCAAAGACCTTAATTCACCCGTGTTGAAAGGGAGATGTTGAAACAACATCGCAATATTGTTTGACTAAAAGATCTGATTCTGATAATTACAATCTATTTATTAAACAAATTTTATGAGATAAATTTTCTGTTAACCCCACCCAGTCGGCATTTCAACGTTGAATCAACTTTTAACCAAGGTTGAATCAACGTTGAATTACCCTTTGATTTTGCTAATTGAATCAACGTTGATTCAACCTTGGTTAAAAGTTGATTCAACGTTGAAATGCCGACTGGGTTGGGGTTAACAGAAAATTTGTCTCATAAAATTTGTTTATTAAATAGTTTGTAATTATCAGAATCAGATGTTTTAGTGAAACTGTTAAGTTGTTTAAAACAAAGTCATAAGTAAGAAAATAAAGTCATGCCATTTTCTTTAGACTCTGTAGATGGTGTTAATTTGGATATTATCGTAGGGAAATTAATAATGCAAAGTTATTGTTAGAATCAATTTACATTCATTTAATCAGCAAGATTCAGTTTTTGCAGGTGAACCAGTTTCAGATTCAGCTCACCCATTAGACAGATTCAGTACTTCTCAAAAGAACCTGCACTCAGCACATAAACTAAAGTTGCTTTTCCATTGTGTGAAACAACTTACTGTGGGTTCACACCAGCCACGCTTGAGGCGTCAAATTTGCGTCTACCAAGTCTAGTTTGCCGCTTAAACATTTTGAGTTTACTCGCTTCGTTCAATTCAAATTCTAGTCATCGAGACATTCACACGGAAATTCGCGTCATGGGAGGGGCTTCTGTGACTCCCCTCGATTCCTGTGATCACGACACTACTAGAGCAAGCTCCTGATTGGTTAATGTGGCACGTTTTTCCGCCAAAGTTCAAATTTTTCAACTCGCGATTTACCGTGGCAAAGCCCCATTCGCGCTAACTAGATGCGTGAATGAGGTGGAATCGCGTCTGCTGCGCTAAACGCCTCATTCGCACTGCGAGACCTCCAGAAGCGTGATAATGCATCTTCACATTGACTTAACATTGAAAACACTCGCGCTTGACGCCTCTACCGCGGCTGGTGTGAACGCAGCATTAGCTCGGCACCAACGGCGTGGCCAACCTTTACTTTGGCTTGGTTTGCCTTTTCATTGCAGTTAGTACCACTTCAGATTTGGTGGGATTATAGGCTTACAATTATAGTTGTGGCGCATCTACTGCCATGATATCATTATAACTGCGATAGAAACACTCAACATGGGAGCATACAGATGAATCTTGGCATGTGGATATTTTTTACAGCTAAAAAGGAATTTGGGAATTCGCACCACAAAGCACAGATGATAACATCACTTGGTTTGACGCTGGTAGGGACGGTTCTAGTACGTCGTCAGTATTGGCTCGCTTGAAACCTCAACCGAGGTGATACTAGTAAAAGTATCAGATACTAGAAAATCAGTAGAAGATACACAGTATTCATAAACTAAACAGAAATGAAAGAAGGTCTCTGGAGAACAGAGACAAAAAGAAAGACCAGAGATGGACAGATAGCGATAGAGAGAGCAAGATATATATCTTGGCAAAGCAGGAGAGATCAATGACCACCTGCATTCTCACCCAGACTTCCCCAGTGGAGGTCATAAAGTGAAGGGTGTGATCAGACAGGAATTGCTAAGATTCTTCCCACAATGCACCAGTAGACCCAGGAGTGAATGGGAAGAATTTGTTGATGTTTTGTAGTATGTGTGGGGGTGTGAGAAAGATCTGGAGGGCAAAGAATTGAGTCTTAACAGAGATTAGCCTGCTGGTAAAACTCAACACATATCGGTCTCGAGGAACAATATACAGTACACTTACAATCAAAATGACTTTTGCAATAAGGTGAAGGCTATTATATTTTATCAGTATGCCTTCCCTGAAGATCGAACTCATAACCTTTGTGCTACTAATGCAATGCTCCAGCATTTGAGCTACAGGAACACAAATTGATTTTCTAAACTATTGGTCTTGCCCAGACAAATTCATTTTTATTCACTAATTGTATTAATAAAAATGTACTTGAACAGTTATTGTTAGATGTATGTGGTTGTTTAGTATGGAATACTAGTGTATAGTACTGCATACTATTTTAAACAAAATAATATGTTTAACAGTATGTAGTATGCAGTGATGGATATTTCAGCTACATAATCACCCTGCTACATATTTAATTGGTATCCGCACATTGTATTGGATGCTATACGTTATCCTCATATTTGAATTATTAATTTATTGCATTAAATAGTTTTCATTAAATTGATTAAACGAGTTTTGCTTTCAGTCCATTTATCAATGAAACTGAGTACAATGCATTATGGGATACGGTATTCCATATAAGCTTTATACTGCATATACAGCCATATGATAGTTTGCAATTCCAAACTTTTCCCAAGAAAAGTTCTGCTGTAAGTGCTTTTTAGACTTTGTGTCCTTCAAAACAATATTACTGTCACATTTCCCAGCAAAGTAATAACGCATTTCAATTCCCCCTAAATGGGTGATTTAGGCTGACTAGCACATAATTTATTCGGGAGATGTGTTGAATTAAAATAATCCTCCACCAGATCTCGTTGCGACCTCGATAAAGCAGAACCCAGTAAACAATTCAAACCTCATTAATGAGAATCCTGACCTGAGCTATGAGTCTGAATAAAACTTCATCTGGCTGTGTTTCTGTCTGTGTAGGAGAGAATAAGGTCACAGGTAATGAAGAATAGATGTCACGTAAAACAGTTGTTCACTATTCAATTATAAAAGGAAAGATTTCAGTGTTGTGTTTGTGGATCGGTAACAGCAGCGGTCAGGTGAGTTTAGACCTTCATTACAAATAATGAACACAATAGCTATGTTTCCATATTAAAACCTTTGCCCATAATTGGAATATCAAATTACACATTTGCGAATGAAGCATGTGTTTCTATCCAGAGAGCTGAAGAGAGCAAAAAAGTCTTTTCTTGATAAAATGGTGCTAAATATCAGTAAGAAAAGGTTAAAGCCACTGTATTTTCACATATAATCACATCAGAAACACTATAGGCTACACATGTTACCTGCTTTCGGATGTGGATTCCTGCTGTTTGAGTTGACAGTCAAGTAATTTTACCGAACCGTTGAGATAAAAGTCTTTACTTGTTCATTTCAGAACTTCCAAAACCGCATTTTAGATGTGCAATGAGTTCTGTAAGATGGTTAGTCCAGTTATGCCGGCCAACGTGCAGTCACATGCCTTTTTTGACGCGCATCGAGGGAGTTATTTCGTTAAAGTTTATGCTCATGTTTTCTTATCGGATAAGACATTTGTCCTACTCAATTTTGGAAAACCAAGATGCACATATATTCTAAAAATGCGCATAAAAAACGTATGCCCATTTTTTTAATTTATTGCAGATCTTGGTGTTTCCATCCTGCGTTTTTCATGTGCATCTACAAAATGTATATATATATATATATATATATATATATATATATATATATATATATATATATATATATCAGAGATGGGCATAAATACATGGAAATGTATTTCAAATACAAATACAAAATACTGTGTCGAAAAATGTATTTAAATACAAATACTAAATACTGTGAGGAAAAATGTATTTAAATACAAATACAGTATTTTGTATTTTGAAAATACACAAAATACATGTGAAATTGGTGATTCTGTGCAAGTATCCCTATTAGGCTGAAATCTATCTGGGTCTATTTCTGAATGCCAAAAAGCATTTAGATGTGTGCAACTGCTTAGAAACTTTCATTTTATTTTACGTACCTCTTGCTTTCCCCTGTAAAAAATAAAAAACTAGAAAAAAAACTTGGTAACACTTTACTTGAAGGGGTGTGCATAAGGCTGACATGACACATTCATAATCATAACATGACATGTGTCATGAACATGAAGAAGATTTTATGCACATTTATGACTACTGCCATTAAGTGTCATTTACTCAATTATGTAATTTTTAATGCAAAGATGACATTGTTTGAGATATCTTTGTTATGACAACTTGACACATAAACAAATACAACACAACTTGTTATAAATTATAAACAATAATTATCAAACTTAAGAAACTACCTAGCTTTGTGGGTTAACATCACATTAAACCATGATTTAAATGGCATTAAGTGTTAATACTATGTCAAATATTATTAATACTCAGTCTAATAAACATTATGAACTGAAGAATATTCATGATGCTGTTATAAAACTATTTAACAGAGTATTAACACTTAATCACATTTTAATGACAAATTATATTTGTATCACTGGTAAAAAGTGGTCAGTTATGCTGTCTTGGTTAATGTCAAGTTGTCATGGCAAATTATGATGTGTGGGTTAAAGCAACACTATGTAGTTTCCATGTAAAATGACTTACAGCTCCCCCATGTGGTTAAAAAGCGCAACAGTGCCTGGTATCAGACACTCTTCTGCAGGCAGGGGGGGGCTGTGTTTCCTACCCTCCACCGCCACTTTCAGAGTGTGCTTGTAACAGCTAGGAGGCTGCTCAGGTTGCAGCAACAGTACAATTTGTCCAGTTAAAAGTTGTTCTATCACTGAAATAATTTTAGAGAGATTATTTAAAGGTAAAAAACTACATAGTGTTGCTTTAATGTCAAGTTGTCATAACAAAGACATCTCAAACAATGTCATCCTTTCAATAATAATGACATAATTGAACAAATGACACTTGTCATAAACATCCACAAAATCTCCCTCATATTCACGACACGTGTCATGTCACGACCACGAATATGTCATGTCAGCCCCACGAACACCCCCTCAAGTAAAGTGATGTTTTATAAAAACATCATAAAAACTTTTTCATGTGTCGTCAAAATGACCCACAACCTAAACAGTTTATGTTAAGAAATCCATGCATTTACAAACGTCTCACGAGACAAATTATTCGGCAAACTGATTCCTCTCATTGCTGCTTTTTGATGGTTTTGAGAACAATTACTCACGAGTCGCCCTCTGTCATTTCACAGAATTATACAATGGAAAGCACGTCAAGCATAAAAGCCTTTTAGGTTTACACAGTTTTTCAATATTTTACAATGTTCTTACCTGATGAATGAATACATGCCTATCTTTTTTCAATACTGTATGTGCACTTAATCTTTGCACAGCATGTCATGAATGTGTTAGCATTTAGCCTAGTCCCATTTATTCCTTAGGATCCAAACAGGGATGAATTTAGAAGCCACCAAACACTTCCATGTTTTCCCTATTTAAAGACTGTTACATAGTTACACAAGTACGTATGGTGGCACAAAATAAAACGTGATTTTTAAGTGAATAAAAAATGAGAACTATATTGTATGGCGGAAGAGCAGTTAGTTTGCAGCACTTCAACCTCTGGCGCAGTAACATCATTACTCCTGTGAAGATGTTGCTGCGCGCTGAGGTCGAGGTGCGGCGAGCTAGGTGCTCTTCCTCCATGCATTGAAAATGGATAGTTATGGGTTAATTTGATTTGGGTTGAGGTTGGAACATAGTAAAATATAAAAAAAATTTGGTTTTCCTTTAAGTCAAAAGTGTAGGCCTATTTGTCAGCGTTCCACACTCTGTCTCAGTCGTGCAATGTGCAAGTGCAACTGTAGCGTGCAACTGCCTACCAACGTGCAAGTGTGAATTTGAATTTCCTTTCGCGACAGTTATAATAACACAAATCACATCACACCCAATAATTCAATCGCCCTTGCTTTTTTTCCCACTCCAACATTTCAATTATTGCCCACTAAAAGCTGCACAGATATATTTGCTTACCTAAACTCTGGTGTCTGGTCTGAACTAGTTGATGCATGAAAACAGCACCCTGACTGGTTGACTGGCTCAAAGTATTTTGAGTATTTTAAAAATACAAAAATACTCATCTTAAATGTAATTAAATACAAATTACATTTCATTTTTTTCAAAGGCTTTAAAATACAAAATACAAAATACTATTTTGTATTTCAAATACGTATTTTAAATACATGTATTTGAAATACTGCCCATCCCTGATATATATATATATATATATATATATATATATATATATATATGTGTGTATATATATGTATATGTATATGTATATGTATGTATATATTAGGGTTGGGTATTGGTAATCAGTACATATCACGATACAATACAATACAATACGCTGCATGTTGCGATACATTGCATTGCTTTTTTTAAATAAAAAAATTTAAAAAATAGAGCAGATTTTTTTTACTTTTTTTAAAGCCAAAGTGCGTCCACACGAAAGCTGCAGGTGTTTTAAAATTTTCTGCTATTTTTTCACTCTCGCTAACTTCTGAGACATTGGACGTATATGACAGACAACTTACTGGACAGCGACAACTACAGCAGCGGCGGAGGAGGTCGTTTGACGCACACAGAGAGATTATTAGTTTTTAAAAATATCGATAGTAGAGAGTGAAATATCTATACACTATTGTGGAAAAATTATCACGATAGTTAGCTGTATCGATATTTTTGCACAGCTCTAGTGTATATATATATATATATAAAAGAAAATCACAGAAATTGCTTATAAGAGCTGTAAGGTTGTTCAGCAACTGTATGTGTAAGAGTTGTGTTTGTGTTCATGTATTTTATTATGAAGTTCTGTGTGTCATTTTCATGTCTTTTATTTTGAAGTGTTCACTGTAATGGTTGTTTCCCTTTCCTTGAAGTGTCGTGTTCTGATTGGTTCCTTGTCCCTATAAAGCCCTTGTGTTTTACATTGTCCTTTGTCTAGCTTTGTTTATATGTACTTGTATTCGCTGGAGGTTTTGTTATCATGACATGCCATGCTTTGTTTGTTCATTTTAATTTGTTTTGTTTATAAAACTGCACTTGGGTCTACACCGGGTGTGCCTCATATGTCTTGAAAAGCAGAGGTGTAAAGAGTAGCTGAAAGCCATACTTGAGTAAAAGTACAAATTCCTTACTGTAAAAATTACTCCACTACAAGTTACAAGTCACCAATTTAAATACGACTTGAGTAAAAGTATTAAAGTAACCCAATTTAAAAGTACTCAAGTATTTTTACTCGTACTGAATGTTGGCTCAAATATGCACTAGTCCTCAACACAAAGAGACATTGTAGGTCTGGGCAGTGAAAACTAAGAAAGTTTATTTATGAGGTTTTATTTCCTAATATAGAAAAGAAATCAAACACATCAAAATTTTGACCTGGCAGAACAAAAACAGATTAAACATAGTCATAGTCTTTTGACTAAAATTTAATTAAGTTTTAGTCATATTTTTGTCATCTGAATTGATTTAGTTTTAGTCTAATTTTATTCAACTAAATGCCACGAGATTTTAGTCTAGAAATCTACATAAAATTTAATTTAAACTAGGGATGCATATCAATCAATCGCGACCAATCTATAGCAGAATAAAAGTTTTTGTTTACATCATATATGTGTGTACTGTGTATAATAACTTTGTATAGTTAAATGCACACACATGCATGTATATATTTAAGCAATGTTTACATGTGTATATACATTTGTATATTTATGTATAATTTATATTATATATAAATATAAATACTTAATATAAATATATTTTTTTCTTAAAATTATACATGCATGTGTGCATATTTATATATACATGGTTATTGTGCACAGTTCACACATATATATGATGTGAACAGGGGCTTTTGTTCTGCTATGGATTAATCGCGATTAATTGATATGCATCCCTAATTTAAACCCATTTAATTTTAGTCTAGTGTCATTGTGTACTTGAATGTGCCATGCTGAAAAATATATAGCCTAACTTTGTGATATAAATGGTAACACTTTACAATAAGGTTCATTAGTTAACATTAGTTAGCTACATTAGTTAACATGAACTAATAATGAACTGCACTTATACAGCATTTATTCATCTTTGTTAATGTTAATTTCAACTATTACTAATACTTTATTAAAATCTTGTTAACATTAGTTAATGCACTCTGAACTAACATGAACAAACAATTAAAGCTTAAATTTGTATTAACTAACATTAACAAAGATGAATAAATAATGTAACAAATGTATTGCTCATGGTTTGTTCAAGTTGGTTAATACATTAACTACTGTTAACTAATGAACCTTATTGTAAAGTGTTACCAAATATTCTTATATAGGCCTATCCTAAAAAAAGATATAATTTTAATATTTAAAAAATTCCAGAAAACTTAAATTAAACTAACAGAAATATGATAATGCATATTAAAAACGTGAAGTTGTTCATTTGAAAGATTAATTGTAAACACATGTAGTACGTAACACCACTATCTCACATTAAGTGCACTACATTTCTTCCGTCATGCATCCCTCTTTACAGCAAATACATTGCAGCATACTTGATTAAATGTGAGCACAGTGAAATTGTACACTTATTATCAATCTTATAATGTACTTAAGTTACTCAGGCAATCAGTACAGGACCTCGCTGGTTTATTTTGGCTTATATAGTAAGTTATATCAAGTTATGTAACCAGCTCAGGTTAGCTGATACAGTAGCGTCAGAGTATATAAACATTTGTGCTTGCCTTTGAGTTGCGGGATGACCCTCCTGCAATCGCGCATCACTTTTGTTTTGATTGTAGCATCACATGTTTAACAAAGGGTCCCTTGACTGAAGCAAATGTGATATGCATCCATATGTTTGCTCTTTATATCGTCTCTCAGATAAGACGCTAACTTTTCTCTACAGTTTATGACATACGCAGCACGCAGATGTCCCGCTACGGTGGCTCAACGCAAGCCATTTAGCGTTTGACATCAAAGTACCGCGAGACCAGACTTCTCCATATGCATTTGATTCGCTCTCGCAGTACTTTGATTTCATACGATTGCTCTGCGCAGCGCTAAATGAAGTTACTCAGTTGTGTGTGTGCGTGTAACCTCGCGACCACAGATTCTATCCATCATCACCCTCTGACACTTTCGTCTCGTTTTTATTTGACGAATAAACAATGTAGCGAGTAACGTTAAGTGTCATTTCAAATGTAGTGGAGTAAAGAGTACAAATACCCAATCAAAAATGTAATTGAGTAGAGAGTAAAAGTTGCCTTTATTTTTGATACTCAGTACAAGTACAAAGTAGCCCAAAAAATACTTAAGTACAGTAACGAAGTACATTTACTCAAGTACTTTACACCTCTGTTGAAAAGTGAAGCCTCTGGCTCTTTGATCGCCCCCTGGTGACTGGCTGCAGTACAAGTCATAAACCCCGCCCTCTCCATTCAAACGAATAGGACTCTCCTCTAAATAAAAAAAATTTACACTTCCAATAAAAGTTTCTGAAATATGGTTTTGGTCCTTTTAAGTAATTGATGTCACGCTGATATATGTTCAAGTGTTCATTTTTGTGATAAGTTTCATTTTAGCTAGTAATTCGATGCTATAGGAATGGGGCGTGTCGTTATGATTGGCGTGGTTGAATTGGTCGCGTGAGCGTTTGGGTGGAAGTTTGATACCGCGGCTCCGCCTCTGGCTCCACGGACGATTCCTTTTGCACATGCTTTGGCTCCAAACTGATGTTTTTATGTAACATGGCAGTGACCATTTTTGGCTTCAATTTATTACAATGGAAGGAGGCGACATTGCGTCGTCCATTTTTTTTTTACAGTCAATCCGTGTGTCTCAATTCGTTCCCTAGCTCCCGAGGTCGTGAATTAGTATATCGTGTACACAGGTTCGGGCACTGGTAAGGATCCTAGCTCACTTCACATTGGGACGATGTTCACTTATTTTTCGGTCACGGCTGCTTAAGCGCATTGTAATCACTCACAGCTGTTACTCATCAACAACTGGCAAAACCAACATCTTTCTGACTTAATTTTAAAAACAGTACATTGTGAAAAATGCTGTCATTATTCTCTTACATATCTGTGCATAAAATTGGAGGCATATAATTACATTTTAAATGTAATAAATATATTTACAATTTTAAATAAATATTATTCTTTTAAATATTGAGTAGATTGTGGTCCCTTACTGTGTAGCAATGTGTGTTTATATTTACAACTAAAACAAACGTTTGTCTTTATAAAAGTTCTGTAACATTTCATAAAGTTTATTGAGTTGGATCACGTGATGTTCGGTTGGCGGCTTCAGAAAAGGTCACGTGATTTCCGGTTAGGGAACATAGGGATCATCGATGCTCACTGGTTTTTGCGTTGCATTGTGGGAATTTTTAGGGAACGAACGTACCAGTGCACTGAACGGATTGTGCGATTGAGACAGCCCTTAAAATGGCCGACTCCCTGATCAGTGCCCTGACTACTGAACAAGGGAGCTGATTGAGACACACGGTATGGTCTACACTCATCTCCTCTAAGTGATATATGTGACCCTGGACCATATAACCAGTCTTAAGTCGCATAGGTAACAATACATTGTATGGGTCAAAATTATTGATTTGTTATGATGTCAAAAATCATTAAGCAAAGATCATATTCCATATTTTGTCCTACCGTACATATGTCAAAACTTCATCAGTAGTAATATGTGTTGTTAAAGCGTAACTAAACCCCTGGTCAGAGCATGACTCCGCCCACTGTTAATATTTGAAAAATGCAAGAAAATTGGGCAGATCCCAACGGAGATAGAGGGGACAAACTAAGCTCGTACGAAGTGTTTGGTTAGATCGTAACAAGGGCGTGGTGAGCTTGAACCTGCTTACGTCACGAGTTACTTTTTGGACCCAACATCCAATAGGAAAATCCAACTGCAGTAGCCACCGTTCAACCTGAAGAGGGCAGCACTCAGACGTTTTTACACCATATATTGTAGCATTGAAACACTTTATATCCAAATGTCAAAAAACTTACTAAAATCAATGAACAGCACTAATAAAGCCCCATTCTTACAGATCATTAACTAAAAAAAGTTGGTTTAGGGTTTAGTTACTCCTTAATGACTTCATTTGGACAACTTAAAGGCGATTTTCTCAATATTTTGATTTTTTTCACTCACTCCAAATCCAGATTTGCAAATACTGTAATTGCATCTTGGCCAAAATATTGTCCAATCCTAACAAACCACACATCAATGGAAAGCTTATTTATTTAAAAATAAATTGACCCTTATGATTGTTTTTTTGGTCCAGGGTCACATATGTTCTTCTGTAGATGCTGATTTTAACTTTATGGCCTCATAACTTCACATTTTCCTTTGAATTTTGTTTGCTTCGGTTTAAATGATGCAATGTTATGATTCATCTTAAAAAAGTATTACTTTTAATTTTCAGATTCACATGCAGCATATATATTTTATGAACCTAGACCGCTGTACAGTCACTCCTGCATTCAGTTTTAACAAGATCTCCAACACAGCACAACAGTGTACCAACGGTACCTTTTCAAAAAGTGCACCATTGCCGCTAAAGAGTTCATATTGGTACCCATCCCAAAGTTACATATTGGTACCAAATGTATACATATTTCCACTTTAATGGAAGATAGTAGGACCTTTTTAAAGCATACTGGTGACAGCTTGGTATCATTTTTTCTCACTGTGTATAGTGTTTGTTCTCACAATGTATATTGATACCATAGACAAACATATACAGGTATGGGTGGCAGAAAACTCTTGCATGTATCAAAGATGTCTGCAACAGATCTATTAGGACAGCTCAGGACTTATTCGTCCTGTTCCCATCCATTATGTACATAGATGTACTGTAGTTGTTAAATAGCTGTTGAACTCTAAAATGCATTGATCAACGTTAAACCTCCTCTACGTCCAGCATGTGTGAAGAGTTGTATCATTAATATTCTGCAGGTTAAGCACATTTGAATTACAGAAAAACATCTACTGCAGGTACTAAAGGTGATGGATGTGCTTTTACTTCAACACACACATAAAGTAAACTACAGTAGCCGTTTAATCTCAAGCCCAAGGTCCTAATCACAACACCGTTTTTCTCATGGTTGTTTACTCTCCGCTGTGTGTGTGTCTGTATTCGGCTGAGACCTGACCTCGCTTCAATGGATGTGTCCTTACATGGTGCTCTTCAATGCACATGCAATGTCACTTGCCCATAATATTTACAGTTTCACAGTTTGCAGAACGTGCAGATGCAATAAAACACAGGACAGAAGATGTGTCACAGTGCTTTAATGTCTAAAGTGCTTTTAGTCAAAATTACAATTTGCTTTTCACTTTTTATTGGTATTTCATAAGCATAATGGTAAGTTTGAAATGTTGAGTCATGCCTATAAATATCTAAAGATGACCTGGAAACAAGCTTGGAACAACCAAGAAACTAAAGAGTAACCACCCACAACACAGTCACAGTAAATAATCTTTTTTTTTTTATTGTGCTTTACATTTTAAGAGGTGAACCACAAACACTTCACAACATATGGTTGGTATATCTTTATCATCATCCCATCAGGAAGTGTCATGTTGGAATGTTAAACACTAAAGTCTAAGGAAATATGCAAAATTTGGAAACATTCAGTCTAAAAGTTAATGCAGACAGCATGTGAGGTCAATTTTCATCGCTTGCTTCTCTAACAAGGATTTTGCCAGCAACACTAAATGGCTCTTTCATTGCTCATGGATGTAATGGAGGTCTATATGATTCTTAAAGGAAAAGTCAATTTTCTTAAAAAATATCCCGATAATCTACTCACCACCATGCCATCCAAAATGTTGATGTCTTTCTTTGTTCAGTCGAGAAGAAATTATGTTTTTTGAGGAAAACATTCCAAGATTTTTCTCATTTTAATGGACTTTAATGGACCCCAACACTTAACAGTTTTAATGCAGTTTAAAATTGCAGTTTCAACGGACTCTAAATGATTTCAAACGAGGCATAAGGGTCTTATCTAGCGAAACGATTGTCATTTTTGGCAAGAAAAATAAAAAATATGCACTTTTAAACCACAACTTCTTGTCTATCTCTGGTCCTGCCAGCGTGACCTCGCGTAATTGGGTAGTGACGTAGAAAGGTCACGTGTTACATATATGAAACGCACATTTGCGGACCATTTTAAACAATAAACTGACACAAAGACATTAATTAGTATCATTCCACATACAACAACGTCGGAACGGTCCTCTTTCTCCACACTTGTAAACACTGGGGTGTAGGTTCGCATACGTCATTCGTGACCTCTTGACGTGATGACGTATTATGTGAGGTCGCGCTGGAGATAGACGAGAAGTTGTGGTTTAAAAGTGCATATTTTTTATTTTTCTTGCCCAAAATGACAATCGTTTCGCTAGATAAGACCCTTATGCCTCGTTTGGGATCGTTTAGAGTCCTTTAAAACTGCATTTTTAAACTGCATTAAAACTGTTAAGTGTTGCGGTCCATTAAAGTCCATTAAAATAAGAAAAATCCTGGAATCTTTTCTCAAAAAACAGAATTTCTTCTTGACTAAACAAAGAAAGACATCAACATTTTGGATGACATGGTGGTGAGTAAATTATCTGGATTTTTATAGAAAATGCACTAATCCTTTAAAAAGGAATCTGTTCTTTATTCAATTGAATTGCGTCAATAATTGTCAATGAGATACAAAAAAAAAGATTTTTCTTTTATATACGTGAATTCTGGAGTGGAGAGATTTAGGAGAACAGAGAGCCGTGAGCCCTTGCAACCAATCCTGAATGATCTGGGTCAGATTTTAAAATACACACAATCACATCAGCAGAACTATAATGGATTCAAGCTCTTCTCAATGGAGTCACAAGAGTTCACACACGCTCCTTTAAAGAGACAGTGTCATCTTTTATTTACCCTTATGTCGTTCTAAACATGCATGACTTTATTCAGTAAAACAAAAAAAATGCTCTCTATCTCATAGGGGTGCAACGAGATCTCGCGAGATTAAATATGTATCGCGAGATTAAGTGTGTCTCGCGAGATTTCTTGTGTAGGTGAAATTCTGGCCGTTTCTCAAATAAAAGACTGCATCCTTCGGAGGTCGCATTTTTAAACTGCATTTACTTCATAAAGACTGTCTTATTAGAGACTACTAACAATTATAAAGTTTACTAATAATTTAGTTAATCGCAAATTGTTGTAATATGCTCACGACTTGCGAATGTAATGCTCAGTTAATGATCTGAAAAAACCTTAATGACGTACAGTATGCAGCCTGCATATGCGACCTCCGGAGGATGCAGCTTTCTGTTTGACCCTTTTAGGGGCCAGTTACACCAAAAGCGTTTACAGTTGCTTTGAAGAACCGGACTCCACTCGCTCACTCTCTCCTGCGTGGTTGTGCACCTCTCAAACAAGGTCAGAGCAAGCGTCATCTTTTTAAAGTTTCTGCTAATATGACAGTTAACAGCAAAAGAGCGCACGCTTCAATATTTGATTGACAAGACAGCTGACTAGGTGGTTGCCTAGCAATATTAAAAGCCGCGTCGACTCGCACTGCTCTTTTTTTTAAAAAGGCAGTGCGTCGCGCCTTGCCAGGGGCGCCGTAAAGGGGGGAAAAGTTAGGACGATTCTAAGGGCCCATGAACTTTTGAGGGCCCCAGCCAAGGACTGTGCCGCAAACGCAACCCCCTTAAACTGAGCCCTCTTAGCTCCGCCCCCGTCTTTACTCTGCGTGTTAGCGCCATCTTCAATCCACGGTCTCACAGTGCGCGTGAACTTCACAAGAGAGCAAGGTGTGTGTATTTACTGCTATTTGCTATGATATCTGCATATGTGCGCTTCCTTACTATAAATGCAGTTTACACAATGTGACGCTGGAGCAATACAATGCAGTTTTCTTTCCACTGTAAAGTCTTTGCTCTGTTCACCTCAGTTTAAAAATAAACAAGGTGATTTACGTTCCCTGTTTTGTGTTATGATTCTAACGCGGAGTCAGCCCTTATAAGCTGTTTTAATTAACGTAGCCCGTATAAGCTAATTAACATAAACTAGAAATGCGATCGGTTACACACTTCAATGTTTTGCAACGCAATATGCCAAAGAAGGATTTTTATGCAGTCGTGAATCGAGTTGATTGTGATAAAACTGAAATGCAACTAAGGCTAAACTAGTCCAGTTATGTTTATTAAAGCTTCTCACCTTGTAACAGGTTTAAGAAATCAATGAAAATCTATGTTGTAATCTGCTATAGTTGTCATTCATTTAATTTTAGGGCGCACTCAAACTATCCAAACCAAACCGCGCTCGGGCGCGTTTGACCCCCAAAGCCTGGTTTGTTTGACAAGTGTGATCGCTCTGTTCCGCGCCCGGGCGCGGATTGGTTAATCGTGCCGCGGCCGGGTTGCAGAGGTGGGCCGGAGCGCGGTTCGCTTGGGCTCAGGCGCGGAAGGCTGTGGTGTGAGCGCATTCGCGCCTGAGCGCGATTCAAAAGGTGAAGACGTCAACTGCGCGACCACTCACCTTCATCTGCCGCCGTAAAAACCTTTTGATGCGCGCAGCGGGGTTACGTGAATGTCCGAGCTACGCACGTGACAGATCAACTAAGCAATATGATAACATGTGAGAGGGCTGTCTGTAATCGCGCACCAAACGACTCCGGGTAAAAAACACAGACTTATCATTACGGTGGGTTCCAGTGTTAAGAGAGAGCTTTACTTCCTGCTTTTTTCAAAACAATCGCATTTTAATGACGAAAGCGCGCCCGGACTCGGATCGATAAAAAGGACAGTGTGAGTGCGTGCACCTGGGGGAGTAGGGAGGGGTGACAATCGCGCTGGGGCATGGTTTGGTTTGGTTTGGATAATGTGAGTGCGCCCTTAGAGTCCCGTTGATTAAAAAACAGTCTGAAGAATCATTTAATAACAGTATAGCTGTTTTCTCAAGTTCACAGTTTCAATGATCTGTCGTTATTTTTGCTTTACTGAAGCCGCTGGTGTGTGAAACTTGTTCTTTACCTTATAAATGATACTAATAATTATAATACAGGCTTTGGTCAAGCATTGTTGACCCAGTCTTATTTGAGGCATAAGGTATAGAAAAGATGCATTGTTGTTGTTCGCCATTTTTAAATGTTACAATGTCGTGTGTGTAACAGCTCAATTATGTCACTGAGACTGCCTGTGAACATCAGACTAAAGTCTCAATTCTTATTGTGAAATAAAAAGCATCACAGTTTAATTTCAAGCATTAATTTCACTATGATTTCAATTGCTGACATGACATTACAGATATCAAGTTTATACTTTCACAAAATGTTCTTTACATTATACAGGATGAGTTTATGTGGAAAACAGTAAATCACAAATAAATACTTCAGCTGGGTTTTCACAGGCATGGTAACATTTATCTTTAATCTTTAAGAACGTTGCATTTTCTCTGAATATTCGATTAATGTACTGTATTTTTCAATTAAATTTACATTGGACAATAAATTATCTTAGCTGCAGACATTGTAGGTGTCTATAAATACTGATAATTGTGGTCATAACAATAGCAAAATAAATAGTTCTGTATTATTTTATTACAGACAAAGATTTTGAATAGCTACAGTAGGTTGGATTGTATGTTTGGTGCGAAATGGGTATGGTGGGGGCCTGACCCCCTATTCTTTCATAGGGCCCAAAATTGCTAGCGGCGCCCCTGCGCCTTGCGTTTCCAAGCGTTTAAAGCGTGGTTGGTGTAATTAGCCTCTTACAGGGCATGCATTATATTCTGTCTTTTACTGCATTTGCTTTTTTGTTTGGGTTTCCAATAATGTTCGTTTGGGAGCTCGTATGAAGTCTGAGACGTATTGTGTTTGTCTGGTGATCAGTGTCAGATGTGAAGTCTCAGCAGATTAAACCATCACAGAGTTTACATGATTTAATGTCTGCATGTTCATTTCTATTATAAAGAAATGGACGTATATTAAATATTCAAATGGATTTAAACTGTTTGGCTAAAAAATAAGCGTTTCTCTCCGTCTAAAGTGAAAGTAAAGATAGCGTCCGCGAGACGAGTCAACTATCTCCCCCTGCAGGCATTTGTTATAATATATACATAATGCTTTTTATTTATAGACCACAATTGTAATGTGTTTGTTAATGTTGTTTAATGTAACTTGGTTTTAATACGTTATTTGAACCAATTATTATTGCATCTTCGTTATTATGTAATTTTAAAGGCTACTGTTCACTTGGGTCTATTTTTATTACACAAAAATAACAAATTACGTCATTATCAGTTAGTAAAATAATTGTTAGGGCCAGTCCTTGATTAGTTAAAACATTTAAAAATAACATGATTTCAGTTTCTTATTCATTTATTTTATCATCGAGGGTTTCTTAAAAAGTGTAAAAATATCGTCTCGTCGTGAACCCAATCTCGTGTCTCGTCTCGTCTCGTGGATTAAGTGTCTCGTCACACCCCTACTATCTCATGAGCAGATGATATTGCGCTCCAGAAGGACATTTGGCTGATATTTAATTAAAGCAACTTACACTACATCCAAGATCTATATCTGGGAATCAAACCTGTGATCTAACCCAATGACCTATCAATTGAGAGTTTATTATACGGAAAAGATAACTGTGGATATTCTTCAAAATGATATCTCCCTTTGTGTTTCACAGAAGTCAGCCATGTGACGATCAAAAACAAATGTTGCATAGAAATGCTTACACGCAAACATTTACAAACACAGCCATCTGTTGTTCTGGTCCATTGTTGCTTTGTGCAATTATTCCTGTTTGGCATGAGACTCTGAAGGCTTTAGAGGAAGGGATAGATGCATCCTTCATGCCTACACCAACCACTGCGTCGCCTCCTTTGCCGTAGTCTGTTTTTTTACCAGTTTGGCTTAATGCAGATTTTTAATGCATCATCGTTGTCCCAAGGTACATATAAGTGCATGATGCCGAAAACTTGTGCATTCATATACACATTCATGTACACTGAGCCTTGATATATGTGTGATTTAAATCGAACCCAGTCTCACGGCGCTGCGTATAAATAGCACGAAGTGTGAAAAACATCCAATACATTATGCCAAATTCCACTTTGGCGTGCAAATGATACGCAAGTCCTTCCAATTCACTTTTTTTGTCGTTTTATTTATTGGTCGCTATTTTTTACCATTTTCGCTTGGATTTAGGGTTAGAACAACTTTTTGGTATATAAAAATGACATCCTAACCCAAACCCCAACTCTAACCCCAACTCCAAGCGACCATGGCTTAAATAAAGACAAAAACATAACCTGTATATTAAATAACCTCATTAAGCAAATCTAACCCTAAACCCAAGCGAAAATGGTTTAAAAAACAGAAAAAAATTGAGAAACCAATAAATAAAACGACAAAAAGATGTTCCGTTTAAGTGAATGGGAAGGACTTGCGTGTCATATGCACGCCAAAGTGGAATTTGGCGTGTGTGTTGCATGATTTTCACACTTCGTGCTATTTATACGAATCTAAATGAGACTGGATAGTTAAATCAGGGTGTCTCAGTTGGTTTTGCTTTAGGACTCAAATTTGGACATCAAAAGTTTTAATAGTACATGCGTAAACAAAAATTAAACTTGTTTTAATGTTTCCATAAACTGCAGAGGGCCAACAATGTGCTAAATTACTATCACGACAGACCTCCCGGCAGCCAACTTTTTATTGCATAAAACATTTCACCAGATTTATCCACAAGTAAAGCTGTGTTTTATGCCGTCTGGGTTGTATTTTCTTTGTACTTTTGTTGACAGTTTTTAAAAATGAGGGCACAATGTCTAACAACCTGCCCGTGTTGGCATCTGCATCTGGCAAGTGTTCATCAGACGACAGATGAATTTGATTGGAAAATGACAGACGATTTTAATTGGATGCGCAGGCTTCAGTGTCAACAACAAAAGAATATGTAAAACATTTTCTTTACCCGTTTATTTTATTTTATTTTTCAGTTAATACGTTGTTATTTGCATAACAGATCTGTAACAATTTTTGAGTCATGACCCACAAGCTTAAGTGAAAAAAAACCACATTGCTCATATCCGGGAGTGTCTTCAAATACACACCCACATAAATTTTACAATCATCTTGTGCAACATAGTGTGGGTAAAGGGCAAATCTTTTAGATGAAACTCACTCCCATCTTCTCGTGGTATACGGATTGTGACTTTGTGTCGCTGATGAGATGTCTGTAATAGCAATGTTAGGCTCCACCCCTTATAATAGGACTGACTGACTCCTACAGGAAGCCCTGCAGATTTCCATGGCATTGTACTGTTTAGCCCCACCCTCCACAATAGTCTAACGAGTTAAAAATCCCATTAGACACAATAGGAGAGCATTTTCACTTTCATTGTGAGCAGATAAATTGGAAACTCACAGGGTTAGTTGCTGGAAGCTACATGCTAAATGGTAAAGTACATGTAGTTTTACAGTACATTAAACCCTTCTTTTAAAAGACACAATCTCGTCCTCTATGTTGTGTCCAATTTATGAAGAGTTGTGCTGCTATAGCGTTTCAGTTTCTTGTACCATTACGCTTTTATTTGCAGCAACAGTCTGAATTTGTCTATAGCCGCAGTAAAAAGACAATGAGTTGTGTGTTCGGCCGCGGGTTGGCTACATTCCTGCGGGCGGCGCTGACGCAGGGTGTGAGACCAGAGAATCGATATAAAACACAGAAATCATTGACTTGCTCGAGGCCGTGAAGAACTCGCAGTATATCTTCAGTGGCTCGAAACGGCCCATTACAAACACCTCATGAGTTTAATAAACGACTTCATCCGCTGGGCTTGTTTGGCACAAAGCTTGTCGATTCACCAAATTCATTCTAGAACTTGGACCGCGATGCATTCAATTGGGACGATTCGGTTTGATGTTGCCTATGAAAAGAAACGTGAGATTATTTACTGGACCTCAACTTCAATTCACAGTATAAGAGATGTTTCATTTGGCTAAAATTAAAATTGACATCCAAGATTGAGTCTGATCTCGAAATTAAATTGCTCACAAATCAATCAAAACATTAATGCAGTTTTAAGTTTAAATATCTGAGCAGAGATTTTTTTAAAAGTACCATAAAATCTCATCAACGTCGTCAACCCTTAAATCAAGTTTCTATAAAACAAGTTTTTATATAGTCATTAAAAGTAACAGATTAAAAATGTAACTAAACCAAGACAGGTGCGGTTGGGTAAAGGAAAGGCAATAACAGATGCATTTGAATTGCTTTATGCATTTGGCAGACGACTTTGGACAGTGCATTAAATTTTTATTAGTATGTACTGTATGTTACCCATTCGCAAAACCCATGATGTCCACCACTGAGCTATACAGTAGCAAATACTGACTGGGGCTAGTTGTCTCAGATACAACTCTAGGAAAAGCTTGGTAGCACTTTATTTTACAGTACGTGTACTTACCTTGTACATATATGGTAAATATGTTGTACTTACAGACAAATGTGTGGTACTTACTTTTTAGTATCTACATGGTAATTAAATGGTATCATTACTGTACTAACCAGTGGTACATATTTGGTAGTTATTATGTAACTCTAGATAAGTACTGGGTAATAACAAATAAATAATTATAGTATAGATATACTGTAACTAACCAGAAACTATACTTACAAATAAATGTACAATTTAGTATTTAGTACTTACAGATAAGTGTGGGTTAATGACAGGTACTTATAGTGTACATATTTGATAATTATTAACAAACAGTACTGAACTTACAAATTGTATGTACATGGTAAGTGCGCAGTACTTACAGGTCAGTGTAATTAACAGTGTACGTATATGATAACTAATAACAAACATTACTGATGTGTTATTTGGACTCAGTATCTTTGTCCTTTATTGTACCTTTTTAAACCCAACAATGCATCGTATTTTATAGTCTGACTAGTTATATATAACTCAATAATAAGTAATACTAGTAACTAGTAATATAACTCAAAGTTGCTTATGTATATTACGCTATATCTTAGGTGGTAGGTCCTGTGTAATAACTGTGTAAAATGCAGCACTTTATTTTACAGTCCTGTTTCCATGCAGGTACTATTGAATGTACCCAGTAGTTAATGCGTATGGTATTCAGTGCTTTGGTTTAAGGGAATAATAAAGGACAAAGAGTACCAAAATGGCACATCAGTAATGTTTATTATTAGTTATCATATACATACACTATAAGTGCCTTTTATTAACTTACAACTGGCCTGTAAGGACTACATAATTACCATGTACAGTATAATACAATTTATAAGCACAGTAGTGTTTTACTATTACTGCCTGCCATTAATTCACACTTTCCTGTAAGTACTACATACTTAAATTGTACATATATTTGTAATTACAGTAGTGTTTCTTGTTAGTTACAGTATGCCTACAGTATGTATCTGTAATTGCCCAGTACTTATCTAGAGTTACATAATAACTACCAAGTATGTACCGATCGTAAGTACAGAAATGATACCATTCATTCACCATATTACTCAAAAGTAAGTACCACACATTTGTCTGTAAGTACAACATATTTATCATATATGTACAAGGTAAGTACACATACTATAAAATAAAGTGCTATCAAGCTGGGTCGCTACAAAAACTATATTAAACATTTTTACCATAATTGGCCAGAAAATGTGTGTGACACATTGTCCCACTATACTGTATGGGGCAAGTTGTCACAATGGGAACCAGGATTTTATGGACATTGTTGTCTGTTGTAGAATTTAGCTATTTTATTTCACTGAAGAAGAATGTTTTCTCTTTTGTAATGTAAAACAGCTACCCATATACATGATGTGCTCTGAATTGTTATTGAGCAATTATTATTTTATTGTTGTCTTTCTTTTAGAAAATCCTAATTAAATTATGTTTGTGACATGGTGCATTATCCTGCTGGAAGTAGCCATCAGAGGATGAGTACATGGTGGTCATAAAGGGATGGACATGGTCAGAAACAATGCTCAGGTAGGCCGTGGCATTTAAACTATGCCCAATTGGCACTAAGGGGCCTAAAGTGTGCCAAGAAAACATCACCATTACACCACCACCAGCCTGCACAGTGGTAACAAGGCATGATGGATCCATGTTCTCATTCTGTTTACGCCAAATTCTGACTCTACCATCTGAATGTCTCAACAGAAATCGAGACTCATCAGACCAGGCAACATTTTTCAATTTTGGTGAGCTTGTGCAAATTGTAGCTCTTTTTCCAATTTGTAGTGGAGATGAGTGGTACCCGGTGGGGTCTTCTGCTGTTGTAGCCCATCCACCTCAAGGTTGTGTGTGTTGTGGCTTCACAAATGCTTTGCTGCATACTTCGGTTGTAACGAGTGGTTATTTCAGTCAAAGTTGCTCTTCTATCAGCTTGAATCAGTCGGCCCATTCTCCTCTGACCTCTTGCATCAACCAGGCATTTTGACTGCCGCATACTGGATGTTTCTCCCTTTTCACACAATTCTTTGTAAACTCTAGAAATGGTTGTGCATGAAAATCCCAGTAACTGAGCAGATTGTGAAATACTCAGACCGGCCTGTCTGGAGCCAACAACCATGCCACGCTCAAAATTGCTTAAATCACCTTTATTTCCCATTCTGACATTCAGTTTGGAGTTCAGGGGATTGTCTTGACCAGGACCACATATAAATATATATTTATATATATAGATATAGATAGATAGATATTTTTGAGATATGCCATAGCCATTGTGAGAGCATTTAGATTAAAAAGGTAGGCTATATCAAACAGATGTTAAACAGTGTGCTTTGTTTAAATTTTATTATCATCACCCTATGTTACCGGGGTCCAATGAGACGCGTCCATCAGAACACAGCTGTTGGGTCAGTTGTTGTAATTTGTGTGATGACTGATTACACGTGTACACTTAAACAAACATAATTCACAAACAAGATTTGCATGCGTGAGTAATGAAGAGAGCGGTGATTGAACCGTTAGATAAACACCATGTCAGGTTTGTAGAGCGCACAGATGCAAACGCTAAGACCTGTGTGATCCACAGCTGTGACAATGACAGATCTCTTTTACCCTGCAGGCTTATTCATTAAATGTTATTGCATGTTTAATATCATGCAAAACACACATTAAGATGACTTTGCAAGCAGTGAAACAAGCAGTTCTTCAAACAAACATTATCAGCTGGCCAGACTGGGAGACCAGCTAAACCAGCAATCCTCTTAAGCTGTTTTTATTAGCAGGAAAACACCAAACAAACAAGCAAACAATAATGACATGGCACTCAAAATTAATTTCCAGTAGAATTGCTCCAAGTCTCTCACAAAATCTTAAGAAGATTCAGAAGCAGACTTTTATTTATAAAACCAAACACATCTCTGTTGTGCACATCCTCTGCTACAGGCAAAGGTCAGTAAATACTACACAAACATCTACAAGCCATCAGTAGGAGCACAACTTCAGGGTGAATGTTTTAATCGTCTCTGCCTTACAGTATATACAAGGTCAGGCTCTTTGGCTGAACGGTTTATGTGCTTTGATAATAACTGGCCACCAGAAACCAAAATGTTACGGTCAGACTCTGAGACAAAGGGAGAGAAACGGCATCTTCTGTGACCTAGACTTATAAATAGCCATCTGGGACAGACACTGTTTTTTTTTCAAGCAAATTAAATCAGCTGTGTCCTTTACCACAGTTTTACAGCACAGGAAATCAGCACGAGTGGTTAATAATGACCTCTCTCAACTCAAGTGACAAACTTGAACAGAGAGCATCTCGCTCTGATCTTGTGTCCGATAACATCATAACGCTAACTCTCTCTCTCTCTCTCTCTGTTTGAAGTGAGAGTTCTTGTAATTCAGAGTTCTGCCCGATGTCCCCACAACTCTATTACAGCCCCAACAGGTGCATGATGGGACATCGTGCAGGCAGCCAGCAGCTGTGCCAGGTTCCTGTTGTCGTTCATGTCGTCTCAAAGGTGTAATCAGCAGCTTAACTCCACTGCTGTAATGTTGTCAAAGCTCGTGGATAGAAAAACACAGTGCTATTCTGAAGGAGAAGGTTTGAAAAGTTATGTTGTTGACATGTGGTAAAGTAAATTATTAAAGTGAATTGTTACTAGAAGGATGAATGGATGAACAGAGAGACAGATACAATCCCCTCTTCACTCTAAATTGGACAAAACACATTTGGGTTAATAAATAAACCTATGCTGGGTTGTGAAACAACCCAGCATAAGTTTATTTATTAACCCAACATGTGTCCAACATTTACCCAGCATTGGGTTAAAAATAACCCAGCAGAATTAAGAGTGTTGGGTAAATGGTTTGCACGAGTAGCCAAACATGAACATACAATACAAAAGATACAAAAAGTACAGATGTGCAATACAGTAAATAGACTTTACAATGAAGTGAAATACACAATTTTTTTCTGATTAAAAAAATTCCCAAATATATAGACAGTTTCAGCAGTAACAACATAAACACGCAGCTTTCGTGGTCAACACGTGACTTCTGGTAAACTCTGCGATGAATAAATAACAAAGTCTTTTTAAAGTAGTTTATTTATGTAACAAGCAAAATAAACAACATGTTGATTACATAGGAACCCAAAACATTTGTTATTTTCGACGAGGTATTTGTTTTAGAGTTTTTTATATTAGAAATATTAAATATTTATCCACCTTGATGGCATGTAAGCGTATTCATTAAAAAATAATAATTTTAAAATATAATTTTATTAGTTATTTCTAAATCTAAATTTTAATGCGTTTTTGTAATATTTGTCCTGACATATGCTGAAAACAGCTTTTTTTCTAAATAATCTTTGACAAATGATGTAAAAATGTATGTAAAAAATCACTAAACTAAATGATTATATTTTATTTCCAGCCCAGTCTTACGAAATTTCGTTCTATAGTTACGTAACTTTTTGATTCTTTTACACCAATTGACACAGACCGGTTACACCACACTGACATGTTTTCCATTTCCCCAAAATATTCTTTCAAAATGAAATAAAACCAGAAATTTTAGACTTGGTCCTATAAAAAGACAATGTATGCAAGTAATCTGCAAATTTATTTTAAAATTTGAATAATTTTCCATTTAAAGGAACCGTATGTAGGATGGTGCCCAAAAAAATGGTACTGCAATCACTTTCAAATGACTGTAGAGCGGTGTATCCCATTCCCCTCCCCCCTGACTTGAGGTTGCCAGATAGTATATGCTGCGGGATCCAACAGAAACGTACTGGTTGCTACAAGAAGCTTCAAATGGCAAGTGACAATTCCTACACATTACGTATTTTTTCTTTTAAGCCAACCTGGCCACGCTGGTGGGACCGACGAGTCTTTGTTTACAAACTATTAAGTTTACAATGTATCATATTGATGAAGAAGGGTATTAAACTTGTCATGCCATATATATCATTACAAAGGGTTGAGATGTCATTTCGAAGTGCTGTTTCATAAAATAAATGCTCTAGCAAAATAACTAATAAATTTAATGCAACGAGGTCATATTTGAAATGTTCATTCATAAGATGACATCATACCTTTATTATGAAACAGCACGTCCATAGTCCAACTCCAGGCTTGCGCTGCTCCATGCCAAACGTGAAATATTGATATTCCATCGGATTTTGTATAAAATAATCCTCAATCATATTGTTTTTCAATAGTTGTGCACGCAGCGCGATTCTACTACGGAGAAGGCATATCGTTATGCGATCAGGGCAATCTCGATGCCAAACGTTCACAATACACTCTAAAAAAACAAACGGTGCTATATAGAACCAAAACTGTTGCTTTGGATCGTAATCATAGAAGAACCGTTTTTAGTGCCATATAGAACCGGTGAAGCACCAGTGAAGCACCTGTGTGGAACCATATAGGGGCCATATAGCACCATATGGTTCTACATGGCACTATATGGTTCTACACAGGTGCTTCACTGGTGCTACACCGGTTCTATATGGCACTAAAAATGGTTCTTCTATGATTATGAGCAAAGAACCACTTTTGGTGCTATAAAGCACCGTTTGTTTTTAGAGTGTATAACATCCATTTGCAGTTTGTGTCCACAATCAGGGCCTGGTCAGTGATATAAGTATTTGAAATGAACGTGATTCCTTAATGTCTAGTGACATATCAGGGCCATTTTATGATTAATTTATAAAAATGTCTTACATACTGTTCCTTTAATTGAACTATACGGACTTTGAACAAAGGTGTAAACCCTCTCTATAAAAGTTTAGTTTGTAACCCATACTGCAGTCTCAGATATAAATGATTCCTCAAATCTTGTTGACTGTTCAGGAGAGATGTGTTTAATAATTTCTTAAGTAAGGGTAAATAGATTTTTGCTTGACGGATATGACGGCCTCGAGTCTTTGCCATACAATAAAGTAGTTGTTTGTGTGCACTATATTTCTTACAGAGCTCTCATGTGTCTTCTGAAGAGTCCGGATGAGAATGAAGGACTTTCATGGTGTTTTGAAAGAACTTGACAGAGCTGAATGCCAAAGAGTCGACTGAAGAGACGTAACATCTTAAAGGTTAAGAAGAACATGAGGGAAGGTATCGTCAAAATATTAAAACTCACTGTTAGCTGAAATGAAGAGCACACTTAAAGAGCACCTATTTCAGATTTCACTCTCTTCCTGAAACGCACAGATTTGAAAGGCTATGTGTCCCTGATTGGCCAGCTAATCTGTACATTGTGATTGGCCTGAATACCTCTGACTTCAGCTGGAAATGTGACGCTCCTTACCATGTTTGAAAGATTCGCTCACAATGCAATGCTAACGAGTTAAATACAGCGTCTAAGCGGGAGGAATTATGATAATGTCGGTCTTGTCTACACAGGGCTTGACATTAACTTTTTGAGGAACTTGTCCTTCGGACAAGTAAATTTGTGTTTCAGTTGTCCATGCACAAAAGTCACTTGTCCGGGTAAAGATTTATAATATAATGTATTTTTTTGTTTTGCTAATCAGTGGCGGAGCCAGGGATTTTTCATAGGGGTGGCCAGGCAGGGGCCAGCAGTTACTCTGGGGTGGCACATAAAATCTCCAAGCTTAAAATACTTTTAAGTATTATAGGTGTGTTAATCAGAATAATGTATAACATACAATTGCTACAATACTTTAATTTTAATTAAAATGAATTGAGATTAACATACAATTTATAGTCATAATTCAACCTCATGTTTTTTAAACTATTTAATCAAATAAAACTTTTGAAATGTACTTTGAAACCAGGATTTATGTCTCCCATTGCTGAAAAAAAACTATAGAGACCAGAAAATCATGTAGGCCACTGAAATGTATTTTACTAAGATTCATTTAGCTGCTTCTTGCTACTCTTTATGAAGAAGGATGCTATATCTGCTGCTTTTCTCTTTATTTTCCCCACATTTCAATAATTGTCTGACATTTAAACACTAAAGCAAAACATAAAAACATTATCATGTTTTAAAAAAACGTATTAGGATAAATGTATATAGATTATTTGTTATATATAAAATCAATCTTAATACTAGCATTTACGCTGTAATGTTTGTGTCAGATTCAAATCGGCTGTCGCGTGGCACACACACACACACATAGCTGAAGAGAGATTCTCGTTATAAAACGGATTCTTAAACAAGATTTTAAGCCCATTATGTGTTTTTACCGAACTTTAGAAGAGAAAAAACTTAAATCTGCTTTTTTGACACACAGTGATGAAAATGCGGTTGAAGTGCCTGTCATTTGGTCACGCCGGAGCTAGAAGAAACATCACTCTCCACTCCATGCGTCCCGCCCCTCCGTGTTCATTGATCAGGTTTAATGCGCGCGCAGCTTGTTTAGTAACAATAACAGTAACCATGTAAACGTGTGTGTGTGGGTGTCAGCGCGCCGCACTCTCTGTTCAATATTCCGCTCTGTGTTTTCTCTGCGCGTTCTTCTCTGTCGTTAACGGCACATAACGTTAAGTAACATTGTTTGAAATTTAACTTGTCCAGTCGGACAACTAATTTTCTCTTACACTTGTCCTACAAAAAATCCACTTGTCCCGGACAAGCGGACAAGCCTTAATGTCGAGCCCTGTCTACATCACCAATCCTAGGTAGTAAACTGTTTCCTACAATCTGTGTGTTTGTTGTAGTCCAAGAAAAGAGATTTACTTTGGAGATGATAACTTGCTTCATTGTTTACTTTGGGGTTTGTACCTTTTGCATATCGTTAACATGTACTAATACACACTCACACACCAAAGGAAAAAGACTTTAAAAGAAATCCAGTTTCATTTTTGCCCACAGCTAAAGTGTATTAGCCTTTATGTGGGATCAGAGAGTTTGTGTCCTGTGAGGCGTGAGGGATTCGCTCTGACCTCGAGACCCTGCATCTGCTCAGCGGGACACTCCTGTGATCACCGGCGTGATGTGATGGTCAGTGACAGAGAGAGACGTCCACTGTGTGAAGATTCCACAGATATGATAACAGCACAGGGAAACCGGGTGTGTCTCTATTTTCCACGACGAGTTGTCACTTAGATTTTCAACAACCATCCAACAAGACCATCCATCTGATTTAAGATTTTGTTTGCTCTGTTGCTAAGCTATATTTTTACATTTCTTAAAGATTTTAGTGCAGTGCTCATCTGTGTTAAGCTGCCGTGGTATTAGGGTGCTATAGATGGTTGCTAGGGCATTGCTGTGCAGTTGCTAGGATACTATGAGTAGTTGCTAGGGCATTGCTATGTTGTTGTCAAGATGTTTAAAAGTATTGAGTTGCAGTTGCTAGGATACTCTTGGGCTAAGGTGTTTTGTATCACTGCTAGGTTGTTGCTCTCTCTTGTCTATAAACATGGCTCGGGTCTCTCCTTAAATGACGTCACCAAAGAGTAGAAGCACAAGAGGGGAAACTCAATAGAAGGTTCCATTGCAACACCAGCGCCCAGCAGCAGCCCTACAAATCCGCCATTTTGGAATGAAAGCGACTCGGGAGTCAACTAGAAGTGATGGCAATATCAGCTACTTTGTACATTAAAAGTCTTCCACTTTTATAGGCTAACTTTACATACAAACATACCGACATAAACTCACCCACACATACAATTTTGGCTCCATATACATACACATATACACACATATACATCAGAATTGCTCGAAATGGATTAAGTAAAAAAAAAAC
This sequence comes from Misgurnus anguillicaudatus, assembly GCF_027580225.2. Taxonomy (NCBI): domain Eukaryota; kingdom Metazoa; phylum Chordata; class Actinopteri; order Cypriniformes; family Cobitidae; genus Misgurnus; species Misgurnus anguillicaudatus. Next base: position 8,355,003 of record NC_073337.2, read on the forward strand.
AGTTTTAGGATAACAGACAGAGCAATGCATCATGCATAAGATTATCATGTTTGTAGCGGGATTAATATGTATAAATATATTTCATACCTAGTGGAGTTGGTAACTAATAATAATAGTAAATGTGTAAAGTAGCATAAAATAGAATTACATAATAAAGCAAGAAAAAACTACCTCAAATGTATATCTATATAATGATTGGATTCCACAACTGATAACAACAACAACAACAACAACACAACACATACATACAAGACAATACAGCGTTTCGTGTAGGTGTAGCAAGTGAACAAAATTTTAATTTAAGAAACGTACGATTGCGCTTCTGATCTGGCTGTGAAATTTACAGAGAATGAATTGTGAATGAATTGGCTGCGAAAATTTTCATTTCAAAATGGCGGTCGCGCTACTGAAGCACCACTAGTGACTGTTGCCAAAAACGAATCAGAGTTTCCCCTCTTGTGCTTCTATACTCTTTGACGTCACGTTGAATGATCTGTTTATTTTGCACTTGGCATCATATCCATTCATATCAAAAACTATGGTAAAAATAAGACTGCTTTGTTTAACAATCACTGCCGATGAGTTACAGAGTTAGGCCAGAGTTAAAGTGTTTAAACGCGATAGAAAACGGCAGGTGCTCTTTTAAAAATGCCAACTGTAAACTCTTGGCACCATTTCTTTAGCTGAGCACTTTTGGTGGGTTTGATCCTTATGTTTTGTTCATCAGTCATTCTACAGTGTTCTGGTTGGCTGGTGTGGTATTTGTCCCGCCCCTCCTCTTCTGCGATTGGACGGCTGAAACTCTTTCGTGGGCACACGGCCTAATGGGTCGTACACACCAAATGCGAATTCAACGATTTGCACAAGTAGATTACATAGAACAGTGTTCCCACAGGTCCTTGAAAGTTTGTGAATCTGGGGGAAATAATTCAAGGCCCTGGAAAGTTTTTGAAAATATACATACATAGATACAGGTCATTGAAAGTTCTTGAATCTATTTTATGCAAGAAAAAATCCATATTATTCCCTGTGTAGTGTAGGATAATATCATAAAATATCTAGCCTTTTAAGCACACGTGCTAAACTGTTCGCTTTAAATGCTTATATCTTCTGTATGCGAATGTTGATTTATACCAAAATGCTTTTTTGCATAATTTTGTTTGACACATGAAAACGTCTCGGGTTACATATGTAACTGTTGTTCCCTGAGAAGGGAACGAGACGCTGCATCTCCCGTGCAATACTTTCTGCGTCCCTGTAACGCCGTCTTTGGTAATATTTCAGATAGCGATATACTTCCTGGCTCATGCGTCACCCTGTCTTTGTCGTTTAGCCTCACCATTGGTTGAATTTGATATACACATTCAGACGCACTTACCACTGGAGGCGCCCCCAAAGTGTCCCTGAAATGTGTCCCCACATTTAGTCCTTGAATTTGAGGGTATTGGACCTGGAAAGTCCTTGAAAGGTCCTTGAATTTGAAGACAACTAAGGTGTGGGAACCCTGATACAAAGTCAATGCATAGACGCAAAATCACGCTGGGCAATATTTATAAACCATTGTGCATTTTTGTCTCCCACATGTTTTCTACGCATGTAAGCATTTATGTTTTTAAATTTGATTGGTTGAATTATCCCCAGCCTACAGGTAACTGCTCATTTCTCACTTTTTGGCCTGCCTGCATGCATTGAATGGTTTGACTGCATTCCAGTGAGCAAAAGCGGGTCAATACATGCTAATAAGAACCAGAATGCTTACGGCCAATAACTCGGTGGGCAAATGCCAGGGTAATGCCCTGGAGCTACGACGGGGCTCAGAAGCACATAGTCATATTTTCCATCAGACTGTGTAAACTGCCATGCCTCAGCACAAAAGTCTTGTCAGGGATGAACACTGTAAGCAATTTCCTCTACTCCGTGTCAAGCACAGCATAATACCGTAATTCCCAGGGTCCCCGTTCTCCAAATCCTGAAAGACTTGTGCCGTCTCATCACCCCAAACTATTTCATCTTTCATGGGTTGAGTCCTGAGGAGATATGAATGTGTGAAGAAGGGTCAGCAAAGAACACAAATGAGCCATTTAGCTGATGATGGTGTTTTTACACGCTATATGATCTCATACTTTACTTCTCCGAAAAAACGGACATTCGTGTTGAAACACTGAGTTACTCAACACAAGTACCAGACGAGTCGACTCTAAGCTTTCTTTGGAAATAGCGATTTGTCTGCAGATCCGACACATCGCTCAGGCGCAGAGAAATTGATAATAATCGCACCTCCTGTGGGGTTAGTTAGTGCTGCTCTTTCATGAAGAAACCTATAAGCAGAATAAACAGCATTTATTCAACTCATGCAGTTACATTCAGCAAAAAAAATAAAAATAATGTTAGAGGCGGCATACAAAAATCACACTGCAATATGAATTTAGGTGCTAAATAGAGCCACAGTTTTTGGCACCTGCTCAATGTCTCCTTACGAGGTGTGAACGGATGAGTGTGGGAAAGGAAACGCTGAGGTGTTGTACGAGCTGTGTGGTACCCGAGTCTCGCTGTGTGTGAACTGAATGCTAATTGGTCGCCAGGCTCCGTGTGGGCAGGAGACCAATCATTAGCACTGTATCCATATCTGTACTAAACTGCTGTCGAGCCACACGGCGCTGGGTGTCGTCCAGCTCTCGGTGCCCTGAGGTGAGGTAAAAGGGAGATATTTAAACACCTCACAGGCTCGGTGTGGCATCTTGCTGTGTTTATAATATGAAACACACGCGATTGATCTTTAGTCTTTGTGAAAGGTCTGTCCAACTGGTCGCAAGCAGGAACGGTCCTCCCATCTGCTGAGGATGTTGGCCGTGGGCCCAGGAGTCAACAAATCAGCTCTTGGGAATGGTGTGACCTCCACGCAGAATGCCAGTGAACATTTCAACATATTCCCTCCGAAGATATGACAATGGAAAACATCACCTTTACACAGGGCAGCCAAAAGTTCAAAATATCTGCTGGCTCTCGGTGCGAGCACAAGCGTTCAGTGCACTGACAACAGTTGTGGAAATGACTTTATATCTGCAAGTTAATCTTGATGCCGTATTGTTGAGGTTTCAGTTTAGTTACATTACTAAACTAAGCTTGTTTAAAGAAGTACTGATGGGTTCTATGAACAGTTTTACACTTTATGTGGTATTATTGATGCAGTTTTGTTGTTAGTTGTAGTTTACACTCACCTAAAGGATTATTAGGAACACCATACTAATACTGTGTTTGACCCCCTTTCGCCTTCAGAACTGCCTTAATTCTACGTGCCATTGATTCAACAAGGTGCTGAAAGCATTCTTTAGAAATGTTGGCCCATATTGATAGGATAACATCTTGCAGTTGATGGAGATTTGTGGGATGCACATCCAGGGCACGAAGCTCGCGTTCCACCACATCCCAAAGATGCTCTATTGGGTTGAGATCTGGTGACTGTGGGGGCCATTTTAATACAGTGAACTCATTGTCATGTTCAAGAAACCAATTTGAAATGATTTGAGCTTTGTGACATGGTGCATTATACTGCTGGAAGTAGCCATCAAAGGATGAGTACATGGTGGTCATAAAGGGATAGACATGGTCAGAAACAATGCTCAGGTAGGCCGTGGCATTTAAACGATGCCCAATGAGAAATAATCCTTTAGGTGAGCGTACATGGATCCTGTTCCACTCATTGTATTTCACTCCACTATAATGAAGATCTGTGTGAACAATGTTGTCTGCTGCTGTGGAGAATTAAGTTAATTCATTCATTCATTGCCACAAAGTCAGTCATGAATTTCTTTCATTTCATCTTGTTATACAATGTAAATGACAATTTAAGTTCAGTCTTTATGAACACCAAGTGAACTTAATTGTAAGTGCACTGTACAAACTTCAAGTTTGGTGACTTTAACTATTTAAGTTCAGTCTACATGACCACCAAGTTCAGTGAACTTAAATATACAAGTTTTCGGGAGACCCATTACTCAATTGAATTATTTGGGGAATGGGTTCACTCAATCAAATGAGTTAAAATTAAATTACTATTATTATTAACAGATCATGTTAAAATATACAAGGTAAGCTAACTTGATATTGCATCTTAATGCCAGCTCAGTGAGGAACATCTACGAGGGTATCAAAACTCAGCATGTTTACTGGTTTATATGGTTTATACAAAGTATTGAGATTGAGCAAAATACTTTACAATAGGCTAAGGCTGTATTTGGTAACCTAAGTTAATGCATGTCCTGGTTTAGTAGTTAAAACATAAACCAGCGGTTTGAAAAAAAGACTTTTTCCATGTTTAAGTGCTATAATTGGGTCCCCAGGGCTTCTATTAACCTAGAAAATGTGAAAAAGATCAACCCAGTAACTTAGTTTTGGTTAACCATTCTCTGCAAGCATGTGTAAAATTAGGTAATTGAAATTTTATTACAATAAATAATACCGCCCCTTAATCTGCACTATCCAACCACTGCACTGCCATTTAGTGCAGAGAAAAAGAGAGAGAAATTATTGACAGCACAATTGAGCTTCAACAAACCACTTTTTGATGGCGATCAGTGTTTGCATTTCATTAGCTCATTTGCATTTTAAAGGACACTGCACATTTTTGCCCACACCTACAAAGTGGCAATTTTAATTAAGCAATATATTGTGTTCGGAGTTGTGTAATTTAGAGTCTGCTGTCTCGTGCCTCTGGCCTTATCACAGCCGTGATTATATAGAGCTATATCACACGACTCAGAGAGCGATATTGCGTTTATACAACAATTCGACGACAGTCACGGCACAAGTTTGAGAAAGAAAACAACAACAGAGTGATTTTTAAAGCCTCTTTTTTTAGAGAAACTACTTTCTTTCGCCACATATTTGAGCACTTAGTTTGCATCACTTCGACCTCGGGCGCAGTAATATTGCCAGAAGTTTGAGCGAGAGGGGGAGGAGTCAGGAGTGATGATGTTACTGACGTGCTGCAAACTAAGTGCTCTTCCGGCATACAATATAGTTCTCATTTTTATCCGCTTAAAAAATCATCACGTTTCATTTTGTGCCACCATACTTACTCGTGTAACTACTCATGTAACAGTCTTTAAATACGGAAACATGGAAGTGTTTGGTGGCTTCTAAATTCATCCCTGTTTGGATCCTAAGGAATGAATGGGGCTAGGCTAAATGCTAACACATTCATGACGCGCTGTACAAAGATTAAGTGCACGTATTGAATAAAGATAGGTATGTATAAATTAGTCTAAGTAGAGGTAAGAACATAGTAAAATATTGGAAAACTTTGGTGTTTTCCTTTAAAGGAAGAGGCTGTTTTCCTCTTACAACAAAAATGATGTCCAAACGTGTTGGCCGTGCACCCGGGTTATGTGTTTTTGAAGATAAATGTGAAGGAATTTAGTGAAGTATTGAAGACTTTTGATGGTCGAAAAATGATCTGTGAGTCTTTCATGATCTCGATCAGCTTCTAATCATGCAGGTTTAACAAGCACATTAAAGCCACAGATCTGGTGGATTTTCTCTTCATTTAAACAAACGCTGTCACAATCCAGCAGTCTCTCTACTAGCACAAGGCGTCTTCAATTACTGTAATGAAAAGTTGAAGAAATGTTTGACAGAGTAATATTTCACCGTGATTGATTTGGGGTTCAGTTCACTCCGAATGTGTCTGCAGTACAAAACAAGTTATTTGACATTATGTGTCACATACTGTATAAGGGAGACCACTTTAAAAATATTCACACGGCCTCATCGTTTCAGTGTCAGGAACAGAATAAGCACCACTGAAATATTAAACAGCTGGCTGCTTTATGAATTTTATATAATCACAACAATTTGCCTTTTGCAACATGTGTTGCAATGTTAATGGATGTGTTTTAATGATAACCGAGAGACCTGCTCGTGCTCAAGAGAAATTGAGAAGAAGTTTAATGTCTTTAAAAAGCTGTTCAAACAGAACATTTTGGTATTTTATCATGACATTTTGTTTTCTTGCTCATGATAAACTCGCTGTGAAGTGTTAGACAGCTTGTTTGACCCTTGGGCAGGTGTGCATTGATGGAGATATCAGCTTTGTTAAATCATTTAAATATAACCATTTCAACGTTAGGTGCTATGAAGCTTTGGGTTGAATGTAGCTGTCTGTGCCATTTAAAAATTGAGATGCCTCAAATATACTGTATACATTTCTAAAATATAAAAACCTTTACACAGAAACCATTTCACTTTTACGAGGTGATATGATGGTTATTATTGGTCTTTTGTCGGGCTGGTTCCTTTGTGTGCATTTCTGGCATGTCTTGCTTTTGGTGGTGGGGTTAGCAGATCGATAAGAAACAGAGCTGTGGGTAATTAATCGTCTGCTGCATTACAGAGATGCCAGCCGCAGGAATCTTAAGCTAATGGTGGTAGCAAATGCTGGGCGTCCTGTGTGTGGAAAGAGGAAATAGCAATCAAAACAAAATAATGAGCCATAAAAGATGATGTGTAACTCAATACGTTCTTAGGTCCTGTACTTACCTTACATACTCGCTTAGATACGGCATGAAAATAACCGCAAGTCTTTCAAGTAGACCGCATGGCGCGCCTCCGATACCTTCAAGTGTCACATGTCATTGCCTTGAAAATCACTTAGTGCTCTTTAATGTGTGCTGATGAAGAGGTGGACTCTATATACTCACACAATTATCACAGCATTTGTAGGAAGCTAATGAAAGGAAAATCAGTTTCTAAACTAGGTGAAATGGAGTGTAATGTGATGAGAATCCAGCGACGTGTTTGATCAGAAAGAAAAGGAATCAGCGAGAGATTTCTACAATATGTTAATTGTTATTTCTAGACAGCATTGAGATTGAAGGGAAGGCAAAGACTTTTTCTCAGATTTGTCTCATGACGAAAACCTGACAATTCTCACCCGTGTCTCCTGAGAAGAGATTATGTTTGACAGATTTAAAAAAAAATTAAGCTTGCCATCGTTTCACATTAAACTCTATCAGAAGCAAATGATCTGAGCTATAATGTTTGTAATGGAATTGCTGACAAGATTTCTGAGTCATTTAGAGATTGACAATAAAATATTTCAGATTTCGGCAAAATTACAAACATCTCTGTAACCCTGGTTCCCATAAAGGAATATTCCATTTTCTTAAAAGAAAAATCCTGATAATTTACTCACCACCATGTCATCCAAAATGTTGATGTCTTTCTTTGTTCAGTCGAGAAGAAAGTATGTTTTTTTGAGGAAAACATTGCAGGATTTTTCTCATTTTAATGGACTTTAATAGAGCCCAACATTTAATACTTAACTCAACACTTAACAGTTTCAAAGGACTACAAACGATCCCAAACGAGGCACAAGGGTCTTATCTAGCGAAACGATTGTCATTTTTGACAAGAAAAATGAAAAATATCCACTTTTAAACCACAACTTCTCGTCTAGGTCCGGTCCAGCGCGACCTAGCGTAAATGCGTGGTGACGTAGGGAGGTCACATGTTACATATATAAAACACACATTTGCGGACCATTGTAAACAATAAACTGACACAAAGACATTAATAAGTATCAGTTGACATACAACAACGTCGGAACGGTCCTCTTTCTCCACACTTGTAAACACTGGGGCGGAGTTTCGCGTTCGTCCTCTGTGACCTCTTGACGTATTGCGTGGGGTCACGCTGACGCATCACGACCGGATCGGATCTAGACCTTAGCCTGGGTCTCCATATGCTACCTTGCGCGCAAATTTATTCACGCTGCAAGTCTAGCATGGAAACCATGGACCTATTTTGCCCCTGAAATGGGAACTAATCACAGAACGGGGAGGGGGCAGCAAGACGATGACGATGTCTATGCAACACACCGAAGCAGTTTTGTTTATTCAACCCGGCAGCCGACGCGAAGTTACTTTTCGATGCAGCCTTATGCTGAGTTCAGAATGCACGATTGTAGCCCTAATTTTGACGCACCCACAGGTTTTGAGAAATCGCCGACAAATCACAGGCAAATAGATGGTTGTGCACGCGAGTGACACAGTGTGAATTATAAAAGACGTGTTCTGAGAGAATCGCAGACGAGTCGCCGACACCCATGAGATATTTGGCATGCTAAATATCTGGACCAGTCGGCGATTCAAAATCGCGCCGTGTGAAATGTGTTTTGACTGACAATAACATTGGCGATGACCTACAGCCAATGAGAGAGCAACATACAAGGCAGATGGAAGTTCGGAGAGGAGTCTCTCAAAACATTTCCTCCTTCATAATCTTTATTTCTTCTTCTTTCTGCTGCAAATGAGTGCACATGCAATTTGTATGGTAAGCTTCTTGCGAGCTACCATTTTTTATAATAATTCCAGTCTCACGTGAGAACTTCGGTCTTGCAAGCGTGACATCGCGTTGTTTCCTTCGCGTCACTACGGTTGTGAGACGTAGTTTGCAGATCGGGACAAAGTTATTGCCAATTCTTCTTACGGTAAAGTCATGCAATATGAAAACCCTTGTCGTCAATCCATTATGCCGTCTGAAACAGCAGCAACTTAATGCTTCCCCAGATAATCACGCAGTGTGAAACCACAGCTGACCCGACTAGTTTGAAAATCACGCACCCGGCATTAGACAGTGTTCTTCTAAGTAGTTTTGAACGCAAGTTTATTTTTAAAAAAAGTGCAACTTTTGGTGTTAAACAAGAAGGATGTTTGGATATGTTTGGCAAGACATGATAGCCACAGAGTTTTATAGGACCAACCTGCTAGGTATCGTCGTCGACAAAGTCCATTTAACTTATAAATGGTAAGTGCTATTTATTAAAGGTATAGTGGAAGATTTTCCCGAATTATTTAAAAGAACCGCCCCTCCACATTTTTAAAAAAATGCACACGCCCAACACTCTACCTCCTCTCGAGAGGGAACGCCTGTTAAACGCGTGCACGAGACAGAGAGAGCGCATGCAGGAGCTCAGTTCTTCTCTTCGCTCTGTTTACAAGTTGCTTACCGTGTCTGTGCGGTTCGTGACTCGTGCCAGGGCTAGCATCGCTAATCATAGCTTACATCAACTTTTACTAGCAGTGATTTTAAATGGATTTCTCCAAATAGCATGACAAAATGTACCTTTCCAGTAGAAACTTCGCATGGGAAGCCCAACCTGTCCTATTAGCTCACGCCAGCGTGTCTCCCATAAACACTCTGATCTTGTTTCTTTCTTCATAGTCCTTTCTCTTCTTGTCATACAATTCGTAGACACTTTTTCTCTTGCGACCCTCAGACCTTTTGAAAAAAACAAAGTGAGAACGCGAGCTTCAATGAATGGTTCAAACCGTAGCACAACACACATACACGTGAAAGTGCGCATGTGCAGAAAGCGAACCTAGAGGCGAGCACGTACGACGGTTATACGTCAACATATAATCAGAATGATTGACATCTGGGATGACCAATGATATAGATGATCCACCCGGAAAAAGAAAATCTTCCGCTATACCTTTAATATCATCATGTGGTTCCCACACCACGTCTTATTCTCTATGAGACTGGTCTGGTGATAGCCAGGCTATTAGTGCCTTGCTTCGGTGCTCTAAGCTGAAAAGCCTATCTCAGATGCCCCTTTTATAAATCCTGGTCCATACGTCATCATTGTATTTATGCCTCAGACACAGTAACGCTAAGGGGTTTCCCAAAATGTTGCTACAGGTATGGCGAACATTTGTTCTCTGTTGAAACTTACATGACTTTATTAACAGTTTTTGTCCACTTTTTCCATGTCTAAATTAAAAATTCGGTGTAAATAGCGTTTCTTAAATAGCGCTATTTAAACAAGCTTCGTCCACCAATGTCTGGTTGGAGAAAAAGATGCGCTAAAACAATGCTTCAGCGACGCAGGAAGTAGAGCGTATGGGTCGTGGAACTGGCTTTTGATACAGTGTCGTTGGTTCAAATCTGCCTTTTATCACATATGACATCGAAAAGGCATTTATTTTCAATAAATGTAAAGAAAAGTGGAAATAAGCGTTTGTTTTTTAAGAATCAAAGTAATTTATATACATATATACATATATATACATATATACATATATATACATATATACATATATACATATATACATATATATATATATATATATATATATATATATATATATATATATATATATATATATATATATATATATATTAAGCAATTGCTTAATTACATATTGCTGAAATTCTTATATTGCCACTTAGTGTAAATAAAAAAAAATTCTATATTTTTACTAAGTGTAAATCTATCACTAATATGCCATTTTCACAAATTCCTTGATTGTCTACGTTTTTCAGGCTCGTGACCATGGCATTCTTGTTTATTGTCTCCCAAAGACTGTAAGAGAACGTCTGACAATCTGATACTTAAATAAAACAACTCCATTAGGTCTCTTGAGCAGAAACCTCTCGAGCTGTTTTCTTGTACCAGATTGAAAGCAGAAGCAAACGCAGATATCGATGCTGATTTGGCCATCATCCAGATGGTACATTTTACTTCGACTTAATGGCCTGTGAAATCAAAGCATGTTGACCAAAACCGTCTGTTTTTGTCTGACCTCTTGTGCTTAAAGCTAAGAGGCAATGGATGACCTTTTGCGTTGTTTGTTTTTAGAGATTTTGTAAGCAAAAGAGACAGCCAGGAAAATTCAGTCTTGAGGGAATAAATATTTCTGGTAAATAATATTTTCACCCATTACTTCAGCTTCATAAAGTAATTGTCTTAAGGGTGTTCACAACTGTCTGGCTTATGTAGGGAAGAAACCAAAACAAAGTTGAAAATTTTACCAACCAAAGCAAACACATCCTTCACAACATCATAGTTCTTATTCTTCTTTAAATATTATTTGTTTAACTTGTTTTGTTCAATAATGGTACGGTTTTCACTCAGGGTTTGGATTCACCCTTGAACAAGTGCATGTCATTTTTACGTAAATACTTCCGAAGAGATTTGCGAAGACGTCCAATCCGTCGCTTCGGAACAGAAAAGCCGAGGTTTTATTCATGATGCCGGAAGAGCACAGAGAGTTTAAAGCTTTTAATGCTTGAAAAGGCTCCCAGTGAAAAGCCATCTCACTGAATTCTGCTCTTCTGGACAGAACGTTCAGCTACAGACACCCTGAAGCTATATCATTCAACTGAACGCAGTGTGAGGACATTCAATCAAATGACTCCTCTGTTTGATCCTGATCGGCTGAATTGCTGTTTCCTGCAGGCTGATTGTATTTGTATCTGGGATGGGTCGCTTTTATTGGGTTACTGCTTGGAATCCACTATGGCAAAAATTGTATACTTGTACTGTGTAGTATGCATACTTCATAAAGCCACGAAGCATAGCCAGAGTAGGGTTTTATTCCTTAAAAGTTTCTATTTTAATAAATGTGGTCTTACGAATGATTCATTAAAGCAATATTTCTCTGATACTCCTTTAATAGGGAAATGAGACTGTTGCTTCTGCAGTACATAATATGGTAAGAGAGCTATAACATTAATATAGCATTGCACAGATGATTTGGTCTTAAATGAATCTAATGGCAATTTTGACCCTGCTTGCGAAAACACAGCCTGGTCTCACTGTTGTATTAATATGTACTTTTCAAAAACACAAAACTTTGTAGGTTTGGACAGATGCTGAAGTGGACAAATTTGCAACATTTAATTGTAGTATTGTTATGTTTTTACAGCTACAATACTTAAAATATTTACAAATCTTTCATATCACAAAGCTGTATCATTTCCCATTAACCATTTTATCGATAAATGTTACCATTTATGACTGTTGCGATAGTGATAGGCAGTGAGCGATATGCGCACTTGCGTTTTTTTGCCGCCTGCCACACCACGTGTTTTTGAAGGAGCGCTGAGAGAGGAAAAGTGCCCAATGTCATTCGCGTCTTTCCATAGTCCAATCAAATGAGGGGAGAGGCGGGCCTTTTGTTGTGGTGACGGAAGTTTACAGGTTTTTGGAACAACCGGACTGCAGTCACTATTTCTTGTGTGTTTGTGAACCTCTCAAGCGTCCTCTTTTTAAAGTTTCTGTTATTATGACAGTTAACAGCAAAAGAGCGTTCGCGCTTCAATGTTTGATTGACAGGACAGCTGCATCGGTGGTTGCCTAGCAATATAAAAAGCCCAACATGATCTTACAGAAAGTCGTGTTATGGTCACGCAAAATTGTATTGATTTATTTGTGTCCACGAAATTCTTTTTTTTCCTGCCTTGAGCACAAATGTCTTTTCTGTGTTACTCGCACAAATATCTATAAATAGTTTTTCCTGTCCGTTGCACGACTTTCTTTTTTGTGTCATTTTATGTATTGTTTTTAAAAAAAATTCCACCTATTTTTAAATCATTGTCGCTTGGAGTAGGGTGGATAGATTTGGGGTTTAGGTTAGGATGTACTTTTATTATTGGTTTCTACATGTTTTTCTTCCGCTTTTAAAACTGTTCTCACCTGAAGTTGGGGTTTGGGTTAGGATGTCTAAAAATGTAACAGAAAGTGATTCTAACTCCAAGCGACAATGGTAAGAAAATAGGAAAGACAATGAGAAAACAATACATCAAAATGAAACAAAAAAGAAAGTCATGCCACGGACATGAAAAACTGTTTATAGAAATTTGTGCGAGTGACACGAAAAAGACATTCATGCTCAAGGCACCAAACAAACCTGCATTTCGTGCCATGGACACAATAAATTTAAAATTTTGGGTGACTATAAGACGTTTTTCTGTGAGATCAGTCTGAAAAAGCCACATCGCTCTTTTTTAAAGTGACCAAAAAAGGCAGTGCGGCGCACCTTGCTTTTCCACCTTGCTTTTGATTGGCCCCTAATCCTACCTCAAACCTTTTTTATACAGACATTTTAAAAATACAAAATGTATTTTATGTATATTCTCGGTGCAGTAACACCCTCCCTCTCCCATTATGAGAGGGAGAAGGGGAGCGGACTTTTCAGGCGAGTCGAAGTACTCCCAAAAGTGCTATTACGCCATAAAATATAGTTCCTCATTAAATCCGCTTAGAAAGCGCTACGTTTATTTTGTACCACCAAACTTGCTCGTATAACTACTCGTCTTAAATAGGAAAAACGTTGATGTATTTGGTCACTTCTAACTTTATCTCTAAATGGTACCAAATGCTATCGAAGCGTTGCAGCGCGCTCCAGCGCTTACGTGCACGCACAATTCTTAGTTAAGGTAATAACATATTTTAATATTGAAAATGAGTAGACTATTCCTTTAAGTTCTTGCGTTTAATGAAGACCGCAGATTGGCTAATATGAGCGTCAGTCATTCCTTGTTGCCGTGCTACATACGTGAAGCGCGGAAATATGAAAAGACGAACCGCGAGCATGACAAAAAAAAAGAAAAAAAAAACGCGAGCATGACGAGAACGAGCCGATTACAGCCAATGTTACTACTGTAATTAATGACGACGATCCGGATTCAAATGCGACTCCAACACCGGAAGATAAGACTTGACGTTAAACCTTTAAAGATTTCGAGTGTCTCCGCTATGAAAATGGCTCGATGTACTTACTGTGTTTACTGTAAATCCTGTAAAACGGCGTTGGTGGTACATCAATTTAAACACGGCATATATTGCCGGAGGCCAATGGGCGTTAAATGTTTTTATGAAAACGTAAGTAAATGTACGTGTGTTACAACCACACAATACACACATATATGTGATCACGGTGGAAAACCAGTCCAAAAATCCAATTCTGAGTTAACAAACATCAAAGTTTGATTTCACCCATTAATTTCATTTTAATTTCTCCCTCAATATTAAATATATCAAGGTAATTTTTCACAATAAAATGACTTTTTTTTCTTTACAGTCAGGGTCACAAATGTAATATTTTTCTATTTAAATCTCACTAAACAAGTGTGATAGTTTTCTGCTTGTGTATTTAAGTACACAATCCTGGATCTTATTAACTAACCAAAATCCTTTTTAACCAGCTTCCTTACTGGATTATAAACTTGGACGATTACCATCTACACAAAGCAGAAACTAAACATTGTTTTGAGTTTTTGACACACACACATGTGAAATTACAAGGGTTGCATTTATGCGACTAGAGAGAATTTGACTTCAGCAACATGAATCATTTGCCTTTCGTTTAATCTCATTGTTCAGGAGAGACATTAGAAAGACATGCGATTCACAATTTCTCTTTCATTTGGAGATTAACAACGGATAAGAGAGAAAACGCACACTGCAATGCAAACAAACAGCACTGGTTTGCTCTGTGCACCATACACCCTTACAAACAAAGCACAATGTTACGCCCCAGTATGTATGCAGAGAGAAATAGAGAACATATGCATCAACAATAAAATAAAAAACAAAACATAAGAAGAAGTAACATAACACACGCCATTTGTCTTTGTGAACTGCTTTTATTGTCCTCTCTGTGTACAGCGATCATGAATGCAGATCACAGTGCAAGATGGCAGCCGATCACATGATCTCGCATGCATGAAAGCTGCTTGGATGATACTGGTTTTTATTGGAATGAGTGGCCCTTATGTGCCGTCCTGCTCATAACTCAAAGCACTGAAGCAACTGTAACTAAGGGAAAACGCTGATATGCACCTTATAGCCATAAATCCAGTTAAGCTGCACGGGCAGACTTTTATTGTCGATAGTCCTCCAGGGCCCAATCGCCACCTGACGAGTGGCTTCCAGTCGGCCTTATTGAAACAACGAAACCTCCATGTTGAACAATATAAAGGTTTTTATTTAACCACAGTGTCTATGATATAAAACTAAAATGGAGTCACTTAGCACTTATGACATCACAGCATTATGTACTCACAAACATAGCACAGTTAATCCCGAAAAAAGATGAATTTGTGGATGTTTGAATTATGTGCAAACTTTACTACCAAAAACGAATGTCCTCAGGACGCAGAGAGGACAAACAGTTTCATAAACGAATGTAGTTCATACCAATTTATCCTTTTTATCTCTGAAGCAAGCTTATGAATATTCATATAGCGAATCTCCAAAGACCGAATGCAGTTTTGGGAACACATTGAATTGTGAATAGCTCATCACGCTGTCTGTAATATATTCATGTCTTCAAAGCGACTGGATTGCTTTATATCACGTTTAAAACCCCTCTACTCACAGCTATCTAATTACTGTAATGGTTCGAATGTACCTCCTTCATTTCCAAAATACAACGAGTGTCACATCCCAGCGGAAATATATAGAGATGTAGCTATTATCATCATGTAAAATACTGATGGCACAGACATGGTCTGGGATCATAAATCGTTTTCTTGAAAAACATTCCAACAGAGACAAAATGTATTCATGCACATCAATACAAAGCATTATCAATCAGATGAGTGCATTAAAGTGCACATATACGCAAAAAAGCCCATGCTAATGGATAAACTCTATTGATTATCTTTACTACCATGACTTTAGAGGTAAGACATAAGTTTCTCTCAGTGACGGTATGCTAATCTCTGATTGGCTCAGATTATCTTTTACAGTAGCATCCGCGGCTAGTTGTCTTTGAAATCTGTCACTATGTGGATGACATACTGTACAGTGGTGTCTGGATTCAGTCTGGCTTTAATGCACGCCTGTCAGTCTACTGAAGGTTTGCTGCAGGGACTGACTGACGATCATTCCTGCAGGTGTCACAAACAGAAATGAAGCCGCGTGTGGAATGAAGTTAGATGCCTGAAAATGTCAAAATAAATACACAAATCAAACACAAAAGGGCATATAAGAATGACAGAAATGAGAGAGAAATACATGATCGAGGGAATGTTGTGAAAACACATCTGGAGTACATTTGTCACAAAACTAAACCAAAAGAAATTATATTTTGCTTAAAGTAAATAAAGCCTCTGTACAAGAGAGGCCGGGAGTATAGTCTGTTTTTTACATGTACTTGAATGAACATGCACGGTCGAACACACAGCCTCTATTATTCGATTATTTGCATCGATTATTTGCATCGATTATTTGACTTGTACGTGTATGCAGATGTTGCACGCATGTGCATTGCAACAAAAAGAAATGCATCTCCGGGTCTACATACTATATTGTCCTGTTCGACCGTACTTTACGCAGGGTTTTTCGCGTAAAGTACACACACGCACCTTCTGATGATGTAAATTGCATCACGCGTACTGTCCAAAGAGTCTTTCGGGTTTTTTTTTTTTCGGAGAAAGACGAGTCTTTCCGGGGTTTTTTTGTCAGAGAAAGACAAACACTTGAAGGAATACGGTGGGCGGAGCTAAAGAGTTATGAGTAAGTGCAGCCTTTGGATACTAATCTAACAGCTGTTATATCGATGGAAATCAAACTTATATATGATCTTTTTTTTAAAGGTGACATAGAATGGTTGAACGGAGTATTTACCCTTGTTCTGTGATGTGACATGTAGACAAAAAAAAATTTGTTTGGGTCTGTAATGCCTTAGAAGCTTCCTAAAAGCCTCTCTCAGATAGCTCTATTAGGGTGGGGGATTTTAAACAAGTGGTTTTGCACCTATTTGGCTCCCCCTACTGGGTTAACTTGCAATCTCATTACTGATTGGCTGACTTTGCTGCCACTCAAAAAATGTAGCCAATTATTTTAAAGTGGAGGGGCAGTGCCTGTGATGTCATAAGCATCAGTTTTTCAGATTGGGCTGTTTTCTGGCTGACATTTCTAAAAGAGGAATTTCTATGAGACTGAGATGTTTAGCATGTTTAGAACTTTTTGTATGTTTGTGAATGCGGGTAGACTACCATTATTCAACAAAGACAAGGTAAAAATGGTTTTTCATTCTCTGTCCCCTTTAAATAACTATGGCTAACAGTCAGATACAGGCTAAGGGGGCGTGAACACCAAAGCTTTTATGCCCGCGGCCGGCGTATGTTTTCAATTGTTTCCAATGGAAGCTCGCCGTTTTTCAAATAAGCTAGCAGCTAGTCGTTTTCTTCCGCGCTGAAAACCGACGTTCGTTTTTCAACTTTGGGTGAAAAGCTCCGCTCGTCAATGTCCGTTCTCACACGGCTGTCCAATCACAGTGGACGAGGGGCGGGACAAGTATCACAACAACCCACCGGCTCACAGCTCAAGTATCGCAGCTACCAAACCACACGGCTGAAGAAAGCTGGTGCTCAGCTGAAAAAACAGCTGGGATTCGGCGTCCTCCAGGTGTTTTCGGACGCGTTTAAAAGTTTTGGTGTGCACAACCCTTTACACATATGATCCAGAATTGGATATTGAGTCAGTAATTGATCAACAGGAACAACAGCAGAAGCCAGCAACAATTACAGCAGGACGTCTCTATCTGGTAAATAATCCTTGGGCGGCAGTGGCTTAGTGGTTCATGTAGGTTGTCTACAAACCAGAAGGTTGGTGGTTCATTCCCTGGCTCCACCTGACCAAATGTCGAGCTGTCCTTGAGCAAGACACCTAACCCCAGCTGCTCCCGGTCAGCTGGATGGCGCCTTGCATTGCTGTCACCGCTGTCGGTGTATGAATGAGTGAATGGGTAAATGTGAGGCAACTTGTAAAGTGCTTTGGATGGCCATAGGTCTGTTAAAAAGTGCTATATAAATGCAGTCCATTTACCATTTGTTTTTTATCCACTATTTTAATAAAAAATGCAATTTAGATCCTAATGTGTTGTTTCGCCATTTGCCCGTTTAAAAGTTATAAATGTTGAAAATGTAGTACAATGCCAATTGATGCATAAAATGTATGCTCTTTTTCGTGTTTTTTACATTACATGCACGTATGCGCAGATTGCAAACAAAACACATGAGATTTTGATTTACTTACACCTGTGGTTACGACTCCTACACGGGGTCTTTTAAGTCAGGACCGCTCCATCAGTTGTAAACAAGTGGCAAATCCTGCTTCAAACCTTTTTTGACACTTTGCTTGTTTAGCATGAGGGTTACTACTCTTAAACTGTGTTAATAAGTCAGAATGCATGAAATAGCATTACCCCCCCCCCCCAATGTCGCAATAAAAACCTTCCTACAAAGATATGTTTTCTCAATTGTTTAGGTTGTGTGAGATTTACCGAATCCCATCACTGGATTGAGTCAAGTGTTTTTTTAAAACCTTTAAACGAGTGTTCACAATGCAAAGTTTGGGACTGACATCCATAATTACTGTAAATAGTTATATTTTATTTGCTTTAATAATATTGTACTCATTCTCATGGATCACAAGATGTTACAGGCCATAACAATATAGTATGTTTTGTAAAAAGTGTCTTATATCCCTACTGAAAAATCCAGTTAAGACCAGAATTAGCTGGTGAGCTGGTTTAAGCTGGTCTCCCAGCTTGGTTTTAGCTGGTATTGCTGGTGTAGCAAGCTGGTCTAGCTGTGTTTTGGTCACTTTTTAAGCTGGTCTAGCTGGATTTAGCTGGTCAAGCTGGAAGACCAGTTGACCCACCAGCTTGACCAGCTTTGCCAGGCTGGTAGACCAGCTACATCCACCTTAAACCAGCTAAAACAAGCACCAGCTTATGCTGGTCTTTGCTGGATTTTTCAGTAGGGATAGCTGAAAACATGGCTTCCTGTTGCCTAAATTAGTCAGTGTCCATTTTGTTACTGTAAAACTCTTTTACCAAAGTAAAGTAACAGTGTTGACAGTCATGTAACAGAACTGGCAGTCACACACGAAGAAACACACACTCTCTTCCTACATATAAATTAAAATAATAAATATATAATTGAAAATGTATCAAATCTTAAAATTTAAAAGGATATAAGCAATCCTTTAAGATCACATATACATGGCTGATTCATGCATCTTTGTGAATTTAACACCCGTCAGCTCCCGTCTAAAAAGGAAAAAAATCTATCATTGCACATCTTGAGGACGCTATTCAAAATGAGATGAGCAAGGTGAGTGGCTTTCTGACAGATGCGCTAGTGCATTAATAACCCATACTGCTTTTAGACAGCACACGACACGATTTCTTCTGTCAGATGAGTGGATCTTAGGTTAAAGAGCTTGTGGTTTAAAGGGAGGCAGAGGTGCACGGGTAGTAATGAAGTTTTCATTGCCGTGCTTTGATAAGCAGGCAGATCGGATCTCTTTTCCTGCATGCCATTCCCTCCCGGAACACAGTGTCTTCCTGAGCCTCGGCTGATCGTTTCAAAAGACTGTAAATTACCACTGGCGGATGTCCAAATATATCCCACAATGCTCCTTATAGTTACTCATCCTGCATTAGTAGATTCAGATGATTTTAATAGGGGTCCTGCAACAGGGAGTCAAGAATTGCCTTTAAGTAAAATGTTAATTCATCATACAGCATCCTCAGTATCTGTTCACATTTACTAGTAATCCATCCTGCATATCTTTGCATGAGGCTATACGGTCATGTTTCTTGTATTTTTGTTCAATATTAATATCTTCACATAGAACCACTGAGCGGTGGTATTACCAGCTCATCCAATATGGATGGGTTTATTTTGAGGCAACGCACGTTAAAGTGTTTCGATCAAACAGACGGGCAGTTAACTAAAGATGCTCGAAGCATCGGATGATGAAGTACCTCAAGGGTTTTAAAACGGCACTGAGGCTCAAGCTGTAAATCCTCAGCAGTGGTCAAGTGTGTCATATACTGAAGCATACGGAGTGATGAAGAGTCTGCGTGATGTTCAGAGATTCTGCAGAGTTCACACAATAGATTCATTCATCACTGGATTAGATTAGCCAGAAATAATGTGATTTGCCCATGCTGGTCCTAACCTAAAAGGACATCTGCAAAAGAGCATCATTTCTCACATTCCTGAATATTGAAATGTCGTCTTTTGTGATCCAATAAAGAAAGTCATTTATATTTAAAACATTTGAATAAATTATGAAAGATGTTTTAACTCTAATGCATTTAGGGGTGTGGTCCTGGTCAAGACAATCTCTTGAACTCCAAACTGAATGTCAGAATGAGAAAGAAAGGGGATTTTTAAGCAATTTTGAGTGTGGCATGGTTGTTGGTGCCAGACGGGCCGGTCTGAGTATTTCACAATCTGCTCAGTTACTGGGATTTTCAAGCACAACCATTTCTAGGGTTTACAAAGAATGGTGTGAAAAGGGAAAAACATCCAGTATGCGGCAGTCCTGTGGGTGAAAACGCCTTGTTGATGCTAGAGATCAGAGGAGAATGAGCCGACTGATTCAAGCTGATAGAAGAGCAAATTGACTGAAATAACCACTCGTTACAACCGAGGTATGCAGCAAAGCATTTGTGAAGCCACAACACGCACAACCTTGAGACGGATGGGCTCCAACAGCAGAAGACCCCACCGGGTACCACTCATCCCCACTACAAATAGGAAAAGAGGCTACAATTTGCACATGCTCACCAAAATTGGACAGTTGAAAACTGGAAAAATGTTGATGAGTCTCAATTTCTGTTGATACATTCAGATGGTAGAGTCAGAATTTGGCATTTAAACGGAATGAGAACATGGATCCATCATGCCTTGTTACCACTGTGCAGGCTGCTGGTGGTGTTGTAATGGTGTGGGGGATGTTTTCTTAGCACACTTTAGGCCCCTTAGTGCCAATTGGGAATCATTTAAATGCCACGGCCTACCTGAGCATTGTTTCTGACCATCTCCATCCCTTTATGACCACCATGTACTCATCCTCTGATGGCTACTTCCAGCAAGATAATGCATCATGTCACAAAGCTCAAATAATTTCAAATTGGTTTATTGAACATGACAATGAGTTCACTGTACTAAAATGGCCCCCACAGTCATCAGATCTCAACCCAATAGAGCATCTTTGGAATGTGGTGGAACGGGAGCTTCGTGCCCTGGATGTGCATCCCACAAATCTCCATCAACTGCAAGATGCTATCCTATCAATATGGGTCAACATTTCTAAAGAATGCTTTCAGCACCTTGTTGAATCAATGCCACGTAGAATAAAGGCAGTTTTGAAGGTGAAAGGGGGTCAAACACAGTATTAGTATGGTTTTCCTAATAATCCTTTAGGTGAGTGTACAGTATGGTGCAAATACACTACCTGGATTAACATTTTTACACTTGCTAAGTGTCCCATGTTGTAAATAATTCTACATGCACGCTTGGGCTCTTCACGCCCACTTGAACACTTAGGCCAAATACACGAAATACGTCATGTAAGTAGTCAAGTGGTCAAGTGCAAAGACCGCAAGTGGGGGTATTTGGACGCAGGCACAAACAGGACCATGACAAGTATCATCAAACCTTTTTACGGAAATGAATCAAATTCAATTTCTCCAATGTTCATCAGGCATCAGTGTTTGGTCATGTGGTGTGTGCTGATCATATCATTGCTGCTTTAGGAGAATCTGTCTAGCAGGCTGTCTGTGAACAGATTGTTTGAAGGAGGCTGATAATTTCTTAAGCTGTGTGCTTTGGATTCATTAGCTTAAATCTGAGTCTCGACGGACACCCAAGTTTCCGTAATCAAGCAAACAGTGAGAAATGATAGTAAAGTGTCAAAGAGTTCTCTCATTAAAAATATTATTATGAGTTGTGAGGTCTAACATAAAAAATCGGAAGAATGCCAAAATATGAGCATTAGGTAATATCCTCCTGAAAACCAGGAAAAAAATGATGGAATTTTTTTTTCTTTTAAAAATTAAGTGTTGGGCAAAGAATTCATTTTATGACAGGTCCACTCTAGAGGACTTTAATGTTTTGCCATTTGAATAAACTTTCACATTTATTTAATTCATTTTTAAATTTAATTTATTTATTTTTAAGATGATATTTGATGTAGCATTCTGACTTGTTGGAGACACATAGGAACATGTTGCTCTTATTCCATCTCACAAATGTTCTGCTTTGGTCTACAAACATTTTGAAATGTTCAGCATTATTTTAGGCAGTGACGGCTCATGACTGCTCTTTTGAGGGGCGCAAATTCAAAATATGTGTTCGGAGTGTCATGTGTGTTGCTCGTGTTTTCAAAATATGTGTTTGTTGCGTCATGGTAACCATGTGCATCACGTGTTTTGTCAAAGTGCCTGCTGCACACGTGTCAAAACCGTTTGTGATAAAAGAGACGCTCACGTTAAAAAAAAAAGCAAGACACTCCCTTAACAGTAAACTCTGATTACGCATGAGATTATGCAAGTATCTGGCAAACGCGAGCGTCTATTTTATCATAAACACTTTAGACACATCTGCAGCAGGCACTTATTTTGACAAAACACGTGATGCACACAGGATCACTCGACGCGCCAAACACATATTTT
Source organism: Misgurnus anguillicaudatus (assembly GCF_027580225.2). NCBI lineage: Eukaryota > Metazoa > Chordata > Actinopteri > Cypriniformes > Cobitidae > Misgurnus > Misgurnus anguillicaudatus. Next base: position 8,377,274 of record NC_073337.2, read on the forward strand.
GAAATTACAAACCACACACATGACGGGCTACATACACGTTGTGACAAACTTCACATCGTTCGCCCTCGGAAAAAGAAGTCACCGGCCCCCACTGATTTTGGGCAAAATGAATTGCACCATATTTCCTAATCCTCTCATCTGGGTGTGGCTTCTTTTAATTATTTCCAAGAAGTTTGTATTTGTTAACATAGTTAATGCACAATGAACTAACATTAATAAATGCTGATAAACTATATTGCTCATTGTTGGTTCATATTAGTTAATGCATTTAATAATGTTAACAAATAAATCTTTATTGTAAAGTGTTACAAATTATTTTATTCATAAACTGAGCATCTGTCATAGAACTGCCTATTGTAAAAAGTTAAACAAACATAAGAACAAAGTCCTGGGGCCTCATTTATAAAATGAAATCTATAAATCGCAAATAAGGTTGAAATTGTGCGCAATGTGCACCGTTGCAGATTTCCACCTTTGAATGATGTCTAATTAATGTCATTGACATATAAAAGAGCACCTGTCAATGTTTAAATCCTTTTCGAGCAGCAAAAATGGCTTATTTTCCATAAACCTGCAGCAAAAGTGCATACGTCTGCTCAGACCCTGACATGCCTCTAAGAACTTTTCCACGTCAAATCTACAAAGGGCATCAAATAAAAGTTGTGGGGCCTCATTTATTAAGTGTGCATATGCACAGATTTGATAAAAATCCACGGCAAAGTGCATATTTATAAAAACTGTCTTTGACGTGGAAAAGTGCTTAGCGCCACGTCAGGATCTGAGCAGGCGTATGCGCTTTTGCTGCAGGTTTTTGGAAATATAAGCCATTGCTGCTCGAAAAGTGTTTAAACATAGACAAGTGCTCCTTTTGTCTATGACATTAATTAGGCATTGTTTAAAGGTGGAGATCTGAAACTACTTAGCTTCAAGTTCAAGATCATTTGTGATTTATACATTTCACATCTGAAAGAAAGGGGTACGCATGTTTTCTGGGCATACGTTCGTTTTATGAATCACACTTAAGCATTTTTGATAAATTATCGTAAGATCAAATATAGGCAACATTTTATAAACAAGGCCCGTGTTTCGAAAGGGTCAGAATTATTGTACATTTCTGAACTACTGGCTAAATTTTAACTCTATACCCTCAAGTTGAAAAAACTATTGATGATCAAGAAAACATAGAATCTGGAAAAAGTATTACTTACATCCCTAATAAAATGTGAAAATTGCAATTGTCGTTATTTTGAAAATAAAGTTTGCATGCTCTGTACAAATATGTCCACACAAATATGGTATTTATAGAAAGCCCAGGATGTCTTGACAGGACAGTGGGATTCAAATAGGTTGGGATAGGTTGAATAAAATGTGCTTGACTTAGAGGTCTGAAACTCATTTCCACTACAGAGGACAAAAATGAATTGCTGGGTTTTAGGAGGATATATCAGACCCGGTGATGGTAAAGTGCATTGCATTTGTGTTGTGGTTGCTTAGTGGTAGCTCATTGCATTAGCAGCAAAAAAGTTCAGATTGATTTCCAGTGAACACACATACTGATAATCCACTATATTGGAATAAATGTAAATGTTAATGCAATGTATCATGGTGTTAGTGTTCTTTGTAGTGAACATTTCCATACTACACACAAAAACATGTAAGCAATATGTTGGTACACTTCACAATGCAGAATATCATTACAAATGTGAGGAGCCTCGGATGAGACCCTCTTGTATTTAATAATAGAGGAAGTGCTGTCTGATGAGGAAGACACAGAAGGATTTCTTTTCTTTTGTGTGAATGGCAGAACAAAAGCATTACCTGACACTCACAAACAAACACAACAAAACAAAGCAGTGAGCCGAGGGACCGTCAACGTGAACGATATTCAAATTCTGAATATATAAAGGAGGAACTCAGGTCACCCTGTGCGAAACCTGATCGACACCTAATGGAGACCTGATATCCAACCAGGCAAATGAAGAACAAACAATGATTCAAAGAAACCAACTGCACCGGTTTGAGTGCTGGTAAAGCACAAAAAAAAATTAAAATGACCATATATATATATATATTTGAACGCCTGTCTATCAGTTAGAATTATGAACCGGAAAGACCTGTTAAGCCCGATTTATAGTCGTGCATAAGTTCTATCCGTAGCCTGTGCGTAGCTCTGCGTAGCCTGACGTGCATTTCGCAAAAATTTTAACAGTGCGTCAGATCTACGCGGACCGCAAGCGCTGTGATTGATCCACCAGAACCCCTCCCTTCAGGTAAAAAAACCTGCGTCATAGGTATTTCCGTTTGTGACGGTGAAAACAAAGATCAGCCAAGTTGAGGAGTGATTTAACTCAAACTGCAACAAAAGTCACTGTTTATTTACTTCCATCATTGCTGGTCTTCTCAAATTATACACAACAAGTTGCTGTTTCTTTCTTCGTTTGTGGGTTAACTTGCTAAGCTTCTTCTTCTTTGACGTTCGCGCTGCTACTGTGGTTACACGCGCACGAAGACGCAAAAGTATAAATAAAAACCGACGCGGAACCTACGCCGTCGCAGCTACGCCGCAGGACCTACGCACAACTATAACGAGCTCTTTAGTCTGCCTTTAAAATGTCCACCTCCACTCCATTTATTATTCTAAATTAGATGCACCTGTATGAGGTCGTTAGCTCATAAAGACACCTGTCCACCCCATACAATCAGTAAGAATCCAACTACTAACATGGCCAAGACCAAAGAGCTGTCCAAAGACACTGGTGGAGGTGTACAAAATTGTACACCTCCACCAGGCTGGAAAGGGCTACGGGGAAATTGCCAAGCAGCTTGGTGAGAAAAGGTCCACTGTTTGAGCAATCATTAGAAAATGGAAGAAGCTAAACCTGCTTGTCCATCTCCCTCGGACTGGGGCTCCATGCAAGATCTTACCTCGTGGGGCCTCAATGATCCTAAGAAAGGTAAGAAATCAGCCCAGAACTACACGGTAGGGGCTGGTCAATGACCTGAAAAGAACTGGGACCACCGTTTCCAAGGTTACTGTTGGTAATACACTAAGAAGTCATGGTTTGAAATCATGCATGGCACGGAAGGTTCCCCTGCTTAAACCAGCACATGTCCAGCCCGTCTTAAGTTTGCCAATGACCATTTGGATGCTCCAGAGGAGTCATGGGAAAAAGTCATGTGGTCAGATGAGACCAAAATGAAACTTTTTGGTCATAATTGCACTAAACGTGTTTGGAGGAAGAAGAATAATGAGTACCATCCCAAGAGCACCATCCCTTCTGTGAAGCATGGAGGTGTATTTCTGCACATGGGACAGGGCGACTGCACTGTATTAAGGAGAGGGTCATGTATTCTGAGATGTTGGGGATCAACCTCCTTCCCTCAGTTAGAGCATTGAAGATGGGTCGAGGCTGGGTCTTCCAACATGACAATGACCCGAAGCACACAGCCAGGATAACCAAGGAGTGGCTCTGTAAGAAGCATATCAAGGTCCTGGCGTGGCCTAGCCAGTCTCCAGACCTAAACCCAATAGAAAATCTTTGTAGGAAGCTCAAACTCTGTGTTTCTCAGCGACAGGCCAGAAACCTGACTGATCTAGAGAAGATCTGTGTGGAGGAGTGAGTCAAAATCTTGCAGTGTGTGCAAACCTGGTGAAAAACTACAGAAAAAAGTTTGACCTCTGTAATTGCAAACAAAGGCTACTGTACCAAATATTTACATTGACTTTCTCAGGTGTTCAAATACTTATTTGCAGCTATACAAAATAAATAGTTAAAAAAATCCTACATTGGGATTTCTGGATTTTTTGTAAATTATGTCTCTCACAGTGCATATACACCTACGATGACAATTTCAGACCCCTCAATGATTTCTAAATGGGAGAACTTGCAAAATAGCATTGGTTTCAAATGCTTATTTTCCTCACTATATATATATATATATATATATATATATATATATATATATATATATATATATATATATATATATATATATATATATATATATAACATCCTGGCAACCGGTTGGAAAACCTTTGTATGGCAATGCCAGTATAGCTTGGTTGAGTCTGACTGTAGCTCAAAAAAGCATCAGCACTGGTTCCTTTACGAGAGAGAGTGTGTGTGTGTGTGCGTGCGTGCGTGTGCGTGCGTGTGTGCTGACATAATAACCTCAAACAGATGTTTGATATCACCCGTTCATTAACAGCATGTTGACGCCTCTGGTCTGGCCTCACATGATAAGCGTTCCTCTGGGTTCCTCTGATTCGGTTATGTAATTGTGCTGTGTGTGATGTTATTAAAGACAATCCTGTCAGATCTGCTCATCATCACTGCATTCTTACAATGTTAGATTTGGGTTGCTGTCAAATAACCTCTGTGTGAACCCTTTCGTTAGATTAAGGATTTACAGTTCAAATGTATGTAAGCAAAAGTGTGAAGATTATCTACACACATTTTTGGCACATTTGTAGCTAAATGGAGTATGATATCTTAATGTCCTGATGTTTTCTCTATCCGTGCATTCAGAAGATTGCAAGGTCAAGCAGTAACGGTCTGTAATGATCCATATCTTCTGCTTAAAAACAAGGTGTTATATCTAATATTTACTCAAAAGTCTGCACTTTCAGTGACCTGTCTAATATTTTATGAAGCCTCTCCATCAATATCAGTTCATAAATACTTCATATATGTGTGCACTGTGTACTTTTATGACATTTTTACTACTGATCAGCCAATCCACCCATTTGGCCATCATATTACAATGGACATTTGAATAAAAGAAAAGAGAAATACTCTATAAAGGTTTCATTTCAATTACAATGATCCTTTATAAGGCAGCTGTTTTATATAGTCGGGCAGCTCTCTGGATCTTTCCAGCATGGTGCTGTGAAACGGGTTGAAGGGAGTTTAAATAAACAGTCTGATCCTCCTCCAGCGTTACTCCAGCACCTTAAAAACCTCTTCCACGTGACCCCGGGTTTCTTCACCAACAGCAGGACAATAAGTCCAGGAAGACAAACACACAAAGACACACACACCCAAACACTTGAGGATCTCTTGACAACAAAGCAATCTAAGTAATGGCAAGCAGGCCACAGAAATGTTGGCCTGAGTGACAAAACAGACATCCTGACTACATCTCATGAAAAAATTAGATTGTAATGCATCTATTCTGAGCAATACATGAAGATCATTACATTCAGACTGTTACTCCATACTGAAAAATCCAGCTAAAACCAGCATAAGCTGGTAGCTGGTTTTAGCTGGTTTAAGGTGGTTTATGCTGGTCCTCCCAGCCTGACAAAGCTGGTCATGCTGGTGGGCCAGCTGGTATTCCAGCATGACCAGCTAAGTCCAGCTAGACCAGCTTAAAATGTGACCAAAACACACCTAGACCAGCTTGCTACACCAGCAAAACCAGCTTCCTACACCAGCAAAACCAGCTAAAACCAAGCTGGGGACCAGCTAAAACCAGCTCACCAGCTTATGCTGGTCTTAGCTGGATTTTTCAGTAGGGCTGCTTTACCTTCTTGTCTTGTTGAGAACACACTCTATAAAAGGTTATGCACCTGAACCAAAGTCTTTATTTATCGGTCTGGCTAGTGGCTGCTAACTGATCTCTGGAAAAAAACCTTGTCGAAAATAAAATGTTTCGTTTTTTTGTCCAGGCAAGATTTAAAGGACCTGTGGCTAACATTGTATAGATTCATTTTACACGGTAATATTAGCTCAGTGTAATAGTTCAAACCCATTAAATATGATATATAAATGAAGGCAATTTACTTGTCATTTATTTTCCTTATTATATGAAATAAACTACGGTAGTTAAAAGAATTAAAATGACACTGTGGATTCACTGTGGAAGTCTACCGAAAGGTGCATTTAGCCCACAAAAGCTGTTTGTTTATGTTGCTGCTAATTTTATTTAAAGGAAAACACCACCGTTTTTCAATATTTTAATATGTTCTTACCTCAACTTAGACGAATTAATACATCCCCATCTTTTATCAATGCGTGCCCTATCTTTGTACAGAGCGTCGTGAATGTGTTAGCATTTAGCCTAGCCCCATTCATTCCCTAGGATCCAAACAGGGATTACTTTAGAAGCCACCAAACACTTCCATGTTTTCCCTATTTAAAGCAACACTAAAGAACTCTGGCTCTTTGCTCCCCCTACAGGTTAGAAGCGTAATTGTCCATTACCCACTGTCATAAATACTGAGGCATAGCTGGCTCTGATTGGATTGTAGGTCTGCCGTAAAGCAAGTTTTTGTAGTATTCACTCTGACTACAGGACCACTACCCGATGGTTGGAAACTTCTTTAGTGCGGTTTTGGCCGATAGAGGGCTGCAAAGTGAATGTGAAAGTGCTGTTCACCCTGTTTAGAGTGGATGAACGACTGAAACTGTTTTGGAAGCGTTATTTTAACGTAAAAAAAACTCTTTGGTGTTGCTTTAAAGACTGTTACATGAGTATTTACACAAGTAAGTATGGTGACACAAAATAAAACGTGGCGATTTTTCGAGCGCAGTAATATTGACGATGAGTGAGAGGGTGAGTAGTCAGGAGTGATGATGTTACTGCGCGCCGATGTCGAACTGCTGCAAACTGGTGCTCTTCCACCATAAAGTGTAGTTCTTGTTTTTATCCGCTTAAAGAATCGCCACGTTTTATTTTGTGCCACCATACTTACTCGTGTAACTACTCATGTAACAGTCGTTAAATAGGGAAAACATGGAAGTGTTTGGTGGCTTCTAAATTCATCCCTGTTTGGATCCTAATGAATGAATGGGGCTAGGCTAAATGCTAACACATTCACGACGCGCTGTACAAGGATGAAGTGTACGCATTGAAAAAAGATAGGTATGAATAAATCCATCTAAGTTGAGGTAAGAACATAGTAAAATATTGAAAAACGGTGGTGTTTTCCTATAACAATGTAAAAATCCAAAGTCCCCCTGTAGTCGATCATTTTATCACTTAAAACTCTTCTTTGAGTATCATAATAGTACATGTAAACGTTTTTCCTGTAATATTAATTTCTTCATGCTTTAAAACAGCTTAATGTAACTCTGCACCCTTGCCACATTTTGTATATCGTCACCTTCCTAAACGAATTGCCTAAAGTCATTTTTTCTCATCTCCTCATGACGTATGGTAAAATCGCCCACATCCTCATTTGAACATATCATGCTATTCTACCCCTGTAGTATAATGGCCTAAGTCAAGAGCATGACTTAGGGCTCAGTCACACCAAAAGCGTTTATGGCAGTTGCAGGCGCCTTTTTTGAATGATATTCTATGGGCAAGGCGCGTTTCCGCGCTGTTTATGCGCGCCGAGCGCCTTGCGTTTTTTTTGCCGCCTGCCGCGCACGCGTTTTTGGCGGCGCATTCAGACGGGGTGTAAGCGTTAACGCTTAACGGCAGGCTTCTCTGAAGCGTGGCCAACAGCCAATCACAGTCGCCGCAAGACATGCTCCGGTCTTCCATAAACGTAATTGGCTGGCCCTGCCTAGGTTATTTGCATAAGGCGATCTGATTGGCTGACGCACGCGTTGCCGCTTGGAAAGTTGATAAATGTTCAACTTCTGCAGCGAGCAACGGCACTGACGCAGCGCCGACGGATCCACAATTCAGTTCGGCAACGCATGACATCACCCATTAAAAGTGAATGGGAAGCGTTAACGCTTACGCCTCGTGTGAATACGCCGTGAGAGCGGAGAGGCGCCTGACGTCATTCGCGTCTTCCATTGTCCAATCGAATGAGGGGAGAGGCGGGCCTTACGTTGTGTTGAGGGAAGTTTACAGTTGCTTTGAAGAACCGGACTCCACTCGCTCACTCTCTCCTGCGTGTTTGTGCACCTCTCACCCTCAAACAAGGTCAGAGCAAGCGTCCTCTTTTTAAAGTTTCTGCTAATATGACAGTTAACAGCAAAAGAGCGCTCACGCTTCAATATTTGATTGACAAGACAGCTGACTCGGTGGTTGCTTAGCAATATGAAAAGCCGCGCTGCACTGCTCTTTTTTAAAAAAGGCAGTGCGTCGCGCCTTGCGTTTGCAAGCGTTTAAAGCGCTTTTGGTGTGACTGCGCCCTTAGGCTGTTTTATTTAAGTCATTCAGACTTATGCAATTTTACAAGCTTTTCTAAATGATAGCTGCATCAAGAAGAACGCAAATCTACTCAACCTCCGAAGTTAGTTCCATTTATTTGTGTTTTCTGAGAAACCTGAAAAAATGACTTAGGCAATTAGTTTAGGAAGGTGACGATATGCTGATCTAGTCCCCGCCTCTACTCAATTGCATCATATTGTACCATAGACATATATGTACATAGATGCTACATTTGACGGTTTCGACGGTTTCACACAATGCATACGTGAACTGCACATTTGCAGGACTGATTTTTCTTTAGCGTTGATGTTAACAGCGCCAGTGTACTGTACTGTAGCTCTGTGTTATCAAACTATTGTACAATACGTAGATGTGTGTGGTCAGCTTAATGTAAATCCACTGCAGCATAGCTATCATCACCAGTGCTAAAACTAACACTTATTTGTTTGTTTTACAATATTAATGATCAGAAATAAGGGCTTAGGGCAAGATTCTTGCATAATGTTTGAAAGGAAAGTTTAAAAATGTCCAGATCCTAATGTTTAATAAGACTTTGAGACACTGGGCATGTATATTTTTACATGAATAAATCATTTATCTGTTCAAAAACTTTGCTGATGCAACATCCAATACTGTATCTGATCTGATCTGTCTGAATATCCCAGAACCACAACATGAAGTAAAGAGGAGACTGAATGTTTTTGATTAAATGAGCATTTGTTGAACCTGCCACATCATTTTAGCATATATAAACAAATACTCATTAAAAAAAAAACGAATCAGACTTCAGAAAGTAAACATTACTGGGTATTCCGATGCTGTTTGTTTTTCTGGGCGGTGGAGTCCTTGATAAAGTTTGTAAACCGCTCGGTAACCTCTTCATGCAAATTGTATGTAACTTGTCTAACAGCCTTGAATATTTTATTATAATAATTTCAGAGACACACAGGAGAGACTAATCACACAAAGCACACAGTTTGACATGTGGCAAGAAAAACATTTGCACATACAAAAATCTTACCTGATCATAACAAAATCTATAATGATTGTGAATCTGTATTGATATTTCCTACAGACAGCTAGAAGTAGAAGTTTACTTATATATGTAAACATTTATACTCGTCTTTATTAAACTTCAGCATCTATTGTCTTTGTTTTGTGTTCATTTGATTGTTGTCATTTGGCAGAGGCTTTGTTTACTCATTTGTTTTGTTAAACTCCTTCGCCGTTAACTGACAAAACCCATTAAAGTAAATGACTGTGGTATTTAACTACAAAGCTGTTGTTTCTCTGACAGACAGACAGACAGACGGTGACCTGACTTGATCTGATTATATCTAACCAGGTACCTGGAATAACCTTGCTCCTCTCCTAAAAACAACTAAACCATCTTGAACAGCATGTCAAATCTATGCCCTTGGAAATGATTCGATTTCCACATACCACATCCTTAAATTTACCAGCCTGATCTCACTGGGATTCATGGGTATTAAACAAGTCGGCTTATTCTTATAAATTCATACAAAGTCCATCATAAAAAAATGTAAGATTATCATTAGAAAACTCAATATTGAAACCCCGCACATAACCCCAACATCACAGTGGAAAAAAAAAGGGGGATGAATTCCGGTGAGATCAGATTGGTAGATTTAAAGAGCACCTATTTCATTGCTAAAAAAACAATGTTATTTTGTATATTTGGTATAATACAATGTGTTTGCGTTGTTTATGGTTAAAAACAAATTTTGTAGCTTCAAATTTCATTCTTTTCATGAAAACGGATTTTAAAAGCTTTGTGATCATGTGGGATTGGCCTGAATACATCTGACATCAGCAGAAAATGTGACGCTCCTTACCATGTTTGAAAGATTTGCTCACAATGCAAGTCTAACAGGACACATCAACGGTTTTCCTATTTAAGACAAGTAGTTATACGAGCAAGTTTGGTGGTACAAAATAAAACGTAGCGCTTTTCTAAGCGGATTTAAAAGAGGAACTATATAGCACTTTTGGGAGTACTTGGACTCGGCGCAGTAACACCCTCCCTCTCCCATTATGAGAGTGAGAAGGGGAGCGGACTTTTCAGGCGAGTCGAAGTACTCCCAAAAGTGCTATTACGCCATAAAATATAGTTCCTCTTTTAAATCCGCTTAGAAAAGCGCTACGTTTTATTTTGTACCACCAAACTTGCTCGTATAACTACTCGTCTTAAATAGGAAAAACGTTGATGTGTTTGGTCACTTCTAACTTTATCTCTAAATGGTACCATTGAATGAATGGGGCTAAGCTAAATGCTATCAAAGCGTCGCAGCGCGCTCCAGCGCTTACGTGCACGCACACAGATGATAGAGGGATGTATCAACAATTCTTAGTTAAGGTAATAACATATTTTAATATTGAAAATGAGTAGACTATTCCTTTAACATGTACTAATACACACTTACACACCAAAGGAAATGTAAAATCATGAATTGGACAATAGGTGCTCTTTAAATAAACCCTTTGGTTTTGTTTTTTTCGTGAGTCGTCATCGGTCCATGTTGCTCTAAATAAAATAAACGATGATTAATGCACTAAACTATAATATAGGATTGGGTGGTTTATTTAATCCCCTGACCGTAACTATAGGATTAATGAAGCGTTTAACGTGAGGCAAATGTTAACTTGTGTTTGTGACACAGCAAAACAACTTTAAAGCTCAGAAATATTTGAAGGAGATACCTGGAGGAGATAGAAACAGACATGATAAGAGTCCAGCTGACAGGTGTTACTCATTTCAGATATCTGTGTGTATCCGGAGAGGTTGAAGTTCCCAGACAAACTCGGTGAACATTTCACACAACGACATCAACAAGTGCCGCAGTGTTTTAAACACGAACGCCATCAGTTATAATAAAGCTTTAGTGGTCTCTGTGATAAATCTGGAGCTCAGTGGAAAACCAGCAGGGGTTCAGAAACAAGCAGACGATAAATGAGCTTTTAGGAAAGAAAATGGATCCAGTACAGTCATAGCTGGTGAACATCTTTCTCTCTGACTTTAACAGATATACTCATCAGAGGACATACGGGTCACATGACGATGAAAACATGGCAGAGATGCAGACAGTGTGTCCAAAAAGTGCAACCACACAAAGCAGTATAGTCAGTAGGTACTCTCACGGTACACGATTTCAGTCATGTTTCTCAATAGTTCATGTTTGAACCTTTTTATCCGTTCATCTCTAGCGTTAATAAGTGCTTCAATTGCAATAAACGCTGACGTCTTCCCATATGGATTTAAAACGCAACGCAACCGTAAAGGTGGATACCAGGCCAACCTAAAACTGCATACATCTCACAAAGTGATGCATTAGAGGATTGAAGCTCACCTCAAACAAGCTTCAGTACCAAGAAACCTCATCAATATTCATTATGAAAAGGACTCGTAGCCCATTTAATAACTGTGGGAACAGAAGACCCGGGGAACATTTGGAAGTTTGATGAAAATCTTGAGTAGCTTTGACGGGTCGGGGAGGATGCGGCGGGCTTAGAGCGACCCGCTAAGGAATACGCTTCAAGCCGGGTGACCCTGACTCTTCTCCGTGTGCCCGTCGAGCTGTGACTAATTATGTGTGTGCTACACTCGCAGGCAATAGTGTTTAGTTTTCTGCTCATGTCTGCTTATCTCCATGCTCTTTTACAGGAAACTTTAACTTTAGTAATACAGAGCAGTTGTTATCGGCAGTAACTAATGTTTGCTTGGTAGTGGTGCTAAGAAATCAATGTTACTGATGCTCAGACTTTCAAACAAACCCCCAACCCTAAAAATAAACTATACGGATACACAATTTCTATTGATACATTACATTTTTTTAAAGGGGACATTTCACAAGACTTTTTTAAGATGTCAAATAAATCTTTGGTGTCCACAGAGTACATATGTGAAGTTTTAGCTCAAAATACCCCATAGATCATTTGTGTTAAAATTGCCATTTTGTAGGTGTGAGCAAAAATGTGCCATTTTGGGTGTGTTCTTTAAAATGCAAATGAGCTGATGTCTGCACTAAATGGCAGTGTTGTGGTTGGATAGTGCAGATTAAGGGGAGGTGTTATCCCCTTCTGACATCATAAGGGGAGCCAAATTTGAATGACCTATGTTTTCACATGCTTGTAGAGAATGGTTTACTAAAACTAAGTTATTGGGTTGATCTTATCACATTTTCTAGATTGATGGAAGCACTGGGGACCCAATTATAGCACTCAAAAATGGAAAAAGTCAGATTTTCGTGATATGTCCCCTTTACATAACAAGTGAGCCATTTGTTAAAGTGATTTTTCTAAGTGATCAAACTGTGAGAGAGTGAATGATGAAACCTGTTCTTAGTATAGGCATTTACATAATAACGCCCTTTCAACACTTTAGCATCATGATGGTGAGTTATGCATAAGGAAGCACACAGATACCAGAGTATTAAACGACTAGTACTCTACTGTAGACACCAGCACTAATCTGTTGGTTTAAACCCCTTAGATAGACTGGTTCAGAGATGCTGGTATTGTATAAGGTCACATGTTTCTTATGAGTTCAGGGTCAGAGACTAGAGAATTTGGTTAAGCAAATAACTAATTGAGCCACGCAACTTATATTGGACTCATAAGTGAAGATTAACCTGATAAAGGAACATTCAAAGGTAAGATATTTATATTCCTTCAGTTCTGCCTAACACGCACGACACTGCGGGAGTTTATCACATTATTTAAGATTGTGTGAATGTGTGAATATAAAACTGGGACGTGTTGAATAAACAAATAGTAAACAGAGAGTAAAGAATGAGATTTGTTTACCCACCACCAATATTTGTTTCAATTTTTATTTTGTTTTAGAGCTTGATATAATTTATACTTTAAACCATTTAAATTAACATTTATGCCACTTTTATTTCAAAGCGATTTACGGTGATTTACAAGGTTATACTTTTTTTTCACAGTATGTGTGTTTCGTGGGTTTATGACCTTTTGTGCTGTTAAAAATGACTCAGTGTCTCCAGTGTACAAGAGGAAAAAGTGACAGAGAGCTCTGTAAAATAAGAATTAGTCGATTTCAACATAACTTTATAACCAGTAATGAGAGAGCTGAATGCACAATTTAATACAAGCCAATTCCATGCAATACAAGATATATATTTTGTATATAACTGCTTTAACAACAAATATGTAGCTAACTACAGTAATAAAAGGTGCAGTGTACATTTACATCTATGCATTTTATCCAAAGTGATTTACAGTGCATTACAAGATATATCATATATGTGTGATCCTTTGGATTGAACCCACATTTATTTTATTTTTTTGCTAATTGCGGTACAGGAACACAGCATTGAGAAACAATGCTGTGTATTTTTAGTAAGCAGTGTAAAGGTTCTTAAGACAGTAATATCTTTAGCAGCAGTCACACACTGACCTATACGTCTACACAGAAATGTGTCTATTAATATCCATATTATTTCTGGAGTCAAAACCCCGATGTCATGATTCTCTTGAGCAACACAAGCAGCGTGTCTCAGCTATAAAACACATCCTAACTTCCCTTATGAAACAAAAATGTATTTCAGTATACTGGAAAATACCATGTAATATATTAGGCAATATATTCCCATATATGAGATTTAATATTTATTTTTTATATATTTTGCAATATATTGCATAGACTATACATGTATATAATAGATTTTCTTTATATGCGTTAATATTTTGCAATATGTGCATAGACCATACATGTATATTGATATATAAATTAAAATAAAAATGTAATTTATGTAAATGTAATGCAACACATTCATGTAATGAATCACATTTCCTTTGTCTGACCATATGCAAAACCTCTTGTGATTTTAATAGGCCTGTGTAGTTTCTGTACCTCATATTGGGTTAAGTATCTGTGCCTGATTAAAAGAAAAAAAAGGTGGCTTTTGATAGATTTCCCATTAGTCTGTTTTAATATTTGGTATAAATGTTTGTACATGTATTGCAGGTTGCATGTATTCATATATTTTAGATGTTATATGTACATATACTGTATATATCACCATATATGTACATACATGCATACATTTACAATATATATTTACATATATTTCAAATGTATTCCAGAATATATCACATATCTACATATGTGTTTGATATATATTCATGTATATTTTCCATATAATTGTACAAATATTTGAAATATATTTTACCATATAGTAAACATACAGGTGACACTATATCTGTACATATATTGTTAATACATTTTTGCATATAAATCGAAATACAATATGGTGGATATTTATAAATATAATATTGCATATATTTTGAGATATATAACCATATATTATATTTATGTGCAATATATTGTATATTTTGCAATATATTACATATATATATATAGAATATATGTACCATAAATATATTATTCCATGTATTGCCAATATAATATATATTGGAAAATGGAAAGGAAAAGAATATATTACAATATATTTCAAGTAATATATTGATAAATATATTTTCCTTTCGTAAGGGTTGAGTTGTAACAGGTCACAATTTTAAGTTCACTTTTAATCGCCTTTTAATCAGTCAAAAGTTTATCATCCTGTGGTGAGACAAGTTATTGGTGTTATTAAATTTAAATGTAGTTAAATATACATATTATCATCTGTAGCTGGTACAATTAAATTCTTATTTTGTCTATAAAAATCTATAAATTACAAAATAAAAAAAGATACAAAATGTAAACCCTTACGAAAATTAAGTGGTTTTTGTTGTGAAACCGTGATTTTACAAATGTTAATATATGACAAAATAACATGATGACCAGAATTTTACTGCAATAAAACCATGTTTCATTTTTTTAAGGATAAACAGGGAAAATACTAAGAATAAACAATACACAATAACAAAAGTATGAATAAAAACACAATCAGAAATTCACAGTAAAGTGTAATACCGATAAATAAAAAAATAGTAATAAATTTAGTGATGTTTAGAATACTTTTTGAGGTCATCACACTGTGTTTTATTCTAGCAATAAACAAACAAAAATCTACAATGAAAATGTTTATATAATTTGTAAACATTGCAAAGTGTCTTTCGGTATCTTTGCTATTTTTGTCATAAATGTTCTGTGTTGTATAGCTGTTGCACAAATCCCAAAACGTTCACATAATTTCTAGGTTAATATTATTACACAAAAACAAATCTCAGTTTTTCATGACTTTTGAACACCAGTCTACGCCCTTAATGGTAAAAAGTCGTCACGTGATCGTCCGTGCTTGCCCCCGCCCTCTGGAGCCTCTCGCGCTCCTCCCGCCCGTGCCCTGGACACCGTTGCTAAGAAATAGCGTGTGCGCGCGATCGGTACGGAGGCGCGCAGCTCGAGCGCCGCTGCTCAGTGCTCAGACATGGCGGCGGATCTAAACCCGGAGTGGCTATGTCGCCTGCCTTCCTCATGGAGTTACGGCGTGACCCGGGACGGACGGGTCTTCTTCATCAAGTAAATATCCGCGCGAGGGAAAGTCGGGTGTGGGTTCGAAACGCGTGGCTCTCGTCGCGTGTTTTTCACCTCCTCTCTCCCTTTTCTTTCTTACCCAACAGTGAAGAAGCGAAGAGCACGACCTGGTTGCATCCAGTAACGGGAGAAGCCGTCATTACGGGACACAGAAAAACTCCCGGTACAAATGCATTACGTTTATCTGTTTAGTATGATTTGGACAGACGCGTGGAAATGCACCACGAAATGCAGTTCGTGCAATCTGTGCTGCGTTTGTGACAGCGCCGCGGACACAATGTCAGCGCGTTTGCGTTGCATGCATGCACACCTGGACGCGCAATATTTGACACAAAGTTGCATTTGTTAAGGTTGCATTTTGGGCAAAACGCACGATGCGCGTGACGTCGAGTTGACAGCTGTCATTTTAATTACGTTTGACAGCTGCAGTGATATGTGTAATGCTGCATATTTTGTCATTTAAAATGATCCTGTTTGTTTAAATTCACAAGCTCTGAATGGCTACATCTAAATTTGCCATCCTTGATGTAATGTGTTGAATTGACGTGTTGATATGCAAGCATGGGAACACAGCAGGGCTTGTGGGCACCGAAAAGCACTGCAGATCATGGGTATGTGCTGCAACCAGCGATGCTTTTGCATGCAAGCCTCATTTTTCCTTCTCTTTCTTTTTCAGATTTACCCACAGGATGGGAAGAAGGATATACGTTTGAAGGCGCGCGCTGCTTTATTAAGTGAGTTGGACGATGGCTGTCCGTGGAAAGAGGTTTCTTTCTCCTGTGCTTGTTTGACAGCAGCAGTGATTTCGGCATGCCGCCCCCTCAGACACACACAAATGCACACACATGCCATAGCGTTTCCAGAAAAGCTCCCTCTCTCGCACGCCGAACACATACACGACTCCTTTCTCCCCCGTTTAAAAATACAAGAAAGTAATTACCGTTAGGGTGACGGATAGCTTGACAGGCGTGTGTGATTCAGAGCCGGGTTGGTTGAACAGGCTCGGCTTGTTGCGTGAATCATACTAACCCCTATTTTCAGTGTACTGCATATTTGACTTGTTGTTTGGGAGTGTCTGGGTGAACACATCTGTTTGCCCAGCTTTGGTTTGTTGGAGTGAAAAGTTTCTTTCAAAACATGGGTTACAGGGTTAGTTCACCCAAAAATTAAAACTCTGTCGTTGTTTATATATTCAATGTTACATGTGTTATCTTTATTTGGAACCCAAAAGGGGAAATTAAAGTAAATGGTGACTGAAGTCCGCTGTATAGTCTGTTTTTTACGTGTACGCGAATGTATGTGTACGGTCAAATGCACAGGCTTTCAAAGTGTAGTTTATTTGACTCGTACGCGTACACAGGTGTCAACGCATGCGCGTTGCGACTATATGCATACAATATGTGTAGGCTTCAAAAATCCAGTGGTGCACATACAGTCGCGTAAACTCTTCTGATGTCGAAAATTGCATCACGCGCACTGTACGTGGACCCCCGTGTATACGCAGGGTTTCCTGCAGCACTTTTCAGTTCAGGCGGCCCACCTAAGCTGGGAAACCCTACCGCCTTGACTAGGTCGTCCAAAATAAAAATAAATTGCTGCACAAAAGGCCGTCAAGTGCATCTCGGGAATAGCGTGGACGCGCTTTACACCGCGAGCGGGCACAATTTTTGCGCTATCTATCATCGTTCGCCAGACGTTCTAGAACATCTGCTTCAGTTCGTGTTTATTAACCCTTTTGTTTCACTTCATCACACAGCTATATGTGTTCATTTTCTGTCATAGTTTCTTCAAAATTAAGTTTTATTTGAGTGTTTTAAATAAAAATATTTAAATTTTCATCATGATGCGTACACCCCACCCCTTTGATACCACGCCCCCAGTTCCAAACACCCCCCCAACCCAACCACCATAACTAACAAATTTTCTGCGGGAAACCCTGCGTAAAAATGGATTATACTTCGGCCTTGAGGCTGTTGGACCCTAACAATTTGCTTAACATTTAGTTTTGTGTTTCATGGAGGAATATTTAAATCTAATGGGTCATACAAGGTGACAAAAGTGTTATATTTGGGTGAACTATCTCTCTTTAACGTCGACTCCACAGTTTCTATATCATTTACATGAAATTTGTTTAATTGAGTGCATTTCTCATGTGAAGTTGTGAACATCACAGCATATTATTGAGCAATATTGCCTTTTGGATAAACTCATGGTTGTATTTCATGGAAGCAAGTCATAAAATTTTAAAACAAAGCAGGTTTTCTGACTTGTTGTTATGTTTGGTGTCTTAAAGGGCAGTCTGTGGTATCAAATCAACTGAAGTGTAATGAATAGATGTGTGGCTATGAGGAAACTGACACTGGTATTTTAAGAGATTTGGATAAACCCGCTGTGCTTTTAAAGTGTCCAGAAGGAGGAATTATTGTAAGGTGTGTTGGCCAATCCAAATTTCAGCCTGCATGCTGTGTTGCAAAAAACAGTCACGAGTTAAAGGTTTGACTTGATATTTACGACGTTCTAGCAAGCAAAATGCTTTATGACCCTTCCTCGCTGCCTAAAGTCTGTGTTAAGCAAGATTATCGACAAGTGCACTGAAAAGTCTGTGTTAATTCTGCTTTATATCAGTTGAATCGCCTTCTATTGTGTGTATAAGGCATGATCGTGTGCCTGTGGTTGTCGCCCAATTTTGGTTCCCAACCCAGTTCAGGGCTAAACTCTTCATGGTTTTGGACAGACCACTGAGACCTTCACGATCAAGTGTTTGAGTTAAACCTCGTCTCATCACGTCAGGATTGACAGGCCAATTCTTTGAGTGCCTCCCCCTTCATCCTCAACCACAGATTGGGAGGCCCGTGGATCAGCACTGAGGCGTGTGGACTGTGCAGCACTGCCCGCTTTACTCAGATGAACGCGCTTGGGATACGCCAGCCCATCTTACGATCCCCTCCAGTGATCTAACGCAAGTTTCGGTGTCGGACAAATCCAAGTACTGGGTTATCTGCATCATTTTTTGCTTGAATGGTCACTCATTCATCTCTCTTTGGATTACCGTACTGTGCTTGCCCACCGTGAACATAAAGATTCCCTGGACTTCTTTACTTACGCACTGTTGATACCTGGAGGCCCGAGCCCGATGATTGCGGATTAAACCTGAACATTCAAGACCAGCTCTTCAGATGTAAATACGAATGTGAGGAATTGATCAGCCTGGACGGACTCAACATACAGTGACCAATGGCATTGTGGGAAGTGGTCTAGCTCATATTACCGCAACGGCAGATGGCGGAGAGCTCGAGATTAAGACTGATATGGGGTCATTTATTACACTGGCACAAAGTCTCAAAGGGTCTCGCTAAGAAAGGCCAACACTCAGAAGCAGTAAGTGACTGGTGACGTTTGATCCACGGGCCCGTTGTTCAAAATAACTTAATATGTGCGTCCATAAAGCTGCATTATACGGGGATGTTTTCTTTCTGTCATCCAGGAATAACAGGGGGAGCTGAAATGCAGGCTGTGTTGTAGCCACTGTGCAGCTCGGTTGCGACACTTAAGGTCTCAGTGGAATTTGTACAGTGCATTTGGTTTAAGAAATATTTTTCCTGTTCAATGAGGAATAAAAGGAATTCGGCGAATATTTTACTAAATAGTTTTTGAAATAGTACAGGTTATTTTGAATGTTTCATTTGCATGGTTCCCATGGGTCCTTGAAAGTTTGTGAATCTGGAGGAAAAAAATCAAGCCCCTGGGAAGTTTTCGAAAATATACATACATAGATACAGGTCATTGAAAGTGCTTGAATCTATTTTATGCAAGAAAAAAATCCATATTATTCTCTGTGTAGTGTAAGATAATATCATTAAAAATTCTAGACTTAAGCACACGTGCTAAACTGTTTGCTTAAATGCTTATATCTTCTGTATGTGAATGTTGATTCATACCAAAATGCTTTTTTGCATAGTTGTGTTTGACACATGAAAGCGTCTCTGGTTACGTATGTAACTGTTGTTCCCTTAGAAGGGAACGAGACGCTGCGTCTCTACTTCCTGCGTCCCTGTAACGCCGTCTTTGGCAATATTTCAGATAGCGATATACTTCCTGGCTCTCGCGTCACCCGGTCTTTGTTGTTAAGCCTCTTCATTGATTGAATTTGATATACACATTCAGACGCACTTACCCCTGGAGGCGTCCCCAAAGTGTCACCGCAGTGACGCAGCGCAAGTTCCCACGAAAGGGAACTGTAACAATGTATCTTAAAAGGTAACACGGTGTAACCTTGCTCTTACTTGAAATGTGTCCACACATTTAGTCCTTGAATTTGAGGGTATTGGACCTGGAAAGGCCTTGAAAGGTCCTTGTATTTGAAGTTAACTAAGGGAACCCTGCATTTGTCACGTGAAGTTTATTAATTTAATCAAATCTTATTTCAGTGGTGCTTTTCATAATGTGAATTGTGCTTTAAAGAAAACATTGTGCATTCTTACTGTGATCTAATGTGTTGTGTAATCTAGTTAGGCATTAAAACGTGCAGTTTATTGTTAAAAATCTGTTTATCTTTGTAGAGTGTTTAACCCCATAATTGTGATCTTACGCTGTGATTTTCATCTATTGCATAAACTATGTGACCCTAACTGTGAAATCCAGGTTAAAGTCTCATCATCTAAAACCGCATTCACACAGCGTCTTGGTCCTAGAAAATTTCCGTAAAATTGGCCAAAGGTTTCTGTGCGAACGCGAACACATCCCTTAAATGTTCTGGGATCGCTGCCATAAAGAGGACCTAGAAACATTGCCGTAACATTCACGGAAAGCATTCTGTGTAAACGAGGCAGAAATTATGGCGTAGGAGGGTGCTGTAGTATGGACGTGCGTGTCGTCGCAACCAGAAACATCACATGCTCCTTATAATCTTATCATAAACTAAAATGCATGCGCGTGGTTTCTCGAGAGAAATCACGGATAATTAGCAAAATTCGGATGATGTGGATAATGCGTCATTTGTCTTTACGTGAAATTTATGGTATGTGCGTGTATGTGAGTGCAGGCACAGATTCCGGAAAATCATTGGCAGTGTGAATGACCTGAAAATCAAACGATCCCGAACAAATCCCACACGCATTTACCGTAATCTCTATGTGAAAAAAGGCTTAATAATAAGATTAGGAGCATCAAAGTCTGATTTTACATCTTTGACATGATCTTACTCGGTCAGTATTAAAGATATCAAGATTATGTTTTCAAATATATATATATATATATATATATATATATAAATAAATAAATAAATAAATAAATAAATAAATAAATAAATAAATGTGTATATTTATATATTTATATATTTATATATTTATATAAATATATAAATATATATAAAATATTTTAGCTGTGTTTCACAGACTGGTTCCCAAATGTTTGACCTTTGTGAAGAAAGGAAACTTCCTCCAATCTTTGCAACAGTTTAAAAGCCGTTGCATGACTAGAAGATCATCTCTGTTTTGGCTTTGCTTGGCAGCTGTTGTAGCATCTTGGGAATGTTGCAAAATAAACAGCTCGTGAAACAGCTCATGTTGGTCATTAGTTTCCGACTCCGATTGGGCGGCACTGCAGAGGCGGGTCGTGTGTTCCCTTCCCTTGTCTTATTCGTCCCTTGTGTTGCATATTAAGGGGGAATGCAGTAAAATAAACCCACTCAAGTCATGATTTCAACAAGCATTAGATGTTACACAGACACTGTTTGCGTTTCTAAGCTGCCACTGAATGCACTAACCTTACCAGTTGTTATTTAAGTGCACTGGTTTAAGAGATGCAATTTCATTTCTGGGGCAGTTCAGACTGGAATGGAGGATAAATGGAGCGATGTGGCCGAGTTTGAAAAGAGGAGAAAGTTGCAAAGGTCACTGCACGGTGTGACGCGCTCTTTTTGATAGTTCGCTTGATTTTCCAGGTTCACGTCTTCACGCTGTGCTGATGGTTTTGGTGTGCGTATGCATGAGTGTAGATTTGGTTAGGAATTGGTTTGTGATGGTCGACTAGTCGATTAGTGAAGTTGTTTTTAACTGTAACGCTTTTAAGCAGTGATATGTGGAAAATTGCAATAATTTTAAGGATGCATCTTCACGGAGAGGGATTTAGCGTGCAGAGAGTCTATATAAAAAACGCCCTGCTACTTCAGTCATGAAATCACGGCTTTTATAACAATAACCTTACTGTTACTGTAAACAATAAACAATTACTGTCAGGCTTCAAATCGCCTACTGTAAGCAATAGACCTGTTATTGTGCATGAGCATTATGCTCATTTATTTCAAGGGTATATGTAGGACTGCATGATATTGCAGAAAAATGCAATACGTGATGACTCACTATAAATCAGTATATACATGCAATATGATAATGCAAACTTCCTTTGTCTCTCCAGTCTCTGCATCAACACAAAACTTGGACTATACGTCATGTTAAAATCATTGCAAGTCATTTTGGTATATTGCGACATGCGCATACGTTCACTGGGATATATAACAACAAAGTGAAAAGCCCGAGTGCATGTACGGACGTGTGTGTATATATCCATTAAAACGCATTACTGTCCGCCACAGGTGTTTTACCTTTGCATTTGTTTAAACGCTGCTGTGTAAAATGTCTGCGATTGTCCCCACATATTTACATTGAGCTGATTTCCACAGCATTAGTCTTGTGAGACGTTGCGGTTTTAGGACAGCTAAGTGGGTCGACGGATGGGTGGAGCGGGTCCACACTGATGAAAAGCTTCCTAATGCTTCCTGTGACTGTTGAATTATTCCCTCCCCGTCTCTCTCTCTCTCTATCTGTCTCCTGCTCGCTCGCTCACTCGCTCTGACAGCCGTAGGCCGAGAAGAAAGGGTGCGAAAAGGCAGATGACCACCTCACCCATCCATTGTTTTGACACACAAGCTGGTTTTCGACAACTCTCTCTTCTCTTCGTGCGAATGGAGGAGAAAACAGGAAAGGGCATCCTAGTACTGGTTGTTTTATGATCGTGTAAGTCATTTTAGGAATTTCAAACCACACGCCCTTGCTTTATAACACCACTTGGTAATTGGCAATTTTTGTTCCCAACCACATTTATTAGACATAACCAAAAAGATGCCTTAATTTGGGCTTACTGTGGATTTGAAACCAAACCACTGTTGGATATCACATTCAGTTAAATGACAGCATTGGCTCAGATGTCTGTGGGAGGAGCTCAGCTGTTAGACATTTAATATTGGGTTTGTGTGATTTGTGTGAGTGGGCAACTAAATGAACGGTTAGATGGCAGCTTGGGAGATGACGGAGAGTTCGTTAATGCATAGTCAGCATGCTGATGTTTTCTGGTTACATTTACCTGGGTACAAGTCTCAGGATAAGAGTCTCTTTTTATTTGGGTGACGAAGTGAGTTTATGGGTCAGCCTGTTAGCAATGTTGCGAACCGGGCCAAACGTTTTTTTTTTTTGGAGATTTTAACAGGTCGCCAGCAGAGACGCTACTTTTGTTATCCTCATTAGGCACTACAGATCTCCCAAACCCATAGCTATGAGTCTCAGTTTTCTCATGCGCCCAGCGTGATCGTTTTGCCGGTGGCGACTGCCGTCTTTTTCTTTGTTGAAGCACCTTGAGCGTTAAGGCTTCATGGTTTGATGAACTGTAGAGGAGGTGATGTGGAGGATTGAGCCCAGCGTTTGCTCTCTGTATGCGGTCTGTCCTGCAGCAGTGTTTTATCGCATCTGTGATTCCCGCCGTGCGACTCGAACACCGAAACTTAGTTTTTCCCCATGCAGGTAACAACAGGAGGCTTGTGAGCTTATAGATTTACTTCTTTGCCTGTTACGACCACAGCATCATTTTTTTGGGTGGTGGTACAGGGCTCCAGACTGCCCCCAAATGGTGGCATTTTGCCCCTAAAATTTGAGAGTGTGCCACTGAATTTTACATCCAGTCGCACGTGTGCAACCAGTAAATTTGACCTTATTTTTCAAAAGTGCGCAATAAAATGTGACACTGAATTTGAAACAGCACATTGTATTTTCTGCATCTTTCATCAAGTATTTATTAGTAATACAGTGGAAATTAGAAGAAATGTGAATATTTGGTTAGCATGTTGATTTACGGTGTGTGCCCCTAAATTTTCTGGTTGCACCCCTAAAATTTTCAGTTGGGGGCCACTGTGCTCCAAGTTAAAAAGTTAGTCTGGAGCCCTATGGTAGTTCCTGACCGCATTTCCCCTAATGCACAGTTAGGCCAATTATTAAAGGGATATTATGCTTACCGCCACTCCTTTTCTCATGTTTACTCAAGGTTTTCTCGATGTCATTGCTGCCAGACCAGATCAGATTACCTCAATAAGCAAATACACATCAAACACTGCTGGTTTTTATCAAACCAAACCCTCGTGAAAGAAAGTTCTGTATGTTGGTTGAGTAAATACAAAGGTTGTGTTTATTTTATTTTATTTTATTTTATTCAACTCTTGAGTTTGCTATGAGTTTGTCGATTTCTTTTGGCTATTCAGTCTTGTGAGTCTAGACTGTTATGTAAGTGTTGTATAGTTAAAATGACATTAATAAGGCAGAGCCGATACTTCTATGCAATACAATGGCAGAAGTGCATTACTAAAGATCTCTTGCTGTTTGTCTCCTTAAAATATTGTCATTGAATTATTGTGTACTTCAGTATAATTGTCTGTAAAGTTTGTGTTCATGTGTGTGTCTGGGTTATAATATAAGGTTAGCGCATATGCAGTTTGAGCCATAGACTGTACAAAAAGATGGACGACGCCTGTTCGCTCTCTTCCATTGGTGAAAAGTAAAGCGGCCAGTGTCCCGATATGGCGCTGACATCTTGGGTCTTGAGTCTGCGTAGTAGCGATTTTGGGACCAGTCATACGCAGTAGTGTGCAGGAAGTGAATATCACACAATATCACAGCTGTCAATCATGACGTGACACCACCGTTTTATATCATTAAATAACTAACTAAACACAAACTTATTTTAAAAACGAACATTTTAATTTACATAAGCGTGATAAAAACTACAGTAAATGACAGAAACCAGCTTCGGAAAAAAGATAATTGAAGTGTAATGAATTTTTTTTTTGTCTCCAGTCCCATTGAATAACATGGGGAGGCGGGATTTATGACCTATACTGGGACCAGTCACTGGGGGGCGATCGAGACGTTTTGGCTTCACTTTTCAGGGCTTGTGCGGTACGCTTGGTTTGAGCAGGAAAACTCTCGTGGTGATGGAGGCGTGCAGGCCACATTTGGGTTTTGGGAGATGATACCCTTCACATCTGGTCTCTTCACCGAGCCGTCTTGTCATGACTTTCTTATTTTGTTGTCGTTGTGCTGTGATAAGGGCGCACTCGCACCTGCTGCTGGTTCAGATGTGATGTCTGATGCTTTATCTGATCTTTGAGCAGCGACTGGGAAGAATTTAAAACAGCTACTCTTATACTGAAGAAATTCAGGATTTCAATTTTTTACTTTTAAAACTAGTGCAAACTAAAGAAAAACTAGAGAACTGCAGATATATTATATGAATGAAATGCACTATTTTACATTTTGATTTAGTTTAAAAAAAAATCGGCCTATTGTTATTATTATTATTATTTTTATTATTATTATTATTATTATTTATTGATATACATTTTCCAGATAAAACGGTATTGACAGCTCGATAAGTAATTGATAACGTTTATGCATTGTGCGTAACGCTGCGCAAGCACTTCCAGATGCCGGACGCGGTCTTCGTTTACAATCACAGTGTGACTTAGACTTGAAGGAGTGGAGTAATATGGCGCAAGTTGTTAATTTAGGGCCCTACGATTTTAGAACGTGGACAGAATCATGGAATCCAAATGTGCAGAAACATTTTCTTTTTATGTAATGTTGGATGCACAAACAGGTTTTCATCAAAGCCCGGAACACAGCAGACAAAATAGGTACTTTCTTTCAGCGTACGCCTTAGACGCCAACACGTCCACACAGCTTTAAAGGTCACGTTCTTCCTGATACCATTTTTTAAACCCTAGTTAGTGTGTAATGTCGCTATAATAGCATAAATAATACCTGTAAAATGATAAAGCTCAAAGTTCACTGCCTGGCGATATATTTTCTTCCTCTTTAAAAGCCTACAACGAACGGCCGGTTTGGACTACAGCCCTCTACTTCCTGCTTTAATGACGTCAGTAAAACGGTTCGTTGACTAAACTCCGCCCACATGAATACGTCAGTCACCAGCTTTGGCTTAAACGGCTCTACTAAGCTAAGCTGCTATCGAATCACAGCACACTAAACAAACTACACAATCAGAACTCATTACGTATTACTGAAGGAGGGACTTCACATAACAAGGAAGACATCAGCTTGTTTTGAGGACAGTGAAAACAGCGCTATACACATAAGTAAATTGTGTGAAAAATACCGCGTTTTTTTACACATGAAACATGAACACATGTTATATTGCCCACTATAAACACAATCAAAGCTTCAAAATCACAGACAGAACGGGAGCTTTAAAAGTATATTTACAGGACATTCACAAATTCAGAAAAGCTGAGGAAAAACAGCAGATCCACCACTGTGGTGAATATAAGTTCCCAGAGTTACGCGACGCTCTTGACATCCATTTATCACCGTGTATAGTTTGTATATGTATAATACGCGCGTGATCACTGAACTAGATTTTCTTTCTTGTTTAAGTGAACACAAACAGCTGGATGTTTATCAGTATATTGAAACTTAAAGCAGTCTGTCTTAAAGTGACAGTAGCCTGCTGATTTCTGTATCAGAAATGTTCATTTCATAACAAATATATTTACATTTATAAAATACAGATGCCTGAAAAGTGAAACAAGATTTTTGTCAAGTTCTGATAAAAAGTAGTTTACAACCATAGTTAACTTTCTGTTTTTTACAACTTTCATTCAGGAGCAAAAATCTTACATTTGACAGGAATAAAGATTTGTCATTTATCATGATAATTATCGATATCGACTGATATGGAAAACATTTTCGTGATTTATTTTTTTTCTGGCCATATCGCCCAGCCCTATAATGATATTATTATTATTAATATTAGCATACTATTAAAATTATAATAATAATATTTATTATTATTATTATTATTATTATTAGTATTAGTATTAAAAGATCAACTCTATATGTGACCCTGGACTACAAAACCTTATAAGGACCATAATTGTCAATTTTTTAAAATTGAGATTTATGCATATCTAAAGGCAAATTAAATAAGCTTTCCATTGATTCATGGTTTGTTAGGATGATATTTGGCTGAGGTACAACTATTTGAAAATCTGGCATCTGAGGCTGCAAAGAATTGCCTTCAAAGTTGTCCAAATAAAGGCCTTATCAAGACATATTATTAATGATAAATACTTTTTATATATATTTACGGTAGGAAATGTACCAAATATCTTCATGAAACATGATTTATTGTACTTTACTTAACATCCTAGTGATTATGGGCTTTAAAAAAAGAGGGTCTGAAAATGCCTGGAAAAAAATAACACCTAAAAACATCTTGAAGTGTCAATGAAAAATGCTCGTTTTTTTTTTTTTTTTTTTTTAGAAAAAACAGTGTTTGGTCAAAAAGGAGAAACCCAACCGTTTGCTTAAATAAATCCAGAAAATGTTTAAATTTGACCCAACAATGGTTTAAAACAACCCAGCATTTTGGGTTGAAACAAATATAGGTTAAAACCTAACTGGTTGGGTTCATTACTTTTTTTTGACCCAACGCTGCGTTGAAAGTAACCCAGCTTTTTTAGTGTTTATTAACAAAATATTTAATGACAGCAGTCTGTGAATAAAATCTCTATAATAATCTCTATAATCTATAAATACTTTTTAAATATATTTGTAAATATGATAAAATCATAAAATGAAAGTTCCTTGTAATATTTAGTTTGCAGTCTAACATCTGTAGTCTTATAATCCCAAAGTATTATGAACAGTTCTTCTGGTTTCTCTTTGCTTTACAAACAGAATTTTTACCATTACTTTTATATGGCTATTAGGGAAAGTACTAACATATTTATGTCTTATGGCATTTTATTATTCATTTGTAAATAAACTTCTACAAGTCTACAGTGCCTAAGGACATCCAATTACATCATTTAATTGCGCACATTGTTCATCACCCAAAGTCTTTATTTGGTCTAACAGGCTCGATTTACCGTCCAGATGAGGAGTTATCAGCATTCCCAGGTTATCCATATGACTGTTTCTCTTTAACCGTTTCTAACAGGAAGGTGTGAAAAGGTCAAACCCGACCAACAGCAACATCATTAATCTAATTGACTTCCAAAAGCTTTATTAATTTGCGCCTGATGGTTTTAATTTTCTTTTAGAGCCGAAGCCAAACAAATGTATCGCATTAATCCTCGTCCCCGGTTGTATCGTCAGCGGTCTCTCGAGAGAAGATGCTGACCTTGAGTGACCTGACTGTAGATTCAGTCGATGGTCCCGCTGCTGAGACCAACAGTATGCATTTAACTCTGTTCGCTTGATCAGAAATGAGCACAGAGGTGCAAGAAAGTGCTGCAATATAAAAAAAAATCTGGTTGGTCAGGTAAACATTTTTCTCTGTGTTAAACCAGTTTCCTTTAGTTTTCAGCGAGCGTGTCCTCACAAGAATGCTTTTGTTGCAGTAACTTGAAACAAATATGAAGATGTGTCATACGGTACATTATAGTAAAAGTATGACCAAAATAGGACCTGGACTTGTAATGTACGTGCCTTGGACTCTTGCATATCGCCCATCAAAATTTGAAATTATTATTTTGTCATCCTTATGTTGTTTCAGAGTCAGACCATTTCCTTTGTAAAGTACACCTTTCAAATATACTGTAGCACATCAAGTTGTGTCACGGCGGTCACAAAATGCAAAAACCAATGACTTTTGGTGCCGGTAATGTCAAAGCGGACTCAATGTTTCGTTTTTGAATGCACATAAATGCAAATGACTCCTACGGAGCAGGATTTTATATATAGCACACACACATTATGTAATCATATTTTTTAAGTCTGAAATATTGGCACATTATGACATGAGAAGAGTAAATACTGACATGATTTTCATTTGTGAAGCCCGGTGAACCATAAAACATCTTCATCACTCTTCTGTTTTTTGTTTTCTGGTTTTGTGCGTGTCTTACATGTGAATTCTGAGTTGGAAAGTGCTTTAAGTGATCCTTTTCGAAACAGCTGTCTCACTTGGGTTGTGGTTTGGCGTAATTTACTGCCACTCCCAAGATAAGTCTGATCCAAAAAGTGATGTACGCGGAATCGTAATTATGCGTTTCCTGTCCTAAAGTGAAGAGCAGGGGCTCCCACGATAAGCGCTGATGTTTTTGAACAATATATATTCATGTCGCATTTATTTTCAGCCCTTCTTTCATGTAGCCGTCGTAATGGCTGCCAGCTGCCTCTTTAAAGGAAGACAATTTAATATTTACTTTCCTTCACATTGAACACTAAAACCCTGTTTTTGAACACCAGCCAGGGATCTGTAGAGAGAAATACATGTAATCAAATGATACAAACAGTGGATGTGATATCGGCAGACATTGATTTAAGAGACCCAATTGACGGCTAAACGTATCCTTGTGTGTGTTTATGTTAGATCAAATTAAATTTGGCCCTGTGCATATGCATTAGGCCGGCATGATATTGAAGAAAAATGCAATGAAATAACTTGCTAAAAATGCGATACAATAATGCTTCAGGTTTGTAAAATCACAGCAGTCAAACCCGTGGCTTCCCACCCAACTCGTACTAGATCGATGTACTTCCAGTTCCGAGCTCTGACGTCACATAGCATGCGAAACCATACAAAACAACAATGGCGGCCCCCACGGATGCAGTGTTTCTGCAAGTGGTACACGGTGGGAATACACTTTAGGACAATATAACTTTGCAGTCAAATTAATAATAATATAATAATAATAGTAAATAATACACACGATTATATGTTACAATGTTTTGTGTCTAAAACAATAAGTATGTCGCGAAAGTATTTCGCCGCATGGACATGTTAAGGTGATGTAAATTCCTTGCGCTCGGGTAGTTTGGCGTGACTTGCCTGGAATGCTACAAAGTCGTGGTTTGATGTCGTAATTTACGGGCTCAAAAACCTGCCTGGATTAATCGTGATTAATCACATACAAAATAAAAGTTATTTTTAGCATAATATACAAGTGTGTGCTGTGTGTAATTATTATGTATATATAAATACACACACTCATGTATGTATTTAAGAAACATTTGCATGTGTATATATATTTATTTATATTTTTATATATTCTATATTATATATAAATAAATAAAAAATAATAATATATAAATATAAAATATATATGAAGAGTTTGGTTCCAAAACGCAATAAATGCCATTTTTGAAAAAAATGAGTTACTGCCAAAATCTTAATTTTATGCGAAATCCAATTTCCGCCATGTTATTCTGTCATCTTTTCTCCTTTTTTTCCCAAAACGCAATAAATGCCACTCCTCCTTTTCTACAGAATGCAATA
Organism: Misgurnus anguillicaudatus; assembly: GCF_027580225.2. Lineage (NCBI taxonomy): Eukaryota > Metazoa > Chordata > Actinopteri > Cypriniformes > Cobitidae > Misgurnus > Misgurnus anguillicaudatus. Next base: position 8,407,476 of record NC_073337.2, read on the forward strand.
AATCCACTTAATAAAATCAAAGCGCACCATTCCACGCAATGTAAACAAACAATGGCGGCGCTTTGAGTACACAGAGTCCTAGTTTTTCTCATCTACTTTGTACTTCGTGATCAACAAACAAACAAAAACAACCTGTGTTTTTCTGTGACGGGAAAGAAACGTAAGCCATCAACATCTAATAATTTACGTGAGAGGCACTCGGAGCCAGTTGCTTGTTCTCCCGACAGCATCAAGCTTCTTTCATGCTAACACATTGACCCCAGTGGATCTTATGAAAAACTTTACATTATTTTACTCAAAGTCAATGAGAATCGAGCAGGACCAAAACATTTTACAGCTGATCGCTGTGAAAAATGTTAAGCGACAACCTCAAGTATAACCGCTGCAATAACAGTGATCTTAATATGACAAAGTAAGTGTTTTGATTAATGCCATTAATGTTTATTTTTTATCAGTGTATACCACTAGTCAACTAAATGATTATTAAAAGGCAAAGATGAATGCACATTTATACTGATTCAATAGATTTATAGAATTTTGAAAAAAAAACTTTTTCAAATCTTTGAAAATCAAGTTATGGATTTGAATTTTTTATGTTTTTATAACCTAAAGATGCTATGTGAAAGTTTGTAACAGAAAATATTAAGGGTGTCATGATTTCGATTTTAAATCGAAATCGATCGAAATTAAGTCACAGCTCCGAACTTCGAAATAAAAAATGGGATCGTCGATGCTGCCACGCCCCCATTTCACGTCTGGTCGGCTTGGCAAGCGAGGAAAAAAAACTCTCAGAGATGCCTTTAAAAACATCTGTCCAGCAGAAAGCGATCATATTTTAAACACGAGGGATGTAAGTTATTGCTACAACTCCTTGAAATGCATATCATAAACAGGATTACGTGATCTGACTTTGGACAGAGCGCAGCTCTCTGCACGTGCGCGATAGTGAGGGAGGCGCAAAGATGCAGCGGGTTATATTTTAAACAAAAGGATAGTTTGCCTCAGCTTGCATGAAACGCATAAAACTGATCAAATACATAAGGATTACTACTTTAGTTTATGTTCAGACTTCGGACAGATGCGAGAGCGCATGCACACGTGAGACAGAGAGAAGCAGCTGCTTATGATGCTGGATTTATTTCAGATGCTATGAGTCCAAGACACGCGCATTAAGTCCATGTGCATTAAATCCATGTTAGAGATGCGCGGATGGACTATTATTTCATCCGCAACCGCATAACAAAACGCATCATCAAAACCGCCTACTTCCATACTATATAGTACGTAAAAAGCGCTACTTTACGTACTATATAGTATGGAAGTAGGCGGTTTGGGATCCAGCATATGTTTCTGACCAGTTTTCAAAACCGCAACCGCCCGCCATCCGCTGACTGGGCGATGCAAGACGCTGCTGATGACAGCCGCGAGACTAGAAAGCTCTAGAATATCAGCAGTGAACTCCGTCTCCGATCGGCGCACAGGGACAAAGATAAATAAATAAATAGCCTAAATTAAACGCACAAATTACATAGCCTGCACTGGTGTCATCCTGATTTACCACGTTGTAAAACTTATTCCAGGCAACCCTTTTCTGACATTCTATTTCCTTTGTTTTTAATTCTCATTTTTTGAGTTTGCCACGTTCCTCCTTCGCTGGCGTTGATAAGAGCTGTGTCAAAATGCATCCTCAACGAATGGATCCTTAACAGCCGAGGATATCCCAAACAATTAAAAGCTTTATTAAATAAAAGTGTGTATTTATTAGAAAACTTTTTCTTGTCACTGTTTTAGTATTATAAGTTATGTTTTGTGTTAATATTATTCTGTTTATGTTGCGTATATTTCTAGGTTGATTATTTGATATGCTGTTGAATAGATTAATCTACATCAATGTGTCATATGTTCTAAAATAAATTAATATTTTTCTGATTACATATTTATTTTAATAAGTCAGAAATGTCTCCGCTGTTTTCTGCTGACAGGCGCGGTGGGCGCTACTGGGGGCGTGTGCAGCAGGTGACGCAAATTGTCGGTCCTCAGAAGGCTAGACCGTCTCATTTCAGTTCTCTTCTTGAACTTCTGTGGCTGCCACTATGAAAGGCAGAGAGGTCGCATGCTTAGAAGGACACAGCTAATAACAAGCAGTCGACCGAATTTAATTAAAAAAAAAAAAATTGTCACGTCATCCGCCCGATCGTCTCTCTACAAGCTCTCGCGTTAAGTGAAGCCCACAAACCCCCATGCGAGTTGTGCAATGTGCATGTTAATGTTAAAGTATTATAATAATAATAATAAATAATGGCATATAATTTTTGTCTAAATTATATGCCATATAAAAAATATGTAAAAATCGAGAATCGGATCGAATCGTGTCCTTAGAATCGAAAATGTAATCGAATCGAGGATTTGGAGAATCGTGACACCCCTAGAAAATATTGGTTTTCATCTTGTCACTTTCTTGGTATAGAAAACACGTTTTTAACGAAATTTGTCAAAATGGATTTATTGCGTTTTGGAACCAAACTCACATTTTTGAAATGTATGAAATGTATATATGTATGCCTGTGTGTTTAAATATACATAATAATTACACACAGCACATACACTTATATTATACAAAAAAACATGTTGCGATTAATCTTTGCCCAGCACTAATCCAGATATTTTTAAAATAAATTACTCGTGGGATTTAACTTTGTGTCGTGGAAATTGTTTGCTTGAGTTGAATATTTTCAACTCGTGCCAAGAAGCGTTTTTTTAGGCAAATAGTGCATGTTTTTGTGGCAATCGTGGCACCCAATTCATTCACATTGGCTCTCATTGGCCAATGCCCCTCTTACATTGCTAAAAACAACGTTATTTTGGTATTTGGTACAATACACTGTGTTCGCGTGGTTTGTGGTTAAAAAAGACATTTTTTTCCACATACCGTACATTTTTGTAGCTCCAGATTTCACTCTCTTCCTGAAACGCACAGATTTGAAAAGCACTGTGTGCCTGATTGGCCAGCTAATCTGTACGTTGTGATTGGCCTGAATACCTATGACGTCAGCCGGAAATGTGACGCTCCTTACCATGTTTGAAAGATTCGCTCACAACGCAATACTGACAGGAGTAAACTTGCAGGCAGTAAGTCCGAAGCGGGAGGAATTATGATAATGAGTGTCGTGTCCACGTCAACAATCCCAGGAAGTAAACTTTTGCCTACAATCCATGTGTTTGTTAAAGTCCAAGAAAAGACATTTACATTGAAGACGATAACTCACATCATCGTTTACATTAGGGTTTGTACTTTTTGCATATCGTTAACATGTACTAACACACAATTACACACCAAAGGTAATGTAAAAACGTGAATCGGACAATAGGTGCTCTTTAAAACATTAGCATTCACTATGTGTACTTACTTTTATTTCCCAATGCTTGAGACTTGTTGGTTCATTTACAGATGAAATTGACTTTGTCCTCTTCGAGAAGCTCAACCAGGCCATGTGCACTGACCTGAGGTTTCTCATTACAGATTGGATGCCCTCCTGGTTTCCACAGGGACCGAAGGATCAGCTGTAGATCTGTAGACCGATCACTGTGTTTTGCACTAGATTAATGAATACCAAATGAGTCTGATCTCTCGGTCTGTAGTGTGCATTTATAGAGGGAACAGATTCAGTCAGACGGTTAAAATGTCTTGTCATCTATCACACTGAGGTGAATTCAGACAGGTGACATAAATGATAAAATCATTGACTGTTATGTCAAGCTTATGATGTAATCCACCATGAACATAAACGTTTTTTTCCTGATGCTCTCATTAACCCTCGAGTGATCTTACTCAGCGTGACAGATTTTATTTGACATCTGGATTGATAGACTCGTTTCTGCTCAGGGTATCGACAGCGAGGAATTGGCATGAAACTAATAAATGGCGACAGCAAATGAAATCCAGCTTTATGTACTTTTCAAGAGGACAGCAGATCTCTTTGGCAGATCTTGTTTATGACCTCACAGCGGAGTCATGCGATTACCGCAGCAAACAGCTGATGCACATCAAATGCGTTTTGGCCGGCTTTAGCGTCAAACACTTCACTGCTCGATCATCAGCTTCTGTTTTGGTTTTCAAAATAGTCCCCTCTTCTAGTAATTCCCACCACTTCCCGTTTGGCACGCGGGTCCTGTTGGGGTGTCAGAGTACTGTACTAATGGGACTTTGGCTGGAGAAGCCAACTGGAGTGTTTTGTGGACTCTCACACATTCAGTTTATACAGGAGACCCTTTAGCATTCACTGGGTCTTTTTGCCGTGTAGTGTGATTCGGTCAGCCGTGTAGGAGTCATACATTTCTCCAGCAGGCGAGTTTCTACTACAGTAGATGTTATTAAAGTACTACAGTTTGCATCAAATCAGTCAGCGTACATTATTTAATAGCATTATTTTTGTGCTGAATATCAAATGGCTTAATGTAAGAAATGGGAATTTTTGCTCTCAAAAACATTTTTGTCAAATCAACATATATGTTACTTTAACTTAAAAAACGAAGTTAAACAATTTCAACTTGATTTTAAAAGTTACGTCAACTTATCACAAGACAAAACTTAAAATAGTAAATTGAGTTGACTTTGTTTACAGTGCAGTGTATTCACCGCAGTCCAAACCCAGAGTTTTATGGGATTGTCCTCCCTTCAGCGTGTGATGCCATAAGTCTCACTCAGAGCCGGAGCTATCATCGCATGCAATGCTTTGAATTCAAAATGCATGCAAATGTTGCTGTTCTCATCCAACAAATCCAGCCCCTGTTGCATATTTGAACAGAAACACACACTTTTCTCTCTGAGAGAGTAAAATTGTCCACTTTAGCTTGACGTTTTGATCTGCAGCCAGTAGTTGACAGATCGGAGAGAGGAGCATTGGTGTAGGTCTATTTTCTTAAATCATTTATTGTCTTTGCCGATAGGCTGATCGTAGGAAATGTGTCGTCCCACTCCAGTATTTCCTCGAAGGCCTTGATATACTTTTGACAAAGTAGAAGAATGAACTGACATGATGTTGTTTCAAATCAGTAATTTGAAAAAAACCTCTGACGTCAGCTAGAAATGTCTATATCACCAATCCCAGGAAGTAAACTGTTACCTACAATCTGTGTGTTTGTTGTAGTCCAAGAAAAGAGAATTACGTTGGAGACAATAACTTGCGTCATCGCTTACTTTGGCGTATGTACCTTTTGCATATCGTTAAAGGGACAGTAAGTAGCGTTTTAAGTGTTTTATTAAAGGAATAGTCTACTCATTTTCAATATTAAAATATGTTATTACCTTAACTAAGAATTGTTGATACATCCCTCTATCATCTGTGTGCGTTCACGTAAGCGCTGGAGCGCGCTGCGACACTTCGATAGCATTTAGCTTAGCCCCATTCATTCAATTGTACCATTTAGAGATAACGTTAGAAGTGACCAAACACATCAATGTTTTTCCTATTTAAGACGAGTAGTTATACGAGCAAGTTTGGTGGTACAAAATAAAACGTAGCGCTTTTCTAAGCGGATTTAAAAGAGGAACTATATTTTATGGCGTAATAGCACTTTTGGGAGTACTTTGACTCGCCTGAAAAATCCGCTCCCCTTCTCACTCTCATAATGGGAGAGGGAGGGTGTTACTGCGCCGAGTCGAAGTACTCCCAAAAGTGCTATTACGCCATAAAATATAGCTCCTCTTTTGAATCCGCTTGGAAAGGCGCTACGTTTTGTTTTGTACCGCCAGACTTGCTCGTGTGACTGCTCGTCTTGAATAGGAAGGGCGTTGATGTGTTTGGTCGCTTCTAGCTTTGTCTCTAGATGGTGCCATTGAATGAATGGGGCTAAGCTAAATGCTATCAAAGCGTCGCGGCGCGCTCCAGCGCTTGCGTGCACGCGCACAGATGATGGAGGGATGTGTCAACAATTCTTGGTTAGGCTAATAACATATTTTAATATTGAAAATGAGTAGACTATTCCTTTAATCAAAATTGATGTCTTTAATCATAAATATGTCCTCGTTGGTTTCAAATGACCTCTGCCAGTGATCTGACTTTTTTTTGTAAGCATAAAATAAAGGAGGCTTCCATGTCGTTCCGCCGTATTGATAAACTATAATAGCAGAGAGGGACAAAAAGCATTAGCCTACCAATGCGTTTCCACAATGCGTTTTTGTTCAGAACACGTGAACTAGCTGAAACGGACAAAGAGATTAGTGATTACATAACGGCTACCGTAGTTGCAACACGCATTTGGAAAAGCGAGGCGCTAAAGAGCACTATTCGTTTGAATGCAAAGTACAATTTTACCACTAGATGGGGGTAAATCCTACTTATTGTTCCTTTAACATGTACTAATACACACATACACCCGAAGGAATCGGACAATAGGTGCTCTTTAAAAATGGTTCCTAAAAATACAGCGTTGGATGTAAATAGTTCATATTGTACCTTAGAGGTGCATATTGGTACCAAATGTATACATAAAGCTTGCATGGGTGGATATTTTGACATTTTTTTCGAACAGTGTATGAATACTTTTGAGTATTGTGTTGCAGATACAGCATCTGTACAAACACTCGTGACTCAGACCTTTCATCCGCCATTGATTAACCATCGTGTTGATCATGGGAATGGGTAAACAAAACATGGTTTCAAATTGCAATATGACTGATGTTGGAGGATACACACAAAGTGGCTATTTATATACTGAATCTAAACCCCGCCTCCAGGGACAAAGGAGTTTTAACTTTTTTCTGCCTTTTTAAGTGAATTTCGTTCATCTGCGTCTGAAGTGTAGCAGAGCCTTAAGCCTGACAAATGTGGTCACCTTGCCTTTAATCTCTTCTAGCAGATAATCCAACATTTAATCCCTTGTTTGTCTCACACGTGATGACCATTTACTTACCCACAGCTCTCGTTGACGGACACGATGAGTATTGCGACGCATTCGTATGAATATGAAGCAGATGTGCTGGTAAGGTGGTCTGATAGATGGATGTGAGCTGGCAATATAAATGTGGTTTGCATTCTGTACTCTCTTTAGGACGATCTTCTCTTGGGATTGTTTATTGATGGATGAAGATCCATTGGTTTCTAATAAATGCATTTGTAATGTCGATGATTCTGGTATCTGTTATGATACACGCGTGATGTGCTGTAGGGCCGAGATTCTGGACTAATGAAGTGCGAAGCGTCACGGGCGCTCTTTAAAACTTGAGTAATGAGGTTTGTTGAATGATTGTTTTAATCACGGTCTGGATGGCAGACGGTGGAGATGTTGTTTATAATAACATGTGATGTGATTTACAGTTCATTCACGGCCTTCTGTCTGTCTCGCCTGCCCCGGTTCGCATTTACCCTCGAAACATCTTTTTGTTTGATTTAATTACAACTTCCAGGCTACATGAATTAATGTCAGACTGCGGTAGGAAAAACAAATAGGCAAAAGTCTGCGAGGTCTTCCCCGATCACAGCTGAAGACCTCGCAGACTTTTGCCTATATATATATAGTGTGCTGTGATGCAGTTCAATTCATGCTGATATTAATCTTAAAATCTCAAATAAAACTGAGAAAAATGTATGCCGGCTTATGTTTAAATTCGATGCATGCTATGCAGAGCTGTGTGAAGTAAATCTAATGAATTTTATTCAATAGTGTTACATGTACAGCAGGTATTGCTCACCCGCAGGATCTCCAGTGGTCTCTCAGATCTCACATCTCGCTAGAATTGCCCCAAAAATTCCACTTATACCCATAAGCCCTCTATCTTGTCAAGAAATGACTCCTTTTTCCAGTGGCACAATGAAATGACCTCACGTCCAGCAGAGGACATCATCAAAGCACGTGTTTGAAAGCCCAGTAATGGCTCTGGCTTAAATATTTCAGCACACACAATCCGCCGGTATCATTAAAGCACATCAGACCTGCGCTCGTCTGGCCTCGGAGTACCTGCGTCGCATATTAACACGGGGACTACAAAACACCATTTACCCTAAAAGATTTGCTGCGGAGGTCTGGTTTCAATGCGACCGTGCTGTGCCACCGAGCATAAAGGGGTCATGATTTAAATTACAGGGCTCAAAATTGCGACAATTTTGGGTGCATATTCTCGAAATATATTAGGGAGCGTTTGTACGAGTGCAAATGATTGTTGTGGTCCTGTTTTAATTTCTTTACGAAATGTTCACTTCCATACTGAAAAATCCAGCTAAAACCAGCACAAGCGGGTTTTAGCTGGTCTCCCAGCTTAGCTTTAGCTGGTATTGCTGGTCTAGCTGTGTTTTGGTCACTTTTTAAGTTGGTCTAGCTGGACGACCAGCTGACCCACCAGCTTTGCCAGGCTGGGAGTACCAGCTTAAACCAGCTAAAACCAGCTACCAGCTTTCGTAAAAAAAATTCAAATGGGTCGCACCACAACAATCATTTGCACTCTCACAAACGCTCCCTAATATTATCGGGACCAATGAAACTTGAGGATGACAAAGTTTTGTGCTGTTTTTAGCATCCGAGGACACGAATGCATGAAGTTCATATTCAGAACTCCTGTCAGAGTTCACACGCGTTTCATTGTTTCATTGAGAAATGCGATCGTCAAATGCACACTGAAAAAAAGTCTATTAAACATAATGAATTTGACAGAAAAATATTACTATTGTATAGAAAAATCTACATAAAATAATCATTTTAAACTATTATATTTTTTTATATAATCACCCTTAAAAGATTTGTGCTTTCATTTTTAATTTAAACTAAGTTTTGTTATGCAATGTTATGTATTTATTTTATTTTATCTGATTATTTTAGAGAAGTTGAATTATTATATTTATTAATTAACATGCTGTTTTATAAGTGAAATTTAATTAACCATTAAAGAAAATGAAATGTGAAAATCCAGAATCAGGAAAATGGCATTTGTGAAAATCAAAAGTGAATTTATATTTTATATAATTATTTATATTTTTTAGAATTTTTAAAAATGTATATATAAATTATAAATGTATAAATTATATAATTTATTATTATTATGATTTTATATATATATATATATATAATAAAAAAAAATTAAATAAATATTTTAAAAATTACTTTAAATGATTTTATAGGGCCCCATGAATCACGTTTAAAGCATATAAGAGCTTGTTTAAAAATTGTCCAAGCACAAGTCAACTGTGTGGCAAATAATTTAAGATCAAGTTTGATTGTTAAAGCTTTTAATCTTCAGGTTAATGAAATTGTGGTGCTCCTTTAATTTCCAATAGGTGCTCCTAACTTTTAAAGGGCCCCTAACCTCGGTGTTTTCAAATATATAAAAATTGTCTCTGATATCCCCTGAATGTGTCTGTAAAGTATCAGCTCATAATACAACACAGATCTTTCATTATACAATGTTGAACATGGCCATTTGTGGCTAAAATGAAAAATGTGCCGTTTTTGTGTGTGTGTCTCTTTAAATGCAAAGAAAGCTTTTGTTCCCATCCCCGTATGCAAAGTAGGGGGTGGAGCGCTTACACTACATCAAAAGCACATGTGAAGTCTGGCAGAAGGTTGAACTATGTGCAATCAATGTGACATCACATTGATAGAGGATCCCCAACAGCCTGTTTTGTGTGACTGTTGTGGTTTAAAGGAGATTACACAAAGAAGAATAGATTGATTTGTATAATAACAGGATGTTTCTGCACACACACTGGCGACTCATTTTCTGATATTTACACATTTAAAAGTGCATTTTTTAGGTTGGGGGCTTTACATTTCGAGCCATGAATTAGCATGTTTCTCTTCACCAGCAAATACTAAACTAGGAGAGAGAGAGAGACCATGCTGGTGTACATGTGTGTTAATCTGATCTAAATCTGACTATATGCGCTTATGTGATTAATTTTCAAAAGCAGTTTTACAGATACAGCTTTGAAGACCCAGCATATGTTGCAGTGATTTAAAGGCAATTTGCATGATGTAATCCCGAGTTGTTTACATAAGGGCTCACATTTTTATTAGATTCGCAGCTATAGCAGCCGCTCTATTTTATCGCAACGCAAACAAAGCCTGGCTTTTTACAGATGTTAGCGCGGTTATTGCAGCCATTCGTGGTCAAGAGAGAGATTTCCTCTCTGAATAAGCCGTATACACGCAGAGTAGTTTGTCATGTTTGCATTCCTTCATAACATCTCTTGTGAGGCGTTTGTTGAAATTGCGTGGTTGCTTTGTGCTTTGTTAGTCGGTATAATAAGAAACAGCTCATCTGTTTTTGTGTGTTCAAAGAGTCGCACAGGAAGACGGCTGAGTAAAATCTCAGTCAGTTCCTTTCTACCTTTAAGGCTTTGCTCTTTACACCACACTCCGTTCTTTTCCCCTATTAATAATTCACCTGCCAGCTTCTGTAATCATCTTGTAAAACTTGAGACATTAAAATGTCCATGTTGCACTTAAAAGTGTAATAGTATTTAATCAAAGGGCAACTGTATGAATTTGTAAAATAAGTTTAAGGTTTTAGTAGACTGGATCGCTGTAGATTTGATTGTATTGCTTGAGTCGCAGTTTGGATCGATCCTGACAGTGTGGGGGATCCCTGTAGATTTGTGTTAAAAAGTTGATTGTAGGCCTGTAAGATATTGAAGAAAATGTGATAACCTGCTAAATAATACAATATGTGAAATGTGATACGATTAGGGCTGTCACAATGATTAAATAATGGATTGTTTGACCTCATCGTGATGATTTCAGATCACCGCAATGATTGCACATCTCTCTAAAAAACATAAGGGGGAGCTGCAGCGCCTGTATAAACGAGACCGTATCAGATGTGCATTAATATTTACTGCCAGGTAAACCTTGCAAAATATTTAATTGAAATAATCACAACAATGTGTGAAAATTATTTCATAAACAAACAAAACAATTTATGAGAATTGTCAAAGCAATAAAAAAACAGACAATTAATCGTCATAATCGCCAAAGCCCTAAACGGGCAATTAACCGTCACAGTTTATTAGATAATTACCGTCCGCCAAATTTCATAACCGTGAGAGCCCTAGTGGGCAGTATGACCAGAAATGACCAGAGAGAGCTTAACTTGTGTAAATAAAGTTAAATTAGCTTATTTTAAATTTATTTAAGACGTTACGGCAACTCATCACTAGTCAAGATAAATAAATACAAGTTAATTATACTTAAAGGATTAGTCCATTTTCTTAAAAAAATCTAGATAATTTACTCACCACCATGTCATCCAAAAGGTTGATGTCTTTCTTTGTTCAGTCGAGAAAAAATTATGTTTTTTTGAGGAAAACTTTCCAGGATTTTTTTTTTCATTTTAATGGACTCCAATGGACCCCAACACGTTACCGATTTAATGCAGTTTAAACTTGCATTTTCAACGGAGTATCAAAGGACTCTAAACGATCCCAAATGAGGCATCTTATGTAGTGAAACGGTTGTCATTTTTGGCAAGAAAAATAAAAAATATGCACTTTTAAACCACAACTTCTCGTCCTTCTGTTGATAGACCCGCCCCACACATACGCAACCCGGCATTTGATTTGATTTGATTGGCTATAAGTGTGTTTTGGTAGTCGGCCCGTCTTCTTTTCCAAACCGTTTTTCAAACATTGTGGACTCCGCCTTTAAGAATAAAATAAAAGATGTGTTTTCTATAACAACCATTAAATCTGTGTCTGTATTGCATATTCAAACCATTCCATAACAAACTAAAAAACTTAAGACTAGACTAGGACTAAAACTCTTATGATATTTAGTCGACTAAAACTAGACTAAGACTAAAAGATTTCAGATGACTAAAATAAGACTAAAACTAAATGGTGTGTTATTCAAAAGACTAAGACTAAATCAGAATTTGCTGCCAAAATTAACACTGCGTGTTACATATATGAAACGCACATTTGCGGATTATTTTAAACAATAAACTGACACAAAGACATTCATTAGTATCATTCCACATACAACAACGTCAGAACGGTCCTCTTTCTCCACACTTGTAAACACGGGCGTAGTTTTGCATTCGTCATCCGTGACCTCTTTACGTGATGACGTATTACGTGATACGAGAAGTCGTGGTTTAAAAGTGCATATTTTTTATTTTTCTTGTAAAAAATGACAATGGTTTCGCTAGATAAGACCCTTATGCCTCGTTTGGGATCATTTAGAGTCCTTTGATACTCCGTTTAAAAATGCAATTTTAAACTGCATTAAATCTGTTACGTGTTGGGGTCCATTAAAGTCCATTAAAATGAGAAAAAATCCTTGAATGTTTTCCTCAAAAAACATAATTTCTTCTCGACTGAACAAAGAAAGACAGCAACTTTTGGGTGACATGGTGGTGAGTAAATTATCTGGATTTTTTTTTTAAGAAAATTGACTAACCTTTTAAAAAATTAAGTGCAATTTTACAGTGTACGATAATGTTTTTAACTTTGCAAAATAAAATACAATTATAATGAAGTATATATAAAAACTGAAAATGTTATAACATGCATGTAGCATACACAAAGCATCACTCTCTCCATCTTGCTATACCAAAAACGTTAACTGTACAATTTAAATTAATATCATTCAATTGTCACAAACCATTGTATTTTGCGCATTTGCGATACGCAAGCAATTTATTTTCAGATGAAAGTTCACAGGTTGTGTGTATTGTGTTGTTTGACAGCACATCCTGCGCCGATCATCTTCTTATTCTCAGCTCAGGGCCGTCTTTGGCTAATGATGTTACGTAACGTGCTAAACCTATTTTGTGTGAGGTGATAAAAGCGGATCGAGTAGAGGATGAGCGGTGAACAGGAGCCGCTGGACGACATGAGTTTGGTATCGGGCCAGAAACTTTGTCACTTGATGCTCTTTCACACGGTGGGAATTGAATCTGCTCGTGGCTGGAGTTCAGTCTGTTAACGCTGTCAGCCCTGTGTTGGTAAAATGTTAAATACAAGACTGGATGTCATATGCAATGTTTTGTTGTGATGAAAGAGAAATATAGCACTGCATGACAAACATATATATATATATAAAGAGGTTTCTTTGCATCTATTGTTGCATTGAACTGTGTCAGTGGTTGTGTGTAACTGGGGATTACTTTAGTAAAGTGCCCCATTTTTTACGCCTAGTGATGTCAGATTGAATTTTCTGCCTGTTTTGTTGCCGTTGATATTGCCAAAAACATGATCTTTCTCTCTCTGTCTCTGTTTTACAATTGAGTTACTGTCACGCTTCAGTGTAACAAAATACTTGTTCCTCATATGCATTCATGAAGTCTGCTTCAGGTTTGTTTGCTTGCACAATTAGTTAAAGTTGTGCAGTTCTAGTTGTGTATGTTGTGTTTAGTTTAAACATGATTGTTTTGTTTTTGTGCCAGACGTTCAGAGCTGTTGTGTAAGTTTAGATGTCGTCATTGTTTGACTAATGTGTTTTGGTAGGCTCAACATTAGCATGCCACCTAGCAGGAAAAGTTCATTACTCACTTCAAACAGTCCCGGTTAACTGAAATCAGCCGAAATGAGAGGAAACGACATAATCGGCGCTAACAGTGACAAAAATAATTGTGAAATTTAAGGCAGAAATGGAGCAGAGATAAATTTAGCGCCGCTGTAAGTCACCTGACCGCTCGACTCTGGGGAGCTTATTACAGAGAAAGCATAGCGCTTACAGCTGATCGACACTAGTATGAAAAAAACACATCTGGGCTTAAAGCAGTTCCCAGATCATTGCATATAATAAAAATGAGTCTGTATGAAAACAACTGGACATGTGAATGCGGTAAGGTGTTCATGCGGTTTTTGGTTTTATCCTTCATATTAACCTGTAGCTTAACTGGTAGTGCATTACCAAAGCAAAAGGTTTTGGGTTCGATTCTCATTGAACCCTGACGAAATCCAGATTTAAAAGGTGTCCAGCATCAGATTTTTTTTTTAAAAGCCATTGAAGCCAATTTTTTGCACATATAAGATTAAGGTCTGAACTTACTATAACCATTATTTTTAGAGGATTTAAAAAAATATTTCCTAAAGAATTATTTAAATTTTTTTGATTATCATTATAAAAAAGGTCATTACCGCAACATCATATTACATTTAGGGATGCACCGATATGGAAATTTTGGCCGATACCGATAACTCTTTATATTTGGGGGCCGATAACCGATATATATATAGGCCGATAAATATTCATATTATTTTCACAATGAAAAACTCCCAGACCGCGGACATCTTGTCTTTGCGCTAGACTAGCATACTCTTCTTAAGCCCGCAACACGTGTCATCTTCGTGCTATGTCACAGAAAGCACCAATCAAAACTCCACATGGCCAGCTATAAGCAAGTGAAGTGGTTCAACAAACCAAAATAATCCATCATTTATCGGCTTTCATTTATCGGCCTAATTTTGCTATCAGACCGATAATCGATAATATTAAAAATAAGCAGTGGTGGACAGTAACGAAGTAAATGTAATTCGTTACTGTACTTAAGTAGTTTTTTTGCGTATCTGTACTTTACTCAAGTACTTTTATTTTGGGAGACTTTTACTTTTACTTTACTACATTTTAAAGTCAAATATCTTACTTTTTACTCCACTACATTTTAAAAAATCGGTCGTTCCTTTTTATTTATCAGTGGATAAAAAACGTAACTGGGCAAACTAAAGCTGCACAAAAAAACCTAAGATGCACACGTGATGCGTCAAACCACCAATCAGGGTACAGCATGCGCTTCGTTTTGAACTTGTTGCCGCGCTGTTTCACGTAAGCTACGCGAGTCGCACGAGTGCAGCAGAGAATGAAACTGCATTCAAAAACAACGGAGGAGAATCCTCAGGAGATAAATGACCCGTCAAAACAACAATGGCTTTATTTATGCAAGTTTTTTTAAGTCCTTGAATAAAAGAACGAGTCCTTCGTGTCTTATGACTGCCTTGAAACTGTGCTATTTCGTTTTAAAAGAATACTCTTTCAAATCTAAGGAAACGCGTAGAGGTAAGCCATTTTTATTCTGGTTATATTTTTAAATGAGCAATCTTAACAGTAGCTTGCAGAAAACTGTTAATTGTGTTGCTAAAATATATACGACGTTATCATGAATGAACTTTAAGCTATGCAGGCTGAAGCTATTTTTAGCCGTATAGTTAGCTGTTTCACTTAAGTTCATTGTATTTGAAGCTCAGTACTCTGTTATTTTGAAATGACAATTAATCACTATCAACACTGTTGTAAAATATAAATGACATTTTGACTAGCCATGCCGTGTATGATGCTTAAACAGGCAGGTGGATTGGAGTGCTCCTTATTAACTGAGATTGTTATTAATATTTTCAAAAGTTTTGCTTCCAAAATATATAAATACATTTAATTATGTATTACAATCAGTGGTGTAGTCTACGTGATACGCAGGAATACGCCGTATAAACTAGAAATTGTCAAGGATTTCCGTATACCCACTAAAAATAGCGTCAGGATGCGTAACAGCATGGTTTTGTGACATTTCAAACTTTTAGTCATAATTTAGATGTGAAGCACTAACCATTAGCATGCTACACTTGCTACTTTAGCGGGTTTAATGGATATACATAAGCTATATATTTGATGACTTCCTGCCGAACTGCGCGATCCGATCGGCGTATGAAATCAAATTACTACTATAGCGGCGCTAGAGTGACTGGGGAGCAGACTTCTGTGGCGCCACAAGAACCCACAGGCGAGTGACAACAAAGTACCGCGAGAGCGATGCCAGTTATCACATGGAGAAATCTGCTTTGAATCGCTCTCGCGGTACTTTGACATCACCAAGAGGTCTGCTTAGCGCCAAATGAAGTCGAACCTGCAGCGTAGCTGCTCACGTGACACTGTAAACAAACAGTCCCTGGAGAAGTGAACGAGAGTTATCCGGAGAGTTAACAACGCACATGTGAGTAAACAACATTTAAATCATCAGTCCAGTTTAATACTTTATCTCGAGGTAAGGTTTCAAGTGCAATAAAATAAGCCCGATTATGTCCTGATGGTTTTAAGCCTCTTTCAGCATGTTTGCTTGTGCTTCCCTTCTCTGTGTTCATTTATATATCTACGTTCAAGATATGATCTTATATATCTTAAACTTCTATGATATATGATCTTAAACTTCTGTGAGGAAATTCATGTCTGCTCAGAGTATACTCACTACAAAAATCTAGACTACACCACTACTTACAATATACATATGACATGCTAAACCACATGAAACGTTTCTGAAATTATATTCTGTAAGGCTTGTTTTATTTGTCAAAGAAAGGGAGACTGATTTCTAGATAACGTTATGTATTTAATGTTTTGAAAACTATTGTGAACCTGTGCTTAAGTCAAGTTTTTAGTACACTTAAACTGATAAATTATTTAACAAATAAATCTTGAAATGAGACTTACTGCTCTCAAATCCTGTTATTTCATTTGATGCTAAAGGAAGTTTTTTGTTTTTAAGGTTTTAGGCTTATGATAATTTTAATAGACATCAGTGTCTGATTTATTAATGTCCTTTTATTAATTGATTGGTTAGCCAAGAGAGTTATTTCACATAATTTGAGTTTTGTGACAAAAATGATACGGCCATAATAAATCACAGTACTTTTGTACTTAAGTACATTTTGAGGCAGATACTTTTGTACTTTTACTCAAGTAAAAATTTTAAGCAAGTACTTCTACTTTTACTTGAGTAATATTTTACCCTGGGTATCTTTACTTTTACTCAAGTACACGATTTGTGTAATTCGTCCACCACTGAAAATAAGCAGTTATCGGCCGATAACGATATGTTGGCCGATATATCGTGCATCCCTAATTACATTAAATATATGCATTTACAAACTCGTGTTTCGGTAATGAGAACTAAAAAGTTGTCTAGGTACAAAAACTAAATTTCAACTAATAATAAAGAACTGCTTACCTGGTAGCCACCTTGAGTGTTACAGTCAATTATGTCCCTAACTATTTAAAAAAAAATTGTTCATTGAGGGCTTAAACAATGATTGAAAATTGTTGCGGAGGATGATAAATTTTTCTTGGACACATTTATATTCCTTATTATTGTCTTTACATTTACCAATGATCACCAAATACCACATGTTTCTTTACTGTAAATGTTTACCATTCACCGAAGCTTTTTATTTATTTATTTTTTTTAATTATACATATTTCCATGTCAAAGAATCCAAATCCAGTCATGGACATGTTGCGGTAATGAAAAGTTTACCCTTAATTTTGTGGAAAAAAAAATTGGTTTATATGATGACATTTGAAATCATGCGCAAAATAGTACATGAAGAGATGTTTGTAAGAATCTTGTGAGAATCACCCACATACTGATTAAATGTATTGCTTGAATGCACTTGAATGTCACTTTGGATAAAATGATTGCATAACTGCAATTGGTTTGACCCATACTGCGATACTATAGTAAAGATGGTACAGTAATGATTTAACTTTGAAGTCTTTGTCCTGCAGTACCTGAATGTCATTGCCAAGTACTCCCTTTGAATTCTTACAAGCTGAGATTAGATAGTTTTTGTATTTTTCTCACGTTCTCCCACACGCTGTCTGCCGCTGGTCCTCCAGGTCTTAGACAGCAGATCGAGTTGTGTGTCTTGGCTCAGAAACCTCTCGATTAATCCTGTACAGTATGTTGCTGGAGTATATCAGGACAATCCAAGCAGCTCCATTAGATTTATTCACTGAAGATTTTACAGATTACTGATCAATCTCTCCAAATTGTACAAATGTAGATATCTTTGATTTTTAGCATGCAGTATAAAGATTCACTTTAAAGTTGCTGTAACTGGATAATGATGGACAGATTATGGGTTAGGAGTTATTAAGTGTTGGTATATAGAGAGCTGCTTGCTTATATCATATATCAAGTATGTGATCGTTGCCTATAAACTAAACCAGCCTACCTAAAAGTATACTGAAGGCTTCTTTAAACTAGTGATGCACCGAAATGAAAATTCTTGGCCGAAACCGAAAACCGAAAAAAGGAAACCAAGGCCGAAAAACCGAAACACCGAAATAAATTATTATGCCAATTAAGTACAATTGCATTTATGGTTATCACTGTGTACTAACTTTACTAGGGGTGTGTGACGGATAAAAAAACTCACAGTTCGGATCACATTACAGTTTTTGAGGCACAGATCAGATTATTTTTCGGATCAGCAAAAAGCAGGTGGGAAAAATCTAATAAACAATAAAGAAATTGCAAACATTTATAAAAGAGAACAAAGTTGTACATTAATAAGGTCTGAAATTAGCATTAGGTACAGAAATCAAATTAAATTAATCATAACACAATAAATTAAATATATTATTATTTTTTAGAGCTATTTGTCTCTTTGTCATGGGTTGTTTGATCAACATTAATGACACAGACTTCAGTAGGTTAATCTGACTGTAATCTATACAGACATAAACAAATGTTTTTATTAGAAAAAGAATACTGTGGTGAGAATTTTATTTATATGTGCCCTGTCAATAACAGAGAAAATTTATGTTTGCTTGTTTTTTTTTTAACGCGTCTCTATTCAAATTATTACTCTAGTGCAGCACTGATATGGCGACATTTACAGTACATTAAAACATTAGGATAGGTGAAGAAAAGAAACCGATCCACCATTGCAAACACAGTTTAGAACAAACAAGAAGACAACAAAGAACAGGAATCAAACAATATGGTAACAAACATGCTCCACAGCTTTCTGTTTATGGATGAAATAAAATTAAAGAAGAAAAACGATAGTATGTGTGCAAATTCTGTCTATTTCCTTTGTATAATTGTTTGTAGTGGAGTGTCCTGTCTAAATATTTTCACGCGCATGCGATGTTGTACACGGACTGTACGCGCACGGTCCGTGCGGTCTCAAATTTTGGGCGGCACGCGGATGGTCCGCGCGGCCGGCCGCGGACCCTCCTGATGACGAACCTGATGGCGCGCATACGCGGACGTCCCTAGGATCCGTTCGGCTGTAAGGGCACTTAAACGCATGCATATACAGAGACTGATGGTGAATCCCAAACAGCGCAACAGTCGCTCCACATAAAAATGTTACGTTGTGTTTCATTGCTTTATTCGCCAAATGTACGTTAATGGATTACAGTAAGAGACACATAGCGCGACTTTCTCTAAAGTTTACACATCAAGACATTCTTAATCTTTGCAGACGCGTGCAAACAGCTGGACCCTGAGTGAAACCTGCTTGAGCACGAAGGGGAGGGGTGGGAGACGACTGATCACCGTAAGGCTGAGTGAAACCCAAGCGCTAGCGCACAGATGAAAGGGGCGCGGTTGATATTCATTTTCGGTTTACATTTTCGGCTGGATTTTTTATTTCGGCCCGAAACCGATAATGCCATTTTCGGCCTAAATTTTCGGCGACCGAAATTTCGGTGCACCCCTACTTTAAACCGACTAAGTTTGGAAAATATCTCCAAAAGTGAATTTTAGAGAGAGACTCTGCATCTCTTTTTCTCACTCGGTTCTGTCCGTAAATAAAAGTCTGTTTTTAAAAGCAGAATTTTGCCTGGTTAAAGTGTGACCGTGTATAGACTCAGTTTGCCTGTAAAACAGAGCTGGTGTTGTGTTCAAGAGCAGATAAGAGCAAAACTATTTATGCCTTGTCATACAGCACTGAATGCACAGCCATGTGGTTGTAAAACCTAAATGCTGTAATTTTTATAACGCTCGCTCCAGATGTCATAAACGGGCAACTATCATTATTAAACTTTGACTGATAATGACTGGTGTTGAGCAATTGAGCCGTCTGTTGTGTTGGCCGCGTTCCTGACAGTAAATGACACAGAGCAGGGAGTCTGGGCAGGAAATGACCTCATCCTGAAAACAATATAGCTCCGCCCTCCTCTGGATTATACACAGAGGACTGACTCATTCATGTGAAACACAAGTCCTTTGTTTACCTAAACCTCCACCTCATTCACAAACGTCTTTAGCATTGTCTCATATCTCAAGTCCTTTTGTCATATCTTCTATTGCTTCCTATGAAAACATTGTGCTGTGAAGCGGTTCATTTACATTTAGGCATTTAGCAGACACTTAGTTTTATCCAAAGTGAATTACAACAGCAAGGAAAACAAAGTGATGCAACAACATAAGAAGTGCAATAAAGTTACTACAATTTTTTTAGAGATGACAGCTGTTGAAACAGGCTAAAAAAATGAGAAGGGGTTTTTCTTGTATATGTGACCTTGGACCACAAAACCAGTCATAAAGGTCAATTTTGGGAAATTGAGATTTGTACATCATCTCAATGTTGAATAAATAAATAAGCTTTCCACTGACGTATGGTGTTATAGGATAAGACAATATTTGGCCGAGACACAAATATTTGAAGTGCAAAAGGATGCAGAAAAATCCAAGTATTGAGAAAGTCCAAATAAAGTTTTTAGCAACTGCATCCATAGTTTTGAAATATTTATGGTAGTAATTTTGATCCATACAGTGTATTTTTGGCTAGTGTGACTTAAGATCCAGGGTTACACATGAAGAGTTTCAAAACACAATAAGTCAATTTTGACTAATTTTGGTAAAAATCTGTTTCTATACCAAGAAAGTGACAATGAAAACCACTATTTTCTGTTACACACATAGCATCTTTAGGTTATAATAACATGAAAAATTCAAATCCATAATTTGATTTTCAAAGATTAATTATAAAAACTGATTATGTTTTCCGCAAAATGCAATAAATCCATGACAAGTTTATTTTTTCTAAATGCTATAAATCTATTGAATCAATATATAAATCTATATAATCATTCATCTTTGCCATGTTATATTCATTTAGTTGACTAGTGGTATACACTGATTAAAAATAAACATTAATGGCATTAATAAAAACATTTACTTTGTCATATTAAGAACACTGTCTTTGCTGCTGTCATCCTTGGGACGTCGATCAGCTGTAAAATGTTTTGGTCCTGCTCGATTTTCGTTCAAGACTTCGACTAAAATAATGGAAAGTTTCTCATAAGATCCACTGATGTCAATGTGTTGTTAGCATGACAAAAACTTCATGC
Source organism: Misgurnus anguillicaudatus (assembly GCF_027580225.2). NCBI lineage: Eukaryota > Metazoa > Chordata > Actinopteri > Cypriniformes > Cobitidae > Misgurnus > Misgurnus anguillicaudatus. The sequence continues at coordinate 8,428,542 of NC_073337.2, forward strand.
TGTCGGGAGAACAAGCAACAGCCGGCATTTTTTCCTTCGCCCGAGTGACTCTCAATAAATTATTCGAATTTGATGGCTTATGTTTTTTCCCCGCCATAGAAAACACCACGGGTTTATCAATGCCATCAAAAGTATTATTTTGTTTTTGTTTGTTTGTTGATCACCAAGTACAAAGTAGATGAGGAAACAAGGATTCTGTGTGAAAATGGCAGAAAATTTTAAAACACCTGCAGCTTCCGTGTGGACGTACTTTGGCTTAAAAAAGTACAAAAAATCAGCTCTATTTTTTTTACATTTTTAATAAAAAAGCATTGCAATGTATTGCAACATGCAACGTACCGTACCGTATCGTGATACATTGTGATGCACCGATGTATCGGCCGTCGATATTTATCAGGCGATTTTTGATGAATTTGAAACCATCGGCATATCAGCAATAGCACGAGAAAGGCAGATACCGATTGTTTATTAATTAACTGCATAAAGAAATCCATTATATGTAAAAAACGAGTTAATGTTGTTAATAAAATAAATGCTGAATAGCAAAAACCACCTTTGAAGGTTGTCATGCTGTATTATTATATTTTTTTAGCTTAATTTGTGCCTCTCTTATGTTGATCAGTTAATTAGATCCAATCCATGTTCAGTAAAAATAATTTGATGCAGAAATAAACTAGCTAATAGACCAACTGTATAGTATTGTATACAAGTGTTTAATATCGGCATCGGTATCGGCCAGAAGTTGTCTGTTTAAATCGGTATCGGTGCATCCCTAATCACGACCCATGTATCGTGATACGTATCGTATCGTGAGGCCCTTGTCAATACCCAGCCCTAGTTTACAGTGCGCGGAATGGTGCGCTGTGATTGGTTAAGTGGATTTATTCCATTCTGCAGAGAAGGACTACTGGCGTTTATCACATTTTGGGAAAAAAGGGAGAAAAGATGACAGAATAACACGACGGATATTTGCGTGAAATGAAGAATTTTTTTTTTTTAATACTGACCAGACACAACATTGATTTTGGTGTTAACCATTAAAACAAAAAAGACTTTGGTTCCAAAACATGATAAATCTCTTCATATAGATAGTTTCAACCAGAGTCGTATAAAAATAGAGTTACGACACCCACATAGACGACCGTTGTAAGAATGGAATGCGGAAGTAACAGCGTGTCATGTAGTGACCGGTAGTGACGCATAGTTCCAAACGCAGCACTGAAGCCCATTCATTTCAATGGCACCTGCTGGTAAATCGATGAAATTACCGTTTCTCTTTACATTTTCAGACATTTTATGAATATAGTCAACAGTGATATTTTATGAACTCTGCTGTAGGTAATGATTATCGTTAATAATAACTAGATTTTTTTTATATTTTAATGAGTTGTGTATAATGTGTGAATAATATAGATTTAATGGTTTAATATTTTATTACTGGTGGCCATCTACTTTATACTTATCTTTTTTTATATATTACGAGTAACACTAGGGGGCAACAGCGACAAGCTAATGCCTTATAAGAAAGTCACACTGCTTCACAATGCTGCTATGCGTTTCATTGTGTTTGGTAAGTAATACGAGTGATGTATCCTCGAAAATCATGTATAATTATATTAACATTTAATGTCTACTATAAATACAATTAAATATGAATTTAGTGTGTTTCTGTTATGCTTCACTGTTACAAATAACCGCGTTGGCGATCTTTTTTGTGATTTTAATATAGTATAAGTGTAGGAATTATGTTTTTAGCAGATTGATAGCCATTTATATAGCCATATTTTTGCTATAAAAATAAAAGATAAACTGTGTTGCTGTAGTTGGTATAGATAACCACAGTTATCTTTGGGTCATCATTAACTGTTTATCTTTATTAACTGATTTACTGTATTTCCATCACTCCCTAGTAAAACAAAACGTTATAAACATAGTAAGTATAGTGATCAATTCACATTACAAGCTAATATTTACCTAAAATAGCTGAAAACCTATGCAAACAGATTGACAGCCCTGCTTGGTTAGGAACTGTAGAACGTTACATGAATCACGTGACCGCGCGGCGGCGAGATCAAAGCGTTTCGTAACTCTCTCTTTATATGACTCTGGTTTCAACATGTTCTTGTCAAGTATTGACAGATAAGGGATGCACCGATATATCGGCCTATGATCGATTTTTTTTCTCTATCGGATTTCAGCTAAATGTTTAAAAACAACCAGTGATCAAGGCATATTGTTTCTTGGCAATCAAAAGGGTGGAAAACGTATAAGAACTCATGCTGATTATTTTGAATTGGATCACAACGACAACACAATTGCAGTTTGTACACTCTTGTATGTTCTGGGTTTCTTGATAATATTTGAAACAAAGAGCAAAAAGCAAACAATCGGTATATCTCTGTATGATGCCAAGCTAAGTAATTGAATGTCTGTATTGGCACAAACATTTTTCTTACCTCCCTTATACTTATGGATGTTCCAGTGATGCCAAATGATCCATTGATAGCCCCTGAACCCTATAAAGAAAGCCAGAATTTGAGTTTTAGTCTGTTTATTTGTGTTAGAGTCTACTAATTTACAATTCTCTTCATGCAAAAGGACACCACAACTTTCTGTTTCAATCGCAAAGTAAAGTGCACAGCAAGCTGTTTAATAGAGTTTAGTTTAAACAACATCTGGACGGCTAAACAGCTTAGTGTAGCAGTGACGAATAAAGGGGCTGGTTTTGGCTGAGAGACTGGTTATTCGGCTCCATGCTGAGGATAAACATATTGGGCTGGACTTTGGACACACCCACCCAAATGCAAACAAGCTCTTTTAATCACAATCCAATGCTTGATTATTCTCCAGTATACCAGACAGACCATAGTCAGACAATGGCCTCTTTCACACAGTAATTCTGGTAAATTACCATGAATTTACCAGAATGAATTTACCAGTAAATACAAAAATGTGCTGTTCACACACGCAGTGGCGTTCCGTTATTTTACCAGTAAGACATCATTCACACATCAGTATCAAAATACCGGTAAATTCGTTGAGAAAGCGGAAGTACCTGTAGCACGCGGCGAGCTCAATGTTGTATTTGTAAACAATCCACGTCGTTCATATCCACGGTCCGTATTTTGTTGTTTTCACGTCTGTGGTAAACAGTCGCGAAGTTGCTCATGACCAAACAACATTGAATGAGACGACGTCAAACCGAAAATGCGTTTTTTAACAACAGTACTGTTTGCACTTTAGGCTTCAGAGAGGGCGTGCTAAGAACGTCGGCAATTCGGCGGTAAGCTGTTTTAAACAACTTTGGTGAAGAAATGTGGACGTAAACTTCAGGTGTGCTCAACTTTCAAGCAGCATATGTGTGTGGAAACGTCAGTAAACACTGCGGGGGTAAACGCGTCATCTGTATTAAACGCTATGATTGGCCCGAAGCTTTCAGCACGGTCTGACGTCGTCCGTTCTAAATGCCGGTAATCCTATAATTTTCGTTCACACACAGCGCTTACCGGTAAATTACTGGTAATCTTACAACCTGTCTTACTGGTAAATTGGGAGCACTGATTTACCGGAAAGGTTCTGTTCCTACATGACATGTTAACGGCAATTTACCAGTAAATTACCAGTGAAGACGGTATGTGTGAAAGGGACTAATGCCTGTGCTGCTGGAAACTATAAGGCTAGCTTATAGGTGGACGCATTTGCAAAGTAGATAAATGATTATATAAATATGTTGAAGATGGCATGCAAAGGCTTTTCCTTCACCAATGTCTACAAGATGGAAGTTAAAAAACTTCACTGAACGCGCGTTTGTAAAACAGGGTCAGTCCAGAGCAGGTGCATGCAGTCCATGTTTACTAAATAAAGAAATGCGTGGTGTGCGAGCCATAAAAGATGGCACGGTGCCTGTTATAAACTCCCAGGGTTCAGAAGGTCACCGGCGGCATTAATTTTAAACAGCGAGCGGTAATATATCTCCGAACCAGACGGCTTTAAAAATAGCACGACTTTAGTTGTTGACTCTGCCAAGTGTGTGATCTAGTAGAGAGAAAACCGTTTGTATTGCCTGAGAGGGGTTTAGCCCTCAGTAGGGGTCGTGTTTCTAAACTTTCACTTTTAACGTGGTGTCCTAAGCATGCACGACATGGAAAGGCTCATTTAGTAAATCTCTAACAGTTGTTGCCGTACCGTTGACTGTCATGGCTGGTTAAGTCAGATAGTTTACTTGGCTGTTTGAAGTTATGTGATGAGTATTTTCGTCCTGTGTAAAATCTCCAACCTCTGGCTTTCCATATAGACCTAACCGAGCCCATCACTGTCGGTGTTAACCTCTGGCTTGTCACTTATGCAGTACTTGATTCATATCTCTGTATTAGAGGTTTGATGGAGTGTTCACTGTGGTCGGGGCTTTGCTGACCTCGGCCTGTTTTTTTCGGTGTGTATTTGTCTTTGTGACATGAAGCCTTTTAGCTATGACACATCAGCAGTAATGAATGCTGAGTGTGGACTGTAAGAGTTAATGGACTGTTCCTTCTCATTTAAAAGAGCAGGGCTGGAGGATCTGCTGTGATTATAGGGGTTTTTCATCTGATCAATGATGGAGAAGTCAACGTCACCCAGATCAGGGTCATATGAGGAAACTAACTTTAAGTGTGCATATACGAATTGTGGATGTGTCATTTTAACTATCTCACATCCCCAAAAAACTGTAGTGTAGAGTTTAGTTACTAGTAAATCAGATTTAATGGTTTATGCTAAGCTATGCTAAAAGTGGTACCGCCAGACCCAGAGATTGGCTGAATGGATTCCAAAACGGTAAAAATTAAATGTTTAACTCTAGGGGAGCTGGAAAATGAGCATACTTTTGTAAAAAAGTGGAGTGTCCCCTTTTAAGTACCAATAAATAATGGTTTACAACATATACTTACTATAGGGTTGGGTTTAGGACTAGGGTTTGGTTTAGGGTTATTGCATGTAATTACTGTAATAATTACATGTAGCATTTATAACAAAGTCACAATACAGCGGTTAAGATTAGCCATACTAGCGTGCGTAGTAATAATGTAATGTATGTAAGAGAGTGCTAAGTTAAGTCAATTTCAGCAGACTCCCTAGGGGTTGAAAAAAAAAACGTGTGGGAAAAGTCTTAGGAGGGGAAAAAAACCTTGGGAGATAGCCAGACATAGCTAATTCTATAAAATATATATTTAAGCAATATCGCTCGAGTAGGAGTGTGATATAGCTCTCTCTCATCACGGCTGTGATTAGGCCTACGGCCTCGTGCCGGAGGCAATCACAGCCGTGATGATATAGAGCTATATCACACGACTCCGGGAGCGATATTGCTTTTATACAACAGTTCGACGGCACACGTTTGAAAAACGAAAACTAGAAAACCACAACGGAGTTATTTTAAAAGCCTCTTTGTTTGAGAACTACTTCTTCCGCCACGGATTTGAGGGCGGCCAGAATGACAGGTAACACTTTCGGCTGCTTTGAATCTCATAACAACTCAATGGACGGAAAAGCCGTTACTTTATATATTACTGTTTCTTGGTCACAAAGTGTAGTTTTAAGATTAGTTCAGTCGAGAATGTATATGTATTATATTTAAATCTGCAGTCGATTAGTAAAGATAGCGCCTGTTTGAACGTTTGCTTAGTGAGATTCGGTACGAATGAGAACCAAAGCATGAGCGGACGTCAGTGTTCACTCGCCCTGCTGACCACCGCCCTCTCTGGGCTACATCTCTGAAAGGGATTCCCCGGCTCTCATGCTGACCTTGTTTGTTTATGATTGTCAAAATGAGATCAAATCAGCAGTATTTGGTGTCATGATCAAACTATTACTTGTTTTTTTATTCATATTTAGTGTCTTTTGTGTTGTTATTGTTTTGGCGCGAGGTAAAAGTTAATAAAACTACTTGTATAACGTTACTATTGCTTTCCCATTTACTCTTAACGCGATACGAGCACTCGCTTGTTATTAGACTTTGTTCTGGTGAGTACTATTTAAAACGTTTTTTTATAAGTGTCAGAGAGATGTTTTTGCATGCTGCTTATAAATATATCAGTGGCGATATCTCATAACATGTTTTAATAGTCACGTCACGATAAAGTAAATGATCAATGTCCACATTTAAAAGCTGCGGTGCTTACCTGCAGTTCCACGGTGTTTTCGCGTTCTGATAAGAGATATTGCTCCAGAAAAAAATAGTTTACATTCCTCTTTCCAAGTGTTAATCGTCTACACGATGTGACAAGGCATAACTTCCATTAACTTTAACGTAACATCCAAGAGCGCTGATCTTTGACAGAATAATAACTTCCGATTGGGATTCACACACTGATTTACGAGCTAGTGAACTAATGAGACACACGGAGAGTGATTCAAAACAGCGCGTTTGTGTGTCCGTGTGTGGGCAGTTTTTCCATTCAGAGATGAGCCTGTTTAAAGGACCTCCATTCACTAGGTGGCGGAATGATACGAAAGGTGAAGCGGTTACTGTGGCGTTATCAGTAGAATATTGCACGCCTCTTAGCCAATCAGATTCGAGAACCAGAAAGAACTGTTGTATGATATATAATAGCTACGATTTTTTTTTTTTATGGGGATTAAAACATAATATATATGTATATATACACGGATAAGTAGATTAGATGGGGGCAGCTGGTGGTCGTTGGTCTGACATCGGCTGGGCATCACGTTGAAGGAAGGCCAGTAGACCAGTGGCGTGATGACCTCCGCGACAGCCGGAACTGGGTCTGTTACGGCGCTTTTCCATTGTATAGTACCCCACAGTTTGGTTTGGGTCAAGGTCGGGTCAGCTCACCTCACTTTGGCTTGGTTAGCTTTTCCATTGAGTTTAGTATCACTTCGCAGTGGGAGGGATTATAGGCATGTCGTTATATTTGCGCTGCCTACTGCTGTGACATCATACAAGTGAGAGCGTTGTTGTACATCCCCATACATTAATTTATTTCTCAGTCTGCCACAAAATCTAAATTGGCCACCACAAATAGATGTTTGCACATCGCATTTATAACTACCTCTGTCTCACATGACAGTTTCTGTACAAACACCCATGGTGTCAGTCGATGAGCTCCGCTTAGCCTTATTTAAGTTGCATTTAAGCATATATGCGGACGTGCGCATCGCAAATGTGCCGACACAAACTTCAAGTCTGGAAAAACTGGTAAGGTGTCCCTGATTCTCAACATGTGGATGTTTTTCATCGCTAAAAGGGAGTTTGGGAACTTATAGCAGAGAACAGATGACAACAGGTTTGCTCGAGACAGCGCAAGCTAGCACTAAGGTAAAGCTAATCTTTTACATTATAGTGATGATATATGTTTGGTATCAGCTCGGGTCGCTTGGAACCCCAACCGAGGTGGTACGAAAAAATTATTGGGTACTATGTACTGCACCTAGTGGAAAGCCCCCAAAAGTAAGCTGACCCGACCCAAACCAAACCGTGGGGTACTATGCAATGGAAAAGCGCCATTAGTCCTATTGCCTCGCGAAAGAGGACGAGACAGGGAAAGAGAAATAAAATCCTTTTAGCGTAGGGGCCGTTCACATGAAATGCTAGTGTCACACAGTATTGCGGTTTATAATATGCTCGGTTCCAGATAGGCTAGCTATTGCGGCATAAGTATATTTACTCTACCAATTATGTAAATGCTTTGTTAAAGAGAAATGTCTTTAGATTTAGATAGCTTTGATAGCTAACACTTCCATTCAAATGTGATGTTAATCTTTTCATAATTCGCAAAGAAAGAAAAACGAACAAATGCAAATTAGGTGTGTTAAGACACACTTAGAAAATGAAGACAGGACTGCATTTACAGTAGTTACAATTTTGCTAGTTATAAATTTACTAGCAGTGCAGCTTGTAATTGCCATACTGAATTCGGTGCACAGAAGAAGGAATTCAGCATTTTTGATGCAGGCGCTAGCAGCAAGGGCATTGCGACAACGTTAAGGCCCATATTTGGTAAAGATAACGTCAGCTGATACAGCTAGACATTTAGTGACGTGGATTTATTGTTCGCTACGTCAGAATTTATTTGGCAAATGCGTTTCCATCTCCCATTATTTGCATTGACTCTTTATCCAATAAGTCAAAAACCAACTTAAAGGAATATTCAATTTTCTTAAAAGAAAAATCCAGATAATTTACTCACCACCATGTCATCCAAAATGTTGATGTCTTTCTTTGTTCAGTCGAGAAGAAATTATGTTTTTTGAGGAAAACATTGCAGGATTTTTCTCATTTTAATGGACCCTAACAGAGCCCAACATTTAATACTTAACTCAACACTTAACAGTTTTTTTCAACGGAGTTTCAAAGGACTATAAACAATCCTATACGAGGCATAACGGTCTTGTCTAGCGGAAAGATTGTCATTTTTGAAAAATATGCACTTTTAAGCCACAACTTCTTGTCTAGATCCGGTCGTGATGCGCCAGCGTGACCCCACGCAATACGTCATGACGTCAAGAGGTCACAGAGGACGAACGCGAAACTCCGCCCCAGTGTTTACAAGTGTGTTGAAAGAGGACCCTTCCTACGTTGTTGTATGTCAAATGATACTAATTAATGTCTTTGTGTCAGTTTATTGTTTACAATGGTCCGCAAATGTGCGTTTTATATATGTAACACGTGACCTCCCTACGTCACTACGCATTTACGTTAGGTCACGCTGGACCGGATCTAGACGAAAAGTTGTGGTTTAAAAGTGGATATTTTTTATTTTTGTTGTCAAAAATGACAATCGTTTCGCTAGATAAGACCCTTATGCCTCGTTTGGGATCATTTATAGTCCTTTGAAACTCCGTTGAAAAAAACTGCTAAGTGTTGAGTTTAGTATTAAATTTTGGGCTCTATTAAAGTCCATTAAAATGAGAAAAATCCTGCAATGTTTTCCTCAAAAAACATAATTTCTTCTTGACTGAACAAAGAAAGACATCAACATTTTGGATGACATGGTGGTGAGTAAATTATCTGAATTTTTCTTTTAAGAAAATGGAATATTCCTTTAAGCAAGCTTAAAACTTTTTTGCCAATGAAGAGATTTTTATTCGAAATAGGTTTCCATTGCTCATTTATGCTTTATTTCAAAATGTGCATAAAATCAGTGTGATGGAAAGTTAATGAGAATAAAAAAACTCCCCATAAGTCATTTGATTATACTACACTAAACTCAACTCTTATTTCATTGGTCATATCACTGTATATGCAGAGCTATGATACAGATACACTTGAGAATCTACATAAACATTCAAACACACAATGAGGCATCACATGAAAACTGTTTCTCTCTCACATGCATGTAAAAACAGCTTGAGAGTTCCCATGACGGGCCGGTTTGTTGACTTCTTTGGTCCCGGGAGAGAAGCTCACGTGGTTTGCTTACTGAATTGCGTAAAACTGTGAGCTGACAGTGTGGGAACCGTGTGCGTGCGTGTGTGTGTGTGTGTGTAAGGGTCATGTTAGTGCGTGCACGTGTGCACACACCTTTGATTCTCTTCTTCCTGATGGATTAAACTCTTATCCTGTCTGAGAGCAGAGACTGTGTTTATATTTGTGTATGATAGAGAGAGACGGTGATGGGGAAAATGCCTTGAGGTCTGTGCTCTTATCTTCACTGTGATCTTTGCTTCCCAGTAATCCCAAAGCGTCTGCATGCTGGAGGCATTTGATGTTAGGACATTACTGCTGTTATTATGCATTTATTATTATTATGTTAACGTTATACAATGTCAATTAGTAATATATTTATACCGCGGGACTGGTGAATGCTTTTTTCTGATTGGTTGACTTTGAGAGCAGCTTATAATGACGTGTGTCTAGTAGTGTACATTAAGCAAGCACATGTAGATCATACATTTTTATTTAGTTTATTATATATTGATTTTGATTGGATTCATTGTGTAATTAGTCCCTGATTTCTAAGAGAGTTGTTTTTAAGGCGGGTTTGTCCTTTCATTGTTTGTCTAAGGGGGAAATTACAGGAAAAAGCAAACCATGCACAAATGCTCATGATTGCATCGCTCTGCTCCGCCTCCAGCCGATGATGCAGGAGAAACAGCGTAACAGAGTCCCAGTAAGATGCTCGATGATCCGAGCTTTCATTTGCACATCTTACTGTGATATCCATCACTTCACATTGCACGGCATCACGTTCTGTGTATTGGAATCTGATTCGCATCAAAATAACCCTGTTCCTCGTAGCACACACGCCAGCTGTGGCGACTGCTGTGATATGCATATGATGCTTGTGTGGGCTGAATGACAGTAACGTGTGGCTGAGTGCATGCACTCCATCATTAAATTCATACAGTATCCCACAATTCCTCTGCTTCGGTGCCTCCTCGTCGCCAGACGCTTTCCATTTCACAAATCGACGGCGTCTGGGGATCTGCTTTTCTAATCAGCGCGTGTCCGAGCACCTTATTTATGACCTCACATCCTGGCCGTACGCCGGGCCGATCCTTCACCTTCAGCTGTGGTTTTGTCTCTTTCGCCTGTGTAAAGGACTTCTCGGTGTTATTTGTTGCCCGTCTTTTAATTATCCTGCCCGATAGGAAGCCGAGGCGCGACTCAACGAAAGTCTCTGGATTGATGAGTACGTCTTTCTTATCGTGGCACACTAATAGAACAGCAGTGGACCGGGCGGACTAAGGTGGTGGATGAGACCGAGAGCGTTCGTTGCTAAATTACAGTGCATGCAAACACGCGCTCGCTCACAAGTGCTTGGTTTGCTTCCCCTCCTCTTCCTGTACTTAGAGTAATTGCTTTGACCTCTACAGTCGCACCCTATTGAGTTGGTGTAGATGTGTAGAGAGGATCATAGAGTAGAGAGTGTCCCAATAACATACAACATTATTTTGACTGTAAATTATTTAGAAATTTGACCTTTTTATCAAGTTTGTGCTGTCTTCTTGAAAATGGACTGCATGACTGTTAAGTATTTTTTTGGGGGGCCATTTTGACTTTTTTGATGAAAAGTACAGGGTGGAGCGAAGGGGTACGGGATCGGCAAATGACCTCGAGTCTGAATTCAAACTCGGGGCACCGAAAATGCATCTGCACCATATTTGTATGTCGAAACACTTCCCACTACACCATTGGCTCCAACAGACTGCACGATTCTTAAATAATTTATTTTGTGATATATTACAATGATATTTATGCATGAAGTATCTGGAGGTATTCAAATACTTTTTGGGTGCATTGTATGTGTAGGTTTATGGAAGGTATTTTTGGACTTTTTAAAATTAATTAATTAAATGATCAAATAAAAAATTAAATTGCAATATATGTCACAAATTTGAAAATTAAATGCTAAAATAAAAATTAAAACATTAAATTAAATTATTTCATTTTCAAAGTGATGAAGCATCTTTTTGGCCAAATTGAAAAATAAAATAAATTGATGATTTGACATTTCATTTTCCATAATAATCTTGAGTCAAGACTGACAATATTAAATTCAAACTTGAAAAGGAATCTGTAAATAGATTTTTTAAAAGGCTTTTTATTCATGCCCAAGCAATAATAGGGACAAAATTAAAATGTAAAGTTCCGTTTTAATTTTATTTCCTTAATCTTAATTTTATTTATTGGTTTTCTTTTTTATTTTCGTTTTCATTTTAATTTTCAACTTGTATGCAAATTAAATGTTAATCAGTGGGTGGGGTTTACTTGCTTAAAAAAAGGGGGGATTGGCAGAAGCAGTGTTGCCAACTCAGCAACTGTGTTGCCAACTTAGCGACTTTATTGCTACATCTGGCGACTTTTAGATATGAATAAATACATATGAATAAAAAGCCTTTTAAAAAATCTATTTATCTATTTATTCCTCAAGTTTGCCTTTTTATTTTAATATTGTCAGTCTTGACTCAAGATTATATGGAAAATGAAATGTCAAATCATCAAGTTAATTTTATTTTTCAATTTGGCCGGAATGATGCTTCATCACTTTGAAAATGAAAATGAAATAATTTAATGTAATGTTTTATTTTTTATTTTATCATTTAATTAGTTAATTAAAAGTCCAAAAATATCTTCCATATAGGTTAGCCTATCATCGCACATTATTGATAAAAAACCTGCATATTTTCCACTTGTTTGGCATAGTGGGAAAAACTTACTATGCGTTCACACCAGACACGGAAGAGGCGGAAAGCGCGAGTGATTTACATGTTAAGTCAATGCAAAGACGCAAATGGGCATCCTGCGGCGTGGTACACGCGCGGGAAACGCGCAAATTGAAAAATCTGATCTTTGGTGGATATTCGTGCCGTGTTAACCAATCAGGAGCTTGCTCTAGTAGTGACGTGATTACAGGAAGTGAGCGTAGTCACAGTAGCCCGTCCCATGGTGCAGATTTCCGTGTGAATGTCTCGAATTACTAGTATTTCACACGCGAATGAAGCGAGTAAATTCAAAATGTTCAAGCTTCCAACTCAGCGCGAATAGCGCGTTTTTGCCGCCTCTACCACGTCTGGTGTGAACGCACAGTTAAGCAAGCTATCCTGTGCCTTAACAATGCTATAACTCATAGCTCAATAGTCAGACAACAGTTTGTCTTACGGCACAAATGATTGTGTTATTCGGCCTTTAGTGCCACCGCTGTTGGCTGCATTTTGTGGGTTATGTGTAATTTTTCCCATCTCTGTGGTTTGTGTTGAGTATTGGAGGTGAAAGCCTCTCTTGGCCGCAAAGACAGAAAGGCTTTAATTTAGACTTCTGAAGAGCATTAAACCCGAGGCGGTACGTAAATCTTGCCTGGCAAGAAAAGCCTGTTTCCAAATCACACATGAACCTTTAGTTTTCGTGTTTGTGCATTACTCACTTTCAGCAAGCGTGTCAGCCTCTCTGTGCTTGTGTTGTATGTAAAGGACGTGCTTTTCTCTTATAGTGTGTAAGATTATAACATTACATTGACGTGAATCCTCTGCAGTGTGTTGCCAGGTTCAAACGGGGATTAGATTGTCACTTATCACTTCTCTAGTTTGTTTACAATAACTCTTGTGAAGTAAGCGCATTTTATGTTTACAACTTATTTCATTCATTTAAATTGTTGACTAAATCACAATGATTTCTAAATCAGGTGTTTTTTATTTAAGTTGCAAGTATTATTAAGAAAGTATTTCACCGAAAGCTAGGCAAAATCGCGTTAATAATCGTGGAAGATCGTCTTCGATTATGAACGCGATTTTGCCTTTCTTCTCTGTGAAATATGGCTCTGTGTAGTAAATGTCGCTCCATCTGAAAGCAGGTGATAGCGATTTACTAGTAATCACCGAACTGGCTTTACTGATGAGACACGCATGAGAATCGCAGGCGATTTTTTTTTTTTGCCAGCTCTAATAACTACTCTGCCATGTTTAAAACACTAAGGGTTAGGGTTAGTTTAATGTTGTTACGTAATACGACTGTGTGAGCTCCTCCCCCAAATGATGTCATTCTTTAACTGTTGACGATTGGCTCTTTTACTGGAAGGCGGGACTAGAGCGGCCATATTTATCATTGCGATCTCCCCCAATCATAGCAATAGAGCTCCTGCAGTTGACGTCACGCAGCCTAAACTCCGCCCTTTTGGCAGGAAATTGTAGAGCACTTGAGGGCTGTAGCATTGATATCGATAGCCATCGAACAATAATTTAAAACCGACTGTTTATGCCGTACAAACCTTACTATTTCAACATGTTGTATAAGGGTTTTATGTTTGATTGTAACCTTTAAATGACATGAAAGAGTTAAAATGTGGAAAATATCTGGGCTGATACATGTTAAAATGCATTTTAGAGATCTGTTATGTTTCATCTATTAGGTTTTGGATGGACATATATCTATTGAATTAAAGTGCGTAGTGAACTCTGTTGCCATGAAACTCCTGCTGGCGCCATTCATTTTATATTCACTCCCGGCTGTCCTTGCCTGCCAGTGTGATGGCATACACAGAATTGGTCACGTGACGTTCAGACCTCTATAGTAGTGACGTGTATTGTTATTATTAAATATCTTATGTTGCATCTGAGATTCACAATTGAAGGACTGAGAGGAAGAAAGTCTCCATGTCATTTTGAATCTGTTTATGCTATTAATAATTTAAATACGTCATGTTTTTCTGGCTAGTTAACTAATGCGGTACAAGGTCATTTGTATAGCCTTCAGTGAGGTCGGGCTAAAGTAGATCAGGACAGAATGAGATTAATAAAGTTTGAAGGATTCGGTCTAACCAGCTTCGCCCCTCGCTGAGGTGCGTCTCTTTTAGGAGCACAGACTATCCATCTCTGTTACGCTCCATTTTGCTAAAGTCAGCGCTGTTTTCTAAGATGGAGTGACCAGAGATTTACTCTAATGTCCTTAATGCAACTTGTGCAGAAGTCTTCTGATTGTATAAGCAAGAAATGTATCATATACATAAAGTCAATATATTTTGAAACTGTTAGTGTACACTGCCAGAAATAATGGTCCCTAGCTGTCACTGGGGCGGTAGCCTTTCAAAAAGTACACCTTAAGAGTTCATATTTGTATTTAAGGTTGCAAAATACAGGAATTTTGGAAACTTTTTATGAAAACCACTCAGGAATAAATGGGAATTGTGGCACACCGATGAAGATGAGTCCGATATCGAGGAAGCTAATGTTTGTATGTAATATAGTTTGTATAGATTACCCAATATTTACAAATCATTGACAAAATTCCTGAGCTTTGAGACTTTAGAGATGCACACTGGAATCAAAGGGTGCATATTAGTAGTGGTCGACTGATATTTTGCAGAGGCCGATTAATCGGCCAGTGCCGATAATAAAAAAAGTCAAAATATCTGTAGATCAATCGGCCAAGGCAAAATATAAGTCGACCACTACTCATATTCACCCTATGGTACCAGTGTCCAATCTGCAACATTGCTTGCTTCATATCGGCATCAGCCATCCAAAAACACATATCGGTCGACCACTATATATTAGTACCACAATGGTACATATTGGTACCAAATGTATCTGTACTGAAATGGTGCACATTAGGATCTTTTAAAGGGTACTGCACTAGTGACAACTTGGGACCATTATTTGCCCATTTTTTCTGACGGTGTATATATTTTGAAAGCAGTTACTATACTAACCTACTGTCATCCTACAGAAAAATGTATGATTTTTGCATTGCATATTTTAGTTGGTTTCTTCCCAACTCTACTGATTGTATAGAAATCACAATGAAATCTTATAAACACTAAGGGGATCGCACACCAGCCACGCAACTCGGCGGCACGGCGAGTCGCGTCTAGGACAACTCGGAGGTATTGTAAACCGGAAGTGCACATTAAATAGCGCTAGCTTAGTCAGATAGCATCTACTTCAAAATGCAAAATATACATTAGCAGCCAATGTTAATCGTTAATGATTTGGGACAAATATGATGTTATTTAATGTTAAACTATGTGAGTGGCGCTGTGTGGTGCTGCAGGGATTTGAGCAACTTCCTGAATCAAAGCTGGGTGGCACGGACAGGCACTACCTGGCGGCGCCAGTGTGCGTATACTCATAGAAAACAATGTGTTCGATTTTTTTTTAGAACGCCGCTGAGCTGCGCGGCCAGTGTGCGACCCCCTTAAGGGGGTGTGATTCTCCAAATCCTCGGTTCGATTACATTTTCGATACTAAGGTCACGGTTCGATACTCAATTTTTACTCTTTTTTTTATTTTTAAAAGAACAGGTTGCTATGACACATTTAGAATAGACTTTTATGAAATATAATATCTGACTTTGAACCCTGAGATGCCCTGCCACGTTAGTCGTGCTGCCAGTGGAAAAATATGGTACACGTACATACCTGTAAAACCAAACTTCCTGTCAGATGAACATCTGTCAGTACTTTGCACTTTAAAGGAATAGTCTACCCTTTTGCCATATTAAACTATGTTATTACCTCAACTTAGACGAATTAATACATATCTATCTTTTTTCAATGCGTGCACTGTACAGCGCGTCGTGAATGTGTTAGCATTTAGCCTAGCCCCATTCAATCCTATGGTACCAAACAGGGAAGCCACCAAACACTTCCGTGTTTTTCCTATTTAAAGACTGTTACATGAGGAGTTACACGAGTAAGTATGATGCCACAAAATAAAACTTTTTTTGGTACCATAGGAATGAATGGGTCTAGGCTAAATGCTAACACATTCACAACGTGCTGTACAGTGCACGCATTGAAAAAAGATAGGTATGTATTAATTCGTCTAAGTTGAGGTAATAACATAGTTTAATATGGCAAAAGGGTAGACTATTCCTTTAAAAACAAGCTTTTATTACCGTCAGATTGTGAGACTATACCACAATAAGTCATGCTTAAATGCTGTTTTCATAATGCCTATGCTGCGTTCACACCAGCCGCGGAGTCGCAGAAGCCCCCTTTGACCCGAATTTCTGGGTGAATGTCTCGATGAATAGAATTTCACGCGTGGCTTTAACGTGCGAATGAAGCGAGTAAACTCAAACTGTTCAAGCGACAAACTAGGCGCGGTAAACGCGATTTTGATGCCTCAATTGCGGCTCGTGTGAACCCACGGTCAAGCAACTGAAATAAGTTGTTGTGAAACTTAAACAGATCTCAATTCAGAGTTCAGCTCAAGGCGGGAGACACTTGCTGTTTTTTGTTTCCCATGTAAAGAGCAGCTTGTGTGGTGGCTGTAGTTAGGGAAGTTAGGGAAGTTTTTTGCTTGGCATGCCAACCGGACGTGACATGGGGGCGTGGCAGCATCGACGATTCCACTTTTTTAATTCGAAGTTTAAGGTTGTGACTTAATTTTAATACATTTCGATTTAAAATTGTGACACCCTTAATAAACACCAATAAGTGCTATAAACTCAAATCATTATTTTATTTTATTTTCTGATGGTTAAATGGTCACGTGAGCACAGCAGGTGTAAAACCTCAAACTACTGCAGTGACCTCATTTGGTACTGAAGCACTATTTCAGGCCCACAAAAAACCTTACTGTTTATATTTAATGCTTTACCATTATTAATGATCTGATTATTTATGAACATATAGACCTGACTGTTTTAAAATACACACACTGTCACAACAGATCATCATTCAGTTTGCTGAAGAGGGGAAATGTAATATGTATTCATTTATTTACTGCTTGAGTCTTTTTCATTTTTAGCTGCATCCTTCCCCTGCGGTTTGTGTTTTTGACATGCATCATTCCTTTCTGAATACCATCATTCCTGACATGTGTAAAGTGTGTTTGTGGACGTCTTGTTGATTTCCTGAAGGCTCCAGCAGAGAGAGTGAATAATATATATTTTTTTTATTTGAGTAAAATATCAATGGATCTTCATGGAGGTCTGAGACCTCTAAGAGGCTTTTTAAGGCTAAAGGGATTAATGGTCCCCACTGCTAATGCAAATTACTTTGGCAAAAAGAAAAGAGTTTGCACAAAACCCAAATTAGGATGTTCTGGTCTCTGGCCTCAGGATGCCTGGTGGCCGGATTGCTTGTGAGGTAGAAATTAAATTAACGTGTCTACGCCATGGAGTTTACAATGTGTGAGATGACGGTTTTAAACCTTATAGATAAATGCAGGGTTTGTTTAAGCATATACATTATGTGACTTTACCCTTGCCGTTCGTCAACACACGAGTTAGATCAGTAAAAAGCTGTCATCGCTGTATACTGTACTTGTATGCCAACATATGCATGTCCTTGAGACTAAGTCAGAGCGCATAAACAACAATACTCAAAGGAGTATAGATGTTAAAAATAGACTTTTTGCATGTCATTGCAAATGCTGTGCTTAGCGTTCGCAGTACAAGACCACACAGACGGCAGAATTCAGAAAGCAACAGATGGATCATACTGAAGGAAACATGGATGAGAAGACACAGAGTCACAGGGTATAGATGGGACCCTTCAGGGGCTTGTGGTCCTCCAGCTATAGCATCACAGCTGACCTGCTTTGTCTCCGTGTGTTCAGGGGTCATGGATAGAGAAAGGGGACCACAGAAATGAACGAGATGCATTATAGCAACTCATTAGTGGAGATGATGTCTACAGTCAGTTAGATAACACTTCATTTAAAGCACAGTGTGTAAGATGGGTAGAATGTTACGTATTTTGTTCACATTGTTGAAAACATACAAGTAGACATGTATAAATTGTAGTTTTAAAAAGCACTTTGCCCCCTGTTCATTAGGGGTGCAAGAAAATATCGTTATATGCGAGTATTTAGATTTTTTGTTTGGCAATACTGTATCGATTCTAAAAAAAAACAAAAAATACAGCAATATTGATTTTTTTTCTTCTTCAAAATCACACATTCACAAAGATTTATTAGAGTTGTTTCGTTTGGAGTTTACATCCCTACCACTATATAGCATTCTTCTTATCTCTGAACTTAACGCTTCCCTGCCAATGACGAGTTTTTCCGGCAATCCATATTTCCACTATTATCCATCAGGTGGCGCTCTTACCCAACTTAAAACCTGGAAGTATTCTCTCAAAAGATTTGGTATTTTTGAGGAAACCAGCCCATATTTGAGAGGTGATAAAATGAGAACAAATGAAGGTAGGATGAAACGTTGACTTTTTTTAAACAGAGGGTCTTTTCTTTCATTTAATATATTGTATGTTTATATGGACGGTTTCAGCAGTAACAACATAAACAAACAGCTTTACCGGAAGTTATGTTTGTTCCATGAAACTCCACTAAGAATTAATAACAACAAAGTCCTTTTAAAATATTTTACTTCTGATAACAAGCCAAATAAACAACAAGCAGATTACCATAGTACATATTTCATAGCTAAAGGGTATAAAAAACGACACGTGAGCTAACGTTGCTGTGTAAAATGTGTACTATAATGTATACAATGTTAACTTCAAATCGGCTGCCAAACCTCCCTTCACATAGCATTGATCCATGATCGCCGTCTCCCCTGTCTTTAGGAAACCAAAACATTTGTTATTTTTAACGAGGTATTTGTTCCAAATTTCATTTAAGCCACTAGTCAGACCAGTAAACAAACAGAAACGGGAAGTAAAGTTCCGACCAGAGGCGTAACCGCGACAACGCACGTACGTTCGATGAAACCGTCTATATTTAAAGAACATTATTTTCTGGAAGGCATTAAACTTTTGTGACAATTATAAAAAATGTTGCCGCTGGCTTGCGGCTTACGCTGGCGGGGAAAGAGTTCTTTTTTTTAAGTTTGTATATGGTGGTGTGTTCTCAATTGCAGCTTTCTAAAGGTATATCCTATTATATTCCTAAAAATAGTGCAAATATATTGCAAATATATTGACACGTACAGTACCACAACGTATGGCCACATATTGCATCGCAATCAATGTATCGTGATGCGTATCGTAAACTTTATTTCATTACGTTAAACATTTAAAGGGACACTCCACTTTTTAAAAAATATGTTTATTTTCCAGCTCCCCTAGAGTTAAACAATTTTTTTTTACCGTTTTGGAATCCATTCAGCTGATCTCCGGGTCTGGCGCTAGCACTTTTAGCATAGCTTAGCATAATCCATTGAATCTGATTAGACCATTAGCATCACACTCAAAATGACCAAAGAGTTTCAATATTTTTCCTATTTAAAACTTGACTCTTCTTTAGTTACATCGTGTACTAAGACCGACGGAAGATTAAAGTCGCGATTTTCTAGGCAGATATGTCTAGGACCTATACTCTCATTCTTGTGTAATAATAAAGGAGTTCGCTGCTGTAACATGGCTGCAGCAGGTGTAGTGATATTATGCAGCACCTGAAAATAGTCCCCTGGTATTGAAAGTAACCAAGGGGACTATTTTCGGGCAGTGCAGGGGTTTCTTTCATAAGAATTGAATTGAGGCGGGTCTGCATTAGCGCGCACCCGTCTCGTCCGTCTCCAAGGTTCTTTTTGCGCGTTTCCCCGTCCATCAATCAATCATCCGTGGCGCATCTTTATCACCTTGCATTTTTTAAATATTTTTTTACTCAGTAACGGATATGATTTAAAATGTAGCGAAGTACAATACTTTAAACAAAACATACTTAAGTAAAAGTACAGAGTTTAAAAACTACTCAAAAAAGTAAAAGTACACAAAAAAACTACTCAATTACAGTAACGTGAGTAAATGTAATTCGTTACTTTGCACCTTTGGCTAAAAGTGCTAGCCCCAGACCCGGAGATCAGCTGAATGGATTCCAAAACGGTAAAAATTAGTGAGCATATTTTCAAAAAAGTGAAGTGTCCCTTTAAGATAATTTGTGAGACCTATCAAACTGATTTCCAGTCAGCAGTGGAGGTACACTACAACTCCCATCATTCAACACTCTCCATCTTTGTTTTCGTATGATGACCTGTAGTTGTGAAAATGACATTGTTTACAGTGTATGGGCTTTTGTTTTTATCAGGGGTCATTTATATTATAGATAAATAAAGATATACTTGCAATTTTATGGTACTTAAACAAAGAAAACATTTAAGTTTTTCATTTAGTTATTAAACTAATTTATTTTACTGTTTACTTGCAAAGACAACTGTAGTCAGACTATATGAGATGAACATATCGGTAGATGCAGATTGAATCTGCTTTGTAACATTCCCCAGGGATTGGCAAACTTCCTCTGCAGTCGTTTATCCTTCAAAGAGTAACGTTTTTAATTGTTATTCTCATCGGATTCTTCTCCGAGCGTTTCTCTCCAACCCTTAAAGTGTTTTTAAAGCCTGTCAGTCAGGCATCTGCTGTGGTATCAGTGTTTCTTATGTTTGCTCTGTGTGTGTTTCATCATGTTTCATGTTTTGGCTCTATGCCGTGATTGGCTTCGGGTTTGAAAGCTGTTGTCATATTTTCAGCTGGGGAATGTTTAGCAGTCTGCTGCCAGATTCCTGACGGTCAGGGTTTGGTGGGCGATTCTGTGGATTTTCAAAAGTGTGTTTGTCAGCACTGCTGTGTCATAAACACGATTCATTGTTGTCATGCTGAAGTGAGCACCCACTTCGGATTTGTGCCCTTTGATTCTGGTGTGTGTGTATTTGTCTTTGGTTTCACGAGTGCTTCTTCTTGTCATGAGGAGAGCGTATTTATGAAACTTCATACTTGTTCAACCTGCTCCTTCAAGATCTTCGGTGACTCCTTACTGACTTGAAAAATACGTCTAGACTTGTTTATACGTGCGAGTTAATGTATGCCGTCTTGGGCTGGGGAATTTAACTGAAAGAAGAGATCTATAAATGTTCACCTATATTTATATCCCTCTGGTAGAGTGTTAAATTAGGAAAGATCTCTGCATTCTTTTCATGTCCTGTCTGGTGATTGAACGCTGGCTGCCGACTGTTAAAATAGGCCGGGATGGTTGTAGATCAGATGTTGGAGTCAGGTGCAGAGATGTGAAAGATCGGCGCTGTGACATGACAGGCGCATGTCGCAGGAACGAAATCTCATTGTTATTCTGAGGTTTGTGTGCGACAAGACAGCTGCGCTTGTTTAGACGTGCAGGTTTGACTTGCTTCTCATATTGCGCATCTTGCATCAGCCTGCTTGACTTTTTGCTGTTTATTTACATATTTCAGATGGCAAATAAGGAAATATCTCAATTCTGAATGATACGTGTTTATGAGATTGTGGCTTTCTTTGGACAGGTGCCCTCTAGTGGTGCAGTGATAATGTTAAGAGTCAGCGTTGTATGCTGCCTATATTGAACAACATTTCTGTTGGATTTACAATTGTGCGTGCAACTTGTGTCGAGACACGCAGGAGAGAGCAGTTGAACATAAATAACTCTTCAAACCCACTGTAGGTTTTACACTCTCACATGAAAAAATACTGTAGTGTATATAAAAAAATTTTTATGGTAAAGTTAGGGTTGTGCCAATGCTATTGCATGCTTTTTTCATTGTGCATGTGAGAGCTTGTGGGCTTATTTTTGCTTTAGAGAGCTTGTAATGAGACTCCTTCTCACACCTGGACTTGTAATGCAGGCGGCTATGACATTTCCTCTTACTTGAGAGGTTGGTAGGGGCACAGGGGCTTAAAACCAGTGTCCACTCCCTTGAGTATCAAAGAGCCTGGGCATCAATGACGCGCTCGGATTAATGGCATCCCGGGTTTGAGGTCATCACAGTTTGTCCAGCTGCAACAAAAACACTCACCTAAAGGATTATTAGGAACACTATACTAATACTGTGTTTGCCTTCAGAACTGCCTTAATTCTATGTAGCATTGATTCAACAAGGTGCTGAAAGCATTCTTTAGAAATGTTGGCCCATATTGATAGGATAGCATCTTGCAGTTGATGGAGATTTGTGGGATGCACATCCAGGGCATGAAGCTCCCGTTCCACCACATCCCAAAGATGCTCTATTGGGTTGAGATCTGGTGACTGTGGGGGCCATTTTAGTACAGTGAACTCATTGTCATGTTCAAGAAACCAATTTGAAATGATTCGAGCTTTGTGACATGGTGCATTATCCTGCTGGAAGTAGCCATCAGAGGATGAGTACATGGTGGTCATAAAGGGATGGACATGGTCAGAAACAATGCTCAGGTAGGCCATTTAAAAGATGCTCAATTGGCACTAAGGAACATCCCCCACACCATTACATCACCACCACCAGCCTGCATGACTCTACCATCTGAATGTCTCAACAGAAATCGAGACTCATCAGACCAGACAACATTTTTCCAGTCTTCAACTGTCCAATTTTTGTGAGCTTGTGCAAATTGTAGCCTCTTTTTCCTATTCGGCGTGTTGTGGCTTCACAAATGCTTTGCTGCATACCTCGGTTGTAACTTTTAATATGTGTATCTTGGTGTTTAATCATTGATGACTCGTATTTGTACACTAGCATGCACACAGCTCAGTCCTGCAGATCTGCGCAGCTGTTTGATGCAGGACAGACAGTCCAGAACATGAAATTAGACCACTTCAGATGAGTCATTATAGAGAGGACTGCTATGGCAGAGTCTTATCTGGCTGTGCTGTACATTTGTCTCAATGTCTTATTCATAGAAAGAACAGGCCGACTCGTCCCCTTTCTCTACACCACACACTGCAAGCTCTGCCATATGTATGCCTGAGGGCGAATGAAAGGGGAATTTTTCTTATTGCTAAACAGAGACCATCTCTGTACTATTATAGCAGAAGTTGCTCTGTAAGCTCCTGTCTCCTAGCCAGGTGCTATGCAGCAGTGGGAATAATGATAAGAAATAGTTTTCACCTTAATCTCGGGTTTGTCTCTATCAGTTGCAGTGGTGATGAGCAGTAATGCTTTTTCTTAAGTGCTCTGGTTGGCCAAGATTTCTCATTTGCATGTGTGCAGAATAAGTAGTAAGTTACAAACCTTTTTTTGTATTTGTTGAATATTCGCCTATATGTGTGCGCAGAAGACAAATCTGTGCTGTTTAACAGTGTGCGACTCGGTCCACACCCATATTTACAACGCTGTAAACTTACACTTACACAACCCTGTGTACACATGCATGTGTGAGGTGTCTGGAAAAGGAAGTTCACTGTTAAAAATAAAAGCAATGCCTAAAACGATTTTTGCTTCTATAAAGAACCATTCAGTCAAAGGATATTAAAAGGATATCTTTTTTTCTTAGCTTTTTATCGTCTGTAGAAACTTTATTCACTAGAAAGACCCAGGCTGCACGATATTGAAAGACAAATAGGATACGTTGCTTGTTATGTGATGTGCAATATGATAGTTTTAGGTTTGTAAAATCTAATTAAATCTTAATTATATAACCAACATACTGTACAATGTTTCACATTCTTTCTGGAAAACGGAAAGCATCACATTTTTGTATCACTAGTCACTATCAACCTACAGCTGAGAACTTTTTAATGTATTAAAATCATTCAGTTATTGCAAACCATTGCAGTACACATTTGCATTATTTCTGTATATCTTGCAGCCCTACAAAGAACAGTTTGTGTGCCAGAAAGGTTCTGCAGATGTTAAAGGTTCTTTATTAAATCATTCAGCGAATATATTTTTAAGTGTTGGTTTTTATCCTCTATTACATCCAGACTCACCACATTATGATAATCTCTTTTGATATTCCCATTGGATGTGTATGAGTCCATGAGTATGGGAGGAGCAAAGTTTATGGTTTCAGGAACACATGACTTGAGGTGTTACTGGATTAAGAAGTCTAGGGGCGTGTACACCAAGGCATTTTTCTTACGTCCGGCATACGTAAAAGCTTTGCGCTTTTAAAATGCGCCATCAGTTGGTGTTTTTTGTCCGCTCAACGTTTTTCAGAGCTGAGCACCCAAGAGTTTAAAAATTGTGAAAAATTCGAAGTGAAAAGTAACAATCGCGATGGAGGATGGGCGGGACAAAACTGCGCATCATCAAACGACTGCTAAACCGAACAGAAGCAACCAAAGCGCTTAGCTGAAGAAATCCTGGCAAACATTCACAGTTGGCATTAGGGCTGCACAATTATTTGAAAAACTAATCGGGATTACATTTACAGGTGAAACAATTACATAATTGCCAAAAGCCTCAATTACAGCTGCCCTCATTTATGCATTTCGGCAGTATGTTTGGGCACCAAATCCAAGGGTGTATCAAAGATTTTAAAGTTTATAGGTTGACGTGCCCTTTAGCCATTTTGTTTTGGATTTTTTACTAAAAACATAACTCCCATTATTATATATTTTTATACAACAGTTCTTTTTGGTTCTCGAATCTGATTGGCTAAGAGCTATGCGATATTGTGCTGATAACGGCACTGTAACCGCTTCACCTTTCGTATCATTCCGCCACCTAGTGAATGGAGGTCCTAAGCAGGCTCATCTCTGAATGGAAAAACACAGACGCCCTGTTTTGAATCACTTTCCGTGTGTCTCATTAGTTTACTAGCTCATAAATCAGTCTGTGAATCCCCAATCGGAAGTTACTATTCCGTCAAAGATCAGCGCTCTTGGATGTTACGTTAAAGTTAATGGGAGAAATGTCTTGTCACATCGTGTGGATGATTAACACTTGGAAAGAGGAATATAAACACTCGTTTTTTTCTGGAGCTATATCTCTTATCAGAACGCGAAAACACTGTGGAACTGCAGGTAAGCACCGCAGCTTTTAAATGTGGACATTGATCATTTACTTTATCGTGACGTGACTATTAAAACATGTTATGAGATATCGCCACTGGTATATTTATAAGCAGCATGCAAAAACATCTCTCTGTTTTATATAGTACTGACAAGAACAAAGTTTAATAATAATAATCGAGTGCTCGTATCGCGTTAAGAATAAATGAGAAAGCAATAGTAACGTTATACAAGTATAGTTTTATTAACTTTAACCTCGCGCCACAACAATACCAACACAAAAGACACTAAATATGAATAAAAAAACAAGTAATAGTTTGATCATGACACCAAATACTGCTGATTTGATCTCATTTTGACAATCATAAACAAACAAGGCCAACATGAGAGCCGGGGGATCCCTGTCAGAGATGTAGCCCAGAGAGGGTGGTGGTCAGCGGGGCGAGTGAACACTGGCGTCCGCTCATGCTTTGGTTCTCATTCGTACCGAATCTCACTAAGCAAACGTTCAAACAGGCGCTATCTTTACTAATCGACTGCAGATTTAAATATAATACATATACATTCTCGACTGAACTAATCTTAAAACTACACTTTGTGACCAAAAAACGGTAATATAAAGTAACGGCTTTTCCGTCCATTGAGTTGTTATGAGCTTCAAAGCAGCCGAAAGTGTTACCTGTCATTCTGGCCGCCCTCAAATCCGTGGCGGAAGAAGTAGTTCTCAAACAAAGAGGCTTTTAAAATAAATCCGTTGTTGTTTTCTAGTTTTCGTTTTTCAAACGTGTGCCGTCGAACTGTTGTATAAAAGCAATATCGTTCTCCGAGTCGTGTGATATAGCTCATCACAGCCGTGATGATATAGAGCTATATCACACTCCTTCTCGAGCGATATTGCTTAAATATTATTTAGTTTTGGATGTTTACAATTTGCTGTGCAGCTACTTCACATAAAGTTATAAAATGATCTCAAAACTTTTATGTATAATATTAATCAGCTATAATAATCGCAATTACAATGTCAATGTGAATAGTCAACAATTATGATTTTTGTCATACTCGTGCAGCCCTAGTTTGCGTCCGCCTGGCGTTTTCAGCTGCGTTTAAATGCTGGTGTACACTCCCCCTTAAAAGTCCCGATTTCCCTTTGATTTTGAAGCTATGATTGTGTTTATGATACGCAATACAGGGCTCCAGACTAACTTTTTTCACTAGGAGCACAGTGGCCCCCAACTGAAAATTTTAGGGGCGCAACCAGACAATTTAGGGGCACACACCGTAAATCAACATGCTAACCAAATATTCACATTTCTGCTAATTTCCACTGTATTACTAATTAATACGTTGATGATAGATGCAGAAAGTACAATGTGCTGTTTTCAAATTCAGTATCACATCAAAAAAAATTTGTCAAATTTACTTGTCGCTCATGTGGCACACTCTCAAATTTTGGTGGCAGTCTGGAGCCCTGCAATGTAACATGTGTTCATGTTTCGTGTGTAAAAAAACACTGTATTTTTCACACATTTTACTTATCTGTATAGCGCTGTTTTCACTGTCCTAAAAATGGGATGATGTCTTCCTTGTTCTATGAAGTCCCTCCTTCAAAAAAACGTAACGAGTTCTGATTGTGTAGTTTGTTTAAAGTGTTGTGATTCGACAGCAACTTAGCTTAGCTTTGCAGAGCCGTTTGAGCCAAAGCTGGCGACTGACATATTCCTGTGGGCGGAGTTTAGTCAAACACTCTTGCTTTGACGTCATTAAAGCAGGAAGTAGAGGACTGTAGTCCAAACTGGACGTTCGCTGTAGGGTTTGAAAGGGGAATTCTGTTAAAGAAAATATATCGCCTGGCAGTGAACTTTCAGCTTTATCATTTTGCAGGTATTATTTATGCTCTAACAGCAACATTACACACTAACTAAAATGGGATCAGGAAAAACTGGACCTTTTAAAGGATCTGTGGAAAACTGAGAGAGGTTTCACACATCAAGGTGTTGGCAAAGCTGTAGACTACAGTCAAGTCTATCGCAGGCTGTTTTGGCCCAGAATACGCAGAAGAAATTGTAACTTCAGGATTTGTGTTGTCACTTTAGTGTTAAATCTTCTTCATAGCTTCACTCTGACATTGTTGGGCTGTTGTTGTTTTTTTTTGTTGATTTTTTTTAAATACCACCTTATTCATTTTTGTTCTGTCTGAAAATGAGAAAAGAACGCATAAATAAATCAAATGAACTATGTTAGCATCTCCCAGGCCAATCACTGGAGCACAGGTCTGATTTTATGGTTGGATCTGTGCATTAAAAAGCCCACAACAGTCTGAAAGTTTATTTAAGTGAAGTTTAAGATAAAATGATCTGATAAATTGCATAAGCAGATCCGTAGCATTAGCCATACTTATAGATTTCCACGGGGATGGTCATCAGATACGATTATACTTTAATCATAATCTGATAATGAAGACACTCAGTGTGTTGTGATGAAATCACTTTATCACTGTAATAACAGAACCACTGTTACCACCAACCCACAGTTTGCTCCAATTTTCCATAATCGCTCAGATGAAACGGTTAAATAAAAGATTGGATCAGTTATGAAATGCAAATATGTTATTTCTCTCCAAATCAAGAATGCAAAAGTGCATTCGAAGATAAAAGCAAAGGAAAGAGAACGCATGTGAAATTATCGTTATTAGTGTTTTACTGTTGCTGTGTTTTTTCAGTGCTTTGTTCCTCGAGGTTTTAAATGAATCTGCCTGCGTTTGCAGAGACCTGCAATTTGCAGAAGCGTTCATGATGGAATGAATGAAGTAAATGGTCTGAGCTCTGCGGTGCTGTTAACCTTGTTACCCGGCAGCGACCTCCCTCGTGAGCCCGCCGGAGGAGCAGAGTAATTGAAATGTGCCCGGCTTCTGAATGAACACATTTATTCTCACACGCTCATTAATCTACTGTAAACACAGAACAGGAGACCTCTTATGTCTGTTAAATCGCCCTGAATGAGAGAAACGCTGTATCTGCTCGTGAACACCAGCACGACAGTGCAAAACTTAATCACTCCTCTTACTGTCAGTAAGGTTTTCGACGCTTGAAGCATGTGCCTTTAGTCGACAGATGCGCCATTTTTTTTTTAATTCTCAGTCGGGCTGATGCATTTAATTTGTTGTTTGTTTGACCGTTACATTGAAATAATTTTTTTGTGTGTCTCAACTCTACTAAATAATTCATTTTCTAACTGTGTGCATACGGTGTAAGATGCATTGCATTTATCAAAATTTAGCATCACATCATGCAGCAATGGTTTGCAATTACTGCATAATTTTAGTCAAATTTTTAGGTCATAATATAAATTTATTGATAATAGTGCTATCACAATGATTAAATAATCGTCTTATCGCGATTGTTTGATGATTTCAGATCACCACAATGATTGCACATCTCTCTAAAAACACAAGGGGGAGCTGCAGCGCCTGTATAATGAGAAATTATCAGGTTACTTTTAAATATTTGTTATGTTTATTAATATTTACTGCCAGGTAAACCGTGCAAAATATTTAATGTAAATAATCACAACAATGTGTGAAAATTATTTAATAAACAAACAAAAAATGTATGAGAATTGAATGTCAAAGCAATAAAACAGACAATTAATTGTCATAATCAACAAAGCAATTAACCATCAGCTAAATTTGATAACCATGACAGCCCTAATTGATAATGCAAAGATTGCTTTATTCTATTGTTGGTCATCTATTGCATTATTTAGCACAATATTTCCTTTTTTTCCATTAGTTCTTGTAATAATGGATTTCTGGTAAAAGCAAAGTTGAACACATACTGTAGTTATTGGTCCATTTTACCATTGTTGACTTCCAGCGTGAAGCTCCCAGCCGACAGTGTTAGTGGATTTTCTAGTGGACCGTCTACATCGTAATTTTTCTCTTCCTCTTGTGTATCATAGGATGAGATTTGTGGTAAAGCTAGATGCTCTGTGCCGCGGCAAGCCCAATAAATCAATCACATGTACTGCACTCCAGTGAGCCGTCTGGATGTCTGCTGCTACTAAGGCTGCGTCCAAACTGAAATGAACCCTCATTAGTGAGCACTCGACGCTAGCAGGCTCTCCCCTCTTGCGAGCATGTGATCACATTTGAGTCTGACGTATGGTTACAGATGGTCATGTTGCTATGAGAACTTATATCAGCGTTCTTTATGCAGACTAGGGGTGTAAATTGGACATCTCGTCATGATACAGTATGATGTTGTTTTTACGATGTTTGGATAACATAGTGCTTCTGGCTGGATACTGTAGTGTGCACTTGATGGACACACTATTATCCCAGGAGGCCATGGAAGTGAATTCGTGAATGGAGATGATTTGACGTGACTGATGCTGGTAATACAGACTTGATCATCATATATACAATATGTCATGATAGCTGTGCAACATCAGACTTGAGAAGAGTTAGTGAACGTGTGTGCGGCCTAGGGCTCTCTTAATTGCACCCTGAAGCAAATAAAAGTGTTTTCTGCTTGTTTTTAGAGAATCTGTTGGAATAATCTCACATTTATTAATAATAAACGATTCACAATGAACAAACAGTAATCTTTATAATCAACATAATATCTATATTGACCCTATTTCATGTTCCTGGAATGACCAGTCAATCCATTACTGATAAAGTCACATCTTAAATTTGTATTTATTATGGCTCATTTCACATACTTATAATGGTTAACCCAGGGTAATTATTAACCTAAGTTTGTCTTTCTACAGTAGTTTCTTAACGTCACACTGAACATTTGCCTTGGGTTAACACGTTGGTAAATCGTGAAGGCGGTTTCACATTGACTTTAAATGTCGTGCTGTGATTTACTGGGTTATTATATGCACAGGTGTTCTTCTCAGCGCTTTTCATATCTGAAAATCATGATGTATGAATTCAGTGATGCTAAACAAAGATCTGCCCTTGCTGATGATGATGAGATGAGATGCGCTTTCACGACAGCCAATCACATGCTGTGCTGAATCATATTCATCACAGTCTCCTTGTGAGCATAGAGAGAGGAAATAAAGTGAAGTCATTGTTTTTAAAAGGGTTGTGTTGTGGAAATCAGGATCATGCATAGAAGGAGAGAGAAAGACAGAGAGAAATGTTTCTACTATAGGGTACATGAGATGTGTGACAGAAGTATGTCTGAAAGTGTAGGTGAAAAGTACCTGGATAACATAGTACTTCTCGCAGGATACTGAAGTTTGCACTTGATGTACACCCTACTATTCCAAAAGGCCATGGGAGAGGATTTGTGAATGGAGATGAGAGAGAGAAACTGGAAAATGAAAACAAAATCATTTGTGTTTGTGTTAGTGTTGCTTATTTTTAGAGCAATGCGTTAACTATTGATAAAATGTATAGCTTGAATGTACTGTAAATCTGCATTTGTTAAATGCATGAACGTAAAATAAAAATCTTGGAGCAAGAAACATTGGTCCCAAATAAAGTACTATATGCTATGCACTAATAGTAGGCATACTATCATAGGGCCCTATGAAATTGGTTAATTTTTTTTTCAAATTCCGTTTTTTCCCCCTTAAATACTTTTTTTCCTTAAATTCTGTTTTATTTATCTGTTTTTTTCCGTTATAATTTTTTTGGATTACTTTTTATTCTGTTTAAATTTTTCTAGATTCTGTAAATTGAAAAAAATAAATTTATCAGAATGATTCAATTTATTATATAATTCAAAAACACTTTATTAATGTTTGCATTCAAAAGTACATTTAGGTAGCGTTTTAATAATTAGAGATTTTCATCATAAAATTCAACAGACAAAGTGCTGTCAAATTAATTCAGTAGTACAAATAAAAACAGAGATAAAAACTGCTTGATGTCCATTAAAATACATTAAAACCAGCCTCTGGATTTCGTAGCATTGAGTTTTAATGTTGCCGGTACGTTTAAATGACCATAACTTGCTTAATTTTCTACCGATTTTCAAACGTTTGGTTTGGTTTGTTATAAACGTCAAAGATATACCTATAACACTGCATACTTATACTAATTTGTTTTTCATGAAACATGCTAAAGCATTCAGAATTATTAATAACGTTTGTAGAAACCAAACCGTTTGAAAATTGGTAGAAAATTTAGCAAGTTTTGGTCATTTAAAAGTACATGCACCATTAAAACTCAATGCTACGAGTGAACGAGCACCCCGTGGTAAGATGGCCGCCAGGTGATGCCATTAGAGACTCCGCCATAACACATCAAGGCCCTATTTTTACGATCTAAGCGCATTATCTAAAGCGCACAGAGCAACGTTTAAATGGGCGTTTCCGAATCCACTTTTGCTAATTTAACGACGGGAAAAATGGTTTGTGCGCCGAGCGCATGGTCGAAAAGGGTTGGTCCTATTGTAATGGGAGTATTTTGGGCGTAACGTGCAATAAACCAATGAGAGTCTCAGCTCTCATCCCTTTTAAAAGCCAGTTGTGCTGGCGCTATGTCTAATCCCTATTTAGATGACGGACTTTATAAACTAAAAAAACTAAGCGGAGAAAGAAGATCCCCAGTTTAAGATTAATGTTAAATAATTGTGTTGTTTTTCACTTGTATTGAAATTGTAATTTTTTTATTAAAACCTTTTAAAACCCGTTTTCTTTTAGTCATGGAAGTAAAAAAGCAGACTTTTAATTGCTTTAAATGTATGGCTATCCAATATCATCAAAAAATTATTTACAAGTATGTAAGAAAAGGTTTGTACTCTAAAAATACTTTATTTGTAACAAACAGGAGATAAAGAATGTACAAACATCTCTCCTTTCAGCACTTGGACAGCGTCACGAGATTTTTTAAGCATTACTTAAAAATGTTTCTCATCTCACCATATCCACAGCTACAGAGTCATCATATACAATAAATCCGTGAGGTAGCATTTAAAAAAACATTTAAAAACAGATGCATTTGTTTAAAGCAAAGCATTTATTTACTTACCAGGCTGCAGGTGAAGCAGCTCTTCTAACGTCTCATCATCGATCCTCATTTATGTCCAAGAGACTCAATAATAATCTCTTAAATTCAATCCTTTAATCTTTCATATTTAAAAGCGTTTTTGTGCTGCTGCACATTCATGTACTATGTGATAATCAAACCCGCGTTTCCTCCCGTTTATAGGCGCATATTACTAATGCGCTCTTTAAATAACAAAAAAACATGTTGCGCCATTGACTTTAGACTTTAGACCAAGTTTTTGTTGGTCAATGGCGTAGTCTATTTTAGTTGCCTCAAAATAGCAACGCGCCAACAATGCGCCTGAACACACCTCATTTTCAGACCAGAACGCCCATGGGCGCAAAAGGGGGCGCAAATGCATTTGCTATTTAAACAACGTGGCGCTAAACGTGAAAATTATAATTGCGCAGGGTGGAAACTAGCGAAAGACACAGCATTCCGCTGAATTGCGCCGCATTGCGCCGGGTTTAAGAGAGAGCCCCAAGCCTTTATACATATCTATGGTCTCTTCCACATGGTTTTCTCCATTCAGAATTAATGTTTATTTTTGATGGTGCATAATCACATTAGTGTTGCGTGCCGCATACACGTTTCCACACATTTCTGTCATTTTATTTGCCGGTTAGGAATACCACAGCAACAAACAGATATTTGCAAATAAGTTATAATGGCTTTTAAAAAATAATTCATACAAAATTTGCCAAATTCAATTTAAACTCTGCACTATACGTAGAGTAAATTCCATTTTCATGTCTCAATTTCATGATTCTGTGTTTTCTACTTCGTGGAAATCATAGGGCCCTACTATTATCTCAAATGTTTTTTACTTACCGAAGTTAAGTGGTTTCCCAGACAAGGTTAAAAGAAGTCAAATGCTAACACAATGTGCGTTAGTAAAAAATGAGCTAAATGTACTTTTGATGTCCGTGTTACCCTTTCCCTAACATGACCTCAAACTATCAGTGTGAAATGTAAGTCTCCGCTGGTGAACTTTGCTTGCACAGCGTCTGTAGATCCTCCTGTTTTCTGCTACGTAAGCAAAACTGCGATCATTGAGTGTTCAGTGTTAAACACTTTAGTTTTTTTTTTTTTAATAAGTGCACCATCCAGGTACTCGAAGTTCACTTCTATTTGAAAAATAGCATAAAATAGTAAGTACACTGTCAGAAAAAATGTCAAAATACAATATGTACCCCTGCTGTCACTGGGGCTGTATCATTATAAAGATTGCAGCTTTGCACCTTAAAACGGATTAGTTAACGTATAATGTATTAATACCTCAAATGTACCCAATGATACATATTGTGTTCTTTTTTAAGTAGTGCGCCAGTGACAGCTGGGGTACATATTTTGACAGTTTTTGACACTGTGCGTGTGTGTGGTGAATGATCTCAGCTCTCGTCATAAGAGCTTCTCTACAGGAGCACCAAACAAACATCAGTCTAATAACAGACTCTGTCTCGCGAACACGACATGATCTCCTGACCAGCACTAGTGTAAGACTGATAGATCCTGTCTGTATATCGCTCTGTCTGACCTGTGAGGGATGTGAAATAGTGTGTGTCATACAGTAGCTGAAGTCATTATTATGATTCATTAATGACAGCAGGGCAGATCTTACAAATCAGAAAGTTGACTAATGCTTTGACCAAATTCACAGAGTTGGGTGTTGGCTCACTTGGAACCGAAATCACACTGCCATGACTGCGCAGATCCCAATCCACCTGTTTGGCAAAGGAAATGAAAGATATTTCTCTGTGAACCTATCTGATGTTTCATCAGCATCCAGGAATATACCATAAAGGATTGATTCACCCCAAAATGAAAATTAACTCCTATTTGACTCACCCTCAAGCCCCATCCTAGGTGTATATGACTCTTTTCTTACTGGCATACACAGAGTTATATTACATAATATCCTTATTTTTAATAGCCCCATTTTTAAAGCCATCCATCCATCAATCAGAAACTAATGATCAAATATCTTCTGAAATGAAGTGATGGTTTTTGTAAGGAAAGTATTTATATTTAAACTTGTGAACACATATAGCCGTTGTTATAAGCCGGTATCGTAGTTTATAAGGTTGGAAATCTGTGATGTTTAAGTTGTACTAAGTTTTTCATTTTAATACTTTAGTTACATTTTGCGTAATAGTTTCAAATGGATTTAGGACTAAAGGTTGTATTATTAATTCAAATGCTTTTATATTCAATTGAATCATAAGTTACATATGGTATTTCAACAATGGTGTCGGTAAGCAATATTTTTGCTTTTGCATAACATTTCATCCAAGCCTAGAGGACTACAAACTTTTTAATTTTTTTAAAATATGCTCATTTTTCAGCTCCCCTAGACTTATTTTTTACCATTTTGGAATCCATTCAGCCCGTCTCTGAGTCTGGCGATACCACTTTTAGCATAGCTTAGCATAATCCATTGAATCTGATTAGACCATTAGCATCGTGCTAATAAGAGTTTCAATATGTTTCCTATTTAAAACTTGACCCTTCTGTACTGTAGTTACATCATGTACTGAGGCCCAATGATATTAAGCAGGGCCTGAAAATAGTCCCCTTGGTAACTTTCAATTGCAGGGGACTATTTTCGGGTGCTGCGTAATATCATTGCGCCTCCTGCAGCCATGTTACGGCAGCAAAGTCCTTGATTATTACACCATAAGTATACTCATATCTTCCTAGAAAAATGCAACTTTTAATTTTCGGTCGATCTTAGTACACAATGTAACTACAGAAGAGTCGAGTTCTAAATAGGAAAAATATTAAACTCTGGATATTTTTGAGCATGATGCTAATGGTCTAATCAGATTCAATGGATTGTGCTAAACTATGCTAAAAGTGCTAGCGCCAGACCCAGAGATCAGCCGAATGGATTCCAAAACAGTAAAAATCAGATGTTTAACTCTAGGAGAGCTCGAAAATGAGCATATTTTCAAAAAAAGTGGAGTGTCCCTTTAAGAATGACATCATCTAATCTGTGATAACAGGTTAAACCCACTAGAGGGCATTGCTTGCCCATTTCCATTTGTAAATCATAGACATTAGTGTCATATTTATATTTAGACACATAAGTATGATATATTTAATCTTTCCATGAGTAAGTCTGTGTGGGATTCTGTATGGAAACCCTGTGCTACAGATAAACATTGCTCACATTATTATTTTTATTATTACACACATACCTGCGGCCGTTAGAGTTAAATAAACATTTTCCAGTGAATTGAATGCTTGATACTGATTATTCATTATTTTTAGTTCAGATGGATTCATGAAGGGTTTGCATTAAAAAATGATTATCAAGCCAGGTATATTCAGGCTCCTATTGTTATTCACCTGCTATTGTGCTATTGTTATTCACCTGATTTGCAGAATCCCTTGTGTTTTTTTGAGGACCTAAACAGATTCATAAACGGGTGTATAGAGCCTCCTAGAGCCCATTGTGTGTATGTGTGATGCCCTGCTGTGAGTTTTACACAGTAGCTGTCACCCTGCACCCTTGCAAACACAAACCACGAAATATTTAAAAAGAAAATACAACATAACACTAAATTGAGCTTGATATGTTTTATGTACTTATTTATTATCACATTTAAATTAAATAATGATGCACCTGCTTGTAAAGCGTATCCTGCGTGTCTGCTCGGTGGCCATATGGGGGCAGTATTGGGCTGAAGTCTGTGTCTTCTGAATCTCATGCTGATTTGTGTCTTACCTTCATTTTGGGCAACATGCACTAACCTCGCTCTCTGTCTTTGTTTCTCTTCCATGTGCGGCGTGATCTTTTGTTCATCTGTGCAGGTAAGACTCTCATTTCCATTCCTAGTAATCCAAATATCCGATCACAACTAAAGCTGTTTAGGTGACAGCTGAATCTATGCTGTGTGTTTGGACATTACACAGGCCGATGTGTGTTTGTGCTGTAACAGAAGGTTTAGTGCGTTATGATTTTTAACGCTTTGTATTATGAGCTTTGACAGCTAATACACCAGCTCAGGGATGTGTTATTGTGCGTGTCAGGTTATGCCGCCTCCAACTGTTGCTGTATTCAATAGTAAATAAGAGTTTGTGTTGTATTAACAGTGCCCTGAGTTTTTTTTATAGACATCACATTACTTTATAAGCTTTGCTATGACACAACATTTTCAAAGCAGTAGTTTTACCTCATAAATTAAGCGGGCAGGCTCATGTACCTTTAAGACTTCTGTATGTAAATGAGCTAAACAGTAGTTGGTGCTGATGTAAACAAACCGGTCATGTGATGCTAACGTATCCATTGCTGTGATGTCATAAAGTGCCGAATGCAAAACTCTTCATCACGTTGATGCAGGCGGTTGCCATGGTGTTCCTGTGCGGCTACCGAGGTGCAGAGCACGGATGTTACAACGTTGCTATGCGATTCTGTCTAGAGGCAGGTTTTCGTGATGCCCCTCGTGGGTTCATAGAGGTGGGCGTGCGGTGAAACCGTGTCTGCGTGGGCACTATAGGGATTGAAGATGCCCTTGCTTACAGGCCGTTAGTTGCGTAATCTCGTCTGAAGGGTGTTTGATAGATGATGAGATGTTTCTCAGCGTGACTGTTGTGTCTCCTGCGGGGTGTGCGGCCCTGATCGTCTGAATGTCATGTTGGCGTCATGATAAAGGGGGTTTATTACTAAGAACGTTGTGTCTTTATCATATAAGTAGGAATGTTATTTCAGATCAAGGATGATTTTTAGATTGCACTATGCATCGAATTTACCACTGTTGTCTGTCTCTCTCTACTATAATGGAAAAATCATTACTTACTTTCCCTTCCGCCACATGGTCCAACAAAGTAAACAGCGATTGCAACAAAAAACAACATTACACAACAAACATTGTATCTCTTTCATTGGACACAGCATTGAAGGATGCCATTACAGTATATGCATACATACGAGGAGATGCTGTACTTCAATTGTTGTCATTTAGCGTTAAATTAGGCTCGAGTTGAATGTCACAATCTATTTATCTGTCTGTATGTTCTCTCATTCAGTTGTGTTTTAATCAATTGCCTGTACTAGATCGTTAATGTGACCTAGTTGCATAGTGTAGAGTTCAGCCTGCAGGCTTCACATTGAGCCGAGGGCTTTTGCTATGGGACCGGAGGAACTAAAGCAGGGCAGGTCGCACCCGCCAGCGGCTCGCTCACACGCCCGCACATGCAAATACACTCAGAGATTTAAATAACGACCAAGATTTACTTAGTGGAGCAAAATGAAGAACTAACTCCACTTGAATGGTAACTTATAATGGTAATAGTGTGGGAATGATAACTGAACCCACGCTCATGTGTTGCAAATCAACAGGAGCATTGCTAAATATTCCCATAGCCATAAATGATGGATGAGCATGTGCTGGTTCAGTTCGTGATGTTTTGAGCATGCTCAGTTAGAGCCGAGAGAGTGAGCGAGCGAGCGAGAGAGAGAGAGAGAGAGAGAGAGAGAGAGAGAGAGAGAGAGAGAGAGAGAGAGAGAGAGAGAGAGAGAGAGGTCAGCTGGCTGCTGCAGCTGCCTAAAAACGGCATCTCTCTCTCTCTCTCTCTCTCTCTCTCTCCCCTGTCATTGCCGGTGGAGGGGACGCCAGTGAACAGAACTATTGGTGGTTTGTTATGGATGAGAGCCAGTGAAGGCAGTTTAGGCGCACACATACTCACTCTCACATTTACCGATGCGCATACAGTAGCTGACGATCTCAGCTGAGTGTGTTACTCAGGTAAGCGAGTGCGTGTTGTGTGAAATGTGTGTGCTTTTACCAGATAGCATAGATACTTCGGCATAGAGGATCTTTGCATGCTATTTTTTGACTCGAATGGGGAGAATCTCTCTGGTTTTGTGTAGTATAACAATTGCTGATCGTTGTAAATGTACCGTCTTTCATTTTCTTCCTCATGTCATTTGATGTTGGATGTATTTATGTATTTGGCAACTTTCGGATATGTATCGATCGATCGGAGAGAACTGAGCAGCAAAGCAGTGTTTGAAATTTCTCACAGTCCCTGTATGCAAAAAAGATCCCAGAAAGATGCACAGCCTTGCATTGATTCTAGTAAAAAAAGGGTCATTCAGAATAGCAAACTGTTGTGGTTGTTTGGAGCACATTGTGTGCAAAATTCAGTATGCATTTGATAATAATAGTTGACTTGCCACATTGTTAGCTTACAAACTCAGAACACACTGTATTGGATCATTTATTCCACAACTCAATGCTCAACTTTATTTTCGGTATAACATCCCTTAACTCTTTCCTCGCCAGCATTTTTAAAAAAAAGTTGAGAGCCAACACCACCATTTTTTATGATTTTCACAAAAGTTTAATGCCTTCCAGAAAATGTTCTTCTTTAAATATATTTAAACATACAATATATCAAATGAAAATACAGACCCTCTTCTTTAAAAAAAGTTTACTTTTTTATCACCTTTGAGCAAAAAGCTGAGATAATTGCATTTTTGTGAAGGACTTGATAGAGATCAGGTTCAGAGTGATGATCAAAACATACACAGAGTTTGAACTGTTAGCCCTAAGAGGATACTTCTGGATTTTATAAATTGGGTAAGAGCGCCACCTGGTAGATAATAGGGGTATAACAATAAATCGATATGGATCGATACATCGGTTTTATTTCTAACAATCGAATGCATCGATGCCACACATAAAAAATCGATTTGAGGTACTTTTATTTTGACACTGTCCACGTCCTCATTTCTTGACGTAACGTTCATCTACGCATTTCCGCCAAAGCACACATTTCTGTCTGCTAGCGTCAGTAAGTAAATGCAGCGAAAACACAGCAAAAGAGACAGAAGACAAGTGTGTCTTCAAAACGCAGTGTCCTCTCTCCTGAACCTTTTAATCATTTGATTCTTTTTTTTTAGAAATACTCCTGAAAAGAGACCACTGTTTGACTGTTAGATGTGAAGTTGTGTGACAGATCAAAAGCTTCATTTTTTATATTAAAGATACAATTTGTATTTATGTGCCGAAAGTTGGCGCCAGATCAAACAAAAACAATGATGTTGTTTACTGACGCTCTGAAGCAGCGTGGAGTTATGGGATTTGTAGTCTTTAACTTTAGCCATCAATCAGACGAGAACGAGAAATCACGTTGATGGATAAGGTAATCAAGTCTTATAAATGTTGCGTTTGATGACATCGTTTATTTCATTATGTAAGTTTATATGTGATGTTCAAAACGAAATTGTTAGTCATATTGATATTACAGTATTAGTCCAAATTCGATGGTAAACACAGCACAGAATTAAGCTTTCAACTTACAATCTACAATGATTTTTCACATAATGTATTGACAGTACAAATCTTATTGTGAAGTGTCTTAAAATGACCATTTATATTGCTGTACAATACCTTTTGATGTGCATATCGTCCGCGGGAAGACGCGCTGATTACAGTCTACACACTAATGTTGTGATCAATATAACAGCATACGTTTTTTGAAGGGTTACGAATCAAAACAACTCACCCATCGCGTAAAACACAAGCAGGATCAGAATCTCACAATACCTTTGATGTGCATATCGTCCGCGGGAAGACGCGCTGATTACAGTAATGTTGTCATCAATATAATAGCATACGTTTTTTGAAGGGTTACGAATCAAAACAACTCATCCATCGCGTAAAACACAAGCAGGATCAGACATCTCGGTCTAGTTAAATGTTGTCGTGAAGCTCTCTCTATCCAGATAATGCAACACCAAATTGATCCTCCCTCGTTTTGTTCCAAACTCTTCTTGGGTCGTTTGGTTGGCCTGTACGCTTACAGGAGCTGACACAACCAGCGGCAGACGGTAAAGAGTTATCCATAAGTCCATAAGCAAGCGCATAGTTCCACATTTGTCCACGACACTGGCTGCGTCCAAAACTCAAGGCAGTGAGGACTGTGAGGACTTGTGGCCTCGCTGCCTCATGAGGACATGACTTCGGAGTCGGAGGCCTGAAGGCCGCTCAGAGAAAGGCTTTCCGACGCACTTCAAAGGCAGCGTGTTTGAAATATGAACAGAGAGCGCCTTTGTGATAACTAATCACATATTTGAAAACTACAATACTAATTTCTCGCTAGAAATGCAATTAAAATGCTTAAAAAGTGAAAATATACGTTTATTTTCACTAAATTTGTGCTCCAGCCGCTTCCTTGGCCGCCATTTTATTTTTTCGAACTCGACCACTGTTCTCATGTGGGTTACGTCAGTAAAGGCGGTAACAAAGGGTCACATGGATATTAACGTCATTGACAGGAGACTGCACTGCCCCGTGTCAATGTTTTGAATGGAAATTTTCTCACGGTTTACAAGTAGTTGAAAACATTACAGATATTGATAGTAATCAGCTGGACAAAATATATAACACTGGCCTAGTGGTTTTTGGAGATTTTACTGCAAATATCTTACAAATTGCACCTTTAATTTATTTTCAATTTAATATTTTTTTCTAAAACTACCTCAGTGATTGTCAATATTTTTGCCTCACTATTTAATTATTTTTGTTTATTTAAAAAAAGTTAAAAAATGTGTTAGTTTTTGTTGTAAATGTTCCATTTGGGACACAGATTGTGCCATTTTCAAAGAGTTTAAATACATTTTAATTTTATATATTTTGGTTGCATTTGTAAGTAAAAATTTACCCGCTTAACTAGACATGTAATATAAAAATATCGATAAATTAATAGAATAGAATTTAATCGTAACCGCAGCGAAGAAGCGTTTGATGTATTGACAAAAATCACATCGATAGCAGAGAAAATTGATATTGTATCTGATCGTAATGAACTTTCCGATTTACACCCCCAGTGGATAATAGCGGAATTACGGATTGCCGGAAAAACTTGTCATTTGGTAGGGAAAGATTTAAGAGATTAGATCAGACCGCCAGAATAAAACAAAATGCAAAAATAGTTGCATTTGTTTTCGAAATCATAACTATGCAATACATTTTGAATTAAACATGAGATGATGAGCGTGCAACGTTTTGAACTTTTCACGGTACATTCACATGGGTGACGGCAATAAAGCTTGACAGAAGACTCGTCTGAAGCATGGCCAACAGCCAATCACAGTGGCCGCAACACATGCTCTGGTCTTGAATAAGGCGATCTGATTGGCTGACGAACGTGTTGGCGCTTATAAAGTTGAGAAATGTTCAACTTCTGCCGTGAGTAACGACAGTGACGCGATGTTGACGGATCCACGGATTCAGTTTGGCAAAATTAATGGGAAGCCTTAACGCTAACGCCCCATGTGAATGTACCGTTATTGTTCAGAATATCTACGTTTCATTTACTTTGTACACTGTGTAGTGCACAATAGGTTAGTATTCAACTCCATACTGGCATACTCCCCTATTAAATAGCATTTTCCTTCATGCATCTGCCTATAGGGGATGTACAGTAGCGTATGTAAAACCGCCTGATTCTTGACTGTATTGTATGGATGTGTGACTCACAATATGACTTTAGGGATAAATAAGCCAGAAATATGCATGTGCACATAAACAGTCAATTACACTGAGGCTCTTAAAAGCGCATATTTAAATGCCAACATGCGTGAGTGCACGGTCATACAAGCAATTTAAAGATTTGCAAATGTGAGGTTTGTGGTTACATAACATCCAGCAGCAGCTATCAGAAAGCAGCCCAACCCGTGCCTACTCTTCTCCCTGAGGATATCTCACACAATCTTAAAGAGGCAATCCTTATCTTCTCTATAAGGTGCGCGTATATATTCAGCTGATATAGTGTATAGCTGATACACCAATTTCCTTAAATCTGTCTAATTATAACATCCATCAGCCCAGCGTACGCAGGAAAATATTACCTATTGAGACGGAAATAACAAAGCCTTTGTTAGTCAGCAGTAGTCGTGGTAAATTGCTCGGCCCGCTCCTCTGTAAAGTGATTAGCGCGTGCCGCTGTCTGTCTCCGGCGAACGGCGGCAGAAGCGGCTAATGAGACACCCTGTCAGATAGA
This sequence comes from Misgurnus anguillicaudatus, assembly GCF_027580225.2. NCBI lineage: Eukaryota > Metazoa > Chordata > Actinopteri > Cypriniformes > Cobitidae > Misgurnus > Misgurnus anguillicaudatus. The sequence continues at coordinate 8,470,645 of NC_073337.2, forward strand.
CGCAGGTGTGGAGACGGTGAGCTCAGCCTCACTCTCTGGAGATTTGTGTTAAACTGCTGTTTGCTCTGTACTTAGAAAGGTTTGATGGAAATTGGGCCAAAAATAGCAGCCGTAAAGTTCTTGCACTTCTCGAGGAATGGAGATTTAAGGATGTCTGCTCCAAATTGTAAGTGACCCTGGCAGAATGAAGATAAAACTACGTCAACTCAGTGATCCAAAATCACTCTTTATCCTCTAAAAGCACAAGAATAGCGGAGTTTATAATTGACTATCTTGATGTAATGGGGTCGTAGACGAAACATTTTCTTTAAATGGTGCCACTTCCCTTCCTCCTAGTTACACTATCTGCCCACAGTTTGGGTATTATTATCTTTAAAGTGGCTACTTAACTGTAAAGGTTAGTTGTTTGCATGCTGTTGGATGTTATTATCTTGACGTCTTGGGCTTGTAGACGAAATATTGGGTTTACTCTGTATTTTAACATCATTTCTGCCCACAATTTGGGTTAGGTGTGATTATCCTTCCATCCATTATCTTCTAACTTATGTTTCACCCAAAAATGTTGTCATTATTGGCTTACCCTTGTGTCATTTGATCCACCAGTGACTTTTTTGTTCTTCAGAACCCAAAATGCAGATTTTTAAAGTGTTGATTTTTTTTTGTTTGTTATAATGAGAATGAGTGGTGACCACCTCTTCAAGCTTTGAAAGAACCCAAAAGTGTTACTTCGATATTATGTCCACTGGGGCGGTGCCTTTTAAAAAGGTCCTCATATGTACTATTTCGGTACAGATATGTACCTTTGAGGAGCCAGTATGCACCTTTTAGGTTTAAAAGTGTACTTTTTTGATAATGTAGGGCTCCAGTGACAACTTTTGTACCTTCTTGTAGACTTTTTTGTAGCAACTGGATCCACACAAGAAAGTAGAGGAGAGTTATCTTCGGGACACTTAAAGGGACACTCCCCAGAGTTAAACAATTGAGTTTTACCGTTTTAAAATCCATTCAGCCAATCTCGGGGGTCTGGTGGTACCACTTTTAGCAAAGCTTAGCGTAATTCATTGAATCTGTTTAGACCATTAGCATTGCGCTTAAAGGGACATTCCACATATGCTTATTTTCCAGCTCCCCTAGAGTTAAACATTTGATTTTTACCGTTTTGGAATCCATTCAGCTGATCTCGGGCTTTGGCGTTAGCATTTTAGCATAGCTTAGCACAAATCATTGATTCTGATTAGACAATTTAGCCTGTCTCCGCCCTCATACGTGCTTCCGCTTAATTTTCATTTCGCTTCAGTACTATGTCTGGGACTGCTGTGTAGAATTTCGTTTTCTCTTGCAAAAATCTGCAGGTCCAATCAGCGAACCGAGGGGGGTGGCTAAGAACGATGACGTTGAGGTCGTGCATAAGTTTGAGTTGTAGTTCAGTAATTGCAGCGGAGAAAGACGTGAGAAAAGCTATTGTTGCAAAACTGCCGAATATACAGAAGTTAAAGCCGGAGCAAGAGCAATGTTTGCTAAGTTTTGTTGGTCTGATCATTCGGACTTGTTGTTTCCGGACGGTTACGCCGCATGATATACGTCACGACCACACATTAGCGATCGCCTACGGCAGATCCTGAGTGACTCTGGGCAGATCCAAGTTTTAAACTTCTTAACGAAAGAGTTTTGATATTTTTCCTATTTAAAACTTGACTCTTCTGTAGTTACATTGTGTATTAAGACCGACAGAAAATTAAAAGCTGCGATTTTCTAGAAAGATATGACTAGGAACTATACTCTCATTCTGGCATAATAATCAAGGACTTTGCTGATGTAACATGGCTGCAGCAGGCGTAGTGATATTACGCACTGCCCGAAAATATTCCCCTTGGTTAGAAAATCTGCCTAGAAAATCAGAACTTTTAATTTTTAAAACTTTTTTATTTTCTGTTGTTCTTCGTTCACGATGTAACTACAGAAGTGTGTAGTTTTAAATAGTAAAAATATCGAAACTTTTTTGTTATTTTTAGCGCAATGCTAATGGTCTAATCAGATTCAATGGATTATGCTAAGCTATGCTAAAAGTGCTAGCGCCAGACCTGGAGATCAGCTGAATGGATTCCAAAATGGTAAAACTCAATTGTTTAATTCTAGGGAGCTAGAAAATAAGCCTATTTTCCAAAAAGTGGAGTATCCCTTTAAAATATATCTATAAAATATATAAGCCTGAGGCAAGTGGAGTTATTTATTTAACACTTTTAAAGCTTAAAGGTTTTTGGTTACTGTGGGAGGGGATGGTGGCCGCCTCAGTAACCAAAAAACCCCAAAGCAACACTTTTTAAAAATCTGTTTGGCTTTTGAAATACAAAGAAAGACATTAGGGATTCAAACAACATGATGGGGAGTAAATAACAATAATGACAACGTTTTTATGTGAACTATCTATTTATGCCCAGTCTGTCATATTTTATATCCAGTTTGAGGCGTCCATCATTATAGATGTAAGAGAGTGTGTTAATAACTGGGTGTCTGTTTGAATATATTGGGGATTGTGGACGAACTTTTAATGCCACCCATGACCCATCCCACAATATACCAGAAAATCTGGCAGATTGTGACCCAATTCGTTTCTTTTCTCCATGACTCTTGTACCTTTAAATAAGAATCCACTTTAGATTCAAGGTGGGTAGGAGACGCCCGTCTCAAACTGGGCAGAAAATATGGCATGGATTAAAGATAGATACCGATAGCATTATGTGAACCCAGTACCCCACGATTCAAGTGAAAATAAGCAACACAGCCTACAAAACAAATCACAGCTTTCTCTTTGCCATTGGGCAGAATTTGTCCTAGCGGCAGCAATCGTCTTTATGGTTCACTCTTGCATGAAACTTGATTGTGCTCACTGGCTGTCGTATCGCGCGTGAAGCGGCATGTCCACCCTTTCAGCATTTCTGTAAATTAAATTCATCCGAAAAGCACTGAAAGTTTTATCTCCAGATGTTATATGTTTTTCTACCCTGAACCAGTAACTCTGGCACCATCTCATATTGGTATTCCATTATGCAGATGACAAGAAGGGTTTCGTTGAATCTGAGCTTCTATGGCATTGAATTTTAAAGTAAGCATATCTTTAAACTGTCTTGAAATATCTTGAGACATCCATCCAGTTTCTCTCGGCTCTCTTTATGTTTTTAGTTCCTTTGCTTTGCTCTTCTGTATTCAGCGTTCTGTCAGATGGTTTTGGCGCATTAATGGCGTGCTGTTCACCGCTCTGTCAGATTGTGTGAGGGTCTCTGTGGGACAGAGAGAAAAGGATGAGAGGTCAGCAGGGGTCGACACAAGGCAAGGTTAGCTTGAGCATGGATGCGTGCTGCGCCTGCGTAATGCGAGTGCTCTCATCGCAGGTCTCCTCTGAATTGTTGCTGGTGGGGTGCTTTGTTTTCAGCTCTTATCTGTGATGAAAGGTAAGAGACAATGCTCATACAGGGTTCAGATATTTCCCCAGAGCCTGAGGAAAACAGCTTGTCCTCGCCAAAAACAAAGAGACTGAGCGAGAAATCTTTATAAATGCATCAAAGAGAAACAGTTTAAAACCTGTGCTGTTAATAGAGTTGTTGAGGGAGAGATGGTGCATCTGACTGGATGACTGGATATAAAGTGACTCTATCGGTCTGCATTTGTGTGTCTCAGTGTTTGTATCTTTGTGAGTGTGTTTCTCTGTGTCTTTCCATGTATGTGCCTGTTGTTCTCTGTTATGTTTGTATGTCCCTCTGTGTGTCTTTCTTTCTGTGCCTATGTCTGTGTGTGTGTGTGTGTGTGTGTGTGTGTGTGTGTGTGTGTGTGTGTATCTGTTTCTTTCTGTTATGTCTGTATGTGTATTTGTCTGCCTGTGTGTCTCTTTCTCTGTGTTTCTCTGTGTGTGTCTGTTTCTCTCTGTTATGTCTGTATGTCGCTCTTTCTGTCTGTGTGTCTCTTTCTCTGTGCCTATGTCTCTGTGTTTCTCTGTGTGTGTCTGTTTCTCTCTGTTATGTCTGTATGTCCCTCTGTGTGTCTCTTTCTCTGAGCCTATGTTTCTGTGTGTGTCTGTTTCTCTCTGTTATGTCTGTATGTCGCTCTTTCTGTCTGTGTGTCTCTTTCTCTGTGCCTATGTCTCTGTGTTTCTCTGTGTGTGTCTGTTTCTCTCTGTTATGTCTGGTATGTGCCTCTGTGTGTCTCTTTCTCTGTGCTTATGTCTCTGTGTGTGTCTTTTTCTCCCTGTTATGTCTGTATGTCTCTTTTTCTGTCCGTGTGTCTCTTTCTCTGTGCCTATGTGTCTGTGTTTCTCTCTGTTTGTCTGTTTCTCTCTGTTATGTCTGTATGTCTCTCTGTGTGTCTCTTTCTTTGTGCCTATGTCTCTGTGTGTGCCTCTTTCTCTCTGTTATTTCTGTATGTCTATTTGTCTGTCTCTGTGTGTCTCTCTCTCTGTGCCTATGTCTCTGTGTTTCTCTATGTGTGTTCCTATCTCTCTGCCTATGTCTCTGTGTGTGTCTGTTTCTCTCTGTTATGTCTTTATGTCCCTCTGTGTGTTTCTTTCTCTGTGCCTATGCCTCTGCGTTTCTCTGTGTGGGTGTCTGTTTCACTTTGTTATGTCTGTATGTCTCTTGTGTACCTCTTTCTCTGTGCCTATGTCTCTGTGTGTGTCTGTATGGTACTTTTTCTGTTTGTGTGTCTCTCTCTGTGCCTTTGTCTCTGTGTTTCTCTGTTTGTGTCTGTTTCTCTCTGTTATGTTTGTTTGTCTCTTTGTCTCTCTGTGTGTCTCTGTCTCTTTCTCTGTGCCTATGTCTCTGTGAATCTCTATATGTATACGTTCAGACTGCAAGCATTAATGTTCAATTCGGATTTTTGGCTAAGATCCAATTTTTTGCTTGACTATTCACATTACGTGGCTAAAATCAAACACCTGTGTGGACTGGTCATGGTCCTGAACTGCATCGCATTTATACCTCACGTGAAGCACGCTGTAATACGGAAATGAACGGGCAGACTACTAAGCGGATGGGGTGGACTTCATACGGAGCTGCGCAGACCAGCCAGTCGACACGTTTATCTCAACTATGTTGGAGCGAGCGATACGAGCCGAGACAGCCTGCTCCCTGTGTGTTTATTTGTGTGGATGCACGCATGTGCTTTGCGTTTGTTTTTCTCTGTATCCGTGTCTCAGTGTATCCGTCTAAGATAATGAAAATGTTTACTACCCTCACTGATATCACTGGTCTATTGGCACTTTGGGACTTTTGATATCAGTTCTGTAGGCTCATTGGCCCCACAGATGACTCCTACTATAACACAGTCATCCATCAGGAGATAATTGCTAATATTGGCAGACCATGTGATTAATATTGTGGTGCTAGGGATTTTTGTTCCATCAGTGAGGATATTACAGTGCCAAGCCTCATAAAACGCATGCTGATACGAATCGAGATGGCCTTTAAATAATCGCTTATTGCAAAACCAGCTTTTATTGCTTGGTGGTCTCATCCAGATTTGTCTGTCAGAGATGACAGATTCAGGATTTTGAAGTGGTACATCAGTGCTGTTTATGGCGGTCGTGTCACTGGTTTCTTCATGCTGTTATTTGGAGTAATTGGTATCACATTGACAGATTCAGTAATGCAGAATGAATGGCGACGGATCAATCAAACACATTTTCTATTAAGTGACTGATACAGGTCTGACAAATCACACCTCTGTTCTCGACCTGTCATGTTTTTAATACCTATGGATTTCCATTTACCCTATACATATAGTGTTAGTTGTATATGTTTTGGCTGGTTCGATTTGAGTCTGGTCCACACTTTTCAGCTCTGTTCTGTCTGGATGTCTTTCATCTAAGCAGTGAAGCTGTGTGTTATCAGGAGCCCTGGCAAGACGCCCTTCGCCAATCTGTCTCCCTAATCTCTCCAGCCTTCGTTGTATCAACTCATTCCCCTAAAATCCCCCCGGATTTCCCTGCTCTCCTTCTTCCAAATGACAAAAATAAAGGCTGTTGGTTTTCAGTGTTTAGTTGGTGTGCAAAAACATTAAAAAAGCTTTAATCTTGCTGGCTGATGTTGTTGGTGAGCCCTCCCTATAGTCTACTTGATGTTTTCCAATCTTGACTTCTCTTTTTAAAGTGTTATCTATACTTATACACCAATATTTTTGTCTGGTGTCAAATACTGGTGTTTGTGGATCGATTTGCGTCTCAAACAGTCTCTGAAGGGGAATTCTGCCTCGGCGTTGCGTATATTGGCCATAAAACATCTACTACATAGTGCTATCAAATGAAGCAATACACCGCAGCGAAGTGAGGAAATTGAATGTGATGTGAAGTAATGCTTTACAGTTTGGATTGATTTATACGAGTAGGACGGGATGGTAGATGAATGTCGTCTGTGCTGCTGACTTCAGATTTTAAGAGTGGGTTAAGATTTAGGGTTAGATGCTGAATAGGGCTGCACCATGAAGAAAAATAACTTGCTAAATAATTCGATACAATAATGTTTTAAGTTTGTAAAATTAATTTGAATAATAATATGTTTTTATAAAAATTTAATTATATAATAACATATGTTTAAAAAAAATCGGGGTTATGAAAGCATCACAGTCTCTCATGGGGCGTACACACCAGAAGCGAATTTATTCATTTGCGCGAGTAGATTATAGGGCTGGGTATCGATTCAGATGTTCCAGATCGATTCGATTTCAATTCGCAAGCTATCAAATCGATTCGATTTCAATTCTCGATCCGATTTTCAATTACGATTCTTGGATAGATTTTATACTCGATTCAACTCAATGAATATAGATTTAATACAAATACTATATTTATAAAAAAAGAACAGTGAACAAAAGTTTACAAAGGTAATCATTAAAAAGAAATTAAGAGCCACAAGCCTGTATATTAAACTCTTTTATTTTATGTACATTTGTAAAACAGAACCCTTCGCTAATGCATACAATTATGTTAAATACAATACAATTTTGATGCAAGATGAAAAATGTATGCTAAAAAAGTCAGAACAGTCGAGTGGAGAAGACTAGTAATTAGATTAACGTTAATCTTACGTTCAATGTTTGCGGAAATACATATGGGGAAAAAAATCAATTCGTGGCCTTTGAGAATCGATTTTGAATCGACCACGGAAAAAAACGATTAATCGAAAAATCAGTGCAGAGACCCAAATAGACGCAAACTCGCGTGTGGCGATGCAAATGACGCAAATTTGCCTGCTCGATTGCCGTGAAAACACGCACATTTCCCTCAAACGCAACGTCGGCGCAAGTTGACAATTTTCAACTCGAGGAAAATTTGCATGACGCAGCGTTAAATACAGCAAATAATCCAGAGCGAGGAACACGTGTCGCGTTTGGTGTCGCCCCATCAGTCTCTTTTTTGTTTGTCTAAAACCTTGACTAAGCTTACACAACTTTTTGAAGTATTAAACTCATCCAGTTAATACCATTTGGATATGCGTGTTGCAATATGCAAATTTTGCGATATTTCGATATCTTTGAGCCCTAGCGCTGAACAACACTCCTGTAAATCATTCATTGGCTTCTGTGTAAACTGTGGGATTGGAAATTTGGTTTGGAAACACATCAGACTTTGAATAATACATTTTATGCAATGGTGAAATGTTAATTTGGGTGGGGTTATGGGGGTAGGTGTTAAGTACATTCAGGTGTAAATCATTCTGTTACAAAATACTCCAATTATGAAATCTGTATATTTATTCACCTAATCCCATCAGCATCCAGAAAATCCATGCGGTCAAACCCCATGACCAAACCTGGCAGAATTGCGTCCAATCAGCTTATGATTTTATACTCCGGGCCAAGTAACCGAGGCCATCCTAGAGCCGGACTGGAGAGACGGCTTTTACCTGACAGATGGATGGTGTAGAGGCTTGCTTTAGTGTTTACATTTACATTCATGCATTTGCCAGACGCTTTCATCCAAACTGACTTGCGGTGCATTCAATTGACTCATTTCATCAGTATATGTGCTTACAGGGGATCGAACCTGTGACCTTTTGGCTGCTGCTGCAGTGCACTACTAAGCTACATGAACTTTGGATGGTTACGGTTTACAACCCTAAACATGACACAGTGGCAGTTTGTTGCAGGGCCACCGCGGATGTGTGACAGACTTGTGTAGCGACACACAGTGGGCAGATTTTTGCAACGTGCAGCACAATGTCACACAATGTGCACAACACACGGTAGTCAGCAGCACACAATTATGCCTGGCAGCTGCACCGATTTGCTCTCTCTCTCTTTCTCTCTCATCTCGTGTGCTCGCTCGCTCTGACTGCCCCCATTCTTTCAGAAGACCATCGCTGGGAGTCAGTGGGCATGAGTTATTGGATGGCTAATAGAGAAGGACCCGTCAATATACAGTATAACATATCTGATGTCACTGCTGTTGATGGACTGCGTCCTCAATTTTTGTTCAGATATTTGTGATGTGTCACAGCATCATAAATGGGAGTTTATGTCTGATATAATGAGTATTACAAATTTTGATACTGACTTTGATATCAGTTTTATTATTTTGTCCTCTGTTTTCTTAATTATATATTGATCCACTGGTTTTGATTGATTGACAGCAATTAATTAAGTAATTGTGATGCATTTGAAATGTGAATAGGGGTGGCACAGTGGGTAGCCAAAACCAGTGGATCAATATATAATTAAGAAAACAGAGGACAAAATAATAAAACTGATATCAATATCAGTATAACAATTTTGCAATTGTTCGAGCCCCGGCTAGGTTAGCAGGGTTTCCCGCAGCACTTTGCAGTTCGGGTGGCCCGCCTAAGCTGGGAAACCCTACCGCCTTAACTAGGTCGTCCAAAAAATAATAATTTTGCAGCACATAGCACGTTTTTACAATCTTTCTGCTATCTATCATTGTTCGCCAGACGTTCTACAACATCTGCTTCAGTTTGTGTTTATTAACCCTTTAGTTTCACTTCGTCACGCAGCTATTCTGTCAAAACATTTAATTCATTAATTATCTAGTATGTGTTCATTTTCTGTCATAGTTTCTTCATAATTAAGTTTTATTTGGGTGTTTTTAATAAAAAATATCATGAAGCGTACGCCCCGCCCCTTTGATTGCCACGCCCCCGGTAACGCCCACCCAACCCTACCACTTTAACTAACACATTTTCTGCGGGAAACCCTGGTTAGGTGGAGTTTGCGTGTTCTCTCTGTGTCAGCGGGGGTTGGTTTCCTCCAGGGTACTCTGGTTTCCTCCCACAGGCCAAAACCAATAGATATAGCCGTAAATATATAGATGCTGGAATGGCGTGAAGAATAAAGAAAGAAAGAAATGTGAATAGAGATGTTACTAGTCCTCTTAAAAAGTGGTTCCCAAACTCTTCATTTTGCAAACCACTTGAATACGTATAATCTTTCCCGGGACCCACCAACGTATTTTTAAATGGAAAAATTAGAAAAATACACATTTTATTATTTTATTATATTATGGAGTAGTTTTTATTTTCCTTGTCATTCTTATTAATGAAATGTCATTCAATTAAAATATAAAAAAAATGTATGGTATATCATATTAAAATCACTGTCATTGCTAGTCATTAATTTGACTAAACTGTTTTTGTGTCATTCACCAAAACGGCAAAGTGATTTTGCGCGACCCACCTTATCCCAAAAACCCGTGCTCTAAATAATAGCCGTACTTCAGTTTATTTCTTAATTTTTCTTGTTCCAGTGTGATATTATAATTTACAAACTTTTCATAATATAAAAGTTGTGCAGAATAGTATGATTTTGGATATTTTTTTGTGTCTATTTGTCTGCTGAGAAATTCTGCCTTGTTTATTTTATGTGGGTGTCTGATACAAGCACACACGTTGACAGGGGTGAATGTTAACCACATGCTGTTTAGTTGGATGGCTCAGACTGCTTTTTCTGACATAGACTCCGATGAATGCATACTGTGGTTTTGGTCACGCTTAGGACTGTCTGCATACTCATGTTGAATTATTGGTATAAAGTAGGTTGCCGAATCTCTGATGGGCCAAATTATGTTCATTAGCTACCAATAGATTACAGTAAGTATAAAATAATAGTGCACTGCAGGTAGGCACTCGAGGTAAACTGTTTGGAAAGCCTTGAGTGATTTTAACAAGTATTACTATAGCGGCACATTTATTTCCGGCTATGCTAGACTATTACAAAATGTTATTGTGCTTTTGGTTTGAAATGGTGATTGGCACTAATGGATATGAAAAGCAGAGGGAGTTTTTGTGCTCTCAGACTGAAATATGTTATTGGAGTCTGTTGTGTACAAATGTCTAAAGCAAAATGACATATTTGGATAACGCTACAGTAACTCATTATTCAAATATTCATTCATGCAAATGAAGTCCATAAGTGAGCAATTTAACAGGCTGTGATTGACACCCTGATCTAGATGAACACTCGGTGGATGTTAATTATAATGGGCGAATGGGGTCTGACGACAAAGTATAATAATGGTTATGTCATTATGGTATATTACATTTCCTCTGCTAACTGATCATTATTTTGTTCTGAATTCAGTCAGATGTGAAGTGTTTTGCTAACTGCTTTTAAAAATCTGCTCTGTATGCAGGCTTTTTCATGTAGGTCACTGTGGGTGTCAGCAATCGACTCTTTAACAAAGACTTTAGAGCCCCAGACAAAATTTGCATTAACATTTTTGGTGCTTTTTTATTATTGCACAATTTATCTCCCTTCTCTGTCTGCATTCTTTCTAATTTGAGTAAATTAAGCTACAGTGATTTTTATCCGTACAGATATTTATGCGCACGCTGTATTATTCAAATCCTATATTTACTGGCCATATATTCCCTTTATTTACCTTTATAATTACAAAACCTATATTTGTTTTCATTTATTCAACCCTATATTTACTAACCCTATATTAATTTTCATTTATGTAATCCTATATTTACTAAACCTATAGACGTTTCAGCAGTAACAACATAAACAAGCGACTTTTGTGGAAAACGCGTAACTTCCGGTAACCTCCGCTAAGAATAAATAACGACAAAGTCCTTTTAAAGTAATTTATTTATATGACATGCAAAATAAACAACATGTAGATTACCTAGGAAACCAAAACATTAGTTATTTTCGACGAGGTATTTGTTTAAGAGTTCAGTTTAGCAACTAGTCAGACCATTTAAAAAAAAAACTGAAACCGGAAGTAAAGTTCCGACCAGATGCGTAATAGCGTCACCGCATGTGCGTCCCATGAAACTAGGGATGTAACAATAAATCGCGTGTCCCATTAAAAAGACCCGTCCAAAATCGATTCTGAATCGCAAGGCTGCGATTTTTTTTCATGCGCAGCTTGTGTGTGTACTACGGCGTTTTGGTCAGTAAGAAGTCCTTATCAATCTAAAATCATTATGAGTCGGGGTCGTTATAACGTGCATTTAAAAAAGCAACACTCGTTCAACAAAATCATTCAAAATATTCTTTGTTATCATGAAAATACCTGAAACAATCCGAAGAACGGCGATATATAAATATTCTTCTAGACATTTCCTGGAATAGCGTTTGTAATGCTACTTGTTCTGTGGCACAATTAGACTTTCTGCACGAGAGCGCCCTCTGGCTTTCGGATGTGGCGGCATTTCATTGTAATTCATTCAAATTCATTCATTGAGAAAACGCGCATTTGCACGATTAATCGTTACAGCCCTACATGGAACAGTCTATATAAACTAATTTGTTTAACCCTATAGTTACTGAACCTATATTGACTTACATTTATTCACCTTTATAATTACTGAACCTATATTTGTTTTCATTTATTCAACCCTATGTTTTCTGAACCTATATAAATTCATGGTAACACTTTACAATAAGGTTCATTAGTTAACATAAGTTAACTACATTAGTTAACATGAACTAATAATGAACTGCACTTATACAGCATTTATTCTTTGTTATCTTTGTTAATAAACTATTACTAATACTTTATTAAAAACTTGTTAACGTTAGTTAATGCACTGTGAACTAACATGAACAAACAATTAAAAGCTTTATTTCTAAGATGAATTAATACTGTAACAAATGTATTGCTTATGGTTTGTTCATGTTAGTTAATACATTAACTAATGTTAACTAATCAGGGTTTCCCGCAGAAAATTTGGCCGCGGCAATCAAAGGGGCTGAAATGATGAAATTATGAAAATTAAAATATTTTTGTTTAAAACACTCAAATAAAACTTAATTTTGAAGAAACTATGACAGAAAATGAACACATACTAGATTATTAACGAATTACATGTTTTACCTCTAACAAGAATAGCTGCAATGAAGTGCAACTAAAGGGTTAATAAACACAAACTGAAGCAGATGTTGTAGAACGTCTGGTGAATGATGATAGATACGGCAAAAATTATAAAAACTGATTATTTCCCACTATTAATTACATTATCTTAAAGGAGTGTAACTACTGTAGCATGTAAATAATGCACATAAATTAAGTGAGCAAGAGCGCTCAACAATAATATCGAATCAACAGGCACATGCAACCTAGCTAGCGGGTTGCTCAAACAACAAATTCACCAAACACGTGTTTTATCAACTGGCTAACCTCCAGACATGACTAACCACGTCTTTATCTCATTTCGACCGTGTGGCGCGCGTGCACACTCCCGGTGTGAAGCTCATCCCTGCTCTTCTCCGAGATGTTTTATCAACTGGCTAGTTATCCTCCAGACAGTGCCGGACCGGACCACGTCTTTCTCATTTCGCCCGTGTGGCACGTGTGCCCACTTGCGGTGTTAAGTGTGTCGGCGCTATTCGCCGAGATGCACTTAATGGCCTTTTGTGCAGCGAATTTTACTTTTTTTTTTTGAATGACCTAGTTAAGGCGGTAGGGTTTCCCAGCTTAGGCGGGCTGCCCAAACTGCAAAGTGCTGCTAATGAACCTTTTTGTAAAGTGTTACCAAATTCATTTGTTTAACCCTATATTTACTAACCCTATATTTCTTTTCATTTGTTTAACCCTATATTTACTAAATACACATAAGGAATGCTACCGCTATCGCTACTTTATTACCTGATACTGGGACCGAAAAATTAGTTTTCCCTCCAGTCATCATGCAGTCCATTTACAACTGCAGTTTGTTAAGAGTTTGGATTGAAAGGATTGAATTTGTCATCTGTGGATTAAGCCCTAACTGTAAGTCGTTAACTCCCTGAGTAAACACACATGTTGTTTGCAAGGCTTATGCGTAATGCTAGTGAGTGAATTCTCGGCATTATAAGATGTTAGAGCTTCATGCATAGCTTTTAAAGTCATGAACGATTGAGTAGAAAAAAATATGCTGGGTTATTTTCTTATCAATCTCTATCAAAGGCCTGTTTCCTGGGCTTGTCAAATCATATACTACACACTGATGTACAACGGTAGTAAGGTAGATATTCAGAAGATTTGCTTTAAGATTTGCTTTTTGTGGTCCGGGAGCGATGAGCGTTCGGGGTGGGCTCGGAGTAGAAAGCAAAGGAAAGTAGACGTTACTCTTAGTGTGGCCTCCACCCACAGGCAAATCTGCAATTCACCGCGATCTCCAGCGCAACGGGAAACCAGGCTGGATGCCATCTCTCCACACTGAAAAATCTGCCAATGCACAAATAGTAATAGGAAGAGCACAAGATTGCTGCATAAACGGTGTTTTAACAGCTAAGCAGTAAAGAGAGGAGACTATAAAGTAAAAAATTCAACATTTGTTTTGATGAGCCACATTCAAAGACACTGTAAAAAAAGATGCTGATATTCCCAAACCAGTGACTGCACTTAATATAAAGTTTAATTTCATGTAAATTTTTTCAAGGAAGATTTGATTATGTTGTTTTGCAGTCATAAACAGGTTTGTTTAATTAACTATTTTACTTGTCAGAAGAACTGTTTGTGCTTCTACTTTTAATATAATCATTTTAACATTAGTGACTTCATTTAGCTGTAAGCCAAGCAAGGCTGTGTACACTCACACCCGTGATAAAATTACTGTAATACACAATCCCGTGCGACTTATTGCTTTAGCTGTCAACCAATAATACAATATAGTAGCTCAGCACATATTAGATTTAAAAATAGCCCATAAAATCTGCCAAAACCACTGTCTCCAGCGAAAAACCCGTGGCTCGGCAACTTTCACCCAACTTGGAAAATAAACTCGGTGCATATGGGGGGAAAATAACAGTTTATGAAATCATGGTGTGTAATTTCATATCCATCAGAGGACGGCGAGGTCTCATTTCCTCAGAATTTCCAACATAAGCTAAAACGATTGTAGGTAAGAAATAATGCATTTCGAGCATTAAGGTCTATTTTTTGGATAAGCACATTTTCCTTTCAAGAAACCGCAGAACGAATGGCGACTCTTCGTCGTGTTGGCTGATGGAGGCCGGAGGGGAGCCGTCACGCTCTGATAACCGAGTTTCATCTGTCTTGTCCCTCAATACTTGGCTGTTGTTTTAATGTCATCTGCTTTTAAAAATGTTTATTGCAAGGTTAGCGCAGAATGAAATATTAATGTGTCATTTTGTGTGGTCCTTTGAGATGATGTGTCAACGTTGCTGGTGTTATTTTGGAAGAGAATTGCTTTTAAAAGAGGTCTGATGAATACTTAACATCTGTCTGCTCATCTGGAGACAAAAGCCCAAGTCAGTTAAAGTAAGGTTGTGCCATTTACTTCAAACACTTGCAGACATCTACAGTATAGCGATCAATGACCTTGGCATTTCATTGGAAGAAAAATAGTTTAAACTTTCAGACTGTTCAAACTTGAAAACCTTCATACTACAGTAGACCATCTTAGGCTGGTTTAATCTCCCGAAGGATCATCTTGGCTAGTAAAAGCCCTTTGGCAAGAACATTTCCATTCCAGATGATCCCACCTGCTAACTCTGTCTACCTTGAAAGGTCAAACCTTTCTGTAGCCCTGATGTTTAATGTGCCTGACAAAGCTGATGTGTCCTGTGCACCGCTATCTCCTTGACCTCCTGGGTCACCGTGACAACATGAAGATACCGAAATGTCCGTCTCTTTTCTTCACTAGCCTTTTCTCCCATTGTCCTAGACGACGTGGTAAATCTTGCACTCTGCCAGACCCCCTTTACCTGTTACCTTGGCAACACGCACATGCATTTTGCATTCTGCATCCTTCCTAAAACAAACAGTGTGCCGGGGATGCGTGAAGGACAGTCACTCCATACACATTCAGAACAGAAATATAATCAAACCTGCATCAGAGTTTTTAATATGACCGTGTACATCTAGATGAAATTGATAGTTTACTATGCAATGTATGTTTCTTATAGTTCATTGCTCAAAGTAAAGTTCAACCACATGAAATGTTATATCTACATGTCTGTGATTTAGGCTAAAGTACATGACTGTGTCACATATAACTTGTCACACACACACACTGATGGGATGAAGTCTACTACAGGCAATATTTAGTTACAGTGGCTGAACACAGATGTGTGCTTTATGAAACAAGTGCATTGTGGGAAGAGCAGCACTGTTTTCCACTCTTATGAACAAATGCATGGGTGATACATTTCCCGCTGTGATCCATTGCTGGTCTCTCGGTTTACGAACAGAATCGTGTACAAACATGTTTCTGACAAACGTAATTGTGCGACAGATACACAAACATGATTTTCTTGGGCAGAATTTCTATTCTTCAGGGTCTTTAAGCAGTCAACACACTGATTCTTCCCTTAGCAAACACTACTGTTTAATACTCAACCGCTGACTCTCTCCAGACCCAAATGTTAAACAATTCTTGAATTCTCGTCAGGAATACGGATTGGGTGATTCTCACGAAACATTTTGCTAAAAAAAGTAAATGCAAAGTAAGAGTATCAAATTAAGAAGCATATAGTTACAAACATCTCTTCATGTATTTTTTTGCACATGATTTCAAATGACATCATACAAAAACAATTTTGTTGTTTTTTCCACATTTAAGGGGGAAATTTTCATTACCGCAACCTGTCCATGACTGGATTTGGGTTCTTTGACATGGAAATATTTATAAATAAAAAATCTAAAAAATAAAAAGCTTCAGTGTATGTTATACTATAAACATTTACAGTAAAGAAACATGTGGTATTTGGTGATCATTGGTAAATGTAGAGACAATAATAAGGAATATAAATGTATTCAAAAAACATTTTCTCATCCTCCGCAACAATTTTCATTGTTTAATCCCTCAAGGAACTAACATTTTCAAAAAATAATTGTTGGAAGGGACATAATTGACTGTGACATTCAAGATGGCTACCAGGTAAGCAATTCTTATTTTTTCTCTCCAGATAAAAGTTAAAATTTTGTTTGTCATAGTACCTAGACAACTTTTAGTTCTCATTACCGAAACATGAGTTTGTAAATGCATATATTTAATGTAATATCATGTTGCGGTAATGATCATTTTTTATAATGATATCTAAAAAATGTAAATAATTTTATAGGAAATATTTTTTAAATCCTCTAAAAATAATCGTTAGAGTAAGTTCAGACATTAATCTTATATGTGTAAAAAAATAATAATCAAGGGCTTTTTAAAAATTCTGATGCTGGACACGGATTTCGTGAGAATCACCCGGTAATGGTGTGTGCCCAGCAAATATTGCATAACTCGCAGTTTTTCACAACAACAAAAACAACAACATTTCTTTCTGCCATTTTCTGCCTGTGGTTGTCCCAAATGTGCCGGAAAGCCAAACTCTGTGTCTTGGTTTTTAACACACCATAGTTGTGTGTCCCTTTGGCAAGTCTTGTCATAAATTTTGGGGTGCCCACAGATTGCTACAATAATGCTCTCCTCTATTTTCTGTTAAACCCGGATGCTGGCTTGCCTGACAATAGTCCTGCAAATCTCCCTGCATTCATCTAAATTCTACTGTGATGGCTTTTTATCTTCATACAGTATGTACGGACAAATTGTTTTGAGTGTCAGTCGGAAGTGAAAAAATAATCCTGCCGTCCCGAGAATGGATCTGAACTCATGTTTTGATGGGAAACAGATGGTGTATAAAGAGAGGGAGATGGATTGAGACATCATTACCGGCCTATTTCAATCGTCCCGGACGCCTGCTGTCTTTTGCCCAGTCGCAGAAGCTCAGCCTCAAGTGTGTGAGAATGAAAGGGCCCTTTAGATTTATACACTTACATCAACAATGGATGTGAATGCAGAATCGGTCAGAAAGACCTGATTAGCCTTTCTTGATATCTTCTTTTGTAGAATGTATGATGAGGTCTTCCATTGTCTGGACAAACAGGAAGTCGGTTTGTCGGATGGTTGTGCCAATGGTGATGTGACATATTATACATTATTTTAACTGTGTTGAGAAGAACCTATATTTATACAAGTGCTGTGACGATATCACTAGACGGTACTATATCAGTATATTGTGACATTATTGAGCAGTGCCAGCTATAGTGAAGTATTTATGGTAAAGTTATGCGTTATGATGTGTGTCACCTTTGTTTACTTGTAGTGATTGCACAATAACCAGCATCATTAAGTTGCTGTAAGTGCAAACTGGATTAAATTGAAAGTGTATTTTGCGCTGTTACTGTCTAGCGCACAACTAGTTATAATTGAGTTTCATTATCCAACCAGATGGCATGTGTTGTCTCTGAATTCATGCACTCGACTCATTCTGTGCGACGTTAATGACTTTTTGCTTTATTGATGTGCTGAGTCTCAGATCGTGGCTCTTTTAGCAGACAGTCTGAAATGTTTTTCTTTTCATGCAGAGATAAAACAATTTTCATTGCCATCCGTCCGTGTACCCTCGTGACACCCCACAGACGCCTTCTGTTCTTACTCAGAATAGAAACGTGTGAGCAATACAATACTTGACTTAAAGTATTTCAAATGACTTTTCAATAGGAAACCAAGTTAAAATTCATTATAATGAAAGCATACTTTAAATTCTTTCCTTTTTTTCCCAATGAGATTGCCAGACATGTTTCTCCTTGTTACTGGCTCTCCAGAGATGGTGTATGTTAATTTAACATTGTGCACTGTAAGCAAAGCATCCTTATATAAGTTTATATAGACTGTGGGAGAATAATTGGCCTTGTTCTTCACAACGGGTCACTTTTTGCCCTTGGTTGGCACTGAATAGATTGACAGCAGAAGTTGTGTTGTTTGAATTAACAAGCCACTTCAGTTCATGGACAGCATATCAACCCTTAAAGGACTAGTTCACCCAAAAATGAAGTCTTATTATTTGCTCATCCTCAAATATTTCTTTGTTTCTTGGTATCAAGCAGGATACAGGAGCACCATTTCAGGGTTCCCACAGTTCCTTGAAATCCTTGAAAGTTTGTGAATCTGGGGGGGAAAATTCAAGGCCCTAAGAAGTTTTTAAAATAATATACATACATAGATACAGGTCATTGAAAGTGCTTGAATCTATTTTATGCAAGAAGTTTTCTGGAAAAAAATCCATATTATCTCCTGTGTAGTGTAGGAAAATATCATTAAAAATTCTACACACGTGCTAAACTGTTCGCTTTAAATGCTTATATCTTCTGTATGCGAATGTTGATTCATACCAAAATGCTTTTTTGCATAAATGTGTTTGACACATGAAAACATCTCGGGTTACGCATGTAATTGTTGTTCCCTGAGAAGGGAACGAGACGCTGTGTCTCCCTTGACATACTTTCTGCGTCCCTGTAATGCCGTCTTTGGCAATATTTTAGATAGCGATATACTTCCTGACTCCCGCGTCACGCAGTCTTTGTCGTTAAGCCTCTTCATTGGTTGAATTTAATATACACATTTATACGCACTTACCCTTGGAGGCGTCCCTAAAGTGTCACCGCAGTGGCGCAGCGCGGGTTCCCTCGAAAGGGAACTTTAACAATGTATCTTAAAAGGTAACACGATGTAACCTTGCGCTCACTTGAAATGTGTCCCCACATTTAGTCCTTGAATTTGAGGGTATTGGACCTGGAAAGTCCTTGAAAGGTCCTTGAATTTAAAGTTAACTAAGGTGTGGGAACCCTGTGACAACCATAGTAGGAAAGAAAAATACTATCCATTTAAATAAAATCTTGACGTCAACTCGTACACTTGATTTAAATACTTTTATCGGCATGTGTAATGTTTAAAGAGGGTGAATGTAAACCGAAAGGCCTTGCTTGGCGTTTGAAGGGCTATCTGGCAGCCCCTGCAAGTTGCTGATATCCGGCTAACAGAAGAAATTCAGTTTCTGTCTCCATGACGATGCTTCTTGAGCATCTTGGCATGAGTTGCTTTCTGTTTGGCTCCAAATGAGGCTTTCATGTTGTTTTACCCAAACTTTCCTCTAAATGCTTTTAGTGGGCGAAAGGAGAAAAAATGCATCAGGCTTACAGCTGGACCGCCGCCCCGTCATTACAGACGCACTCGTCTGCAGCTGTTACTATTAGCAACACCAAAGCAGGGCCAGACATGAGTGCATGTGTGTTTTTGTGCAATATTTTTGTAAACTCGGGAGAGAAGTTCCTATGCGAGCGGTTAGCCGAATGCTGATGATGTCATGGACTTGCTATTGCAGGAGCAGGTGCAATCGAGACATTATCAACCTTACATGTGTTATGTAGCCTTAATGTCTTTTAAATAACACCATGCCAAAAATAGGTGCGTGGTAAACTGTTACCAGGGTTTTGGTGCATACAAGCCTTGATACTGGCCATGCTGAAGTGTTCGTCAGATGTGAAATCCCAACCCATACTGTCTGCCTTCCCAATCTGCTTATGAAATTGAACTGTTTTCTACATAAAATCATCCTAAGCTTACCTTGATATCTTTAATATATGGAGTAAGATCATGTCAGAGATTGAAATCAATGTGAAATCAGTGAGTGAAATCAAACTTTGATGCTTCTAACCTCATAGATTTCACAGACAGGGTCTTTCTTTCAATTTGCAGGGTTGGGCTAGGGTTATGTTTAGGTTTAGTTAATGTAACACATGAGCTTACAAAGCCTCTTCTTTTCCTTCATAAGACTGTCCAGGATTAAGTGGCTCCTAAATATTTCTCTTTAAATGCACCAAAGCATGCCGGTATTTAAATAAAAGGTTTCTTAGATGTAAATGCCACCCAATGTTATTCGCTAGAGGTCATTCCTCAGAGACTTCAAATTGAGATTTTATCATCCGTTTGGCATTTGCAAAGGTTTTTCCAACAGTTTTCCAACAGTGCGATATTATAAATGCATTACAACGAACATTCAGATAGTATATAGTGTGATTCATTCTGAGAGTCATTTACTAATGATGTGTTGAGCTCTCAGATTAGATGAGATTCATTCATTCAATGTGTCATTTAACATTTATGATTCATTCAAACTGAACTGGATTATTTAGTTTAGAACTGGCAATAGAGTCTCACCCGTGGTGAAAATCAAGTTTTTCTTGTTGTTTATATGTATATTTGGTGTTTATAATATGCTTTAAGACAAACCATCTGCAATGTCATCATTCAACACCATTTGCCGAGTTTTCCAAAGTCGATTTAAAATCCCTCGCTTTTACAGTAACCGATAACATGATTGACTACATGGACTTTAAATGAGTCATGTGATGGATATTAAGTACGAATATGAAACCGTGTTTACTTTAGATCTGCAAACTGATTTTGTCCAAAAGACAAAAAATTGGATTTGGACCCCAATCCAAGAATTTACAACAGAGTTGATGTGGATCGTCTTATTATCACAACTTCAAACCAAGATCAAAACAACCTTTGTCAGGGTTCCCACGGGTCCTTGAAATCCTTGAAAGTTTGTGAATCTGGAGGAAAGAATTTAAGACCCTGGGAAGTTTTTGAAAATATACATACATAGATACAGGTCATTGAAAGTGCTTAAATCTATTTTATGCAAGAAGTTTTCTAAAAAAAAAAAAATCCACATAATTCCCTGTGTAGTGTAGGATAATATCATTAAACGTGCTAAACTGTTCACTTTAAATGCTTGTATCTTCTGAATGTGAATGTTGATTCATACCAAAATGCTTTTTTGCATAGTTGTGTTTGACACATGAAAACGTCTCGGGTTACGTATGTAACAGTTGTTTCCTGAGAAGGGAACGAGACGCTGCGTCTCCCTTGACATACTTCCTGCATCCCTTTAATGCCGTCTTTGGCAATATTTCAGATAGCGATATACTTCCTGACTCCTGCGTCACCCTGTCTTTGTCGTTAAGCCTCACCATTGGTTGAATTTGATATACACATTCAGACGTACTTACCCCTGGACGTACTTACCCCAGTGACGCAGCGCGAGTTCCCTCGAAAGCGAACTGTAACAATGTATCTTAAAATGTAACACGATGTAACCTTGCTCTCACTTGAAATGTGTCCCCACATTTAGTCCTTGAATTTGAGGGTATTGGACCTGGAACGTCTTTGAAAGGTCTTTGAATTTGAAGTTCACTAAGGTGTGGTTACCCTGTTTTTTTCCAAGCAAGAAAAAGTTAGGATGTCAAAAAGTTAAACAAGTTTAAGAAAAAACGAGAATGTGTGTGGTGTAAAGAGGGTAACAGAAGGGCGTAAGGCCCCACAGAACGTTCAGAAAAGTCACCGCTCGGGCCACAGAGAGCTTATGTGAATGGCACATGCTTCATTGTGCATTTTCTCTTTGAATGCGCTGAAAATGACAACATTGTTTATTTCCAGAAGAAAAACCTTTTAAGAGAATGTGAAACTCTAAATTTAGCAACTGGGACACATCGATTATTTATTCTTCTCATGAGACTATATATGTTTAGGGCTCATGTTGGGTCTTTAGTTCTGAATACATTTGGCATTTACTAAGTAAGTGGTTTTGTAGCCAATGGTATACTAGTAGCAGGTTGACCCCATTGCATTGTGGGATTCAGTGTGCTTTATGCATTGCACATATTTGCTAAAGTCTTGTCATATTACATTACATTACATGCATTTGTTTTAGAAAGATTACATCTTCGGGGTTATTATCTCTCTCTATATTTTGCTCTCGCTCTCTCTTAGCCTGTGGCTCGCTCTTGACAAATTGTGTTTACAACAATTAGAGTGATTTGTAATCTGCTTGTTTGCCATCAATGTGCAGGACTAGAGAAAACACTTGTTGATTTTATTGCTAGTCTGCTTATTGCTTCGATGGAAGAATCATTACCGAATTCACCCGACTGTTACCGAATCTACACCTCATGCGTTATATCTTTATAGATGTTGACAGTGTATTTGAATTTACATGAAAACATTGTCTGCCCTTTTTTCAAAAAAGAGCAAACAATTTTGGTATTTTACACTTAAAGCCCTGTTTTCAGATTGTTTATGATGAAATAGGACATATGATGCTGGCCCGAGAATTTTCGGGTGTTTGTTGTTTCACCTCCCACCTCTACAATGGCTGTATAGGTGCACTGGGACAATCCTTCCTAAAAACTTTCATTTACAAAGACGTGAAACTCACCGAGTGGTCAGGGGTGTTCACTGATATGCTCACACAAAAATCGCTGCAAAAGATGCTTTCCAACAGGTGTTTTACGATTCGTTGTTAACTTGTGGACCTATTTTTCCAAACGCCTGTATATTTTTCCGTTAAGAGCTTGAATAATAGACACTCCAGCCCAGTTGGTGGCGATAATACGCCTTTGCCAATTGCAAGAATTAAAACAACGTTCCCGGTGCAGAGTAATACCGTACCTCACAGCACATCTAATACAAGTCAATGGAGTTGGACAAAAACTATGATAAAACCTGTTGGAAGCATCTTTTGAAGCGATTTTTGTGTGAGCATATCAGTGAACACCCCTGACCACTCGGTGAGTTTCACATCTTTGTAAATGAAAGTTTAATGCATTTTTGGAAGAATTGTCCCAGTGCACCTACAGTATACAGCCATTGTAGAGGTGGGGGGTGATACACTCTAAAAATGGTTGGGTTAAAAACAACCCAATTGGCAACCCATGCAGCGCTGGGTAAATATTGGACAGAACACATGCTGGGTTAAAGTAACCAAACACGTTGGGTAACACATTTTAACCCAGCAGGTTGGGTTGTTGAGAAAACCCAACATGTAGTCATTTTAACCATTTATGGGATTAATATTCTGGGTTTTGGGTTATTCTTGCTGGGTTATTTTTATCATGTGCTTTATTGTAAATCAATACCATTGTTAACAGCAAATGTTTATTTGACTGCAAAATAACTACAAACTCTTACATTTTTACAGTTGTAAGTTGCAAAATCATTTAAAGGACTGCTTACTGACCCAAGTATAAATATATTTATAAAATATCATAAATTATGCCCATTGAAGTAACAATGTAACAGGTTGAATCAATTCGTTTGAATTTAAGACAGAATTTGTAATTTTACAGTTTATAATTAAATACTGAAATGTACATAAACAAAACTACAGCAGTGTAAGAAAAGAAACAATGTAATTGTTAAATTAAAAGTAAAATCATTCATAGATGTGTAAAGTTTTTTTTACAGAACAAATGTTTTAAGTTTCACAGAATGGAATGTATTTGACTTAAAATACTTCATTTATTAAAGTTACTTGTTGCAAACAAAGATGTACAAAGGAAACGAACAGGAGAGGATTTATCCATTTGAAAAATGACAGACTACAGGAATTCCCATAGAAGCACATTGCTTGGGGTATTTATTTTCAAGCACTTAAAATGCCTTTAAACCAGAGACTGTAAAAAATATGGAAGTAGTGTCTGTGACGTCACCCATTGGTTTGTGAAGAGCATTTTTGAAGCTTAAAGTAGGCGGTGCGTGCCGTCGCCATCTTGGCCGAATTGCAGTTTAAGTCACTTCCGTATTCAGAGAGACTGATTGAGAAAAAAGATTGAGAGATCTGCTGCATGTTTCCCATGGCCAGGACGAAAGGAAAGGGTTTCGAGGATTCTGTCCAGAGAAACCACACAGACTGACAAATAGGATGATCTGACTATATGACTGCAGAACTAAAATGTAGCAGATAATTAAGACATTCTCAATATATTTTAAATAGGAATTATTAAATGTTATACTTACTGGCTGAAGTTGTATGAAGGTCTTGCTAGCCTCATCAATGGATGGACGTTAAAACTCTGCACACTCTAAAAAATGAATTGGAAAACAACATCACATCTGATCTCTGCTAAAAACATAACATCTCTGTTACAGTATCAGCCACAGATCAGGGGATTGGTCAATATAAATTTGAAATCACAGAAGACAACCCAAAAATATTATGAAATTAATATAAAATAGTTACTAAATACGACCCAATAACACATCTAAATTCATATAACACATATACATGTTTGTTAACCGATAGTCACTTCCACGCAGCCTCCGTCTTGGTGACAAATACGTTTATGTTTTCAAGTTCATGTCCAAACACTTAAATTATTGTTTCATTTTAAAAGAGAGGAACAAGCATACATATAAGACACCGGTTCTTGGAAACGCTGTTTCGTTTTAATTTATCGACGCGTTACCTGCCGTACCGACGGTGAAGTAAATGTGCTGCTTGTCCCTGCCTCAGTGACAGAGACGCCGGCTCCGTGATCCTCCGCCGCCGGTTAACATGTGCTCGCGCCTCGCGGTCTGTCTTTACATATCGAATGACAAGAAAGCAACTCGTTTGTCGCTAAATTTAATTTAACAGCGTCGCTATCGCTTGTTAAGCTGGGAAAGGGAAAAAACTGCGCGTGTGTGACACAAGAAGCCGAAGTGGGGTTGCGGAGGTCGACTCGGTACCGGTTTTGACTCGCTTTGTTAAAGGCTTACAGAAATTGTCATGAGTTAACGTAATCAACCGTGTGATGGGGATTTTGTAACATCTATTTTATTAATTTTATTAATATGCCATATCAAACATCTTAGAACGATTATTCGAGTCAATTTGTGTAAATGGCGATCTGAGGTAACAGTCGTCATTCCTCCAAATTACACCCGTCGTCTTAGTCTGTATAAATTAACACGTTGCTGTCTCGCAAAATGTTATAATCTTGTTTATATTCATGAAATGTTCACAAAAACATATAAACTTACCTTGAAACATCTGCTTCCAGTGACTCTGTCCTTTCACGGAGACCGTTGCTGAGCACATTCAAACATCAAGGGCGCGAAGCACATGAGCCTCTTCACAACCCAACATAATAACCCAGCAGTTTTAACCCAACACCTAGAAAACTGAAACTACCCAAAAAGTGTTTAAAATGTAAAAAAATAACCCAGCAAAACAACCCAACAGACTCAACCCAGCATTTTGGGTTAAAAAATAACCCAGCCATTTTTAGAGTGTACAACAAACACCCGAAAATTCTCGGGCCAGCATCATATGTCCAAATTTCAGTCAAAACCGTTCTATTTCATCATAAACAATCTGAAAACAGGGCTTTAAGTGTCAAATACCGAACTTGTCCTTTAAGGTCTTTTGACACTACGGTCGGTTTAGTCATATCCTCAAAACTGAGTGACCAGACAAGGACTGGATAGCAGCAACTACTAAAATTGCCTTTTTAAACCTGTGTAGAGAGTTTTACACATCACATAACATAATAAAAAAGAAATGGATATCTAGATGTGTTTTTCTTACATGTGCAGTGAGTGAGAGAGCTGAGGTATTTTGACAGGCGAAAAGGTTTTCGAAAAGGAGATTTTGATGGTACGTCAGCGTCTACAGCTGCATGCATGGAGCCGTTCTCCTGCACACCTGCTTTTCCCTGCAGGCCTGGCAGCATTTTAGACCAGACGCAAGCCTTGCACTCCCCTCCAGGTCTTCTTTCCTTGTGACAAAAGCAAGTGAAGTGTGACTTCCTCGCTCAAATGCACTTCTGAGAGAGAGAGAAAGAGAGAGTATTATTTATATGTCATATATCGTTGTTCAGTGTATGCATGCAGATTGTGTCTAACATAATGCTCTGTTATGTGTCACATGATTCATCCCACGACTTACGGTTGGATTATATGCATGTATATTTAGTATATATATGTATTAACATAACATATCAACATCCCATAAAGTCTGCATTAGTTGCAGCCCAAGGTTTGCATCATCAAATTAAATGTTTTGCATTCGGGTTGGATAAGATCCTTCAGTCTCTTTCTCGTTTCTTCTTTTACACCTTGTTGTGAGCCATATGATTGGCTGAATAGATGTCAAAACTTTAAATGCAGGTTGTTTGGGCACAAACATGTACTTTGCTTTAGTGGCATGCGTATTGGTTAATTTATTGTTTCCATGGTAACGCTCACTAAGGAAGGATGCTAATCACATAAAGACCTGCCTTTCTATCCATCATGCATCCAGTCGCTGGTGGGCGTGTGTTTGTATGTTCTTATCTAGATTTGATGACATTTTCACTTCATGACTCCTCCGCTGTGGTGGGTGTTAGTCAGGGCGTGGATATGCGGTTGCTAAGGTGTTTTGGGTGGTTGCTATGAAAATCTTGCTAGTAAGTGTAAATGCATAACAGCAGCAGCTTTCTTTAACACATTTCTCACTGTTGCGAAAGCGTGAGACAAGCATTTATTTAAAGCATTCGCTTGCCGTATTTATACAAACGTGACGCTTGGCACCACAGATATGCAAATAAGAACGTTAGCCCAGGGGATTAGTAACCAATTAAAAGACACTGGGCTTCTATCAATGCGTTTCAGGGAAACAGGACATAGAGGAGCAACAATAATGTACAGTATGTGGTAAATAATGTGTTTTTGAACCATAAACCTTGCGAGCACATTGTATTATACCAAATATGCCAAATAATGTTGTTTTTAGCAACGTAATAGGTGCTTTTTAAAGTATGAAAAGTAAGCATAATGATAATATAGCTGTATTGTATTCAAATTATGCTAAATTACAGTCTAGACAAGGAAATAAGCTAAAAGCAAGCTCATTTGGATCTGAAAAATATATTTTTCTATTTAAATTTCAAGGCGAAATATAACCCTTTTTCGCGCCAGCATGCCCGATGTGTCCACACGTTACCCAGCAGCCCAGAGACGTCTGAGACACAGAAGCCGTTGTGTGCACTTATCAGCACTAAATGTCCATTCTCTGGTGTGAACGGCCTCTTCTGTCTTCTCTTTCGCCCTGACTGTGTGACTGTGGTGGGAAGAGGGTGGGCAGCTGGGTGTCTGTCTGCTCTTATGATCGGGCGTATGACTTTAAAATGTGGCAGCGACAGCTACATGGTTGCATTGGTGATGAAGTAGAGAGACAGAAGGAGAGAGAGAGAGACAACAGGGAGGGAATATAACATAAAGCCAGTGGGGAAAGAAACATGTTGAAGTTCAGCACCACCCCTCGCTCAAGGTGTGTATGTGTGTGTCGACGGTGATGTTTTTCGTATTTAACTGGATCCAGGATAGCTGGCATCTGACGGTCGGTTTTGTTTGGTTAGCTGGAGGAGATGAACTCAACCTGGTCGGTAGGTGTGTAGGTTTGCCTCTGGATGTACATTGATCTGTTGGGCTTTGTTTAGGTTTTATTTGCATAATAATTGAGCCATGCTGGTTTATGTGATGGATGAGTCGGATTGTTACATTGGTAAACCCTGTGGCAAGCTACAGTAGTTAGATCTAATTGTTCTACCTAAACCAACAACAGTTTCCCAAAAACTACATATTTACCATCTTAAACTGGTTTGGATTTTTCCTGCAGGGGTTTATGTAAATCACATCTCTCTTTGCATATTTTAGTTTTAAAAAGTGCAAATTTCAAACCGCTTTATTTTTGTCAAGTGTCATAGTTTGGCGTGAAAACCCTTACACATTTCTAACCTTGTCGTATTTATTGTGTTTGTTTTTCTTTCATAGTCACAATGAGCGGAAGGTGACCTGCAAACATCCGGTCACAGGCGTTCCATCGCAAGACAACTGCATCTTTGTCGTCAACGAACAGTGAGTCATTTCTATCTCTCTTTTTCTTTTTTTCTCTCTCCATTGGTTCTGCAGTTTTGCCAGAAACAAAAAGCTTTGTTTTTAACTCAAAGAAATCAATATCATGATTCATGCTTGCTAATGTAGCCCACTACTGTCTTGCTGGAGCTTGACTTATCTGGCAGTTTTTTGGGGTGTAATGAATGCTGTTAGGGAGTATAATGACTTGAATGGGGTAATTAAAGTGGTCCATTCAAAATGGAGACAAATAAGTCGGAGAGATGTTGTTTCTGGGCCACTCAGACTATAAAGGCATCATTATTCTCCATTAGGGATTGCTGATGGCCACATTTGTTGGGTGAAATTCACAAAAACATGTCCAAGTCACATTTTACCCTCAAACCAAAGACACATTTGTTGTTGTGGTATGTTTTAAGCAAATGAATACTAGGATGTTATGACCATTTAAGATGTATTTGCTTTGGGAGATTGTTTACATAATTTGCACCCCCTAAATTGCCATTCCTGTTATGTGTGGATTTTTTCCCCCAAAAATCGTAACACTTTACAATAAGCTTGAATTTGTAACATTAGTTGATGCATACGGGCCAATCACCGAAAAGGCTTCTAAAAACATATTTTTTAAAAATATTTTAAAATTAATGATAAAGTTGATTTTGTTTAATAAAATTTCAATGCATGTAAAAACATAATGCATGTGCTTTTTACAGGCTTTTTAACTTCCCCATTAAAAACAAATGTCAGGTGGTACAACCATATGACACTTTCAACTAATTCACATTAAACAGGCTTCTACTTGGATGCCTGTATTAAGTTTTGCCTGTTGTAGGTCATTTGATTTAGTTTTTAATTACTGTTAAAAGATGAAATAGTGTTTCCTTGTTTAACATTGGTTGTACCACCTGACAGAGAAAGTGTCCCATAGCTGTTTTTCAGTATTTGAAAAAAATCAATAAACTTTTTCATTTAGCCAGAAGGATCACTTGGGATCCTCTGAATGATGCAGTGTCATGTTTACTGTTACTGCTTGTTTACTACTTAATAAAAGGCCTGTGTTTGCGGTTGTACCACACTGACATTTAAGAACATTCAAATAGTTGGACAAAAGTTTTTCAATTATCACAACATCTTTAATTAAAACTACTAGTGATGCACCGATGTATCGGCCGCCGATATTTATCGGCCGATTTTTGATGAATTTGAAACCATCGGCATATCGGCAATGGCACGAGAAAGGACGATACCAATTGTTTATTATTTAACTGCATAAAGAAATCCATTATATGTAAAAAAATGAGTTAATGTTGTTTATCAAATAAATGCTGAATAGCAAAAACCACCTTTGAAGGTTGTCATGCTGTCTTATTATATTTGTTTTAGCTTAATTTGTGCCTCTCTTATTATGTTGGTCAGTTGAATGTTAATTAGATCCAATCCATGTTCAGTAAAAATAATTTGATGCAGAAATAAACTAGCTAATAGACCAACTGTATAGTATTGTATACAAGTGTTTAATATCGGTATCGGCAGCGGTATCGGCCAGAAGTTGTCTGTTTAAATCGGCATCGGTATCGGCCCAAACAAATCCTATCGGTGCATCCCTAAAAACTACTGATATTGTTAAAATTTGTTTATAGGAAAGGGTTTGAATGTAAAATAATGCCACAGTGTCTTATTTAGAATTTTGTATATTTTAAACACCATTTTTAATAGTTGTTCATTTGTTCAGACAGTTGCACCACCTGCCATTTTATTATTAAAAAAAACAAAAAATGTATATAAACTAAGTAAGTGGCACATCATAAAAGTTATTTTAACTCTTTCCCTGCCATTGACGAGTTATCTCATTAATTAAAAGAAAACATTTGCATAAAACAAAAAAAATTCTGAAGAATTTTTATGTTGATCTGTAATACCGAGATTATTACCTAATTTATAAAAAATTGAAGCAAAAAACGTTATTTACTAATTTTAAACTCTGTGTATATTTTGATAATCGTTCTGAATCTGATTTCTAACAAAATTCCTTCACAAAAATGCCATTATTTCAGCTTTTTGATTATTTTTTTTATTTTTTTTAAGATAAATGCCCATATTTAAGAGTTTATAAGCAGAGAAAAAAAATCGATTTTGTTTGTTTGTTTATTGTTTGTTTGAAAGCAGAGGGTCTGTTTTTTTCATTTAATATATTTGTATGTGTATATATTTTTAGAAGAAAATATTGAAAGTCATTTTTTTTGTAAGTCATTTTGTAACTTTTGTGAAAATCATAAAAAATGCTGACGGACAACCTTAAAAAAAATGGCTGGCAGGGAATGAGTTAAAGGAAATAATGCCTCTGGACACAAAAATATGCATGTCATGTCATTGACCCCTACGTTAACATGAACTAACAATGAGCAATACTTTTACAGCATTTATTGATCTTAGTTCATGTTCATTTCAGCTAATGCACATGAATTAACGCAAACAATTGTATTGGCATTAACTAACATTAACGGGGATTATTAAATGCTGAAAAACAACATTGCTCATTGGTAGTTCATGCTACTAATGCATGTACTTGTTTACAAATACAAATTTACTGTAAAGTGTTAATTTCACATACCGATAAAAACATGCTTTGAATGCATTGTTAGTTAAAAGCATCTGCCAAAAGCGTTAATGTTAATGTAAATAAATGACCAAGACATTCATTGATTGAGTTTCGTGAGATTCTCTTAACATTATTCACAGCCTGTCTGCTAATGGATGCATGTGTTACTATGTGTGTACCATCGGATACAAGTGAGTCACTAAATAATCAACACACCCCCGCAATTTCACACAAAGCTGCTACCAATTAACAGACCAGAGGGCTGCATCACATCGGATATTCGAGGCCGGACCAGACGAGGAGTAAAGTCCCGACTCTTCACAGCTCACCTCTGCTGCTGCTCTCTTGATAACTGCCAAGCTGAAAGCTTTGAACCGCTGAAAAAAACTCGACTGAAAGACATCTCACTCTCACTGATTTCCTCTCTCTTTCCTCCTGTGTCCTCCAGCAAAGTGAAAAACTTTCACCGCTAACTTTCACTGCTGAAGGCTGTGAATGAAGCTGCCAGTTTTATCTATGTTGTTCCTCTGCCTAAATCGTCCTGTAGATAAACCTCACGCTCCTACATCTCTGAGGAGATGATGGGAATCTGCCATGAAAAGAACTGTTTGTGCAGCAGATATCTGCATCTGAGGATGATGTACAGCGTGGGGGCCTCTTTTTTGTCAAACACGACAGTAGAAGTTTAGTAGTTTTCATGATGTGGTTTTCTATATAATGAAAATTGACAGGATGGATGCACCATAGACCTTTTGCGAGTTGACGTCACAGTTACATCACGCGCGCAATGTGGTGGCATAAAAACAGTGGAAATGAATGAGACACGAGTGAAACGAACAATATAACTCACTAGAAAATGTCTTGTTGTGCTGTTGAGTGTCAGAATAGGAATGCCAAAATAGATGACCTTCATTTTTATAGTATACCGTCATCGAAGACACCATTTGAAGATAAACGTAGGTGTTTATGGTTGCAATAAGCCCTTAAACGGACAGACTGGAGTGATGAAATCATCTGAAAATCTTTTAATAATTAGAATAGGAAATAATTAGAGAAGATCGAAGTCTGTTCCCTCTATATGTCTCTTATAGCGCTTTCATCACGTTACGTTTATAATTTATTTAGAAAGATTAAAGATTAATGAGTTCATAATATCAATAATATTACCATTTATTAGTTTTCATATTTTTTTCGTTTTCTATTACTTCTTTTTACCTTCTATCTTAGTCTATGTCTTCTTCCTGATTGTTTCAAATTATGGTGTTTACTAATATATATATAAACATAGCACACACACAGGATGTAAAGTGTTAATAATATATAAACAGGCCTATTCAAATAAATTTGTATGTAAACATAATAGTTTTAGAACAAACACGTAGGCTAAAAATATAAGGAAGAAATTGAAAACAGGAAATGATGAAATATTTAATAAATGATATTATACAGAATACATGATAGTATTGCTCTTATAAGTACTTCAGCGATACATACTGTAAAAATAATTGATTTACCAATAAAGAACAATACATATACATTACATACATTCACACATATCAGTAGCCAAGCCATTTAAACTTTTAATTTATAAAAAAAAATAAACGTAACTTGGTGAAAACATTAAGAAACATTACATTACAATATAGGGGAAACAGACTTCTACACAACACCGGATCCGTAAAAATCACTGTTTAACGCTAAAACACTTCACACAGCTATTGAGAAGCATTCACTTTCTGCCACCAGTTGGGCTCCACCCACAAAAAACGTCATCTCTATTTGCAAACACGCAAAAGGTCTATAAACGACATTCATACGAATAGAGCAAAAATGCTCATTGGCATCAATCTATATTTAAATATGCCATGTGCATCATGCCAGCTCAGTGCAACAAAGTGTCATTGGTTCTCACTTATGTCGCATTAACCAATTACGATGCAGAACTTTGATATAATTATACTTCAGTTTGTTGCTCACACCCCCAGCTATACGATTTCAGAATTCTTGAAAAACACGCTACTGTTATTGAGCTCCTATTTCATTATTATAGGATCTAAACAGCATCTTTTAGAGCCAATGAAATGAAATAGGACCGAATAGTGAGGGAGTGCTTTTTTTGCCCTTCTGATGTTCAGGGTTTCAATTATCACCTCCATCACACGCTCTTAGTTTTAATGCAGCGAGGTAGATGTTAATGAGATTTACACTTATTTTTACTTTGTGCCTTGTTAGAAAATGTGAGAAAGTATCACCGTGTGTGTGTGTGTGTGTAAGTTTGTGCTGTGTGATGTCAAGCTTGCCATGTTATCTCTGAGCAGAGAACGTGACGTAATCCAGGCTTTGATTGGTCGAGAGTGCCTGGTTTGGATGCTGTTTTTGATTCACATCTCAGTTTTACTGTACTATGAATCTGTTTGTTTTGTTAGCTCCTGTGTCTAAGGTTAATTCACTTGTTTTATAAATTTGTTAATGGTAATATATGTTTCAGTCGTTTTTGATTGTTAGATTGTCGCAGACAGAAATCAATAGATGGTGAGAGATACGGTCAGTCGGTTTGATAGAGATCTTAATCCTATGGCATAGTTCATTTTTATAAAGGATCAATCACAGGCGTTAATTAGATGTCAAACTGAATCAAATGCAATTTTCAATTTGCAGTTCTTGAAGAAAGCTCTCGTCATTAAGCCATAGATTTCCTTTGCTTCTACCTTGAACACAATCTGCTTATCTGACACGCATAAAGCATTGCTGTTTAACATCATCGATTTGTCTTAATCAGCTGGACAATAAACTTTTCTAGGCTATCGACAGACTGACAGATTGATGAATCTGCCCGGTCCTTATCTTCCGGAGGTCTTGAGTTTGAAATGCACTTTTACTTTACGCACAATACATTGTGAATTATATTTAATAGAAAGAATTGCTATTGTACATATTGGATTCTTATAGACAAAAATTAAACCTCAGTGTCACAGTTACCATCACTTCACAGACCTGCTGCTTTAAAGGGGCATATCATGAAAATCTGGCTTTTTTTCATGTTTAAGTCCCCAGTGCTTCTATCAACCTAGAAAATATGAAAGATCAATCCAGTAACTTAGTTTTGATAAACCATTCTCTGCAAGCATGTGAAAAATAGATAATTGAAAGTTGGCTCCCCTTGTGATGTCAGAACGGGGTAATACGATCCCTTAATCTGCACTATCCAACCACGGCACTGCTCATTTGCATTTAAAAGGACACGCTTACCCCTACAAAATGACAATTTTAAGTAGGGCTGCATAACAACTATTTGGAACTTATCGTTTGCATAATAAAAGTTTTTGTTTACATCATATATGCGTGTGTATTGTGTATAACAATTATGCATATATAAATATACACACATTCATGTATATATTTAAGAAATATTTACATGTGTTTATACATTTTTATTAGGGCTGGGCATAGATTAATCTAGATTAATCTCATACAAAATAAAAGTAATTTTTTGCATAATATATGAGTTTGTAATGTGTGTAAATATTATGTATATTTAAACACACACACACACACACACACACACACACACACACACACACACACACACACACATACATATATATATACATTTAAGAAATGCTTTTTTTAAATATCGTTTTTTATTTATATATAATTTCAAATATATAAAAATATGAATAAATATATACACATGTAAATGTTTCTAAAATACATACATGAATATACATAATAATTACACACAGCACAAACTCATATGTTATGCAAGAAATATTTTTAATTTATATGAGATTAATCTAGATTAATCTATGCCCAGCTCTATTTTTTATATATATATATATATATATATATATATATATATATATATATATATATATATATATAAAATTAACACCTGTGATTATATTATATTTATATTATTATATTATATTTATGTATAATATAAATTATATATATATATATATATATATATATATATATATATATAATTAACGCCTGTGATTATATTATCAATAAATTATCTATATGATATTTTGAGCTAAAACTTCACAAATGTACTCTGGGGACACCGAAGATTTATTTGACATCTTAAAAAAAGTCTTGTAAAATGTCCACTTTAAAGGCGAGTGGGAGAAGATGCTAAGCATCTCGCCGCTCTTGTGGCCTCTCCAGCACGCTAATGGAGAAGGCTAATGGGTTTAAATGATGCACTGGAGCTTCGCTTTCCCGATAACAAGGTTACGTAGGCCCACGGCCCGCTTTTTCTTACTCCCACACCCTCGCACCGTTCTTACGGTTTCCTTCACGCTTTTAACAAGAATTACACCTCACTGATCTGTTTCAGCTTCTGGAAGATTTCACACAGACTACATAACAAGTGCTAGACACTTGTGCTAGTGCACAGTGACAAAATCATACGAGCGCCCTTGTTCCCACATCGCAGTGAAACCAGATTCATTGAGACGGTGTTGTTAATTTTGTGATTTTGAAGCTTGACCCTGTCTTATATATCTTAAATGTCCACAGTTACAGCACAAACACAGGTGCACGGTCATGTCATATGCATGCATTATTCAAGTTATAAAGGCCTCATCAGAGGTGACAACACTACTTAATGCATTGGCACAAAGCTAGTTAATGAAACTGAGTAGATTGTGACTGTCTCGAGCTTTAAAATCATCTAGAGTCCTGCTAAGACCCAAAATATGTGATGCATATGAACATTGATCATTATCTCTTTTCAAACTCTTCACTGCTTCCACTTTGCATCATTTCCTTTTTGCAGCCCTGCTGGAAAAAACAGGTCTTCAGGTGGTCAAGCTTTGTTTTAGGACAATAACCACCCCTAGCAGGTCTACAACAATATAGTCCACCAGCTGGCCAAAAACCCTAAAACAAGCTTGTGACCTCATTTGAAGAAACCAGCTTGTTTTATCTGGATTTTTCAGCAGGGTTGCCATTAATCTTCCTCGTTTTTGATGGTTTTATTGAGTTTGTGGTGAATGTGTCATATTTATGATTTTCTTCTGAGTTGTTTTAAGGCCTGATATGATTGTTCATTCAGTTCATTGTCTTTCCTTTTCTGTTTTCTAGCCTGAATTGTGGGAAACTTGTCCATCCTGTTTTAAACAGGTAAAGCTTTGCTGAGAGCGGAATGGTCGACTTCTTCATGCCATCTTTTCTCTTAAGCTTCATTTGCTTCTTGGTAAAATAAAGGAGCCTCCATATTCATCCCTGGTTGTTTTGCGCTTCTGTCTCATTAATTCTGCTCATACACTAACCCAAGACTCTGTTTGAACTGGATTGCCTGATATCCTACTATGCATTGCTAATGTGAAGATATGCAAGATTTATGTTTGCCATCCGATTTGTCTTGCCCACGTTGAATATGAATCGGTCTCCGTCAGAAATGAATTGTGCTGTCCTTCGTCACTTCACAGGGGGTTTTATTATCTTATATGTTTGCGAATGAGACAGGGAACGCATAAAGTTTTGGACTGATATAAAACAATAGTTTATTTGGATTCACAGTCTAACACAGACCATTATATTATTATATATTATATTTTAATAGGCGATCAGTTTATGCTAACGTTTTGGAGACCTTTTGGATTTAAAATATAGCACATTTTTAAACGTACATACTAAACATGTTAACTAGAACAGTGAGATAAAAATATAATCTAGAAATATAAAAGCAGTGTCCTACATGCCTGCTTCTGTATATTCGCCATTTGTGCCAAAAAATCTGTGAATGTAGTCTTACCTTTCTTTTTTGGGAAAAAAAGTACAAAGTAGGATGGCAATTGAAACTTACAGAGTACAACTTTCACGCATTTACACTGCAGTAAAGCACAAATCCTGCGTTAAATAAAAATTCACCCTATTTCCTTGCTGAATAATGTATGAACAATTCATTAAGCACATTATGCGTATTACATAGAGTTGCTTTACATAATCATTTAACGAAATGCTTCGCCGTTGAAACAACTTTTCTTTCTTACTGACATCACCAAGCACTTAAACTTTTAAGCTCCACCCATTCAACACCCAACACTTCTTAACTCCGTTCTCAATTTGATCCAATCCCTCCCCAAACTCACCCACGGTCACCCCTGTGGTTTAGCCGGGTGGCGTGGGTAATTTCACACCTCCTAGTATTCCTCTCTCTATAAGACGAGGTCACATATCATCGAGAGAGAGCGATGCCCGCCGCCAGCGTGGTTAAGAAGCGCCACGCTGGAGCTCATTATTTGAGAGCAGATTAATTAATGAACGCTAATAGCCGTGTTGAATGCTCAATTTAATTTGAGCTCGGTGGCCTGGAAGGTCATACTCTGATCATTGTACTGGCCTGGACCTCCTCAAATGAATCTGTCATGTAGAATTAGCGCATCACTTATAGTGTAACTCAGAATGCCATTGATAGTTAGGATGTTTAGAAATAACCTTCAGGACAACCTAGCGACCACCGTCAGTCTCAGAAAGTGTCAAAAAGTGTAAATATGTGGTAGTGTGATGTCTTTTTTGTCCTGTAAACAGTTTCTGCGTGACACAATCAGCTGACTGTTTGCATTATCTCACAATGTGATTCTTTGTGTCCAAGTCGGGTGCACACATCCAGACAATCTGTGTTAAATGCATGAGTAATGTTTTAACTCCTGATTCTTGCTA
This sequence comes from Misgurnus anguillicaudatus, assembly GCF_027580225.2. Lineage (NCBI taxonomy): Eukaryota > Metazoa > Chordata > Actinopteri > Cypriniformes > Cobitidae > Misgurnus > Misgurnus anguillicaudatus. The sequence goes on from NC_073337.2 coordinate 8,507,857, forward strand.
AAATGGAAATCACGATTTTTCTCTATTGTGGGATTCTGTTCACAATTTTTTCTTTTATCAACAAAATCATTTATTGCACTCAAATAAAAAATGTGCTACCCAGCACTTTCAGTTGTAATAAAGTGCTGGACTTAAAAGTACCATTAAACATAAAACGATCAAGATTTTGAGACTTTAGGGAGAAACGCAGGCATGTTACAATGTTCCCCTGTGCTAAAATCCCTTTCCGATGAGGAACTTGTGGCAGTGATACAGAAGTATTTTTCTATACAAATATTGTTGTATCGTCACACTCACCGTCGCCACCAGGATTCTCTGTAATAAGCGCTATTTTTTTCTACAAAGTTAGCAACTATGTGGGTTGTTACTAGAAGGGATACAGCTATGGACATAATCCGGTGAAATTCCGTGAGCGCTGTTTTCATACAAATCCTGCCTCTAAACTAGGGATGCACTGATATGGAAATTTTAACCGATACCGATAACTCTTTAAATTTGGGGGCCGTTAACCGATATCTATAGGCCGATAAATATTCATATTATTTTCACAATGAAAAACTCGCAGACCGCGGACATCTTGTCTTTGCGCTAGGGCTGCACGATAAATCGCATGTGTTTGTCACGCGCATCGCGTCAGTGGTGCCGGTTCCTTGGTTGGTATTGGATCGCCATCAGCTGTTTTCGGATGGAGCAGCTTTAGCTGCGCGGAGCCGTAGTTCCCTGACAATCAGGGCAATTTCGCATTAATTATCGCGGACGTATCGCCTGCGATATGTATGCGATATGGCCCAAATTGTCAGGGAACTACGGCTCTGTGCAGTTAATGTCGCGCCATCTGAAAACAGCTGATGGCGATTTAATACTAATCAAGGAACCGGCATTACTGACGTGATGCGCGTGGTATCGCATGCGATTTATCGTGCAGCCCTACTTTGCGCTAGACTAGCATACTCTTCTTAAGCCTGCAACACGTGTCATCTTCGTGCTATGTCACAGAAAGCATCAATCAAAACTCCACATGGCCAGCAATGAGCAAGTGAAGTGGTTCAACAAACCAAAATAATCCATCATTTATCGGCTTTCATTTATTGACCTAATTTTGCTATCAGACCGATAACTGATAATATTAAAAATAAGCAGTTATCGGACGATAACGATATGTTGGCCGATATATCGTGCATCCCTACTCTAAACCCAACATTTCACGGGATTTAGGCCATAGCGGTCTAGCCAGAACCACAGTTTTTCATCCTAATCATAACCCTGAACTAGAGGTCTTTACGGGTTCACTTAGATCCGAAAACCTGAGGTCCGACCCGAGACCTGATTGGGTTTGGGTCTAAAAGTTTCACATGCACCTCGGACACGGGTCGGGTACAATAATAGCGGCATCGGGTAATTTAAAATGAATGTTTATTTGCTGAACGGACCGGAGAAGACCGAAACACTCTTGCGTGTGTGCGTCAATGTCATTTTCAAACCTCTCATCTGTTTGCCAAGAGCACTTGCAACATTGTCTGGCTGGCATGTCAGTGAATTTTAAATGTACATTTTAGCGGTTACCTTGGTGTCGTCGTCAGATAACAAAGTAAAACAAAGGGAGCAGCTCGCCAAATTGGTTGTGAGGCCACCGGAGTTTCTTTCTGTCTGACTGGTGCGTGTGAGTCTGCAGAATGCACACACGTCAGTGCCGATTACATTTGGGTATAGTCGGGTTGAAAAAAATCCCACTAGTTCAGGTCGGACTCGCGTCTAATTTTCTCGGGTTTGTCTCGGGTCGGTCTTTCTTTAAAAAAAAAATTATTTATGCACGTCGAGTTTGGGTATAAAGTGATTCGGCTCATTTCGGGGCGGGTACATTTTTTTAGACCCGAGAAGACCTCTACCCTGAACCCAGTATCTTGCAAGATTTGGCTGTAGCTGTATCCCCTCTAGCCATCGACTATGTGTTTAGGTCTGCCGCCTTGTTAGGGCGCACTCATACTATCCAAACCAAACCCAGCGCGATTGTCCCCCCTCCCTACTCCCCCAGATGCACACACTATGTATTTTTTTCGATCCAAGCCCGGGCGCGCTTTCGTCTTTTGGATGCGATTGTTTTGAACAAATCAGGAAGCGCTCTCTTAACACTGGAACCCATCGTAATCACACTGCAATCACACTGCGCCTTCCGCACCTGAGCCCAAAGGCGCGATTAACCAATCCAGCCGCGGTACAGAGCCATCACACTAGTCAAACGAACCAGGCTTTGGGGTTCAAACGCCCCTGAGCGTGGATTGATTTGAATAGTCTGAGTAGGGGCCTCGTACACACTACAAACTTTCGGGAGTGACAACCGCATTTAAATGCGGGAGTGACCCCTAAATGTTCGTTACATGTCTGTAACATGACAAGGCTCATTTCCGAAAATGTGATGATTGGCACAGAGATAACCATAGCCACGTTCTGCCTTCTCGCGTGCTTATCACTCATAGCTTTGACCAAAATAGGTTAACAGCGTTATGTTTTGCAATAAACCTCCGTCTTGGCGTTGTCCATTGTACGCATTTTTGAGGCTGCTTTACAGCGGGCTGTCTTGTAGTGTTGCCAGGCCCAAGTCTTTTTTTGTACATACATGCCGTTTTGGCGCATAACCGTTGAGGCTTTTGGCTCAGGAAGCGATCAAGATTTTGGTGTTAATAAAGTGTGAAGTTGTCGGTCCCAATATTTTGATCTTTGAGGTAAAGCATTTGGATTTATTTTGGTTTATTATTGGATTTTCTTGTTCGCTTTTTTTTTCTTTTCGTGCAAGATCTGGCAACACTGGGCAGCAAATGCTCGTGCCTCTGTCGTTTTCTGCACCATGCATACAGAAGACTTTTTCCCTTTCTAGGCATTTATTTTTTCATAAGATAGACCCATGATGTCCATGATGCTCATTTATACACTTTATTAACTACTAGTTTAGTTCAGTTCAGTTATGTACACACTATTCAGGGTTTCTGTAAATGCGGTTGTCAGTCCCGTAAATTACTGAACTGTGTGTGTGTGTACAGAACAGGATTAAGCATTAAAATGTGAAGTGACACCCGAATTAATATGTAGTGTGTACGGGACCCCTTACTGTTCGCGTCACGGGAGTGACAGCGGAGCAGCGATAATTAGGAAGCAAGAGGAAAGAAATGATCAGGTCTGATTGGTGAATGAATAGGGTTTGGTTTTTCACTGTGTAAGTGTGACAAAGTTTGACTGCTATATCATCCTGGATTGTTGTAAAGTAAATATGTGAATGCAGCATCTAAATAAATACTGTAGATGCAAGCGAATCGCCGTCATTTAGAAAGATGACTGCATTTATGTATGAATCAGGATTGTGATTCTTTATTCGATTAATCATGCAGCCCTACTTCTGATGCAACATCTATCCATTTACCAATGCTAATGTTCAGCCTTTTGTAAAATAGGAGGCATTTTTCTCTTGCAAGGTGACCTAGAAGCTAGACAGCTTAAGTTTTACCCTGTTGTTCGCTCTAGATAACAGTGTTATCCTCAGATGTCAGAATATAGGCCAACCCTGTGGGGCGATGCCCCTCATATTCAGCTCTCACATTCTGAGGGAACTCGGGGGTTAATTGTTTTCCCCTACATTTTTGTTAAATGATCAGGATATGCCGCCAGCGTGGCTTGATGTTCAGTAAAATACTTTGACTTCTCAAATCTTTCTTGATTCTTTTGCCCTTCTGGTTGACTTGGTCATAAACTTTGTATGTAATTTGTCAGACCTGGAGTTGGCGGGCCATTTAAGGTTGTCAATTGTGTGAGAGTAGATCAGAGGAGACATGCGGTGAGTAATTGCTTTGATGCATTGGGTCTGCTCGCTCATCTCTCTCTCTCTTAGATTGTAGTCAGCTGAAATCAAAGCTAAGTGCTGTCGACGCAAAAACATTCGAGAGTTTTGAGCTTTTTAAGACTATATAATTCCCATACTTCCATTTATAGCATTTTAAGTAACTTATTTTGTTGGTCATAAGAGGAACACTTGGATATAATCATATAATCAGGTTAATATGTGGTCTAGTGTTTAAGTATAATGACTGTACTTTAGAAAAATAACAGAGTTTATTTCCAGCGCAGCACACCGCATGCTAGGCTTTGACTGTTTAATACTTTAAATGCCAGTCTGTCGTTCATTTATGCTTTGAGGGAGAAATTAAAAACATGATCGACAGCACGCAGTAGATGCTGTAATATAAAGACATTAGCAGAAGATAATCTAAATAAGTCTGGTTTGTTTGATGGTCTGTGTGTTTAATATGTCATTCACCCATGTCAATCATCTTCTCAGACCAGCGACCAAAGCACCAGTGACTGAAAAGAAAGAGCGTCCCACCAGCACCATGAGTGAAGCGTCCAACTACACCGGCGGCTCGGACTACACAGCACACCCCAGCAGTCCAACATTAAGAGTGAGTTTACAAACAAACACAAACCTGTAGTCCAACATTAAAGAGCAACTATTGTCCGATTCACATTTTTACATTTCCTTTGGTGTGTAAGTGTGTATTAGTACATGTTAACGATATGCAAAAGGTACAAACCCTAAAGTAAACGATAACGCGATTTATCGTCTCCAACATAAATCTCTTTTCTTGGACTACAACACACGAATTGTAGGCAACATTTTACTTCCTGGGATTGGTGATTTAGACAAGACCGACATTATCAAAATTCCTCCGGATTCGGATTTACAGCCTGTAAATTAACACCTGTTAGCAACTGAATCTTTCAAACATGGTAAGGAGCGTCACATTTCCTGCTGACGTCAGAGGTATTGAGACCGATCACAATGTACAGATTAGCTGGCCAATCAGGGACACAGAGCTTTTCAAATCCATGCATTTCAGGAAGAGAGTGAAATCTGGAGATACAAAAATGTACGATATGTACAAAATAATGTTTTTTTAATCATAAACCACGCAAACACATTATTTTGTGTATTTGGTATAATACAATGTTATTTTTAGCAATGAAATAGGTGCACTTTAATGCTGCGTTTACACCAGCCGCGTTTGAGGCGTCAAAATCACGTCTACCACGTCTAGTTTGCCGCTTGAACATTTTGAATGCATTCGCCCGTCTAGAGCGAATTAGACGCGCGGAAAAAGCAAGCATTTGACGCACACGTCACCTTACTATAGGGGGAAAATAGTTTAAAAAAACAGCGGGAATGCCGCGGGTCGATAAACGTCACGTGACTTAAAAGTGAAATGTGTATTTACAACTTACCAGGTTGCCCTTCCAAGCGAGGTCCTTTCTATTCCTGTCTCTATAGAAATAAGAACTTGTCGTATAGCTCCGAGTGACTGCTCATGGACAATATCAAGTGTTCCTTCAGGTTGAATGAGTGACTCCGGGCAGGGCTGCCGCCACAGCAGCAAGCAGGCTCCTGATTGGTTAACGCGGCGCGAAAATCCGCCCAAAGTTCACAATTTTCAACTCGGGCCTCAGCGGCAAATTCGCGTCAAACGCAAAATGCACAAAAAGCACCATTCACGCGTACTGCAGCAGACACTCAATTCGCGCCATTCGCGCAAACTAGACACAAGAATGAGGCGGAATCGTGTCTACCGTGCTGCGCTAAACGCCTCATTCGTCAACGTGTCTTCACATTGACTTAACATTGAAATCACTCGTGCTTGATGCCTCTACCGCGGCATAAGAGTGAGTTTACAAACACACACACACACACACACACACACACACAAACACCAGCAATCCAGTGTCAAGAGTGAATTTACACAGACACACAACAAACAACTTTTTGACCTTAGCTTAGTTCTATTGACAGAGTGGGCGATCCTATCATGCGTCAGTAGCATGTTACACAATTATTGACCTCATTACTGCACACATGCCTATTTCCTGTGCTGTCGATGAAATGCGAACACTCATCATGATCTACTGGTAGTTAATCTAGACTTTGTTTGACTTTAAGCTTTTTTTATTTTGTGATGAATGAAAATATAGGCTCAGCTGCCATGAGAAAAAAAAATACTTCTATGTACACACTTAAGCAAACATATTAACAATTCATGAATTCTGTGGCTCACAAGTTTGTGTCAACATTTGATGGTTCCCAGCAAGGTCGTAACCACACCTTGAACTAAAACATTAAGGGCTATTTGTCTGGACCACGTCACTGTGTGTCATCGCCGCCGCCATTTTTGTGTCCGGTCACAGCTGCGCGCCCTGGTTTAGTCTATGGTCACAGCAGCCACAACAACTAGACGAAGATTAATAAAACACTCCCAGGAGGTTCACAACAAATTACAATATTCATGGGATATGTTGTGATGTTGGCTGTAACAACAGTCTTCATAGGAACCCCGAACTACAATTTGATTCTATTCCAAAGTAGTTGTTAGATCAGTAGAATAAAGGATTGCCTTTATTCAAAAGTGTCCACTAAGGCAGTGGTTCTCAAACTTTTTCAGCGTGCGGCCCCCCTTGTGTACGGTGCATTCTTTTGCGGCCCCCCGAAAGAAAATTTATGACAAAAACAGTTCTAAGATGTAATATTTTAATTAAACAAAACATATTAAATTATACCTAGTAGTGCTGTTGGTTAGTTGGCTTATTATTTTTTAGGTTTAATTACACAGAATTCATGATAAATTAATGTATTTTATAAAATGTCATAAAACTGGGGCCCCCCTGTCACCATCTCGCGGCCCCCATGGGGGCCCTGGATCACATTTTGAGAACCACTGCACTAAGGATAACTTAAATACTTGCCTAATAAAAAATGAATAGTAAAAAGTTCTCAATTAATTAAATAATCAAGTAAACAGTTAGTGATAAAATAAGAACAAAGAATCAAATGAAAAACGGACAAATAAATATAACATTAAGTTGCAGATTGTTTTTTGATTAACATATGCAGCGGTCACTTTTAAAGCCTACAGTTTGATTTATTTATGAGATGTGACCGTCAAGTGCAATCCTGAAAGGAGATCACAGTTCTGCATGTCCACATTTCTTCCCGCTGAGATGTTATGGACAGCAGACTTTCTTTTTGTGTCCCAGCAACTTAGAACAGTCCATCCAGAAAAACGCATAATTGTTTTGGGTTGTTGCACGCAAAAGATTCTTGTGGCACGTTGTCTTAAAAAATGCGAAGAAATATGCGGGATATTTATGCAATGAAATTGCGGGCCCTTCAAAAACTGCAGGAACTTGCAAAAACTGTTTGCAGCTTTTGCAGCTTTTCAATGATGTTCACGTCACATAATCACGTCACTTCATAACGTTCCCATGGCAACAGGGGACATGGCTACGCTTGTGTGAAGTAAATACGTACTACTGGCACATCCGGGAACTTGACTGTAAATTTCTTCTCCGCCCCTTTTTGGGAAAACAAACTAGACTTCTCATAGACTTCCATACAAAATAGCGGAACAAAGCAACCTTCGTACACAGCCGGCAGGCGTAAATAACTTAAGAGATCACTCAGATAAAACATGTTGAGTAATTATCTGTCCACCCTGCCTGCCATAGAGCCCGAAAGATACATTAATACATTCAATGTGGTCAATATAAAAACATGTCCCTTTCAGTCTCACAGCGTCAAATTTGTGTAACAACGCCATCCAGTGATTGCTGGAAATATCACTAAGCCAGTTAGTTGTATGACTCGACGGAAAAGTGCACTCATTACTCTAAATATAAAGACATAATATATGAATACGAAGTAACTTTCAAATACAAAGTAAAATCGTTCACTGGCTTCCCTGTTGACTCGATGAGGTACGAGTAAATGTCCGGGTAAGACACCTCTGGCCAATAGGGAGCGTTGTTACACAAATTTGACGCCGTGAGAATGAAAGGGACATGTTTTTATATTGACCAAATTAATTGTGTTGATGTATCTTTCGCGCTCTATGGCAGGCAGGGTGGACAGATAATTACTCAACATGTTTAATCTGAGTGATTTCTTAAGTTATTTACTGTACGCCTGCCGAATGCGTACAAACGTTGCTTTGTTTCGCTATTTTGTATGGAAGTCAATGGGAAGTCTAGTTTGTTTTCCCCCAAAAGTGGGCGTGAACCTATTCAGAAACATTCTATGACGTTGCGCCGGTTGTGCGTATGCAACATTTTTCAACATTTTTCTGCTGAGATATATGTGATTTTTGCTACGAAAATGCGGGGATTATGAAATCATGCAAGCCCTGCATAATTTGCGCATGGAAATCTACAATTTATTCTTCGAAAGTGAGGCGTATTTGAAAAAATGTGGCCCCCGCATCTTATGCGGACTTTGGCTGATTATGCTTTGAATCATGCGATCGCATAATCGCGTTTTACTGGAGGGACTGATATAAGGACTACAAAACAAAAAATTGTAATACATTATGATATTGCTTTACCAGATCCTTAGCATTTATATGAGACAGCAGGTGCACCAAGCAGGTTTTACAGGGACTTTTCATGTGTGTATCGTCATGAAAAAATGCATTATAACTTACCATTAAACTTAGAATTATGGACATAAATATAGAGAAAATGGTGTCAAAAGCCAAAAATGTTCACCAAGTTGTCTACTCTATATATGATGACAAATATTATTAGATTTTATTTATTTACCTTTGTAATTTCTGGGAATATTTAATACAGAATATGACAATGCAGGATCCCAAAAATTCAACATTTTGTTGATTTTCCCCCTCATGCCCTGGTTCTCAGAGAAAAATACATATGTTTATATACACACACTGAAAGCTGATGCATGGCAGAAGGAAGTGTATTAGTTGTTTGTTTTCTGGGTTGGCGGGGAAAAACAATGTCAGTTTGACTTAAAAATGAAGCTTATTTTCCATTCTGATGATTTATTGCATTTGTACAATGGAGGGGTCGTAAAGTCTGAACAGCCGCGTCACTTTAAAAGCTTGAAGCTGACTGGAATCATCTGACTGATTGTGTCTCATTAGAGAGAGAAAAGTGATATTTTGCCAAGACGATAAATGCGTCTCAGCAGATTCACATACTTGAAATGTTGACATTTAACGTATTGAGGTGAAAACTATGAGAGTGTTACCTTTTTAAAATTCAGATTTATTTACAAGTTTATCACTGAATAATGTATACAAGCACGCCTGATCCTCAAAAGCGCTGTTTTGTGAAATAGTCTCTCATTCTGTGTTTGTAGCCATCAAGGTCCTCGAAAAAAGTCCACAACTTTGGAAAGAGATCCAACTCCATCAGGAGGAACCCAAATGCCCCAGTGGTGAAAAACGGGTGGCTTTATAAACAGGTGCGTGACTCCAGCACTCCTACATTGTGTCACATCATATATGGTGCATTGCATAAGTGATTTATATTTTGTAATATTTAATACATCACTGATTTTGATTCACTCTGACATGTTTTCCTCCAAAGCTAGATGAAAGATTATGCACAGCTCCACAATATATATTTACACTTGTCTATAATTTAAAAATCGTTTCCTCTAAAGTACAAAATAACATAAGATACAAAGCGAGCGGCAGGCTGTGATACAGCTGCCTCAGTCATGTCTCTGTGTTTGATCCCCACGCGGCGTTTCTTTAAAAGCACCATATTTCCACCAAAAACACGGCTTCAGAGGAGGTCTCTCCCCTTCCCAAAGCATCTTTCATCAAAGCACACGCTAAATCATTTGGTTTTGTTGTCTATATTAAAATTTACAAGCTTACATGATGCAAACAAACAGTACAGCACAAGGGAGGAATGAAAATGTGATTCATTTCTCAAATAAAATAACAGAGATAAACAAACAATATCAGATGATAATATCAGAAATTGAGAGATACTAACAGAAACAAATGTTTTGTTATATTAAAAAATATATATTAATAAATAGATATATTGAGCTTCTCAACCTGCAGTGGGTGGGCTCTGTTGCCCCATACTGCATTGTGATTGGTTAAAGCGCTTGATTGACACATGTTGTGCTATTGGACCCTTGTAGGACAGCACTGGAATGAAGATGTGGAAGAAGAGGTGGTTTGTGTTGTCAGACATGTGTCTCTTCTACTACAGAGGTGAGCTGGATGTCAGTTTATATATATATATATATATATATATATATGCACATCTGAACGGGGCTGAGCATTTATCATGCCTCGCTTTTTTTTTTTTTTTGAGAGTATACGCCTTTAAATGATCAAGTGCACAATTATGTACTAGTTTTGCGCGATATCTCAAAGCGAAAGCCTACGGATATGCTTAATGCTTCTGTCATTTTACATATGATAAATATAGATATTCTTTCTAGTACGTAGTTCAAAGGTTTCTCACCATATATACTATTGCTTTAAAATATCATTAGTTTTGTGAAGTATATAAGATCAATTTATATCGGATCATATCAGCACTCCTAATATACTGTCAGGCAGGTGTGTGATGTCATCTGATCCCAAAGGTGTCGAACTGGACGGGTACGTCACTCACTGCCGAACTTCGACCCGCTGCCCTCCGAGGTCTCCTGCTGTTAGATATCTATTAATTATGCAATTAAATAGTCTGTCAGTGCAATCAGATCACACTTTCACGGCCGGGGGACATGATGGGCGAGACATGTTTATTGGCTAATGGAGAAGAGAGATGTGTTGTAGCCACACAGGGGACGTGCTTTGATTACATATCACCTCTCTCTCTCTCTCTCTCTAAAGTATTTAATATTGCTCAGGAAAGACCGGTTTGGCATCTGTAAATGAGAGGGGATGTAAATGATGTAGGGCAGGTAAGGTTCTGAACTCGGTGTTCGACTTTAACTAGAGAAGTGTAAGATCACTCATGCCCCCTGTCTGTGTTAGACGGTACTACGCACAGTTACAGTGAGGAAAATAAGTATTTGAACACCCTGCTATTTTGCAAGTTCTGCCACTTAGAAATCATGGAGGGGGTCTGAAATTGTCATCGCAGGTACATGTCCACTGTGAGAGACATAATCTAAAAAAAAACAGAAATTACAATGTATGATTTTTTTTAACTATTTATTTGTATGATACAGCTGCAAATAAGTATTTGAACACCTGAGAAAGTCAATGTTAATATTTGGTACAGTAGTCTTTGTTTGCAATTACAGAGTTCAAACTTTTTCTGTAGTTTTTCACCAGGTTTGGACACACTGCAGGAGGGATTTTGGCCCACTCCTCCACACAGATCTTCTCTAGATCAGTCAGGTTTCTGGCCTGTCGCTGAGAAACACGGAGTTTGAGCTCCCTCCAAAGATTCTCTATTAGGTTTAGGTCTGGAGACTGGCTAGGCCACACCAGAACCTTAATATGCTTCTTACAGAGCCATTCCTTGGTTATCCTGGCTGGAAGATCCAGCCTCGACCCATCTTCAATGCTCTAACTGAGGGGAGGAGGTTGTTCCCCAAAATCTCGCAATACATGGCCCCGGTCATCCTCTCCTTAATACAGTGCAATTTCCCTGTCCCATGTGCTCTTGGGATGGTACTCATCATTCTTCTTAGTCCAAACACGTTTAGTGGAATTATGACCAAAACGTTTTATTTTGGTCTCATCTGACCACATGACTTTTTTCCCATGACTCCTCTGGATCATTAAAAATGATCATTAGCAAACTTCAGACGGCCCTGGACATGTGCTGGTTCAAGCAGGGGAACCTTCCGTGCCATGCATGATTTCAAACCATGACGTCTTAGTGTATTACCAACAGTAACCTTGGAAACGGTGGTCCCAGCTCTTTTCCGGTCTTTGACCAGCTCCTCCTGTGTAGTTCTGGGCTGATTTCTTACCTTTCTTAGGATCATTGAGACTCCACGAGGTGAGATCTTGCATGGGGCGCCAGTCCGAGGGAGATTGTCAGTCATGTTTAGCTTCTTCTATTTTCTAAAGATTGCTCCAACAGGGACCTTTTTTCACCAAGCTGCTTGGCAATTTCCCCTTAGCCCTTTCCAGCCTCGTGGAGGTGTACAATTTTGTCTCTAGTGTCTTTGGACAGCTCTTTGGTCTTGGCCATGTTAGTAGATTCTTACTGATTGTATGGGGTGGACAGGTGTCTTTATGCAGCTAACGACCTCAAAGAGGTGCGTCTAATTTATGATAATAAATGGAGTGGAGATGGACATTTAACAGGTCTTTGAGAGTCAGAATTCTGGCTGATAGACAGGTGTTCAAATACTTATTTGCAGCTGTATCATACAAATTAATAAATCATATATTGTGATTTCTGGATTTTTTTTAGATCATGTCTCTCACAGTGGACATGCACAATTTCAGACCCCTCCATGATTTCTAAGTGGGAGAACTTGCAAAATAGCAGGGTGTTCAAATACTTATTTCCTCACTGAACATCGCCACAATGGATTAAGTCGTTTCAAATGACATCATCATTTTGCCAGATTATTCAAAACACCTAAACACCAAAAGCTATTTAGTAATATGTTTATTAAAATTGACTAAATCCGATATTACAGTAGTTTAATGGTAATGCAGTAAAGGTTAGCACAGAAATAGCAAATAAATTTGTGTTGGCGTTAAACAGCTGAGAATATTCACTTTTATGGTAAAATCATTGCATTAAAGAAGCACAAAATACAGATTTTATTAAAGTTTATTTTAAACTCTTTCAAAGTGTGATTATAATAAAGAAGTAGAAAAAGGCAGAAGTGTGGACGTTTATGAATAACAGGCATTCAATTCTCTGGTGCAGATTTCTGTTGACATAGGTTTCATGTGGGCTTAAAACACAAAAGTATTTCAGATATATACACCATCATGAGGCATCTTATGTTGACTATGAGAGAATTCTGAACATTTGGGCTGACAGTCTTTCCTGGCTATAAACTCCTTCATCTTAAGTTTCTCTTTTAAATCTTTCTGTATTTGTTCATTCTTCTTCTGTGTGTTGGTGGACTGTGAGCCACTGGTGGATTTTTTGTCTTCTGAACGCTGCATCACAGATCTGAGCATCTCACAGCGCTCCTGAACTCAGCGTGTGGGACGCCTGTGAACATTTATAGACTCAAAACTTGTAACTTTGTGAAAGGATTTGCTTCATGTGGTGCTAATAGATCCATGTTATCCTAATTGAGGCGTGCGTGGAAAACCAAAAAGATTTATGAGAAAAAAGATTTCCATGGGTAAGCACTGGTAGGATTGAAATCTTATTTTTATGCGATTTTTACAAATAGTCAATTACATAACATACTTGATCAGTTAAAGCACAAGCTTGGGGTTGAAATAAGATATTTGAAAATGACAGTAATATATTCACAGCTAGATAACACAGTTGTCAATCACTGTGTTGGTAAGCTGGTGTGACAGAATCAAAGTGATGAAGCTTTTTCCCATCAGCCTTGTTGAAACATTTATCAAACCCCGCAGAAATGAACATTCAGTCTTGCCTTTAGATTTGTACACTGTAAAATATCATATATTTTTAAGTTTAATCAATTTGACTAGTGAGGAGTTGCTGTAAATTGATTATAATATTTATCCATTAAAATAAATATTTATTTCGAAATAACTTTATTTTTATAATTTATAGTCAAAAAAGTTGAAATGAATCATAAATCAAGTAGATTTAAAGAATTAGTCCATTTACTTTAAAAAATCCAGATAATTTACTCACCACCATGTCATCCAAAAATGTTGATGTCTTTCTTTGTTCAGTCGAGAAGAAATTATTTTTTTGAGGAAAACATTCCAGGATTTTTCTCATTTCTCACGACACCAACACTTAACAGTTTTAATGCAGTTTAAAATTGCAGTTTCAACGGAGTTTCAAAGGACTCTAAACGATCTCAAACAAGGCATAAGGGTCTTATCTAGAGAAACGATTGTCATTTTTGACAAGAAAAAAATATATAAAAAACATAAAAAATATGCACTTTTAAACCAAAACTTCTCGTCGTCTTCCGGTTATGTGACGTGCAAGCGTGACCTCATGCAATACGTCATCACGTCAAGAGGTCATGGATGACAAGTGCGAAACTACGTCCCAGTGTTTACAAGTGTGAAGAAAGAGGACCGTTCCAACGTTGTTGTATGTTGAATGATACTAATGAATGTCTTTGTGTCAGCTTATTGTTTAAAATGGTCCGCAAATGTGCATTTCATTCATATATGTAACTCGTGACCTTTTCACTGCATTACACAATTATGTGAGGTCGTGCCGGCGCTTTACAGGACCGGAGATAGACAAGAAGTTGTGGCTTAAAAGTGCATATTTTTTATTTTTCTTGTCAAAAATGACAATCGTTTCGCTAGATAAGACCCTTATGCCTCGTATGAAATCATTTAGAGTCCTTTGAAACTGCAATTTTAAACTGCATTAAAACTGTTACGTGTTGGGGTCAATTAAAGTCCATTAAAATGAGAAAAATCCTGGAATGTTTTTCTCAAAAAACATAATTTCTTCTCGACTAAAAAAGAAAAAGACATCAACATTTTGGATGACATGGTGGTGAGTAAATTATCTGGATTTTTTTTAAGAAAATGCACTAATCCTTTAACATAAAAATGCAACAAGGAATTTCTTACAGTTTGCTTACAAAATTGCATAATTCTTCAGTATTTATATACTTCAAGCATACTTCAGCTATTGTTTTTGCTTACAGGTTAAGAGTTTTCTTCATACTTTGTGACCATAGTGTATCAACTGTATGTCATGACAAAAATGTTTGTTTGGAGTGGTGGGCAATAGTAAAAAAAGTTTGTGAAACTGATGTAAATATTCTGCTATTGTCTCTCTGTCTTTAGATGATAAGGAAGAAGGGATCCTGGGCAGTATTCTTCTTCCCAGTTTTCACATCTCTATGCTGTCCGTGGACGACCATATAAGCAGAAAATATGCCTTTAAGGTCAGAGCCTGGATTTAAAATCTTTGAAATGTGGCCATGTTTTTATGTAAAGGTTCTGTGTGACTTTAAAAATAAAATAATTAGAAAGGGATTGAAAAGATTGACTACTCTCCACTGAACCTGAAATACAGCAGAGTTTCAAAGCAACACATGCTAATAAATGATTTGCAGCCATCTAATTTTAACTTTAGTAATAGCTCATTAAAACAAAATATTTTTTCCTTTACCAGTCAATAACCAGACACTTAAAATTAAAACATTTAGGTAAGATTTTTTAAACATTTGCTTCATAATTTGTGATCGAGAATCAACATCTAGGGCTCTATTTTAACAATCTAAGTGCATGGTCTACTCTAAAGCAGTGTTTCTCAAGCTTTTTGGAGTGTTGGACCCCCATAATATCTGAAACCTGCCTCATGGACCCCCTACCCCTGTTCTCACTCGCTGCCATCCACTGTTTTCTTTCCAATCACAATGATTTTCACAGTTAAAAGCTATGTTAATGCAATATAAGTGAATGCAATTTAAGTAATTCATATTTTTTTAATGACTGGCAACGAGAATTGCATCAAGCTATTTCATTTGATTGCATTGAAATGGCATAACACATTACACAATCAATCACAACAACATTGTCAATTTCACAACAACGTTTTACTGCATCCTGTAAATTAAAACATCTATTAATGTCCAATCTGAGATTAATATTTTAACAACGTCCATTTGTAATATTACTTCTTAAATACTAAAATTTCATTCTACTGCATTGAAATTACACAACACATGCTTCATATACAACCAATTCTCTGGTACAACATTCTCTTAAATTAAGATGGTTAATTTTTAACATGTCCATCTGAATGTTATGTTACTTGAATCTTTTGTTTAATGTGAAATTTGCAATTTGGCAAAAATAAAACACACTTGAGGTCATTTAAAACAATATGTAACAATTGTATTTCAATCTTAATTCTTGTTTTAGTAATACTAAAATTGTATTATACTCAATAAAACAAACAAATAATATAAAATAATTAAAAAATATATTTTTAAATGGTTGTACGGACCCCCTGCAATTACGCCACGGACCACTAGGGGTCTGCGTACCCCCGGTTGAGAAACACTGGTCTAAAGCACATGGCGCACAGTCTAAAAGGGTGTGTTCGAATCAACTTCTGCTAATTTAACGATGGTAAAAATGGCTTGTGCGCCTAGCGCACAGTCTAAAAGGGTTGTTCCTATTCTCGTAATGAGTAATGGGTGTGTTTTGGGCGTAACATGCAATAAACCAATAGGACTCTTATCTCCCATCCGCCATGCCGATTCCTTATTTAGATGGCGGAATTTGTAAACATGAAAAACTTAGCGGAGGAAGAAGACCACCAGTTTAAGATTAATGTAAAAAAATTGCGTTGTTTTTATTTGTATTAAAACCTTTGGTTCTCTTTAAAAGTTGTTTTTTTCAGTCATGGAGGTAAAAATAGCAGGCTTTTAATTGCTGCTGTGCATCCATGTGTGTGTTAAGCAAACGCGCATTGTCGTCCCATTTTTAGGCGCATATGATAACAAAAACAATATTGCGTCATTGACTTTAGACTTTAGAGCAGGTTTTAATAGGTCAATGGTGCAGTCTATTTTAGCCAACAATGCGCCTGAACACACCACGTTTTTAGACCAGAACGCCCATGGGTGCAAAAATGGGCACAAATGCATTTGCTATTTAAACAATATGGTGCTAAACGTGAAAATGATAACTGCGCCGGGTTAAAACTAGCAAAAAACACTTGCGTCGCGCCGGATGTATGATAGGGCTCTTAGATTCAAGCCATTTCTTTAACTTCCTTCTCTGTTCTTTACAAACTGTAGTGAATTAAAACATTACCTTCTTTGAGTTAAACTATGATCAGAGCACACGTACTACCCTTCAGACAACAGCACGACCTGTCCCGCGTTTCCCCACAGACAGATGGCGTTTATTTAAAGAGAACTGTAATGAGTCCTTCATCTCCAGAGAGCTCTTGGGAGATTTAGTCTTCCTCTGAGGCACAAAATGTTGTGCTAGGGTGGCAGTCAAGCACATGAGGACAGTTTGTCTATGAAATTAATCAAGCCTTGCGTTTAACGCTCAGCCAACAGTAATGATGAAGAGCAGCCTGACTTCTCAAGGGGTCGCACATTTGGATGTCTTAAGGAATATTTGAGATTCAGTTAAAGTTAATCAACAACATGCTGGTGATTAACACATTATTTGCTTACACTTGTTCATGGAAACATTTTGCTATTACATTTTCATGGTTAATTACATTTTTAGTCTTGGTTATTGGGCTATGATAGTGTTGAAATGTGTTGACTCACTCTATGTCTCAATCTTCTCATTGTTTCTCCATCAATGGCTTGGCTTGTCTTCATTGGCGCTGTATCGGCATGTTTATTGGATGGCACTCCACTAATACGGTGAGTCCTGAGTCTGCACAATTCCACATAAACATGTTAATTTACCTGAAAAATCACCACATAGGCAAAAAACTACTTTTCAATATGTAGGCCTTTTTACTCCTAATAAACTGCTTGCATGTGAAGCACTTTTAGACATTACAGGCACTGTTTTGAACTGTACATAGCAAAATATGTGCCTTATTTATGACATCCTTTACAGATAATCCCAGAAAGTAATGCTACACTCACTTAAAGGGTTATTAGGAACACCTGTTCAATTTCTCCTTAATGCAATTTCTCATTAGAAAATCTCCTGAACTCCAAACTGAATGTCAGAATGGGAAAGAAAGGTGATGTAAGCAATTTTGAGCATGGCATGGTTGTTGGTGCCAGATGGGTCGGTCTGAGTATTTCACAATCTGCTCAGTTACTGGGATTTTCATGCACAACCATTTCTAGGGTTTACAAAGAATGGTGTGAAAAGGGAAAAACATCCAGTCCTGTGGGTGAAAATGCCTTGTTGATGCTAGAGGTCAGAGGAGAATGAGCCGACTGATTCAAGCTGATAGAAGAGCAACTTTGACTGAAATAACCACTCGTTACAACCGAGGTATGAAGCAAAGCATTTGTGAAGCCACAACACGCACAACCTTGAAGCGGATGGGCTACAACAGCAGAAGACCCCACCGGGAACCACTCATCTCCACTACAAATAGGAAAAAGAGGCTACAATTTGCACGAGCTCACCTAAATTGGACAGTTGAAGACTGGAAAAATGTTGCCTGGTCTGATGAGTCTCGATTTCTATTGAGACATTCAGAACATGGATCCATCATGCCTTGTTACCACTGTGCAGGCTGGTGGTGGTGCTGTAATGGTGGTAATAATAATAATAATACGTTTATTTTTTATAGCGCCTTTCAAGAACCCAAGGTCGCTTCACAATGGTGTGGGGGATGTTTTTTGGCACACTTTAAGCCCCTTAGTGCCAATTGGGCATCGTTTAAATGCCACAGCCTACCTGAGCATTGTTTCTGACCATGTTCATCCCTTTATGACCACCATGTACCCATCCTCTGATGGCTACTTCCAGCAGGATAATGCACAATGTCACAAAGCTTGAATCATTTCAAATTGGTTTCTTGAACATGACAATAAGTTCCCTGAACTAAAATGTCACCAGATCTCAACCCAATAGAGCATCTTTGGGATGTGGTGGAACGGGAGCTTCATGCCCTGGATGTGCATCCCACAAATCTCCATCAACTGCAAGATGCTATCCTATCAATATGGGCCAACATTTCTAAAGAATGCTTTCAGCACCTTGTTGAATCAATGCCACGTAGAATTAAGGCAGTTCTGAAGGCGAAAGGGGGTCAAACACAGTATTAGTATGGTGTTCCTAATAATCCTTTAAGTGAGTGTACATGTAAGGATAAAAGACTTTAAGTAGGATTATAATCATATTTTGTTCAATCCAGTTTAAGTTATCAATCCGATCAAGTGTCCTTTTGATTTTAGGAGGAATAAACCACCCAGATTTTTAATCCGTTTGGCTCTTTTTATGCCGAAGGAGGTGTTTACATGGAGCATTTTCTTTCGGATTGAACATTTAAATGGATTACAATTGAAATCGAAATTCTGTTAGCACAGTTTGTAATGACGTAATACTCCTCTGCTCCCTCCATGTCACATGCAAGTCTATAGATCAGATACATTAGTACTTACTGTTGCTTTGATTTGTTTTTCTAGGTTACTCTGTATGTTCCCTCAACTAGGCAACGCATCCGAACATGCGGACGTACTATTTCAGCACTGACGCAGCCAAAGACATGGAGTCATGGATGAAGGTTATGACTGATGCGGCATTGGTCCACACGGAGCCAGTTAGAAGGTAAGAAAACATCCATCGATTCAAATCACGGGTTATCGAAAGGACACTAAAAAGTAGGATTTGCACGTATCATTGTTATGCAACTGGCTACAGTTTTTGCTGCCAAATGAA
The DNA here is from genome assembly GCF_027580225.2 of Misgurnus anguillicaudatus. Classification (NCBI taxonomy): domain Eukaryota; kingdom Metazoa; phylum Chordata; class Actinopteri; order Cypriniformes; family Cobitidae; genus Misgurnus; species Misgurnus anguillicaudatus. Next base: position 8,527,152 of record NC_073337.2, read on the forward strand.
ATTAAACTGTAAGGGTTCAAAAAAGGACATTTAAAAAAGTCGAAACAACATGAGCCTCCCAATTATAATGGTCCAGAGGTAAGACACTTGCTGGTAGAAACACTATTAAGATCTCAGCTTGTGAAAAAAAAACTTGCATTTATCTGAAAGTTTAACATCTCAGAGGACACTGAGTCACTGTAGCAGTAACACAAAACTTCTTCAGCTTGTTTTCTCTAAGGAATCTCACAGGCAAAGATTTTTCACAGTTTGAAGTACAGAGGAAGATTTTGAGCCTGTTTGTGTTGTGTGTGCGTGCATGATGCCTTACAATACTAAGACTTAACTTGCTTTTGAAAAATACAACATCGCAGCTGTGAATGAAGACACCGAAATGGGTTTTTATCAGAACAACGCCTGAAAGCTGTTTGGTTTAAAACACGCACCTATTGTTAAAGTTTATTGCAGTTTAGCTGTTATTACACTGGAAGCTTTTGGTGTCAATGGACCATGCAGGGGTAGAGATTATTGTGTAGGGTTTAAATTTAACAAAGCATTTCTTTAGTTTTGTTAACTTAATGTATCACCCTGAATATAAGACAACATTTTTTCATAGAAATACTTCTCAATACACAATGTTGTCTCATATTCAAGCTTTAGACCAATGTTTCCCAACCCAGTCCTATGGGTCACCCCTCCCGGGTAGATTTAGATCTCAATACCTGATTCAGCTCATCAGCTTCCTTCCAGAATGTTGGAGAGGTCTGCGTCCCAAATCGTTTACTGTGACAGTAGGTACTGTATTTGCATTTTAACACTTTCCCCGCCATTGACAAGTTAACTAGTTAAAGGTGCTCTACGTGAATTCACGCGTTTTATACCATAAACATTTTTTGTTACATACAGCAAACATCTCCTCACTACAAACTGCAATAAAAACAAAGTGGCCAAATCTACCATCAAGAAACATAACAAACTGTTCCAGACAATAAATGACCAGAAGGATTTGGGGGTGGGAGTTGGGCGCTTCATGAAAGCACGTAAGGGAGGGGGAGGAGTTAGCTACGCTCCGTTTGTTTGAAAACAGTTCAAACATCAACAAAAAGTGACGTTACACAGATTCGCTTAGAGCGCCTTTAATTAAGAGAAAACTTACCTGCCAATTACGAGTATTTACAGCAATCCGCATTTCCTCTATTATCCACCAAGTGGCGCTCTTACTCAACTTATAATATCCGAAAGTATTCCCTTAGTGCAAACAGTTCAAACTCCATGTATGTTTTGATCATCGCTCTAAATTTGATCTCTGTCAAAAGTCCTTCACAAAAAATGCAATTATTAAAATTTTTAGCTTAAAATTTTGTATTTTTAAAGAAACCTACCCATATTTGAGAGGTGATAAAATGAGAACAAAATAAGGTAGGTTCTTACATTTGATATATTGTATGTTTATATATTTAAAGAAGAAAATTTTCTGGAAGGCATTAAACTTTTGTCAAAATCATAAAAAAAATGCTGGCGCTGGATGGCAACTTTTTTTTAAAAACGCTGGCGGAGAAAGAGTTAATAGAGGCGCGTAACTGCTTTTGGAAATTTTTTAATAAAACAACACATCTCCTTCTTCTTCATCATTGGTGGCTCAAATGAAATGGGAGGCCATCAATTGAACACTATGGGATCTTGCCGGAAGTAGTAGGTCATCTGGGTACTTTTCGCCTACTGTTTTTGGGAATACCTGTACTATGAATTTGGACATATTACTCGCCTCACCTACTGCTTATATAGTATGGAAGTACGCAGTTTCTGACACAGCCAAGGTCTCAATAATTAACACAGTAACAAGCTGACGAGTAAAATTGGGTGTTTAATATAGGAAAACATCTAAAAGGAAGGGTGCCATGTAGGACTTGTTTGGGAAGCTCTAGACTATTATATGTCAATCATACACACCCGAAAATGCAGTAGGTGGTGTCAAATAAACATAAACAAGTTCACCTGGACTGAAGCTACCTGATAAACTACAGTCATTTTACAGTAACAGTCTATTGTAATGAAATTGTAATAAACTGCAGGTTATATATGATACTGTATGCCATATGAAAAGTACTGAAGAATGTGAAGCACCACAGTGGTACTCTTTGAATTAAGAAAGTATTTTAAAAATGTATTTGTCGCCCCATCATCAATTATTACTTGCTTATTCACTCTCATCTAATCCGAACCTTTCACTTTTTTCAGTTTTACATATACAAAATATTTTTATTTACAACAGCAGTCACAAGAGCTTGCTACATGTAAATGTATGTGAGCATGTTTGAGAGCTGTATCATGTTGTCAAAAATGTTTGATTTGAGAAAGAAACTTTGAACTGTTTGAAAATGTTGACTTTTCCGTTTCTTACCTGCAGGCTTGATAAGGTGAAGGTTGAGCCACGTGGCCATCACGAGATGAACAACATGCTCAATCACAGGGTCCTGACCCGACCTGAGATCCAAAACAACGAGAGGAATCGTGACACACTTCGCCAAGACGAAAAGAAACAGGTGCCTTTAGAGAAACAACCCTGCATCCAAAAAGAGAAAGAAAGCAAAGGTAGCGTGCATAATGATGGCGAGAGACATGTCCTTCAAAGAGACAGCGAGAACTACGCTCTCCAGATAGACGCTCAAAGACTGCCGATGCAGACGGACGAAGACAGGTACATGCCGCAGAAAGACGTGGAACAATACGTTTTTCAGAAAGATGGGGAGAAGTACGCCGTTCACAAAGAAGGAGATAAGTATTTACTACAAAAAGATGGACAGAAGTACACGGTGCACAAGGAAGGAGACAAGTACACGCTTCTGAGGGACGGCGACAGCTACGTCCCACCAAACGAGAGCGAGAAAATCTTGCAGAAGGATGGAAGGCATCACCTCGCGCTCCAACAGGAAGGAGATAAACACACTCACCCGAAAGACAGAGAAAAACCCATCCCGCCTCCACGTGAGGGCGACAAGTACGGATTCCAAAAGGAGGGCACGTTGGAGCGCCCGCTCACCAAGATCAACAGCATCAAACTTCAGCCTGCCCAAGCGGCGGCCATCGCCGCGGCCGTATCGGCATCCCGACAACACCAGAGCGGATCCGTTCCGTACAAACCGCCCCAGGTCAACGGCTCCGGGGAACGAGGAGGAGACCGAAGCCCTGCAGACGTAACCAACGCTTTACCACCGAGGACCCCGGTTCCTCCACAGCCGGTAGAACCTGAGAGAACGCTGAGCAGAACCAACTCCATGCAGCAGCTGGAGCACTGGGTTCGGACCCAGCGTACACGAGGCCCGGACGATGACACCAGGAGGTGAGGAAGTGTTTTATTTCGAGCTCATTTGTGGTTTTATTGAGTTTGTGTAAAACTTTATTGCTGCTTCATTCATTATTGCATATGTTTATTTGTACTGCTTAGATTGTGTGTGTTTGTGTATTTTACACGTTCACATATGAACAGCTATCAAAGATAATACAGTAATAGTTCAATTATATCATATTCCATTATTACAAACATCCTATGTTGTAGCTGGATATACACTCACCTAAAGGATTATTAGGAACACCATACTAATACTGTCTTTGACCCCCTTTCGCCTTCAAAACTGCCTTAATTCTACGTGGCATTGATGCAACAAGGTGCTTAAAGCATTCTTTAGAAATGTTGGCCCGTATTGATAGGATAGCATCTTGCAGTTGATGTAGATTTGGGGGTGCACATCCAGGGCACGAAGCTCCCGTTCCACCACATCCCAAAGATGCTCTATTGGGTTGAGATCTGGTGACTGTGGGGGCCATATTAGTACAGTGAACTCATTGTCATGTTCAAGATACTAATTTAAAATGATTCGAGCTTTGTGACATGGTGCATTATCCTGCTGAAAATAGCCATCAGAGGATGAGTACATGGTGGTCATAAAGGGATGGACATGGTCAGAAACAATGCTCAGGTAGGCCGTGGCATTTAACGATGCCCAATTGGCACTAAGGGGCCTAAAGTGTGCCAAGAAAACATCCCCCACACCATTACACCACCACCACCAGCCTGCACAGTGGTAACAAGACATGATGGATCCATGTTCTCATTCTGTTTACGCCAAATTCTGACTCTACCATCTAAATGTCTCTACAGAAATTGAGACTCATCAGACCAGGCAACATTTTCCAGTCTTCAACTGTCCAATTTATTGAGCTCGTGCAAATTGTAGCCTCTTTTTCCTATTTTTAGTGGAGGTGAGTGGTACACGGTGGGGTCTTCTGCTGTTGTAGCCCATCCGCCTCAAGGTTGTGTGTGTTGTGGCTTCACAAATGCTTTGCTGCATACCTCGATTGTAACAAGTGGTTATTTCAGTCAAAGTTGCTCTTCTATCAGCTTGAATGAGTCGACACATTCTCCTTTGACCTCTAGCATCAACAAGGCATTTTCACCCACAGGACTGCCCCATACTGGATGTTTTTCCCTTTTCACACCATTCTTTGTAAACCCTAGAAATGGTTGTGCGTGAAGTCGTGAAAATTGCTTAAATCAGCTTTCTTTCCCATTCTGACATTCAGTTTGGAGTTAATGAGATTGTCTTGACCAGGACCACACCCCTAAATGCATTGAAACATGATTAGATAATTGCATTAATAAGAAATTGAACAGGTGTTCCTAATAATCCTTTAGGTGAGTGTATATGCATACCCTTGCTAATACTAGCGCAAACTTCACCATCTCTTCCCCGCTCTCTCTCTTTCTTTTTTTCTATTTGTGGGCGATTGTCCTCGCTGAGCCTTTTGTTATGACCCAAAAATATATTTTTACTTCTGCATGATCTTCGTTTCTTTGCCTGCCTGGGTGGTTTATAATGTAGGTGTCACAAATCACTGTCAGGTGCCATCCCTCTTTGAAACTGAAGACCTGGAGGACGTGTGTTTGAGACAATCGTCTCCTCCTGCTATCCTCAGATGAATAAGTCATGAGAGTTTTAAGCTCAACCAGTGCAAAAATGTGTCTCAAAGTGAATCAGAGCTGCTGTCACCGCAGGAAGAGAAGCGAGAGGGCGAGCGTTCATGTTTTTAAAACGCTGATTTTTAAAAGGTTTGGGTGCGGCGTGTCTCGCTGACTGTGTTCTCTTTTAAAACCTACATCTATATTTGTTCATGTTTTATGTATCAAGCAGCGTTTAGTTTTTAACAGTCATATATGTCCTGACCAATCAAACTTTCCAAACTATTGTGGGACTTTGCACAAAAGTAAGCTGCTGTGTGTCGATTCACTTCGTCCCCGTACCATCAACCTACAAACCCAACCCAGATTTAGCTCACTGCCTTTTTGAACATATAGTCATTTCATTATATCGAATTTATTCTGTGTTTTAGCATCACCTCCTACCAGACGCTGCCCAGAAACATGCCCAGCCACCGGGCGCAGGTCGTACCGCGGTATCCTGAGGGTTACCGCACGCTCCCGCGCAACATGCTGAGACCGGACAGCATCTGCAGTGTGGCGGGGTCGATGTACGATCGCGCCCTGCAGCCCACGTCGACGGAGAAACGCAGATCCATCCGGGACGACACCATGTGGCAGCTGTACGAGTGGCAACAGAGGCAGACGCACAGTCGGCTGGGGTACGGGACGCTGCCTAGCCCTAAAACCATGGGGCAGATCGCCGAATCCATTCCCACTTCCCCTTCGCACGGATCTCTGGCTGGTTATCACACCTTCTCCCCGAATCGGCCCCTTAACCCGGACACACGGTCTGAAGTTTCCTCTCCAGTGTTCAGAGGAGACGTGACTCTAGAACGTCGCCACCGACCGCACGTCTCCAAGGTAAAGTTAAAAACTGATGTATATATATAGCCTAATGTATAGTGTATATAAGCCTTATAGCAGGGCTTAACATTAAACATTGTCATGTGGTTGTCCTTCATACTTTAAAAAAATTACTTGTCAGTCAGGAAGGATGCGGAGCCGCACGCAAATTACAAAAATGTTGCATTGAGCGCGCGTGGTGTGTGGCTTGTTTGTAATTTGGCTCCGTATCCTAAAAGGACCGAAAGTCTGTCTTGATATGTGCAAAAATCTTTCTCTTTCACTTGTCCATCCAAAACATTTACTTGTCCTGGACAAAGTGTTAATGTTGAGCCCTGCTTATAACATTGCAGTTGGATTATTTAGTGTCTGGTGCAGATGGCAACCAAAATGCAGAGCTTTTAAATGCTTTTACTTTTAAAATGCAAATTTCTTAGCCATAAAATATTTAATAGGATAGACAGGCTTGTTAGTGCACCCTCTATAAAGCGATTTTAATAATACTTTAAAATCCTTAATCCTTTAATCATAAAGTCACAGAAATGTATTGGTTGAGGGCAAATAAATCCACTTTCCACCCAAATGTGCAGAGGCACGTCCTAATTATAAAGGTGTTTTATTGTTGTTATTGTGGCCTAACTTATGAGTTATAAAGTTTGATTTCTTTTACTTGATTGACTTGCTCTGCAGTACTCACCTGCTTTCATCTTCTTTCTGTCAGTATTCCTACCCTCCTGAACGCAGACCAGCGCAGAGCATCACTGCGCAGTCGCTGCAGGGCAAAACGGTACGCTGTCTTTCCTTCTGTCCACCCACTGCTTCTCGTTCATCAGTAACTTTGCTTTCACACTCTTTGCACTGAGTTTCAGGCCTTTCTGACTTCAGATTTGAACAGAGTATTTAGCTTTGGTCTAGACTGAAGGTTGAGGATGGTTATTATGAAGTAAACAAAGGTTTAAATGTGTCTCAATGGACCGTAGTCAAGAAAGACTGCATAAATACACAAATAAAACCAAGGTTGCGAAGGATATGAGAACTTTTTTGTTCAGTTGGTTGTACTGTTGTGCAGCTCATGTGTCAATCATTCAGTGAACGAAACTTTGACAATATTGAAAAACTTGTACAAAGTGTCCCTGATTCGTCTTTTGTGAAAAATTGAATATGGCGTCTACCCTAAGAGTTTATACTGCTATACTAATGAGCTTTAAAGGGACACTCCACTTTTTTTGGAAGTGTGCTAGTTTTCCAGCTCCCCTGGAGTTGAACATGTGGTTTTTGCTGTTTTGGATTCCATTCAGCTGGGTCTGTCGTTACCACTTTTGGCATGGCTTGGCATAATTCATTGGATCTGGTTGGACCATTGGCATCCCGCTAAAAATGACCAAAGAGTTTTGATGTTTTTCCTTTTTGAGGCTTGACTCTTCTGTAGTTACATCGTGTACTGAGGCCGACAAAAAATTTTAAAGTTGTGATTTTCTGGGCAGATATGACTAGGAACTATACTCTTATTCTGGCGTAATAATCAGAAACTTTGCTACCGTAACATGGCTGCAGGAGGTGTAATGATATTACGCAGCACCTGGAAATACTCCCCTTGGTAACTTTCAATAGCAGGGGACTATTTTCGGAAAATCGCAACTTTAAATTTTTCTGTCAGTCTTAGTACACGATGTAACTACAGGAAAATAAATAGGAAAAATATTGAAACTCTTTGGTTATTTTTTAGCGTGATGCTAATGGTCTAATCAGATTCGGTGGATTGTGCTGGGCTGTGCTGGGGGTGGTAGCGCCAGACCTGGATATCGACTGGATGGATTCCAAAATGGTAAAAAAAAAATTTCTTTAGGGGAGCTGGAAAATGAGCATATTTTCTAAAAAAAAAAGTTGAGTGTCCCTTTAATTCATCACAGTGTAGACTCATATTTATAGTCATTTAATTGAACAATCAATGAATAAATGAACAATCATTTATAAAAACGTCTTGTGATCCTCTACCAAATGTCTAAACCGCAATTATTCGTTTTGTACTTTTAGATTTTAAGTTTTGATGACCCAAAGTCTTTCCCTGTTCAGCTTTTTCTATTAAGCTCTTGTTTTTTTTAATGACACATAATAAAATAGGCAGGTAATGCCTGGTCTACTTCAGTCTTTACAAGTGCAAGAACATTATAGTAGAAAAGCCTGCAGTCACTTATTGAAATATTAAGAGCTCCATTCCTCCATATGCGCTTTACTTGTTATTGCTGGATGCCTATTAAATACTGTGTTTTGTTACAGCGCATTGAATTGAATATGGTGAATTAACCTCTTGTTTTCGATAAAAGCCTCTTTGTCTTTCTTGCAGACAGCTTTTTTATACATTTTCTTATATTGGGAGTGTTAAATAATAAGATGAAATCGCAGGACCTTTCGCACAGCTATTAAGATGTGAACCTTTTTCTTTACCTGTATTTACATTTATGCATGCGCTTTTATACAAAGCAACTTGCAAAAGTGATGAAAAACAAAGCAATTTGTATATTTAAGGATTACAATAGAGCGCTTTTTTCATCAATGATTTATTATATTTTTCTGTGTGAACATGAGTACCAGCATTTACAACAGTTTTATAAACTTAGTTCAGAGTTTATAAATACTGGAACTGATAATGATGTATAATGCATAGAAGATAATAAGAAAAAGATTAAAATAAAGATAAAGAAAAAGAGAGAGAAAAGGATGAAAAAGGGGAACAAATATTTTGAGTATAGAATGCACATGTATCTTTATATAAATAAAGTGTGAACTATATACATATTGCCAAATATAAGTAACATACAAGATCTATGTAGTGAAACATACAAAAGATGAAGCGGTTTATTTACAATAGAGCTTTTTTAAAAGATGGTCATTCATGGTGAGGTTTGTTTCAAACTTTTCAAATTGACTGACCAACTTTAGTCTGATATGACTTTGATATGACCCCCGCTACAGCCGGAGGAACTCACCCTACTGCTCATCAAACTACGCCGACAACAGGCGGAGCTTAACAGCCTCCGTGAGCACACGCTCACCCAGCTCATGCAGCTAAACCTCGATGCTGCCAACCCAAAGGTCAGCTGGATCACACGTGCTGTCCTGTGCATCCCCGAATAAAGGGCTTCTTAGTATCCGTTACCTCATCAAGACCCGCCCACCCGCACTGCCACCCCTCCCCGCCCCTTTTATTTTCTAGTTTGGTGTTTTTCCCCATTGCTGCCGCATGCTGTCGTGGATCGATGTCTGAAGATTTAATGTACGTGTAGCGTAAAAAAAATCTTTTTTGTGTACTAACATTTGAAAGTGCCTTTAGCCCCTGAGGTTTGATCATGTTTTGAGCGTCTGTAGCATGAATGTAGTGATGTGGTCTAAGGAACATGATCTTCAGGGGTAGCTGGAGTTTATATGCAAAAATTTGATTTCAGATTTGCTTATCTGGCTTACTGCGTTTGGCTTATAGACGTTATAGGGCTGGGTAAAAAAAGAGAGATGTGACGAATTTGATCAATTTTGGTCATTTTTGCCAAACACTTTACTCCGAGATCTTGCATTATGTTAACTTTGTGTGTTTACCTCTGATGGTAAAAAATACAGTATTAAAATTAATGCATTCGTCTATGAAATAACCAATGGTTTGTTACTGTCACAGTGCATGTTATTTTATTATATATATACAATTATATAATAATTAAAACTGGTTTATTGAGTTTAATCTAGTCATTACTCAGCCCTATAGACGTGCATGATGCAGGAGCTTTGCTGCAGAGTCAGAGTTTTGTTGCGGTTGTTATCTTTGACTGCATTGAATGGCTTTTGTAGTCGTTTTGCACCTCCCCTCCTCTGGCGTCTTTATCTCCCACGACGTCTCTCTCTATGTCTCATGTTTTCTCACTGCTCTCGTCTCATCTTCTCTCTCTTGGCCTCTTTAGAGTGAAATTCTTTCTCATCACCTACAGAGGAACCTCATGTACCTGGACGGTCAGGTGAGGGTCTTTCCTGTTTCTCACTTTCGGTCTCTGACTCGGGTGTTGTCTCTTACTTCTTTGGTTGTTATTACAGCACAGATTAAACTCAGCTTAGTCTCTCAGTCATGTTTTGTTAGGGTTCGGGTTATTTGTTACATTATCTGTGTCTTAAAGGATAGTTCACCTAAAAATAAAAATTCTGTTATCATTTACTCACCCTTAGGTTGTTCCAGACCTGTATACATTTCTTTGTTCTGCTGAACACAAAGGATGATATTTGGAGAAATATTTGTAACCAAATCGCACCACCTGACTGCCATAGTATTTTTATTTCCTACTATGGAAGTCAGCCACTTTCTTTGTGTTCAACAAAACTAAATGTAATTTGTATAAACTGTAATAAACTGCCTTATTATTCTGAGTGTGTAGCTCTACTACAGTAATAATGTCTTGTGACAATGACAAGGACTTCAGTTGGAATTTAACAACGAATTGATAATCAGCGATTACAAAAATCATTGTCAACAAATGTTGTTATTGATAAGTTGGTCTGCGCAAATTACAGGGAGCGCTTAAGTTCTTAATTAGTGCTGTAACAACTTATCTAATATTTGATAATAATCGATAAAAGGCCTAGTCCAGGATGGGGAAAAACACCATTGTGTTCAACGATTAATCGGTAAAGAAAACCTAGTCCAGGATGCTAAAAAAACATTGTGTTCAATGATTAATCGATTAAAATAAAGGCCTAGTACAGGACGATAAAAAAAACATTGTGTTCAATGATTAATCGATTAAAATAAAGGCCTAGTCCAGGACGATAAAAACGTTGTGTGCGTGCGTGCGTGCGTGCGTGCGTGCGTGCGTGCGTGCGTGCGTGTGTGTGTGTGTGTGTGTGTGTGTGTGTGTGTGTGGCGATTAATTGATTAAAATGGCCTAGTCCAGGACGATTAAAAAAACATTGTGTTCAATGATTAATCGATTAAAATAAAGGCCTAGTACAGGACGATAAAAACCATTGTGGCGATTAATCGATTAAAATGGCCTAGTCCGGGACGATAAAAAAAACATTGTGTTCGATGATTAATCGATTAAAATAAAGGCCTAGTCCAGGGCGATAAAAAGTTGTGTGTGGCGATTAATAGATTAAAATGGCCTAGTCCAGGACAATTAAAAAAAACATTGTGTTCAATGATTAATCGATTAAAATAAAGGCCTAGTCCAGGATGATAAAAACGTTGTGTGTGTGTGTGTGTGTGTGTGGCGATAAATTGATTAAAATGGCCTAGTCCAGGACAATTAAAAAAAACATTGTGTTCAATGATTAATCGATTAAAATAAAGGCCTAGTCCAGGATGATAAGAACGTTGTGTTTGTGTGTGCGTGCGTGCGTGCGTGTGTGTGTGGCGATTAATCGATTAAAATGGCCTAGTCCAGGATGCTAAAAAAACATTGTGTTCAATGATTAATCGATTAAAATAAAGGCCTAGTCCAGAACGATAAAAACATTGTGTTCTGCGATTAATCGCTTACAAAAAAGCCTAGTCTAGGACGATAAAAACCCATTGTGTTCAACGATTAATCGCTAAAAAGAGGCCTAGTCCAGGACGCAAAAAAACCCCATTGTGTTCAATGATTAATCGATTAAAATAAAGGCCTAGTCCAGAACGATAAAACCCATTGTGTTCTGCGATTAATCGCTTACAAAAAAGGCTAGTCCAGAACAATAAAAACCCATTGTGTACAACAATTAATTGTTGTTGTTGTTGTTTTTTAAGCCTAGTCCATGATGATAAAAACATTGTGTGCAACGATTAATCGTTAATAGAGTTTTAATACAGGTCTTATTCTAGTTCCAGACTAAAATGCAAGTTTGCGGTGCCTTAATTTTCAAAACACCTTTTACACATAAATACCTGGATTTAGGTTTTTATAATAAGGAAAAAACTAAATAAAAAACTGCTTAGCTTAGTATACGATTAATCGAAAAAATAATTGATTAATCGATTATCAAAATAATGGTTAGTGGCAACCCTAGATTCCAGTAAACATTTGCTCTCTCAAATCCATGGACTGTGTTGGACATTGGGTTGTTTTGATGGACTTTTGTCTCTGCTCTTTTGTCTTATTGTTTAGAAAAGGTTAAATCTTGAGTGACGTTCAGAAGCGTTTTTCCTCCAAAGCGTCTACTCTCAACAAAACTGAGAAACTGTTTCTAGTAATTTTATATTTTATTGTTTTACTGAAGTGTGTATTCATTATTCTGGAAGAGATAACAAAAGATGAGTAAACATAATTTCCATTCACAAATTTACCAGATGTGTAATGTGTGAGTCAGAAACTGTGCAAACACACAGCCTGTATGTTGCTGTGCTCTGATAATGGTTGTTACTCCTCCTCCTCACGTACTAGATGAAGGAAAATGAGCCAGTAATCTTCATGATTCACACTATGATTGAAAACTCAGCGCCAAGGCCGCAACTGTACCAGCAAGTAAGGTCTTGGAACACATGGTTATGCTCCTCCCACCTCGTGTCATAGGCCCGCCTCTTTGTTCCTCCACCTGGAAGCTCCACCCCCTCACTGCCCATCCTGTGCCGGTTTCGTTCTTGCACATCCCATTGGTCTTTGTTGTTGTTGTTTTTTATTAAAGTCGAACTGGTTGGCATGTCTTAAGCATTTCTTCCACCGCAACGCAAGGCGTGTCAGAGCTATCCAACCGGCTGCTGGTGCTAATGTGTCGTTCATTAGCAATGGCTTCATCTATCATGCCAGCGTTTGTGTGTTGGTTGCAGAGTGTGTGTTGTTTGACCTTAAACCTCAGCCTGCAAGAACACACCTACAGGACCTGCTTGAAAGCAAGTGTTCAGGAAACCTATTTGTTTTGTATTTTGCCTTTACGTGTAGAGAAATACAACAAGATCTAAAGATAGCAAATGCAAAATTTGTCAACTTGAAATCAGATTTACTTTATTTGTGTTTTTCGTCTTGTGCGTGATTTATTCGCAATGTTTATTTCAAAGAGAAATGCTCAAATTTTTCTTTCTCACTTTTTCCTCCTCAAACTTTCTTTAATTCCTCAATCACTATCCAGTTGGTTTCTGGTGCTTATAAACCAAGTTTGGTCAGTTTGACAGTTTTGTCTATTACAGGAAGTCACTGAAACGTTTTGCTAGTAGGGATGCACCGATAAATGGCGATATACACTAATAATACCTGGCCGATAACGCTTCTGAATCGCACAGCCGATATTATTCACAGCTATTTCATGTACTACGGCTTTTGATAATTAAGTCCTTATCGATCTGAAATCACCGTTACGTAGTTTGATTCTTTTATAACATATATTTGAAAAAGCAACACTCGTCAAACATGATCATTATACATATTCTTTATTATCATGAAAATACCTTAAAAGGTTTGAAGAACAGCAATATAAATATATCCTTAAGCCATTTCCTGGAGCTGCATGTCATAGTTGCGTGTTTCTGGTTCTTCGTCTACAGCGCATATTGAGTTTCTGCACGAGAGCGCCCTCTGGATGTAGCGGCATTTCACTGTAATTCATTGAGAAGCATAGCAAGCATCATCGGCCGATATATCGGTGCACCCCATTTGTGAGCAGATTGAAATTTGTCCTTCTCACAACTTTTTGATTTTGCGAACAGGCAGATACTCGGCAGACTTCTACACATGATCTGTCCAGGTGTAAGAAAGGACATGTGTTTCTTTCAGGGTTTAATTTCTGCCAAAATCCCATTTCTGTATCCAATAGCAGATGTCTTGGCACAATTGCTGTTGAGCAAATTTATGACACTTTTTGCTTTTGGTAGCAGATGTTGTTTAGTCCCACGAAATGGACGATTTACAAAACTACTCAAAACTTGTGTGTGTGCGTGTGTGAGAAACAAGAGGATTTCCATCAAACGTTCCCATTTGCTTTCTCCAAACTGTTTAGATGGAGTTTGCATGTTATTGTGTATTGTGTGGTTACACTGAATTTGTGTCCAGTGTTAGTGTATAGAATTGTATAGACTACACTGAAAAAAAATTATTCATTCAATTTACTCCATTTTTTTTAAGGTAAGTAGTTGCAATCAATTTATTTAATAGCTTAATTAAATTGATTGAGACCACTTATCTTAAAAAATAATTGAGTAAATTGAATGAATTTATTGTTTTACAGTCAGTCTCTTTTAATATCCTATCTTATTTGACACTAAAGATGATATTTAATAATTTAATTAAAGTAAAGCAATAATAAATCAATAAATGTGTTTTCAAATAGCTCCACCTGATCCATGTTGCTTGCTCCATCGCTTCATTTGCTGAACACATGTTTAAATTATAAAACACTGTATTTGAATAGTGTATATAGTCTCTACATATGTCATTGTTTATCATTTCAGCAGATGAGTCCAGAAGAGTACAGAGAAAGCTCCTATTCGTACAGACCAGAGGAATTAGATATAGATGTAAGTATCTTTATAGTTTTAATGCAGCAAACTTTGTGCTACCATCCTTACATGAGATGTTGTTGTTGATATTGTCCGACAGCATCACAAGTTCTGAGGAAGTTAGCAGAAGAAGTTAGAAGAAGAAGATGCAAAGTGCTGGGCAAAGATTAATCGTATATATAAATACACACACATTCATGTATATATTAAAGAAACATTTACATGTGTGTATATATTTGTTTACATTTTTATATATTTTATATTATATATGAATTTAAAAAAAATATATATGAATAAAAAAAATTGAAATTAATATATGTATGTGTGAGTGTTTAAATATACATAATAATTAGACATAGCACACACACATATTTTATGCAAAAATGTACTTATTTATTTATTTTGTAAGCGATTAATCTTTGCCCAGCACTTTCATTATATTTATAATAATATATTTTAAAAATTCTGTCTGAATTATGTTTTGTATCATAACCGTTACTATAATGTGTCTTTTGCTAAATCTTTATTGGTCAGAAAACATCTCTTTTTATATCTTGATTAAATCTCATCATGACTTTTCAGGCGAAGTTAAGTCGACTTTGTGAGCAGGACAAAGTTGTGAGAACTCAAGAAGAAAAATTGCAGCAGCTTCATAGAGAAAAGGTGTGTGTGCGCATTATTGTAGTTATACGGTAATGGTTCAGTACCTAATGCGTGTCTGCATGTGTTTGGCCGCAGCACACGCTGGAGACTGCGTTACTGTCGGCCAGTCAGGAGATCGAGATGAGCGCAGATAATCCAGCAGCAGTGCAGAGCGTCATCCAGCAGAGAGATGTGCTGCAGAGCGGCCTACTGAGCACGTGCAGAGAGGTGTCGCGCGTCGCTTCTGTACGTATATCGCACACACGTCCCGTCTGTAAGCAGGGTTTTAATGATACGACTCTCACACAATCACTCACTATGCTGATAATAGGAACTGGAGCGTAGCTGCAGAGAGTTTGATCGACTCGAGGCCGATGTCACGCTGGCTAAGAGCAACCTGCTGGAGCAACTAGAGGCCCTTGGAAGCCCACAGGTGACATCAGGAATACTGTTTACTGAGAAATATACATGCTTACTACACACTACATACTGTACCATAAATAATTTCTCAGAGTTCAATGAACAATTGTGTGTGTGTCCAGACGGAGCCTCCCAGTCAAAAACACGTTCAGATCCAGAAGGAGCTGTGGAGAATCCAGGATGTGATGGAGGCGCTGAGCAAGAACAAACCTAAGAAGACCACAGAACCAAGTAAAAAAACACGAACACAACATCAGGTTTAACCAAACCATTAAATATGAGGTGTATGGTATAGCTGGGTGGGCAATAAACCAATAATGATTAACCGGTAGAAATTTGTCAACTATCGTCTCTATCGAGGTTACGCGCCCACATCACGCTCCTGTGCGCGTGGTCACCAAAACGTAACATTTGTACACGTATTTAAGCACCGCAGTTTTAACACAAGTTATTTTAAGCCATTAAAACACAAACAACAGATCTATGTGTCGCGCAACCGCTGCTTTTTCTGTCTATGAGGAGCGCGCAAGTCGTGCAACTGCTGCTTTTTCTGTCTGTGAGTAGCGCGCAAGTCGCGCAACCGCTGCTTTTTCTGTCTGTGTGGAGCGCGCAAGTCGCGCAACCGCTGCTTTTTCTGTCTGTGAGGAGCGCGCAAGTCTTGCATCCGCTGCTTTTTCTGTCTGTGAGGAGCGTGCAAGTCGCGCAACCGCTGCTTTTTCTGTCTGTGAGGAGCGCACAAGTCGCACAGCCGCTGCTTTTTCTGTCTGTGAGGAGCGCGCAATTCCCGCAGCCGCTGCTTTTTCTTTCTCTGGGGGACGCACAAGTCACGCAACGCTGCTTTTTCTGTCTGTGAGGAGGGCGCAAGTTGCGCAACCGCTGCTTTTTCTGTCTATGAGGAGCGCACAAGTCGCGCAACCGCTGCTTTTTCTGTCTGTGAGGAGCACGCAAGTCGCGCAACAGTTGTTTTTTCTGTCTGTGAGGAGCGCGCAAGTCGCGCAACCGCTGCTTTTTCTGTCTGTGAGGAGGGCGCAAGTTGCGCAACAGCTGTTTTTTCTGTCTATGAGGAGCGCACAAGTTGCGCAACCGCTGCTTTTTCTGTCTATAAGGAGCGCGCAAGTCGCGCAGCCGCTCCTTTTTCTGTCTGTAATGAGTGCGCAAGTCACGCAACTGCTGCTTTTTCTGTCTGGGAGGACACGCAAGTCGCGCAACCGCTGCTTTTTCTGTCTGGGAGGAGCGCGCAAGTCACGCAACCGCTGCTTTTTCTGTCTGTGCGGAGCGCGAGTCGCGCAACCGCTGCTTTTTCTGTCTATGAGGAGGGCGCAAGTCGCGCAACCGCTGCTTTTTCTGTCCGTGACGAGGTCGCTAGTCGCGCAACCGCTGCTTTTTCTGTCTGTGAAGAGTGCGCAAGTCGCGCAACCGCTGCTTTTTCTGTCTGTGAAGAGCGCGCAAGTCGCGCAACCGCTGCTCATTAAGCTCGTGAGAATTTTCCCGCTTTATTGGCCTTAAATACATATATGCGTCAAAATTCCAATCTTTGCAAGTATCATCATAAACACGACTATTTAGGGCTTAAGAGAAAGTGAACAGCTAAAAAGAGAAAACGCATGTGTAACATAGGGTCCTGACTTTGGTCTTAAATGGGAAGTTAGCTAATTTTGCTTCTGTCTGTCACTCATGTTTATCAAACAGCATTAAAAGAAAATCTCACTGCTCTTGACTAAATGACTTTTTAACTACCTTAAATAAAAAAAAATACATAGTATACATAATTATTTATTATCATTCATTTATCATTGACTCTTTATCTTCAGAGAGCTTTTTATGCTTGTATAAGGTTTTTGTGAGAATTATGAACATTTCTATGGTATTAAATATTTGAATAACAGAAAAAACGTATTAAAACATAAAAAATTCTACTGTGATACATATTGTTATAATGATATTAAATGAATCCTATCGTGATAGAAGATATTTTTCATATCGCCCACCCCTAGTATGGTACAAAATGGACACTAAACATATTTAATGTACAAATGTATTTGGTAAAATCTTTAATATCTTTGTTTTCTGTCTGTTATTTGTAGGTTTTCCCGGTGCAAATCCTCTATCAAACCTGCATAAAAGTGAAGTGAGTGTGAAAACTCCTGATGTTGAATGATATTTTACACGCACACGCACGCACACACCCAATCTTAGACACACAAACAAATGTTCACCTGTATTCAAAGGTGACATCATGCATTATGCTGCTTTGGGTTGGTTGTTGCCCATAGCAGCTGCCTTCACTTTGCCGTTGTCTGCGATCTGTAGGACTCTGTGCCCCCTCGGCCTCCTCTCCCGTACTCTTATGAGGGGGGAGATCTTCCGCCGCTGCCCCCTCTGCCCCCCGTCGGCTCCGGCCAGCCCCACGCGCCCCGTACCACACCTCACAGGCCTGAAGACCGCAAAGCCGCCCAACGCAACGGTGCACACAGCGTAAGAGACAGCTGTGACCCATACCTACCCGTCAACCCCAAACCCATTCATCCTGACATCAGAATCCCCAACCATTTTCATTTAACCTCATATATAAACCCAAATCCTACATTTTAAACTGGTTTAAGTTACTTTCCAGTTGATGTTTTTAGAGACACTATCCTGTGTTTTTATTTGGCTATTTCATTGTTTTGTTGACTGGTTGAGTTTTAGTATGCCAAACTTGACTGATTGGCATTAGCAATGCTGCATTATGGGTATCATCAGCAGCGGCCAATGAAAGAGCTCGATCAGTGGACCACTTTTTGTTTTTTTGGTTTCATCCAAGGTCATGCACATTTACCAGTTCATGCAAAACCCTCATCGCTAAACCATTCAGTACACAAACAGCGTCTTTGTGAGCCATATGTTAAATATTTCCTACTTTTTCATTCCCATTTGCCCTTTAATTCATGCTCATGCGCTATCATATGATGTTTCATTAAATGTGTGTGTTTGTGTTGTAAATAATGTTTAACTCTCTGCTCTTTAGGGTCCAGATTACAGACTGTATAAAAGTGAGCCTGAACTTACCACGGTAGCTGAGGTAGACGAGAGTAACGGAGAAGACAAATCCGAACAAACGGCAGAGAAAGAGCCGCCCACCGTTACCAAAGGTATCCCGACAAACGCCATCATTTCTGATCGGAGACTCATAAACCCAGACCTGCTGTTGACTCTCTGTCTCTCTGTGTCAGGTGTAGTTTACCCTGTCGGTGTGGTGAGCCCAAGGACCAAATCACCCATGCCTGAATCCTCCACTATTGCCTCTTACGTAACCTTGAGGAAGAGCAAGAAACCTGATCCCAGAACAGTATGTGCATGACAAAATAACCTATATGAGTCAGTCACAGTGGATATTTATTATATAGTGTCTGCTTATTAAACAACAGCAATGCATTAATAAACATTTTTGTCACATGACTTTACAACGTTGCACATAATCAATCCATAAGCAATCCAGACAGTCTGTATATACAGTCCATTTGGTTTTTCTGCATACTTTTTTTGAAAATAGCATGTGTTGTGTGTGTTTTCAGTCTCATCCGCAGGACCGTCCTCACAGCACTGTAGATCACATGAGCACCGCACTCGAGGTGGGTCGGACTCGCATGAGCGTCGAAGAGCAAATGGAGCGAATCAGACGGCACCAGCAGGGGGCGCTGCGCGAGCGGAGGAGAGAGGACGGCTCGCTGTGTCGTAGCCTCTCTTTCACTAAAGACAACACGTACTACTATACACTACAGGTACCGGCACAATGTTACGCTCAATTCACACAGGGGGCATCAACGCTTCTCGTTTAATTTGAATGGGTGACGTCATGCGTTGCCAAACTGAATTGTGGATCCTTTAGCATCGCTTCACTGGCGTTGAGGTTAAAAGCTTTTCAAGCTTTTCAAGCTTTTCTCTTTTCAAGCGCCAACACGGGCGTCAGCGAATCAGATCTCCGTATGCAAATAACCTAGTGCAGACACTAGCCAATTACGTTAATGCAAGATGGGAAAACAGAGGAGCATAACAATGGAAGAGAGATTAATCATTGCAGTGGGTCCTTTATGTCCAATCTCTTTTTGGTACCACCGCGAATTAGCTGTAAAAAACCCGCCTTTTTGTGATTGGCTGTTGTCACTTTGACAATCGCATCATGGCCATGCTCCAGACACGCTCTCAATACAAACTACTAACAAATCGTCACATTCCTGTTGTTGGCATCCTTACTTCTAGTTAGTTAGTTACTAATGCCACAGGTAATGTCTGTTTTAACTTATGTGTAGCCACAGTAAGGAGTTAGTGGTGGGTCACTTAAGACTTAAAAATATGATTTACACTGTGTACACTCACCTAAAGGATTATTAGGAACACCTGTTTAATTTCTCATTAATGCAATTGTCTAATCAACCAATCACATGGCAGTTGCTTCAATGCATTTAGGGGTGTGGTCCTGGTCAAGACAATCTCCTGAACTGCAAACTGAATGTCAGAATGGGAAAAAAAGGTGATTCAAGCCATTTTGAGCGTGGCATGGTTGTTAGTGCCAGACGGGACGGTCTGAGTATTTCACAATCTGCTCAGTTACTGGGATTTTCATGCACAATCATTTCTAGTGTTTACAAAGAATGGTGTAAAAAAGGAAAAACATCCAGTATGTGGCAGTCCTGTTGGCGAAAATGCCTTGTTGATGCTAGAGGTCAGAGGAGAATGAGCCGACTGATTCAAGCTGATAGAAGAGCAACTTTGACTGAAATAACCACTCGTTATGACCGAGGTATGCAACAAAGCATTTGTGAAGCCACAACACGCACAACCTTGAGGTGGATGGGCTACAACAGCAGAAGACCCCACCGGCTACCACTCATCTCCACTACAAATAGGAAAAAGAGGCTACAATTTGCACGAGCTCACCAAAATTGGACAGTTGAAGACTGAAAAAATGTTGCCTGGTCTGATGAGTCTCGATTTCTGTTATGACATTCAGATGGTAGAGTCAGAATTTGGCATAAACAGAATGAGAAGATGGATCCATCATGCCTTGTTACCACTGTGCAGGCTGGTGGTGGTGGTGTAATGGTGTGGGGGATGTTTTCATCGTTTAAATGCACGGCCTACCTGAGCATTGTTTCTGACCATGTCCATCCCTTTATGACCACCATGTACTCATCCTCTGATGGCTACTTCCAGCAGGATAATGCACCATGTCACAAAGCTCGAATCATTTCAAATTGGTTTCTTGAACATGACAATGAGTTCACTGTACTAAAATGGCCCCCACAGTCACCAGATCTCAACCCAATAGAGCATCTTTGGGATGTGGTGGAATGGGAGCTTCGTGCCCTGGATGTGCATCCCACAAATCTCCATCAACTGCAAGATGCTATCGTATCGATATGGGCCAACATTTCTAAAGAATGCTTTCAGCACCTTGTTGAATCAATGCCACGTAGAATTAAGGCAGTTCTGAAGGGGGTCAAACACAGTATTAGTATGGTGTTCCTAATAATCCTTTAGGTGCGTTTATATAAATCGCATTTTGGTGTGATTTTGGTTTGTAAACAGAGGACCACAACCTAATTGTCTTACATCAGTGAACAATAAAGCTTAGGTAAACACATGAATCTCACAGCGGGTCCTTCAGTAAGCCTATGACGTGAACCTGACTGACTGAGTTTCTGTAAAACCCATCGTTCCTTGTGCCTTGCTGCTCCACAGGGCTTCTCCTCCCATAAACCCACGCTGCCATGAGAGGTTTGTGCAGACAGCGCTGTAATTCAAAGTTACAGTGAGCGATGAGTCGGTGGACGGCTAATTATTCCCCACAGCGCTGTGATGGCCGACCGCTTTCCTTACACTCTTCACAAATGAACGTCTGTCAAAGTCTCGAGCGTTTTACGAGTCTGTGCACTTCTTAAACTGATGACGCTGCGTGTTTGGTGGACTTTAATGAGCGTTTGTTCTTTCAGACACGTAAGAAGAGCCCGTCCATCTCACCAGACGAACCAGACGACCGCAGAGTCGCATCACCAACGGAACGAGAGCCGACGGCAAAGCAAGAAGACGCAGAGAAGAACTGCAAGACTTCTAAAGATGGAGAACCTAAGAAGGTCAAACCAGAGATTAAGGTACAACATATGCTCATCCAGTAGTGATTTCCTCGTTTATTTGGAGAACACCCAAAACATGATTTCTTTCTTCTGTCTCTGCAGAAGAAACCAGATGTGTTTCGATCCCAGTCCTTTAAAGAGGCGTATTTTAAGAGCGTAAGTCCTAAACCGATACTAACTGAGGAGGGCCCTAAACGTCAGCCGCCGGTGGAGGACCGCAGGACTCTGCCCACTCAAAACAGGTACGGGTACGGTGCTCCCTTAAGTTCATGCTTACTACATTGATGAAGTGTCCTAGTGGTGATGTGTATTAAACTGTGCCCCGCTATCTGCTGTGTGTCTCAGCCTACAGACGGCCGTCATGGTACGTGTGGGCACGGAAGAAGATGAAGAGGAGGAAGATGAAAAAGCCTCCAGTAAGGGACAGGATGTCTCGTATGAGCTGACCAATAGTAAACACAGTACACTGATGACAGGTGAGTAAGCCGTCCGCTTCATTTATCTCCGTCTCTCAGTTAAACATCATCCTCGGTCCTATGTGTAACAGTGACATCATACTAAACCTGCTGCTGCGGTGTGTGATGTGTGAAGGCCGCCCATAGTTTGTAAATTGAGAAAATGTAGTGCCGTTTTCCTGGCTGTGAAATATATATTTTTGACCTGTGATGATATGTAGCCCTTAAAGGGATAGTTCACCCAAAAATGTTGTTACAATCTTGTATTAGTTTTTTGTTCTGATGAACACATAGATATTTTGAGGATCATTCATGAGCCCCATTTACTTCCATAGTATTCTTTTTCCTACTATAGAAGTGAATGGGGCTCATGATTGGTTTGTTTACAAACATTCCTCAAAATGTCTTCCTTCATGTTCATCATAACAAAGAAATGTATACAGGTTTGTAACAACATGAGAGTAAGTTAACTCTTTCACCGCCATTGACGAGATATCTCGTCAATTAAGAGAAAACGCTTCCCCGCCAATGACGAGATTTTCCGTCTTTCCGCAATACCGCTATTATCCACCAGGTGGCGTCCTTCCGCAACTTTTTAAACCCGGAAGTATTGCCCTATGGCAAGCGGCGGGTCTGTTCTTTCATTTGTTATATTGTATATTTATATATTTAAAGAAGAACATTTTCTGGAAGGGATTAAACTTTGGTCAAAATCATGAAAAATGCTGGCGCTGGCTGGCAACTTTTTTAAAAAACGCTGGCGGTGAAAGAGTTAATGATGACAGATTTTTTATTTTTGGGTGAACTATCCCTTTAACTCTTTCCCCACCATTGATGAGGTATCTCGTCAATTAAGAGAAACATTTTCCTGCCAATGACACTTTCCTCACGAGTTTTTACGGTAATCTGTAATTCTGTTATTATTCACTAGATGGCTCATACCCGATTTATAAAAAAACAGTGGCGGCTCGTGACTGCTCATCCGAGGGGCGCAAATTCAAAATATGTGTTTGGAGTGTCATCTGTGGCTTGTGTTTTCAAAATATGTGTTTGTTGCGTCATGTGAACCATGTGCATCGCGTGTTTTTTCAAAGTAAGTGCCTGCTGCACACGCTTCATGATAAAAGAGATGCTCACGTTCACGAAATAAACGCAAGACACTCCCTTAACAGTAAACTCTGATTACGCATGAGAATATGTGAGTATCTGGCACAAGCGAGCGTCTCTTTTATAATAAACCCTTTAGACGCGTCTGCAGCAGACACTTATTTTGACAAAACACGTGATGCACATAGGATCTCTCAACACGCAGAGTACATATTTTGAAATTATGACCCACACACATGACGGGCTACATACATGTTGTGATGAACTTCGCATCGAGCGCGCTCTTAAAAAAAGAAGTCACCTGCTGCCACTGTAAAAAAACTGAAGCAAAAACTAATTTAATTAATTTTGAACTCTGTATATGTTTTAATAATCGTTCTTACAAAATTCCTTTACAAAAATGCAATTTTTTTCAGCTTTTTGCTCAAACTTTTATTTTTTTGAAGAAACCTGCCCATATTTAAGAGTTTATGAAAAGAGAACAAATGAAGATGGGATGAGTTTTTTCCCTTTTTGTTTGTTTGTTTGTTTGTTTATTTAAAGGTACAATTTGTAAGATATTTGCAGTAAAATATCCAAAAACCACTAGTCCGGTGTTATATATTTTGTCCAGCTGATTACTAACAATATCTATAATGTTTTCAACTACCTAAATTATGCGAAAATTGCTGCCCTAAACAGTGACACGGGGCAGTGCAGTCGCCTGTAAATGACGTTAATATCTACGTGACCCTTTGTTACCGCCTTTACTGACGTAAAACCACATGACAACAGTGTCGTGGACAAATGCGAAAGTAATGGCGTCTGTCGGGCCACTCGCTTTTTTATGGTAAGTTTGTTCATCTGAACACTTAATCATGTCCATCGTATTGGACTAATACTGTAACATCTATGACTAACAATTGCGTTTTGAACATCAAATATAACCTTTCATAATGAAAAAAATACGATGTCATCAAACACAACATTTATAAAACTTGATTACTTTACTTCATGTGTAACATGATTTCTCGTTCCCGTCTGATTGATGGCCATCAGCGTTTGAGTTAAAGACAACAAATCCCATCAGTCCACGCTGCTTCAGAGCATCATTCATTAATCTACGTCGTCGTTATTGATTTGATCTGGCGCCTTCTAGCGGCGCGGATTATACAAATTGCATCTTTAAGAGCAGAGGGTCTGTTTTTTTATTGATATATTTGTATGTTTATAAAATAAAATTGTCCTGGAAGGCATTTTGTGAAACTTTTATGAATGCTGTCAGGCAACTTTTAAAGCGATTCTCCACTTTTTTTGAAAATATTCTCATTTTCCAGCTCCACTGGAGTTAAACATTTGATTTTTACTGTTTTGGAATCCATTCAGCTGATCTTCGGGTCTGACACTAGCACTTTTAGCATAACTTAGCATAATCCATTGAATCTGATTAGACCATTAGCATCGCGCTATAAAATTAACCAAAGAGTTTCAATATTTTTCTTATTTAAAACTTGACTCTTCTGTAGTTACATCGTGTACTAAGACCGACAGAAGATTAAAAGTTGTGATTTTCTGGTCAGATATGGTTAGGAACTATACTCTCAAACTGGCGTAATAATCAAGGACTTTGCTGCTGTAACACACAATGATATTACGCACTGCCCGAAAATAGTCCCCTGCTATTGAAAGTAACCAATGGGACTATTTTTGGACAGTGCATAATATCACTACAACTGTTGATTATTAGTTAATGAAAGTCCTTTTTATTACGACAAAATGAGAGTGTAGTTCCTAGACATATCTGCCTAGAAAATCAAAATTGGAATGTCCCTTAAAAAAAGCCTGGCGGGGAATGAGTTAACTGTGCATGTATCACTGTATTTTGCAGTCTGACAATGATCAAAAAAATAGATTTAGACTCACAGCATGTGCTTGTGTATTATATTACTCGCATAATAAAACTCACAATTACATCCATTTGATTTATTCATTTGTTTGTCATGTTATTGTTGCAAAATAACCTCTACAGAGTGATACAAAATGATTTTCTTCCTCGTCTGTGTTGTGATCACATGTCAGGATTATACAGTATTGTGACTGTGTTTCTAATCACTCCAGTCATGTAAGACTTGTGTAGTGTTGATGTGTCCTGTGTGTGATTAACTGCTTGTTTGTTTGTGGATGTGCTGTGTGTGTCTTGCAGTGAACAGTCTGTCAACTCCACCCCAATCTCCAAGCTCCTCCTCCTCTCCCCCGCCTCCACCGTCTCCCCCTCAGCTGACAGATGGATCTCACTTCATGTGCGTGTAAGAGGAGCGATGAAAGAGTAAGAGACGTCCTGATAAACTACATCTAGAGCCGCAAACAAACACTACACTCGTGCACTTCTTTAGTGTTAGCAGTGCAATAAATAAATAAAGTCTCAAACTAATGATGAGAGGAGGAGCATCAAAGTTTGATTTCAATCTTACTCAGTCCATATTAAAGATATCAAAGTTATATTTTCACTGAATGTTCTTTACATTACGTAGGATGAAAACAAAGAATTGTTGTTACTGTTAGCTGTAATGTAAAATGTAAAGCACTAGAATGTGTTTCAGTAGAGTTGAATGTAAATCCTTTACTCAGACTGTATTGACTCAGACAGATTTGCTCATCAAAATCCATCTGGGTATTTTATAGCAGCTTACAGGAGGAGCTTTCTGAAGAGTTTGGCATCATTGCACAGTGTTTTTACTGCATCATAAAGAGAGGTGTGTGCGTTTGCGTGCATGCTTTAATCTGTCGCTTCTCTGAGGAAAAATAAGGCTCCTTACAAATGAAACAGTAATTAGACTTCCAGCTAGGGTTCATTAGCATCATAGTGTCCCAGCAAACATGAAGCTTCAGTAATTAACAGTGTAATTAAGAGTGATGAGGAGAGCGTCTCATATATACGGCAGCATACTGACTCAATCTAATCCACATCTACTATAACAACACACAAAAAGCATGCATTTTCACAAACGAAAGACAATTGTGACAATTGCATTGTGGGAATTTTCAGGGAACGAATGTTTCAGTGCACTGGAAGGATTTTGTGATTAAGACAGCCCTTAGGGGCTGGACACACCAAAACTTTTAAATGCGTCTTTGGTAGCTCTGATACTTGAGCTGTGAGCCGGTTGCTTGCTGTGGTAATGTCCCGCCCCCCTCCATTGTGATTGGATGGCTGTGTGAGAACTGACATTAACGAGCGGAGCTTTTCACTCACAGTTGAATCTCTCGCCGAGCGCCGGTTTTCAGCGCGGAAAAAAACTGCTAGCTGCTGACTTATTTGAAAAACGCAGAGTTTCCATTGGAATCAATTGAAAACATGCGCCTGCAGCGAGCCTAAAAGCTTTGGTGTGCATGCCCCCTTAACCCTCAATCGGTCCTTGGGTGTCTATATGACTCCAAATGACATTTCATTAGAAAATTAAAGGTTCCCTTCATCTTAGAGATATAAAACTTTGTGACTTTTCTTAAATAATCTATCTTTACATACACAAAAAAACTGGGCATGATTCGGTTGTTCTAAAGGTATGTAAAAAAAATTCTTATTAATCTGTCCCTTGGGGTCAAAATGACCCCAATTGAAAGTGAATGGGAAATGCAAAAAAAAAAAAAATCCATTTGTCAAAAAATAAATATCAATAAATCCAGCATAAATCTGAAAACTTTGACACAGAAATGAAGGCCTGGTTCTTGTGCACAAATGCAATGCAAAAAAACACATGCTCACACAAACACATACAAACATACACGGGTATGACTGCCACATAGAGCATTTGTATGGAATTTGGCAAATAAAATCAGTCACAAATGCAGAAAATAAGATATAAAGTTGTGTGACCTATAATGCACGCACATGTACACTCACAAACACACACACGCTCTCTCTCTTTGCCTCTCACACACACGCTGGCTCTCTCTCTCTCTCTCTCTCTCTCTCACACAGACACACTCTTACACTCAGTCAAATTTCTGTGGCATTTTGTAAAAACAGACATTTCAAATGCATCAAAAACTATAAAAAATGACTATTTGAAATAATATTTATTTTGAATATCTTTTCTTATGTTTATATAAACATAAACTCACAAAATGTATCACTAAAGTAGTGATGTGAGCAGTTGTCCATATCCAGTAAAATGAATGGGTCTCTATGGGCATCTGCTGGTTGAAATGATTTAATTCCTAAAGAGTAATTCTTTTATGGCTGAATTCAACACCTATATCAATATCTAAAAACAATTTAAATCAAATTAAGATCATAATTTATGTGAATTCTCATAAAGAATTTATATTTTTCATGCAAGCCAATGGCGTAGTTGAGGAATTTAGTGGTAAACGGGTACAGAAGTACTTAAATCTCCCAAAACAGCTTTATTGTATAGATGAGAAGTAAACAAAAAATATATATATATTATTTGTATTATTGAAAATGTATATTTTTCTAACAATTATGCTTTCAATTTTGTAGTGTAAAAAGAAAATGAGGAGCGTTTGAGGGTTAAAATGGTCGACTCATCCTACATAATTGAAATAATAAATATAACCTTGATATCTTTCATGTTGAGTGAGTAAGATTGAAGTCAATGCTTTGATGCTTCTAATCTCATCATTGGATTGAGACGTTAGTCTGGATTTCACAGACAGGGTCATATTTGTATAAATTCAAAACATTACAGTAAAATGTGTTTTTTTCTTCAACAGCCCTTCACTGTCATCAGTAAATGGCGGTATGTGATGGGACGTCTTGAAGTACCGCCCACTTCTGCATCAGCTGACCAACACAGACTCAACTGTGTCCAGGCCTTAGTTCAATCATCCAGTTTGCCAATCACCTTAAGGAAAAATGATACAGATTTAGTGATTATTTATATTCCTATTACTGTTTGTTTTTATGCATATTTTAGATCACAGAGTTTTATTCTGTTTTGATGATTTTAGTGTGAATGAGGTGCTGTTAAATGTTCATTACAGCATCCAGATACTTATCCACACACAGATACCCAGTCATTATATTGAAGTTAACAAGGGTTGTGTTCATTATTTGCTTGTTTTATATCAATTTGACCAGGTTTGACCCAGTGTCGGTGGATGCGATTATTAGTACTCATATCTTTTGCACTGTAACTCCCATTGATTCTGTTTTTTTTTACTCTGTTGATATCAAAGGATTTGTGTATAAACTGTAAAACAGACAATTTCAATAAGGTGCCACAGTACTGCTGCCGACAGAGATGGGATTTGTAAATGATCTGTATGGATATAGTCGCAATAGCCTCCACACTGTTTTCCGACACACTCATGAATGTTCCAGCTTATCTTTTATTTTTCTATGGCTGAGATATATTTAAATAGAGACGAGTAAGAAGAGTATTACAGTTTTAAAGAAGAGTATTACAGAGATTTGCTTTAGTTTGTGCTCCAGCGCTTTTAAGCGTCTTAACCTAGAGGAGAATAGCACACGGGAAGTAATGGTTTTACAGTTTAAAAACAGCAATAAGCGGGGTTTCGGTCTTTAACTTTGATGTACAAACTGTAAAATTCATGGTGTATATAATGTACATCATACTATGAGCAGAGCAACCATAAGAGGTTATGTATCAGAGTCAATATGCAAAATGTTCATATTTCATCTGTTTTATATCATGTGAAATAAATGTTGATGTTCTTACATATAATGCAGTTTGAATTTTCTCTTGTTTGAGTATCAACTTGTTTTCAAGCCCCAAGTAGCTACTGGTTAAGCTTGTTTCTGATGCAATAAACATTGCAATAGTATTTTTATAACATATATAATTTTTAGATATAAAAACTACAAATTTAACTATTTTGCAATTTATTACACAATTATAGCACGACAACACTCCCACTGATCACCTCCACAAGTTAGTGTCTACCAAATAAACTGTAAATACAAGGAGCTGTCAAACTTGTGGCACAATCTTCATCTGCAGTGAATTATTCCGCAACATTAATCACTGCCAGCTGTCAAACCATTCACTGTGGGTTGTTATTGTATTTAATGAGAATTTTTACTGGCATTGTAGACAGAATGCATTCATTATACCAGAAGCCGCCTAACAAACAAGTAAACAATGGCTGAGACTTAATTGGTTCCAATAAAAAAAGTCCCAATTTCTAAATTTCTTGCATTTTACCCCATATAGTATAAAGTTTTTATAAAGTAGTAAAAATATTTTTGCTGCACTCTGGTGGTGTTGGTGTGTACCATAGATATGTATATAAAGGCTAGATGGCTCAAGGCGGAGTCCCTAACGGCATCACCTGGCGGCCATCTTACGACAGGGCGATCGCTCACTCGTAGCATTGAATTTAATGGTGCAGGTACTTTTAAATGACCACAACTTGCTCAACCTTCCACCGATTTTCAAACGGTTTGGGTTTTTACAAACGTTATTAACGTGGCTATTATTCTGGATGCTTTAACATGTTTCATGAATTTATTTTTTATTTTTAGTATATGTATGCAGTGTCATAGGTACATCTTTGACGTTTATAACAAACCAAACCGCTTGAAAATCGGCAAAAAAATTAAGCAAGCCACGGCCACTCAAAAGCAACTGCATCACCAAAACCCAACGCCACGAGTGAGCGAGCGCCCCGTCGCAAGACGGCCGCCAAAATGCGGACTTTGCACTCAATTGGCCAGCAGCGCGGACGAGCCATCTAGCCTTTATATACATATCTATGGTGTGTACACCGTGAATGAGTTTTCACTAATAAAAAAAATAATTTTATATTTAAATTTCATTTTAATATTCTAATATTATGTTATTGTTTGGTCACATAATATAAATAAAAATTATAAACGATAAATGTTTCCGTGTGTAAGATCCTGTCAACGGGAATACGATGCCATCTGGTGGTGCTTTTTGCAAAGGTCATATTAAAGAGCACGGTGGTTTATCTGACTCACTTTAAAGAGGTTTTTTTTTGTGGTAATGTTGGTATTATTCGTTTTGTAAATTTCCCCACCACAGACACACGAAAAAAAACTTTTTCAACTTTTAGCCTAAAAATTAGGCAGATTCATGGAAAATGTGCATCAGTAAAACATGCTTTGATCAAACCACATGCATGAAACGCTTTCAGT
The DNA here is from genome assembly GCF_027580225.2 of Misgurnus anguillicaudatus. Taxonomy (NCBI): domain Eukaryota; kingdom Metazoa; phylum Chordata; class Actinopteri; order Cypriniformes; family Cobitidae; genus Misgurnus; species Misgurnus anguillicaudatus. Next base: position 8,557,255 of record NC_073337.2, read on the forward strand.
TTTAACATGTTACGCAGTTTATTAAAATAATATATATATATATATATATATATATATATATATATTCCATAAATGTTATATTAGTCATGCTATGGTAATTAATACCAAAATGTATTTATTTCTTATTAAAAGTAAACTTCTAAAACGCCGTTTGTGTTTTCTAACGTTGTATATGCATTAATTGTTGCAAGCACGTGGAGGCATTCATAATAAGCGCTGACGTCACGCTCGCTCCTCCCCGCGCGTCCCCGATCAACCTCCAGCAGTTCCACCGCTCACCGTCCGCTCGGCCAAAGTGTCCCCGTTACCAGCCCCTCATCGCCTGTTAAACTCGCTCAGACCACGCGCACGGGAGCCGAACCCGATGGCCTCGACGACTTCTGACGGCTCCGAGCGAGAGTCGCCGAACCCGAGCGAACAAAACGGCGACGGGAGCGAATCGGGCCTGCGCGGCGCCGACGATCAGGAACCGGCCGTTAAGATGGACGCGATCGGCGAAGAACAAAGCCCGGATGGAGCCACGAGGGGAGACGATGGCGACACGGAAGCCGAGAAGGAGCAGGAAAAGAGTCCCGGGAGCGCGGAAGAGACCGCGGAGCCGCTGAAGACAGAACAAAGGGAGGAGGAGAGCGCGTGCTCCCCCGCGGACAAGAGCGCTGACGGCGGCGGCGCGATGAAACGACGCGCGAGTCTGGAGCTGAGCTCGTCCTCCGATGGAGAGCCGCTCAGCCGCATGGACTCTGAGGACAGGTGCGTGACTCTCGAGTTTAATAAACATCACATCCATAAACTCAATGAGATAGATACAGATACAGGCTAACAGTAAGAGTGCAACTCCTTATTAAAAGGCACATCCGCACTGTGTGCGTCCTGTTTCACCCTCCTTCTATTTTATTGCATTATATTTTATCCCATTGTTATTCTGTGTTTTAATTTATAATAATGACAAGCGGTTTAATATTTACTTGATGCAATGTAACAGATGCTACAGTACTAAATCTAACAGTTTATTATACAGGGCATCCACACCAAACTCGTGTGCTTTCTACTGCCCCCCTCCCCATTTGATTTAGATGTCTTTGTTTTTGTGACAAACCGAGTTAAAGATGTTAAAGTGTTAAATTGAATCACTCTTTATTATACAGCACATGCAAACTGTGTGCTTTCTGTTTTCCTCCCCTGTATATATAGATTTCATTGTTTTTTGTTATCGTACTTTTTTTATTGATTTGAGCTATAGAAGTATGCCTGACCATACAAAGATTTTGTTGCTGGTTTAAAGCCCGGGATACACTGCAGGATTTTAGCCATCCTATAAGATCATTACCTTATTACACTGTGCGACATGAACCTCATTCACACATCACTTTGGTCCCAGAAAATAGCCGCAAAATTGGCAGACAGGCTTCTGTGTGAACGCAAAAATGTTCTGGGATCGCTCCTGGAAAGAGCACCTAGTAACATTCCCGAAAAGCATTCTGTGTGAACATGACGCAGAAACAATGCCGTAATGCTGAGTTTACACCAACCGCGTTTCAGGCGTCAAAATCACTTCTACCGTGCTTAGTTTGCCGCTTGAACACTTTGAATGCATTCGCGCGTGTGGAGCGGAGTAGACGCACGGAAAAAGCAAGCATTTGACGCGCGTCAGAGACAAAATCCGCTTCTTGTGGGAGGGGCAAGTGCTATGCGGTTGTCTGTTTGCAAGATGACTGATGTTGATTGTGCATTTATCGAGAGAGTTACCGGTTTCTATTTGGTAACCTTACTGTAGGGCGAAAATAAACGGCGCGGTCGATAAACGTCACGTGACTCAAAAGTGAAATGTGTATTACAACTTACCAGGTTGCCCAATGTCCTCACTGACACTCTTCCAAGCGAGGTCCTCTTTATTCCTGTCTCTGTATAAATAAGAACTTGTGTCGTATAGCTCCGGGTGACTGCTTACGGACAATATCAAGCGTTCCTTCAGGTTGAATAAGTGACTCCGGCGGGGCTGCCTCCACAGCAGCAGGCAGGCTCCTGATTGGCTATCGCTCTTCACGCCTCTACTGCGGTTGGTGTAAACACAGCATAAGGGGCGTGTCGTAGTGACAACATGAAGTTATGGTTCAGCTCTTTAAAATGAAGAATTTACATTAGGGGTGTAAAGGTTCGGTGTGTCGAGGTTTTAGGTCATGGTTTCGGTACGTTTTGGTGTGTGTGTGTGTTTACGGGGACAAAAAGGCTACTGTCAAATTCAAATAAAATCATTTATTGTTTTACAAACACCTAACACTTTGGTCACATCAGGCATTACAAAACTAAAACTTAAGCAGTTTTTAACCTCTGCCAAAATCAACATTTTAACTTAAAGGAATAGTCTACTCATTTTCAATATTAAAATATGTTATTACCTTAACTAAGAACTGTTGAATCATCCCTCTATCATCTGTGTGTGTGCACGTAAGCGCTGGAGCGCGCTGCGACGCTACGATAGCATTTAGCTTAGCCCCATTCATTCAATGGTACCATTTAGAGATAAAGTTAGAAGTGACCAAACACATCAACGTTTTTCCTATTTAAGACGAGTAGTTATACGAGCAAGTTTGGTGGTACAAAATAAAACGTAGCGCTTTTCTAAGCGGATTTAAAAGAGGAACTATGTTTTGTGGCGTGATGGCACTTATGGGAGTACTTGGACTCGGCGCAGTAACACCCTCCCTCTCCCATTATGAGAGTGAGAAGGGGAGCGGACTTTTCAGGCGAGTCGAAGTACTCCCAAAAGTGCTATTACGCCATAAAATATAGTTACTCTTTTAAATCCGCTTAGAAAAGCGCTATGTTTTATTTTGTACCACCAAACTTGCTCGTATAACTACTCGTCTTAAATAGGAAAAACGTTGATGTGTTTGGTCACTTTAACTTTATCTCTAAATGGTACCATTGAATGAATGGGGCTAAGCTAAATGCTATCGTAGCATCGCAGCGCGCTCCAGCGCTTACGTGCACGCACACAGATGATAGAGGGATGTATCAACAATTCTTAGTTAAGGTAATAACATATTTTAATATTGAAAATGAGTAGACTATTCCTTTAAGCGTACTTGCATATATTATACTATTGTAGCACGCAATTATTATACTGGATTGCGTGCTATCAACAACACTGATGGGGCGTTTCTCCTTCGCTTGCCACGCTGAACAGTTCGCAACACACACACACACACACACCAACAACACGTGAGGAGGAACTGTGAGGTTGGCAACAGATTTGCATACTGTGAGTTGAACGTATTCAGAACTATACATTAGCGGTTTTATGCATTGTTTTTTACACTAAACTGTATTAGATATGTGTGGTCGAATCGAACACGGTGCACGTGCGTGCCGAACCGTGGGAGGGTAACGGGACGGTTTGGTTCTTTACCGAGAACCGTTACACCCCTAAATTACATGCATTAACATTCACGACAGTTATGATTCTTATAACAGAACCGTACATGCACACAGAACAGAACAGTGCAGACCAAACTAGTGGTCGACCGATATGGATAATTCTCACAAAATTCAGACTTAAAAGGTGTCCAGCATCAGATTTTTTTTTTAAAAAGCCCTTGAAGCCCTTTTTTGCACATATAAGATTAAGGTCTGAACTTACTATAACCATTATTTTTAAAGGATTTAAAAAATATTTTTTATAGAATTATTTGCTTTTTTAGATTATCATTATAAAAAATATAATTACTGCAACATGATATTACATTAAATATATGCATTTACAAACTCATGTTTCGGTAATGAGAGCTAAAAAGTTATCTAGGTACTATAACAAACAAAATTGTTACTTTTATCTGGAGAGAAAAAATAAGAACTGCTACGTGCTGGTAGCCATCTTGAGTGTCACAGTCAATTATGTCCCTTCCAACACATTTTTTTTGTGTGTGTGAAAATGTTAGTTTCTTGAGGGCTTAAACAATGATTGAAAATTGTTGCGGAGGATATGAAAATTTTTCTTAGACACATTTATATTCCTTATTATTGTCTCTACATTTTCCAATGATCACTAAATACCACATGTTTCACTGAAGCTTATTTTTTAGATTTTTTAATTATAAATATTTCCATGTCAACCGAAATCCAGTCATGGACACGTTGTGCTAAAGAAAATTGTCCCCTTAAATGTGGAAAAACAACAAAATTGGTTTGTATGGTGTCATTTGAAATCATGTGCAAAATAGTCCATGAAGAGATGTTTGTAACTGTATGCTTCTTATTTTGATAGCATTTACTTTTTTTATCAAAATGTTTCGTGACACCTCATAAGTCTAATTTCACGAGAATCACCCATGTGGGTTTTTAATGGCTCATGGTGGTAATATTGAGAAAGCATTGCAGCCTGTTTGCCGTATGAGACAGATATAACACATGTAGTTATACTAAATCAGAGACAAAAAGAACATTTTGGTAAAACTAAAACATTTGTTATTCATAATATTTATAAATATATCATTTTTAAGCACTTGAACAAAATTTCCAAGGCTGTGGATCTGACACCTCACGGTACTATATGAATAAGACTCAAAAGTCATCTGAATGTCTTTTCACTAGGAACAGGAAATTTATGCAACTGAGATTTATTGGCAAATGCTAATAATCAAAAAATCTAAAATATCGCACATATTATTATAACACACATTAACAGTGCAAAGCAATAAAACAGGCAAAACGCATTACTGTATAATATATCTCTCTATTACACTCTTGAATATGATCAAGCTAAACTGAATGGCTGATAATCAAAGAATAGCTAAAGTCATAGAAATGGCTTGTTTGGCAGAACATCGTGTGTTTGTTATCCATCATATCTTCCACAACATCATTTCAATGATATCAGGTTTAATGATAAGTGATATTGCTAGTAAAGTTTAGAGTTGTTGTGACGTACACAGCAGTTACTCATTCTTTTACCTTTGATAACTTGAAATGCAGTTTATTTCCTGACCTTACAGTATATATCAAATGAATTGCTTTCAGTTTTATGTCATCTAATAATATGCCATTTTGACACGAGACAACGATGTGGGTGTGGTGCAGTTATAATGCTGTAGCGTTTCTATGAAAGTATCATCGTGATAAAGTGACTTATTAGTCTGAGAAACAGGATTGGTCATGTTCCCGCTGTGTTTGCGAACAGATGGCTTGACTCACACCAAATCTCTATAGACAAAATGAAGTGAACACCGTGTATCAAGGCAGCCCAGGGGTGTAGAGACGACTTTTGCCATGCCAAAGACAGAGACTGTGTTTCTCAGTGGATGGGAATTTGTGCTTGTTGCTTTGTGGAGATTTCGGTGGAATAAAGCTGTTAAAATGGGAGGAGAGTCCCTGAACACTGCGGGAGGGTTTGAATGTAACTCATTTGAGGGGCGAGTGACCCTTACCAGATCTGCTTAGATAAGATGGAGGAGGTTCACAGGAGAAAATGAATGAGATCTGGTTTTGAAGTGTTCATTGCCTTCAGATGTTAGAAATTGGAGGCTTGTTGTTAACTTAAAGAAATACTTTCATTTTATAGTTTGCTGGTGCTTGAAGATTTCTGGTTAGTGCAACTCATTAAACGGTAAATGTGTCACCACTGTTTAACACAATGCATTGGGTGACCCACATGTGTTAAGATTGTGATCTCTGTATCGTCTGTCAGATTAATGCGGAGGTCTGAGCAGCACAAATAAACCTGTCTAGTAAAGATTTTAAATAATAACTAATATTAACACATGTCAGAAATAAAAAAAAATAGGCTTATACAAAGTGAAACATTGCGATTTTAATTAGTGGTATTTAGTGCAGTAATATTGTTGTGTCTTTAGGTTAAACACTTGAACTTATAGATTTAAGCATAAAGAGCAACTTCATATCAGACTCCTGACATCGATTTGAGTTACTTACAGTTTTTTTGACCTGTAAAGGTTTTTACACTTTGAGAGTCAGTCAGTGTGGCAGTAAGTGTGTTTGTGTGAGTACCCAGAATCCTTTGCTCTGGCACATCCAGGGATTTTGTGTCCGTTGTGGGCAGTCAAGTCTGAAAAGACCCAACAGATGGAACCTCCCTAAACTCCCTCCTCTCCCCTCGGGGGCTATTCAGTCACATTGAATTGAGTTCATGGTGTTTTACTGCGGTATTTTCTCCTATACTACACAGCTGGAGCTCTGGCTCTTAAACTTGTGTTTGTAGCAGTGGCCTCAGTTACTCTTCTTCACTTCATGGACTCATGGTTGTTAATGTGGAATGTAATAAAAAGCAATTAATTAAATGGTTGTTTGGAAATCGACAGTTTGCTTTTAGAAATACGTATTAGGGATTTTTTTTATTTCAATAAATCCATAGGTCTGAAAAACGAGTACTCGGGGCAATCGAAGGGGCGGGGCTTACACGTCATGGTGAAAAAATATATATTTAATAAAAAAAACTCTAAAACAAATTGTTTCCAAAGGGGTGTCACCAACGGATGTCTCTCAAATGCCTCTGTGTCCAATTGGATAGACCTAAAACCAATCACAGCGATGAAGGAGCTGACGTATGCAGAGCTATATCAGACTTTTGCCGGATCCAGACGATAAGACAGCAATAACATCTTTTTTTAGATATGAAGGCTTCGAGTGTTGTTCGAAAAAGGAAAAGTTTAAATCGCTTAAAACAGACGCGATAGCTGATTCGAACGAGTGATGTTCCACGGCGGCATCCATCTTTGTAATGTACAAAAGGCTTGTTGGACTTCATGCGGCTCTGCAGGAATCGACAGCCAGATGACGTCAAAGTACAGCGAGAGCGATTCGCGAAATCATACGGAGGAGTTTGCTTTTAAATCGTTCTCGCGAAACTTTGACGTCGTCCAGCTGTTGGTTCATGCGGCGCCGCATGAAGTCCAACAAGCCTATTATCTGCTTCACCGTTGCTACGCTGTCGTCATCGTGTAAAGCCTGCCCCAACGTTTCTGATTGGTGCCACGATTTCTCTGCATTAGAAATTGGCTTGAATGGCCTCTTTGCCAGACTACTTTCAGAGCAAATCTAAATTTGCCGGAAGTTGTCTGGGTTTTCTAACAGGAAAAGCTGAGTGATGAAGTGAAACTGGGTCCATAAACAAACTGAAGCGCGTTCTATATGATGCACTACATAATAGTAAGCCTTATATTATACAACATAAATGTATTATACAACGTGCATTGGGCATCTTGTCAATGAAGCCGGTTTCGTGATTAGAAGTAAATCGCCATCAGCTGCTTTCAGATGGAGCGACATTTATTACACAAAGTCGTAGTTCATTGACAATCGGGGCAATTTCGCATTAATTATAGCAGACGCATCGCCTGCGATATGGCCCAGCTTGTCAGTGAATTACGACTTTGTGTAATAAATGCTGCTACATCTGAATAGCAGGTGATGGCGATTTACTACTAATCAAGGAACCAGCTTTACTGACGAGATGCGCATGATATCGCATGCAAATTATCACCCATCCCTAACTTAAAGGATTAGTCCATTTTCTTAAAAGAAAAATCCAAATAATTTACTCCCCACCATGTCATCCAAAATGTTGATGTGTTTCTTTGTTCAGTCGAGAAGAAATTATGTTTTTTGTGGAAAACAGTGCAGGTTTTTTCTCATTTTAATGGACTTTAATAGAGCCCAACATTTAATACTTAATTCAACACTTAACAGTTTTTTTCAACGGAGTTTCAAAGGACTATAAACGATCCCAAACGAGGCATAAGGGTCTTATCTAGCGAAACGATTGTCATTTTTGACAAGAAAAATAAAAAATATGTACTTTTAAACCACGACTTCTCATCTAGATCCTGTCCAGCGCGACCTAACGTAAATGCATAGTGACGTAGAGAGGTCACGTGTTATATATATAAAATGCACATTTGCGGACCATTGTAAACAATAAACTGACACAAAGACATTAATTAGTATCAGTTGACATACGACAACGTAGGAACGGTCCTCTTTCAACACACTTGTAAACACTGGGGCGGAGTTTCGCCGTCCTCTGTGACTTTTTGACGTCATGACGGTATTGCGTGGGGTCACGCTGGCGCATCATGACCGGATCTAGACGAGAAGTTTTGCTTTAAAAGTGTATATTTTTTTATTTTTCTTGTCAAAAATGACAATCGTTTCACTAGATAAGACCCTTATGCCTCGTTTGGGATCGTTTATAGTCCTTTGAAACTCCATTGAAAAAAACTTAAGTGTTAAGTATTAAATGTTGGGCTCTATTAAAGTCCATTAAAATGAGAAAAATCTTGGAATGTTTTCCTCAAAAAACATAATTTCTTCTCGACTGAACAAAGAAAGACATCAACATTTTGGATGACATGGTGGTGAGTAAATTATCTGGATTTTTCTTTTAAGAAAATGGACTAATCCTTTAAACTAAGTTATGTACTGAACAGAAAGTTTAACTCCCGTTGTGGATGTGCACCATAACAGCAAGCTTAAAACAAATCCAGTCAAAGCACGAGCTTCATAACATTAAGCAGCTTTAAGTCTTTTGCTATAATTTTAGCGATTAGCTGTGTCGTTCACTCATCGCTCTCTGGTATCTCTTGACATTTGATATTTAACTATGAGATGATATGAGGGAACTTGTGACGGCGCTGTACATTTTGCACCTGACTGACTGTTTTTTCGTCTTACTGAATTGAATCTGAAAATGACTGCATCCTTTTAAAACCATATTGCCTCAGTGATGTGAGGTTTGTTTGGCTTCACAGCGTTGCACAGATCAGCGGGGTTGCCGCGGCGCGAATGCGCATAGAAAGCTTTTGAATCATGGTACTGATGTCATACACCGTTCTGCACAGCTTATGTCAGCGTCAAACATGCACCCAGTCTCTACTACCACAGGCGCTTGTAACGCTAACCAGATGCCGCCATAACCACAAAAAAAAGAATACACCCACATGATCATAGATTACTCGTGTCCATCCCTAATGCATATTATTTATATTATTCCAAGGAAAATAAAATAATTTTGCACATCGTTACATCGCAAACGAGTATCTTGCACACCCCTAGCCATAATAATATTACATTTTTGTAAAAAATCATGATTTATTGTTGTCCAAATTAGTTTAAATTCTGTTATTGTCAAAAAGCAGCAACCAAATTGAACACCAAATATATGTAATCACTCATATGTACAGTGTTAAGTAATGCTAGGAGTAAACCGAATTCCTGTCATGTTTGGACTGAACCTTTGTTATTAAAGCAACCATGTGTGTGTGTGTGTTTCAGTATCAGCAGTACTTTAATGGACATGGAGAGCATCGCGTCCAGTGGCCGTTCCACTCCAGCGATGATGAACGGTCACGCCGGGGCATCTTCCTCCTCAGTGAAGGGATCGTCTTACACCTGCTGCTGGGATCAGTGTCACATGCTGTTCAACACCAGTCCGGACCTGGCAGAACACATCCGCGGAGTACACGTAGATGGCCAGCGTGGAGGGGTCAGTATAATTGTTGAGATGATATAAATAATGACGATATGTCTAGGAACTATACTCTGATTCTGCCGTAATAATCAAGAACTTTGCTGCCGTAACATGGCAGTTATATTACACAGCAGACGAAAATAGTCCCCTACCATTGAAATTTACTAAGGGGACTAGTTTCGGGTGCTGCGTAATATCATTGCGCGTCCTGCCGCCATGTTTCGGCAGCAAAGTTCTTGATTATTACACCAGAATGAGAGTATAGAGAGACATATCTGCCTAGAAAATCACAACTTTTAATTTTCTGTTGGTCTACATACACGATGTAACTACAGAAGAGTCAAGTTTTAAATAGGAAAAATATCAAAACTCTTTTATTTTTATAGCGTGATGTTAATAGTCTTATCAATTTCAATGGACTATGCTAAGCTATGCTAAAAGTGCTAGCACCAGACTCAGAGATCAGCTGAATTGATTTCAAAAAAGAAAAAAAATCAAATGTTTAACTCTAGGGGAGCTGGAAAATATATTATTTTAAAAAAAGTTGAGTGTCCCTTTAACAGTTGGTTAAGTTGTGGCAAACAGAGCAGACCAGAAATGAAATCGGATGTCTAGCATCATTTGTGTGCAGGTGTCACTTGTTTTGATAGTTTATCTGATGCAGTCATGTTCAGACGTGTAAGTCTTCAGGTGTTGTATGGTGTTTAATTGTTATGTCTCTCTCCTGCAGGTGTTTGTGTGTCTTTGGAAAGGCTGTAAGGTGTATAACACACCATCCACCAGTCAGAGCTGGCTACAGAGACACATGCTATCGCACAGCGGAGACAAGCCATTCAAGGTCAGGCTGCTTTCTCACACATTTCACCTGGTCAATAAGAAAATAAAATAGTTTTGCCACATTACAATAATGAGATTTAAGTGTCATGGTGATGATGGAAAATGTGCTTAATGTATTTTTGTGAGATGAGATATGACCCGATTTTTTTTTTCAGCAGCAAACTATAGGATTTTGGTTTATGACCAAATCGCCTGTGTAATCGCTACACAGTGATAACACACAGGAGTCGTAATTATACCTCCGTGTTGCTACAAATCAATAGGTGCTGTTTTATTTACCGTAATAACTCTGTAACCGAAGTCTGTTTCTGTACAGTGTGTGGTAGGCGGCTGCAATGCCACCTTCGCATCACAGGGGGGGCTGGCGCGTCACGTCCCGACCCACTTCAGCTCCCAGAATTCCTCCAAACTCTCCAGTCAGGCCAAAGTAAAAGAGGAGTCGCCTTCCAAAGCGGGCATCAACAAACGAAGGAAACTCAAGTACAAACGCAGACGCTCATTGCGTACGTATCAGAGGACTCAATCTGACAGTTATGGCTGTTCTGTGGTCAGAGGTTAACATGTTTATAATGTTTCTTTATTCAAGACCATTTTTAAAGAAAGTCTATGTGGAGCGTTCACATAAGTCTGTCAAATTCAAGCTGCTCTTTTGAATCCGGTCTGTTTTTGTCCCCTCAGCGCGGCCTCACGACTTCTTTGACGCTCAGACCATGGATGCGATCCGTCATCGTGCCATCTGCCTCAATCTGGCAACCCACATTGAGAGTCAGGGCAAGGGCCACAGTGTTGTGTTTCACAGTACGGTGAGTGATTTTTTTTTTTAGTTCAACTCCAGCACAACAGAGGGCAGTGTATGCATACTACCATATTAATATTAGCATGATATCAAGCAGTATGCAAAAATATCTGTTGGTGCTGTTCATCAATTTAATGTCAGATTAGTGCTGTAAATCAGTGGTTTTTAAAATTGGGGGGCCGCGAGATGGTGCCAGTTTTATGACATTTTATGAAATACATTAATTTATCATGAATTCTGTCTAATTAAACCTAAAAAAATAAGGCTACTAACCAAAAGCACTACTTTTTTTGTATAATTTAATGTTTTATTTTTTATTATTAAAACGTTGAGTGTTAGAACAGTTTTTTGTCACAAATTTTCTTTGGGGGGCCGCGAAGGAATGCACCGTACACAAGGGGGGGGCCGCACGCTGAAAAAGTTTGGGAACCACTGCTGTAAATAGCGTATATTGCGTCTAAAAAGTGCTTTTGTTGTCGTGTTTTAGTTCTTTATTTAATTTGAAGATAATTTATTAATTTGCAAGTTTCCTTCTACATCACTTATCCCAGGGATTCCCCAGGGTCTTAAAGCTCATAGTTATGCTCTTTAATTCGGTTTACAAAATAAAAGACTTAAAATGGCCTTTGAATATATTTAGAATGACGTATATAGCATGCATTGCATGTTGCTTGTTTATTATAAGTCTACACATCATACTAACTATGAACTAAGCTTCTAACCACAGCTGTCCAACTGTGATATTTGGACATCGAACATGTGTCAGTAAGCCTGACTGAGCACTTTATTTTGAGATCTTTTTAAATGAGAAGAGATCTTGTAATTTAATGCAATGTGGGTGAAAGTGCAATGTTTAATACTTTATTTTATGATAAAAATAAAGTTTTTTATTTAAGAAAAGTGAATTTTTGTTTGTAGCCTATAGACCCTTTTACTGTTTGTAAAGAATGATGACGTGGCAATGTATGCGCGCGCAGTTTATCAACATAAGTATAACGTGAATCAGCAGTGAAGCAACACAGACAGAGAAAGTTATTTTAAAAAGTTATTTTAAAATCAACTTTTTCAACACAGCTAACAGATCCGTATACTATAGTAAGACGTTAGCAGATGGCCAAATATAAAGTGGCCAGATACATATATACGTTTATACAACAGTTCTTTCTGGTTCTCGAATCTGATTGGCTAAGAGCCATACGATATTGTACTGATAACGGCACAGTAACCGCTTCACCTTTCGTATCATTCTGCCACCTAGTGAATGGAGGTCCTAAACAGGCTCATCTCTGAATGGAAAAACACAGACGCCCTGTTTTTAAACACTCTCTGTGTGTCTCATTAGTTCACTAGCTCATAAATCAGTCTGTGAATCCCCAATCGGAAGTTATTATTCCGTCAAAGATCAGCGCTCTTGGATGTTACGTTAAAGTTAATGGGAGTAAAATGTCTTGTCACATCGTGTGGACGATTAAAACTTGGAAAGAGGAATATAAACACTTGTTTTTTTCTGGAGCTATATCTCTTATCAGAATGCGAAAACACCGTGAAACTGCAGGTAAGCACCGCAGCTTTTAAATGTGGACATTGATCATTTACTTTATCGTGACGTGACTATTAAAACATGTTATGAGATATCGCCACTGATATATTTATAAGCAGCATGCAAAAACATCTCTCTGACACTTTTTTAGTACTGACAAGAACAAAGTTTAATAATAATAATCGAGTGCTCGTATCGCGTTAAGAATAAATGAGAAAGCAATAGTAACGTTATACTATACAAGTATAGTTTTATTAACTTTTACCTCGCGCCAAAACAATAACAACACAAAAGACACTAAATATGAATAAAAAAAACAAGTAATAGTTTGATCATGACACCAAATACTGCTGATTTGATCTCATTTTGACGATCATAAACAAACAAGGCCAGCATGAGAGCCAGGGTATCCCTGTCAGAGATGTAGCCCAGAGAGGGCGGTGGTCAGCGGGGCGAGTGAACACTGAAGTCCGCTCATGCTTTGGTTCTCATTCGTACCGAATCTCACTAAGCAAACGTTCAAACAGGCGCTATCTTTACTAATCGACTGCAGATTTAAATATAATACATATACATTCTCGACTGAACTAATCTTAAAACTAAACTTTGTGACCAAGAAATTGTAATATTTAAAAACGGCGAATCCGTCCATTGAGTTAATATGAGATTCAAAGCAGCCGAAAGTGTTACCTGTCATTCTGGCTGCCCTCAAATGCGTGGCGGAAGAAGTAGTTCTCAAACAAAGAGGCTTTTAAAATTACTCCGTTGTTGTTTTATGGTTTTCGTTTTTCAAACGTGTGCCGTCGAACTGTTGTATAAAAGCAATATCGCTCTCGGAGTCGTGTGATATAGCTCTATATCATCACGGCTGTGATTGCCTCCGGCACTCGGCCTACGGCCTCGTGCCTCTGGCCTAATCACAGCCGTGATGAGAGAGAGCTATATCACACTCCTACTCGAGCGATATTGCTTAAATATCAGTATATTATATTAGTGCAACCAAACGCAACAACCAGACATTTTGATGCTGGGAAACCGTTTTAATAAACTTTCTGACTTGCTAACATGTTAGAACCAATGGGGGAAAAAAGAACCAATGGGGAACAACACCACTTCTGTTGCCAAAATGTGCGAGCAGGCTATTTGATCACGTGGGCTGTAAAAGGGTCTATATGTTGTCAATTATAGTTCTTAGAAAGAAAATCAGAATTGTCAAAAATTGGTATTGGCAGGTCACACTTACAGAAAAATGGGAAATGGCCAAGAAAATTTCAATCGATGCATCTCTACTAACAACAAAAACAATTATAATCAGCATACTTTTTTTTCTGCGATGAAGCATCACTCTTTCTGTCTCGACAGTGTTTCTGCTAGTTGCATCAACCTAAGAGTCTTTGAAGTATTAAAATCATAATGCAATCATTTTGATACGTCTTGCAGTCCTAGTATGCAACAAAGCACACTGTGCTGCATACTATCAATGCTAGTATGTATTTATTTTTAGCAAAACGTCTATGGTTTCTTTCCTGTTGTTAGCTGAGAAATCCTCATCTAGACGTTTCCTTGAAATGACCTGCTTTCATGGGCATTGAACGTTTTTATCTGCCTGCGGTGACGTCAGGCTCCCTTCGGCTCGTATGGTCCACTTATCTGCAGTTGTTAGACGAGACTGTGCTGTTGTTCCCCTGCGTCTTTAATAAAAGTGTTAATGAGCTTTCTGCCACACAAATAACATCAAATTTCAAAAATACACATCAGTTTCTCTACACAAGTCTTTGTATTTGTAGATTTAAAAAAATTTTCTAGTGAAAGTGATAGTGAAGAAGTATCAAACCCACTAATGAGTGATCTATTGCATTTCTTATTTTGTGTGACGGAGCAGGTGATCGCCAGGCGAAAGGAGGATTCTGGGAAGGTCAAGGTGCTTCTTCATTGGATGCCGGAGGACATGTGAGTAGATGAAAGGCACTCGGCTCAGATCCCGCAACAAATGTCAGCCGTTTATGTGATTCAGAGGCTACCAGAAACCAGACGCACACACCTGACATCTGGCTTATCTCACAGATTCACAGTTCGGAGTTCATTTAAGTCACATTGACTGATTTGTAGTGGACTGTATAAGATTTATGAATCCCTCAAGAGATGTTTTAACGGTTTTTGTTTTCTCTCTGTTCAGAATGCAACGCCAGCATACTGCTTTGTATGTACTGCATAGTATGCGAGATGGTGTCATGTAGTCATGAGTTATCTTGGCGTCTTGTGCGTACTGAAAACTTTTGAAGATGTCTTTTAGAAATGGTTTAGACCCACCTAAGTGTGGATGTTCAGATCAGTCTGCACCGCTGGGTTCTCGTTGGTAAACATCCATATTAGTGTCAGATGTGATGGAGAGGCCTGCTGCCTGCGTGTTTTCACCCACCAGCTCTCTTTCATGTGCCTTGATGTTTGTCCAGCGCTATTCCTTTACCACATATCCACACTTTCTCAGCATTTCCATTGCAATGATGGTACGACCTTTGAAGATGTCACAGTTAATGCTTCTCAGATTGCGTTCCCGCTGGATTCATGCCATCATCGTTTGACCATGTTGGCTCTGTAGAGGAAGCGCTGTGAAATGTAAAAGCTTTTTTACGTTTGCCTCAACTCTCATTTTGTATTTTTTTTTTAAACAAACTGTGTTGTGAGGATTGATACACAAGCTCCACACAAGATTATAAGCGTTCGCGGATGCACCGAGCTGCTATTCTGAGGCAGGCATCAATCTGTGCCCGGAAAATGTTTGTCAGCTCAGCGATAACACTGCTGAAGTTGCTTTCCCAGGAGACCACGTTTAAAATGGATTTCTGGGTCACCGCAACAAGCCAGATCCAAACAAGTCTCCTCCGTGGAATAACGTGAGAGGAAAAGCAAACGTCACATTTTTAATCATCTGGTTGTGGAATGTGTGTTGGGGAGTTGGGAGGAGATGAAGAGCAAGTGTGGGAATGTTTACTGTATAAAAAATAATACTCGTTCGCACCGCATACATACTACTGTTTTTGTAATAAATAGGTTAGTGTGTTATTCTTGAAATGGCTTTCTTTGTGATTTTGCACAGACTTCCAGATGCTTGGGTTAGCGAGGGTGATCGTCAACAGCTAAAGACCAAAGTGGTCCATCTTTCTCAGCTTCCTCAGGACACGGCAGAACTGTTGGACCCCAACATCTACAGGTGATGCTTCGACCCGTTCTGTTACCGACACAATTTTTATCCGTAGCATAAGGAATAAAGGAGCCATCTATCTGAACTCAACGACGGCGTGGGTTTTGAAGTTTTTAATAGGTTTTTATTTTGTCTGGGCTACTGAAGACTTAATGACTTTTTTCCAGCAGATGGAGCCAGTGTCGCTGCGTCTCTAACACCAATCTACTAAATGTACAATGTGCCTGGGAAAATGTGGGAGGGTGATCGAAAACCTTTGATCCGACAGGAGCTGTTATTAAATCAAATCTGACGATAACATCCGAGTCAGCAGTACTCCAAACTGACCTTTTTTTTCCTAGAGACGTATATGACTTCGAGGACACTGTCATTTGTTATGGTCGCTATTAATCGGTCATAAAACAGCATTATTTGTTTATCAACATCTATGTATCTGAGCTGTCCGAATGTTTTGTGGGTGATTATTATTGACAGCATGGGAACCTATATGCGGCCCTTTAAATAACAGGAGCGTGGACAGATGCCCGGGGTCCTCAGGGGTCTAGTGTGTTTCGAAGCATCATTGTGCGTTTAGTATGAAAATCCAGTTGGATCTGGTGCTGTTCCCTCTGCGTGCATTTCTGTGTGTTTGTGTATGTGTGCCGTACTAAAGCGGGATCTGCTTGTTTTCAGGATGTATTTCTAGAGGACTGGGTGGGAGGGGAGACTTCTGTCAGCGCCTGCTGACGTATCCAAACCCGAAGTGGACGCGTCCATCTTTTGAGAGAGACACTTGCTTTTCTCCCCCTTTTTACTTTTTAATGCTCAAAGTCTGCCAAAGCATGCAGTGAAATTTTAATGTGTTTACATCCCTTGAAGAGGAGAAGAGGCACAAAATTGTGAAGTGTGTCGGTGCTGGACTTTTAAGCGATCTAGGAAGACAAATGTTCTTAAATCCATTTAATTTCACTTCTTGCATCCTAAACTGTACTGACAAGCTCTTTTAAGTCCCGATCATCTTCGTTTTTGTCAGTAAGTGCCCATGTAAATATTCCAGGAGATTTGTAATATATTTTTGTACTGCAAAATTTTACTGTACTCTGTAGATAGATGTAATATGCCAAGTTGACAGATGATGTAATTGTACAGATGTGTGATAGTTGAATAGTTTTAAATGATGTAAATGCTTCCATAGATTTTTTTCTTATGTTTTAGAATCTGAGTGTTTTTATTTTGTTTGAAGGTTAAAATTGAGTGATTTGTTTTGTTCTACGCACATGCTGCTGATCCCTTCACTGACGATGATGATGATGATGGTGGTGGAAAGCTGTGGTTTACTGTGTGCGCTGTTGTGCGATATCTCTGTTAAAGCTATACAAAAGCCAAGGAGTATATAGACATCTTTATGTAATGGTGCTAAAGCTAACACTAGCGTTTAGGCTAATGCACATAGGAATATTCTTAGATCAATACTGATGGTGCTGTTTAGTTCATATAATAATAATAATACCCTGTTCCCCATAGATTATACTTCTGTCTTTGTAGTAAAGCTGAAAATTCAGAAAACGCTTTGTTTGTTTGTTTTGATTTAGTCTAAGAATAGCACTGGAGTTATGTTTAGCCGACTCCGAGTGGATTTGTACCTAACTTTGGTTCCAGCCCATATAAATCTTCAGTTTCACACAGGGCTCTTGTTTATCAGGTAAGAGGAGGCCAGGGGCATTTGGGAGTTTTTTTATTGGGGCAGATTTGCAAGCATTGACACTGGGGGCGTCTGTCAGGGCCCTTAACTCATCATTAGATGAGTACAGCTGCTGTTTTAGAAGATGGCCGTGGACACCTGACCGCTACACACGAGTGTATATTCTGCACTGAGTTTTGGTGATTTTTATTTACATTGACTTTATATGTTCTGTTGCAAAATAGTGGCTCTGTGCATTTTGATGTACATGCAGCATCAATAGCGACTAATGAGAAGACACATTTTTTATTTAAATATTGGTGAAATTTGTAATTCACCGGTTTGTGTTTTACTTTCCAAATGTGTTTTATGGTCTTGCATACCCTTGAGAAATAAGCAAAGTCTTAATTACACCCAATATACTACAGCTGCTGTTTGCCATACAATGAGATTATTTGTTTTAAAGACCCTACCGGTATAACTCGTGCTATATGCTTTATTTAGGGTGCCTTTCTACACACACCCAATCTACCCAAATATCAAGAGTCATACACAATGACTCTGTCTCGTTTCACAGGTTGCGTCCTCTAGAGGTCGCATTATAAGGTTGCATACGTCATTGAGGCTGTCGCTGTCCCATTTCAGAAATGTAAGAAGGACTCTCTGAAAACGACCTTCGAAATGTGCTCCTCTTTCACGGAAATTATTTGGAATTATTTCCAAATTATTTGGAAAATAAATAAATGACGTTAAATGTAAATTATAATTATCGCCTCATTACCCTATTTAACTTACATTAAATCTCCGGTAAAACTGTTACATTTGGTAAAAAATATCCTCCTCATTAACATATATCTGTTGTGCATTCGCCAAACAAAACAAGCAAACACATTTTCGTGTGAAACTTTTATAAAATTATATTCACTCGTTCATTTAACGTTACAGCGCAACTGCCGTGAACGTGCATAGCAACGCGATACTTCCTGTTTCCTTTCCTGCCCGTGTGTCCTATGAAGGATGTCTCGTTTAATTCTGATTAAGGACTCTCTGTAGACCACATTCTTTAGAGAATGAGTCCTCGTGAGGATACAACCATCGAAACTAAATGAAATGAGAGACAGCTTGTGTCTCAATTTGCATACTATTTGTCCTAAACATTTTTATAGTCTATGGGGATGGGGTGGGAATATCATTTGGGAAAACCGTGGTTCATTTTCATCATGCATTTAGTGCAGTAATATCAGCACACTAATGACTGATATTACCCACAATTCATTTTGAGAGAGAGGTTTTATTGATGCTGCTGAATAAATTAAACTAGCAAACATTATAGTGAATGAGAAAAGTTGGCTTTGTATTAGTATGTAGTACATATACTCTCTTGTAAAAACAATAGATAGTTTTTCCCATTATAAAAAACAGTACCTACTTTAGTGCATAAGTAACAGTTAGGTGAATTAAGACGCGACAATACATTGTGAATTTAGTAAGAAAATTCTTTAAGTGGGAAAAGATATATTGTGCGCTTATATGACAGTTACTGAGCATGTACCTTTTTAGTCAGGATACTTTTGGTGTCAGACCAAACTGATACGTCGCACCTCAACAGTTTTAAAAGAAAACACCACCGTTTTTCAATATTTTACTATGTTCTTACCTCAACTTAGACAAATTAATACATCCCTGTCTTTTTTCAATGCATGCACTTCATCTATGTACAGCGCGTTGTGAATGTGTTAGCATTTAGCCTAGCCCCATTCATTCCTTAGGATCCAAACAGGGCGGAAGAGCACTTAGTTTGTAGCACTTCAACTTTGGGCGCGGTAATATTGACGGAAGTTTGAGCGAAAGGTGAAGTAGTCAAGATTGATGATGTTACTGCACGCTGAGGTCTAAGTGCCGTCATACAATATAGTTCTCATTTTTTATCTGCTTAAAAAATCGCCACATTATATTTTGTGCCACCATACTTACTCGTGTAACAGTCTTTAGGTGGGGAAAACATGGAGGTGTTTGGTGGCTTCTGGGTTCGTCCCTGTTTGGATCCTAAGGAAAGAATGGGGCTAGGCTAAATGCTAACACATTCACGACGTGCTGTACAATGAAGTGTACGCATTGAAAACAGATAGGTATGTATTAATTAATCTAAGTTGTGTTAGGAACATAGCAAAATATTGAAAAAAGATATAAAGAATGAAATTTAAGGCCAAAGTGTGCGTTATATTTGTTTTTTACACATACAGTTTATCAATTCACTAAATAAATGCTACAGAATATTACAGTATACATATGTATCCTAATTACTTCAAAATGCTACAATGTACTACGATTAACTGCAGTTCATTAAAGTAAATACTAATAAGTGTGCTACAGTGTTTTGTTATGTGGGTTTGATTGAAAGATTAATTTATTTCAGGCACCCTAAATGACTGCTGATGTTAAGTATAAAAACAGGCCTCAGAAAGGTTATTGTTCACATTTGTCTGTCAGAATATTATTTTTCATCAGATTGCACACACATAGATTCACAGTTTCAGTATAATGTTGCTGCATTCAGATGCCATCTTTCAAGTCCTGAAACATCAAGACTCTTTTGTTTTCATGCCGTTATGCCATTAGCACTGTAATTCTCTCCAGGCCTTTGAAGAGAATGTAAGTATGTGACCTAAATCTCTTTGTACCACAACCGAGACCATATTTCATTTGAGCTCTTCATTCTTCAGTGCAGTTATGGGTCCATTGCCATCCTTTCCATCAGCTGGGCTGCACCGATGACCTGCCCGCACATTTCACATGACTGATGTTGTTATGTGGGTTGTGGCTAGAAGGGATACAGCTACGGCCATAATCTCACAGGCTGAGTGCTTTTTTTGTACTCCGACCCCCAAGCCTAACCCTAAACCCAACATTTGATGGGATGTAGGCTGTAGATGTATCCTATCTAGCCAGAACTGCTGTTTTTCATCCTAACCCTAAAACCAACATCTTGTGAGATTTGGCCATAGCTGTATCCCATCTAGCCAGAACTGGTTATTGGGAAGGATAAAAAGAGAAATATTCTGTATCTAATGGATACTGAAAGGAGAACTTTGGATGAGACACTTTTCGAAGTAAAAATGCAAAAGCTTTGGTAACATACATTTGTTTCAAACCCTATTGTGCACGCTTGATATCTAAGGAGGCATCCCAAATAAATGAGATGTTTAGGCTGGTTTGCATAGTAGATCTGAGAAATAAATTTGTGCTTATTGCCCTTGGGCATTATAGGATTGCCTTTCTGATAAAAGACACACAAGTAATACTTGTCTTATTGGTTAAAATGAAGTGTTTTAGAGGGCATAATAATTATTTTAGTAACAGGAGAGCACCTAGTATGCTATTGTAGTGTTATCTAGGTGTGTCTGTCTTATGGTGCATGCACGCTACATGCAACTTTGTCACTGTGTGTCGCCCGGTTTTTTACTTTGCTGCGTCACAGGACACGCCACATCTGATCTCCAACTATGACTTTCGCTGGAAATCGCCAGCTCTCCATTTAAATGAATGGGATTATGTAGTTTTGGCGCTGTGTGTCGCTTGTAATGTAAATGGGGCAAACCATTTGTAGCAAGTGATGGTATAGATATGTGGATAAAAAACTCTGTGGTGTTTATTTGCAGAAATGTTTTTGACATAAAAAAACATTAATGTTCATAACTAATAGGGCCATAGATACCAAAAACAATGGCAAGAACATAGCACAACTAACCATACAATCATAGATTCATAAGACTGGCATAATAGAATAGATAGGGTTATAGTTACAATGGTGTGAAAAAGTGTTGGCCCCCTTCCTCGTTTATATTTTTTTGCATGTTTGTCACACTTTGATGTTTCAGATCATCAAACAAATTTATAAAATCAAAGATGACACAGGTAAACACACCATGCAGTTTTCAAATATTACGGGTAAAAATCCAAACCCGCTGTGTGGAAAGGGTGCTTGCCCCCCTGTTAAACACCTTAGGTGTGTTCGACTTCATGCGGCACTGCGCAGACCGATCGGCGGCTGACTTGAAGCAGTGCATGTTGGTTAGTTATGTTGTCCGACTTGAGCTGGCGCTGCAGGCACGTGACTGTGTCATATGGTTTTAAAGAACCGTGATCAGCCATGCCTGACGTAAATGCAGCTACGGGAACCACAGCGTGTCTGACTTCACATCTCCGTGCCTGCACGTGGCTAATCTCCCTGATCGGTTACATCCAACCACAGCCGATGTCGAACACACCAATTAACTGTGATTTATCACACCTGAGTTCAGTTTCTCTAGCCACACCCAGGCCTGATTACTGCCACACCTGTTCGCAATCAAGAAATTGCTTAAATAGGACCTGCCTGACAAAGTGAACTAGACCAAAAGATCCACATCATGTTCAGATCAGTCTGGAAAGGGTTAAGCCACTTCTAAAGTGTTGGGACTTCAGCGAACCACAGTGAGAGCATTTATCCACAAATGGCGGAAACATGGAACAGTGGTGAACCTCCACAGGAGTGGCCAGCTGACCAAAATTACCCCAAGAGCGCAGTGATGACTCATCTAAGAGGTCACAAAAGACCACACAACCTCACTTGCCTTGGTTAAGGTAAGTGTTCATGCTTCCACCATAAGAAAGAGACTGGGCAGAAAAGGCCTTGTTCCAAGACGAAAACTGCTGCTGAGCGAAAGAGCATCTCAGTTTTCCAGAAAACATCTCAATGATTCCCAAGACTTTGGTTGAAACTTATCTTTGGACTGACGAGACAAAAGGAAATTTTGGAAGGTGTGTGTCCCATTACGTTTGTCATAAAAATACCACAGCATTTCAGAAAAAGACCAACAATCATACCAACAGTAAAATATGTGGGTGTAAGTGTGATGGTCTGGGGCTGATTTGCTGCTTTAGGACCTGGAAGACTTGCTGTGATAAATGGAACCATGAATTCTGCTGTCTACCAAAAAATCCTGGACAATGGATGAATGTTTGGCCATTTGTTTGTGACCTCAAGCTGAAATGAACTTGAGTTCTGCAGAACGAAAATGATTCAAAACACACTAGCAAGTGCACCTCTGAATGGCTGAAGAAAAACACTTTGGAGTGACTTTGTCAAAGTCCTGACCTCAATCCTACTGAGATGCTGTGGCATGACCTTAAAAAGGCGGTTCATGCCAGAAAACCCCCCAATGTGACTGAATTACAACAATTCTGCAAAGATGCCCCCACAGCGCTGTAACAGACTCATGTAACACAAATGCTTGATTGCAGTTGTTGATGCTAAGGGTGGCCCAACCAGTTATTGGGTTTAGCGTGCAGGCATTTTTCGCTCAGGGCATGTCGGTTTGGATTTTGTTTAATAATAAAAACCTTCATTTATAAACTGCATGTTGTGTTTACTTGTTTTTATCTTTGATGTTTAGATTTGTTTGATGATTAGAAACATTAAAGTGTGACAAACATGCAAAAAATAATCAGGAATGGGCCAATACTTTTTCACACCACTGTAACTATAAACCTATCTATTCTATAGACTTACAGTTTTTTACAGACGCTAGGACACATTTCTCAATACTTAGGTCAAGTTTTCAAAACTCTTCACACAGCGAGCACAACAGAAGTCTATGTGGGCTAAACTGAGAATCAGTTATCATTGCTTTGGCACAAAATGCATTCAATGACTACATCTCTCAAATTTCATGAATTCTTTTCTCACTCAGACACAACAACTGCCAAAACTCTTTATACATACAGGCTAATTTGCACATGCTTACATAGTGCTTTCAAAACTGTTAAACTTATGTTCATAACAATACAAAACTAATTAAGACAGCAATTTGCTACATTTCTACAGTAATATTTTAATGAAATATATTTTAAATCTTAAAATTAAATGCTATAAAAAATTGAAGAAGACCGAGTAGATTAGCATTACTATTGTATCTGTATCAGTGGATGGTGTGTATACAAATTCTTGTATTTTGGAATTACAAAAAATTAAAAACTACATAAAATTGTAGAACACATATTGCAGTGAATTATAAACAGAGATGTGTCCTTGTTTTACACAAGAAAACATTGTATAATGCTCTATGTTCTAAGTGTTTTTTAGGTCATTGTTTGGTGGGTGACAAAGTGTGTTTGTCGGCTGTCAACCTTTGCAGTGTTCTGGAAGAATGAGTTGATTTGAGACCTGAATAAAGTGTTTTGGTAGTTGTAGTGCATTTTGAATGTGAAATGAACTGCTTTGCCAAGTTGAAAGTTGGTTAGGAGAACTGTGTGGGGAGTTTTGTAAAAGTGACCTAAGTACTGAGAAATGTGTCCTAGCATCTGTAAGAAACTGTAATCTGGGGCCTATGCATTTTATAATAATACTTGAATGACATATTTATTACTTTGGTTTGGTACAATAAAGGATTTTAGTACAAAGTAAAATGTTTAAAACATAATGTGTTAAGAACTTATAGCTTTGTAGTTCGTAGTTGTGTATCATCATTTTGAAATAATCCTTTAAAGGACATTAAAGCACTCAGTTAATTTACTTTCATGTTGTGATGTTTTATTAGATTATGAATTAGATGATTGAATGCATGGACGCAGCTCTCGTCTGCTGCTATTTTAAGCATCTGACTCACTTAGCTTCTTTGCCAGATGCACGACATCCCGACGGTTTGTTTTATTGTTTGACAATGATAATAGATTTGCTTTGCTTTTTCTCCTAGCTTTACCTGAAACAGTCACCACTAGGATTTATAAAGGTTTCTGTGCTAGTCAAATGGAGAATTGGAGATACAGGCCTGCATCTTATGAAGTGGATTGAATTTGATTATTCAACACTGCAGTGAATTGTGGATTTGGATGCGTTTCTAATCTGTGTGTGAGAAAGTGTGTTTGGCCTGTTTACTGATGCGGGCCGTTCCAAGAACGCCATGTAAGACGCTGACTGATTTATGAAACAAGCACGACATGTTTTGCTCC
Organism: Misgurnus anguillicaudatus; assembly: GCF_027580225.2. Lineage (NCBI taxonomy): Eukaryota > Metazoa > Chordata > Actinopteri > Cypriniformes > Cobitidae > Misgurnus > Misgurnus anguillicaudatus. The sequence continues at coordinate 8,581,761 of NC_073337.2, forward strand.
GTTTCACCATCAGCTGCTGTACATTTTTCAAGTTCGCATAAACAAACCTGTCTTGTGGGGTAAAAACAAACAAAGCCATGTATTTCGCCCCCCGCCCAGGTCAGGAAGCTATTTTTTTAATTCCTGGCAGCGCTTGCTTGCGAACAAGAATTATGATCCATTGAGGCAGAATGGAACGTTGATAACAATTCGGTGACTGTTAAAGTTGATACGAGGCCCTGTAGGATTGAATCAAAGATTTTAAAAGGGGGGCATGTGCGTCATTGTACAACAGTTGTAGATTGCAAAAAACCCCATGGCTGCATGATTTTTTTGGACCGGGTAAATTATAGCCATCTTCCCCTAATTAGAACAAGAGCAAACGGACTCCCAGGAGGACCACTACGCCTCTAATGACATCACACTTTTCCCACAAATCCCAGAGGCAACTCTGTACTCATTGAGCTGCAGAGATTGAGGTTTGTGTGTATTTAGAGAGCATGGCAACCAACCGTAAGCAGGTAAAAGATAACAAAGATTAGATTGCAGTTGTTTTGGTGGAGGATGAATCAGTTTTGATCAGTAGGATAACCATTAGATATCAGTCTCTTTAATAGTTTTAGTTTCCTGTATCTTGAATTAAATGTGTCAGATTATAAACATAGTTATATTGGAGCATAGAGAATAGCTTTTCGGTAACATCTGGTAAAAAAAACTTGGAATAGGTTTTTTTCGTAAAGATAAGTTAACTGAAGGTCCACCTATGCATGGCGTCTAAAAGGTTAAGCTGCTAGCTAATGCTCTGCACTTCTAGGACTTCTGAAAATAATGATTTGAAACAAAGAGTAAAAAGGTAACTATCTGTATTAGTTGTGCTGGTCAGACTTTTCTAAGACCAATAAACTTTCAGGTTTATCACAGATGCTACATATAAAATCATTATCATTATAACCCCTCAGCAGCTGCTTCAGTTGTTTTCTCATTTACTGTTTTTTAAATTCAGTGTTTCTCTATTACTTCATCACAACACCTTCCAGCTGGAAGCTTAGTGTCTGAAACAAAAATCATGTTCTGGTTTTAATGGAGAGGAGTTCTTATGTCATCCAGCTATGAGAAATGTACTTTATCATTATAATTCAATTTATTTAAATGTTTTTTTTACTTACCGCAAGTAGTCCTCCAAATATTAGACAGTGGCTAATTACACCAAGTAAAAATTTAGAGATATGCTGTTTAAATTAGGTGAAAATGAAATAAAATTATCAAATTTGCAATAAGTGTAGATTATTAATTAAATGCTGTCTTTATAGGAAGATACTGTTTGCACCTCAGTATTTATGTAGATTATAAACTTTTTCGTGTTTCGTATATGGTGCATCCCTTTGTGGCCCCCCAAAGAAAATGTATGATATAAAACATTCCAAAACGTATTATTTAAATTAAACAAAACATATACAATTATATAAGTGTAGTGATGTTGGTTAGTAGCCTTATTTTTTGAGATTTATTACACAGAATTTATGATAAATGAATTTGTTTTAAAAAATGTCATAAAACTGGGGCCCCCCTGCCACCATCTCAGGCCCCCAGTTTGAGAACCACTTAAAATGATGCAATAATAATATAAATGATTATATTTATTAAAATAACTAAAATGCATGCATTATTAGGAGAATAAAGACTTACACCGACCCCGTACCTAACCCTATATTTTTGCAATTATTTATATATATATATATATATATATATATATATATATATATATATATATATATATATATATATATATATATATATATATATATATATATATATATATTTACATTTTAAACAATTATAAAACATATCAATCAAGTAAAACAAAATAAAATCACACGTAAAACAAAAACGTTTTGAGGAGACTATATCTAAAAAGTAGCCCTCCAGTTTTATCAATGGTGGTAGCCAGGCCTTAAAATTAACTTTTTTGCTCACCAGCCAAAGTGGCTAGTTGTTTTCCAAAGTTACTAGCCACTCAGCATTTTTACTGGCCACAATTTTGTTGTTGGTAACCCGCTTTGTTGCCCAAATTAGCCTATACATTAACTGGTGCCCTGCCATTGAGTTATCTTGTCAATTAAAAGAAAACATTTGCATAAAAAGTGTTCCTGATTAATTTTTATGTTAATCTGCAATACCGCCATTATCCACTAGATGGAAAAATTGGGTACTTACCGTGTGTCTCAATCAGCTCCCTTGTTCAGTAGTCAGGGCACTGATCAGGGAGTCGGCCATTTTAAGGGCTGTCTCAATCGCAAAATCCGTTCAGTGCACTGGAATGTTCGTTCCCTAAAAATTCCCACAATGCAACGCAAAAACCAGTGAGCATCGATGGTCCCTATGTTCCCTAACCGGAAATCACGTGACCTTTTCTGAAGCTCGCCAACCAAACATCACGTGATCCAACTCAATAAACTTTATGAAATGTTACAGAACTTTTATAAAGACAAACATTTGTTTTAGTTGTAAATATAAACACACATTGCTACACAGTAAGGGACCACAATCTACTCAATATTTAAAATAATAATATTTATTTAAAATTTTAAATATATTTATTACATTTAAAATGTAATTATATGCCTCAAATTTTATGCACAGATATGTAAGAGAATAATGACAGCACTTTCACAATGTACTGTTTTTAAAATTAAGTCTGTTTGGCCGGTTGTTGATGAGTACAGCTGTGAATAATCACAACGCGCTTAAGCAGCCACGTGACAGAAAAATAAGTGACCTTGTCCCAATGTGAAGTGAGCTAGGGTCCTTACCAGTGCCCGAACCTGTGTTCACGATATACTGATTCACGACCTCGGGAGCTAGGGAACGAATTGAGACACACGAAAAGTTACCAAATTAATGAAAAAGCTGATGCCAAAACGTTATTTACTCATTTTAAACTTGTGTATGTTTTGATAATCGTTCTGATCTCTAGCAAAATTCCTCCACAAAAATGCAATTATTTCAGCTTTTTGCTAAAAAATATATAAAATAAAATATATTTTATATTTTTAAAGAAAAATACCTATATTTAAGAGTGTATAAGCAGAGAAAAAAATATAGGATGAAACTTTTCCTGTTTTGTTTGTTGTTTGTTTGAAGGCAGAGGGTCTGTTCTTTCATTTGTACGGAGCCCCTAAGGGGACATGAAGCAAAAATGAATGCAATAAAGTTTAGTTTTGCGAGCACACGTGAAACTATCGCGTGCGCACGTGAAACTTTTGCGTTCGCACGTGAAACTATCGCATGCGCAGGTGAAACTATCGCGTTTAGTTTTGCGTGCACACGTGAAACTATTGCGTGCTCACGTGAAACTTTTGCGTTCGCACGTGAAACTATCGCGTTTAGTTTTGCGTGCACACGTGAAACTATTGCGTGCTCACGTGAAACTTTCGCGTTCGCACGTGAAACTATCGCGTGCGCAGGTGAAACTATCGCGTTTAGTTTTGCGTGCACACGTGAAACTATCGCGTTTAGTTTTGCGTGCACACGTGAAACTATCGCGTGCTCACGTGAAACTTTCGCGTTCGCACGTGAAACTATCGCATGCGCTGGTGAAACTATCGCGTTTAGTTTTGCGTGCTAACGTGAAACTTTCCCATGCGCGCGCGAAAGTTTCACGTAAGCATGCAAAACTAACTTAAAAAAAATCTGCACATGAAGGTTTCGCGTGAGCACATGAAACTAAACTTTAGATTTTTTTCTCCAGTGTCACCTAAGGGGCTCGGTACATTTGAAATATTTGTATGTTTATATATTTATAGACATTTTTTTCCTGGAGGGCATTTTGTGAAACTTTTATGAAAATTACAAAAAATGCTGGTGGCAACTTTAAAAAAAATGGCTGATGGGGAATGAATTAATATGATGTGGGAACCTGTCCGCTCACAGGTTTCCCTTGACTTCTGACCAAACTGGGACGTGTGCATTCAGGTATGTCCTATGAATTTCTCTCCGCTCTTGCCCAGAAAGTGCACACTTTAAATCTCTTCATTCACTTCCATGCAATTGTTTTATCTTTCCCAAAGTGTGCGTGTATGCGTTAATAACCCCTACTGTAAGTTTCGCTGGGTGCAGGGAGTGCTCATGGAAGTTGTAGTTTCCCAGTGTTGCATTACCCATTGTTTATCATTTCGCATAACTTTTAAGAAAAGTAAAAAATATATATAATTAAGCTGCCAAAGTGGCTTGTGGGATTGGCTGCCTTCCCATGCCACAGCGGAAATCTACCCACATTTGGTGGCTTGGCGAGTGTAAATGTCAAGCCCTGGAAGTAGCCCCAGCTCACAAAAAGGTTGGAGACCCCTGTGTTAGATAATATATTAAAGTATACTTTATACTGGCAAATCAGATTTTGTGTGCAGCATTTGCTTAGTAAGACAAGCTGAGGGCTAATAGAAATAATTGTGTGCATAAACTATGTGTGTGCAATGTATTTCTCATATTAGAGATATGGCATCATGTGCAGTTTGTTCTCTTTGGTCTTGAAGCAGGATTTTGATTGACGTTTCTCTCCAACTATTTTCCTTGTGGTGCTCTAATTGCTACTTGAGCATCAGTCTGCAACACAAACCACATCCAGCAGAGAGCAAATGTTTTGCACGTCTGAAATCAGGTCAGAGGATCCTCCGAAGATTCAGACTTCTGCGTGCATTCGGTGTGTTTTACTCCGCAGCTCTCTGTGTGGTCTGTGATCTCTCTGTCTATCCCGCTCTTACTAATTTCTGTCATTGCCATCCATGCTGTTACATATTAAAGCCCGTTGTGCAAGACTTCACACTCGGAGGTGACTACAGATTGATAGATTACCACGGTTGCCCGTGAATCGGTGCTTCTCACGTTATGTGCCTAAATGTTTCTCACATGGTCTTTATTGTTCGAGTGGAATTTTTACATAGATAGGCACAAACCGAGCCTCATGACTGTAGGAAACAAAGCTTTGCTGATAATTAGACCTGTAGTCACGGTAGTGGCTTGTGGGAAGGAGATCGCAATTGGAAGATAACATAAATATGACTGACTGTTGTGATTGGCATGCTTTAAGTTGTACGATTGTCTCTGCGCTGTCAAAATCACTAACTGAATAATTTCTGTGGCTTACAAATGCGTCATTCTGTGAAAGGAATGCCTTTTCCTTTTTTTTTTTAATGAGATTTTTAACCCCTAATGACTAACAAATCATAAGATAAAGGGATGCATTTCCTTGTCCTTGAAGAGTTCAAGCAGGATGATGTCATGATGTTTCTTATTTATAGAATAGCCACTTTAAAAAGTAAAAAAGGTTTCATTTGTACTGCATATAAGGGACGCACATGATACCCCATTTTGCAGAATGACCCAAATACCGTCTTCATATCATATCGTCTTTCCCTTCTAATCAAAGACTTAATGTTAGAAAAAGAGGTCTTAAGTGACCTTCATTCATCTGTTTAAATCACATTTCTCCTGAGAGCCGGCTCATCCCAGAAGAAAAAGTTTAACTCTGAGTTATTTACAGCTTAATTATATCTCCACCGTCACAGAAAAGACACATTTTTATAAGCCCAGAGTGAATCATCATGGTTGACATTGTCAAATTGAATCTTTTACATACAATGCTGTATGTAGTTAGCTTGGAAATAGGACAGCGTTTAGGGTCAGGGGTGAAGGTTCAGCTCACGCTAGCTGCCGCTCATCCAGAGCAAATGATAATGCGCTCCTGACAAAGACTCGTGCTTCGTATGTGACGCTGGCGAATTAATTCACGGTGTTGCGCGCGGTGAATCATCAAGATCTGCTGCTGTTGTCGTACCTGACTTATTTTGTTACAGGCATTACAAAGCATGTCAGCATTAAAGTGCATTTATTTCATTGCTAAAAAACAACGTTATTTTGTGTATTTGGTATATAATGCAATGTGTTCGAGTGATTTATGGTAAGGTAACACATTATTTTCCACATATCGTACATTTTTGTAGCTCCAGATATCCTGCTTTCCTCAAATGCTCTGATTTTGAACAAAGCTCATCAATCTGAAAAGCACTGTCATTTGTTTAATTATGTCATTTTTATTTCAAAGATGACATTGTTTGAGATGTCCTTCTCATGATAACTTGATATTAACCAATACATCATAACTTGTCATGACAAGTTGACATAACTAAGACAACATAACGGACCACTTTTTACCAGTGATACAAATTGAATTGTCATTAAAATGTCATTAATTCTCTGTCAAATAGTTTTATAACGACATCATGAATAATCTTCAGTTCATAATGTTTTTTAAGTTTCCTCCATGTGTTTAACACATAAAATCAATCATTCAATAATAATAATAATAATTAAAATTGATACAATTACATTGATTGCATTTGGAGACTAAATCACCTAAAATTAAATGAAAACAGTACAATAATGCGTTATCACATATCGCTGCAAGAACAGATAATTACATTTAATTGATTCAATATTTTGTTAGTTTTTTCTTCTTTGTCAGAAAATGTCAGCACCCTCTGTGTGATGAAGAACAGGTTCTGTTAGCTGTCAGTTTTGTATGTATTGTGCACATACATAAAGTTAAGTATAATCTTTTGACGTGTCTTTTGCATTTTGTTAAGGTATTTAAATTTTTTTTGACATCATTAAAATTTTAATACTATAAGTTTTGTAACACTGTAGTTGAGGTCAAGAAAAATATTCATGATGCTGTTATCAAACTATTTGTAGTAGTATTAACACTTAATGACATTTAAATGACAGTTTAATGTAATGTTAACCCATAATGCCATTGACACAAATTTATAAAATTCATCATGACTATAACACGACTTTCCGCGAGATTATGCTATTTAATAGCAACTTAAATCAAGTGAACCTATCGAGCTATTTTTTATTTTGTAATTTTTTTTAAATAACCTCTCATTCTTAATATTGTAATGTGATCCTTGTTAGAATCAATGAATAAGTTGTGCCACGGACACAAAAAATGTATAGAAATTTGCGCGAGTGACATGAAAAAGACATTCGTGCTCAAGGTACGACTTTCCGTGAGATCAGTCTGTAAATAATAATGATACATTTTTCTCCCTTTTGATTCTGGGCTGAAATGTGACCTAGAAATGTTTTTTTTTTTTACCAGCGCAGGTGTTGTAAGATTAACCCACTAAATTCAGCATGTTGGTGTATAACTCAATTTAATTCAATTCATTACAAAAAAAATTTGTCTTGAAGTCTGTCGATGGTTAACAGACAGCATAGCACAGTATTGATCATCTTGCTTTGCCTGTGGTCTTGGGCACGCTGTTTTCTCATCACAGAGGAAGTGATGTACGTAAGAGAGGTGGGTCCGCATGTGGAAGCCATTTCCTGGTTCCTGTGGCCGCTTTACAGAGCCCCACGGGCTTTACGACTTTGTAGCCAAAACTAATGCTCCCACCACAGTTTCAACAGTAAAAAATCATTCTGGGATGGGTCATGAGTAGGCTAATGATTTTTTTTATGCATACAGTATGCTTTAGATGTTAGATCTTAAACCTTTACATTCATCACCTTTTTAAAGCAACATGAACTTGACGGATTAGTCAACTATATGCTCAGACAAGCCCACATTTCTGTTATATAGTTAGTCAAACCTCATCCAAAGTCATTCGTACCTGCTGACTGTTTCCCACAAACCGTTTCTGATGTTCTCCCAGGTCTCATCCGAATCCAATGGCTGGTGTGTGGAAGTGTTTATTCTAACAAAGTCTTTGGCAGCGATGGACATTAACACACGCGGCCTATTAATCATCCGATAACCCTGTAAGCCGTCCAGCTGTGTCTTTCTCGTCCAATGATTCTTGTTCCTTGGCTCTTTATGCTCTCCTCTTTAAAACATCTTAAATTGCTTCACAGCTGTCTTAGGGATCCAGTGAGAAACTTTTGAGACACAATGTTTAGGTTTGCGAGACAGACAGACGTGTAATGGAGCATTCCTTCGAGTAGAAACGTTGGAATTTGTGTCTGACAACAAGTCAAATAACTGTATAAGAATGCTGGCCGCGCTTCTTTCCCTGTCAGTTTGTTTTCGTGTCTCTACGAAATGTTTTCGACTATGTTAACACAACTGTCCAGGACTACTGTCAAATGTATACATTTTTGCGCTAGGAGGGAAAGATTTAAACGCACCCACATATAAATATTAAATTCTAGTTTCGCAACAAAGCTCGCAGACATTAGTGTTGAGACGGCGGCTCACTTTTATCGCTGTTTGAAAGTGTCTGTCAGCCTTTGGTGTTAAGTCATAAATAATGAACACTCTGCGTTTCTTCTCCATGACAATTTTCCCATTTTTCAGAGCAGCCCATGGCCGGATTTGGAAGGGTTAGCAATGGGGTCGTGTTTACGGGAACCTTTACAATATCTGGAGAATTATGGCTAAATAAGGTCTCATCAAACTGTATGTTTTGTAAGAACTTGTCACTTGAAAGCTTTATCACTTAGAGGTGCCCGTTCATCTTTACTTTGTTTTAAACCATTTCTATAAACCACCTCGTGCTCCTGGCAGTATTTCTAATCCAGTATGACTTAGCATGCATTTCAGCGAGTCAAACTGGGTCAGCTCTCCAGACTCATTTGCTACATGCTGGCTAAATTGCTGCAAAGGTAAAAAGGGTTGAGAAAAGGAAAGGCAGAACTGCTGGCTACGATGTAACCCAACAAAAACATCAAACAACAGTGGTAATCTGTTCCAAAGCAGGTTCTGGAAACACATGGGGAACGTGGCTCAGCTCCATTTAGTCCAAACAAGAAACAGGTTTTTATAGGATTTGGGTTGAAATTTAAAGCGTTTTGAGTGCCCTTGCGAACCCAGAAATGCCAAGCAAATAGTCCTGGTTGGATGAGAATATTGGATTGTGCATATTTCAAGTGCCATGGATGAGATTCATGTGCGTAAAGGTGAAAACAACAAGTCAGTCAATCTTGCTCCCTTGCATTTGGTGGATGGGAAACGTTTTGTTCTTGGCATCCCAAACATTTTTGGGTTATTGGAAAAGGTGGCTGCCTCTCACAGGTATTTGGTTAAAGCAAGAAGGCTTGTACAGTAAAGTTATAGCCAATCCATACTGTTGTGTGGGCAGACGACTGAATTCCTTCTCTCTTACTCAGTTTCCTTAGCAAATTAATTCTGGATGGGTGATTATGAAAACGTAAGAGGATGTTTCTGTCTGTTGTGCCATTTAATTGTTTATCTGGCTAAGCATTACTTGCTAAGCATTACACTGTTATGAGTGAAAGTTGGATTAACTTAAAATATTACTTCAGTGGGTAACTTCTAAGAAATTAAATTGTTTTTAACTTTAAGTGGAATTTTTTAAGCGGAAAAAAATCTTAGATTTTTTTAGATGTTACCCATTGAAGTAATTAAAAAAATTGCCTTAAAGCACAAGTCCATTTTCTTAAAAATAAAAATCCAGATAATTTACTCACCACCATGTCATCCAAAATGTTGATGTCTTTCTTTGTTCAATCAAGAAGAAATTGTGTTTTTTATGAGGAAAACATTCCAGAATTTTTCTTTTTTAATGAACTTTAATGGACCCCAACACGTAACAGTTTTAATGCAGTTTAAAGTTGCAGTTTAAAGGACTCTAAACGATCCCAAACGAGGCATAAGGGTCTTATCTAGAAAAAAAAGATTTTCATTTTTGGCAAGAAAAAATTGCAATTTAAACCACAACTTCTCGTCTTCCTACGGTCCTGTGACGCGCGACCTCACGTGATTGCGTAATGCCGTGGAAAGTTCACGTGTTACATATTTGAAATGCACATTTGCGGACAGGGACGGGCTGGTTTGTCAATGTCATGATAGTAAGGGCGGAACCAAAAGTGAGAGAAGAGGTTCCGCCCGGACCAAATTTTTCAAACACAACCACTTCCTGGTTCCCGATGGCAACATAAATCAAGGCGTTATGAGCAACAGGTGTGATAATGAAGGCGATTCACGATTGGGTGATTAGAGGAAGAGGAGGAATATAAATGGGGCAGTGAGGGACCAGAAGAGGAGTCGATTTTGGGCGAGTCGACTTCCGCCTTGGGCAGCGCAACAAACACCAGCCTCCGAAGAGTCCGCAGGCCCCGTTGATCCGGCGACCACTACACTCCAAAAACAAACGGTGCCAAATAGCACCAAAAGTGGTTCCCTGCTCGCAATCACAGAAGAACCATTCTAAGTGCCACACAGCACCAATGAAGCACCATGTGTAGCACCCGTATAGAACCATATAGTGCTATGTAGAACCATATGGTGCTATATGGCCCCCGTATGGTTCTACACAGGTGCTTCACTGGTGCTTCGCCGGTGCTGTATGGCACTGAAAATGGTTCTTCTATGGTTACAATCCAAAGCAACAGTTTTGGTGCTATATAGCACCGTTTGTTTTTTTAGAGTGTAGGAAGCGGGCGGAAAGAGTGCGTGGCTGGTCCGGACGAAAGGACGGCGTGGTTGTTTACAGGAAAAGCACTGTTGTATCGGGAAGGACGCCGCGAGTGCACGCTGGGTTGAGTTGCGAGTGCAGAAGCACGATTGTTGAAGTTGTCCCGGAGATCTGTGGAGAGAGAACGAGTCAAAAATCAACGTGAGCAAAGGATTTGTATGAGTGGATCGATACATCTATTATTGTCTGTGTTTGCACAAAGGCCTGGGTCACACCGGTGGAGTTGTTTACATGGTGGATTGCCTGGAAGAAGAGAAATAAAAGAAAGATCGATTAAGGAATATACCAGTTGTGAGTAATATTTAACTCCAAGTGTGTGCTAGATACTTACATAACTGATGAAGAGCGTATTACTGATCTGTTTATAGCGGCCCCACCAGGTGTGTGTGACAGATGGGCGAGCCGGAGGACGGGTATTGTGCTGACGCTGGGTGGCGAAACTTACGACCTGGTTCGGACATCGCTCGGCGACTTCAATCCCCCCCCAGAGCCGGTCCAGCAAGGAGAGGAGTACGGACCTTAAACTATTCACTGGAGTGTGTGCTGTGCAGCGTGTGAGTGATTTATTTGATGAAGTACACCAAAGCTTTTTGCAGTGTTGTGCCGTGTCCCTGTTGTTCGTACTCACCCCAGGAAGGACCAGGCCTCTGTGGAGACCATCGGGAGTTGCCGAGACGGTGGCCATCCAACAAATTAACTACGCGACTTAACTACATCCAGCGGGAGTCCTATGGATCCAACTAAGTGAGGTACTGTGGGGAACTTTGTAGCCATACCCAACCACGTAACGACCGAGGAGGTGTTAGGAGCAGTAGAAGATCTTGGCGGCCGAATATATGCTGTGTGTGGTGGTGCATGTTGAATACTTACCTTCTCGTCTAGATCTTCACCTACCCACAGGAGGAAGGGAAGAGGACGTGCTGGTCCGGGAAGACAGACGTGCGTTCGTTGAGCCACTCTGAACTGCACCCCCCACAAGACATTGTCTCATCGGCTACCGCTGGACGCCGGTAAAAGCCCTTCCCTCTCTCTGCCGTGTCGGATGCTGGTGGTGAAGTATGGTTTCTGTTCTTGTTGATCCTCAGTACCCAGCTAACGATAGATTCACTCCACGAAGACTCGTAAACCCAGAAAAGCCTGTAGAGAGAAATACTCACCTTCTTACGAGCTAAAGCTAAGCCCACTCTGCAACGACTCGTTAACCCAGAAAAGCCTGTAGAGAGAAATACTCACCTTGTCACGAGCTAAAGCTAAACCCACTCTGCAATGACTCGTAAACCTAGAAAAGCCTGTAGAGAGAAATACTCACCTTGTCACGAGCTAAAGCTAAGCCCACTCTGCAAAGACTTGTAAACTCAGAAAAGCCTGTAGAGAGAAATACTCACCTTGTCGTGAGCTAAAGCTAAGCCCACTCTGCAACGACTCGTAAACCCAGAAAAGCCTGTAAACAGAAATACTCACTTTGTCACGAGCTAAAGCTAAACCCACTCTGCAACGACTCGTTAACCCAGAAAAGCCTGTAGAGAGAAATACTCACCTTGTCATGAGCTAAAGCTAAACCCACTCTGCAACGACTCGTAAACCCAGAAAAGCCTGTAGACAGAAATACTCACCTTGTCGTGAGCTAAAGCTAAGCCCACTCTGCAACGACTCTTAAACCCAGAAAAGCCTGTAGAGAGGAATACTCACCTTGTCACGAGCTAAAGCTAAACTTACCTTGCTCGAACCGTTCAGTCCCGAGGAACCCTGTAAGAGAGGAAATACCTACCTCGAGCCAAGTTGGAACTAATTGCACTTTCCATCAACTTGCAGGCCCAGAAGGAGCTGATAAGAGAGACACCCTTCCCTTGCAGCAAGCTACGGTCACACTTGCCCCCGAAGACCCCGGAGCGCGGGAGCCTGCCTGTGGGGAATACAGCAGGAGTGAGTCAGGTTGTTGGGATTGACTTCCCGGATACTTACATTGTGTTTATTCTGCCCTCAGGAGGAAAAGAGGAGCGCTACGAGGAGTACTACAATGCAGGAAGTGGGCCGTGGACGAAGGAACTCTGCCCGGCCCTTGCCCTGTCATTCCCTGTCACTGTTGGCCTGACTTCTTCTCCAATGTCCTCTGCCCCCTAGCTCCCCCTGAGGGAGAGAAGTCATATTTTAGATTTCCCATTCCCCCTTTTATTTTAAATAATTTAAATAAAGTTTACTTTTATCATATTTATCTCTCGTTGTTTGGTCATTGGGGTGTTCTTGGGACCTCCTCGAGGTGGAACTTAGGGAGGAGCGTTACGCACAAAGTCTGTGGTCCGCTCGGGCCTGTGACAATATTACACTTTGATGTATAATAAGGCTGTGAAATAATGAAAATGGCAAGGCGCTATTAATTTTCACAAACAACCACCAGGTCTTTGCCAATTCCACAATACTAAACACAAATATGAAAGACAAGGAAAAACTGTACTCTGATGGAAGACAGACAGAAAGTGCAAGCTAGGATGTTTTGGTTAAACTAATATTTGGTCAATTATTTAGCCCCTTTCTTGTATATTAGCACGTTTGGAGTGGTAGCAATGCATGCCTGATATTTTCCCGTTTCATGCAATACCTTAGTTTTCATTCTAGCAGAAAATGTGAGCTCACTACAACCTCTCATATACAATAAAGTCAATAAAAGAAATGAAAACCAATGCAATACAATAAATGTACACCCACATTTTTTAAATGAGGTTGGATAAATATTGTTTGTGTGTGCGTTCGTGCGTGCGTGCGTGCGTGCGTACAAGAGTTTAAAATTTGACAAAAGCACAATGTATTTTTTATTGCGACTGTACACAAATATAATCAAACACTTTGAAGTTTGAATGATGTCCCATATGAATGACGGAGTATGTATTGTTTTTACGTTTCTACTGTTTGATCCCGCCCGCGCCTCTCTCTCTCTCTCTCTCTCTCTCTCTCTCTCTCTCACACACGCACACACACACACACACACACACACATCACGTTTAGTTGCGCATTACGTTAATTTTCACGTGAGTTTTATTTATTTTTATGTCGTGTATATTATAATGTCACGTGTCCTGCTACTACTGGCACTTACAGGACCTCTTGCTGATGTGAAGTTTACTCTGTCTGTCCCTCATCATGACCAGGCTGTCGATGCTCAGGCTCGCGAATTCCGGGAATCTGTGAACCAATCACGGCTAGTAGGCCGACTCTTCTTCCTCTTTTTTTTACACGTAGCAGCATATAAGTGATCGTATTAGTGCCCCTGCTGTCGTCTGTTCATATTGCGTTATTAGACTTTTTTTGCCGACGGCCGGGCGATGGCCTTCCGTTGAACGGCCGTTCTGGACTTTTCCAGAACGCACAGATTGCCAATCTGTCCCTGTTTGCGGACCATTTTAAACAATAACCTGACACGAAGACATTAATTTGTATCATTCCACATATAACAACTTCCAGGGCCGCCTTAACCTAATGTGAGGCCCTGGGGCTGAGAGGTTTTGTAGGCCCCCCATACCCTCGATTTATAGTCTCTTTTTTAAGTGTAATATCTAGGTAATCTACATTACAAAATTTGAAACTGCAATTTTAAACTGCATTAAAACTGTTAAAGGTGACATAGAATGATTGAACGGAGTATTTATCCTTTTTCTGTGATGTGACATGTAGACAAAAACATTTTTGTTTGGGTCTGTAATGCCTTAGAAGCTTCCTAAAAACCTCTCTCAGATATCTCTATCAGGGTGGGGGATTTTAAACAAGTGGTTTTGCACCTATTTGGCTCCCCCTACTGGCTTAACTTGCAATCTCTTTACTGATTGGCTGACTTTGCTGCCACTCAAAAAATGTTGCCAATTATTTTAAAGTGGAGGGGCGGTTAGATGCCTGTGATGTCATAAGCATCAGTTTTTCAGATTGGGCCGTTTTCTGGCTGACATTTCTAAAAGAGGAATTACTATGAGACTGAGATGTTTAGCATGTTTAGCACTATTTGTATGTCCGTGAATGCGGGTAGACTGCCATTATTCTACAAAGACAAGGTAAAAATGCTTTTTCATTCTCTGTCCCCTTTAAGTGTTTCCATTAAAGTCCATTAAAATGAGGAAAATCCTGGAATGTTTTCCTTAAAAAAAACATAATTTCTTCTCGACTGAACTCAACATAGAAAGACATCAACATTTTGGATGACATGGTGGTGATTAAATTATCTGGATTTTTTTATTTAGAAAATTGCCAAATCCTTAAATTTTTCATTTAAAGTGAGAAAGTTGATAAAACTTTATTTTTTTAATTGTTACTAATTTAAGTCATTTTTAAGTCGATCCAACTTTCACTTTTTATAGTGTTCTTACTATTACTATTGCTCTTTACTTAGTGTTAGGGTGCTTGAAGAGCATTGAACAAATCTTGCTTTTACCCCATCATAAATGTCACCCTGGAGCACAAAAACAGTCATAAGTAGCACAGATATATATGTAGAAATAGCCAAGTTAGCCAACAGTACATTGTATGGTATGGGTGACCAGATGTCCCTGTTTTCTGTAGACAGTCCCATTTTTTTGGTATTCTGTTCTCCACAATCCTGATAACAACAAAAAGATAAAAGCATTCAAAAATGCTTTGTCCCCGTTTTTTATCTCGTAGTCAGTAACAAATAAGATTTTGATGATATTTTGATGAATTTTTCATTTTAAAAAATCTGGTCGCCTTATTGGTCAACATTAGCAATTTTTTACATGCCAAAATCATTAGTATATTAAAGGGATAGTTCACCCAAAAATGAAAATAATGTCATTAATGATTCACCCTCATGTCGTTCCAAACTCGTAAGACCTCTGTTCATCTTCTAAACACAGTTTAAGATGTTTTATATTTAGTCCGAGAGCTTGCTGACCCTTCAGTGAAAATCTATGTACGATATGCTGTCTACAAAGGTAATAAAAAAATCATCAAAGTAGTCCATGTGACATCAGTGGGTCAGTTAGAATGTGTTGAAGCATCGGAAATACATTTTGGTCCAAAAATTACGACTTTATTCAGCATTGT
This sequence comes from Misgurnus anguillicaudatus, assembly GCF_027580225.2. Classification (NCBI taxonomy): domain Eukaryota; kingdom Metazoa; phylum Chordata; class Actinopteri; order Cypriniformes; family Cobitidae; genus Misgurnus; species Misgurnus anguillicaudatus. The sequence goes on from NC_073337.2 coordinate 8,597,279, forward strand.
CTTCTCTTCCGCGTCTGTTGTAAAGCACATGCGTAAGACTAAAGTCATGCAGTGACGAGGATGACGTGTTATCGGGTGCACCCCAGCTGTTTTTTGTTTGTTTTTCATTTACAGTCTGAGGGAGATGCACGCTGTAAGTTTGAAAAAAACTTTGCAAACATGTCTGAGGACACGTCATCCACGTCACTGCAGTCAAGTGACTTTAGTCTCACGCATTTTTGGGTGAACTATCCCTTTAAGTAATGTCCCATGAAGATATTTTGTAAATTTTGTGTGTTGCAAAGGACCTGATTTGGACAAGTTTAAAGGCAATTTTACCAATATTTTGATTTTTTGCACACTCACATTCCTGATTTTCATAAAGCTTTCAGATGAACTATAACCCTTATTACTTTTTTTTGGTCCAGGGATCTCAAGTCCTATCTATTTGCATTTTGCAATGAATAAGAGACCCTAGCCACATTTAGAGACCAGAATATCATAAAAACTGGGCAGTGGGATCTCTTCCAAAAAGCAATTTTCCAGAGCACGATGGCAGTGTGCTTAAAAACTCATAAACACTTACCAACACCATGACAACTGGCCACAACACTTCAATACACCATTGCATCCCATTAGGATTGGTGGGGACACCATCTTGGATAGATACTGTACATACATTATTCATTTTTTGTGGGGAAACTGAAGTGCATTAGTAGACATTCAATACTGTTGTAAATTAATTACTTAAACTTCTTTGTTGGGTGAGGAGCAGAACAAAAAATGCACTATTTTTGCACAAATATTCGTACTATACCCATAAATCATATTCAAAACCAGTGAGAGCACTGAACCGCCTGTCAGGTTCCTTCATTTATTCAGACTGTGGTGTTTTTGCGTGTCCTCAGCAGAAAGCTTCTGAAGGTTTCTTTATTGATTTATTAATGCTGTAACCATGGGGGCTTGAGATATGATTGGACCCAGTTATCAAAAAAGCGGTTATTCGTGCACGCATCGGTCTGAGAAACATTACGGCTGGAATGTGTGAAGTAAGTGTTCGGATGCTGGCAGGTTGCCGGTCAGAATCTGCAGTGACCACAGATTGATAATATTAATGCGCTCGTCAGATAAATAAATTCAAAAGTGTCACTTAAAGTATAGTCTTCACTGCTTACTTTCAACGGACCAAGCCACAGACGGAGCGGGTCGGAGGCGAAACTTTGACACCAGGAGGTGTCGGGTGTTCACGAAAATGGGAAACATATGCAAGCGGCGCTGGTTTGAATGTCCATTCTTGCAATAGCTCCTTCCCTGAGGTGAAGACTAAAACAGGCATAACTCAATAATCTGCTTTAAGACGTTTTATAATGAACCAGAGCTGCCAACTTCTGAGTTCAGCTTGGAGTGAGATTTTTTTTTGGGGGGGGGGGGGAATTTTTTATATAAGTCCTAACCATTTGCCAATAGATAATAGTGTGGATTTTAGCTATTTCTGTGTTAAATAGTTGGAAAAGACTGCGTTAAAATGGTTCACAATACAAATCGAATCATATTTTAGAAATTAAATTGAAATAAAAGCTTTTACTGAGTTTAAATGCCTGAGATTAGAGTCTTTACCATTATTTTATACAATTCTATTATGCTTTCATTCTGATAAAAGTTCCTTCCAAAAAAGTTCTTAAAATCTAATGAATACTGGTCTCTGTAAAATATATAACTGCAGATAACAGCAGCTTTGATTCAGTTTATCCATTGAGAAAGAGAAGCGTAAAGGGATGATTTGTGATTGGTGATAGAGAGACTGTCACAATCAAATAAACCAAATGAGATAATGTGTATGTCAAGACCATATAATTATATTTCGTATATATTATTGTTTATAGATGTTCAATATCAATTGACTTTTTTCCCTTTTATTAAAACCTGTCACAGCAAACATCACGCAGGCTTGTACTGCTTGCAAACATACACACGCGAGTGATGGTTGATTAAAATTACTGTTTTCTGAGGGTATCTGCGTGCGTGGAATCCGGGCAATTCTCTGCTTTTCATCCAGACCTTGACGCTTTGTGTGTTCGACTGGTGCGGAGCTGACTGATCGGCGTATGACATCAGAGTAACGCGAGAGCAAAGGTAAAGGCGGACCCTTTTGTAACATTTCGCATTGCTCTCGCGGTACTCTGATGTCCTCGCTGCCGAACTTCCTGCGCAGCGCCACATAAAGTGAAATTCTCTTTGACTCTTTGCAGCAAAGTACCAGCAACATGAGAAGTGGTGGCACCTAAGACAGTGAAGGTACGCTAAAATATAAAAGTGTCAATACTGCGAGCACTGGTTTAGCTACTTACATCGTGCTTTGCTCTTTCACCATCGCGCAGCCGCGCACTCGCTCTCTGTGGTTTGTAGCTGGCGCTTCGGCATCTGTAAACAATAACTCCACCTTCTTTGATTTGATTGGCCTTCGCATCATTTTGACTTTGACCAGCGCTTTATGCTGTTTGAGGCACGCCAGATAGAGATATGCGTTTACAGTATTTACAGTTAGCTATATTAGGCAATTATTTCATGTCTTTTGTTAAACTCAATGGGAATCTCAATGGTGGGCACGAGCCTGCGTGAGAAAATTGATGTGTGGCGTGAGAGCGTGAGAATGGGGTCAATTGCGTGAGTCTCACGGTGAATGCGTGAGAGTTGGCAGCTATGAATGAACATCTTCAGGTCGCACAAAATTGTGCTGATGTTGTTTCCAGCCCCTATTTCTTTATATGTATGTGTGTTTTGAAAACTTATTAAACATTAAAGGGACACTCCACTATTTTTTGAAAATATGCTCTTTTCCAGCTAGAGTTAAACATTTGATTTTTACCGTTTTGGAATCCATTCAGCTCATCTCCGATTCTGGCGCTAGCATTTTTAGCATAGCTTAGCACAATCCATTGAATGTGAATAGACCATTAGCATTGCGCAAAAAATAACCAAAGAGTTTTGATATTTTTCCTATTTAAAACTTGACTCTTCTGTAGTTACATCGTGTACGAAGACCGACGGAAAATTAAAAGTTGCAATTTTCTAGGCCGATATGGCTAGGAGCTATACTCTCATTCTGGTGTAATAATCAAGGACTTGCTTTTTTTACCATGGCCTAGAAAATCCCAAATATTGATTTTCAGTCGGTCTTAGTACATGATGTAACTACGAGGAGTCACATTTTAAAAATATTTAAAAATATCGAAACTCTTTGGTTATTTTTTAGCGCGATGCTAATGGTCTAATCAGATACAATGAATTATGCTAAGCTATGCTAAAAGTGCCGCCAGACCTGGAGATCAGCTGAATGGATTCCAAAATGGTATGAACATATTTTTAAAAAAAGTAAAGTGTCCCTTTTAAGCATAACTGATTTTGTACAACAAACTAGCAAAACAGAACCAGTCAGCCCATACACATGAGATAATATTAATGCGAGTTTTCTCTATTTTTCCTTTGTTTTTGTCTTATTCCCCCCCCCCAGTATGCCTGTCATCCACAAGGCCGTGCACTGTGTCTAACATCAAACCTCACGGGGATTCCCATTCCTCCGATCAAATTTTAGAAAATGCCAAATCCATCTGCACTGTTGCCCTTTTCCTTCCCCACAGACTTTGACCTTATGACATCACTGCTATTTACATGGATTATAAAAGGATAGTTCTGTTTCTGGATGCTGATTGGTTAAAATAGCATTGCTTAAAATATAGCCAAACTTCTTGTTTACCAGGCTGCAGTGTTTGTCTCTTCACCCATAAAAAAACGTCCTCTTATTGTTTACATATACAGGATGGCACTTGATGAAACTTCCTAAATAATGTTTTTAATTGACAATGTTTTCCTTTAATGGTTTGGTTAAAATACATAAATTTTCTATCCCAATATTTAGAGTACAGCACATCTTTTTGGCCTTTACAAAGGTCGGATTGTAAATAGTTGCACTGTTTTAAGGGTTTATATATTTAACACATTTGTCTCATTCCAGACCCAAACAGTTTAAAGCTCACGAAGCCTCTTTGCAGACTGCATGCATCCCAGCTGTTCATCGTTTTCCCATGATGTTTTTAAAATGGAAGCACATGTGGCCAATCAGTGACGTGTGATCTAACTGTGGCCTGCTCTGATGTCACAACCCCAGATTGTGTTTGTCTCAGGGCCATGTGATGGACAACAGGCCTCTGCCCTCAGCTGCGACCATGTCTGTGTGTATGCAAGTGTATCTGTGTGCTTTCATTGCCGGCGTGACACAGATGAGGTACAAATATAGCCAAGCTCTTTTGATAATGAATAGATGTACGTGAGCGTTTTTGTCCCGGGAGAACAGACGATCCCCTGAGGCGGACCTCGCATTATGAAACACATCATCCTCTTGTAGTTTGAAAGTCTGTTTGCCGAGGCCACATCAAAAACTCGCCCGAGTTCAGTGTCCAAGTCGTGACATAAAATTCCTTTTTATTTTTTGCACTTTAAACATTCTCAACTTCATGACGCATATCGAAATACCACAGAGCAGAACCCAGCCCCTTAAATTTAAATATCAGTGACAGCACATTGCATGCGCCGAACACGTGTATACCAGCTCAGTCACACGAAATTACGTACCTATAGTCACGTAATTTTTTTGATTCTTTTTCGTGATACTGTCACAAATTTCCGTGTTTTTTCGTGATGCTGTCACGAGTTTCCGTGTTTTTTCCGTGGTCGTGTCACGAATTTCTGTTTGTGTGTCGTTTTCATGTATTGGTTACTCAACTGTTTTATCAGTTTCTTACCATTGTCGCTTCGGTTTAGGGTTAGATTTACATAAAATGACATCCTTACCCAAACCCAACTCTAACCCTAACCCTAAAAAGAATCTGAAAAAATAGTAAAAACCAATACACTGAAGAAGATGATTCATTCAATTTACTAAATTTTTTAAGGGAAGTGGTTGCAATCAATTTATTTAAGCCAAATTTAAACAAAAGTTTTTGGTTTTGTTTTTCTCTTTTTTTTTGTTTAAGTGTGGCTTGAATGAGTTGATTGCGGCCACTTACCTTGAAGGATGAGTAAATTGAATTAATAATTTTTTTCAGTGTACTTAAAGTGACATCCTAACGCAAAAACCAAATCTAACCCTAAACCGAAGCAAAAATTGTTTGAAAATAGGAAAAAGCAGTTGAGTAACCAATACGTGACAATGACACATAAACAGAAATTCTTGATACGATCACGAAAAAACGTGGAAATTCGTGACAGTAGCACAAAAAAGAATAAAAAAATTATGTGACTATAGGTACATAATTTATGACTATAGTTACATAATTTTGTGAGATCGGGTAGCGTATACATACGTTGTAAAAAATGAAAGTTGGATCTACTTGAACAAATTACTTCAATGTTTAACACTTAAAGGTGCAGTGTGTAAATTTTAGTGGCATCTAGTGGTGAGGTAGCAACCAACGGCTCAGTTAACTGCTCACCTCTCGCTTTTGAAACGCATAGAGAAGCTACGGTAGCCGCAACCAGACAAACATGTCTTCTTCAGAGACAGCTTCGATAAAAATAGTTTGTCCGTTTGTGGCGGCACAAAATGGTGACTTCCATGTAAGGGGACCTTCGGTATGTAGATAAAATTCTGCATTTCTGTCTAGAGATCCTTCAAAAAATTACACACTGCACTTTTAAAAAATAAGTTATAAATATAAAATACTTACATTTTTTTACTTTTAAAATAAAAAATGTAAGTTGAAAAAGCATACTTTTTAGGTGTTACCAATTTAAGTTGAAAAATAATGAAGTAATTTTTATTCAAAGTTTTTACATTGAGTGCTTTGTGCTAATGTTATTTGTCAATATTACACTATGTTTAAGTTATGAATGGTAACAGTGAGATACAGTGTGCTAATATGATTGTGCTTGTGAGTGTTTGAACGAAAACTTATTGTTGAATTCTTTGAATTCTGATTGGATGACCAATAAATGGTGTTAATAAATTGCATCACAGCGCCATACACATTGTTTCAGAAATCACAATTATTAAAAATAACTAGCACATATATAGACATGTACTGTTTTGAAATAACTGACTCCAAAATGCTAAATTTTTGAAAATTAAAAAATCTTTCAAGAATTACATCTTATGTGCATAATATTTTTCTTTAGTTTTCGACACGAATCAAACTGGCCAATAAAATGTCTTGTTCACAACTAATTATGCAATGTAATTTATGCAAGAGTTTTTTACAAAACAAACAGTCCGCTCACTTTAATAAAACACAGCAATAAGTATTGTTTTGTACAGAATAACTTTGTTTTACTCAAATCCAAACATGTTATATTTTGCAACTGTTCAGCTTGTGGGCCATCGGGTTAAAGCAGGCCAAAAATCCAGTGAAACTAAAAGTAGCTGTCAATCCAATCAAACAGCATTGAATAATCTATCACAAAGGGCCGATGCGTCTCTAGATCACGCTGACTTCACATGAAACTGTCCACAGAACATGCCTCTCGATACAAACAGTAAAGCACCTCGCTCTGCTCCCATCTATGGCCATGTGTGCCCTCCCAAACGTCAACCAGTGAATTCTTTGAATTATTAATGTCAACAGGAAAGAGCAAGTGACGACAATGGAGAAGGGTGAACGTATAATTTACTCAACCTCCATCGTTCCAGCAAGAACGCAGTTTACGAGCGTGCATGCGCGCGGATGTTAAACGCAGAGACCGCAGATGAACTTTTCTCGCTGCCGGACCGTAACTTCATCCTTTAAACTCATGTGTTTGGTATCTGAGAAATAGGCTGGTGTGGGTTTTGTGCATGAGCTCTTTTTCATTTGTACACACACTCTCTCTCTCTTTCTCTCGCTCTGTCCGAGGTGGTTTTAAGCTCTTGGGTCCTATGGGAAGGTGTTGGGTAGATGTGAAGCAGGCAGTAGTGAAAACAAAAGCAGACTTTGCACTCAGCTGAGCTCAGTTCAGTGCTAACCTGATGACTCCCATATGTTTAATAAAGCTGAACTCTAGAATTTCCCTTTCTTTACACACACACACACACACACACTTTCCCAACTGCTTCCCTTCAGATGTCGTAAATAACAGGCATCACTTACCGGTCCATGAATGCTGGGTTCATTTAAAATACATTTTCTTCAATTAATGGAGTATAATGGAGTATTATAATCTGTGCATGCAGATTGGTTTGTTTTGCATGCAACAACGCGATGAATTATTTCTATTTAAGGTTCACCTGGTTTCTTCATATTAAAAGCTGCTGGACGGTACTTCTGCATATGTTTTTATCTCTCTACCTTTATCACATGTTTCTCAGGAAGCTGAGATGGGGTGGTCAGAAATTTCCAAAGACAGAATTTAATAGCTTCAAGATGTGCCAGATATTTGGTAGGTTGTTATTATTATTATTATTACTACAATGTATCGGAAATGTATATGAAGAGTTTCGTTGCAAAACGAGATAACCACCGTTTTTTAAATTGTTTAGAAATCTCGTTTTTTGGTTGTGCATTCCAATTAATTTCAATGCAACTGCAGTTGGTTTGTTTTGATTTAAACCTTCATGACTTAAAAAATACAGCTAAGTAGCATCATAAAACAAAATAATAACATGATAACATAATAATAAACATGTTTTGACAAAAATGTTAAAAAATGGATTTATCTCGTTTTGCAACGAAACTCTTCATATAGAAAGCCAGGGGTCTTCAGCCTTTTTGTGAGCAAGGACTACCATAATGAAAAAAACAATCTAGAAGGCTACTTTTTTGATATAGTCTACTCAAAACTTTTTTATAAAACGTCCCGTTCTGGTTCTAAGCCGTAATAAAATACACCGGTAAACCCACGGTTCAGACCGCATTACATAAGTATCACTGCGCCACTGTTGCTGCATACTGATTTATAAAATAAACACCACAGTCTTTAATCATATTTTTAATTTTTCTACACTTGCACAATTAATGGCGATATCCAGATAAATGGCAATAAATACTGTTGAGTCATCTCATTTCTACCTTAAATTCATAGGTCCGCTATTATCCACTAGATGGCGATCTTACCCAACTTAAACACTGACGCATTCACTCAACACCGAAAACACTGTGTAGTATGGCTCTGAATCTGATCTCTTATAAAAGTTCTTCCCAAATATGGAATAATCTCCGCTTTTAGCTGAAAATTTGAGAATAGATAAGAGAACAAACGAAGGTAGGATGAAACTTTTTTTTTTTAAAGGGGACCGTCTGTTCTTTCATTTGATATATTTGATGTTTATTTAAAGAAGATAATTTTTCTGAAAGCCATTCAACTAAAACTGGGTGGCAACTTTAAAATACCCGCTGACAGGGAAAGAGTTAAAGTTAAGCATACTTCCACGCATATTTGATTATCACTACAACAGTTGCACGATATAAATGTTAATGTATATTTTAGATGAATGTTGATTTATAAAAATAAACACCACAGTCTTTAATTATATTTTCATTGTGTCTTTGCTGCGTCTGTGTTTCTTGGGAACGTCGCTCTGTTGCAGCCACACTTGATTCTGAGGAAGTACTTTGTTTGGTGGAAGAGTAATATTTGTTCTAATATAATTACAACTTATTTGTGTTTTATTTTATGAAATCCTGCTAACGCTATGCATATGAAGTAACCGTTTTATAAAAGCAATAAGCCCCGCAAAGCAGTGGGGTTACAGTGCATTTTAGAACAGCTAAGGTCGTGCCTAACAACGCCCCTTAGCTGTTATAAAATGCACTGGTAACCCACTGCTTCTTGGGGCTTATTGCTTTATTCTACTTGTTGATTTTATTTTACTTGTTGACATGTTTTATCATTGTTTAAAATGTTAACATACTTAAAATAAGCCAAACTGATATCAAAAATGTGTAATAAATAAATAATAAAATTAAGGCAATTAATAGAATGTGCTTTGGCGGGCAGCTCATAGATTCTATGCGGGCAACCTGGCACTATGTTGGAGACCACTGCAGTAAGTAGCTACTATGGGTGAATCTCTCTAAAATATAATCTTTTATTTTTTATTGTCATCGGCATGCCTGCACAATTTAAGTTTATTTTCATTCTATTCTCTTAACTGTAATGCAGTCATGCAATGCTATCAAATTATTCCAATTTATTATAAAATTATTTGATTGTTTTAAAAACATATTTAAAGGCTTGGATTGTATTGCTTCAATACCAGTGCTGTATTTCTCCCAAAATATGTCATATAAAGAATATTCAGCATTATGCCAGATTAGTCTTTGGAGTGACAGTATAATATATTATTTTAAAAAATGAACACATTTTACTAAATAAATATCGCATTCCTGCATTGTATAGTACCCATTAAAAACACTGGCCATTGGTTTCTTACAGCCCTTTGTATTTTGTTTGCTCGTAACAAGTGGAGAGTCCGGTTACCGCTAGCTTGTAAAAAAGCTCCAGTGTAGATGTTTATCAGATTGTTTCCACTGGATAATCCAGAAATTATTTGCAGTAGGCCGTGGCTTTCCCGCTTATTAAAGGCAAGTTGAGTTTAATTGCCTTCATTTTGCTTGTGCTCGATTTCTGCTGGTGTCTGGCTTGCGTTGCTTTTATTGCCGGTCTTCATTGTGTTCACAAATTCGACTCTGTGGGCCAGGCGCCTCGTGGACCCTCGTGCCAAATCAAGTCAGGGTTTGTGTGTGTAATAGAAAGCCTTCAAATCTCAAACGTACAAAATCTCTTCATATTGCAGGAATCGAGTGTAGAAACTGCAAGAGAACGCATCCCACTTCACTATAACCCCTCTGTCCTGGCAGCTGTCCTATTGTCCTGTGCTCACTGTACCCTGAACTTGGCCATCCGTTTTTCCCGGAAACTCCTACCAAATATGTGATTTTTATTTGATATATACATGTGCTTTACGCTGTTGGACTTGGAGAAACGTTTGGAGGATTGGCAGCTAGAGTTAAATTACCCAAACCACATTCACACACGCACACATGCTTCCATGCTGAACCCCATCCGTTAATACAGAAGAGAGTCCAAAAAACCCTTTTCACAAAGGCACTTTTGTGTTGGTTGACTGTAAAGGGTTTATTTACCCAACTGGAGGCAGAACACCTGCCGGTTTAAGACGACCACACAGACTAACAACAGTGAATCCACATTAAAGTTTCGGTTGTTGTTGGGTAGCTCTAATAATAAAAAGCATAAATATTCTGGCATGTTCAAATTTCAACAAAGGTGAAGCCTCTAAGTTAACATCTTAATGATCAAACAGTGTGTAATAAAGAAAGCGAACAAATTAGGCTGGATATTACTTTCTCATTTTATGCAATGCATTCTGGTTGTTTATGGCACACGCACTGCAGATATATTAAGAGTAATAGAGTAGTACTCGGTGTTAATGGTTACTGATTTCTTTCCAGCTGTTACTTTCTAAATATTCTGTAAGCTCTGCAACCACCCACCATCTTTCTCTTCCTCCAGCCTATTTGAAATAATGACCGAGAGAATTGCACTGTAAAAAAACACACAAGCTTCGCTCCCAGAAGCAAAATTGCTGGGTCAAAATAGTTGAGTCGGCAGGGCAGGAAGAATGAAGCTGAAGATACGATTGGTTAAAATAAACCTCTGCCCCTGTCAAAAACTCTTTTATTGTGATTTCACCTCCAGAAAGGGAGATGACAGCGAGTGAATTATTGTAAATATCCACTAATCCGGTGGTTGTGCACCTGGGTCAACCCTCCTGTGTGTTTCAACACTATTCATGTATAGATGTGACTGATTTCCATACCGTTCTTGTTGTGTAAACATTCCATTCTGTGCCGATCTGATCCAGGCAGTACGTTTATGGTTTTTATTTTCCACTGTGGGGTTGATATAGAATGTAATACCAAAGTCTTTTTAAGGAAGTCGCGTCACTGCTCCACCATATTTGCAATGCCTCCAGATACCGTGCATGCATTATATCCCTCCCCATGAGAATTTCATTCTTTAACAGTTGACGATTGGCTTTTTTTACTGGAAGCCGGGACTAGAGCGGCCATACTAACCGTTGCGATCTCCCCCATTCATATCAATGCCAGTGACGCATCTTGCTATAGGTATCTTTGATAATACAAACGCATCAGTTATTGCCTTATTAACGCAAGAGTTTACAGACGGTACGCGATTTAAATAGCGAGCATGTTTTGGGGATGATCGTTTATTTTTTGTTTGTAGGACTACGTTTTACCTCATCTGGATTTACTTCACACCAAAAAATGTGTTTTACCAGCTACAGACAGAAATTTATAGGCAGGCAACAGGCAAGTGACCGATCCTGAGCAGCACGATTTAGTTAAGAAAAAAGTTAATATGTTGAATGTCACATGACCAAAGTGAAACCCTGGGTTAATCACTTAACAGCTTGTTATTGTTATTCGTAGTAGTAGTATTATTATTTGTGTTTTGTTCTTTTTATTATAATATTTGAGTGTTTGTGAAAAGAAATTTTTTTTTTTGTCGTCTGAGACAACATGGGGATGAAACTCGCTTAGTAAAACAGTTTGTCCTTTAAGGGCTACTGTAGAAACATGATGGTCGGCGACGTCCATGTAAGGGGACCCACGGTGTACGTAGATAAAAACGTCTCAGTATGCTGCGTTCAGACCAGCCGCGGTAGAGGCGTCAAGCGCGAGTTATTTCAATGTTAAGTCAATGTGAATACGCGTCGACGCGCGTCTGGATGTCTCGCAGTGCGAATGAGGTATTTAATGAGGTGCGGTAGACGCGAATCCGCCTCATTCACGGGTCTAGTTTGTGCGAATGACTCGAATTGAGCGTTGCGGCAGGAAACGTGCGAGTTGAAAAATTTGAACTTTGGCGGAAGAACGTGCCATGTTAACCAATCAGGAGCTTGCAAGAGTAGTGACGTGATACAGAAAGCGAGGAAAGTCGTAGAAGCACATTTCCGTGTGAATGTCTCGATGACTAGAATTTCGTCCACAGAACACAGGTGGGTTGTCAAGTTGCTAGGGTCACTATCAAGCAGAGGTTTTACTTAAAGGCGAAGTCCACGATGTTTGAAAAACGCTTTGGAAAAGGAGACGGGCCGATTACCAAAACACACTTGTAGCCAATCAGCAGTAAGGAGCGTGTCTAATAACCGACATCCTTGCCGGGTTGCGTATGTGTGGGGCGGGTCTATCAACCGAAGGTCCAGATTCTATTAGGGTAGGGGCATGTTTGTTTAGGTGATTTCAAATATCAACATTGGCTTTCAAACATCGTGGACTCCGCCTTAAAAAGTATTTTTTCAAGTATTTGTATTTTATCCGTGTTTTTCTTTGGAAAACATACATTCCAAAGCATATTATCATAATTTTTATTTTATTACATTTTATAAATACAAGTAAGTTTTTGTTTTAAATTAAATATTTAAGTACATTAACATACTTTTACTCAAGTAAAAGTACAATATTTTAATGTAATTTGGTATTAAATAAATTTTAATATGCAATATTAAGAATAAACGGTATGATTCTATGCTTAAGAATGTGGTGAAGTAAAAATTTTCCCAATACAAACAACCTAATAAAGCACAGATGCTTGGAAAATGTAACTAATGTAACTAAATATTGTCCACCTCTGCTATCAAGTCCAACTAAATTCAATTTAAGCTGGTAATAGTCAGTTTTATGGTGCTTTTCCATTGCATAGTACCCCACGGTTTGCTTTAGTTTGGGTCTGGTCAGCTTACTTTTGGGAGCTTTTCCATTGGGTGCAGTATGTAGTACCCGATACTTTTTTTGTACCACCTCGGTTGGGGTTCCAAGCGACCCGAGCTGATACCAAACGTGACGCGAAAACACTGTAGGTCACTGATTGGCCTGAGAGAATCGTCACTACAGTGCCATCGCTATAATGTAGATTACCTTTACCTGTGCTAGGCTAGCTTGCGCTGTCTCGAGCAAAATGTTGTCATCTGTGGTCTGCTATAAGTTCCAAAACTCACGAAAAACATCCACAGGTTGAGAATCAGGGACACCATAACAGTTTTTTCCAAATTTGCAGTTTGTGGCGGCACATTCGCGACGAGCACGTCAGCATTATATGCATAAATGCAACTTCAATAAGGGCTCAGCGGAGCGCCGTCGACTGACGCCGCGGTGTTTGAACAGAAATGTGAGACTGAGGTATCGTTAGTGATAAACGCAAAGTGCAAACATCTATTTGTGGTGGTCAATTTTAATTTTGTGGCGGACTGATAAATAAATAAATGTATGGGAATGTACAATGCTCTCACTTGTATGATGTCACAGTAGTAGGCAGCACAAATATAACGACACGCCTATAATCCCTCCCACTGCAAAGTGTTACTAAACTGTAACACTGACCCGCTGACCCGACCCCGTGGGGTACTATGCAATGGAAAAGCACCATTACTTGCATTTTCGCAGCACCCGCTATGAAAACCAGCCATTTTGCTGAAAGTTTGACACTCAACATGATTCCGCCTCATTGGCGCTTCGAGTGTTGCCGCGGGAAACGCGTGAGTTGAAAAATTTGAACTTTTGCGGAAAAACGGGCCGCGTTAACCAATCAGGAGCTTGCTCAAGTAGTGAGCGATGACAAGAATTTCATGTGCAGCTTTTACACGCGAACGAAGTGAGTAAACTCAAACTGTTCAAGTGGCAAACTAGGCGCGGTAGACGCAATTTTTACGCCTCAAACGCGGCTGGTGTGAACCCACGGTAAGGTAATATAAACAATACAGTTCATTATGTAAGGTGCAAAAAATCAATAAAACCATTACAGAAAATTCTAATGGTTTCCATTAAAATACCAATAGGAACCATTAGCTTTTACCATTAAAACCACTACACTGTAGTGTGTTTTGGGCCATTTTCCATTAGAACCAATAAAATTCCGAATAAAACCAATAGAATTTTCTGTGAATTTCTTTAGCAGGGTTATACAACACTGAAAATATAGTTAGGCTATGTATTTTATATTGGATTTCTGTCAAGAGATCCTATTAAAAGTTGCACCTTTAAGTTTCAGATGTTAACAAGCATATCCAATGGTCCAATCATTTATTCTCATCTTTGGTAGCTCCTGAAGGCTTCGTGTATGAAAACAGCACCAAGTCAACATAGAGCATACAAAACCGGAAGCGATGTACTATAGTTAACAGGAACGAGGACGAAAGTTGTGCATATACCCTATTGTCCCGTACCAAATCAGACTCAAGTGAAACGTAACTGTAACCGTTCCTTACCATTCTTAAATGAGTTTAGCTCGTTGATGAAAAAAGCCCTAGGGTATATATGGGATATCAAACTTTCAAATGTGCTTTATCTTGCATTATGGTAACTTTGAACATCAGAAAAAGCCTTCATCTATCTTGACAAAACTTTGTCTGATTTTATATTGTTTTTATACAACTGTACACATTTACAAAGCCCATTCCTAGGGGGCATTGTCTTTCCTCAATCTTTTTTTAGACTTCTGTCTGAGTGAATAACAAATTGTCTTTCTATTCTCAGACAAACGTGACGTCGTCTCTTCCTCATTAAATATTTCTCCATGAATGTATGCCTTCTGAGCTCTTTCAGTTCGCTCTTGTATTGATTTACCTTGTAGTGAAGCTACAAGCGTAGAATTGACCTGTGATAGCAGATGCATATATTTATGTGAAAGTTACCGTAAATATACACAATAACAAATTCCTGCACAGAGCTGTGCCAACGGCATTCATCGCTAAGGATAAAAACACAGAAATGTCTTAAGACCAACTTCTGTCAAATAAACTGCCATAAAAATAAACTGCTCATTGTAAACCAATCATATTTTAATGGAAAGATTATTAATCAACCATTCGTGGGATTATCAATCAGCCATCATTTGATAGAAGTGGATTAAGTTCCAGGAACTGTGATACGATTAGCGGTACTAGTTAAACTCTAACCCGCCCGCCAGTTCCTTGTGTTATTTACATTTTGCAGAAACCATAAATTATATACAGTACAGGTCAAGTCTCATGTAATATTCAAGGGCATGTGTCTTATGAATGATATAATAAATAAAAAAGAACAATTTGGATGTATCCAATGAGTTTCTACCCATGTTTCTGAACTTTATTATAACTTTACTGTAAAAATAATTTGTGTGCTAAAATCACATCATGTCCCGTGAAGCAGCACAGATGAAGAGAACGGTTACACGGTAAGACCGTTCAATATCTCTCAGGTAAAACACTGAAACACCAAAACTAAGGCCAAGATTTCTCATCTGACGTCATGTAAGGTTACGTAACGCCTCGTGAATCATGTTATTTCATGGAGCTGAGGGCGACCTTGCTAATGTTTCACAAAATCATCCCTTAAAAGAGGACAAATGAACGTAGGCTCTGAGACCTTCGTCGCTGTCATAAACTTTGCGTCAAGGTTGACCTGACTCTCTGAGCCTGAGGGAACCATTGGTCTCTTTGAACATTACATTACATTGTTAATGAAAATGGGAAACAGATTAGATTCTCAGACTTCAAAGTGTTTGAGAATATAAATGTACCGGTCCTAAAATCACCCTTTAAGTTTTTTTTGAATACTTTTTTGACCAAAATAAATCAATCCTAACCTGTAGCCCAGATTTTATTCATGCTGTTTGAACATTTTTTTAATTTATTTACCTTTTTTAGCTTAGTGTGAAGTCACACTGTCTCTTATGTAATGCTATATATTAGAGAACTACTGTATGTGAGGGGCACAGCAGAAGTCATGCATCCAGTGTGTGAACTCACTTACCTCAGTATGTTCTTATATAACTACTTAGTGCATAGGTAATTTGGGGAACCTTGTTATGGTGTTTCCCATTGTCTTTAAAGTTTGACAGGCATGTTCACTTCTGTTATGCGTGTCATTGTATGCAGAGAGCTTAGTGAAGTTTCCTCATTTGAGGGTTTGATGGGGTGAGCAGTGGCGGCTCATGACTGCTCTTCTGAGGGGCGCAAATTCAAAATATGTGTCGTCGTGTGTTGCTTGTGTTTTCAAAATATGTGTTTGTTGCATCATGTGCATCACATGTTTTGTCAAAATAAGAGCCTGCTGCACACGCATCAAAACCGTTTATGATAAAAGAGACGCGCACGTTCACAAAATACACTCCCTTAATAACTCTGATTACGCATGAGATTATGAGAGTATCTGGCAAACGCGAGCGTCTCTTTTATCATAAACCCTTTAGACGCGTCTGCAGCAGGCACTTATTTTGACAAGACACGTGACAAGACAAGGATCACTCGATGCGCCGAACACATATTTTGAAATTACGAACCACACACATGACGGACTACATAGGCTACATGTGTTGACAAACTTCGCATCGTGCGCCCTCAAAAAAAAGTCACAGGTGCCACTGGTGGTGAGTAAAAATGACAATTTCACTTCTACAGTATGAAGCACAGTGTTTTCATCATAAATGTCTTATGCTGCATTTACACCAGCCGCGGTAGAGGCGTTAAGCGCAAGTGATTTCAATGTTAGGTCAATGTGAACGCGTTGACACGCATTTGGAAGTCTCGCTGCGCGAATGAGGCATTTGGCGTGGCGCGGTACACGCGATTCCGCCTCATTCGCGCATCTAGTTTGCGCGAATGGGGCGAATTGAGCGAATGGTGCTTTTTGTGCGTTTTGTTCTGACGCCCGAGTTGAAAAATTTGAACTTTGGCGTATTTTCGCACCACGTTAACCAATCAGGAGCCTGCTTGCTGCTGTGGCGGCAGCCCTGCCCGGAGTCACTAACTCAACATGGAGGAACGCTTAATATTGTCCGTAAGCAGTCACCCAGAGCTATACGACACAAGTTCTTGTGTCGTGACGTTTATCGACCCGCGCCGTTTATTTCCCCCCTGTAGTAAGGTTACCAAATGCAAACCGGTAACTCTCTCGATAAATGCACAATCAACATCAGTCATCTTGCAAACAGACAACCGCATAGCACTTGCCCCTCCCACAAGGATCGGATTTTGCCTCTGACGCGCGTCAAATGCTTGCTTTTTCCATGCGTCTACTTCGCTCTAGATGGGCGAATGCATTCAAACTGTTCAAGCGGCAAACTTTGCACGGTAGACGCGATTTTGGCGCCTCAAATGCGGTTGGTGTAAACGCAGCATTAGTCATACCTTTCTTCGGGAAGAATATTTGAATGGTGGCAATTGCTATTTGCATTATCCCCACCCCTTCAGATGTTCTGTTATTAATAATAGTTTATTTCAGAGAGTAGAGTAGACCTTTCAGACACATATATACTCAAGTCCATCTCCCTGATGGGTCAGATCACCGGCGCAGATGCTGAAACACCTGGAATATTTCTTAATTAGCTGTCATACTTAAACATGTATGATGGAGACATGTCTGCTGTTCATTTATAAAAGTCTATATAATTTTTACACAAGCAAATTCTTTATTTTCACTCTTTCATTCTTTTGATCCCAAACAATTTTTGTTATCCTCAGGTGGAGATTTTCTTGGTCTTTAAAGACTACTTTGACCCCTGCCCCCCTCTTTCTTTTCAGGCTGAGTTTGATTTACATCTGCACATGGCATAACATTACAGTTAGTGTGCTCCCCAAGGACACAATTGTACACTTCATCACCACGTCTGGCAGGAGCACAGAGAATAACCCTGTTTGAACTGTGTGTTTACTACAGTTAGCACAATCAGTCCTGGCTAATTCACCTCCCTGCCTGCGTCACTGCAAACCCTTTAATGGTCTACAGCTCTGCTATCTGTATGTGTGTGTGCGTGCACGTGTGTATGCATTTGTGTGTGTGCGTGTGTGCAGGAGATCCAGACATGCTGTCGTCTTTATCTGTTCGGTCTAGCTCGCTTTTACACTTCTCTTTTGCATCATTTCACTTTCTGTGTCATCTTTTTCCTCTCATGAAGAGAAGTCTAAGAAACCTACTTCAAAGAAATTCAACCGCTAAAGTAAAACAAAAAGATATGAAGAGCTCAGATTCAAAAGCCGCTGAACACCACCTATGTCAAAAATGAGATGATGATATTGACCGAATGCTTTCAGCAACTATTATACATCTATCAAATGCGTTTACTTCAAATCCGCTTAATCCCGACCTCAGGCCATTCAGAAATCCAGCTTTGTTGGCAGAATCTGTAAAACTTCATATCCAAGTCTTCTAAGTGCACGGATGAAGAATTGGATGGTGAGCCTACGTTGAATTTTAATTGTCGAGTTACACAAAGTTTACAAAATATATTATGGTATATTGATTTGATGCTTTTATTTATATCCAGAAAGGACTGTGAAGAGTGACTGGATATTTTTTAGAAGTGCAGATTTTTGCATGCACATACAGGGTTTTGTAGTGAAAGACAAAGTCAAATTTGTAAAATACCAGTGAAATGACAAAAGTGTGAAAACAAGGCATTTCAATTACTGGCTGTTAACCTAATTTCAGCCATTAAAGTGAAATTGCTGAACCTAAACATAAGCCTGATAAAAATCTGATTCTGATAAGAAATCATGTCCGATGCACTTAAAGGGGACACTCCACTTTTAATGAAAATATGCTCATTTTCTAGCTCCCCTAGAGATTTGGAATTCATTCAGCAGATCTCCGGTTCTGGCGGTACCACTTTTAGCATAGCTTAGCATAATTCATTGAATCTAATTAGACCATTAGCATCGCGCTAAAAAATAACCAAAGCGTTTCGATATTTGTCCTATTTAAAACTTTACTCTTCTGTAGTAACATTGTGTACTAAGACCGACATAAAATTAAAAGCTGCGATTTTCTATACTATACTCTCAATTCTGGCGTAATAATCAAGGACTTTACTGCTGTAACATGGCTGCACCAGGCGTAATGATATTATGCAGTGCCCAAAAGTAGTCCTCTGCTATTGAAAGTTACCAATGGGACTATTTTCGGGCGCTGCGTAATATTATTGCAGCATTTGCAGCCATGTTACGGCAGCAAAGTCTTTGATTATTACGCCAGAATGAGAGTATAGTTCCTAGCCATATCTGCCTAGAAAATTGCAACTTTAAATTTTCCGTCAATCTTAGCACACGATGTAACTACAGACGAGTAAAGTTTTAAATAGGAAAAATCTTTAAACACTTTGGTCATTTTTGAGCGCGATGCTAATGGTCTAATTAGATTCAATGGATTATGCTAAAGTGGTACCGCCAGAACCGGAGATCAGCTGAATGGATTCCAAAACTGTAAAAATCAAATGTTTAACTCTAGAAGAGCTGGAAAATTAACATATACCTTTAAAAAAAGTGGAGTGTACCTTTAAAGAGGTTTTGCATCTGAACTCTTCAAATAGTTGGCAGAAATCCTTTAAGAAACATACATAAGTCACATTTCACATCCAAATTATTTAAATATTGTTTTTGTCACCTGGATATGGATTTAAATGGATGTGCTAAAGTAAAATCTTTTAAATGCAGAATGGTGGCATAACAGTACGGATGTGTTATGAAGGACAGGGTGCAGCTGGGGACAAAAATTTAACAGCGGGGGCGGTTCAGTAAACGATGGGGCAACATGGGGACAGGGCTGTCACTAGCTGTAACATCAGCCTTATAGTTGAGTCACTACGAGCATGCTCCCTTTCAATACACATGAGCGTCAAATGAAAGCGTTTAGTGCTGACTGTCTGGTCCGGCAGTAGAACAACCCCCTGGAGAAACCGTGACCTAACGAGAGGTGCTGTGGGAGCGTTTCACTTCTGCTCAGATACGTACCCTCATATCTCTGCCTTCATGTCCATCTGGCTGGCATGTAGATTTAGGGTGAAAGTTGCAAGCTCCAAGGATGTTCCTGTTTTTGATTTTTTACGACCCTATCGTAAACATCCGTCAGTGATATGATGACTTGGCCGAGGGATTCGGCCTTCTGGATGATCGTATGTATCTCCATACGTGAGCTTTTGTCTGGACTACCGAAAATTTACAGCGACAGCAAAAGTCAGCTGTGAGACGGTCAGACAGTAAAGCTCGATTGTGTAAATCTAAATCTAAATTGGAAACATATACTGTGTATGTATATATATATATGTTTCCAATTTATGTATGTATATATAATTAAAATTAGTGTTGCAGATATTCAAATGTTTTTAATTACCATTTGTATGACTTTTGAACATTTGTATCACGTTTGTATCTAGAATCTGACTTTAAAAACCAAATATTCATAAAAAATTGGGCTATTGCAACTGTAAAAATGTTCTCATACTACAACATAATACCACAATGTTGATAAGCAAGAGGGGAAAGATTGATGAGAGCATGTGTTTAGTAACACACTTCACACATTTATTTACCTGATCACCATTCAGATCGTAGCTGCAGTTATTGTTCCCAGAATGAATAGTCACATTAATTGTCCCTATCAATCAGGTTAGGGTCCATTCATCAGTCAGCACCATACTGAACAGATTAAAGCGTGCCAGCAGCCTCCGATTTATTATTTCATTATTTAGCCACTAAATCATCAGCCTATCGTGTGGTTGTCAGAAGTGTTTAAGTTGAACAGATCTCTTCACAGTGGTGGCAGGCGAATACTCGTCACTGATCGTCTTGTGATGGCTGTGGGCTACGTAGTCTCCAAGCAGTAAATTACAGCGGGCCGATGACATAAGTTAAGGGCTGTTGATTTCAGAGTGGACCAACACTACTGATGGCTTTTATGAGGCTGTGTTATAGTATCACATGTCCTAGGCTTGCTCGTGGGAACTCTAGCACGCTTACGGCCGGGGCAAAAGCTTTATTGCCGTCATTTATGTGAAGTGTATTGTTTGATTGATAAGCTCGCTCACAACTTCCTCCTTCGAGTGTTCTTTATTGCATTCTGCTCTTCAGACCCCAGAACATATTTTAACACAGTTATTGTAGATTTTCGGGGTAAAGTATGTTGCTCAAGGGCACAGTGGTGATTGTCGTAACTTATCTTAGTTTATAGGTCACCAAAGTCACGCCTGCAGTGTTGCATTCGGAGTTATTAACTGCTAGGCTAGCATCACATTGCCAGTTTATAAATATATATACATTTCATATATCTGTGCTGAATTGGGCGAAGAAACCTTATGTTCGAAACTGCTGATTAAATCCAGTGTTGTGGATGTGACATTTGCAGTAAAAACTTGAAATATAAATTCTTAGAGAATGCATTTATTATCAATGTATTGAACCATGTGTTTATATCTTTCTAAACCCCTGATAATAGAGTTCAGACATCAAAAAATATCTATTTGTCTATTTGAAAATTTTCGATTTTAGATTAGAGAAACATGCATGCATTATGGAGGTGACAAAAAGACGGACATGCATTTGCATTTATTAGGAAGAAACAGCGTTATGTACTGTAAAAAATGCAGCATGAAGTTAAAACAACTTGGTTATGCAAGTTAATTCAACCTACTTTTTATTTTTTGTAAACAACCTACTTTTTAAAGTTTTGACTTAACTTACAAAAACAAGTTAAAGTTGTTTAACTTCATTTGTTAAGTAAAGGGCATATTATAGTTGTGCGTATGTCCTACGGATTAGTTGCGATGGCGTAGGCCATGCATCGGTTTTCATATATACTTTTGGTTGACATGCAAACACACATGCAGACCGCTGATAGGCAGTATCTACGCATGTAACCGCGGTAGCAGGTCAACCACCAAAGAAGCAGCAGCCTTTCCAGTAAAACCACAGACAAAAAAGAAGAAACAGCTTGTTGTGTATGATTTGATAAAACCAGCAGTGATAGAAGTAAATAGAGCGAAACTTTTGTTGCAGTTTCAGCTAAATCACTCCTCAACTTGGCCCATCTTTGTTCTCACCGTCGCAAACGGAAATACCTTTTACATGGAAATACAGTTTTTTAACCTGACGGGAAAGGTTTTAGTGGACCAATCACAGTGCTTGCGGTCCGCGTAGAATGGCCGCGCTTTAAAAATTTTGGCAAGATGCGCGGCAGGCTACGCACAGGCTACGAATACCCTACGGCGTAGATATGGCATAGACTTTACGCACGAATATAACTTGTACGTAACCTAAAAATATGTGTTGATTTAATATATTTGAAGAGTTTCGTTGCAAAACGAGATAACCACCGTTTTTTTTTTGTTCAGAAATCTAGTTTTTTGGTTGTGCATTCCAATTAATTTCAATGCAACTGCAGTTGGTTTGTTTTGATTTAAACCTTCATAACTTAAAAAATACAGCTAAGTAGCACCATAAAACAAAATAATAACATGATAACATAATAATAAACATGTTCTGACAAAAATGTTAAAAATGGATTTATCTCGTTTTGCAACGAAACTCTTTATTTTTTACAGTGTATGCACGTAACAATTTTAAAATTTGCACTTACTTAACTGTGGAAAAAAATATAAAAATGCTCTAAAAACTAGGGCTGTCACAATGAGTAAATAATCGTCTCATCACGATTGTTTGACCTCATCGCGATGATTTCAGATCACCGCAATGATTGCATATCTCTCTAAAAACACAAGGGGGAGTTTGCAGCACCTTTATAAATGAGACAGTATCTACTGGCGCTCCTTGACTGACAGTTTAACGCAATACATTGCAAAGCCATTTAATACAATGGAAAAACAGCATTTAAAGAAATGCTGCAAAATGTTCATAAGCAGTATAAACTCCAAATTTCCAATTTCCAAAACAGCAATTCCAAATGTAGGGATTTTTTTTCAGTTTTTGAAAGATATATTCATTAAATAATTACTTTTCAATGTATTATGTGTGTTCATATTTACTGCCAGGTAAACCATGCAAAAGATTCAATTTAAATAATCACAACAATGTATAAAAATTATTTCATGAACAAACCAAAAAAATCGATGAGAATTAAAAGTCAAAGCCCTAAAACAGGCAATTAATCGCCATAAGCGTCACAATTTATTAGACAATTAAACCACTAAAATGTACATCTGAGATATTAGTATGGGTAAAAACTTTACTTTTTATAATAAGGTTGACATGGAATTGCCATGCTATTTTAAAAAAAGTGTTTTTAAATAATAAAACACTGTGTTGTCAAAGTTGATTTTGTATTTTTATATATACTCAGTTGCATGTGTAACATCGCTGTTATTAAAAAAATTATTTTACGAAAAACAAGCTCAAATGGAGTTTGAGTTTTTTCTATTGCCGATATGACTCAACAACGAATACTAGACTAAAAATTTTTTTTTTTTTTTGCTTCTCAAATACATAAGTGGGCTGAATGTATTTGTTTATCTTTATGTCTTTGCTTCATGGTGGTATATTTGGTTTATGAAAATACTTTGTTGTAGTCTCTTTGTAGTTGAACGGGTGTGTGTGACATCCAGTTAATAAATAGCTGGATTAAATGGCGTTTGTGACGTCTAAACTGTGCAGCATCTATAGATGTTATTGCAGTCTTGTAAAGACTTGTAAAGTTGAGCAATTCAGAAGTAAAGGTGGGACAAATGTGAGGGACAATACCGATAGCTCATAAACAACGTTTTCTAGTGGAGAGTTCACATAAATCTTAGAACAAACTTTGATCAGAGGTCAAGATCTTGGGTAACAGGCGTTACTGAACATAAATGATGCAGAATAAGTTTGACCCCAAGTTTTAATTTAGGATTTAAACTATCTGTATAATAGTAATAAATTGAGATGTTTTTAATATTACGTTAATTTGCAGTTATTTTCCCCATACAGCGAACAGCTCCAGTACAGACTTGTACCGTACGTTTATTGATTGTAAATCTCTTGATGGCTGCATTTTTTCTTTTTTTCGCCTGAGGATTGCACATTTCTGAAGTGAGCGTCTATGTAAAATGTGTCCGGGCAACATGCTAATGTATGCTGGCAAGTTGCAAACACAGACCGGTGGAACAACATAAACTGTCCTGACCAATACTGGCAAGGAAAAACATATATGTTATCAAAGTGACACCGAGCCAAGATCAAAGAAAGATCAGAGCTGTGTATGTTCAGAGTAATTCCAAAGCGAAGGTCTCAGAACATCAAAAGCTCTTCTCTGCTTTTCATAAGGATTGATAAAACAGAAGATGCTCTGGAGGGAAAGTTATCAAATGTATGATTATGGAGTCAGTAATGTGACATATTTGTGTGTGTGCACGTATCTGTTATTGTATTTAAAAATACACTGAGTTAAATACAGATACTCTGTGAGAAGCACAAGGAACAACATTACAAAGGAAATGACATCATCAAGACAGTGTTTTCCTTCCTATGGCACGAGATATGCTACATTAGGCGACATAGGAGATGGTTGAATTTTATTGTGTTTAGAAAATATTTTATTTTCTTATTGTAACAAAGTTTTTCATCGTTGCTCTCTGATTATTTGTCATGCTACAGTATGCAGTAAGGACAG
This sequence comes from Misgurnus anguillicaudatus, assembly GCF_027580225.2. Classification (NCBI taxonomy): domain Eukaryota; kingdom Metazoa; phylum Chordata; class Actinopteri; order Cypriniformes; family Cobitidae; genus Misgurnus; species Misgurnus anguillicaudatus. Next base: position 8,621,674 of record NC_073337.2, read on the forward strand.
GTCACGTTTACCTGATAAATCACCCATTTAGGAATAAAATGACATTTAAGGCCCTAAATAAAACTGACAGGTGGAGTTTATCCATCCTAAAGGGCTTTTCCGTAAAGCTTTACAGTGGTTTAATTTTGCGAAAAGCCTGTCTGACCTCATTGTGCATTGGCAATAAAACTGCACGTTTAAACTGTGGGATTTATGTGCTGTTTTATTTGTTTGTGCAGCAGTAAACTATCTAAGCCCACTGCTAGATTTAAGATAAAGCAAATACAAATCGAGTGAGCGAGTGTACATTTTATCATAAAAGCAGCCCTGACCTTATGTGGCTAATCCATTGAGACACAGTAGAGATTAGCATGGACGCTAATCAGAGTCTCAGATTCACAATAGCATCTACGAAACTGAATGTACTTACTGTTAAGTGATAGCAGTAGCTTTTCTTGCCGCACAAACCCCAGAGGGAGAATTGCATTACATATGCAGAGCCTGGTTATTTTTTTCATAACGCCGCATCGGTAATGAGCCAACGAGGCCAGTTTAGCATCTTTGCTAAGTTATTTACCCGTAATGCACTACAGGTTCACGGTCAATGACGACATCTACCCTGGACACATACTTATTGGTAGATTTTCTCTTGTGGTTGACGATAACCAACGGTGTCAATAGTCTGAAGGTCATTAACTTCACCACATCACTTTTAAAGTCAGGCTTCCTGCCAAATACACAGCCTTGTCCTTCTTAGTCAGATCTTGTACATGTTATGTGTGCACAATCCTCATTATATCTGCTAATCAAAATAAACTGAGGTGACTCATGGATACATTTTAAGACTGTTAAAAATGCTTGCAAAAGTTTCTTTTTGTGTGCATGTGTTAAGACGAGAATGAATAGGTGAACTGGTTATTATCTACGATGAATAGAAGAGTTCTCCTCGGTTCTGGCTCGGTTTGTAGCTCACGTCGAAAGGTTGAAATTAAGTCTTTCGGGTTCGTCACATAAAAACAAAGCAAACATACAGTGGGTGAGCCGACAGCCCAACCAAAACAGTCTGGATTAGGTTCTGTTCTCGCAACCCTGCCCAGATACACAATTTGTGCTCTCCTATGGGCTGACGCTGTGTGAACGCTCGGATATCGTGATCACATATGGATCCCCAGAGTAGTTTCGCTTTCCCACAATCCATCACACCTGGCAATGACTTCTTGATTTTTCCTTTAGTTTATTTTGAAAAGCCTTTTATCATGAGATTCCTGAAGGGTCAGTAGCCCCACACTTATCAGGTTGCTGACGCAAAAGCCAACGCTGCTGGAGGAAGGATTGTAGGGCTGTTTGGGTGGAGAAAGAGGAATAACACATTTCAGCTGAATTTCCTGGTCTTGCAGATTAGATTGGGGGAAGAGATTGGGACGTCTGGGTTCGAGCGAGTGAGAGAGCGCTTGGCCAACACTCAGGGCCCAAGTGAGCCAAGCGCTGCAAGAAAGATTTGTGACAGGAAATGAGTGTGATCGTAGGAAGTCATTTAGCTTTTCCAGAACTTCAGTGCAGACCATTACGGTGGCTCTGTCTATAGCATTGACTGAATAGTCTCTTTACTAAAAAGTAAGTTTGTAGTGGATGAACTAGATTCTATATGTGTATATTCCTTATTATTTTTGATATAGCCTAAGGTTAAGTTTGTTGTGATATTCTAGGTTGATACTCTTGTCCAAATGATACAGTAGTCTCAATGCAAATCTATTGGATTTTTCCAAATTTTTTTCATAATTCTATAAATCTAGAAACATACACCTCTCTTCTTTAAAGGGGACATTTCACAAGACTTTTTTAAAATGTAAAATAAATTGTTGGTGTCCCCAGAGTACATATGTGAAGTTTTAGCTCAAAATACCCCATAGATAATTTATTATAAGATGTTAAAATTGCCACATTGTAGGGGTGAGCAAAAATGTGCCGTTTTTGGGTGTGTCCTTTAAAATGCAAATGAGCTGATTTCTGTACTGAATGGCAGTGCCGTGGTTGGATAGTGCAGATTAAGGGGCGGTATCATCCCCTTCTGGCATCACAAGGGGAGCCAAATTTCAATAATCTATTTTTTCATATGCTTGCAGAGAATGGTTTACCAAAACTAGGTTGATCTTTTTCACATTTTCTAGGTTGAAAGAAGCACTTATAGCACTTAACTCTTTCACCGCCATTGACGAGATATCTCGTCAATCAAGAGAAAACGCTTCCCCGCCAATGACGAGTATTTTCGTCTTTCCGCAATACTGCTATTATCCACCAGGTGGCGCCCTATCACAACTTTTTAAACCCGGAAGTATTGCCCTATGGCAAGCAGCTGCATGTCGGTGTCTGTTTTAAAGATCGCTCTGAATGGGATCTGGGAAGGCATTCAACTTTTGTGAAAATCATGAAAAATGCTGGCTGGCAACTTTTTAAAAAAATGCTGGCGGTGAAAGAGTTAATCATGGAAAAAGTCAGATTTCCATCATATATCCCCTTTAAGTCTTATGATTTGAGGAGGGATTCATATAATCCCAAGAAGGGATGAGTTACACAGTGAAGTTTAATACTTAATGATAACGTTTTAGAAACTTTAGATTGTGATTTTGTAGCAGTGTTGTATACTTTATCTTTGTTTATGTTGTAGCTGAAGACTGGCAGATAGCTGATTAAAAAGATAATCAAAAGACATCATATAAGGTCATTTGTTATTAATCATAAAAATGTTTATGACTTTGATATATTTCATTACTGTGCTTTGGCAGGGATTGATGTATTGATTTATGATTTCATCCCAGTAGGAAGTGTAATCTAGTGATAGAATGGGAGTGTGTGAACACAAACAAGTTTTACCGTTCCGAGTTTCCCGGAATTCTACCACGATCCACAGGATGTGATGCAAAAAAATAATTTTTCATGGATGAGCAGCAGGTTGTGGTCAGAATATTTGTGGGGATGGAACCTGCAGTGTTTTCCGTGTGTGTGTGTTTTATTGAGTCTCAAACTATGAGTAAAACTTGGATCGGTCTAGCATAGTACACTGGATTTTGAAAGTGTCCCATATAAATTGAAACACACACACACAGAGCGCAAGAAGAAGAAAAATTGGAAGAGGTTTTATTTTTCAACTCCTCTCCCGATTCTCTCTCAGAACAGGTGGCCAAATCCACTTCCTCATTAATGCAAGAGAAAAGAGCAGGAAACGGGACATTTTCCACTCCAGCAAGACACAAACAAGATCTGTCTCTTCTGGAAACAATTAGGAAGAGCACAGTTGTGCAGCCAAGCATATGATAAAAGAAAAGTAGAAGAAATCCACCTCACTCCCTCTCCTGGGAGCGCTAACACGTCCGAGCACAGCTCTGCTGGACAATAACCTCTTCACTCGTTTATCTCTAGACTCAGGGCAGTAATGCACAAAACTTTTGACTTTTATCTTTAAAGGGACACTCCACTTTAAAAAAAATATGCTCATTAGGGCTGCAACAAACGATTATTTTGAAAATCGACTAATCTATCGATTATTAGACCGATTAATCGACTAATCATCGACTATTCAGCTTTTTCAATTAGTTAAAAACATTAAGTTATACATATTCTAACTAATAAATAATAAAGAAAATCACTTCAGCATTTGAAATAGTTGTTTTAGTGAACTTTGAGCATGTCATGTCAAAAAATAAACAAACACTAAGCAGCATTACAGACAAAATATTTTTTTTTAACACAAACATATCTTGTCAGCAGTATCAAGAGCTTCTTTTCTAAAACAGACTATAAGATCTAAAAGTGTTACTATAACAATATCCTGACTCTTAAACTCGATCGCTTTCTTGGTTTGAAGTTTTCTGAAATGTTTGTGCTGATACATTTACACTACGCCATAATCCGCGCTGTCTTCTATCGCAAATGTGTAAGGGCTGCATTACACTCTAGCGCTACCGCATCGTAGCAGTCAAATCACGACATTGCAGGCCCTTACATCAGGTAAAGTGAAACCAAACGACTTCTCGACAACAAAGATATTTGTCGACAAATTTTTGTTGTCGATGTTGTCGACAGTGTTGACTATTCGTTTCAGTCCTAATGCTCATTTACAGCTCCCCTAGAGTTTATTCAGAGATTTTTACCTTTTTGGAATCCATTCAGCTGATCTCCACGTCTGGCGCTACCACTTTTAGCATAGCTTAGCATAATCCATTGAATCTGATTAGACCATTAGCATGGCGCTATAAAATAACCAAAAACTTGACTCTTTTGTAGTTACATCGTGTACTAAAGGGGATCGCACACCGGCCGCGCAGCTCAGCACAGCGTCGAGTCGCGTCTAGGACAACTCGGATGTATTGTAAACCGGAAGTGCACATTAAATAGCGCGAGCTTCGTCAGATAGCATCTACTTCAAAATGCAAAATATACGTTAGCAGCCAATGTTAATCGTTAATGATTTGGGACAAATATGATGTTATTTAATGTTAAACTATGTGAGTGGCGCTGTGTGGCGCGACAGGGATTTGAGCAACTTCCTGAGTCACAGCTGGGCGGCGCGGACAGGCCCCACCTGGCGGCGGCGGTGTGCGTATACCCAGAAAACAATGTGTTTGATTTTTTTTTTGAACGGCGCGGCGCGGCCGGTGTGCGATCCCCTTAAGACCGACGGAAAATAAAAGTTGCGATTGTTTTAGGCAGATATGGCTAGAAACTATACTCTCATTCTGGCGTAATAATCAAGGACTTTACATGGCTATTTTGGTTATTTTTTAGCGCGATGCTAATGGTCTTATCAGATTCAATGGATTATGCTAAGCTATGCTAAAAGTGGTACCGCCAGACCCGGAGATCAGCTGAATGGATTCCAAAAAGGTAAAAATCAATTAGAGGAGCAAAAAAAGTGGAGTGTCCCTTTAACAGAGTTATGTCTATATGGACACATAACCATTGCATTTAGACTCATGTCAGACTTACTTTTACTCATTGAGCAGTAAAATAGACAAATTTACTTTGAATGAATGGCATATTGTATGTAGACACAGGAATATCGTAGATGTTGTGGGTGGGCTTTACGGCTTAAACAACAACGCCTCTAGCGAAATGACTCAGAACAAATTAGCAATTACATAGCAATGCAATAGCAGCCACCAATAAAAATTAGCGTTATGTTGGAGAGTTTTGCATGGTAATTGCCATCAATATTGTCTATTTTAACCACACAGATATATGTTGCGTTTGTACCCCCCTCCTTGTGTCTAAATAAAAACACTTGTATAGCTCCATAAGTAGATATTCAACAAAGGTACCAAGATTGTTTTGTTTTTTGAAGATGCTTTCGTCATTAGCATGCATTAACATAGAAATAATTATGCGTCTTTGAAGTGAGGACATGCATGAGAGTTACTTGGAAGTGTACTGTCTCTTTGTGGGAGTTATTTTAGGACCCAGGCAAATTTTATCCTACAGTAATTGTGTTACGGGTATTGTCTTCTGAAGAAAGACTGAGAACAGTAAGTGGGTTTGAAAATCTGGGGTATTAAAATGTGCTCTCGGCATAGCATTTCCATCCATCAGCCGGTAGGACACACACAATCAGTTTTAGCAAGAAACTCTGTAACCTAATTACAGTGAGTGAGATCATGGTGTCCCTATGAAAACCTAGCGCTCATTAACCGATGAAAGTCATATTTCAGTATTATGGTGGCATCGCACAACCTCCGAATTATTCAGATGAATTTCTCTGTAGGCTTTCTTGTGTTTGGAAAAACTGTGCTTATGTGAGAGTACACGTGCTTCTGTATCTCTGCATGATCGTCAAAGACGGTGTCTTGGAGGATGATGAAAGCTGTCCGGCTGTTCCCATATGCTAATATAATGTTTGAATGGGCAAAGTAGCATCTCAGCCACCAATAAAATATGTTAAAAGGAAATTGATGACTTTTAACCCCTAACATGTCAAGAATTTGGCGTCTGCTGCAATAAAGTGAAAAGGAAAAAACTTAAAGTACACATTATGGTGCAGAATAGTCGTAATATGTGCATAAATGTTTAAACACTACTGGTTTTAAAAATACACTTTATTTTCTTGATGCAAAATATTGTTACTGTAGTGTAAAATGTGCTCTTGTGTCATTTCTTTGAAACTGCCGACACAAAATGAATGATTCCAGACAAACGGGAGGCTGAGCGTTCCTGACTCATGAATCTCTCGAGGTGCGTCATCATCACCCAAGTTTGGGGCCTAGCCGTTATTCAACCGAGCTGAGATATAAATGTGAGCGACGCTAAGAGAAAGATTAACGATGCTTGGATTATGCTATGTTTTGATTTCATGTCCCCATTTTTTTAGACAATATGAATCTTTCCCAGAATTGCCTCATGCTGTAGATACAGTAGCTAACGTTACATATCATCTTCCCACTCGCAGAGGTAGGCGCGACCTCTCCGCACGGCTCTGCGTGCCGTCTCTGATTGGTCGATGATAGACTGATGCTCATAAAAAGAGGAAGGGACTTGGGACTGTGCCGTTCTGACGGCATTCCTGGTGTTTATGAAAACATGTCGGGGAAGAGGCTGAAAGTACGCAGTCATCTCTCGGGCCCCGGGCCCCACGCTCCCCCCAGGGCTCGGCTATGTGAAAGCGCACTTTTGTGCGCCCGGTCTCTGTTCCCACTACTGAGGTGGACTTCGGCTGTTTTTCCTGGCAGCCCTTGAACAAACACACACCAATTACGTCGCCAGCTAGCCCCTAGTGTCAAATGCATGACAAATCGTTTCATTTGGCATTATTAGGGAAAGTAAAGGGAGTTAATGAGCATTCGGCTGAGATAGAAGAGGGGGAGTGTTTAGAGAAGTACGCAGGTAAATTGAGTTATAGGGTGAGGCTGATGTGGCTGTAGAGCAAACAAGCTGTTCACGGGTTTATTTGTTAAATCGGCACTGAGCAAATCAGACTGTGTTTTTAGACTTCTTTATTTATAAACTTCTATGTTAAACCAAATGTTTCCTGTTTAACGGACGTAATGTTCAAAATGCTTTCTTGTGCATAACTCAGCACACTGACCTTGTTCAAATAATGTAGTGTTGTGGCCATGTTTGTATATGATTGTTTTGATAGATTAGCTGCATCTTAATTCAGAGGCTGGATCCTTTGCAAGACTCAGACTTCGAAGTCCATGAAGGTCAAATCGAAATGAGACGGTCTAGTTTACGGAGGATTTCCTAGTTGCTTCACCATCTATTCCCATCCACAACTTTTGTTTACAGTGACAGGAGCCGTCCGGATACACAGGGCCGGCGTCAAGGGGGGGGGATTCGCGGGCAGTGCCCCCCCCGAACAGGTTGTTGTGCCCCCCCTACAAAGTTTTTATTACTTTAATATATATCAAGAATAATTAAAATAAATTAAACATTAAATGTTTCATGACTTGTAATGTAATCAAAGGAGGAAAATATAGTTGATATATGTTTTCTTTAAATAAAATAGACCAGTTTCTCTGATTGGATGTATTGCCGCGTCTCACCTGTCGTCTTTAGCATATTTGTGACTAGATACTAGCAACGCGTTTTTTCGCAGCATTTTATGGATCGTGTAAAATATGGATATTAAAACATTTAGAACGAACCAGCACCGCCTGCTTCATCTTCATGCAAACACAGACTGGCTCAAACTCAGAGATTAGAGGTCGAGGTGGAATTTACAAATCTACAGGACACTGTTTTAAGGAAGTTTAATGTTCTTACACGCCGTCTTCAGCTATTTTAAAGGTAAGTTAGCGTTGTTTTAAATTACGTAAGCTTAAATGTGAAGTGTGGCTATAGACCGTTAACAGCATTACGACGTGATTATGGTAAAGCAGTTTTTTAAAGCTAGGACGCGGTGTGCACTGCGCTATGAAACCCATTCATTTCAATGGCTTGCGCCGCGCGAGGGCAGTTTGTTGTTGCGTCGAGCCAAGCGCAGCGGAGCTCAGCTTGCGCTCACGCCGCGGTCGAAGTTCAATAGTTGTGCGCATAGTTTGTGGTCTTTTGCACTTTATACGGGAAATGAGCTGACAGTCTGTACTAGTTGTATGAGTGTGTGCTTGCTGTATTTGTTGTTTTAATGTCTTGTTTTTGCAAGTTATTGTTGCTAATGCGTGCCCCCCGTTGGAAGCCGAGTGCCCCCCTGTTAGTTATGGTCTGGCGCCGGCTCTGCGGATACAGCAGAGATGACTTTTAAAAGATGGAGCTGTCATAAATTTTGCTGTAATAAAATAGTACACATTAACTATACAACTAACTATATAAATATACTGAAATGAAAACCGCATTAACACATTAATGCAGAAGTAATATTAACGCTATGCATAATATATTAAAGTAAAACAATGACAGTGGCTATTTATCTGCAGAATATATCCTTTAATCTAACTAAGGATTTGAATGTTTATTTATTTGAAGCAGTCTTTAAAACAAGGCGCTGCCACTTTGATGCATTAAGCGGGCGTGCACACCAAGGCGTGTACGTATGTTTTCAGTTGTTTCCAATGGAAGCATGGCACTTTTCAAAAAAGCCAGCAGCTGGCGAGTTTTGGTCGCGCTGGCAGTCGGCGTGTTTTCAACCGCATTCAGAAGCTTTGGTGTAGGGCTGTCGCAGTGAAGGAATTTCCCTTGCGGTGATTTTGCGTGGCTCACCAGCGCGGTATGCGGTTTTACCGCCTTCATTTACTAAAATAAAATTATTTTTTAAATCCAGAACAATGAGGTCAACTAATAAGTGTAGGCTACATGTATTTCCCCTTATGAAAAAAGATTAACACAAGCTATACTACAGCTAAATATATTTTTTAGAAAACAAAAATAAATTGAAGAACATCATTTAGGCTTGTTAAGCGAAAATTAACAGAGCATCGGCCATTAGAGAACACAGCAGTGTCTTAAAGAAATTAAAATTAGCCAGTATTTGTGCACCTGTAAATGCACAAAACGAATGCAATACAGAAAGCAATGCATAATAATTTAGGGCATTTTTAATAATATATTAGTAGATAAATTATATTATAACGTGTATAAAGTATGAAAACGAATGTATCATTATTTTGGCTAAATTAAGCTGGAGAGGTCATATTCAGTCACACTGATTTGTCATCATTTCAGAACAAGCTTAAATGCTATCTATAATAACTTACATTATATCCTGTGTCTTCCTTTGTCGAAAATATGTAGAATTATATGCGAGTAAAAAGAAGCGGAAACGTTTAGCTCACGCGGAGCGAAAAGCCGTTAATAAAGCAGACACTCTCCGTGTATAGAGGATGTGATAAAACAGTCGAGTCGGCAGATGATCATCAATGTTTATAAAGTTTCACGCAGATACTGTTGATGAAAAACTTGGATATTTAAATGTGAAAGTCAAGTGTGCATTCAGTCAGTTCACAAAAGCAACCGCGGCGTTATATTGGCTGCATCCACGGAGCGGACGCTGCAGATGCACAAAGAAAAAACCTATAAAGGTCTTTTTTATGAGGTTTTAATACTGGTAAGCAACCAGTTATATTTTGGCGTTATTTGGGTTGATCAGTTATATTAAAGTACTTTTAATCTTTAAAACTGCATCTAGAGGGAGACGACGCCACAGTTATTCTGTCATCTCAGTTTTACTTTTTCACACATTCACTATGATTTAACGAAATATGAAGTATTACATTTTTAATTGAAATTTACGAAAAACAAATTGGCCTACTCTCTTAACTCTTGACAATCTATTTGGCCTTTATTATACATGTACTGCATGACGTGAAAAACAAGGCTGCATATAGTTTCATGAATTTAACGTGAAAAGGCGCGGTTGTTGCGGTTGCTTTTTTTCCATGCGGTTGTGCTTGTCAGTAGCGCGGTCATGCGGTAATGCGGTTACCGCGACAGCCCTACTTTGGTGTGCAGTGTGCACACCCCCTTAGTCTTTGAATGCAGCCTTCAGTTACAGCCTTTGTATATTTTTTGTATTTGGGGTCACACTCTAAAAAAGAAAAGGCGCTAAATAGCACTAAAAGTGGTTTACTGGCTCCTAATCATAAGGGATTAACCACTTTATGTGCTATATTGCACCAGTATAGCACCTATGTAGAACCATTATAGTTGTGCTATATACAGGTAGCACCTAAACTGGTTTCCCTATGATTATGAGCCAGTGAACCACTTTTAGTTCCATTTTATAGGGCATGTTGGGGGGGATTGGGAGTTTTCTAGGGTTTGATTGTGTTTATGGGGTACACTGAAACATATTAAAAAAACCTTTGCTGTGTGTTCCCAGGGGCAGGGTTTATGTAAATTTTGGGGATAGTGATGTAACTATACCAGAAAGAGGCTCAGTTGTAGGCAATCTAGCCGTTCCCTGTAGTTTCTTTAAAAGCGATTTCTGTTAAAGCATTAAACCGTTGCATTAAACTTTGAGCATTGTCACTTTGCAGATGTTATTTTATGCACAAACAGCAACATTACACATTAACTGTAGTTAAAAATATTGTATAAAAATCAACTAACGTTTAATGGTGCGTTTACACCAGACACGAATAAAGCGTTAAGTGCGACTGTGCGAGTGATTTACATGTTAAGTCAATGCAAAGACGCGTTAGATTAAGGCTGCGATGAATGACGGGATTCGTCCAAATAATGGCGCGAATTGAGCATTTCGGGCATTTGACGCGTTGAAAAATCGGAACTTTGGTGCATTTTCGCGCCACTTTAACCAACCAGGAGCTTGCTTTAGTAGTGACGTGATTACGATGTAGCGAGCTGAGGCAGAAAATACGAAACAACAATGGAGGACAAAATCATCGACGCTGTATGTAGACTCACGGAGTTGTACGACACATCTTCGTACTTTTATAAAAACAGGAAGAAAAAGGATCTTTCTTGGAAGAAGATGATTGAGGAGGTCAGACAATGGTAAGTTGTAAAAAACTTATATACTCAATTTGATATATATATATATATATATATATATATATATATATATATATAATATTAATACATATTTAGTCTACAAGCTAGCTAAAGCCGGCAAATTGTGTGTATTCATATCTAAATTTCACCCGCAAATGACACAAGTTAAATCAAAATTTTGCAAAATGCGCAAATGGTGGGATTTATTTGCTTAATTTGCATCTGAAGACACAATAAAGCAAATATCTCCCATTGCACTGAATTTTGAACGTTGTAACTTCGCAGATGTTGTTTATGCACAAACGGCAACATTACAAACTAACTGTGGTTAAAAGATTTTTTACAAGATGTAATATAAGTCTCAGGTGTGCCCAGAATGTGTCTGTGAAGTTTCATCTCAAAATGCCTCACAGATCATTTATTATAGCATGTCCAAAATACCCCTATTTGGGTGGGAGCAAAAACGCGTTTTTTTAATGTCTGTACCTTTAAATGCAAATGAGCTACATCTCCTCGCTTCCTTACAAACAGACAGTGAGCGCTTTCAGGTAAAATAGATCTGATTAATACAGACTGAGACAATAGTATCTAGTATCACAGTACAACTTACTGAGGGTGGAAACTATGATAATGCAGGACTGTTAGTGGGCGGGGCTTTATCAATGTGACCTCAAATTGATAAGAGAATCAAAATGGCATGTCTAATGAGACCGTTTTGGTTTAATGGGGATTAAAAAACAAGGAGCAGGTGAATTATTTTCATCGTAGGGAGGTTGTGTTCACACACTGCCAACACACATAGGTGCCCTTTAAGACAAGGATCATATTCTATAGAGACACTACTGTAGGCCTATGCACATTAAAGACCCTTACGACTCAAACTAAAGCCAGGCATCGTGTTTGTATCTGTCAAGTGGGGAGTTTGTTTATGAGTTGTTAAACTGATTAAGGAACAGTCTAGAATTCCAAGAGCTTTCACTCGCCTGCTTCCAACAACAGAGCCACTACACATTCCTGTCATCTGCTCTATCATCAACATCAAACTCTTGCCATGCAGACTATAAGCATGCATTCTGAATTAACCAGCTTAAAGCACAAAAACCAGGATGCATTTGTCCAGCAGATTCAGGAGCGCTTACTAAAGGAATTAGGGAGGCCATTTCAAGTGTTTGCCAATAGCTCCGAACACATTAATCTCCAATATTTGTCCTCAGTTGTATTTTTATGCTAAAGTTGATCCAGAACAAACCATGTGCAATTTATTGCTGAGATTTTCTCTCATTTTTTAGCAGCTGGTGTCCATGTGTCTCTGTGGGCTTTTGGACCTTGAGTTCAAAGGTCACCGTGACCCTGACAGAAGGAGCGCAGGGATGGGTGACCAGGCTTGTAGTTCATAACTGCTCCACTGCTTTCTTTCAGAGAGCACACAACGGTCACTAACCGGTAATCAGTGATGAGGACCCATTTCAAACTGAACTGCTTATTGACCCTCCATTAGACATTGTTGTTGTGATTATGAATCAAGTTAATTAAAGGGAACTAAAAGCTGAGCTCTTGTATCTTGAGATTACAGAAGTTTTTTGCTTGAATGATTCTGTGCTATAATTCTACAACCAATTGTACTTTTCAGAAATGAGAATGTTTGCACCCACATTGAGTCTTTTTTTAAGAAACCAAAGGGTACGTTTTGGGGTCGAATGAGAGCTTGTGTGCTACAACACATGGCAAGTCATAGTCTGTATACAACAATTAAATGAAACAGACTGGTTGGTTCATACTGCAAGAGCTCCTGCAGTATTTGTGGTTTATTAAGAACTGCAAAAATATTTTGGAAAGCTAAAATATTGGTTACTATTACTGAAGTAAACTGGCTTTGCATGGTTAAGGTGAAAAGGGAAAGTTTGTGCTACAGTTGTGTTAATAGTAAAGTAATGTATTATGTGCCACTATTGTAATTGCTTTGGCTGGATTGTTCTTGTCTCCCCCCCCCCCCAAAAAATTGCATTATTCATTGGGAATCTGATGGATTGTGAAAAGAATCAAAGGGGTGGAGCTAAATAGTAGGATAGATATGTGACTTTATCCAATAAAAAAATCATGAGGTGGAGGAAAGTATTATTTATATTTTGATAAACAAGTAGACAGACATACTTGGAGCAAGCGTGGTGCACAAGCCCTGATAAGTGAAGCCAAAACGTCTCGATCGCCCCCAATGACTGGTCCCTTAGGGATGCTCATATCAGTTAATTTTCCCGACCGACAACCGTAGCTTCTAAACCGAACATTAACCGTTAACTGATAAGATTTTAATATGAAATTGTCATTCAGTAAAAATACAGTTGACGGTTGTCTGTGAACTAGTAAAAACAAAAGATTTAATTTGAACGTGCAAACAGCAGCGACAGATCAACAACAGAACCAGGATTCATACATTATCAGATATTCACGCAATATATTCACCTTATTAAAAAGCACGCGATCAGTCCAGAGGATTAATATCCAAAAAGGGCAGATTGTCTCCGTTTTATCTACCACAGTGGTCATTTCTAAAGCAGGATGCTTTTCAGAAAGTTTTGTTTTTGCGTCGTCTTTCTCCGTTTGTGCAAAAAAGAGAGATGTTTATGGAACAGAGCATGTGAGCGGAGCGGTAATATTTCCATCAGAGCGCATTTCCGAAGTTTCCGCTCCGCTCGCTCAATACGCAGCACCGCTCACTCATCCCAGTATGCCCTTTGGTAATTTGATAGTTCGAGAATCTATAGCAATAAGTTATGGAGTTCAAATATTGTTTTAATGAAGTCGCCAGCCTTATATAGAAATGAAACTAAGATGACAGTATAAATGTAGCGTCGTCTGCATCTAGATGCAGTTTTAAAGATGAAAATTACTTTAATCTAACACTGATCAACACAAATACAAAATGCCATAATATAACTGATTGCTTACCAGCATTAAAACCACTTAAAATAAAAACCTGTATAGTTCTCCGCTCCGTGGATGAGGAAGCTTCAGCCAAAAACGCCGGTGCCTTTAGTATTAACTGACTGAACACTTGACTCTTTCATGAACATTTAGATATTAATTTTTTTCATCAACAGCATGCGATGAACATTATAAACATTGATGATAATCTCTGCCGACTCGACTGATTCAGCACGTCCTCTATTTTACAGAGTCCGCTTAATTAACGGCTTTTCGTTCGGTTCCGCGTGCAGCTAAACATTTTTGTTCTGTAATTTGCTCTCGCGTAGGCTATATTTCTACATATTTCCGACCAAGTAACACTCGGGATAAAATGTAAGTTGTTTTAGATAGCATTTAAGCTTCTGAAATGTTGACAAATCAGTCTGACTAAAATGATCTATCCAGATGAATTTAGCCAAAATAATGATTTATTCGTTTTCATACTATATTAGATACACGTTAATTTAGCTACTAATATACTATTGAAAATGCCATAAATAAATACTCATGGCCTTCTGTATTGCATTCGTTTTGTACATTTACAGGTTCATAAATACTGTCTAATTTTAATTTCTTTAAGACACAGCTGTGTTCTGTATTTACTGATGCACTGTAAATTTGCACTTTGCACTTGAAATTGTTCTTCAATTTATTTTAGTTTTTTCAAATAATATATTTATATAATAGTATAGTTCGTTGGGGAACGAATTATTATAATATTTCGTAATTACTTATTACATTTATTATTACTTACAATTGTGAATTAGTAAAACGTGGATGTCGTGGAAACAATTTGTTAATTTGAATTATATCCGGAGCACCGTATCAGTTAAACTAGGTCTAGCCAACACACAACTGTACATAACTGCGATTTATCAGCTAATACTTTAATTAAATGCAATTATCCAAGAACGTCAGTACAGAAAACAATTAGGCTTACTAAATTTTTTTTATGTCGGAGCGGGATCTGAATGGGAATTGGTTTATTTGCTAGCGTGAGCGGAAAGTTAACGGAGCGCTTGCTTGGGCGGTGAGCGACTGAGTGGAGCGCTTGAACAGTAGAGCGGAATATTTAGGGAAGCTTCGCTCACATGTGGTCCGGGACACACGCGCGTCTCCGTTCAGCTTCCAAACACGCATACAAATGATCAGACCGTCAGGGCAGCAATCATTTGTGTCATTTACAGGACATTCACAAATTAAAGATAGAAAAAGTGGCGAAATGTCTGTCGGCTCATGACGACACGCACCATATTAACAAATATTTTTTTATTTTAACTGATAATGTTAATCGGTCATACATTCTTACCTTCGGTTAACGGTTAAACGGTCAATGTGAGCATCATAAACCCCGCCTCCCCCGTGTTATTCAATGGGACTTGAGACCAACTAAACAATTTAATTATACTTCAATTATCTTTTTTCCGAAGCTGGTTTCTGTCATTTACTATCACGTTGATGTAAATTCAAGTGTTTGTTTTTAAAATAAGTTTGTTTTTAGTTAGTTATAAAAACGGTGGTGTCACGTCATGATTGAAAGCCGTTATACGCGCATTCTGCGAAAGTGAGGGCGGGGCCTTGATTTCGCGGCTTTACGTCCTGCTCACTATTGGGCAGGACTGATCCCGAAATCGCTACTCCGTAGACAAAAGATCCAAGATGTCAATGCCGTATCGGGACACTGGCGGCTTCACTTTATACCAATGTAAGAAAGCGAATGGGCGTCGTCCATCTTTTTTTACAGTCTATGATTTTTGGAATTTGGTGCGCAGTTAAATCATGCACGTAAACTTTAAATAGGGGCAATTTGAATTCATGTTAGCTTTAAAGGAAAACACCACCATTTTTTTATATTTTAGTATTTTTTACCTCAACTTAGAAAAATTAATACTTTCCTATCTTTTATCAATGCATGCACTTCAGCATTTAGCCTAGCCACATTCATTCCTTAGGATCCAAACAGGGATGAATTTAGAAGCCACCAAACATTTCCATGTTTTCCCTATTTACATGAGTAGTTATACGAGTAAGTATGGTGGCACAAAATAAAATTCAGTGAGAGGAGGAGTGATGATATTACTGCACCAGTGGTCGAAGTGCTGCAAACTAAGCTCTTCCACCATACAATATAGTTCTCATTTTTATCCACTTAAAAAATCATCACGTTTTATTTTGTGCCACCATACTTACTCGTGTAACTACTCATGTAAGAGTTTTTAAATAGTGAAAACATGAAATTGTTTGGTGGCTTTTAAATTCATCCCTGTTTGGATCCTAAGGAATGAATGGGGCTAGGCTAAATGCTAACACATTCACGGAGCGCTGTGCAAAGATGAAGTGCATGCATTGAAAAAAGATGGGTATGTTTTAATGAATCTAAGTTTAGGTAAGAACATAGTAAAATATTGAAAAACTGTGGTGTTTTCCTTTAAGGGTCGTGGCATTTGGGGAAGCATCAAGCACTAAATAAGCACTTTTAGGCTCTCTACAGACCATGCTCAGAAATTGTCCTGGTATGGAAGGCTGAGACTATAAATTGCTTTGTAGTTCATTGACAGCTCTTCTCTTTAAGAGAGGCTCATAATATCTGGCCCTCCGTTGGACTTCCCTTTTTCAACTGAACATTAAACAAGCATATGACACATGAATATAACACTTTTCTATCTAGTGTATATTTTGAATGACTCATGTAAATGTTCAGACACACTGTACAACCATTGGAGTCAGTTTGCTTGGGGACAACATCCCAGAATTCCTCAGCCCATCCCGGCGTTCCCAGAGGACGGCTCTGGATAGAGAAAATTATCCATTCAGCTTCTAGCCACATGAGTGTGCCTTGAGAACAGCACGGCGCAAGAACGGTGAAGGTGAAATTACGCTTTTATACTCATCATCTTGTGGCAAGCTGGGGATTATACTTGCACTAATGTACAGGGAGGGAAAATTGAATCTTTTTCTAAGCTTAACCCTCCATCACTCCACCTGTAATGCATTTTGCTCTCACACATTCAGTTTCCCCACATTCACATGCAGGGTTATATTTTACTTTACAGGCATTAGAGACTCTGACTACTTCTCACAAGGCATTCGACATCTTTCAGGCAGGCAACGGAAATAGTTTTAAATGCTTCGAGAGTTACAAGCAGATTTAAGTGTAAACACCCTGATGTCGGGTCAATGGCTGCATACAATTATTCAATTATAACTTTGGCTTGCGTGTTTTCTGTGTCTCTCTGATGGAACTGAATGTACAAGAGCGCAAGACCTGCTGACGCAGTGGTTCTAAAAATAGTCATTGCATTTGAAAATCAATCTGGATTTATTGTGAAGGTGAGCAGAAAACATATAGGGATGGTTTCCCGGACAGGGCTTATCCTAGTCCCAGACTAAAATGCCAGTTTGAGCTGGTTTAATTTAAAAAGACTTTGTCCTGTTTAATTTTAACATATTTCGTTGACATTGATTTGTCTTGATGCACACCTGTAGTGTTTTTTGTAAGGTATGTGTGTAAAAACTTTATAAATGACCTAATATTAATAAGGCCTATTCTTGGATTAAAGGTGCAGTGTGTTAATTTTAGCGGCATCTAGTGGTGGGGTTGCGAATTGCAACCAACGGTGTAGTCCACAGCTCACCCCTCGCTTTTGAAACACATAGAGAAACTACCGTAGCTGCCACCAGACAAACATGTCATCGTTGGAGACAACTTAGTAAAAAAATTGTCCGTTAAAGGTGCAGTGTGTAATTTTTAAAAGGATCTTTTGACAGAAATGCAAAATAATATACAAAACTATATTATCAGGGGTGTATAAAGACCTTTTTATGATGAACCGTTGAATGAGACGTTTTATCTACATACACCGAGGGTCCCCTTATGTGGAAGTCGCCATTTTGTCCCACCATGTTTCTACAAAAGGCCTTAACGGACAAACCTTTTTTTACTAATTTGTCTGCGTCGAATATATTTTTTGGTGGTGGCTACCGTAGATTCTCTATGCATTTTAAAAGCGAGGGAAGAGCAGTGGACTGAGCCATTGGTTGCAATTCGCAACCTCACCACTAGATGCCACTAAAATTTACACACTGCACCTTTAAGGGCTTCTGTAGAAAAATGGCAGCACAAAATGGCGACTTCCATAGGGGTCCCTCTTCGTATGTAGATAAAAAGGTCTCGTTCTAAGGTAATAAACACTTAACGGTTTATTATGAAAGGTCTTTGTACACCTCTGATCGAGAGATCCTTCTTAAAATTACACACTGCACCTTTAACCTAAACCCTGTCAAGTAAACCGCCTCTTAGACCTTTAGAGGGACTTTTAAAATATTTTAAATATTTGGCCAGAATGAAGTCCCAAGGACTTAAGAATAGCACCGATTAAAGTGGACTCTCATACATCTCATATTTTCACATACGACGACTAAAAACATTTTGTATTGTATGCAGATTAAAAAATTTTATCATCTCTGCCCCTCGTTTTTTTTTTCTCTGCGGTCAATCTTGACTTTAAGAAGTTAGTATCGATTGTCAATCATACATAACTCCATAATGCCATAATAGTTTTATTTTACTGCCCTCTGTGCATTTTCAGGTCTGACATCATTAACCTATGATGACCTACGCTGTTAGACTTTTTATTGTATATATGCGGTAACTGTAACTGCCCTATTACAGTACCATAACTGTACATGTTTTTTACAGTATGATGCCTTTACCGCAGTTCCATTTTACAGTATAATACCCTTACTGTAACAGTTTTTTTTTTTTAATATTGCCTTGAGGGGAAATCAAACCAGGGTTGCCTGTGTTGTGGGTCTGTAAGACTACCACAGGGCTACAGAGTCACTTGATGAAAGTTACTCGCTACACTCACCAAGTAGCCTCTTCTGTCACTCTCCCGCCACTCCGAGGAGCGAAATCTTGGTGTCACTAGTGTTTTAAAGTCTTGAGGTCAAAATCAAATCTGACGGTCAAACATTTATCCATAATCCCTTTCTTGTTTCTATCTACAATTCTCAATAAATAATTTACACTGCTTAGAAAACAATTCACATTTTGAAATTTGCCTCACTGCTAAAAGCATGACAAATAAAATGCATTTTATTCATAAAAAAAATTATTTTTCCATTTTATATGCTTTTATAACACTAATTTATTCACCTACAGTAGCACTACTGCTGTTGTTTTACAGCAGTCTACCGCAAATTCAAAACATACAGTAAATCATTGTAAATGAAATGTTAATACCCATAATGCAATGCATATTACAGTAATGAACTGGGAAATAAAATGATGGTATTTTACTGGCCATTTTGTGGTCACTGTAGAAATTACAGTTAAGTCTAACAGTGTAACATAATAATACAGGAATATGACCTTTATTTTCACTGGGGTGTTTTCTCCCTGTTGGTTCATGTTCTTATGCCTGCTCCACAGGAACAGCTTGATATGTTCCTTCTTTCCCTACAAATTTATCCTTTATTTTGCTATTTTGATGGCATGACGCAAGGATTTAATATTAGTTGGCCCTCGACTGACCAATGAACTGAGACCGGAAGACAAAGTTGCCTCTGCAGCTTTCCAAACAAGCACTCCCACATTCCCTGTAACCGTTCTACTTCAGGGGGAGGACTGGACAGAAAGACAGGCATCGTAAGATGTTGACGCACAGACGGACATCCATCAGACAGTTGAACTGCTCTGCCAACAGAATGAAAGGTCCTTCGTTTCTGCGGTTTTCTCCTTTCTGTCCTACCTGTCAGTTTGGCCCAAGTTGCTGTGTATCTTATGAATTGCCAGATAGTCAATGTCAACATAGAGGATTGGTGTTTGATCTTTTTTTTTTGATAATTTACTCACCAGCATGTCATCCAAAATGTTGATGTCTTTCTTTGTTCAGTCGAGAAGAAATTATGTTTTTTGAGGAAAACATTCCAGGATTTTTCTCATTTTAATGGACTTTAATGGAACCCAACACATAACAGTTTTAATGCAGTTTAAAATTGCAGTTTCAACGCAGCTTCAAAGGACTCTAAATGATTCCAAACGAGGCATAAGGGTCTTATCTAGCGAAACGATTGTCATTTTTGACAAGAAAAATAAAAAATATGCACTTTTAAACCACAACTTCTCATCTATCTCCAGTCCTGTGAAGCGCCAGCGCGACCTCACGTAATTGTGTTGCGCATCACAGGACCGGAGACAGACGATAAGTTGTGGTTTAAAAGTGCATATTTTTTATTTTTCTTGGCAAAAATGACAATGGTTTCGCTAGATGAGACCCTTATGCCTCGTTTGGGATCGTTTAGAGTCCTTTGAAACTCCGTAAAAAAACTGTTAAGTGTTGAGTTAAGTGTTGGGTTCCATTAAAGTCCATTAAAATGAGAAAAATCCTGGAATGTTTTCTTCAAAAAACATAATTTCTTCTCGACTGAACAAAGAAAGACATCAACATTTTGGATGACATGGTGGTGAATAAATTATCTGTTGTTGTTTTTTGTTTTTTTAAGAAAATGGACTAATCCTATAAGATAAAAGTGTCTCACAAATGAATACATTTAATAGAAAAATATATATTACTGTATAATGTTACAATAAGATAATCTAATTTGGATGAAAATGTAATGAATTACAGATAACTATAAAGTTCTTTAATGTCTGTATAGGTTTTTTTGGACTTTCCTTATGTATCAAATGATTTATTATGACTTTATTTATTATAACAATTATGATAAAATTGAATTATTAAAGGAAACATGTTATCTAAGTCTATTAGATATAAGAAGTCTATTAAATCTGCTAAAATATTACATATTTTATATTACATAATATTACAGATCTAATAAAATATTTCCTTATAACAATAAAAACCAAGATGGATAAATAGTGACTTTCAGTATTAATATGATTTTCACAATATAAAGAAAATAATTCAGCAATAGCCCAAACAGTAAGAATGTAAACTTTGTTGTAATAATAATAGTAATAAATGGTAGCCTTAAATTGGATGTTGTAAAACCTAATTTAACTGACTTTATTTAATCAAACATACTGTATGAAATATTTTTAAATAATACTGATTTCATAGCTTACATTAGTGAAAGACATTCCTTAAAGACATTTTCCATTTTATAATGCACATAAAAAATAACGTTTTTAATATTTACAATATATAAAGGGGAAAATGCGTTTCGTTGAAACCTGCAAGCTGTAGCCTTTTACAGATGCGGTTGAGGGAACCCAATACGAGAAAGGGTGTCGATGACGTAGATAGGTGAGTTGTAAAAATAAAATATTAATGAAACCGCATGAACTCGCTGACATCATCAGTGCCTCAGGCTGTGAATGAGGCTTCGGGTTAGACATCAGTTATTCAATAAGTCGTCTGATCAATGCATTGAATCCGGTCTGTTTTTATGGAGCGCAGCTGTATGTGCCTGTGTTGCGTTACGCACCGCCTCAAGAGCAACGGGACAGCGGCCAATAAGATCCAGCGAGTGAAACTCGGGCAAATATTCCAACAGTGAGAGTTTCCACGCGTGAAAATGACCCAAGCGCCAATGCTGATCGGAGAATGAGGAGAATCCATGAGTTCAGGCGACATTCAAACGCGCAAGAGACCCGGAGAGTAACAAAGAAAGAAAGAGAGGCTGAAGGGAGGGAGAAAAGATCTCTGATGATGATGACCTAGAAACATCAGGAGCTCTGGTTCTTGAGATGATGGGGATTTTACGCATCAGTGTTTTTTAATGCTAAAAGAAAGGAAACTATTGCACAAGTTTACTTTTGTTTTTACGCAAGGATGATTATAAGACAGTTATCAGAGTCGGACGCGCGCTCCGCTTCTCCAAAGTCACACCTATGAGAAGGAATAGCGCTTTTACGCATTCATGTGCGTGTGCGCGCGTATGTGTGTGACCGATGGCAGAGAAATCCGAGCGCAACGGCTACGTGCGCGCGTGTGTCACTCCAGTGGATCAAGACTCGTGTCCCTCGTGGCTGACTTTCATTTGGAGCGCGTGGAGCTGTAGGAGTCTCTCTTCCGCCTTGTGCGTCGGCTCGGTGTCCGTGTTCCTCGCTCTGCTCGCGCAGTCCGCGGACTGGGATGCGGAGCGCGCGCACGCACACCCGGGATCTCCTGCCCTGTATTTGGTGACGCTCTTGGAGCTCGCGTGGCAACTGCTCTCTCCGATCTTCACGCTGGTCTGTGCCTTCTTCTGGGTGGGAGTGTATCTGCTCCGCGGCGGGGTGCTCGTACGCACGGCCGTTCTCTTGCTCACCGTGTGCCATCTGGGAGAAGCGGCGGCGCATTCGCTCTTGGATGCGCATCAGTTATACTCGTTCACGGCTACCGCGCTGGTGCTGCTCGCCTGCCTGGCCGGCGGGGCGCTCATGGTGGTGCGGCTGGGTCAGGGCATCTCCGTCCTTGTCTTCATCAGCATCATCAGGACCCTGTCGCTCCTCTCGCTGCAGAAGGTGCGCGCCAGCTGGAGACCCTACCTGGCGTACCTGCTCGGGGTGCTGGGGGTCCTGTTGGCGAGGTATGCGGACAGACTGCTGCCGGACCAGGGCGCATCGCACCGGGAGGGATCGAGGGGGGATATTCCGGTATTTAAGAGGCGCAGGAGGTCCAGTTCTGTAGTTTCATCGGACATGGAACAGCACGGACAGTCCCGGGGAAAATCCCACAGGAGGACATCTCTCCCCTGCCTACAGAGAGAGCAGGTACAGTTCAGAGAAGTACAGTATGACTCGCGATCACAAAACAACAACAGCTAACAAATGTGTCAGTATACATTATCCCGCACACACTTCTAATTAAACTTCATGCACTTTGCATGATTAATATGTGAAACGTCTTGTGAATTACGAAATTAAGGTGATTTAGATGTCAGACTGCAATTTCTACTGCACTCATATAGTAATATTCACTTTAAATGTAGTTTAACTTTGGCATCAAAGTTCTGAATACTTAAGAAGTATTCAGCAGTAATCATTTTTCAGCTCTGATGAAAGCTTTTATTTGATAGACATTAAGTTATATAGTTCCTGGCATTATGCAGTAGCATAAATACTACTATTGACATTAAATATGAATCATAAAGAAAATTCTGTTTATCTTTTGGCTGTGCATAGTGTGCTTTCCAATAGATAGCTTGTACTTGATATTTGGAATAGTGTCACTCAAGTAAGCATACTTGTTTGTGTCATAATTTCAGTAAAACTTTGTACAGGAAAAGCATATGACTTAAGGTAGTGAAGATTGACCTCTTGTCCATAATAGATTTTTATTTCCAGTTATTTCCATGTGACAGGTCCTGGACTTTGTCCGGACAGCGTGGTGCTTGATGCATGCAGGCAAAAAATATTCATATTGATGATGCACAGGTTTGCGTTTACAATGGGGATTTTTGTGTTCAGCACAACTGTTTGGATCACAGTATTGTGTTTGTGTAAAAAATACACTTAATATGTGGTGTGATGGAAACATATTTGTGCTTGTGTTTGTTCATATTTTTGTATGCATTGTGACGTAGAGAGACTGTAAGCTGCAAAATGTAGCTGATTCATGAGATGTTTTTGGCCTCTTATCGGATCAAAAAACCTATCAATCATGTTTTGGCCTGCTTCACCTCAGCTAGATAGATTTTTGATTTTGAGAAAGCATTTAATCAACTTTACAGTATTTTTAGCACTTCTGATTGTTATTAAACAAATTTGTTTTAATAACAAAATGTGTGGTACATTTTAAGAAAGTCAATGTCTTGACACAAATTACACCATATATTTTGCAGAAGTATTTTTCTAAAAATATAAATATATTTTAAAGTCAAAATAAATTGTTTAATTATAAATTAATACATTGACATTATGGCATGCTGTATGATGAATCAGAATTAAATGTTAAGGTTTTATTTTAGCACATTTTGATTTTGTGTATTTACACCAAAAGAAATGAAGTTTTTAATCTAAATGAAATGTGACACATTTCTCACTTATTCAACATGGTGTATTTTGTATGATTATATATATATATATATATTTAAAGATTCTTTAGTTGAGTTTTGCTGTGTTTTCCGGAAATCCCATATTTTTAGATTTTGGTCTTTCTGCTCTTTTTGCCTTCTGCATTTAGTTTACGCCCTCTAGTGACTGCATTATTAATGTATTCGTGGCTTTGTTATTTGCTACGAGACCTTTAAAGGAGATACAGAATTCGTTTTGAATCAATATGTTGTCGGTCTAACACTTTTGGCATGTTTGCTTTAACTGTTAAATGGAAAGGAACACGCACCCCTGACTGTGTTTTCCGTGATCTGTCTCTTGCATACAGACATGCGTATGAACATACACCTGGTGCACATGTGTGATGTCTGGAATGACGTTAGTTCCTAAAGCGTAGTTGTTTTATCTGTGTGGCCTGACTGTGTAAGCGTGACCTCTGCACTCTTTACAGCCTCCCGCGTCTTCTTCAACAATAACCTGTGTGTGTGCCTTAATGGATGGATCAGACATCAGGCTCTTTGCATACACCAGTCCGAGATAACAATGAATAAGTCCAAAACTGTAATTTTCATGTGGTGCATCCATTGTACAAGACGTCCATTCGTAAAGTGCATGTTTTAGTTATTTAAGCTATTTTTGTTGCTATAAGGTGAACAGGATGTGATGTCACTATAGATGTTATCTCTTACCCACTGCAGAGTACATGCCCTGGGCATTTTCAGTGATAAAATCATTACTTTTATGAACATCGCTGTGTGCTATGAGTTACGTAAGATTTTTCAAAAGGACCTTCAGCCTGAGAATGTGATATAAAAGCATGACAATAGCCTTGCTGGCTTTCTCCTCATGTATTGTGGCTTGGCCACCCCTATGTAAGGTTAGGATTTTATTAATGTCTCTCCATGTATAATGACTGTTTTTGATACAGCTGAAAGAAAACGTTACTTGGCTCAAGGTCGGATTTAGGGGAAGGTAAACCCATAATGACTTGCAACTCTTTTTTTTGGAGATATTGTGTCCCATGTTGGAGGGCATTGTGAGCACAGGCAATGGGTGATCAATTTAACCATAGCTCATTGCATTTATCTGGATTTTAAGAAGCGCTCTTCAGAGAAAGAGGTTTATGGAAAGCCTTGTTTAATGGCATGAGGAGCAGTTTCAAGTCAAACACCTCACTGCGTGGAGAACCTTTAGCGGGTCACTGAATTGTGACTTGGCCAAGGCCTGCCTAGAAGAGCTGTTCGGTGAAAGCCGGAGCCTTTGGGCAGAGCAGTAATGTAAAGTGTTTAGATGTTTCCTTAAAGGGTGAAGTTTGTTAAAATACTTGCTTAGGTTTAATATGCATAGACAACTACAAGTAAAAGCACTAAATAAAGAGAACAGACTTTCCTCTTCTGCTCTCCCAGTTTTATTAGGGTCAACATGTTGTTTTATCACTAACACACTATTGTCCCATCTGTTTGATCACATGATGAAGTCCCTCACTTCAGAATGAGAAAAACTGCCATTTTTAGTGTGATAAGAAAATGTATAATATATATATATTATATATAAGTAAATATTTGTTACAAATAGAGATAGAGGCCAAGAATGTGTTTCTGTGCCGTGGCTTTTTTAAGCTTCACTTTCCCAGCCCGGTGAAGATATGAGGTTAGTAGGTGGGACTTTTCTGTCTGCAAGGGTTGATAATAAACCTCTTAAAGCGAATCTCAGCACAGTGAGATAAAAAAAGGAAATGGTTTCCTGTCTAAAGTGTAACGTACTCCTTTCCTCGCGATTCGGCCCCGGCCTGCAGTAGCCGCGCACTTTCTAGTCTGAAAGATTTTTAATGTTCACCAGAGCACTAGACCACGCTAAGGATTGTTTTCCTTCCTGCTGCTCACATCTTCGCTCCCTCTAATTGGTCTCGTCTGCGTCGCCACTGCGGCACACAGAGAGATCTTTGACGTCGGTCGGTGCCAGCGTGCTGTATTTTGCTTGTAAGAGGCCTCGCGTCCAGCCGGACCGTGCCAGGCCTGGAATGTGTAGCCTCAGCTGTCTTGCAGGAGTGGGCGACTGCCAAAAACCTCATCCATTTTAAAAATGCTAGCAGTTTGACTCTTTCAAAGCAACCTCGGAGGAACAAGAGCGAGCCTGCTTACAGGGCGCTCAGCTTTAGTCTATCCGAACCAGGTGTGCAGCTGGCGCAAACAGATGGAATGAAATAACGAAATGACATTAACTGCTCTACATATGTCAATCCAGAAGAACCACAGCCTGGGCTACCAAGAAAACTGGTTGCTTAGGTTGTTTAAAGGTTTCGGGAAATATTTCTTTTCAGAATAGCCTCCAATTTCAATCTATCTATCTATCTATCTATCTATCTATCTATCTATCTATCTATCTATCTATCTATCTATCTATCTATCTATCTATCTATCTATCTATCTATCTATCTATCTATCTATCTATCTATCTATCTATCTATCTATCTATCTAAAGGATTATTAGGAACACCATACTAATTTTGTGTTTGACCATCTTTTGCCTTCAGAACTGCCTTAATTCTACGTGGCATTGATTCAACAAGGTGCTGAAAGCATTCTTGAGAAATGTTGGCCCATATTGATAGGATAGCATCTTGCAGTTGATGGCGATTTGAGGGATGCACATCCAGGACACGAAGCTCCCGTTCCACCACATCCCAAAGATGCTCTATTGGGTTGAGATCTGGTGAATGTGGGGGCCATTTTAGTACAGTGAACTCATTGTCATGTTCAAGAAACCAATTTAAAATGATTCAAGCTTTGTGACATGGTGCATTATCCTGCTGAAAGTAGCCATCAGAGGATGAGTACATGGTGGTCATAAAGGGATGGACATGGTCAGAAACAATGCTCAGGTAGGCCGTGACATTTAAACGATGCCCAATTGGCACTAAGGGGCCTAAAGTGTGCCAAGAAAACATCCCCCACACCATTACACCACCATCACCAGCCTGCACAGTGGTAACAAGGCATGATGGATCTATGT
This sequence comes from Misgurnus anguillicaudatus, assembly GCF_027580225.2. Classification (NCBI taxonomy): domain Eukaryota; kingdom Metazoa; phylum Chordata; class Actinopteri; order Cypriniformes; family Cobitidae; genus Misgurnus; species Misgurnus anguillicaudatus. The sequence goes on from NC_073337.2 coordinate 8,648,567, forward strand.
TCTCATTCTGTTTACGCTAAATTCTGACTCTACCATCTGAATGTCTCAACAGAAATCGAGACTCATCAGACCAGGCAACATTTTTCCAGTCTTCAACTGTCTAATTTTGGTGAGCTTTTGCAAATTGTAGCCTCTTTTTCCTATTTGTAGTGGAGATGAGTGGTACCCGGTGGGGTCTTCTGCTGTTGTAGCCCATCCACCTCAAGGTTGTGCGTGTTGTGGCTTCACAAATGCTTTGCTTCATACCTCGGTTGTAACGGTTATTTCAGTCAAAGTTGCTCTTCTATCAGCTTGAATCAGTCGGCTCATTCTCCATTCTTTTTACACCATTCTTTGTAAATCCTAGAAATGGTTGTGTGGGAAAATCCCAGTAACTGAGCAAATTGTGAAATACTCCTACTATCTATCTATCTATCTATCTATCTATCTATCTATCTATCTATCTATCTATCTATCTATCTATCTATCTATCTATCTATCTATCTATCTATGAATGTAAACATGTCCCGTAAATGTTTTGGGATCGTTCCCGGAAAGAGGACTTAGTAACATTCCCACAACATTCCCAGAAAGCCCTATGTGTGTACAAGACACAGAAACAATGTCGTAAGGGGCGTGCCGTAGTGAGGACGCACACGCATGTCATCACAACAATGAAGTTATGGTTCAGCTCTATGGTTCCCTCTGAACAACGGATTCACATATCATTAACATTCACAACGAAAAATGTCTACAAACTGGAATGAAGCAGAGATCATGGAGCTCATTGTCAAATATCCACTCTGAAGTTAGATCATTAGCTTGCTAGAACAGCGCGTCACACGCTCCTTTATAGGCTTATCATAAAACAAAAATGCACACGAGTGGTTTCTGGAGAGAGAGAGTTAACGGATAATAAGCAAACTCAGACGCTGTGGAGAAAAAAACTACCAAGTGCAGGACTTTAAACACGTCAAATGTCTTTACGGGATGTTTACAGTATGTGTGTGAACGCATGCACAGATTCCGGAAAATCATTGGCAGTGTGAATGAACCAAAAATCCCGGACAAATCCAGGATGCATTTTTCGTAATGTCTGTGTGAAAAGGGCTTATCAGAAACATATCGGCACTGCAGTGGTTTGGTGTGTGTTTGGCACATGTTTTTCTCAAGCTATGGAAGGCCACTGCTGAGATGGCGCTTGTTATTTTAACCTGGGCTGGCCGAGACCCAGCACACCTCTCTAGAGGAACCCCCTCACCCCCACTGCCTGCATATCTGAGCACCCGGCTCACACAAGGCCTGTCTTGTTAACTCGCTCAATGGCGTGTTTTACTTTCAAAAATATGGATGGCAGATGGAGAGGAGATGAGGGGAAGGTTCAGAGTCATCGTCAAACATGACGTCTGTACATGTGTCTGTTTGTTTCTCACTCGTTCTTGGGACGCTTAACGTGTTTGCTCTTTTAAAACATGTTTTTTTTCTAAGTTGCCCTGGACAGTTTAAAGAACATTTGCTCCCAGAAGATCCACACAAGTTGTCAATTTGTATTTGTGTAAATCTAGCATTTGGTCTTATGCGAAAAAATCTGATTCGTAAAATTGTAGACTAGTAAAATCCTGCATCACAAAAACAAATGTGCAGACACTTTAATTCCATACCATTCTTTTTTTTTTTGCTTTTAAGCTTGAATGGTTTAATGAAACATTATATTAACTAGTAACTAATTTTGTGTAGTCATTATTCATATATAAGGCCATTGTTTGTATTTCTACTGTAAAAAGTTATTTGATGACATTAAACAGTAGAGTGTCATCCTTAAATTAGTTTTTATGACAAGAATTAGCTGTCTGTGTTTGTGGGCTTTTGGGACGTAAATCTTATTTAAATCTGTATAATCCCTACAGGTCCCATAATGTCATTGTTGATTTGATCATCTTGTTTGTTTGTTTGTTGTACTTTATTGTTCAGCTTTTGCTACAAATTGGTCTTTGAAAGAGTCCACTGTACTTAAGATGATTCGTCGTAGCGCGTCGTAGCCTACTGTACCTGTTCCCTTTGTTGGATGTGTGTAAAGGACAGACATCAGGGTGGGAACATGCTGTAGCCTGCATCCCTGTTATCACCTCACATTAAAAAACTCCTCACATAACGTCAGGGAAAAGCAAAGCGTTTTGTGCAGTTCAGATAACAGCCGGCGCTGCGTTTACCACCAGAGAAAACAATGAAACAGCAGCTGGGAGGTTTTAACAGCAGCCAGAAAACACACAAAGTTGCTTAGCTGACGTTTTCTGAAGTTTACACCTTAGCTGCCAACGCACAGCTCTCAATCTTGATGGCTCCGTCTGCGTTCATTTCTCCATATCAGATAATTGCGTTCGCAGTCGGGACCGTGACACAGCTGGAAGTGTTTTTCAGCCGTTCGTTAGCCGACAAGCTCGGGTTAAGCGTATAACTTGGCTAATTACGTGAAGCCACGCACTGAAAGTTTTACCGCGCTGCTGTGGCAGAGCTCACGTGAGAAAGTTACCTCAGGAGCTGACGGGTACAGTGAGAAGGGTCATCGAATGCCCACTGTGTGCTTCATTAGTTGTGATCACAAGCTTACTGACCATTGACTAAACCGACCACGGTGAGATCTTTCTGAAGCAGTTTTGGGAAAAATACTTTTTAACTGTAGCTTTCCATGATACAAACTACACTTAAAGTATTACACTAAAGTGAAGTTATTCTGTTGAATAAGGAAGTTAGCTACTTCACATGCTACTAACAAGATAGATAATTACCAAGAAATTTGGAAAGTTAGATTTGGCCTTTAGCCTCTACTGGCGGAAACAGCATTATTGCTCCATATATGAGCTTTTAAAAAGTGTGTAGCCCGCAAAAACATATAAACATATGTTAAATATAATAACATATCCTAAAATTTCGGTTTCCACAAGTACCTAATTTTTTTAGGGGGAATTAATTTTTGCTTGTCCTGTCTTAGCTTATGCACATTGAGGAGAGTCATTAGCTGTGTTTCCATTACAGATTTGTGCAAAATTCTTATGCAATATTTGATAAATGTCAATAAAAAACATTTGTGAGAAGACAGAATTTCTACTTATCCATGATATGCAACTAAATTATAGTTTTTACTCTCGTGATAAGTCATGCCGACTTGTATCACATCCACCAAAATTGGCCATTATTTTTAATCGAAGGAGACATAGGAGGAGTGTTATCCAAACATTAATGGCAATAAAATCCCCCCCCCCCTAATAGTACATTATTTTAAATCTTAAGAGATGTAGGAGTTTTATTTAAACATTATTGGCAAGAAAAGTCTCTTATACTTGTGGGCAGACACATATTGGGGTGTTTCAGGGAGGTTTTAGTACATACGGCGTCATTTTCAATAATGATTATTTGACTTGCGTACATCAGGTGACCTGAAAATGTGAATAAACAGTTTTATATTGGAGTTTTGCGAAATACACATTTTTTTGAATAGCCTGAAAAACCACCTCATGCTACCGTAAAAACTTTTTTCCGATATGTGGGAGTTTTTGCGATATTGACCGGTTTCCATTGGCTGTATTTTAAATTCATTTATGGTTCAGAGGATTGGCTTAAAAATCTCCCTATGAGCATTGCAACATTTATAAACTTTTTTCAAGCACACAGATTTTACCTTAAGGAATGCAAAACATTTCACAATGCATGGTGTGAAATAGTTTTTGTGATTTTTCATTAGGGGTGTAAATCGGACAGTTCAATACTATGCGATACAATATTGCTTTTCTCCGCCAGAAGTTTTTTTTTCTCGAGACATCCAACACTTCTTTGCAATTATGATTCTATTTGGTTAATTTATCTATATTTTTATAGTACATGCCTAGTCAAGCAGTTACATTTTTACTTAAAAATAAAAAAATATTAAATTTAAAAATAAATTAATATAAAAAATAAAGCTGTTAAACTAAAAGGGATACTTCACCGATTTAGCATTCAGCTTTGTATCTGTAGAAACCCGGCAGTATTACTGAATGACCATGTTTCCCTCCATCATTTCCCCCTGAGAGGAGAGATATCTGCATTTTGGTTCTGCAAAAAAGTCCTCCGATGATGCAAAAATCGTCATATTACATCATCGGAGGACTTTTTTGCAGAACCAAAATGCAGATATCTCTCCTCTCAGGGGGAAATGAGGGAGGGAAACATGGTCATTCAGTAATACTGCCGGGTTTCTACAGATACAAAGCTGAATGCTAAATCGGTGAAGTATCCCTTTAAGCATTTGATCTATCACACAACATCAGATCTAACAGTCAAACAAGTGCGGCAGTGGTCTCTTTTTCGAGATTTGTCTTAAAAAAAAATTAAACTGAATAACATGTTCAGAGAGTGAACACTGCGTGTTGCATGGACAATATCACCTGCAGTGCTAAACACACCCTCGCCTTTTGTCTCTTTCACTGTGTTTCTGCTACTACTAAATTGTGATGTTTATGATGGTTAATTGCCTGTTTTAGGGCTTTGGCGATTATGACGATTAATTGTCTGTTTTATTGCTTTGACAATTAATTCTCATAATTTTTTGTTTGTTCATGAAATAATTTTCTCACATTGTTGTGATTATTTTAAGTCTTTTGCAAGGTTTACCTGGCAGTAAATATTAATACACATAACACATAATCTGATACTGTCTCGTTTATACAGGCACTGCAGTGCCCCCTTGTGTTTTTTAGAGAGATGTGCAATCATTGCGGTGATCTGAAATAATCGCGATGAGGTCAAACAATCGCGATGAGAGTATTATTTAATCATTGTGACAACCTTAGCTACAACCGCTTTTGAAAATAAACAAAAATTCACGCATTGGCCGAACTGCGTAGATGGACGTTAAGTGAAGGAATGAGGATGTAGAGACTGTCAAAATAAATGTTCCTCAAATCATTTTTATGTGTGGCATCGATGCATCGGATCGTTAGAAATAAAATCGATGGATTGATCCATATCGATGTATTGTTACACTCCTATTTTTCGTTCAGATTTTACTTAGAACACTTAAATTAATTTATTGCATAGTATTTTCAAGCAGTATTTTGTTTTGTATTAAAAGATGAGAATTTTTTTTTTACCATAACATAACACTTGTTTCTACTACGTACCAAAGCCATTTCTGTAGAAAAGACCAGTGTTTTTATTTAAAAGTCCATGTAAAGCATGTTTTTTTAAATTAAAGCTCCCGTTCTGTCTGTGATTTTGAAGCTTTGATTGTGTTTATAGTGGGCAATATAATATGTGTTCATGTTTCACATGTAAAAAAGTGGTATTTTTCACACAATTTACTTATCTATATAGCGCTGTTTTCACTGTCCTCAAAACGGTCTGATGTCTTCCTTGTTATGTGAAATCCCTCCTTCAGAAATACATATCGAGTTCTGATTGTATAGTTTGTTAAGTGTGCTGTGATTCGATAACAGCTTAGCTTAGCAGAGCCGTTTGAGCCAAAGCTGGTGACTGACGTATTCATGTGGGCGGAGTTTAGTCAACGAACTGTTTTACTGACGTCATTAAAGCAGGAAATAGAGGGCTGTAGTCCAAACCGGCCATTCGTTGTAGGCTTTTAAAGAGGAAGAAAATATATCGCCTGGCAGTGAACTTTCAGCTTTATCATTTTACAGGTATTATTTATGCTATTATAGCAACATTACACACTAACTAGGGTTTAAAAAATGGGATCAGGAAGAACGTGACCTTTAAATTTTCAAAGCCAAATAAAAATAATTTAAAAATAAAAAGCAGGATTTTTGCTCTCAAACCCTGGGGGCATGTCCGTTGTCAGCACTGAAACCACGCCCACTAACGGAAAAGCTGCCGCCTCTCTCTCAAATACATCTACAATCTGAATGGATGCAGAACCTGAATCCAATTCAGATTACACTGACCAGCTACCCGAGAGTTAACCTCGTCTATTTCTGTCCCAACAGAATTGAATTTCCTCAGACTGCGGAACGGTTGCAACCGGTTTCCATTCAAGTCAATGTGTGTATTTCCACTGACTCGTTCCGAATCCGTCACAGCTCCGGCCATCCGCAGCCCTCCCGAACAAATACGCAGAGCTTCTATTTTTGCCGGATGCCAGACCGCTCCGCAGGGCGGAGCCATGACTATATCGCGTGATCATTCCTGAATACGCGAGATCTCGTGTCATGACCTGGGCTGGTCCAGCAAAACGTCGTAATTCAACGTCATAATGGGCAGAGACAGAACTAGATATTGCGCGATTAACGTGAATTCAGCAAGCAGCCGCTCTGCAACAAATATGGAACTGGTGTGCATTAACGGACAGCGGAGTGCGGAGCCGTAACGCAGCAGAGCCGATCTGCAGCCGCTCCGCAGTCGGTGGAAATCCGGCGTTAGGGGTGGGACTCCAGTGTGTCATTGGGCAATGATTTTAGGCCCGCCCAAAAAATCTGAAATCAGAAATGATGAAAAACTCTATAGACGGTTTCAGCAGGAAAAATATAAACAAGCGGCTTTCGTGGAACAAACTTAACTTCCGGTAGACTCCGCAAAGAGTCGTTTATTTCTAATAACAAGCAAAATAAACAACAAGTAGATTACCTTAGTTCAAATCATAGCTAAAGCGTATCAAAAACTACACCGAGCTAACGTTACTCTGTGTAAAAGGGGTAGCCTACTATAATGTATAAAATGTTAACAACAGATCAGTTCCCGAACACTGCAGTTCAGACACTAGCCAGACCATTAAACAAACATAGACCGGAAGTTAAGTTCCACCCAGACGCAGAACCGCGACAATGCACGTGAGTCAGATGAACCTGTCTATAAACATCTAACTCCAAAATAGGCTTCATGCCCAGCTGCACTACTTCCTGAACTTCAGCCAGCTCCTTGTTTCCTGTCTGCCATTATTGGACAAACTGATTAATCCAGGTGTGTCTGATTATTGTTGTTGTGACTACTGAGGTCAGGCACACCTAGATTAATCAGTTTGTCCAATAATGGCAGACAGGAAACAAGGAGCTGGCTGAAGTTCAGGAAGTAGTGCAGCTGGGCAGAAAGCCTATTGAGTACTGCATAGTTCACCGTCTTTGTAATGTGTTTCTGTGGTACCTTTATAATGTATTTAGAAACAATTCTTTAAAATGACTTTACACAGACTTCTCAAATTTACAACATTCTCAGTTTATAGGCTATTAGTGTGTGTGCACAGATAGTTGTTATTTGCGGAAGCCCATGGATAAAAGTGTTTATGTGTTTGTTTATATCGAAGTCATGCTGATGTAACAATTTTATCAGATGCAATTAAGAGTAATAGAGATTTTTATGCTTTGCATCCGGTTTTCTCACTGTGATAGACTAAAGAACAAATAGCAAGAGAAAGAGAGAGATGGATTGCTCTGGATTACAGCAGATCACGTTTTGGCTTTGTTTTCCTGAGGCCAAACATCTGTACAGGACCTAAAAGAAACACACTTCCTTTAACCAATCAGCAAAACTTATTTTTTTCAAAAGTTGCTTGACTAGAAAAATACAAAAAGTACTTTGGTTGTGACATGGAACAGTGATGGTTATATAATATATAGGCTATAGTATAAATATAAGGAAAAATGGGTGAGTGGCATTCTGTTAGCTTATAAGACAGCTGCCACCTCAACCATGTGACAGTGACCTCAGCTGGCATCCTGGTCTTATTGTTACATAATGGGACGCTGTGGTTGGGAGGGAGAGAGCGGACTGATGGGACAGATCTGTGAGACTGACTAAATCCTAAATCTCAATCATATAGGCAGTACAGACTGGAGCTGTATATTACAAGCATCTGAAAAGCCCCATGCTAACCCTGTTTTAATCATTTGTATTTTAATCATGTTGGCTGCTTTTCATGCGGTCTGATGCAATCTGATATCTCTCTCAGAGCATTGTATCAGAAAGCATTTTACAAACATAACATCCATTTAGGTCACATTTAAAAACAAATGATGCAAAGCTTGCTAGAGCAACGTTTGTGTAATGTAGCAACCTCATATCTTCAGTAATGACATTCACTGTGTTGTCCAGTCGAATGAAAATAAGCCATGTTAACAATGGTTTCCACCAAAATATTGTGATTACTTTAGTTATTGTTAATACATCTGTAGTAGCTTACTATTTGCCAAAACTATTATCAAAAGTGCATTCTGTAATTTTTTGTTTATGTTGTGTTGGCCAATGTCAGCTCCCATGAGGTGATTCACTCCATGTAAAATAAAATGCCTTTTAGCAGGCTTCTGATAGGACTGGAGACTTGATTTTAAACATATTTTCATTTTTAAGTAGTTATATTGTCATGGGGGATATGTAAGTATTAATAGGTACCAAAAGATACCAATAGCCAAATTTAAGTGCAAACCATCTTTTGACTTTAAAAACTACATTCAGGATTTACGTAGTGAACAGGTGTGGACACAGATATTGTTACCAATGACCTTATTGCGTATGCATTTTATGTGAGAAGAGTATTGAAGAGCTCCAGCGTGACCTACAGTTTGGCACATGCGCTAAAAAAAATCACCCTTCACTTCAACTTCTCATGAAATATTCTGTCCAATCAAATGCTCTTTAGATGCAAAAGTGTCCCGCCCTTTACTACTGTAGCTGTGTCCCAATTCAACTGCTGGGTCCTTTGAGGGATGCATCCTCAAAAGCGAGTACTCGTTCTTTGGAGGTTGTAGCCTTTGAAGTGCACGAAGAGAACTGAGATGAGACGATCTAGCCTAACGGGGATCCGTAAGTTGGATCCACCTGCTGTATGCGCCCACCATGCCTGTCACCGGGACACAGCAGAGACGTTTCTGACTTATTAGAATAAATATGGAACCACAAAAAATATATATATATTTTTTTAAAAATGACACAATGTAGATTAAACTAACCAACAGTTTATTAAAGTAATCAACCTTAGAAATATATACGCAACATACACAAAATAATATTAATACAAAACATACCTTATAATACTAAAACAGTGACAAAAAACTTTTCTGCTAAATACACAATTTTTTCTTGAAGGTTTTAAATATTTATTTTAAAATATAGGGGAGAGCGGGGCACAACCTAGCGCTTTTTGGTTTTGGCTCAATCGTTCAAAAAATATTTGAGTTTGATTAATTATATTTTTAAACAAGCAACACACATATCACTGCTACAGATGAACTTTTGAAGTTTGTTTCTAGTACAATTACACCAAACGTGACAGAAGTGCAAACGTTACAACTTACCCCATAGGTGGGGTTAATTATAACAGGCAGGGGGTTAGTTGTAACACTTGCTAAAAATTTAATTTGCAGGCAAATATTTCAATACTATTTTGTCTATATACTTGCAGTGGATATTGTTTATATATCTGTCTATAATAGACGGGTATCTTCACTATTCATCCCTCATCTAACCATACTTCAATTATATATGGATACAAATATCTAAATACGTGAGAAAAAGCAGCAAAATTATGACAAAACATTTTTTATATGTAACCAAGTTTGTAATAACCATAATACAGTTTCAAAAATCAAATTCTGAGATAATGAGCATGAACGTCTGATTTTAGCCATTAATGTCATTATGATTTCAATCTTTGACGTGACCTTATTCAATCAGTATTAAAGATATGAACAAAAATAAATTTGACACACGATTTTTGATAAGACAGGCACATTTATTTTGTCGGCAGTCGGCAATCATTCGTGTGTAGCCTATTTAAAACAACAGCAAGAATTACGCTAACATTAGCGGTTTTCATATCGTAAGTGCTGAGGGGTTAGTTGTAACACAGCGTTACAATTAACCCCCCGGGTCAAATTTTTTTCAAGCCCACCAAAAAGTTGCTAAGAGCTGCAGACAGATATCAAAACAAAACTATGTTTTAGATAACAAGACACTGATTAATATGACATAGCATTGAATTTGTTATTTTACACACCCAACTGAGAAACCGAAAAAAAACCACATTATGACAAAATTGCCACCAAAACACTCTTTCATCAATAACTCTCTGGAAAAACATTATATATTTCCAATAATTTGCGGGAGATCGTCTTTTGGCAGCATAAAAAATACCGGAAAAACAAAACGCTCAACCTTGTGCAACAATGTAAACAGTCCGTGTTTCAACTAACACAGCGTTAGTTTTTGCCCCGCGCACCCCTACAACCGTTATATTCAGGCGCACAATAAATCTCGGGATAGCCTCTGCTGTAAATGATTAATTCATTCTTTCCTTAAAAGTGCGAAGAAATAAGAACACATTTTGAGAAAGACTTACTAGCCTTAAGTATACGTCCTTTGAAGTTCACAGCCTTTGAATTTGGACACTGCTTACGTTTTGTTAGAATACGTCTTGCGTTGGTCATTGTGGATATGAGATTTTTGCACCTGTGGCTTTAACATGCAAAAAAAATTCATTCCCATCTGCGCTTTTTTGAAATCAAGCGAATTGGCCTCGTTCCAAGTTGTTTGCACTCATTGGCACACAAAGTTGCTCTCAAGCTCCATTCCTAGTAATTGAAGTGCATCTTGTGTTTTTGGCTAATAGTGAAGTTACAGTGATCTTCCAAGAGTGTTCCAAGATAACTGTCACGTACTGTAAGCAATACTAAGCATCCCTCGCAGCATCAAATTGTATTTTAACAAGAACAAAGCAATATTTTTGACATCTGTATTACTGTAAGCTTTGCACATTCTCTCTACTTCGCCTGTCGGGGGGATAAACCCGTCTTTCCCTCCACCCCTCACCCGTGCAGCAACACATCTGACATTTCAAACAAACCAGGCAGTTCGTGTGGCTGATGGCTTCGTCAAATAAACAGAGCAGATCCTGCTCGAGCTGGTTCAAGGCTCGAGTTGGAAACGCTCTCTCAGGTTTTGGGTTGTTGATCAACAGATGTGTCCAGGTGTTACTGCTTACCAGTCGCCGCTAATGGCTGTCACAGGACTCTGTGCACGCGTGTCACGTCACGGGGACTAATGGTGTCTCTCTCTCTCTCTCTCTCTCTCTATTAGTAAAACAGTGTGGATGAAAAGGGCAGTGTACTTTATTTTACTTTGCTAATTACTGTAAATACCGTCATAGGCTGTGTTCAAACTAGCATAGTTGAAAACTACTTGTCCTGCTGCTATAAATTTTCTGTATACCCAGATGACCTACTTACATTTGCCGACATGTGCATTATATGACGGGAGCATGCTGCATAGACTGCAAACAGTTTTGCTTAATGCAACAAATTATTATAAATTAATAACAATTAATTAACATAATTTTTAATAATTCATACAATTATTTCTGGTCTGAAATTCGGATATCATCAGATACTGCATATTGTTTCACATTCAGTTTATTGAAAATCAGAGGCAGACTACATTGCTTACTGTACAGCACTCGGCTATTTACCAAACCCAGAAAAAATTACACTTCTTTCTTTCTTTCTGTCTCTCTCTCTCTCTATTTTAATGTTTGTTTTCCAGGAGTGTAATCTCTAACAGGGTAACTGTGTATAAACTGTGTATCGGAAAATGGATTTCTGAGGAAGTGCTCATCAGTGTCACCGATGAGAGAATGCAGTAAGCGTGTAAGGCTGGTCGAGCTATTAAGGCAATGGAAACACATGCACCTTGGAGAGCCGCAGTGCTTCTGTTTGGCAGGGTTGGGATCATATCATTAGCTGAGCTCTCAGGGGTACACAAGGGCCTGTGTTAATGTCAGAATGAGCCGGTGGGCATGAAATCTCCATTCACTCTCAGGACTGTCCATTCAGCAGTACATACACATACAATACTTTCTCCCCGGCCCTCCATACTCACAAATCTTCTCTTATTGGGTTAAGTTGTTGTGGTAAGGAAGGGATTGGATGTGAATTTTACTTGGAAACAGTGATGTTTACACTTTATTCTAGGAAATGCATGTTATTGTTTTAACACCAGTTTCTCTTTAGCTTTATTTTTAGAAGCAGCTATTTTAAAATATTTAGTAATGGTGCTTAAAACTATCAGTGCTTAACCTGCACATTTTGAAACTTCTTTACCTTATTTTTGGCACTATGACTTATTAATACATTTTCAATGATGTTGTTGTAATATTTATTTGCATACACTGTAAAAAATACTTTGCTGTCTTAAATTTTGCTGCCTTAAGTCATTTCAACTTACTATTATTAATCTTGACAAGAGATGAGTTGTTATAACTACAGGTGAGTTGTCACAACTTATAAAATTAAGTTGACTTGTCTCAACTATATTTTTTAAGTTGTGACAACTGATCTCTGTTGACATGACTTGTAAATCTAAGTTGATTTAACAAAAAATTTTAAGGCAGCAAAGTATTTTTTACAGTGTAGTAATTTTCAGTTGTTTTGTATTTTATATGTTTCTTGTTACAAATAATTAGGATTGTCAAAAGATTACTCGCGATTAATCGCATACAAAATAAAAGTTTGTATTAGTCGCGACTAATCGTTTGCAGAATAAAGGTTTTTGTTTACATAATATATGTGTGTACTATGTATAATAATTATGGATATATAAATACACACACATACATGTATAATTTTAAGAAAAAATATATTTATATAATAAATATTTGTATTTGAAGAGTTTCGTTGCAAAACGAGATAACTCCGTTTTTAACATTTTTGTCAAAACATGTTTATTATTATGGTATCATGTTATTATTTTGTTTTATGGTGCTACTTAGCTGTTTTTTTAAGTTATGAAGGTTTAAATCAAAACAAACCAACTGCAGTTGAATTGATATTAATTGGAATGCACAACCAAAAAATTAGATTTCTGAAAAATTAAAAAAACTCGTTTTGCAATGAAACTCTTCATTTTTTATATAATATAAATTATACACAGTACACACACATATATTATGTAAACAAAAACTTTTATTCTGCAACGAATCGTGACTAATCGTGAGGCAGCACTAATATATATATATATATATATATATATATATATATATATATATATATATATATATATATATATATATATATATATATATATATATATATATATATATATATATAATGTTTCTTAAGTACATGTGTTTGTATTTATATATGCAAAATAATCACATAGTGCAGACACATATATTATGCAAAAACAAACTTTTATTTTGTATGCGATTAATCGTGATTAATCTTTTGACAGTCCTAATTTTTTGTAACAAGAAACATATACAAAACAATTGAAAATTACTATGCAAATAAATATGACAACATCATCATCATGAAAATGTATTAATAAGTCATAGTGCCAAAAAGAAGGTAAATAAAGTTTGAAAGAAATGTGCAGGTTAAGCAATGATACTTTTAAAAATTATACATAAACAAAATTTTTCTTTAATTTATACATATATGTGTGTATTTATATATACATTTGATTTACCCAGAACTAAAGATTAAAACATCCACAGTCCTTCCATTATTTTCAACAGGATTTTTGAGAAATTGTCTTTTAATCCTTTTGTTTTAGCTTGTGTAAATTAGCAAGTGTTATTTGCGTCAATGAACGATCTTATGGGAGTCATTACTGTAAAAATGCAACTACTTGAATGTATTTATTTATCCGTTCATTTTTGTCAGAGAAAACTCAACTCATATTAAGATAAATGTCCTTGTCTGTTCTGCATTTTTCCCCCTTGAATTTAATCAGTGTCTGATTCATGAGGATTTATACAATTGTCTTGGCTTGTTACTTCTGCTCGAAGTGCGGCCAAAAATGTGACCCCTCATGATAAATCAGCGTTACATGCTCATTTGTATTCTCCCTCAGAAGCACATGGAAAGTACAGATGTGTGTACACTGTCAGAATGATGACAACAAGAGCGCCGGTCTCTCAGAACAAACCTCACGTGGGCCGGCCGCTCTGCAGTTACGTAGGTTGTTTTTCCTCATGAGACCTGCATAGAAACTGCAATCAAGCTTGTGTAGTGTAACAAACAGGGAAATACGCTGCTCGAAGTCGCTCTGGGACTTGGCCCAGAACGACACCTCCATCAGGTCCGTTCCACCCGCAGTCTGTGGTTCTGCTTGCCTTTGGCCCTGGAAACCTGCCTGCTTGCTAGCATCTGTAGGATTTAGCCTGGTTTGACCAGGGATTGGCTCGTTTTCTCACTTCTGTTGTTGCGATGGCAGAGCCGTGGTCTGCCGGGGCCAAGGAAGTTCTGCTCTAAATACACGCTAGCGCTAAAAACATATTGTAACATAAGTTGAACTTTGTCACTTTGCTGATGTGGTCGGAGGCTGGCCACCCTGACCAAATAAAAACATCGATGTTAACCCCTGAAACACAAAATGACACGAAAACTAGTATTTAATGCAATAAGATCCGGTCCAGTCAAACATCTAGGTAGCGTTGAGCTCAGGCCGTTTTCAGAGTTTTCATTGAGGGGAAAAGTTGAGCAGTTCACAGCTGGATCTCATCATCACTTCGTCTCCTGCGCTTGCGTCACAGCTCACCAGCTTTAGCAAACTTTAAGTGAGTGAGATAGTCCTTGGAAATCTTATGGCACTGAGTTTAAAGACCACATGAAATAGGGTGAGAATCGGAAATAAGAAAGTTGGAGCCAGCCATACAGTACAGTATTGACAAGTCATCTTTCCTAATAAACAGTAGCTTTTAGTTTCTTGGTTTTCTTTTTAGTTTTAGTTTATGTTAAGTTTTTGAGCCATTTTCACACAAAGATTCCAGAAAATGCATTGATCATGTGTTTCAAGATTTTTTGATTTTCTTGATTTTGTGCACAAATCTCGTAAAGACAGTCAACAGGGTGTTACATGTTATGTAATTGTAATCGTGCAAAGAAATATTTTTCACAGCATCTTAAGTTTGCTCATCATCTGCGATTTCCCTCTCTCTTACTTGTGCGGGGTTTTTTATGCAATTATAAAGTAGCGCATTGCGTAACTGTTCCATTAAAGGTGCAGTATGTAATTTTTAAAAGGATCTCTTGACAGAAATGCAAAATAATATACAAAACTATATTATCAGGGGTGCATAAAGACCTTTTTATAATAAACCATACTGTTTTTATAACCTAAGAAGAGACGTTTTTACCTACATACACCGAGGGTCCCCTTAGATGGAAGTCGCCATTTTGTGCTGCCATGTTTCTACAGAAACCCTTAACGGACAAACTTTTTTTACTAAATTGTCTCTGTCAATGACTTTTTTTTGTGGTGGCTACTGTAGCTTCTCTATGCGTTTCAAAACCGAGGGAAGAGCAGTGGACTGAGCCATTGGTTGCAATTCGCAACCTCACCACTAGATGCGGCTAAAATTTACACACTGCACCTTTAAGCTGGTGAACGATCTTAGCTTCAGCATGGATAGTGAGGAACTCCCTGATCTCTGCTTCATTCCAGTTTGAATGAATGTTTTTTTCATGAACGTTAATTTGCATTTAAAACCCCCGGTCAAAGAGTTGAATGATAACTTTGTCATTGCTATAACATTTTTCCTCCGTACAACACACCCCATACAGCATTGTTTTGCCTTTTCTTCACACAGGTTGTGTTCCGGCAATTCTGGCAATGTTACTACTGTAGGTCCCCTATCCGGGAACGATCCCAGGATCAGTTCCGGGAAGTGTTTGTATTTAAACAGAAGACACTCTGGCAATTTTCTAATAAAAACTGGCTGCATGAAAGGGGTTTTGGGTTTTGAATGCCTTTAATTCTAAAATAGAATACATAAATAATCAATTAAACTGTTACTTGTGCCATGCATGATGGAGCTGACACCATCCAGAGTATTCAATGGGCAAAGTCCATTTGCAGGTGTCAGTGAAATGCAGAATACGGTAAACGTCCTAATGACAGTTTCATTTGTAAAGTATTAAATGCAATACTTATAAATAGGCATTATCACATGATTATTACACTCTGAAACATCCCAGCAATTAGGTAATTTTTAACCCAGCAGTGTGTTCTGTTCAGTATTGATTTAACCCTGGGTTAAATCAACCCACCACTTTTTAACGTGTTTAGTTGAATTTCAGTCAAATTATTATAGTGATTTGGTCATTTTTGCCCCCCTCAATGTATGTAATGTTAATCTGTTAAGTTTATTTACAGTGTATTTGATATGTTTACTTAGGCCCCGTTTACACGTATATGGCTATTTGAAAAACGGAGACATTCCCCCTCGTTTGTGCCCTTCATTAACATGCAAACAGAGAATTTGCCTCCGAAACCGATTCTTTCTAAAAACTCCGTCCAGAGTGGACATTTTGAAAATCTTCGTTCGCACGTTTGTATGTAAACTGAGAGAAACGGGTGTTTAGGCAGCCAACGTCACAGTATGCGCCAGAGCTCGCAGCTATGTCAAAAGTGCGACCTTGTTTAAAAGAGGAAGAGGAAGTGATTTGTTGCTGTTGTTGCTATTTTCGGGATTCTGATTGGCTTACGTGGGCTTGAGCTTCTCGTTACACCGCCACCTACAGGTTTGGCGTGCTCTTGATGACACACGGGTATGTGTAAATGAACACTTTTCTGAAAACTGACATGTGTGCACGATTTTATTTTTTTAAACCGGAGAGCTTGAAATGTTCGTTTATGAAAATAGTCGCCCACGTGTAAACGTAGCCTTAGTGAAAAGTGCTTCCCATGGCAAACTGTGCCTATGCTTTTTGTTTAGTTTTACAAATATCTCAATTATACGACATTGGTGTCCCTCAGGTGTAGTAGTTTAGATCAGTTAGATGCACTAGAGTCATCTTAACTAATCTATAACACACTACACCAATGGAGCATAGCCTCATGTCAATCACGGGGCAGACGCTGCTGGGTGCTGCGTTCACGAGTGCTGACTGACGCCGGCGATGTGATTCAGTCTGACATTAATGGAGGCAAAAACCATGTGTGTAATTTAACAGCAGTGTGCCGTGAGTGCGGGGTAAAACGCTCCAATTAACAAATTGGCTAAAAGAAAAAGAGAAAAGAATGGATAGAGAACAGGAAAGAGAGAGAGAGAGAGAGAGAGAGAGAGAGAGAGATCAGATGCACAAAAGGAGCACATTCACAAGGCCACAGGAATGCTCACTCATCACAGCCTGTGCAAAACCACACTATTTCGGTTTCGGACAGAGATTGGATACTTTAAAGCAATAGTTCATCCAAAAATGACAATTCTGTCCTCATTTACTAATCCTTATGTCACTCTAAGATTATACAACTTTATTTTTTTGAGGAATTTTTGAAGAAAGTCCTGTGATGTTTTTTCATAATGAAAGTGAACAAAGACTGTAAGCTCTAAATGAAGAAAAACAAAAGGTATCTGTATAAATTGTGCATTGAATTTAAAAGCCAAAAGACAGCTTTGTGTTAGAAGTCTTGCTTTTCAGTCTAAAATCAGATTTGACCCCAGTGACATCAAATGTGTATTTATCTTGTAAGTAAACATTGAGTTAATATGGAGCCCCTAAGGGGCCATGGAGCAAAAATTAAATGAAGCGAAACTTTCGCGCGCGCACGTGAAACTGTTGCGCGCGCACGTGAAACTGTTGCGCGCGCACATAAAACTGTCGCATGCGCACAAGAAACTATCGAGTTTAGTTTCGCGTGCGCAAATCAAACTATCGGGTGTGCACGTGATACTTTTACATGCGCACGTGAAAGCGATACCTTTACGTGCACGTGCGAAAGTTTCACATGCGCGCGAAAGTTTCACGTGCGCACGCAAAAGTTTCACGTGAGCACGCAAAACTAAACTTAAAAAAAAATTCTGTACATGAAGGTTTCGCGTGAGCACATGAAAGTTTCACGTGAGCACATGAAACTAAACTTTCAATTTTTTTTTACTCCAATGTCACCTTAGGGGCTCGGTAAGTTCAAACCTGATCTATTGGTCATATATTATGTGTGTGAAGATTTTTAGTAAAAAACGTGATATGATCCTCACACAAATCTATGCGTCATGGGCCTTACAATGTGGATTAAAGTACATGGGTCTGTGCTTATGTCATTTCAACAGTCCTCCCGTCCACATTCATTTTCATTATGTGTTAAAAACTTCTCCTTTTCTCTCTTTATGGAAGAGAGTAAATCATTCTGCATGAGATGTTTATGTGAACTATTGGTGAATTAGTGAGTCACGCTGCTCTGATAACTCAGCTCTGCTTCTCATCTCATCCAAAAGTTCTTGAGATCTAAAGGGAGGAGAAAGTGATTGAAGCATCCACCCTGTCCCAGTTTCCCCAATTATCTCTTGTCTCATGGCAGATATGAGCCATAAAAGCATTGCATCTTTCTTATGCACTTAACGGTTCCGACTGTTTGAGGTCTTTGGTGTAGAAAGGAAAGCGTGCGCTGGTGTTAGGACGGAGGAGAACAGTGTGCCTCGGGCATTAAACTGGCTCTCGTACAAGAGGGACTCCTGCGTTGGGAAAAGCACAGTAATTAGGGGGGATAATGAACAGTATTTAGACTAAGATTTAAAATGAAATAAGACGTTGAGTCTGGGAATGGACTGTGAACTGTCAGACAAAAAGCTGTCACTGGACCCTTTCAAGAAGGTCCTATTATGTAAGCTATACATTTGGTACCAATATTTACCTCAGAAAAACTTATAGGAACTCTTTAGGTGCAAACGTGTACTTTTTGAAAGGGTACCACCCCAGTGACTGCTAGGGATATTTTGCTGCCTACATTTTTAAAATCGCCATGAAACAGAAGTATTGATTGTCTTATTTGAAGTTGGGTCATAATGGCTAATAGCTGCAATCTTTTCCCTGACCCCGCCCACCTGCCATACCATATGACCGGAAGTAAAGACAGAACTTTATTAGCAGGGGAGGAGATTTGCGTTTTTGATTAAAGATTATGAGGGCACATTAATTTTTCAAAAATAGTGTAGCTTTTGTAAATCCACAATATTTCTAAACATATTACAGTTTTTTCATTTCAGTTTCATTTAGGGTTCACAAGTCATTTCAACTTACTATTTTAAATTATGACCAGTGTTGAGTTGCTGTAGAAATTTTTTAACTTATTTTAGTGGGTTGGAGTAATGTAAAAACTAGGAATGCACCGATGGCCTATATTTGACATTGGGAGATACAAGTTATTTTTCCCACTATCAGACATTGGCCAATTGGTTGACAAAGACATTTTGTACACTGCACTTTTAGGATTTTGCTAAATTATATTTTAAAATAAGTAAATAGCAAAACCATCGGTACCGTCATTCTAAGTAATTGAGTTTCGGCACAAAAAATATTTTTGGGGCATTGCTAGTAAAGAATTTTAAATATACATTAAACTAACTTGAACAGCATCTGTATGTTTTAAAATCTAAAAAATCCATTATTTGACTTTCAAAGATTTATTATAAAAACTGATTATTTTTCAAAATGCTATAAAACTATTGAATAAATATATAAATTTGCATTCATCTTTGCCATGTTATATTCGTTTAAAAAAACATTAATGGCATTATTAATTATCATATTAATAACACTGTCAATGCTGATACAATACTGATTTTGGCGGTAACTTATTTTTTTTATCGCGTTTTGGAACCAAACTCTTCATATATAAGGTTCATGTGCTGGAATGAGCTTCTCTCTCATGTTGGCATGGATTTACGATTAAACTGAAATTTCATTACGACTGCCAGGAGGGGACGAACTCCGACAGTCTCATCCGAATGTAGTGCACAAAGGAAAGGCGGTGTAGCCTATATATTTTAAAATATTAAAAAAGAAAACAGGAAGTGCAGTTTTAGTCATTAGGAGAAGATTGCTATATGTTGTGAATACTTGAAATGTAACAATTTATGAAAGTTAAACAGTTATAAACAAAAGAAGTTTAAGAGCTCTGCATGCGTTGCTTATTTACACTAATGCTGCGTTTACACTAGCCGCGGTAGAGGCGTAAAGTGCGAGTGATTTCAATGTTAAGTCAATGAGAAGACGCGTTGACGCGTGTCTGGAGGTCTCGCGGTGCGAATGAGGCGTTTAGCGCAGCGCGGTAGACGTGATTCTGCCTCATTCGCGAGTCTAGTTTTGCACAAATGGCGCGATTTGAGCGTTGCCGCGGCAAACGCGCAAGTTGAAAAATTTAAACTTTGGTGGAAAAACGCGCCGCGTTAACCAATCATGAGCATGCTGTAGAAGTGACATGATTACAGATAGCGAGCAGAGTCGCAAAAGCCCCTCCCATAACGCGGATTTTCGCGTGAATGTCTCGATGACTAGAATTTCACGTGCGGGTTTCACGCGCAAATGAAGCGAGTAAACTCAAAATGTTTAAGCAGCAAACTAGGCGCAGTACACGTTATTTTGACGCTTTTAATATATATATATGTAAATGGTAAAAATAGGGTAAATATTTGGCCCGCATCATATTTACAGTTTTAAAATCCGGCCCACGAAGAAGAGTAGTTGAAGACCCCTGCAGTACCTTGTTGTCTCTCAGATTGCTCACAGTAAATGAGACTTCTGGTGCTTTTAGACAAATTACTACCTCAAACCCCTCTGTTCTTCATCATGGTTATGGCTGACTGGCAATAGAAAACTAGAAGTACACTCACAAACTCCATGCACACAAAGCTACTGTTGTTTCAATGCCCCCTAACACCCTGCTTCAATAAAGCTGATGCAAGCAATACTCTTTTGCTGTTCTTACCTCATTAGCATGTATTTGGGATTAGGGTTTTATTAAGGTAATGTTGGGAAGGGCATACTACCTACTAAGGGTGTCACAATTTCAATTTTTAATCGAAATCGATCGAAATTAAGTCACAGCTTCGAACTTCGAATTAAAAAATGGGATCGTCGATGCTGCCACGCCCCCATGTCACGTCTGGTCGGCTTGCCTAGCGAGGGAAAAAAACTCTCAGAGATGCGCGTGCGCGAGAGTGAGGGAGGCGCAAAGATGCAGCGGGTTTAAACAAAAGGGATAGTTTGCCTCAGCTCGCATGAAACGCATTAAACTGAACAAATACATAAGGATTACTACTTTAGTTTATGTTTAGACTTCGGACAGATGCGAGAGCGTGTGCACGTGAGACAGAGAGAAGCGCAGCTGCTTATGATGCTGGATTTATTTCAGATGCTATGAGTCCAAGACACGCGCATTAAGTCCAAGACACGCGCATTAAGTCCAAGACACGCGCA
This sequence comes from Misgurnus anguillicaudatus, assembly GCF_027580225.2. Lineage (NCBI taxonomy): Eukaryota > Metazoa > Chordata > Actinopteri > Cypriniformes > Cobitidae > Misgurnus > Misgurnus anguillicaudatus. The sequence continues at coordinate 8,669,719 of NC_073337.2, forward strand.
TTAAGTCCATGTGCATTAAGTCCATGTGCGTGCAAGAAGGAATCCTCTCTCCACAAGCTCTCGCGTTAAGTGAAGCCCACAAACCCCCATGCGAGTTGTGCAATGTGCATGTCAATGTTAAACTATAATAATAATAATAATAAATAATGGCATATCATTTTTGTCTTAAAAAAAAAAATATATGTAAAAATCGAGAATCGGATCGAATCGTGGTCTTAGAATCAAAAATGTAATCGAATCGAGGATTTGGAGAATCGTAACACCCCTACTACCTACTGGGTACAGTAGTATGCATATGGATAGTTGACATTTCCATGATTTTTTAAAATTTAATAAACAACATACCATTTATTTATCATTTTCATTACCATTTATCATTTTTCTGCACAGACAAGTCGATTTTTTAAAAGTCTCTTAACCCTTGTGGGTTGTTTCCATTCACTACCCTTTCTGGTTGTTCGTGTACAAAAAAGGCCACTGAATTAAACGGCTGTAAAACATTTATCAGATTTTTTTTTCATAAATCTGTTAATCAACCTTAGTACTGATCAAACCTACCAAATGTTTACAAACTTTCCATGTTTTTAACTCTTTAATTGTCAAGTTCATAAGTGGTGTCACTTATGTACAAGCCAGAAATAAAGCTCTGTTTTTTTGCAAAGGCCTACTAAAGGGTTAATGGTGCCACATGGTGATCAACAGTAAAAATGACAAATTTTATCTCTTAGCAAAAGGAAAAACCGCCAAAAATCAAGAATGCATGATTATATGATGTTACGCAAGAGGATTAGGGCCCCTGGTGAAAAAAATATTTGAATTCTGATTTCTGAGATTAAAGTCAGAATTCTGAGAATAAAGTCAGAATTCAAATATTTTTTTCACCAGTGGCCCTAATCCTCTTCCGTATGATGTTATGGCTTTGCAATCAAAAAATTTTGTTATAATGGAAGTCAATGGGGCAAAAAAGACACGAACAACTAATTAGGGAGGAAAAAAATAAAAACTGATCCTGCACAAAAACTAAAAATGCATCAAACCCAATGTTTTTACCAATCTTTGACAAGCCCAAGACTGTGAAAAAAAGTAAAAAAATCCAGTCCACAATCACTTTTTATTATTGAAAATCAATCTTTTTTTGAGTTTTTTTCCATCAAATCAGTGACACCACTTATAAACTTGGCAATTAAAGAGTTAAAATCATGGACATTTTGTAAGCATTTGATAGTTTTGATCAGTACTGAGAGCGATTAAAAAAATTGGAAAAAATATTCATCTGGTACATTTTTACAGCCGTTTAGTTTAGTGGCTTTTTGTACAAGAACAATGCGAAAGGGTAGTAAAGTTGCCCACAGCATATTGTTGAGTTTTTGAAAAATCTCAAAGCATTTTCTCAAAATATGTGTAAATATAAGATTTGTCACCAAAAATCATTCCATTGGCTGAAACACAGAGAAACTTGTGACCAAATTAAAACATAAAAAAACAAAAATGGCCTCAACAACCCACAACGGTTAATAAATATATGAGTTCATAAGAGCTGCATACTGTTTATCATCGCAGGACATGTCAACATCCCAAAAACAGAAAAAATATATATGCAGTAAACAGTATGGCATTATTTAGCTCAGAACATAAGTGTCCATAAGTTGTTTAAACATAGCTAAACGTCATTAGGCAGTTTACAGTATTCAGCATCTCACTGACACCAAATGGACTTTGCCCGTTGAATACTCTGGATGGTGTCAGCTCCATCATGCATGGCACAAGTAAGAACCACACTTTCTCTGATTCATTAAACATCAGATTCAACCTCCTTAGCCTTTTATCCAGGCTTCAGAGAAAGCCGTCTGCTGTAAATACAACCCTCAGCAGATAATGAAGCCTGTGTCCTGACCGCTGAGCATTTCTTGGAAAAGAGAGTTTGTGTCATTTCACTCATTTTATAAGTTATCCAAGGCTTTTGAAGATTGTAGTTCCTGCTATCATTTATGTTGTCTGTAATAATCGGATCATTTGAAGCAAAGTTAATTATTGATTTTCTGGGAAGAATTGAATTCCAGGGTTCAGGATCTTTTAAAATTTATAGCCGTCAGGTGTGTTATTGAAGTTGTAAAGAACTTTCAGTTGAGTTATAAATCTTTTGATTTTCCAAAATTAATAGATAAACTAAATAAATCACTAAATCCAAGATTTATTTGTACACATTAGGGATGCACCGAATCCAGGATTCGGATTCAGCCGAATACTGGGCTTTTTGACGGGGTTCGGGTTCGGACGAATCCTATATTTTTTTTTCACCGAACCGAACCCTCATTAGCTGGTCGACGTCACGCGGCCGTTGATTACACACATCGAGTGCTGACGTGGAGATGAGCTTTTTCTTTCGGTGGGACACACCAAAACTTTTAAACGCGGCTGAAAACGCCTTGAGGACGCCGAATGCCAGCTGTTTTTCAGCCGAGGGCTTTGGTAGCTGTGATGCTTCAGCTGTGAGCCGGTTGGTTGCTGTGGTAATGTCCCGCCCCTCCTCCACTGTAATTGGACGGCCGTGTGAAAACTGACATTGACGAGCGGAGCTTTTCACTCAAAGTTGAATATTTTTTAACTCAGCCAAGCGCCGGTTTTCAGCACAGAAAAAACCCACTAGCTGCTTGCCTATTGGAAAAACGAGCGTGTCGCAACAAGTTTTTTCAACTTGTCATCCTGGCATGTTGCCTATCCTTTTTTTACAGTTAAAATTAAATAAAATGAAAAATACACTGCTGTGGACGTTGTTTACTTCATTAATGTGTTTTACTGTGTTAATGGAATAAGGATGCGGGTAGGATTCGGTATTCGGATTCGGCCGAACCAAAAAGATCTGGATTCGGTGCATCCTACACATAAAATAAAATAGCAGATAAAACACAGTCAAGAGGAAGGAAAACCTTAAGAGGAACTGGATTCCCCAAAATTTGTGCCCATTGATAAAATATAGTAATTTAAATATACTTGACCAGGATTATAAAGATTAAAGGCATTGTGCCCGGTTATAGATCATGTTCCATATAGAGAACAGGAAGTTTACGTGAGTGTGTATATGTGTGTGTTGAATGCATCTCTCTCGGGTTTCTGGTTGCTTTTATTACTCTGATTTGGGACACCAGACACGTCCTCATTAGTATTATGAATGTAATCAGTAGTGTAGCTGTGTGTGAGGTTAATGCAGTCCCTCTATAGACTGAGCCATTAGAGCCAGCTAACCCAATCACAGCCTGGCCAGAGCCCCCACGCTGCCCTGCGTTGATGTCACCCGTGCTAAAGTGAGTGGAAAAACAGCACATCACCTTATTGGCACAGCTCAACATGGCCTCAAAGGACAGAAGAGACATCAGATTTCCACCTTGATCTAACGCAACTTTCATTTGCGCATCATTATGGGCTATTTCGGTGCCATCTGTGCGTCCCGTGAGAGAGATCCGTAACTTCTGCGAGCGAATTTCTTTGTTTGAAGCGTCGTTTAGATGCTATTTTAAAATTGTTGCTCAGTCATATTGTAATTAGTTAAATCAGGGTAAGGCGAAGTAAACTTTAGACTTGCTTGAGGTAAAAAATGCAGACTTGGCTTTCCCGAAGCAACTGTTCCGAGCAAAAGGGTTCTTTTCAAAATGGTCTTGGCTTCGAGTTGGCATTTTGGGCAGTTGTAGTCTGTGTCTTGCCTGTTTCTTATTAGTCTAATACGCAATTTGTAATAAAAAGTGCAAATTTCCCATATGGAGTAAAACAGTGTTGACTCTGGGCCCAGATTTGTGTGCTTCAGGGTGGCTTCTGGCTGTACAGTGCAAGCGTGGCCCAGTTTTCTGCTTGCATTTTAGAGGGCATATTCTAGCTTTGTTGTTAGCGAACGCCAAATACTACGGCTTCTTTTTGCTTTAAAGTAAGCAGGTTTTTGTGAATGATCAAAACAATACTGTTATTGACAGGAGGATAATACTGTCATTCCAAAATCCAGTTTATTGTATAAATACATACTGGAAAATAATAATTGAGCGTCATGATTGTGTCTGTTTGATAGCGCTATGAATATACATAATGGTCTGATTTTTGTTATAATATCATATAGTCTATACAGTATATATTTTCATCAGCATTTGCTTGTACTACTTTGTATTTAATGTAAAGCTGCTTTGCAAATATTGTAAAAAGCGCTATAGAAATACATTCGAATCGACCTGGGTCACAGTTCCTGACCAACAAGCTTACATTTTCTTTCTTTTCCAGCTGGCTTTGCTGTATATTCGTTTTGTTTTACCGCATAAAAATAAAGCAATCTTTTAATGTCCTTCCACACTGCAAAAAATGATTTTCAAGAAAAAAAATCTTAGTATTTTAGTCTTATTTTCAGTAAAAATATCTAAAAATTCTTAAATTAAGATGCTTCTTGAGCAAAACGACCCAAGAAAATAAGTCTAGTTTTTAGACCAAAAATAAAACAAGCAAAAAAATCTGCCAATGGGGTAAGCACATTTTTCTTGATTTTTTTAATTTTTTATTTCGTGTTTAAGAAAAATGTTCAAGATTTTTTTGCTTACCCGAAACCGAGTGAAGGGGTAAGACAGAACGTTCGTCTAAAAAATGAGACACCACTCGATTACCGTTTGCGGCACCTTCCCTTGCCGCTAACTGGCTGCTACGTAAACAGACAAACGTTGACATAAACAAAGAAGATGCCGTCGTCTCAGGTTGCGGTATCGATTGCCTGAGCTCAACAAATAGCACATAACTTACCTGCTAGCTAGCGCCTTAACTAGCGATTCAAGACAAAAACATTACAAATAAAACCGCTTGAACATTTTATTAAAAGTATCATAAAACATGAGTGTCATAATATAATCTCAGTTAAACTGCTGAAAATAATGTTACTTTTATTTGTGTGACTCCTTGACAGTTCGACGTTCAGCCATAAAACATCTTGATGCCGGCTCTCCGGAAAAAATTCCAGTGTGGTCCTTATCACACTTTGTTTCAAGGGCTATGTATCCCTACGCCTTGGCCCTATCCCTTGATCAAACTGAGAATTGAGACGCCACTTCGCCTCACATGAACGCGCAAAACCGAGTGGTAGGGGTAAGACAGAGAAATGAGACGCACCCTATTTTCTTGGGGCTATTTGCTCATCAAGAAAAAGCATCTTAATTTAAGAATTTTTTGATATTTTTATTGAAAATAATTTTTTGCACTGCAACAATATTCCTCACCTGTCCCTCGCTGAAGTTCTAAATGGCCGCTGGTCTGTGGGGGCTGGCGTGACGCAAGAGGTAAATCAAATCAATAAGTAATCAGGTACCGACTGTTGTGCAGATCGACAGGCGTCCTGCCCAGCAGATTTGGGCCTAATACGCATCGATGAGCATGACTGATGGGATTTGCCCCATCGATGGGTTGCGTGAGTCATCGGCCCTCCATCCGACGAGGCTCGACACAGGCAATGACACAAACTCCTATCAACTGATAACAGGGGGATTCCTCCGATCAGAGCAGGCTGAGAGTCGGCAGGTGTGAAGATTTCTGCCGAGATGAGAGGCAGGGCTGGAAAATTAAGTACCTTTTTTAAGCGAGAGAAAACAATTCTGAGAGGGATTAGCGAACATTCAGGATGGATTTATAGTGCTTTGGGGTGTGCGATGGCAAAGTAAAGCCGTTCACGTGCTTTGTGAAAGTCTAAAATCTAAATGTGTTTCTTTTTGAGCTCTGGTTGTCACTTTCTAATGCATTTTCCTGGTGCACTCGAGGGTTCTGTCTTCCGCCCTTGCAGAGCCCACCGTAATCTTATCTCATTTTGACGTAAGTGCCTCTGTATCGCACTTGACATTTAGAGCTGCAGTGAGTCGCTGTACGTCTGCTTTTTATTGAAGGAAACAGCATGCTAGCTCCACGTGCACAGCTGCGCTCGCGACCGCCAGTGGCTCACGAGCAGCGGCCTGTGCCCGCTTTCCTCCTGGGAACGCTGGAGAATTCCCTTAGTGGCACTTACTCATGCCGGGCCCGGCTGACATTGCCAAGCCAAATATTTACCCTCCAGTCAAATGAATAGGTACACACACGCAACACCAGATAACGCTCAACGCACTGGATGAGAAGCGCTCTCCCTGCAGGGTCACTCGAGTGACCGGTGTCTTTTTTGCGTGAACAGGGAGTTGTACCTCTGGGGGTGTTTGTTGAGAAATAGTTGACAGTCTAAACAGCACAGTGTAAATGCATTGCGCCTCGTGAATCTTGGGTGACTCGAACCAGATGCTCAGACGAGCCTCGTTGCGCATATCTCATCATGCAAATGAGGACAGGAACGGGGGTCAGGCGGCTTTGGAGTGGAGATGTCGTGAGCCAAAAGCGTCATGCCTACCGCGTGCCTTGGCTGCTTAGGAAAACCGCGCTCTTGAGGTCACTGGCTGTTCTTCCTAGGCCATTGTGCGCCTGGCAGCCTCCTTTCCAGTGCTTTTATTCCATACAAGGGTCTGCCAGAAGCGGTGCGCGCACAGCGGGAGATCTCTGCGCACGTCACTATCCCTCGCTGCCCTTAAACATCACGGTGAGCGGCAGACAGCACTGAGAGAGCAAAACAGAGAGGCTTTAATTGGCCAGGAGGAGTTTTGACCGAACGCAATGTTCTTGCTGGGCCTGTTGTTGAACAAAGAACAGATCTGTCACTTCGCTCCCCTGGCCACCTCTGCACGCGACTGAAACGTGAAGCTTATGTGTGATACTGTCTTTAGATAGAGACTGCGGTTGTTTAAATTAGGGAGTCATAAAGGAGCACACAGCGAGAATCAAGGCACCGACCGTCACCTTTTGAAGAGCAGGGGGGGCGATTCGTCACTGACGTCCGATGCTGTATTTATGTGCTGCAACTCACAGCGGTGAGCATATACAATGCTGGGTGGTCCAGCGTGACCACCATCTTGAGAAGAAATCTTTATGATGAATGAATCTTTATGTGTGTGTTTGTTAGGGCCCGAACCCGTGTCTTCTGTGGAACACAAAAGGAGAAATGGAAAAGATTGTTCACAATGTGACCACATTAATAGACGAACTGACACCGTAAAAGCGGTTTATTAACATTTGTGAGCTATATATACACCAGGTTGTCGGATCCTATATGATAGGTTTCCACCTTAGTAACTGACCATTAAAAAAGTTATGACCAGCAGGAAAAAGATAGATGACTAACTGGTAAAACCAGTCCAAGCTGTTTATATCCCCAGCCACAGCTCTCAAATCTCATTTGCATTTAAGAGCTATAATTTATTGAATGATTATTAGTGAATATTGACTTGCAGAATAAAACATGTCGTTTTCTTGTCTTGAAATCTGTTCTGGTGCATTACCCGAATTTTGCATTCTGTTCAGCGGTTGACATTTAACAATATGATGACACATGAATGAAATGAAGAAGAACAATTTACAATCTCTGTCATCCTCTATCGCCTCCTATAACTGTGGTAATAATGATGTTGGCACATAAACAATATCTTTCACACCCTCTCTCTTATTCATTAATTTGGCACTGTGCACTGTGCAAGTTTGTGTAAGCCAACAGATTTCATGTAAACACTTGTGATTAGCATATAAAAACAGAATCTGTTTTTTTTCTCAGGATCTGAACATATCTATTAAGTCCCAAACAGGGCTTTAATAATAAATGTACTTTATCTACTGTATGCAGTGACTTCTGTAATAATCTGGTTGATTTTTTTCAGATGTTGTTTTGGTTAACAGGTCTGTATTTTGAGTTTTGGACATATACTTCAAAAATCTTTTAACTTGTAACTAGGGCTGGGTATTGACAAGGGCCCACGATACAATACATATCACGACACATGGGGCATGATACAATGTATCACGATACGATACAATACGTTGCGTGTTGCGATACGTTGCAGTACTTTTTTTATATATAAAAAATGTTAAAAAGTAAAGCTGATTTTTTTTACTTTTTTTAAGCCAAAGTGCTTCCACATGTCGGCTTTGAAAGCTCCAGGCGTTTTTAAATTTTCTGCGATTTTCTCATTCCCGCTAACTTATGAGACATTGGCCGAATTGCTGTATATGACAGACAACTGGACAGCAGCAACTACAGCAGCGGCGGAGGAGGTTGTTTGTCGAACAAAGAGGGATTTGATGTGGTTTTAAAATATCGATAGTAGAGAATGAAATATCGACACACTATCGTGGGAAAAAAAATCACGATAGTTAGCTGTATCAATATTTTTGCACAGCCCTACTTTTAACCGTATAAAATTCATTAAACTAATATTTTCAAGGAAATGAACTTAAAATTATCAGTACATGTTGTAAGAAATACCCATAATCCTTTTTTTTTTTATTTGTGAATAAGAACTGACAAGAACTTTAACTACTACAATATGTTAAAAAATGTCATCGATGTTTAAGCTATATGTTTATATAAAGTTTTGTTGTATTTATAATATTGTGAAGGCACCATTCAGGTGATCAGTGTTTACCTACATGAACCCGACTCAGCACATTTCATTATAATAGAGTGCATATCAAAATAAAGTGACTTATAGTCAGTTGTGAGTTTTGTGTTAATAACATTTTAACACTAAAAGTTAAAGGTGTAGCGGAAGATTTTCTCGAATTTTAGAAAAGAACCGCCTTCTCCACTTTTTAAAAAAAAATGCAATTGCACAACACTCCTGATTGACAACTAGGAGGACCAATAGTCTTGATGATCCACCCAGAAAAAGAAAATCCTCCGCAATACATTGAAATAATTATGAATGAATTAAACGGGACATTTCACAAGATTTTTTAACATGCCAAATAAATATTTTGTGTCCCCAGAGTACATATAAAGTTTTGCTCAAAATGTCATATAGATAATTTATTAAAGCATGTTAAAATTGCCACTTTGTAGGTGTGAGCAAAAATGTGCCGTTTTGGGTGTGTCCTTTAAAATGCAAATGAGCTGATCTCTGCACTAAATGGCAGTACAGTGGTTGGATAGTACAGATAAAGGGGCGATATTATCCCCTTCTGACATCACAAAGGGACTTGAATTTCAATTACCTATTTTTTTTCACATGCTTGCAAAGAATGGTTTACCAAAACTAAGCTACTAATTTGATCTTTTTCACATTTTCTAGGTTAATCACTGGGGACACAATTATAGCACTTAAACATGGAAAAAGTTAGATTTTCATGACATGTCCCCTTTAAAAATAGAAAATCTATAGAAAGATGTTGGAGCAATTCATATTACAAATTATACAACAGTTCTTTCTGGTTCTCGAATCTGATTGGCTAAGAGCCATACGATATTGTGCTGATAACAGCACTGTAACCGCTTCACCTTTCGTATTATTCCGCCACCTAGTGAATGGAGGTCCTAAGCAGGCTCATCTCTGAATGGAAAAACACAGACGCGCTGTTTGAATCACGCTCCGTGTGTCTCATTAGTTGGCTCATAAATCAGTCTGAATCCCCAATCAGAAGTATTATTCCGTCAAAGATCAGCGCTCTTGGATGTTACGTTACAGTTAATGGGAGTAATGTCTTGTCACATCGTGTGGACGATTAACACTTGGAAAGAGGAATATAAACACTCGTTTTTTTTCTGGAGCTATATTTCTTATCAGAACGCGAAAACACCGTGGAACTGCAGGTAAGCACCGCAGCTTTTAAATGTGGACATTGATCATTTACTTTATCGTGACCTGACTATTAAAACATGTTATGAGATATCGCCACTGGTATATTTATAAGCAGCATGCAAAAACATATCTCTGACACTTATAAAAAACAGTTTTATATAGTACTGACAAGAACAAAGTTTAATAATAATAATCGAGTGCTCGTATCACGTTAAGAATAAATGAGAAAGCAATAGTAACGTTTCACAAGTATAGTTTTATTAACTTTTACCTCGCGCCAAAACAATAACAACACAAAAGACACTAAATATGAATTAAAAAAACAAGTAATAGTTTGATCATGACACCAAATACTGCTGATTTGATCTCATTTTGACGATCATAAACAAACAAGGCCAACATGAGAGCCAGGGTATTTCTTTCAGAAATGTAGCCCAGAGAGGGCGGTGGTCAGCGGGGCGAGTGAACACTGATGTCCGCTCATGCTTTGGTTCTCATTCGTACCGAATCTCACTAAGCAAACGTTCAAACAGGCGCTATCTTTACTAATCGACTGCAGATTTAAATATAATACAGATACATTCTCGACTGAACTAATCTGAAAACTACACTTTGTGACCAAGAAACGGTAATATAAAGTAACGGCTTTTCTGTCCATTGAGTTGTTATGAGCTTCAAAGCAGCCGAAAGTTTTACCTGTCATTCTGGCCGCCCTCAAATCCGTGGCGGAAGAAGTAGTTCTCAAACAAAGAGGCTTTTAAAATAACTCCGTTGTTGTTTTCTAGTTTTCGTTTTTCAAACGTGTGCCGTCGAACTGTTGTATAAAAGCAATATCGCTCTCGGAGTCGTGTGATATAGCTCTATATCATCACGGCTGTGATTGCCTCCGGCACTCGGCCTGCGGCCTCGTGCCTCTGGCCTAATCACAGCCGTGATGATATAGAGCTATATCACACTCCTACTCGAGCGATATTGCTTAATTATTTCAAGTTAAATCAACTTAAAATTAAGTTTAAGAACTTGCTGAATTATATTGGAATTACTTGAAATTTTAAGTTGAATGTACTCTTGTTTTAGTACACATTACTTAATTTTTTCTCCATTTCCTCCACTTTCCTCCATTTCTTTAAGTAAATTCAACTTGTCCGGGTTTACAGTGCATGTTCACCTAACGTCCGTCTAGGCATTTTGGTCTGTGCATTAGATTGCGATGCAACAACAAAGCTGTGGTAGCAGCGCAAAGACAAATGCAGAAAACCTAATATCGACGCTAAATATCAATGAATCGATTAATATACCCCTAAACTGAATGAAATATTGTATATTTATCAAATACATATCAAAGATATCGGCAAACATTGTATTACTAGCCGGGAGAATTGATATCATATCGTGACGAGATGTCAGATTTACGCCCCTATTTAAAGTTCAGCCACTGATGCTATGCAAACACTCAGTGTCCATCAATCACATATGATTTCATTTGTGGTTCAGTGTGGACTGAATTCATTTTAAGTATCAGTGTGTTGAATTGCCAGTGCACTTTATTTATTATAAATCTGCTCCCATCATCCCCAATAAAGATAACTAACTTATTGTGCAAGAAGCTGTCATATGGCCTCTGATGCCTTTACCTGATGGTTTTCCCGGCCTGCGAGTATATTAGAGGCTTTGAGCAGGCTTAAGTCAAATTGTGCAGAAGTAAAAACCAGAGGGTCAGCTGAAACAGTGAACGTGTGTGCGAGACTGCAGCGTGTGTCTTTTCTGAGGTTTTATGGCTCGGTGCATGTGGCGCTGTTAGCTGCGGCCGTTCCATTGCTCATGCTGTGTAACATGTAATGATATGGTGTTAACGCTGTTGTGACAGCGTGAAGTTCGGAGAAGCGAAAAACAGAGGAGTCTCTGGGAGCAATTTGTTGCTCTTGCCGGTTCGACTGGCACAGAGAGGGTTACAGCCGGAGCCGTTGTGGTACTGAAGATTACATTTTAGCAGTCATACTTTTGGCGTCACGAAAAGTGTACGCAGCAGTCCAAACTCGCCCTGGTTTCTTGTGCGAGGCTGCACGCAAACTGCGAATGCTCTGGAATGTGTTGACTTTTTTTTACAACGCAGGTTTGGCCATACAAGCTCTGTGCTAATAGCCAACTGACTTATTTCGCAACAGAGCTCGGTCAAAGAAAACTTTCTTTACAGACCCAAGCAGCTAGGATCCAGGTCAACGTTTAAAGACATCCTGCTGTCTTGTTTTTGTAAGTGCTTTTAATGAGGGTTTTCCTCTATGCTAAGCAGTTGGCGAGCTCCTGATGCGTATTGACACGAACAGTAAATTTCACTTTCCGCGGGAGTGACGCAAGTGTGACCGAGAGAAATTTGGCTGGGGTTGCGGTTGAGCTCAGCCGAACAGTAAATGCAGTATGTGATTTATCTGTGTCATCCAAACGCACTCGATCTGATAAACATTGTAAATAATGGTTTTAAAAGTTATCGTGAACGTCAGATGAAAATGAGATGGAAATCTGTTTGTCACCTACACATGTTGCTCTGAGCTCTTAAAACTCAGTGATTCGGGACTTTTACAGGAGCATGAAATCTGGTTCGTCTGGCCAATGCTTTTTCCTGGAAGCCTAACTTTTTTCTCCAGGGTCTTTTGGCTCTTTAACCAACACCCCTTAAACGAACCACTGGGAGCCAGTCGGAGTCAGGTCAGAGGTTGAGGTCTCAGGGGAGGACAAGCATTTCCTCTTCAGCTTCAGTTTTCATCTTTGGATCAGGATATTTGTGCAGACAGAATGCCTTGTGTACAGAGAAGCAGACAGGATTGACCGTAGCTGACAGGAGAAACGTTTCACAAGCACACCATCAGCACAAACATGTGGACGTTTGTTAAACGCAATCCTCATTAAAACTCATTTGTCGTGTTTTTCAACACTGATTTTGAAACGCTGTTTGACCAATGGGAATTTAACTAATGGGAACTGATCTTAGAGATTGCTTATGGCAACATTAGTTGATGCATTGGCTAACATGAACTAACAAAGAGTTCTTTAGCATTTATTAGTCTTAATTCATGTGGTAATTTTAGCATTTGCTAATACATTTATAAAATCAAAAGTTGTGAGTTAATGCACAATAAATGATTAATAAATGCTGGAAATACTATATTGCTCATTGCTAGTTCGTGTTTGCTAATGTATTTAAGGAGTAGTCCATAAAAAAATCCAGATAATTTACTCACCACCATGTCATCCAAAATATTGATGTCTTTCTTTGTTCAGTCCAGAAGAAATTATGTTTTTTGAGGAAAACATTCCAGGATTTTTCTCATTTTAATGGACCCCAACACTTACAGTAACAGTTTAAAATTGCAGTTTCAAAGGACTCTAAACGATCCCAAACGAGGCATAAGGGTCTTATCTAGCGAAACGATTGTAATTTTTGACACAAAAAATATGCACTTTTAAACCACAACTTCTCGTCTATCTCTGGCCATGTGACGCGCCAGCGCGACCTCACGTAATTTCGTAATGATGTGGAAAGGTCACGTGTTACATATATGAAACGCACATTTGCGGACAATTTAAAACAATAAATTGACACAAAGACATTAATTAGTATCATTCCATATACAACAACGTCGGAACGGTCCTCTTTCTCCACACTTGTAAACACTGGGGCGTAGTTTTGATACGTCCTCCGTGACATCTTGACTTGATGACGTATTGCGTGAGGTCGCGCTGGCGCATCACAGGACCGGAGATAGACGAGAAGTTGTCATTTAAACTGCATATTTTTTAATGACAATCGTTTCGCTAGATAAGACCCTTATGCCTCGTTTGTGATCGTTTAGAATCCTTTGAAACTCCAATTTTAAACTGCATTAAAACTGTTAAGTGTTGGGGTCCATTAAAGTCCATTAAAATGAGAAAAATCCTGGAATGTTTTCCTTAAAAAAAAAATTCTTCTAGACTGAACAAAGAAAGACATCAACATTTTGGATGACATAGTGGTGAGTAAACTATGTGGATTTTTTTTTTTTTTTTAAGAAAATTGACTAATCCTTTAAGAAAAATAAACTTATTGTAAAGTTTTCTGATTTATTATAAACTGTTTAACTTTGCTGAAGCTTATATATATATACACACTGTTTATTTGCATTTTAAAGCAGTTGTTACCAAACTGTGCCAAGGTGGCATAAAATACATTACTTTATCATAATCAAACCTACTAACAGCAATACGTTCTTTAAATCTTTAAAATATGTTTAAGTTTGAGATTGTTTTATGTCATGAATTTTCTTGGGGGGGGCTAAAAGGCATGCACCCTACACAAAGGGGGTGTACTCCAAAATATTTGAGAAACATTTTGGTAAAGTATTCCTGCAGTTCAGTGATGTTTTGTCTCCATTTTACAGTATTGTTGCTGTGATTTTACCAGGATTTCATTTCCTGCGCCACCTGCAGGCCGTACTGTGCTTAATTCATAAGAAAGAGAATTATTAAACAAAAACCAGTCTTATAGAATATGAGAAAGATATACAATGAATAAAAACATACATGAAACAAATACTGTTCATAAAAAAACACTGTGAACTTATACATCAGAATTGTTTTGTGTGTGTGTGGGGGGGGGGGGGTGGATGTAATGTAGCGTCACTGTTTTAAATGCAGTTACTGTAATGCAAGACATTAACTTGTTATATAATATTATTATTCACATGTGGCGCAACGTTTGCAATAGTTTAAGGCTTTTTTTGTTCGTTTTTAACAACACAATCTATGCAAGCGGATATTTAGTTTTGCAGATCTACAAATAACGACTGTATTTACATCTTCTAAACAATTCAGTGTTGTTTGCACAGTGCTTGAAAAATGGCCCACTCAAATGTATTTAAATGAAGCAATTCAGCGCACATAAGTGCGTGTGGAGTATCCGTTGAACACAGCACTGGATATTAATGAATCATTGTGAAGCGAGCAGTAATGTAGTGCACGGCTGCAGCAGGCCCGCGTGATTTCTAGCTCACCCGAAGTCTCTACATTATTAAAAGCGCATTAGAGGCGTAATGGCTGAGAGATGCGTCTTGGGCGCCGCTTTTGGCTGCGACTGCCGCAGCTGAGAGAGGTCACGTGACCTGCCGATGCGCTGTTGGATTTGCATGGTGAAAACTTCACAACAAGAATGATGCATAGTACAGAAATGTTTTAAACGTATCATTGCATGGCCTACACTGTATGTTTAATTCATTGAGTTATCATTTACATACATGATGGTTTATTCATCACTTTTAAAACGGAAGATCAAAGCAAGCATATTGAAATGTGTGAAGAATTGTTATATACTGCACGTGTTGGCAAATTCAGCAGGTTATGCAGGTATGTATAAGAATATTGATGCGTAGGCTACTCTATACAGCAGATGTAGTAGTAAGACTTTAATAGGAATAAGCAAAAAGACCGTCGGCTGCAGCTCGTTCATGCAATATTAAAGCGATGCTGCATCATGCACCTTATTATAAGTATTGCTCATCTGTCACTTAAGCCACAGAGAGCTGCACTGTTCTGTCACGACTTGTTCTCCTACATTCTCCACTTTCACTTAGAAAATGGAGAGCTCGCTTATTAATGGAAGATTATTGTCTGTCCTCGCTACAATGATGTCTGAATAAAGAGAAATCTCATTAGCATGGCCTGTTAGCGTCGCTCCCTTGAGAAATCCGCTCTAGGGAGGATTGCTTTTGTATCGGGGTAGATAAATATTTGTAAAGACGCTGTTAAATCCATTTTTAGGTGCCCATTTGTGCTTGAAAATATCTCTATTTTCCTTTCAAATGGAGGGCATTTACTTGTACGCCCACAGTAATGGCGCAATTGTGTGTAAATGTAGACTGATTTGATTGAGTGACACCGTGGCGGCGGTTTGCAGGAAATCCTTTGAAATACCTTGGAAAATCTGTTTTATGAATAGTTTAATGATTTTAACAGTGGCGAATCTACGTCAGGCTCTGTTATTAATATACTGAAGCGGCTTAATGCCACACTGCCGTTTCGGTGAAATGAACCACCGACCAGAGACCTGGCGGATTTGCCTGCGCTCTGACAGTAACTGCACCTGCTTTAAGGAAATTTTAGATATTTAGATGTATTACCCAAATGTTCTCCGTTTCTAGTTTAATAGGCAGACGCAGCTGTGAGAAAGCTTAAAATCTCGTGGTGTATGGCTGCTGCTGTAACGTCTGTGAATGCGTTTCTTTGTCAGCAGGTGATTCAATGATGATGGTACTGACCTGAATGACTGTCAGTGGATGTGGTTACCTAAAGCCTCGGTTAAAGACAGTGCTTGACCTCCAGCCGAAGAGCCTTTACATAACATTACGTAACCTGCGGAGGTCAAAGACAGCCTGCTGAAGTGTTATTTGTAGAAAGACCACAGAACAGGGATGAAGTAAAATGCTATACTGTACCCCTTACGCTACCCCTCAGAAAAATGTACAAAAGCTGTCACTGGGACGGTACCTTTTCAAAAGTACTCATTCATAATAGTACACTGTAAAAATGATATCATATCAACAAATATTTGTTTGTTACTTAAAGGGGCCATGGCACAAGACTTTTTTAAGATGTCAAATAAATTGTTGGTGTCCCCAGAGCACATATGTAAAGTTTTAGCTCAAAATACCATATACATAATTTATTATAACAAGTTAAAATTGCCACTTTGTAGGTGTGAGCAAAAATGTGCTGTTTTGGGTGTGTCCTTTAATATGCAAATGAGCTGATGAAATTGATGGTGGTTTGTTGCAATTAAAACTCAATTGTGCTTTTCTCTACACTAAATGTCAGTGCTGTGGATGGATAGTGCAGATTAAGGGGCGGTAT
Source organism: Misgurnus anguillicaudatus (assembly GCF_027580225.2). Lineage (NCBI taxonomy): Eukaryota > Metazoa > Chordata > Actinopteri > Cypriniformes > Cobitidae > Misgurnus > Misgurnus anguillicaudatus. Next base: position 8,686,248 of record NC_073337.2, read on the forward strand.
TATTATAATAAGAGCTCCTTATGACATCATAAGGAGAGCCAAATTTCAACGACCCATTTTTTCATGTGCTTGCAGAGAATGTTTTACCTAAACTAAGTTACTGGGTTGATCTTTTTCACATTTTCTGGGTTGATAGAAGCACTGGGGACCCAATCATAGCACTTAAACATGGAAAACGTCAGATTTTCATGCCATGGCCCCTTTAAACTTAACAAATCAACTTGTTTTTCTAAGTTTTGTCAACTTCAAAAAGTAGGTTGAATTGAATTGCATAATGAAGTTGTTGTTGTTGTTGTTGAAGGGATAGTTCACCCAACAATGAAAATAATGTCATTAATGACCCTTATGTCGTTCCAAACTTGTAAGACCTCTGTTCATTTTCAGATCACAGTTTAAGATGTTTTATACATGTACGGTATACTGTCCATATCCAGAAAGGTAATAAAAACATAATCAAAGTAGCCCAAGTGGCATCAGCGGGTCAGTTAGAATGTGTTGAAGCATCGAAAATACATTTTGGTCCAAAAATAACAAAAATTACGACTTTATTAAGCATTGTCTTCTCAGACTAAAGTCACGTGACTGCAGTGGCGCGGATGACGTGCGACGCGGCTGACGTGTTATCTGGTGCGCCCCAACTGTTTTTTTTTCTTTGTACGCACCGGGCTTCGTTTACAGTCTGAAGGAGGTGCATGCTGTAAGTTTGGAAAAAAAACTTTGCAAACATGTCTGAGGATAACACGTTATCCGCGTCACTGCAGTCACTTGACTTTTGTCTCGTGCATGCGCTTTACAACAGACGCGGAAGAGAATACAATGCTGAATAAAGTCGTATTTTTTGTTATTTTTGGACCAAAATGTATTTTTGATGCTTCAACACATTCTAACTGGCCCACTGATGTCACATGGACTACTTTGATGATGTTTTTATTACCTTTCTGAACATGGATAGTATACCGTAGGTAGATTTTCAATGGCGGGTCAGAAAGCTCTCTGACTAAATCTAAAACATCTTAAACTGTGTTCTGAAGATGAACGGAGGTCTTACGAGTTTGGAACGACATGAGGGTGAGTCATTAATGACATTATTTTCAGGTTTGGGTGAACTATCCCTTTAAACTTCATGTTGCATTTTTTTACAGTGTACCTTAAAGGTACATATTGGTACCTCACAGGGACATATCTGTACCTACATGGTACATATTAAGACCTTTTTGAAGGGTACCGTCCCAGTGACAGCTTTTGTACCTATCGTACCTTGGGTGATACATGGTATTTATTAGTTATTTAGACAAACTGTATGTGCCAACACAATTAAAATGTTTAAAAATCCATATGAGGGAATTCCTTTAATATAGTTTAATAAGGATCCCAGCATGCAGTGTGCAGATCTGTAAAACATAAGGCTGCTCTAAAGATGCTACAATTAAAGGTAGTATTAATTTACTTCTTGTACTTAATTTATTTCAATAAATAATCTCACTTTTTGGCTAAATGGTTCCAAAAAGGACCTTTAAAGGGGTCATATAATGAGATTTTTTTAAATATGTAAAATAAGTCTTTGGTGTCCCCAGAGTGCGTATGTGAAGTTTTAACTCAAAATGCCCGACAGTAAATTTATTATAGCATGTTAAAATCGCCACTTTTTAGGTGCAAACAAAAATGTATCATTTACAATGCTATTGAGTTGATGAAATGCAAACACTGATCACAATAATGGTGGTTTGTTGAAATTGAAACTCAACTGTGCTGTCAATTATCTTTTTATTTCTTTTTTTCTCTGCACTGAATGGCAGTGCCGTGGTTGGATAGTGCAGATTAAGGGGCGGTATTATTGTAATTAGACCTATGTCACAAAACAGGCGAAATCTGAATGACCTAGAGAGTGGTTTACCAAAACCAAAGTTACTGGATTGTTTTTTTTTCACATTTTCTAGGTTGATAGAAGCACTGGGGACCCAATTGTAGCACTTAAACATGGAAAAGTCAGATTTTCACGCTATGACCCCTTTAACAACCTTTCTGTTTCACTAAAGATTATAAAAATTTATAAAAGAAATAGTTCTTCTATGGCATTGATGTGAAGAACATTTAAAGCACCTTTTTGGATTCTTTATCGAATCTTACAACCTGCACATTTTTTCAAAAATCTTTATTTTTAAGAGTGTTCTTGTAAGACATCATATTTCTTATTTCTTGCTTGGGTTTGTTGACACACTGTGCACTTATCCTTCGGTCCACGTGAATGTGTATTTTCCGTAACCGTTCCTTACAATATGAAAAACATATTTAAATTTAATATGTCATGTTCCGCTCCTCCGAATAATGTGGTGTCCCGTGGGTCCGCCTGTCTTACAGTGCCGTTTGGATGCACAGTTTACATGTCGTGCCAGGTCACATAGTGTACTTGGGAGTTGACAGGCCTGAGGGTGGCCGGCATGGAAGCAAGTACCCTGATTTACTGCTTGTATACAATAAACTCAGCCAGAATGCCATTTGTTTGGCTTCCTCTCCCTTCAAACCGAAGGAAAATATTCATCTTGTACTGTAAGTAGCTGAGTTTTATTAATAAACGTCCATTTTCCCATGCTTGAGTCTTGAGTTGACCAGAGGCCATTCCGGCGATGTTTAAAGCGTTGCTTGTTAAAGGAACCCACTTTTTGCACTTTTGAGTGTGTTTTTTACAAACAAGGTGGTATTCAATTACAAAAAAGTGTTTTAATGCAATGACTCGCTGCCTGCAGGAACCTCCTACTGTCTGTTAATGAGAGTGCGTAAAGTTTACAGCTATTGAGATGCGGTTAAGCGGTGAGGAGCGACGAGTAAAGACTGCCTGACTGTGAAATTGAATTATGAGCGTGTGTCACTGAACAAAATAGGACGCGTGTGAGCAGGAGAAAGAAAAAGACATCCCTAGAGCGCTCTCTCTCTCTTTCTCTCTCTCGCTCACCCTCTCTCCCATTTCTGTGTATTTTTAGTGAGTGAGGTAGAGCGTACGTAGGCTCACTAGATTGTGAATGGTGAATGGATTATGTGCTGCACTCTTTAGCGAGTGTGAGTCTAAAATTTTGTGCTTCTCTCTGCAGATGCTCCCTCAACAGGAATGGGACCACAAAAGAGGCGCCCGCGGATCTCAGGTCAGTTTAAGTTTGTTTGTCTCCATGCTATGAAGCTAGTGAACCTCTGTCAAAAAACTGTATGTCTGAGTCATTTGGAACCTAAACAGTTGTTACATTATTTTAATGACGTATAAGCACACTGTAAGTTTTGCGTTAAAAAGTTTTTTTTTTCAGAAATAAGAATCTAATTTAAATCGCCAGTGAGATTTACTAGAATCACAAACCAAATTCTAAAGTAAAACATTCAGATGCATATCAGTAATGAGAATCAGGGGAGGAAATGTGCTTAATCGTCATGAAAATAACGGCACAGTGCCAAGCATCTTAATGGTTGTGAAACACAGGCTTAATTTTCTTTATGCAAATTTCTTTTACTTCTGGGGTAAAATGTGACTTGGGCATTATTTATGATTGTTTGTTTTGTCGCTTTTAATTAATCATTATGAGCAGAATGTAAATGTGTATGAGAGTTAATGCTGTGTATCAGACCCTGCGCTTGTAACTGGTATATAAGCTTGTTTGATCTTCTTTTAAACATCCTAGTGACATCATCACATTTGGCATGAGGAGGGTCATTCCTGTTACGCAGTTACTCTGTAACGTTTACTGGGAAAATTATTATTATTTTTGTGCTAATGTAAGGACGTATGTCTATAAATGGTTATACCCGACATTCAGAAATATGCACTTTTTAACCTCAGCCATTATATTAATTATTATTAACTGGTTTATTTAGGGCTTTCACAATGATTAAATAATCGTCTCATTGCAACTGTTTGACCTCATTGTGATGGTTTCAGATCACTGCAATGATTGCACATCTCTCTAAAAAACACAAGGGGAGCTGTATAAACGAGACCGTATCAGATGGCGTACCTTAACTGACAGTGCAATGCGATACATTGCAAAGCCATTTAATACAGTGGAAAAAACAGCATTTAAAGAAGTGCTGCAAAACTTTGTTAAGCAGAATGGTCTATTATCATTAAATAATTACTTTAAAAATATATGTTAGATAAACTTCGCAAAATATTTAATTTAAATAATCACAACAATGTGTGAAAATTATTTCATGAAAAACCAAATGTATGAAAATTAAATGTCAAAGCAATAAAACAGACAATTAATTTTCATAATCGTCACAATTTATTAGACAATTAATTTCATAATCGTGACAGCCCTAGTTTTATTGACATAATGGCAAACAATCCATAACAACTTCTTTAATTTTATCAAATGGGTAGATAGTATTATTGTAAGACGAACCACAAAACATGACATTTATGCATTTAGCAGTCACTTTTATCCAAAGTTAGTAGCCAAATTAGTAAAAATTAACTCACCAATGAATTCACCAATTCATTTATGTTTATATAATCATGATGATAGAAAACCATGATGCAAAACTTTGTGTTGAATATTTTATCTTATTAATATATATTATGGGAAAATTAAACTGTATATAGCTAAAATGTCCCAGGAAGGGATAAGCATATGTAATATGTATATACCAAGGGTATTTTGACTGTGACTCTGTGCGTGCATTAAAGGTATACAGTCCACTTTTTTTGAAAATATGTTCATTTTCCAGCTCCCCCAGAGTTAAACATTTGATTTTTACCATTTTGGAATCCATTCAGCTGATCTCCGGGTCTGGCGCTAGCACTTTTAGCATAGCTTAGCACAATTCATTGAATCTGATTAGACCATTAGCATCAACAAAATAACCAAAGAGTTTCGAATATTTTAAAACTTGACTTTTCTGTACTAAGACCGACGGAAAATTAAAAGTTGCGATTTTCTAGGCTGTATGGCTAGGAACTATACTCTCATTCTGGCGTAATAATCAAGGACTTTGCTGCCGTAACATGGCTGAACGAGGCGCAAAGATATTACGCAGTGCCCGAAAATAGTCCCCTGCTATTGTATATAGTACACGATGTAACTACAGAAGAGTCAAGTTTTAAATAGGAAACATATTGAAACTCTTTGGCTATTTTTTAGCGTGATGCTAATGGTCTAATCAGATTCAATGGATTATGCTAAGCTATGCTAAAAGTGGTACCGCCAAACCCGGAGATCAGCTGAATGGATTCCAAAACGGTAAAAATCAAATGTTTAACTCTAGTGGAGCTGGAAAATTAGAATATTTTCAAAAAAGTGGAATGTCCCTTTAACTTTGTAATCTAAACCCTCCAGTTTAAGTGTAATGTTCATGTGTTAATATGTTTGTTCTGTATAGTTCTCTAAATATGAGCACCAAGCGACGACTATGTCATATCTTTTCTACTCTATGCCCTTACATTTGTACTCATGATGTTTCATTTAAACCAAGCAGTTTAACCTTCACCTGTTTTGTGGCATGAAATCTTTAATAAAAATGTAACTCCTGTGCTAGGCTAAAGCTGTTCAGCCTGCCATTTGGCGATATGGGGCAATAATTCCATCTATAGCGAAATTGTCACGTGTTAACTGTTGAAGGGGATTTGTATTAAACCTAGACAGCTGACAACAACTTAAGGCTATTATATCGCTGACAGAGACGTACCATAATGCATGTTAGGGCTTACTGTACATGAGCCAGCGCCACAATGGTAAAGCGTGTGCAAGGGCACGTCCCAAAATGCACCGGGCCTTGAGAGCGAACAGTGAGGCCATGAGCTGATTGCAGTAACAATGCACTTGAGGAGGGAAAGCATGTACATGTGCGTAATCATTGTTTTGTATGGTAGTGTGCTGTATTGCGTGTGTGTGTGTGTGTGTGTATGCAAGCAGCAAAAAAATGCTCAAGTACGCAAAAGCAGGCGTGAGTGCTTGACTAATACAATGTAAGTGCTTCATTCCATTTTATTGTATTTTTAAGATACTGTGTCAGCTTACATTTCATTTTAATGCCCGTCTCAGCACACCTAGTATCAGCGCTGGGAATTTAAAGCATTGTACTCAAACACAGTGCAGAAACGACAATGTCGTCCCTGCTAAAAAAAACACATCCCAGAAATGTATTTGAATTAGTGGGAAGTTTATTGGTTGTAATGGAAACTATAAAAGTCTCTATGGGTTTTTACTGGTATGTGTTGGGTTCTGTTGGATTAAATCCTACTGGAATAAAAGGAATTTTGTAATGGTTTTAATGGGAAAATCGAATTGTTCCTAATGGTATTTTGAGGAAAACCATTAGAATTTCTTTGATGATTTCTATTGCAGGGGTGTTTTAGAAGATGTCTGCATTGTTGTGTAAAGCGTGTTCAGGCTAGTGAAAGTGAACAGAGGTGTAGACCCTAAGAAATGAAGTCTAAGTCTGTGTGTGTTTGAACCCTCTTATCAGAAGGATATCCTTCCCTGACGATCGATACCTCTCTTTCTGGTTAAGAGTCGTTTTTAAAACAAACAAGAAGCAGAGACCTGTGTGTGTCGCAGCTAACACAGTTTGCTCTTTTTCTATTATAGAGTTGTTTAATAATTTGTTAATTAGAAGATGTGGTTTGCTTTTGTCCCTGTATACGAAACGCAAATTAACACTTCAAAGTTACCACAAGCTTTCAAACAACAATGCTGTGCCAAGCGTTTGTTTTCCTCCTATTGATTGGTGGAAAACGGCCATCTCCAGGTTCCAGTACCTGATAATGTTGTATAGTAGTGCTGGCTAAAATTCAAACACGTGACCGACACAACTGGATACAGCTTTTAAATTGTTTTATTTTGTATGTCAACCTTCTTGATAGCCTAGTGCTTTATAGTAGCACATGCATCACATCATACCTGTAAAATTATCAATGCATGAATTAAAATGACTTAGGAAGTCAACAATTTCTTGCACACACATACTTTTTAATCTGAAATCACTGCCAAAACAAACATGAACTTGTGATAATATGTGTTCGAAATCATATTTAAACATTAAAATGTGTTCAGATTGGCAGTTATTGTGTCATGCGACACATCAGTTTTGTGTTAAGTATGCTCATCATCGTTGCATCGTGCCCGGTCAAGCAGTGTTAGTATAAGTGGAAAAAGTGCCAAAGCTTCTGTGTCGTAAAGAAGTGTGAAGGTGGGGGAAGCCATTTTTGTTGAGACTAATTCAGCCCAAACAGCTATTTATTGTGTGGGCCCTGAGGTAACACTCTTTGCCCCGCTGTCACTTAGCAACAGGCTATTTTCATTATAAATGCTTCCTGTGTTGTGTGGAGCACCTATGGCCGTGTTTCAAACCCAAAGCGGGGTAGTTGGGCATATGGGGGTGTTTTGGTGTCTGACTGCAGGAGAGTTTGTGTGAGGTGAGGTCTCTCAAACCAGATTCTCCAGTGACTAAACTAGGTAGGCAGACGTTGGGAATCATGAGGAATAGGCGTGGCACCAGTGGGCATGGCCTGCTTTGCTCATTTCCTGTGCTTCAGGTAGTAGAAACAGTGCGACTTGTATTATTACTGTATCCTGTAGCTCATGGTAGAGCATTGCATTTTCAGCGCAAAATGTCATGGGTTTGAACCCAGGGAATGTACATACTGATTAAAAAAATGCAACTGTTACTTTGTATAAAAGCGTCTACCAAATACATAAACAATATTTATTTGTGCATTTGCAGCCAAAGGTTTGGGTTGCACTTTATTTCGATAGTTCACTTCATACATTCTACTAACTATAAGTAACTGTGCAACTACATGTCAAAAAATTCTCATTAATTTTTAACCATATGTCAACTAACTCTCATTAGAGTATTAGTTGAATGGTAGGGAAGAGGTTAGGATAAGTAGAAAAAGTTGACATGTAGTTGCTTAGTCAGTAGAATGTCATTTGAGGAATCATCACAATAAAGGGTTAATAGATATTAAGCAGACAGTCTATTAATAATGTATTGACTGATAGTTGACTAGAAGTTGCGGAGTCATAGTTAGTAAAAAGTCTGAAGTGGACTATTAAAATTAAATGTTGCCGTTTTGTTTGGACACGTGACTAAAATTGTCATGATCTTTAAGATCTTTTGAGTTTTAAAAAGTGTACATGTATATGACTTTCTTTAAAAATGATAGTTTGGGGAATGGATTAGGTTTGAGATGGGCGAAGTGATGGGCGAAGTCTATTGTTTATAAATCGTCCCAATATGCCCCTCATGATAAGATGAAAGGTTAAGGCAAATGGCTACAAAAGGTACAAAAGTTGTCACTGGGATGGTACCTTTTAAAAAGATCTTAATATGTACCATTTTGGTACAGAAATTTACCTTTAAGGTACCAGTATGCACCTTTTAGGTATAGACAGTTTCAGCAGTTACAACATAAACAAGCGGCTTTTGTGGTCCACACGTAACTTTCTGTAAACTCCGCTAAGAATAAATAACAACAAAGTACTTTAAACAAAGTTTATTTATGCAACAAGCAAAATAAACAACATAAAGATTACCTAGGAAAACAAAACATTTGTTATTTTCGACAAGGTATATGTTCAAGAGTTCAGTTTAGCAACTAGTCAGACCATTAAAAAAAACTGAAACCGGAGGTAAAGTTTGGACCAGACGCGCATCACGTTACTGCACGTGCGTCCAATGAAACGTGTATAAAAGTGTACTTTTTCAAAAGCTACCACCCCAGTGACAACTTTTGTACTTTCTTGTACCTTTTTTCAGATGAGTGCTTGATAGAGCTGGATTTTTTAACTTAAAAGGAAATTCCATTTTTTTTTAAATATGCTTATTTTTATTTGATCTCCGGGTCTGGGGCTTGTACTTTTAGCATAGCTTAGCACAATCCATTGAATCTGATTAGACCATTAGCATCGCGCTAAAAAATAACCAAAGAGTTTCGATATTTTTCCTAGTTAAAACTTGACTCTTCTGTAGTTACATTGTGTATGATTTTCTAGGCAGATATGGTCACCACTATACTCTCAAACTGGCGTAATAATCAAGGACTTTGCTGGTGTAACATGGCTGCAGGAGGCGTAGTGATATTGCACATTGCCCGAAAATAGTCCCCTTGGCTACTTTCAATGGCAGGGGACTATTTTCGGGCATATCACTATGCCTGCTGCAGCCATGTTACATCAGCAAAGTCCTTGATTATTACGCCAGAATGAGAGTATAGTTCCTAGACATATCTGACTAGAAAATCACAACTCCCAATCTTCTGTCGGTCTTAGTACACGATGTAACTACAGAAGAGTCAAGTTTTAAATAGGAAATAATATTGAAACTCTTTGGTTATTTTTTAGCGCGATGCTAATGGTCTAATCAGATTCAATGGATTATGCCAAGCAAAGTGGTACCGCCAGACCCGGAGATCAGCTGAATGGATTCCAAAACGGTAAAAATCAAATGTTTCACTCTGTAGGGAACTGGAAAATAAGCATATTTTCAAAAAAAGTGGAATGTCCCTTTACCTTTCAAAAGTAATAATAAAGAAATTATAAAGTATCACAAAAAACCTGTTCATATAAGAAATAATCCTTACAAAATGCTTAAAAAGGCACTCGCTTTAGCTTCTTTATCTGAATCCACTGGATGTTTATCATTGTCATACGGTGTGTCCTGTGAATCATGCCGTGCGTTTTTGAAGATTGTGAGATTTGTGGCATGCCATAGTGGCTCAAAGTTTGTGCAACTCAGTAGCTCACTTAGGAATCAGTCACTTTCCCATGCCACACATCGCCTTTAAGCTTGTATACAAAGACAAAGTTTGAAGAGAACAGTCACCACCATCACTACCGTCAGTTTGGGTCAAGAATGAAGACATCTTTCAAATCAGCACAATCAAACGTCATTGAACAAGAGCTGAGCTTTACACCAGTATCCTCAAGTAACCCTCATAAAAAAACAAATTAATACTGCACAAAAATAAAAGATGGTAGTCTAGTTTCTAGTACATATAGATCAGTGGTTCTCAAACTTAGAACTTTATTTTTTTTAGGTTTAATTTCACAGAATTCATGATAAATTAATTTATTTTATAAAATGTCATAAAACTGGTGCCCCCGTGGCACCATCTCGCGGCCCCCCTGATTCAAACTCTGCGTTGCTGAATAAGATTTACGTATATGGCATAGACAGAATTTTGACCTATTTAATGATGACTGACAGACGAGACATCCGGGAACAACAAAGTTGCTCTTTTCATTCTCTGGCATTTTTGCTGATTAAATGATGCGACTTGCTGTGCTTCCTAAAACCCAGAGGAGCTTTATAATGAGAAAATGAATTTGCCTATTAAGTGCCATCATGTGATGATATAAATTGTGAGCCATTTGGCTTTGATGTGGTAACACATGCATGCACACACATTTTCTGACCATAGCTTGCTGTCTTTAATGATGAAGTGCATTCACATCTCATTGTGCGGTGAATGCATATGCAGTAAGAATAGTGTGACTCAGCACGTATCTGTGCTAGTGCACTTGTCTAGTATACAAACCGTAGTTCACGGCAATCAATGAGGTGCTATTAGACGGCTTTTCTCTCCCGTCAGTCCCGTCCATGTGTACCGCTGCCCCGATCCGTGTGGACAGATCAATACCGTTTCCACCGGCAACCTCCGTTTTGTTCCCTGGATATGTTGTTGATATCACCTAAAGCCAATACACACACACGTACACAGACACGATGACACTAATTCAAGGACATTAGCTGTTGAGAGAGTCCATTTCAGGCAGGTAATGGGCAAATTTCGCTATCACAGGATGTCATAAAGGTTGGGCCGAAGAGCAGGATAATGTGTTTTTTTTTTAAGGCTGGGCTCTCTGGGTTCCCTCAGAAGAGAGCTGGCATGTGTCTGAAGCTCTTGAAGCGAAAAGGCTTGAGAACTTTTCCCAGAAACACCTTCCTGTTTTAGTTAGTGATAAACCGCAAACACACATGTGCTAAGATTGGAGCCAAAGTTGATTTTGCGGCTCGTTGTTTGGACAAAACGTCTTCTTACGGAAGACTTGTTTGACAGTCGCATCGGTGACTCACGTCTCTCAAAAACTGCCGTGGCGGATGCTGTTTTCATATCAGATCAAGGTTGTAGATGGAAGAGAAAGAAAATGTAATGAAAGGAAGGAGCGGAAAGACACCCACGCAAGGAGGGATGTCTCCGTACACTTAACCTCTCTTTCCTATGTTCTATATTTAATCATTATGTTATGATTCCTGGCAGTCCACGTGTGACTCCAGTGAAAGTTCAGGGGAACACATGGGAAGGCATTTTCCCATTTTCCAGCATTCAGGAGGAGTTCTTGTCCGTAAACAGACATCCACGTGGGTGAATTTTACGAAACCTGTCAAAATACATACATTCCTAAAGGATTATTAGGAACACCTGTTCAATTTCTCATTAATGCAATGGTGTAATAGTGTGTGGGATGTTTTCTTGGCACACTTTAGGCCCCTTAGTGGCAATTGGGCATCGTTTAAATGCCACAGCCTACCTGAGCATTGTTTCTGACCATGTCCATCACTTTATGACCATACTCTGATGGCTACTTCCAGCAGGATAATGCACCATGTCACAAAGCTCAAATCATTTCAAATTGGTTTCTTGAACATGACAATGAGTTCACTGTACTAAAATGGCCCCACAGTCACCAGATAGTCAACCCAATAGAGCATCTTTGGGATGTGGTGGAACAGGAGCTTCGTGCCCTGGATGTGCATCCCACAAATCTCCATCAACTGCAAGATGCTATCCTATCAATATGGGCCGACATTTCTAAAGAATGCTTTCAGCACCTTTTTGAATCAATGCCACGTAGAGTTAAAGCAGTTCTGAAGGCGAAAGGGGGTCAAACACAGTATTAGTATGGTGTTCCTAATAATCCTTTAGGTAAGTGTATAAGCTAACACAATTGGGGCAAGTTTTTTTTAACCAGTGACTTGTAAAGACAGTTGCGCATATTTTTGATTGATTTGCTTATAATGCAGAGAAAATGTATTTACATTATGTCAGTTTTTGTAATTTTTGTAATAATGTGAAAGGAAAAATCATTAAAGGGACAATAAGTAGGATTTTTCCCCCATCTAGAGGTGAAATTGTATTTTGCATTCAAACGAATAGTGCTCTCTAGCGCCTCGCTTTTCCAAATGCATATTGCAACTACGGTATCCGTTACGTAGTCACTGATCTCCTTGTCCGTTTCAGCTGGTTTACTGATTTGTGGAAACGTGTTGCGGTAGGCTTTGCTTTTTGTCCCTCTCTGCTATTATAGTTTTTCAATATGGCGAAATGACATGGAGGTTTTTTAGGACTTACCCGTTCAATGTAAATAAAGAGAAGAAATGCTAAGCTTACAAAGAAAAGTCAGATCATTGGCAGAGGTCATTTGACACCAACAAGGACTTATTTATGAATAAAGACATTTTTTTGACCAATAAAATACTTAAAAACTACATACTGTCTCTTTAACCAAATGTTCGGATGCATTACAGAGCTATTTAAATGTTTAAAAATTCCCCAAATCGCTATGTTCCTATAATAAGATGTATTTTCTTTTTTCATTCTAGTTATATTTAGTTTGATTCTGGCAAAATGTGGCCAGCAAACTTTTTGTGAGATTTACCCACACAAGTAAATCCAGCACAGGAATGCTGTGTTTTTCCACACCTGGTCACTGGCTTACCCCTCACTGCGGGTCGTAAGGTTGTGACCCGTCGTTGCAGGAGAAGAGATTACAGGTCACAAGGTCGACATACTTTCCTCTGACATGCAGCAGTGGTTAAAAATCAAACCAACCCATACTTGTAATTTTTGACTTGTTTCAACTCAGTGAGTGAGCAACTCGTTTCTGATGGTTAAAACTAAATCCAACAGGATGCGAATATGCACATGTGTGGAAGCTTGCTATGTTTACATACAGCTCAAGTATTCTGCAGAAGCTCTTAGTTTGAGATCGCTTGCAAAAAATTTTGTCCCAAAGGAGCATCTGATTTCAGCATATGTAGAGTAAGTTGTGCATATTGTACTTCCACGTGTGCTTGTTGTAGCCTGAGTGATTCATGGCAAGTGACGGATGTCAACAGAGTCCCTGAATGCTTTTTCTGTCATGCTTGAATCTGAGCGTGTGTGGTTTGAGTTTGTCATTCCAGGCGAGCTTTCACTTTGCCCTGAGCACAGTGTTTTAATTACCACACCTCACTACAGGGCTGTTCAGTCAACACTGCATTAAATCACTGCGACGCTGAGATACAGTACTGTAGTAGTGTTAAAGAAACCTGAGCATTGCATTCAGTTTTTGAAATTAGATTCTTAAAAAATATTAAAAGCCTTCATTAGGTACATATGAAAGTCTTTCTGATAAATTAACACTGGCCAACTGGTGTTTAAAGGAGGGGTGCATGATTTTTGTAAAACACTTTGAAAAAGAGAGTCGGACAGAGTACCAAAACACACTTGTAACCAATCAGCAGTAAGGGGCGTGTCTACTAATCGACATTGTTGCCTGGGTTGCGTATGTGTCTATCAAAAGAAAGTCCAGATTCTATTGGGGTAGGGGCGCGTTTGTTAAAGGATTAGTCCATTGTCTTAAAAAAATCCAGATAATTTTCTCACCACCATGTCATCCAAAATGTTGATGTCTTTCTTTGTTCAGTTAAGAAGAAATTATGTTTTTTAAGGAAAACATTCCATGACTTTTCTCCTTCCAATGGACCCCAACACGTAAGAGTTTAAAATTGCAGTTTCAAAGGACTCTAAACAATCCCAAACGATGCATAAGGGTCTTATCTAGGGAAACAATTGTCATTTTTGACAAGAAAAATAAAAAATATGCACTTTTAAACTACAACTTCTTGTTTATCTCTGGTCCTGTGACGAGCCAGCGCGACCTCACGTAATTGCGTAATGCCGTGGAAAGGTCATGTGTTACATATATGAAACACACATTTACGGACCATTTTAAACAATAAACTGACACAAAGACATTAATTAGTATCATTCAACATACAACAACGTTGGAACGGTCCTCTTTCTCCACACTTGTAAACACTGTGGCATAGTTTCGATACGTCATCCGTGACCTCTTGACGTGATGACGTATTACGTCAGGTCACGCTGGTGCGTCACAGGACCGGAGGAAGAAACGATAAGTTGTGGTTTAAAAGTGCATATTTTTATTTTTCTTGCCAAAGATGACAATTTTTGCTAGATAAGACCCTTATGAATCGTTTGGGATCGTTTAGGGTCCTTTGAAACTGCATTTTTAAATTGCATTAAAACTGTTAAGTATTGGGGTCCATTAAAGTCCATTAAAATGAGAAAAATCCTGGAATGTTGTCCTCAAAAAACATAATTTCTTCTGGACTGAACAAAGAAAGACATCAACATTTTGTATGACATGGTGGTGAGTAAATTATCTGGATTTTTTTTAAGATAATCGACCAATCCTTTAAGGTGATTTCAAATATCAACATTGGCTTTCAGAGATCATGCACCCCGCCTTTAACAAGTACCAAATGGAAAGTAAATCACACCATGGTACTTGCTAACTTGCTTACATTACTTCAAGAGAAATTTTAAGATCAATAACCTCAATGATGTATCACAAGCAGTTGAAATATGTGAATATTGTACAAAAGGAAAACATCTGCAGTTACATTTTCACCCAGATGGATGTTTAATAAGGCTGACCAAATGTTTCTTTTTGTGAAATGTTCACTTTAATTTATAATAAATGCTTACTTGATTTTTCTTAAATTCATAAATAGTTTTTTGTGACAACTTCAGTTGCACATACATATTTTAGGTGTCAAGTGACACAATGAACTTTGCAGTATAACATGAGAAACCAATACATCTATTGTAAATTTCATTTCATGTTTTTTGTGTTATTTTGCAATAGCTACAAGCTCAAAATAGCCACATATATGTTTCATATTTTATAACTTACAGATCAAAATGATGACAGCTTCCTTCCAATATTTCTGATGTAAAATAGTTTTCTATGTGATGTGTGTTTGTAGGGGTCTGTGTTACTGAGAACATTTGATACAGTAAGACAAGACCGAGCACTCAATACACGTGTGTTTTGTACACAAGCACAGAAAGTGCAGTACAAACCCGAGCCTTTGACGCGAACATGTTACCATAGCAACCACTCATCCATCAGCCTCACGTGTGTGCGGTGCTGTCAGTAGCACTCGGATCGGATGAATAAAGGAGTTTTTTATTAAGGGAACACATGCGCTGCTTCTTGGTAGACCCTGGTTAGTTAGTGGTGTTGGGTTATTCAGTTTGTTTGGTTAGGTACGTGGTGTCTTTATAACTGGCTTTGTCTTGATTTGAAAGTTTTAGTTTTAAGTGGCAGGTTGCTACTTTAAAGTAAAGCAAAACTGATTTTTGTCTAAGGTGTAAATTGATGATTTTATACAAATCCTTAAACCAAAGTGAGAACAATAACAGGAGTGGTGATGCTATAGCATCACTTATGATGATGATGATGCATACTAATGATAATCTCCCTCCAAAAAAAGAGATAGCAAAGTATTTATAAGTGGTCTCAAACACTAAACCCAGTAGCTAAAATCCTCTCATGCAGAGGGATGGCAACCGAATAACATTGCCAGGATCACGCACTGACATAGTAGTTGTGCAACTCTTTGACCGGGGGGCTTAAATGCAGATTAGTTCATATTGAGAAAATGTTTGCCAACTGGAATAAAACAAAAACCAGCGAGCTCCTCACTATCCGCACTGAAACTGAGACCATTCAGCAGCTTAATTTAAAAATATGCAATGTGCTAGTTTATAATCAAATCATAAGTGTGGTTTCTCCAGAGAGAGAGAGAGAGAGAGAGAGAGAGAGAGAGAGAGAGAGAGAGAAATCGCAGATCATAAGCAAACTAAAGACGCTGCAGAAATATTCCACCAAGTGCACAATTACATTTACATTACATTACACCCTAATATCATGTGTCTTAATGCAGTGGTTTTCAAACTGGGGGCCGCGAGATGGTGCCAGGGGGGCCTCAGTTTTATGACATTTTATGAAATACATTAATTTATCATGAATTCTGTGTAATTAAATCTAAAAATAAGGCTACTCACCAAAAGCACTACTTTTTTGTATAATTTAATGTTTTTTTATTAAAATTTTGAGTTTTAGAACAGATTTTTGTCACAACTTTTCTTTGGGGGGCCGCAAAGGAATGTACCTTACACAAGGGGGGCCGCACGCTGAAAAAGTTTGGGAACCACTGTCTTAATGGGATCTTCATGGGATGTGTGTAAATACACGTACAGGTTTCAATAAATCAGTGGCAGTGTAAATCAATGAACGAACCAAAATAAAATGATCCCGGGACACGGGAGTGTATTTTGCAGGATCTCTGTGTGAAAAGGGCTTAACTCTTTTTTATCTTTGGGTAGCGAGGCTGGTTTTATGTGAGCATGCACCAGTCTCTGAACATACGCCCTGGCAGATGTTGCCTGTCCTGAAAATGTTCAGAGTTAATGTTCAGAGTCTCTCTCTCTTTCTTTCTCTCTCTCTCTCTCTTTCTCAAACAATGAACGACTGTGTCCCAATACAAGCACCAATCAGGCTTAATGCAAGTCGGTTTTCTCCGTTTTCCATTAATTATTCTCTGTATGCATTATTCTGCTTTTGATGTCTCTCTCATTGTGTTTATCTACATACTGTATTGTGTCATAACGTTTCTGAAGGCTAATGTGTGTGTGTGTGAGCTGCATCAGAGATTGAAAGCGTGTGAGATGTCCTCTTTCTGTCTTTCTCCTTTACTTCTCGTGACCTCCTTCTCTCCAAATCTCTCTCTTTCTTTCTCCCTCTCTCCGTATCTGGTTCCCTCGTGAGTAGCAGCTCAGCGTCACTCTTTGCGTCAGTGTATAATTACGTCAGCCCTGCATCGCGTCACTGCCGAGGTGCAGATGAGCTAACGTTGCTTTTTTGTCTCCTCTCCCCACCATCTTTCTCTCTCCCTCCTATGCCAACTTTCTGTCTCTCTGCCTTTCTTTACCGCAGTCTTCGGGCACCAGTGTGACGGTGGACATTGCGGTGATGGGCGAGGCCCACGGGCTGATCTCAGATCTGCTGGCCGACCCCTCCCTACCCCCCAACACCTGCAGCACCCTGCGGGCCGTAAGCAACCTGCTCAGCACCCAACTCACCTTCCAACCGCTGCACCACCGGCCGCGTCTGAGCCCTCTGCTGGCCTTCGGAGACGGTCACGCCTGCTCCGACTCCGAAGAGGCGGCCGAAAGAGGAGAGAAGCTGGCCATCCCTAAGGTAAGGCCACACCCTCTCCGGTACCAGGATGATGGACGATCACTTGAGGGGTTTTTTTCAGATGTTGATAGAGATTTGGCTATGTCACGGATTTTAAACTGTACAGACCAATATTACCTCAAACGACAACCCACTTTTTCAGTGGCCTTTCAAAGTTTTTTAAGGGATTTCAAAAAAATCTTCAGTGAGTTTTAAACCACCAACTCTGAGAACGACCACAACATTACAATATTTGATTTGAACCACATAAGCATTGAAAAAAATAAGGGGGAAAAAGGACGAGACTCAACTCGCCCATGAGGCATTTCATTTGATGCATTAGTACAATATTAAAGCTGCAGTGTGTAAATTTTAGCGGCATCTAGTGGTGAGGTTGCGAATTGCAACCAACGGTTCAGTCCACTGCTCACCCCTCGCTTTTGAAATGCAAAGAGAAGCCACAGGAAAAACATGTCATCAACGGAGACAACTTCGTAAAAAAGTTTGTCCATTAAGGACTTCTGTAGAAACATGCCGGCACAAAATGGCGACCTCTACGTAAGGGGACCCTCTGTGTATGTAGATAAAAACATCTCATTCTAAGCTAATAAAAACACAATGGTTCATTATAAAAAGGTCTTTATACACCCCTGATAATATAGTTTTGTATATTATTTTGCATTTCTGTCAAGAGATCCTTTAAAAATTACACACTGCACCTTTAACTTACAGACATTGATTATTTACAAATATATAAATACTGAGAGTTTAGAGAGACTCATTGTGGTTTTACTATGGTTTTTGGGAGTGGCCGGGCGATACTAAACCCTCCTGACACGGTTTCTGTTGCCATGGCAACAGCAACTTTTCTAATTGGTGGATCTCTTCAGAATTGTAGGCAGTATAGTTCTTTACCAACACAAAATTTGATCAACTTCATCACACATTTTTTATTCCTGTTTATGTTTTTCGTATTGCATTGTTGTTGTCCTGCCATCTCTGCTGTGTTGTTTATAAAAAGCTTATGTTATGAACCAAGATACTAAGACAAAATGAAAAGGACTCTTTTGTGTTTAATGGTTTACTACTTTGGCCAGCGTTATCCATCTTTCATCACACACACGTTCCTCTCATTCACGCCAGCATGGCAGCTCACTAATGTAGCGGACAATGACGCACATTCTCACTAAAGTCTTTTAATGTTTAACCAGCACAGCGGTTAAATATGCATGCCGACACTTAAAGGGTAGGTAAGGCAAAAGTCAGTATCCGTACCAACACTATTCATACCAACACACAGCCCTTTTCCCATACTGCGGTACTTGGCTAACAACACTGAGAGATGTTTATTAAAACCCATTCATTACGCACGGCCCACATGTAGGTCAAACAGCACAGCATAGCAGCACTGATATCGAGTTCTGCTAGTCATCTGGATGTCCGCTCCGGTCTGGGATTTTTTCACAGCATATATAATGTGATATTTTGGCAGTCGGTTTGAAGAAAAACAGAGCGAGTCTGGTTCCGTTTTATCTGTCAGTTACGCAGCTGTGTCAACAGCAAAAATATTGACGTGAAACGTAAGAAACGATTTTCAGTTCCAACGATGGTGACACGATTTGTAGAGGGTCAAAACTACTGGCTTAGAAGAAGTTGTGGCCTGTCTGGGTGTCCAGATTGGCGGCGGTTCGCGGTACCCTTGACAGGAAACAGGGCTTTTTTCACACATATCCAAATCACTTTTCTTGTATATTTTAGCTGAAAGAAAGAAAAACACTTTCCCAAACAGTCTGAAGTGTTACATTCCAGCATACCTGCATATTGCGGCACAGGTGATTGGATTTCTATTTCTCTTGAGTGCTCATACAGCTGGTAAACAACTGGTAAAAAAATAGCACAACCCACTTCAGAAAGTGCTATTAAGTTTAAAGGTGGATTTTGCATGTATTTTCCTATATTAGGATGTAGAGTTGAGTGCATATCTTTGTCCCAGAAGTTTGAGATGTTAATCTATTTGAGACCTAATAGAAGGAAATGATGCTGAAGTGATGGATCATTTCTCTCTCTAGAATATTCCCTGGACGTTTCGTTTTATATAACAGTTTATACTAGGGCTGGCCGATATGACTATAAACAAAATCTAATGTTGTCAAAAACAAATTTTCACGATACTATCTGATAGATCATAGAAATATTTGAACCACTGGACATATACACCAATTTTAAATGCTTTATTTTGATTTGTTGAGAAATGCTGTATGGGCATGCATTATTTTTCGATAAACGCACCTCTGGCCTGACAAATGTCTTAAAATAACCACCAGAGCAATGTCTGTGGTAACCGTGGTATAAGTGGAATAATTGACTCCGGTCTTTTGAATTATTGGAAAATAATGCACACTCGCAATTAGGGCTGTAACGATTAATCGTGCAAATGCGCGTTTTCTCAATGAATGAATTTTAATGAATTACGGTGAAATCCCGGCACATCCGAACGCCAGGGGGTGCTCTCATGCAGAAACTCCCTTTGTGCCACAGAAATAGCATTACAAACGTATTCCAGGAAATGTCTACAGGAATATTTATATCGCTGTTCTTCATACTGTTTTAGATATTTTCGTGATAATAAAGAATATTTTGAATGATTTTTATTTAACGAGTGTTGCTGTTTTAAATGCACGTTATAAACGACTGATTGATAAGGACTTCCTACTGACCAAATGCCGTAGTACACGCACAAGCTGTGCATGATACAAAGAATCGCAGCCTTGCGATTCAGAATCATTTCAGACAGGCATTTTTAATGGGACATGCGATTTAATCGTTACATCCCTACTCGCAATGTAACCTTGGGTGTGCATTATTTTCAAATAATTCAACGACCCTTTGTCATTTACTCTTCATGTAAACGGGTAGATAAAGAAACGTTAACGTAAAAACTGAAACATCATAAGAACTAATCAAGGCATGTTTTATGCACTGAAGAGTATTTTAATAATTTGGTACTCATTGTCATGGATCACAAGATGTGTCAGGCAGTGTTTGGGGTAACGCATTACAAATAACGTGCATTACGTAATAATGTTACTTTTCTGAAGTAACGAGTAAAGTAACGCATTACTTTTTAAATGTACACATTAATATTTGAGTTACTTTTTTTATGCGTACACGCCTGTGTGGGAACCGTTTGAGTCAGAACCTGAGATGGCAGACCAGAGCTTGACATTTTTGTGATAAAAATATGCATAAATAATTTCTGAATGCAGAACTTTTCAGTTATAAAAAACACCTGCAAGGTCTGAAAAAGATCAAGCCTCAGCCAAGAAAAAGTAACGCAAAAGTTACTAAAAAGTAACGTAAGCATTACTTTCCAAGAAAGTCACTAAGTAACCCAGTTAGTTACTTTTTTGGGGAGTAACTTAATATTGTAATGCATTACTTTTAAAAGTAACTTTCCCCAAGACTGGTTACAGGCAATAACAATATAATATTTTCTGTAAAAAGTGTATCATAAAGCTGAAAATCATGATTTCCTGTCGTCTGAATTAGTCAGTGTCTATTCTGTTACTGTCACGGTATATTCACATGGGCGAAAGCGTTAAAGGACAAGTTCGGTATTTTACACTTAAAGCCCTGTTTTTAGATTGTTTATGATGAAATAGAATGGTTTTGACTGAAATTATAACATATGCGGCTGCCCCGAGAATTTTTGGGTGTTTCTTGTATCACCTCCCACCTCTATAATGGGTTTATAGGTGCACAGGAACAATCCTTCCTAAAATGCATTAAACTTTCGTTTACTAAGACGTGAAACTCACAGAGTGTTCAGGGGTTTTCACTGATATGCTCACACAAAAATCGCTGCAAAAGATCCAATAGGTTTTATCGTAGTTTGTGCCAACTCCATTGACTTGTATTAGATGTGCTGTGAGGTACGATATTACTCTGCGCCGGGAACAGAAATGGAGTTGTTTGTATTCTTGCAATTGGCAAAGGTGGATTATCGCCACCAACTGGGCTGGAGTGTTTATTATTCAAGCTCTAAGCGGAAGAATGTACAGGTGTGAGGCGTTTGGAAAAATAGGTCCACCAGTTTACAACGAATGCTAAAACACCTGTTGGAAAGCATCTTTTGCAGCAATTTTTGCTTCTATAAATTTTTACGTTTATCTTCTATAAACGTAATTGGCTGGCTTTGCCTAGGTTATTTGCATAAGGCGATCTGATTGGCTGACGCACGCATTGCCGCTTGAAAAGTTGAGAAATTTTCAACTTCTGCCGCGAGCAACAGCACTTACGCCGCGCCGACGGATCCACAATTCAGTTCGGCAACGCATGATGTCATCCATGTACCATGAGTGAGTGCAGTCCGGTTGATCCAAACAACTGTAAACTTCCATCACCACAACGGAAGGCCCGCCTCTCCCCTCATTCGATTGGACAATGGAAAGACGCGAATGACGTCGGGGGCTTTTTTTACTTTAGTGCTCCTTCAAAAACTCGTGCTGCTGCAGGGGGGCAAAAAAGCAAGGCATAAACAGCGCGCATACTGCTCACTGCCAATAGAAAATCATTCAAAAAAACAGCTGCAACGGACATAAACGCGTTTGGTGTGATCGGCCCCTAACTGGTAACAGAGCTTGATGGTAACAGAGCAGTTTGGAAAAAATCTCTTGTCTACACTTTTAAGGGGGACATTTCACAAGACTTTTTAAGATGTCAAATAAATCTTTGGTGTCCCCAGAATACGTATGTGAAGTTTTAGCTCAAAATAACATGTTAATTTGCCATTTTGTAGGTGTAAGCATGTGCCATTTTTGGGTGTGTCTTTTTAAATGCAAATTAGCTGATCTCTGTGCCGTGGTTGGATAGTGCAGATTAAGGGGTGGTATTATCACCTTCTGACATCACAGAGGGAGCCAGATTTCAATGACCTATTTTTTCACATGCTTGCAGAGAATGGCTTACCAAAACTAAGTTACTGGTTTGGTCGTTTTCACATTTTCTAGGTTGATAGAAGCACTGAGGACCCAATTATAGCACTTAAACATGCAAAAAGTCTGATTTGCATGATATGTCCCATTTAAACCATTATTCATGTTTACGCAATATATAAGATTCAACATAAGTTTGAGTTGGACGTCCTTAGTAGCTATTGAAGCATACTGTCAAGGGAATTGTCGATTGTAGAAGTTTTTATGTACAAAAAATGCTTACTGTTATTTTAAAAAGGAGTAAATCAACATATCTTCCATTCTCTGCTATTTTGCTGTTAACAACTAATGATTAACCACGGATAGTTTTCATGCTGTGACCTGTAGCTGGGGGTGTAAGTCGAGTTCCCAACAGGAGGCTAATTTGGACAAAAATGCCTGCGTAAATTGCGGCTGGAAAATTTGACTCGCGCACCCTGATTTTAATGTTTATTTGGTTGGCTCTGGCTTTCAGTTGTCCATAGAGAATTTGAAATGTGTAACATGTCATTATAATGGAAGACTGTGAGGCTCTTTATGTAACACCGATGGCCTTTTTCTATGATGCTCTGAATCGGTCCTGATTAGACGAATGTAAACACTGTTAATGCCGTCTCAATAAATCTCACCAAATCTGTCAAGAACACATCCGGGTCATATTTCACTCACACCAAACACAGTTTACGGGTTTGCATTAAAATGTAAAATAAATATAAAATAAAGCATATTTGGTGTATTGGGCTCAGAATATTAGCCCCAAAACATAGTAGGCTACATGTTAAGATACAAGGCTGTCACACCAGGTAGAGAAAACGGTTCAATCACACAACACTGAACCCTGATTGGACCGGACTCGGCATACAGTCGTCTCAATGTTAAACCTCACACACACTGACGGTCAGAGAGAGACCGAGACATCGAAAGCTCTCCACAGCAGGAGAACAGACACATGTCCCGACCACCTTTCCCAACATGAAGTCCTGTTATATTCACTCGGACGCGTCTCTCCCAACTTCATCTGACAACCGTTCTGGCTGAATTAATATCACACGCCCGTATCAGAGATGTTTTTTGTGTTTGTGACTGTAGTTTGATGAATGAGAAATTTTGTGAGCTAAAAATAGAAGCGATCTTTGGCTTCTGACCCCACCCCATCTGTCTCCTGTAATAGAAAGGTGGGGGCGACCGTTTACCAGAATGCTTGGGGCATGTACTGATGATGGTGCAGTACTGGGGGCGGTAAGAAGTTTGGGTTGGGGGGCATGCAGACATGCCCTCTGATTCTCTACATGGGTTGATGCCTTGCAAGGCATTTGAAATATTCATGTAGCCGTCAGGAGAGTTTCCCCCCCTGCCTGACTCTCAGGGTAATGCTTTTCATGCAATTTTTTAAGACTTTAAATATGCAAAGATAGAGAGCTTGGCGGAAATGTGTGATTGTTGTCCATTGTTGTGTTGCTCTCGTGGTAAGGAAGGATGTTGTATGTAAAAATATTTGAATACAGCCACAAACTGCATACTGTCAGTGTCATCTCACTTTGTTGATCCAATTACCTGTGCTACAACACTCACAAACCTCATTTTGCATTTACCCATGCCAAATTACGTGCGATTTTCGATTGCGGCATTTGATGTAGGCAGAGAGAGCAAGGATTTCTCCGGGGTCCATCCATCTGTTCTGTTCCCAGTTGTCTGTGGATTCGAGCTTTAGTCATCTGTCACCTTCAGATGTTTCTCTTGATACACTTTCACCGCATTTTCCAAGACTTACATCATTTAAAGTCTATCACCCACTTTGTGTAACGACTGCAATGCCAAAAAAGTATCAATTTAGTACTTTGTATTACACTTTAGTTGTGAATCTGTCTGGGTCAATGTTTTGATTACTATTTGACTACACAGTCTACACAACTTTCGTCTAAAAACTGATGTTTGTTCTCTTTAAATACCAGCGTTTGAGACGGAGTTTGCCTCCGGCGCTTTTGAGGCGGATTTCTTCCACATGGACCACCACCACCTCAGCCACAGGCCTGCCCACCCTTGAACCCGCGCCGGTCAGGCGAGACCGCAGTGCCAGTATCAAAGCGCCTCACGATGGCTCTTCCAGCAGGTCACAATTTTTTATTCTTATTTAGATGAACTCACTCAAAACAAATCATATATATGATAACTAGCACCACATTGTCTTCTAAGTGTCAGTGTTTCTCAAACGTTTTCGGCGTGCGGCCCCCCTTGTGTACGGTGAATTCCTTTATGGGCCCCCCAAAGAAAATGTATGACTTAAAGGGGACATTTCACAAGACTTTTTTAAGATGTAAAATAAATCTTCGGTGTCCCCAGATATATCATATATATATATAATTTATTATAGCATGTTAAAATTGCCATTTTGTAGGTGTAAGCAAAAATATGCCATTTTGGGTGTGTCCTTTAAAATGCAAATGAGCTGATCTGTGCACTAAATGGCAGTGTCGTAGTTGGATAGTGCAGATTAAGGGGCGGTATTATCCCCTTCTGACATCACAAGGGGAGCCAAATTTCAATAACCTATTTTTTCACATGCTTGCAAAGAATGGTTTACCCAAACTAAGTTACTGGTTTGATCTTTTACATTTTCTAGGTTGATAGAAGCACTGAGGGCCCAGTTATAGCACTTAAACATGAAAAAGTCAGATTTTCATATTATGTCCCCATTAAATGATACAATGTAGTGCTGTTGGTTAGTAGACTTATATTTCTGAGGTATCATTATGCCTCAAGATTATATGGAAAATTAAATGTCAAATCATCAATTTAATTTTATTTTTTAATTTGGCCGGAACGATGCTTCATCACGTTGAAAATGAAAATGAAATAATTTAATTTAATGTTTTAATTTTTATTTTAGCATTTCATTTTCAAATTTGGGACATATTTTGCGATTTAATTTTTTATTTTATCATTTAATTAATTAATTTTAAAAAGACCAAAAATACCTTCCATATCATTATACAGAATTTATGAAAAATTAATATATTTTATAAAATTTCATTAAACTGGGGCCCCGTCACCATCCTAAGGCCCCTAGTTTGAGAACCACTTATCTAAGTCATCTAGTCTCCATAGACTGGTTAATGTTAACCAATTGTTACATTTTGTTTTAATTTGTTACTGTTGGCAATGTGGCACTAAATGCCATTGCATAAGGTTAGAAGTAAAAGTGGTTTTATTGGATGCATTAAATCCACTGATGGAGGTCATGTCGTTAACCTGTTAACATTTAAACAATCATCTTGTATTAATTTTTATCTTCACTAAATCAATTATTAACACATCTAACACATTTACATAGTCTACAAATGTTTTCTGTATCCACTGAATGAGACTTATGATGTATCATTCTGAAAGTGTTTCGTCTGCTAGCACAGCTGCTTCACGTGGAGCGTTTGAACTTTCCAGGGCCTTCTGCTGTGTCTAACTCACGCTTTGCAATGTTTGATTCAGATTTTATGATGGCCATCTTTGGGCATTCTCCACCTCTATATCTCTTATTTCAGCTCGGGCCACAGTTCAGCACATTAATACTGATGTCCAGATTGCCGTCTGCTCTGTGTAGACACAGACTTTAAAAAGGTTTTCTGGAGACACAAGAGCCACGGCTGTGTTTAGGGCCTGTCGAAATAAAAGCCAGAGTGAAAAATGGATGCTTGTGCATTGAAGGAATTGCTTGCATTTGCATGTTCAGGCTGGTTTTTAAAATGGCAGGTCTTAATGGTAAAGTTTTCCCACAGCGGGAGACCCTTCTGATGCATGAAAGTCGAAACATACAATCAAACCAAAAATAGGGCACTTGAACTTTTTAAACTATGGAAAGTTTATTGTGAACATGTTCCTCCTGGGGTCAGATAAGTATGGAGTCCCTAAGGGGATATGGAGCAAAAATTAAATAAAGTTTAGTTTCACGTGCGTGGTGACGTGAAACAGTCCCGTTTAGTTTTGCATGCGCACGTGAAACTATCGCGTGCGCACTCGATAGTTGCTGAAACTTTCGCTTTCACGTGCGCACACGATAGTTTTACGTGCACACGCGATAGATTCACGTGAGCATGCAAAACTAAACTTTTTAAAAAATTTGCACATGAAGGTTTCGCGTGAGCACATGAAACTTAACTTTAGATTTTTTTTACTCCAATGTCACCTTAGGGGCTCGGTAGATAAGCGATGGGATGTGGTGTGTTATGTTAGTTACTGTTCCTCAATAATGAAGATCAAAACATCTTGTTTAGTGGATTACAGTATTTCTTTATGTATAGCCTGATGTATGTGTGTCTTGTTTATGTACTGTCATAGGTTTACTGTTTTCTGTGATTTAAGTTTTTTGTAAAGCTCCTTTGAAACAATGCAACATTACACTACATAAATAAATTTGAATTGAATCTTGTTTGCAGTTTGCTGAACAGTGATTCAGGGAACAACTCTGTGATGCTCAACATGTCCAAGAGCAGATCCATGTCTGCGTCATACACTGCCTCCAACCACATCTATAGCAAGAACCGAAGAGGTAAAGACCTATGTGTGTTGAGTGAGGATGTATATTTTCTTTCACAGACCCTTATATTGTTACGTTTCATCTTTAGCAGGTTTCCCTTCTTCCAACATCTCGCCTCTGGCATCACCCTGCCATTCTCCAGTCCAGGGCACTCCGGTGAACAGTCCCACCACAAAGACTCCTTCAGTTGAGCTACCTGACACAGAGCTTCCACAGGGAGACGGCCCGTTGACACGCAGCTCACATGAAGCCTTAACCCACAGTCAGAGCGCTCCCGGCTCCGGTAGCACACACTGGAGTCAGACTCCACTTTGTAGCAGGTCAGAGCTTTTCATCATTTACATACAGCAAAATAAATGTAATTATTTTATTCTGACACTTATTATGGGCTCATGTCTAATATGGCTTCATATTCACATAATAGTAATACTTTACAATAAGATTGTTTAATGCATTAGCTAACATAAACTAATAATGAACAATGCATCTACAATTACTACCGAGCCCCTAAGGTGACATTGGAGTAAAAAAAATCTAAAGTTTAGTTTCATGTGCTCATGTGAAACTATCGTGTGCACACGGGAAACTATCGAGTTTAGTTTTGCGTGCTCACGTGAAACTATTGCGTGCACACGTGAAACTATCGTGTGCGCACGTGAAACTATCGTGTGCGCACGTGAAACGTTTAGTTTTAGTTTAGTTTCCCGTGCGCACGCGAAACTAAACTGAAACTATTGCGTGCGCACATGATAGTTTGTGATAGTTCTTATGAACACAGAACTGCATTTACTAAAACATTTATAAAAGCGTCGAAACTGTTAACATTAATTAATGTGCCATGAACTAATATAAATAACTGTATTATTGACATATAATATATATACATTACTGTGCAAAAGTCTTAGGCCACCATGCCAGAATTAGATTTGTTGTTTTTGCAATGTTATAGTGATCATATAATCTCTTTAAAGACTTTTTAATAGAATACATCAAGAAAATACAGGAAGTGTGTATATAGTACACTCTAAAAAAAATTGTGTTAAGGATTAGTCAATTTTCTTAAAAAAAATCCAGATAATTTACTCACCACCATGTCATCCAAAATGTTTATGTCTTTCTTTGTTCAGTCGCGAAGAAATTATGTTTTTTGAGGAAAATTCTCATTTTATTGACTTTAATGGACCCCAACATAACAGTTTTGGGGTCTATTAAAGTCCATTAAAATGAGAAAAATCCTGAAAAAGTTTTCTTCAAAAAACATAATTTCTTCTCGACTGAACAAAGAAAGACATCAACATTTTGAATGACATGGTCGTGAGTAAATTATCTGGATTTTTTTGTTTTTTAAGAAAATGGACTAATCCTTTAAATAGCACTAAAAGCTCGTAATCATAGGGGAACCATTTTTAGTGCTATAAAGCACCTATGAAGAACCATCCGGGGTGTGATATAGCACCACTAAAGCACCAACTATGGTTCTATATAGCACAATAGGGTTCTACACGGGTGCTACACAGGTACTACATAGGTGCTTTATAGCACTAAAAATGGTTCCCCTATGATAATGAGCCAGTGAACCACTTTAAGTGCTATTTACCACTGTTTGTTATTACACTATATTAAAAACTGTATAAAAATGTAAATTGATCGGTCAAGTATTTAGGGTAAACTCCCCTTCCACTTAAGCAATAGCAGGAAAGTGCAGGATCTCTTAAGTAAGGGATAATGTAGAGGCAGCCGGTAGTTATTGGGAAATAAGCCCCGACAGTGTGATCAGGACCCGACGCGAAGCGGAGGGTCTTGTATCACACTGAAGGGGCTTATTTCCCAATAACTACCGGCTGCCTTTACATTATCCCGCTTATTACACGGCTACTTGCCACATAAGAAAAAAAACTGGACATGAATATGAATTTGAAACATTTTATTGGCATATTTGTTTTAAATTAACATTTTTATCCTTCCGCGAAACTTTGCACAGATGCATAAAATGATCGTAATACCTTATAAAGATCTGCTGCTTCATACTTGTCTCCATTTTTTCTCTTTTAGAAGTTTTAATCCCCATTCTGTATTTTTTTGTGTGTTGGCTTCGTAGCTGTCATGCTCTTTTTTGTCAAGTTCAGTCTCAGTAAGCTGTCTGTGTCTTGTCGTGGTTGTCGAGTGTTTGTCACAAGATGGCGGCATGGCGCCACACAGACAGTAATCTTTATTGATCTTTATTGGCGCGGAGCGATATTACTCGTGCAAGTAGTGCCGGCTATGCGTTATTATTTTGGAGCGGTTATTATTCGAAAAGAACGAACCTGCAAATGTCTCAACTGACCAATCAGAATCAAGCATTCCAGAGAGCCGTGTAATAAACCTAAATAAAATTAAATCCTAATTTTAAAGAAATTAGTCTTTTTACTTCATTCTGCTCAAAAATGCTCAAGATGTGTATAGTGCCAAAAGAGGTCACACTAAACACAGACGATGCATAAAGACGACATTTAATCCTGTAAAACATATCTCATCTGTGTTCTGTTTGTATCTTAATAAAAAAGTTTGAAAAATAAATATGAATGGACTTTAAAATTTCTAAAACAACAAGTCTGGTGGTGGTGGTGGTGGCGGCCTAAGACTTTTGCACATTACTGTTTAGGGTAGCGCGGGGCACAACCTAACGCTTTTTGACTTTGGCTCTATCATTCAAAAACTATTTAAGTTACATTAATCATTTTTTACACAATCAACACACACATCACGGCTACAAATTAACGCTTAAAGATTGTTTGTGGGACCTACCGTTATCGTACAATTATACCAAAAGTGACAGGAGTGCAAACGTTACAACTTACCCCATAGGTGGGGTTAATTCTAACAAACAGAGGGCACCTGCTAGAAAATTTAGTTTAAACACAAATAATTCAATCAAATTCTGTCTATTTACTAAAGGTGGATATTGTTTATATATTTGCCTATATTAAATAGATAGATATCCACACATTTATCCATCCATGATCCTTCATCTATCCTTGTATTATGCATCAATGCAATGCATGTAAAGATTTTTTTGAAAAGGGCTTCACAATTAAGACAAAAAAATCATAATTGTGAGTTATTTCCCCTAATATTGTATTAACAGTTATCATTTGGATAACTAGTATTTAAATTCTTTTCATTATCATTGTATACTGGAGGGTTAGTTGAAACACTATGTTACAACTAACCCCGCTGTATAAAAATGTTTTCAATCCCAGCTATCAGTTACTAGGAGTTGTTGACATGTTTTAAAAAGCTGTTATGTTTTAGGTAACAAGATAGTGATTAAAATAATATAAGGTTGGATTTGGTGACTTACACACCCAACTCAAAAATAGAAAAAAAAACTTAAGACGAAGAAATGTACTTTTATGCCTCCAAAACACTCTTTGTTCAATATTTTAACCAAAACACATCCAAACTTCAAAAAAGGAGAAAAAGGAGATCATCTTCTGACAGTAAGAGAAAAAGAGCAAAAGCACAGATTGCTCGGCCCTATAGAAATATGTAAAGTAGCTGCGTTACAATTAACCCTGTGTTAGTTTGTGCCCCGCTCACCCGTATATGTAAAATTACTGTATAAACTTATTGTAAAGTTTTATCAAAGCATTGTGAAATTCAAATATTTATTGTACTGTAGTAGTTTCACCTACAGAATACAAAAACTGTATAATAATATGCATAATGTATCATTTTAGTGTTTTAAATTTCTAATAATATATTTGCATAACGATTTTGTTGTCACTCTTTAATAAGTAATTTCATATCCATTTTTAAAAAAATATTTTTTATTCAATTCATTGCTTGTGAAATGTGAAACAGCTGTCTCAAATACCATGTTTAACTACAGCTGGTTTACTAAAAGTGACGCAGAGAAAATCACATTTTGTGCCTGACGAATACGGAAATTTGCAGAGCAGCAAATCAGTCATTTTAATAGCAGAAAATGAGTTAATATTAATTTTGATCACAATTCCTCCTAAAGCTAAAACTACAGGGTTGCTGTCTGATGTGAACAACGCTTAATGATGTTCTACAAGAGCGACTGCTGGTTCAGCCCATTACATCTGGTTACTAAACAACCACTGATTCATTAACTGTGAAAAATTACCAGCATTGTGTTTAAATATTAACCGATTTATGTGAACGCTCGGATCTCTGTTACACTCGCTGGCCCTTTTTTTTTGCTGTCTCTTGGTTTCACTCACCGATGTCCTGACAGTGAGACAAAGTCATCGTTCTCTTGGCCTGTAATAAATGCTGGTCACAAAAAAAACCTTTGAATGGGTTCTGTCTGGACCTGCTAAACTAAACAACAGTGACAGTGTTCAGTCCACAGCTCATGCAGCGGATATCATCACGGGTTCAGTCACCCGAAGAGGACACCGATCAATTACAATGCAAAATATTAAAATATGCATTAAATTCAAAGTCTAAGCAGCCGTTTCCTTAATCGCACATGAAGCGTAATGAACAGATTATAATGATAAATGTTTTTACATGTGAGCGATGGATATTGAAATGCCTGGATGTTGTTTTGTGCAGCTGTGGAAGACCGTACAGTAAGCTGAGACATGGTGATGGATCAATAGATGGTGGAGAAAGACCCCAACAGTCAGGTGAAGCTTCTCTCCACTCTCTCTCTCTCTCGACAGCAATTAGCATTTAGATGCATTTCAGTTATTGAACATTTTGCTGTTGTGATCTGTCATGTTGAATTAAGTTTATGAATTAGTGTGAAGTTATACATTCACCCATCAGTCTGATGAAGAGCTGTTAAATATTAAAGATAATCACGCTTTTTAATAACCTTTTAGATGACGCAGTGATAATATTATCAGACTATGACATCACCTATGAGACCAACCACAGTGACACCAGCAACTTTGCACAGAATGATGAAGACGAGGAGGGTCGCAGGAAACTCTTCAATGCCCCGTCCGCGCTGACGACCCTTATACCACCAGAGGTAAACAAGGTTTTTTTAATCTAATGTTTAGGCAGGTAGATGTGACTAAAGGTAAAAGACAATCAACTGCATTTGGCTGATGTTTTATCCAATTAGATAAACATTGAGTCTATGCATTAGCCAGAAATGTGATTGCATTGAAATGATTATCTCTGCAGGATAATCCCATTCTGGCACCGGAGCCCTTGGTGATGGAGGGACTCGAACCCCTCATGAACCAAATCAACAACTGGAACTTTCCCATCTTTAATCTGGTGGAGAAAACCAATGGCAAATGTGGCTGCATTCTCAGCCAGGTGAGACACTGACATCTAGTGGTGCTCATAAGCAAAGACACCACATTCATATGGACCTACTGAAATATTTGTAAGGTACAAGTGCTGGTCATATAATTAGAATATCATCAAAAAGTTATATTATTTTTACTAATTCCATTCCAAAAGTGAAACTTGTATATTAGAATATTACTTAAGACCAATACAAAGAAAGGATTTTTAGAAATCTTGGGCGACTGAAAAGTATGATCATGAAAAGTATGAACATGTACAGCACTAAATTCTCCTTTTGCCTGAATTACTGCGGTAATGTGGCGTGGCATGGAGTCGATCAGTCTGTGGCACTGCTCGGGTGTTACGAGAGCCCAGGTTGCTCAGATAGTGGCCTTCAGCTCTTCTGCATTGTTGGGTCTGGCACATCGCATCTTCCTCTTCACAATACCACATTGATTTTCCATGGGGTTAAGGTCAGGTGAGTTTCCTGGCCAATTAAGAACAGCGATACCATGGTCCTTAAACCAGGTACTGGTAGATTTGGTCCTGTTGGAAAATGAAATCTGCATCTCCATAAAATTAGTCAGCAGCAGGAAGCATGAAGTGCTCTAAAACTTCCTGGTATACGGATGCGTTGACCTTGGACCTCAGAAAACACAGTAGACCAACACCAGCAGACGACATGGCACCCCAAACCATCACTGATTGTTGAAACTTTACACTGGACCTTAAGCAACGTGGA
Organism: Misgurnus anguillicaudatus; assembly: GCF_027580225.2. Taxonomy (NCBI): domain Eukaryota; kingdom Metazoa; phylum Chordata; class Actinopteri; order Cypriniformes; family Cobitidae; genus Misgurnus; species Misgurnus anguillicaudatus. The sequence continues at coordinate 8,719,053 of NC_073337.2, forward strand.
TTGTGTGCCTCTCCTACGTTCTTTCAGACTCTGGGACCCTGATTTCCAAAAGAAAATGCAAAATTTATTTTTATCAGAGAACATAACTTTAGACCACTCAGCAGCAGTCCAGTCTTTTTGTCTTTGAGATGTTTCTGACGCTGTCTGTTGATCAAAATTGGCGTAACACAAGGAATGCGACAGCTGAAACCCAGTTTTTGCATACGTCTGTGCGTACTGGTTCTTGAAGCACTGACTCCAGCTGCAGTCCAATCTTTGTGTATCTCCCCCACATTTTTAAATAGGTTTTATTTTCACAATCCTCTCCATGGTGTGGTTATCCCTATTGCTTATACACTTTTTGCTACCACATCTTTTCCTTCCCTTCGCCTCTCTATTCATGTGATTTGTGAACAGCCAGCCTCTTTTGCAATGACCTTTTGTGTCTTTTGGACAACTGTCAAGTCAGCAGTCTTCCCCATGATTGTGTAGCCTTCAGAACTAGACTGAGAGACCATTTAAAGGCCTTCGCAGGTGTTTTGAGTTAATTTGCTGATTAGAGTGTGACACCAGGTGTCTCCAATATTGAACTTTTTCACAATATTCTAATTTTCTGAGATACTGAATTTGGGCTTTTCCTTAGTTGTCAGTTATAATCATCAAAATTAAAAGAAATAAACATTTGAAATATTTCAGTCTGCATGTAATGAATAAATATATTTGTGGAGTCTATGCCAGAATGCCGCTGTTATTAGGCAAAAACACACCAAATACTACACTAATTTGTATTGAAAAATGGCAAATTCGTATGGTAAATTATGAAAACAAGCACTTTTATTAGCAGTCTAAGACTTTTTACCCTACTTTATGAAAGCATAAATTTTGAGAAATCATATAATAAACACATCTCTTCTTTACATTAGCATTATTTTCACTTATATTCAAAATATACATGAAATCTACAACCATTTTTTGTCTCTGTTACAGGTGTCCTACCGACTGTTTGTTGATACAGGACTGTTCGAAACGTTCAAGATTCCAGTGAGAGAGTTCATGAATTATTTCCACGCTTTGGAGAATGGATACAGGGACATCCCATGTGAGTAAAATATTAAATATTAGTTCATCTTCAAATATAAATATAATGCTGAGAAAGACTTTCTACAAGATAGATGTAGGCTACTGTAAGTGTGTACACATACAGTATTCTGCATAGATAACATTCAACAACAAATGTTTTGTATCTCCCTCTAGTGGAAGTATAAAACATCAATTCTTCTCTTTCTGTGTAGATCATAACAGGATTCACGCAACAGACGTCCTCCACGCAGTTTGGTACCTCTCTACCCAACCTGTGCCTGGTCTACCCACCCTGACCCGCATCCAGGGATCATGCAGTGATTCGGGTAAGATTTGAGATAAATGAAGAAGTGAATCAAAGATTTTAAATTCTTTAAAATGTATGTACAGTATGTATGAGAAAAAAACATCCTTGTGTGTCTTTAGACTGTGACGGCGGCCTCGCTCATGGCCACACAAACTACCTGATGTCCAAGACGTATCCTGTAGAGGAGGTGGGCTACGGCTGTTTGTCTGGACTCATCCCTGCCCTTGAACTCATGGCTCTATATGTAGCAGCGGCCATGCACGATTACGACCACCCTGGACGGACCAACGCCTTCCTGGTGGCCACCAGCGCTCCACAGGTAGCAGACGTCACAATTTATTAAGTATTATTAGATTAAGAAGTGTGTGGTGTGAGGTGCTTGACACGGGTTTGAAATGTAGTTTAATCACGTTAAGAAGCACTTAAAGGATTAGTCAATTTTCTTTAAAAAAAATCCAGATAATTTGCTCACCACCATGTCATCCAAAGTGTTGATGTCTCTCTGTTGTTCAGCCGAGAAGAAATTATGTTTTTTAAGGAAAACATTTCAGGATTTTTCTCATTTTAATGGACTTTAATGGACCCCAAAACTTAATAGTTTTAATGCGGTTTCAAAGGACTCTAAACGATCTCAAACGAGGCATAAGGTTCTTATCTAGCGAAACGATTGTCATTTTTGACAAGAAATTACGTTTTTTGAGGAAAACATTCCAGGATTTTTCTAATTTTAATGGACTCCAATGGACCCCAACACTTTAATGCAGTTTCAAAGGACTCCACGATCCCAAACGAGGCATTAGGGACCCATCCAGCGAAACGACTGTCATTTTTGGCAAGAAAAACAAAAAATATGCACCTTCAAACCACAAACTCTCGTCTATCTCTGGTCCTGTGACGCGCCAGCGCAATTTCACGTAATTGCGTAAAGCTGTGGAAAGGTCACGTGTTACATATATGAATCGCACATTTGCGGACCATTTTAAACAATAAACTGACACAAAGACATTAATTAGTATCAGTCGACACACAACAACGTCGGAACGGTCCTCTTTCTCCACACTTGTAAATATTGGGGCGTAGTTTCGCATACGTGATCCGTGACCTCTTGATGTGATGACGTATTGCGTGAGGTCACGCTGGCGCATCACAGGATCGGAGATAGACGAGAAGTTGTGGTTTAAAAGTACATATTTTTTATTTTTCTTGTCAAAAATGACCCGTATGCCCCGTTTTGGATCGTTTAGAGTCCTTTGAAACTCCATTAAATCTGTTAGGTATTGAATTCCATTAAAGTCCATTAAAATTAGAAAAATCCTGGAATGTTTTCCCTAAAAAACTTAATTTCTTTTTAACTGAACAAAGAAAGACATCAACATTTTGGATGACATGGTGTTGAGTAAATGATCTGGATTTTTTTAATAAAATGGACTAATTCTTTAAGCTAGGTAAAAGTGAAATATTTTCTGTGTTTTTAAAGGCTGTGCTTTATAACGATCGCTCAGTGTTGGAGAACCATCACGCCGCCTCCGCCTGGAATCTCTTCATGTCGCGGCCCGAGTACAACTTCTTGGTCAGCCTGGATCACATGGATTTCAAGCGTTTTCGCTTCCTGGTCATCGAGGCCATTCTCGCTACCGATCTGAAGAAGCACTTCGACTTCCTGGCTGAATTTAATGCCAAGGTAAGAACGTCTGATGATAGCTCCATCTAAGAATAAGATATACGTGGACTAGTGAAAACGTTGAATGTGCGTTTTATTGTTTTGGCAGGTAGGAGACGACGGTTGCTCGGGTATCGATTGGACTAATGAGAACGACCGACTCCTGGTGTGTCAGATGTGCATTAAGCTAGCGGACATAAATGGACCCTTGAAAAGCAAAGAACTTCATCTGCGGTGGACGGAGGGCATTGTGAACGAGTTTTACGAGCAGGTCCGTACAAAGAAGAGCATTGTATGTTTGACGTGATGCTTTTCAAGCACATCCTCGTCTGAAACAGACAGAGGGCTTTTGCGGTGATTAAGTAAGTAAAGTGCCTGGCAACCGCGTTGAGAATTTGTAGTAATAGTGTCTATTATAGAGGTGATCCAACGGATAAGTAGCCTCAAAGCAACTCTGTATCATTCATATTGAGTGGCTGGAGAGGATGGCATGGATACGCTGTTGCCTGGCAACCATCTGCATCCTCCCCAAGCGCCGCCATTGGTGACACGCGCACAGCTGTAATGAGATTAGGATGGTGGCGGTCAAAACATTACACGACTAAAGTAGGCAAAGTTTACTGTCACTCACTGTGCGGAGAAAGTTTCCTGGATCGCAAGTGTAAAATACTTTAACTAGACATTAAATCAAACTATAAACTTTGTGGTTTTGTTGTGACTGAATGGTAATGGGGTTGCATGCTGTTCTGAATTAGTTTTAAACATCACTTCACAATATCCCAGGTCAAGTCTCTCAGGTCAGTTATATTTGACATTTTTTACCCTGTCTGTGAAATCCAGACTAAAGTCTCAATCTATTTTTGAGTATAGGAGCATCGAAGTTTGATTTCACTTTTTGACAGGGCTTTACTAAAGATGTCAAGGTTATATTTTTCACACCATGTAGGATTATTTTATGTAGAAAAAAATATTGGGTTTTAGTAGGTCAAAATTGGAGATTATTTAGTGGCTATATCTGCATCACCAAAAATCTATATGGAACTCCAAAGCTGACATAATTATAAATAAATAAATACATAAATAAATTAATGTGGAAAAAATACAATTATACATAAATAAGGAAATACATGTATAAATACTCATTTATTTTTGTTTTTTTACATTTCTTTGTATATATATATATATTTTTAATGTATTTTTGTTTTTTTACATTTCCACGTATATTTATTTATTTATAATTATGTCAGCTTTGGATTTCCATAATTCTAACAGTCAATTTATCAGCCATTGAAAATGGTACAGCAGTGCTCGCTGTAACCGTACACAACCGATCTGTAGTGTCTGCGTGTCGATTGGCTTGTTTGGATGCCAGCGATGAGGCATAAAGCACTTCGTCTATTATTGTGAGGAACACGGAGTGAAGATGACCCAGTTGTGTCAGGACCTCGTCACCGAGCTACAAAGCATCATCTGACCACCCCTGGCCTTATTCAGTGCATTTCAAAAGAAAGCAGGAATTATCTGCTTCAAAGGAGCTGTTTTTCCCCCTTCCCGTTTCGTTTCGTGAATGATTCATTTCTCCGGAGTAGCACCTGACAGAACACGGCACACATACATTACAGCCCTCTGACGACATCGCCGGCGCGGTTGCTATGGCAACATGAGACCTTGCCCGTTGTTATCCGGTTCTCATTGTTAATTTCCAGGTACCGTGAAGCATAAGTTTTCCAGCGCACTATAAGGTCCGCCATCCAATTACTGATCAGTAGAGGTTTTAATACCGTAATCTGATGTGTAAAAAACCAGACCTGGTGCGGCTGGTTATATTTTCCCCTCGTCCGCAGAAAGGTTGACCTAGTTTTACAGCGCTAGAATGTCTGTAAAGTGTGTTCCTCTCCTGAACTGGAAAAATCCAATCAAGTGTATGACTCTGTGTCCTGAGCATCGAGTTGCCTCTTCAGCGAGATGAGTAAATACTACAGAAATATCATCTGGTTAGTTAAAGTAGGGACGAGTATATAATAGCCCTTCAGCAGAGATACATAATTATAAAGTCAGGATTTGTCAGCTGGATTTTGCAGATCTCAGTGCTATCTGAAGCATTTTTTTTTTCATTTGTTTTGTTTTTTGGATGAACTTTATAGATGTCATGCGATGCAGCTAGACTGAGACGTAATAGATTACAGACTCCCAAACATCTCATCATGATTCTGCTGATGTCACTTCCCATCATCTCTTTATTCATCTATCTGTGGGTTGTCGATGCATAAAGATACACTAAGCATTTTTTCATGTCTGACACTTTTCTGATGGTTTACACAATTTATTTATTATAACTGAAGTCATAAACAAGTCTTTTAAATGATGAACATGATTTTTTTGAGAATATGTCAATTTATGCTTACAGTAACATGCATATAGCTTACAGTAACATCATGAATGAATGAATGAATGAATGAATGAATGAATGAATGAAATATGTTTATTTCGGTCTTTACAATCAATTAATCACTCATAAGACAATTATACATAATATCCAAAAAAGGTGAAGCCAATTATCCTTTATACATACATTTCAAATAAACGTTACTTCACCCCTGGACTTGATTACTTCAAGATAACAACAAACATTTCCACCAAAAAAAAAAAAAATATATATATATATATATATATATATATATATATATTAGGGCTGGGCATAGATTAATCTAGATTAATCTAATACAAAATAAAAGTAATTTTTTGCATAATATATGAGTTTGTGATGTGTGTAAATATTATGTATATGTATGTATAATCTAGATTTATGTAAGACCAGCTCTAATATCTATTTAATATATAATTAGAATTTGGAAATACACATTTCCTATTATAATACAAGTTATACATATTACATATATTACATATTTAGATATTTCATATTAACATTAAATTAAATTTTTGATCACCTTTTTTTAAACATTTTCTTGAATTTACAAAGTGATTTATATCCTTGTCACAATTATTCCATAAATTTACCCCTTTGACAGATATACTTCTACTTTTTATATTAGTTATTGCCCTTATTTTATTAAACATACATTATCCTCGTAATTTATACTGACTTTCTCTTACTGTGAACAGCCTCTGGATACAATTTGGACGTAAATTATTATATACCTCATATATTACCTGTGCAGTATAAAAATCCACCAAATAAACAAATTTTAAAGCCCGTAATTTAAAGATATATTCATGAAATATAATGATTTTTCATTCAAAACGTGTTGTTCTATTTAATATTGAAATTGATTTTGACATTTTACTTTTTACATTACTAATATGTGATTTTCAACATAATTTATAATCTATTATAACACCTAAAAATGTATTTTCATATACTCTTTCAATTTCCTCATTATTTATCCTAATTTTAGTTTAAATACAATATCTATTGCTAAATATTATGAAATTTGTTTTACATAAATTCAAAGAAAGTCTATTATTGTCAAACCATTTTTTAAAAACCATTAATTCTATTTCCACTGTATTCAGAAGCTGTTCCAGATTTTTTCCTGAACAATATAGATTTGTGTCATCAGCAAACAAAACCATTATAATAATTTAGACACTTTACAAATATCATTTATATAGAGTACAAACAATTTGGGACCTAACACAAAGCCCTGTGGAACACCACAAGTGCCTTTCATTAGATCTGATTTAACATTGTTTATTTGTACATATTGATATCAAGGTAACTTTTTAACCAGGATAAAGCTATTCCTCTTACTCAATATCTTTACATTTTCTGCATTAATAAGCCATGATCAATAGTGTCAAACGCCTTTTTTAAATCTAAGAACACCCCCACTGTATATTCTTTATTATCCATTGAAGTACATTAAACTCTCATGGGGTCAAGGGAGTGTAATGTAGTCCTTATTTCAGTTTGGAAAGCAAAACATAAACATACTTCATTAGTGCTTTATATTTTATAGTGTTTTCTGTTGATTCTGGGCTTTTAGGGAGATGAAGAGTCCAGCCTGGGTCTTCCCATCAGTCCCTTCATGGATCGCTCAGCACCCCAGCTGGCCAAACTTCAGGAGTCCTTCATCACACACATTGTAGGTCCCCTGTGCAGCTCTTACGACTCTGCTGCCCTCATGCCCGGGCACTGGGTCAACCCCATGCCCAAAGAGGGTGAGGATGCTGAAGAAGAGACGGATGAAGAGGATGAGGACACACCCGAGGAAGATTCCTCCACCAGCTCCGAACTGTCCGGTGAGTACAGATTTATTCCTACTTTTTTCTACAATACTTTTTAAGGTAAATAATTTTTTGGTGTTTTCTGTGTTAATCACAGAGAAACCAGCACCCAAGAAACGACGAAAAGTTTTCTGCCAGATCACCCAGCACCTGCTGGAGAACCATGAGATGTGGAAGAAGGTCATTGCTGAAGAGTCTCAATGCCAAACAGAAGAGGAGGAATCCACATGCCTCAGTAACACCCCTGAGCCAATCGATGAAGAAGAGGAGGAGCCAGGGAGCAAGGAGGAGCCGATAAATGACCAGGAGGTGGAAAATGAGGAGGAGGTGGAGAGTCCTTTACCTGAAGAGACACATGAAAATGAAGGACAGGTTGAGGATGCAGATGGTGAGTTTGTAAAGGGAGCGAATTCAGACTCAGCAACTGTACAACATCTAATGGAAAAACAGGAGGAAACAAAAGACGAAGAAGAACCAGAATGAATGACTCGCCATTTTTAGACCAGAACATTGTCTTAAAACTTTTATTGGCGAGCAAAACTCCTAAGAAATGGTTGCCAGCACATCACTTAGACACAACACTGTAGATGCTTGGGGAACATGTGCCTAAAGGAAACAGGGTGGGGTGGTTCGGGACTCAACAGATGAAGAGTTTTTAATAAAAATGGAAGGATATATACAGTACGCCTCCAACAAAGTAGACATTGAAGAAGTTGCCAGGACATTCTCTGGTGTTTTAGAGGTTTCCTATATTTTTATCAACAATGCATCGGCCAATTATGGTTTCTACAAGTTCTTCTTGCGATACTCTCAGCTGCACCTTAATAAAAAACCGACACCCCCCAAACTATGACGGGGTCCCAATGACCTGCGACCACACAAGTTTTGCAGGCTTGACCGTCCTCCTCATTCTGAGGAACGTAGCATTGACTTGGGGAACAAGAAATTATCCATCGAGTCTCCTAGAGGGCATTTCACACATCCGCAATGGACGTGAAGAAACGTTCAGAAACAGCATGCATTTGTGAAGACCAACCACATTCATAACACTACATTCCTTTCTATTGTCCTGCCATTCCCCTTCTTTACTTTTTAAGAGGCTCATTGTGCAACTCTTCAAGGTCATGTGCCACAACGTCCATACTGCAAATGTCTTTGTACTTTTTCTGAAGGCGTCAAATCGAAAACCCATCATTGTCTCCCCTCACCTGAACATTTTGTTTCTCCAATGGCATTCCATTCATCCACGGACTGAGATTTTCTGTTTCTCAGGATCAGACTGTTCAAAATGAAAACTTTAAAAGGAGTCATTGGTTTTTACCGACTTTCTTGCAACTTTATAATCTTTTGAATCTTGGTTTGTGACAAAAAGAAAAAGGGAATCTTTGATTCTTTTTTAACTTGTAATTTCGAAAACATCAAAGGCCTTTTTTAACATAATAGTCCAATCATTGTTTTACAAATCAAAGTGATTTGCTATATATACATATATATACACACACACACATCACTGTTACTTTAGTTTAATTTAAGTGTATTGCCTGACCATTTTTATGTAGTGAAGAGGCATGCAATAGTACATTATTTCATCCCTCTTGACATGTTCCCATAACATCCGTTATTATGTACCTAACAAATGTTTTTGTACTATCTCTCTCTCCCCACCTCTCTCTCTCTCTTTCTCTCTCCAAGCTTCTGTTCCTACATTTACATTTAAGCTTCTTAGTAAACTGCTTCGGCAAATTTCGATGATCAAAGGCACGGGCTGGAGCGCCTGGCCTGTAGGCTTCCAGAGAGCCTCCAGCATCCAAATTCCCTGCAGCCGCATGTTCTAGGTCTGAACAAGGCCGTAGTAATGCTTCAGTAGAACTGCCGCAGTCGTGCAGATGGGCTGCAAGCTTCTCACGCCCTCATCCCAAACGAATGAGGTGCGAACGCCGTCCCTCTCACATGGTCGAATCCGCACGCCATGTGCCGCACATGAGATACGGGCACCAGTCGACACGGCTGTCCGCTCTCGCCTTTGATGTGCTGAAAGAGGCTGTTTGCTTGTGATGGTAGTTTAGTCAGAGGCTGACGAGATGAAACACTTCTGCAGGCTTAATCACTTCGTAATCAGCCCAAGTCCGATGCCTTGGGTCTCCGTATCATCACTTTGAAATTAAAATGCCTAGGTAGGAGGTGACCAGTCATGTCAGCATTCATCTTTCAAAAATGTCCCCTCCAATCGCAATCCAGTCTAAGCCTTAATATTATCAGGCAACGTGGTGCAATGTAGTCCAGCTAATTATTTAAGCAATACTGACCCTATCTGTAGATTGGTAGCGTTTTCAATGCACTTTCTCCATTTTGTTGCTGTGTAATCTCACACAGCTGAACTGTGTGTGCCAAATATGACTTTAAAACCATTCTTGAACTTCCCCCAAATGTGTAACACGGTTGTTTAGTGCGAGCCAACGAGTAACTGATCTCAGTGGTGGGAAGAGAATGCAAAAGCCAAGCGTTTGTGTGTGTGATTGTGTGGAAATGTGGTATGAATGTGTTTACCAGTATTTAATTATGAAAATCTAAATATTTTTATTTAAAACACTCAAATAAAACTTAATTTTGAAGAAACTATGACAGAAAATGAACACATATAGCTGCATTATGAAGTGAAACTAAAGGGTTAATAAACACAAACTGAAGCAGAACGTCTGGCGAACGATGATAGATAACGCAAAAATTGTGCCCGCTCGCGGTGTAAAGCGCGTCAGCGCTATTCTCCGAGATGCACTTGACGGCCTTTTGTGCAGCAAATTTTTTTTTTTTTGGGACGACCTAGTCAAGGCGGTAGGGTTTCCCAGCTTAGGCGGGCCGCCTGAACTGAAAAGTGCTGCGGGAAACCCTGTCTTTAAATGTAAATCGAACCTAATTATTTACTCAGTACACATTCTTGCTCATACTGGGGGCAATCCATGGTATTTTAAAGATGAAAAACGTTTGTCTTTTGCCGTCTTTTTCTGGACAATGTCATTTATAACTCGCCATTTTATAGAGACTCCCCAGCCCGATCTCGAATTAGCCCAAGTTGGATAATTCATATATTTTCGTACAGTGAATCATACAGAAACGTACGATTATCATAAAAAACAATAATGAAATCCCACCCTTAAAGAGACACTACACTTTTTTTTTAATATGCTCATTTTCCAGCTACCCAGAGTTGAACATTTGATTTTTGCCGTTTTGGAATCCATTCAGCGATCTCTGGGTCTGGCGCTACCACTTTTGGCATGGCTTGGCATAGTCCTTTGAACCTGATTGGACCATTAGCATCACGCTCAGAAATGACCAAAGAGTTTCTATTTTTTCTATTTTTTTACTCTTCTGTGTGTACCTTGACCGACAGAAAATTAAAATTTGGGATTTTCTAGGCAGATATGTCTAGGAGCTATACTCTTATTCTGGCATAATAATCAAGGACTTTGCTGCTGTAACATGACTGCAGGAGGCGCAATGATATTGCACAGCGCCTGAAAATAGTCCCCTGCTATTGAAAGTTACTAAGGGGACTATTTTCGGCTGCTGCGTAATATCATTGTACCTCCTGCCAGAGTCCTGCACGGGTCCATTTTTGGAGACCCGCTTCCGCCCGTACCCGTAAAGTTCAGCACCAGATCCGACCCGTCACCCGTGATAATATCAAAATTAAATCCGCACCCGCCTGGACCCGTTAATATTTGGCCTGTTACCCGACCCGTACCCGCACACGCATAAATCATTCCAATTAAAGTGCTTTATTTTTTATCTCGTACCTCTCTCAACATCACAACAGCGTCATGAATAGGCTAATGAAACAGGCTAAAGTGGGCTTGTTTTGCGCCATTTAAGTAGCCTACCATCGGCACAAATGGAACCTGATAACTATACACAAATAGACCTATTAATAAAAAAAGACCAAGAAAAAACAACCTACCTACACAACCCCTGCTGTGCTCCTAAGTCTCGTCTCGAAATGCTTTCTAAGAAGACGTTCAGCTTCCGGCTATCAACAGCAAAACTTTATGCCAGAGTCCTGCAACGCTCGCTCCAACTAGGCTATGAGAAGAATCAACAAAGGTCGCGCACTGTCGCGGTAGTGACGTGATGGGTCAAATGTCATATGTTGTGGTGTAATGGTAATTAGGACGTGCACACCAAAGCTTCTACACCTGTTTTCAATTGATTCCAATGGAAACTCCCCGTTTTTCAAATAAGCCGGCGTTCAGCGTTTTTTCCGCGCTCGGCGCTGAGCGTCGGGAGATTCCACTTTGGGTAAAATGCTGCTCCGCTCATCAATGTCAGTTCTCACACGGCCGTCCAATCACAGCGGAGAAGGGGCAGGACAAATATCACAACAACCAACCAGCTCACAGCTCAAGTATCACAGCTAAAAAGCTCGGCTGAAAAACAGCTGGCATTCCGTGTCCTCTAGGCGTTTTCAGTCGTGTAAGTTTGGGTGTGCACATACAAATTTTGCACATATTTTCATTTGCGCTACTACCCACCCGCACGGAGTTAATTATCCGCCCGCGGCCCCACCCGTGAATTTTAGGAATGTCACAATCCCCTTTGAGACACTTTTATGGGGGTACCCGACCTGTTGCAGGACTCTGCCTCCTGCAGCCATGTTATGGCGGCGGGGTCCTTGATTATGAGAGTGTAGTTCCTAGACATATCTGCCTAGCAACTTTTAATTTTCCGTCGGTCTTAATACACGATGTAACTACAGAAGAGTCAAGTTTTAAATACAAAAAATATCTTTGGTTATTTATTTAGACGCGAAACTAATGGTCTAATCGGATTCAACGGATTGCGCTGAGATGTGCTGGAAGTGCTGGCGCCGGACCCGAAGATCAGCTGAATGGATTCCAAAATGGTAAAAATCAAATGTTTAACTTTAGGGGAGTTGGAAAATTAGTATATTTTTTAAAAAAGTGGAGTGTCCCTTTAAAACAGCAATGAGATTAACTGGAGAGACTTTTGCTTAGTCTTTGTCGTCTCAGATGTTTCTACTGAGAATCTACTCAAATTTGCCAGGATTAATCCACTTAAAGTCCTTCATGTCTCCTGAATTGTGAAAGAGCAACTTCGGACCATTCAAATTGTCAGGATTGAATGTTGACAAATTATTTTTAAACAAATTGGAGTGTCCCTTTAACTCCACCCCTAACATCACTGGGGCGAAAGCACATCGAACAGAAATGTATAAATGTAGTCGTGCAAATGAAGTCAAATTATCTCGTAAAATACGTATAAATTGCCATGAGAATGCAATGGACCCCCCCGTCCTGTGAGTCAGACTAATATTTTCAATATCCATACAATCAAATCCTACTCTATAGTTTCTTTGTTGTTTTACCCAATACTACACTTAACAAAAGTAAAAAACACCATTCCATTATTATCTAAAGTACTTCGGGTAATAGTATCTTTAGTTAAGAGAAACTGAGATTATTTCTTAATCACAACTTATGTTACTATTTAGTGATAACTATGAAGCAGTTGAGACATTCGATTACTTGTAGGGTGAAGTTTTACATCAACCTCAGACTCCATCACCTCTAACACACTTCTGCGTTCAATTACTCAGAGAGACTTAACTGTAAAATTAGCCAGTGATTGTTTCTTTAATAAATTGATTAAGGCACAGGGATATTGATTTTCTGCTTTGTGTGATTATGGGATGTGTATGTGATTGTGTGTACTGTGTGTTGTCATGGCAGCAGTTTCTCTATCCTCCGCTGTGACTCTCATTGATCGGTTTTGGGCTCCATACGTGCACTCGTGATATTTTTCTGATCCCGTTACGGTAAAGTCTGCGATATAGAGTGACACAAGCCTCGGCGTGAACACATTTAAGACAAACACATTTTAATGACATAATTTTGTCTGTTCCTCACACATCTCATACCTAAATACATTACAGTGCGTATAGATCATCTGAGAAACCTGCAGGTATTCCAGAAATGCATTATGGTGAAGTGTAAAGTTCATTGTGATGTGCCCGATTCATTCATCCAAGATCCTTTTCATTTACTTTCATTTACACATTATAGTCTGCTTGACTTGCACGTCAGTTTCAAGAGGATGTGGGCACAAGGTTTCACCTCATCTAAGATTTGTATTATATATATATATTTCCTTTGTATTTTCTGTTCTTTTGTCTTCAGCTGTAGGCGTTTGATAGCTGTGTTCATCGGGGCACTCGTTTCATTCACCTTGGGAACCAAACAAGCTTTACTCCTCTCTGATAAAGAGATAACCGGACTTGTACTTTTTTATATAGTTGGCACTTCACTGACGAAATAATTATTTTTCTTCTCACTTGTATCTTGCACTTAACACATGTAGCAATACATATAGAACGGGGAACTGTGTCAATCACCAGTATTCGTAAAGTGAAATATTCAGTTAAATGCTGATTGTTGTTCCATTTTGTACAAAAAACAAACAAAACAATATTGTGTACAGTTTAAAAATGAAACGAGACAGAAACAATGCCAAAAAAAGGGACGGAAAAGATGAAAATGACAACTGAAGTCTTTTAGATAAACATTATTTATTTTTACTGTTTTGTAATTTAGACACTATACTGTAGCTCCTCTATTGCCAGGCTTACTGGAAGTGCCTCTTGGTATAATGTAACATACAGAAAATATATATTGAGATTATTAGAATCTGTCACAAGATGAACATTGTGGATGTTGTAATGTGAATACAGTTTAATAATACGAGTGAATTACTGTGGTATTGAATGTGTCTGGCTTCCTTTTTTATTTATTCTTTTTTTACCGAATTTTTAATCTGATCAGAAAGTTTTTTAACTTGACAAAGGTTTGTTAAAGGTCGAAAAAGTCAATACCATTCACACTACTTACAAAGCTTGCATGAGAGGTCAGATTCCTCTTAAATTAGACACACTCTTAAAAATAAAGGTGGTTGAAATGTTTTTCATAGCAATGCCATATGAAACTTTTAGTCAAAGGTTCTTTAAAGAACCATTTTATTTATAAATTTTATAATCTGAGGATCCAATTTTCCCCTTAATGAACTTTTTGTGAAACAGAAAGGTGCTTCACACAAAAAAAAATGGTTCATTCAATTTACTCAATTTTTTTAAGGTAAGTGGTTGCAATCAATTTATTTAAGCTACATTTAAACAAAAAAAATTAGAAAGGCAAAACAAAACAAAAACATTTTGTTTAAATGTAGCTTAAATAGATTGATTGCAACCACTTACCTTAAAAAAATTGAATGAATCATTTTTTTCAGTGCAGATGTTAACTCATTCCCCGCCAGCCATTTTTTTTAAAAGTTGCCCGCCAGCATTTTTTAAGATTTTCACAAAAGTTTCACAAAATGCCTTCCAGGAAAATTTTCTTCTAAAAATATCTAAACATACAAATATATCAATTGAAAGAATCCTCTGCTTTCAAACAAACAATAAACAAACAAACAAAATAGGAAAAAAATGTTTCATCCTATCTCTATTTTTTATCTGCTTAACTCTTAAAAATGGGTATTTTCCTTAAAAAAATAAAAAAAATTGCAAAAAGCTGAAATAATTGCATTTTTGTGAAGGAATTTTGTTAGAGATCAGATTCAGAACGATTATCAAAAATTACTGAAAAAAGTGATTTATTCAATTTACTACATTTTTTTAAAGGGGCCATTTGAAATGTCCGCCAAAAAAATCAATTCATACTCCACACTCCAAAAAGATGGGGACAGTATACCTCCAGAAAGTGAGTTGGTCTATTTTAATTTAGCAGCATATATCAAGTTTGATTTACATTGGCAACTAAGTAAGTTATCATTAGTCACCAAAAAAACCATTCGGTCTCATTAACATTGCAATGTTTTCCACTACGTTTCGTGCGTCCATTTGGTGTTCATTATCATCGAAGACATTTCAAGCTTCTTAGCTAATGTTACATTTTAGCATCAGCTTGGTAGATAACGGGTGAAAACCGGATCGGATCTGTGGTAGAGCTAACTATTAAACGCTAAGAGCTAAGGATGCGCGATTATTTGCATGCGATAGTCATTGCCCTTCTCGTCAGTAAAGCCGGTTTCTTGATTAAAAGTGAATCGCCATCAGCTGCTTTCAGATGGAGCCACATTTAATGCACAAAGCCGTAGTTCATGTACAAGCTGAGCATAGGTTATCCCAATGCCTATTATAAGTGAACTTCTAGCGAAATACTAACAGCATCTTACTTACCAATCGAAAAGAAATGTTGTCATTTCGGAGTCGAACCTCATTTCTCTCATGTCCATTAGTTGTCTCCAGCGATGAAAAGCAGTGCCAGTATTTACTCTGGTTCGGTTCCTTTATTTATCAGATTTTATTTGTGATTCCAAGCGCGTTGTTCCCTGCAGCAAATGGTTGTGGTAGTGGTAAATGTCTCTTGCTTCAGTCATTCTTCCGCTCTCTTCCCTGAACTGAAATGCGTCCGAAAACCCTATTGCAAGGCAGGAAGGCATCAAGGCATGTCCGAATCCATGGCTGTCCGAATTGCATTTCTCTGAGCTGCCTTCATGCCTCTTAAGTCAACAAGTCAGCTGCCTTAGTTTTCGGACGCAGCGGTAGTAGTGGGCTGTACTTTCCACACGTGCGACTTATTCGTGTATTGCAGTTTGGCTGGCGGTTATGTACGTGGCCCGCATACCGCCTCCCATGGTCGAAACTGGTATTACGACACCTGTCGGGCTGTAGCTAATTTAGCATGCTAATTCAGATTGATATCTCTGCAGCACTATACCTTGTCATTTTTTTATGACATCTTTGCCCTTATTTCTTCTCATTCTTTTGATGCGTGTAGCTCATTTTTAAAAATCTTTTACCTCAATTCTTACAAATGGGCCCTTTTAGGTTGCAATCAATTTATTTAAGCTACATTTAAACAAAAAATGTAAAATAGTTAAATAAAATAAAAACATTTGTTTAAATGTAGCTTAAATAAATTGATTGCAACCACTTACCTTAAAAATTTGAGTAAATTGAATGAATCAGTTTTATTTTCAGTGCATACACAAAATTTAAAATTAGTAAATAACGTTTTGACTTCAGTTTTTGCATAAATTGGGTAAGCCATCTAGTGGATAATCGCGGTATTGCAGATTAACATAAATTCACCAGGAACACATTTTTATGCAAATGTTTTTGGCCGAGAAAGAGTTAAAGGTGCTTCAGGCATTGTGAATATCTCATACTGAGAAACAAAGTTTAGATACACCCTATTATTTTTAGATGCATGCCAACTTTATGTTGAACTAATGCTATGGAAACATAAACACAATTTTTGTTTGTATTCAGTATGAAGTATTACAGCTGTATTTGGGAGAATTTAAGAAAGGACGTTTATATAATTGTATTATGAATTGCGGGACGTGTTACTTTCAACTCATTAGCAGCAGATTTGTCTAAAACCATACATACTGACAGCCATAAATATTCTGAATCAGCTTTTTGGACGTAGAATGAGATTACAGCGACTGTGTTCCTGGCATTCACATGCTGAAGCTTATATGTGTAATTCATACTTGGAGATCTTAAAGAACCTGGCCTTGTGTGACCTTACCAAATATCTCCTGAGTGGTCAAAGGTTATGTTGTTTAATCACCCCTCAACCCAGCGTTGGGTCAAACAAGGATACACGTTGCAATTTAACCTATGCTGGGTTGTTTCAACCCAAAATGCTGTTGGGTCTAATATAACCATTTTCTGGGTTAATTTAATCCAATGGTTTGTCTCTTTTTGATTCAGTGCTGGGTTGAAAATAACCCAGAGTTGGATAAATGCATGTAATAACCTAATTTAAGGGAAGTTACTGGTATAATAACAAGCATGAACCACTCTTACACGCTAAAAATGTTTGATTGTTTTATTTGGGTAAATATTGGACAGAATCAACCTTTAGGTTTAAAATAAACCCATGCTGAGTTTATTTATGCCAAATTTTGGGTTGTTTAAACCCATGGTTGGGTAACAACCACCCAGCATAACTCAATGCTTGGTTCTGTCCACAATGGATTGTTTTAACCCATTGTTGGGTCAAATATAGACATTTTCCGGGTTAATTTAATATTTTTTAACCAACACTGGGTTAAAAATAACCCAGCATTTTTAGAGTGCAATATTTACCCAATCATATATTATAACAACCCAAAAAAAATTTTTATTCACATGACAAGGTTTGGTTTATGTGTAATTCCTTTAACATCTCCTAAACCGGTTATAAGCTGTTCTCATCCCAACGGAAATTCTGGAAGGTGAATTGTGGATTGGAAACTGGACTGAGCGTGTGCAGGAACATCAGACACGTCCTCTGGCCCATGAACATCTTAGCACTTTGACTAATGGAAGCACCTGTTTAATCCACCTCCGACTTTAATAAAGATCAATAAAGGAGTTGGTCCTCCTGTGACGTACATTCATTATTAATGAACATCACAGCTGTGGAAACAACCCCGCATGACCTCACTCTGGATCCTCTGAGGTAAAACAACATTTTTTGTGGTAAACATCATTGTTTAGTTCAGAAGGTACTGAACTTGTCTAATCCATCCTATACATGTTTGTACAACGAACATGAGTAATGTGTTCATTTGGCTTGTGTTACTATTGTAAGTTATGGTTTGTTGCGATATTAACTGTGATATATTACATACTTAGATTTTCATCTGGTGTATCCAGGATAAGAAAAGTTGAGATAACTAAAAAAAGATTTTTAAGACGAATAGTATGGCCAGCTTAACATTTAAAGTGGAGAAACCTCAAAGCTCAATAAAATAGCAAACACTAGATAAAAGTTCAAAGGTATAGAATTGATTTCAAATTGATTTTAAATTGTTTGTTGTATTTCTTGCGTGAAAATTATACTACATGCAGCAGATGAGAGGTTTTTATTTGAGTGGAATACAAAATGATGAAAATCCAATTTTTGTTTTGAATGTGCTATTTTGCAGAATAAAAAAAAATACTTTAGATTTACACAATGTCAACAATGCAGTTTTATGTATAATTATGTGAAATTTATTTAATGATTGACAAAGTCATACATTTTTCCATTCTCTGAGATATATTATTATTTAATACACTGGGGCGGATTCCCGGACATAGATTATTCCAGGACTAGGCCTTAGTTATATTAGGAAAGGTGTGCATCTTGAGGCAAAACAATGGCACTGATTTTTTTAAAGATATGTCAGTACAAGGTGTTTTTAAATTAAGGCATCTTAAACATGCATTTTAGTCTGGGACTAGGATAAGCCCTGTCCAGGAAACCACCCCATAACCAAAGTAAATGTAACAATTTATGTGAGGCATGAAGTATAGGCAGCCGATACATAAGCCCCGAAAGTCTTGTTTTACCCTTTATTAGGCCGCCCAGAGGCATCATGCCCATTCAAACTGTTACTTGTCTTTTAATCTGTTTAATATGCACAATATTATCAATTCTGTGCTGCATCCTTGTCACTTTACAGAGATTTTTGCCGTTTTGATAGTGATCGTGTTACATTACTTTTCTCTGGCAGCGCAGCCGCACTCAGACGTCACCTCACGAGCTTTTGCTTCACGAGCTTTGCTGTTGCTGCTGCATTTGGCTATCTGAAGATTTAAAACCAAGCCCGTAGGCAGGGGGGGTTCGGGTGGTTCGAACGAACCCCCCCTCACTGCCAAAAGGTCCAGAATTTAAGTCGTTTTTTCGCTTGATTATTGTCATCATTGTTTTAATCAATGCTTGTGACAAATATTTTGGGTTCCTGTTTCAAATTAATATGATACATTATTGAAGCTGAACGCATGATTTCTGTCATTTTCTGATGCTCGTTTTATTTGACTCAACGCTCAGCGCTCGTTTGACTTCTGGCTGCGCTGCGCAGACCGATTGGCATGTGACGTCTTAGCACCGCGAGACCGATTCAATAGTAAATGACTCAGTATGCTTTTAAATAGATCTCGCGGTAGTGTGGTGTCAGAAGCCAACAGGTCTGAGCTGCACCCCGTTAAGTAAGATAAAGTCAAAATTATTCCAAGATAACCAATAAAAGACCATGCAGACAGAGGTGCAACACAGGGGTCAGATGCGCAGTTAGTGGAAGTGCAAGAAAGATGTAAGTAATCAAACGCTGACTATTATACAGCAGTTTAATGATGTGAAATATGAAACGCAGCCAGGGCCAGATTAACACTTTGTTATACCCTGGGCAACAATATTCAAGGGCCCCATCATCACGACCCCAGGATCATGGTCATATACACAGAATATATTACTGTATTATACAGTACATATACTCAATACTTCAAATTCTAACTGTCATCGGGTGTATTTTGATTTACAAATATTTAACTGCTCATACAAATGCACTACTATGTCCATTATCAAAGACATTCACTCACATATGATGCTATGAAAACAAAACGCATCAGCATCTGTATAATCTCCGGGCTGTAAAGTTTAAGCTGGCGGTGTAGAAAAGTCCTGGCTAACTTAGCTGAGTTGTCCTCGTCTTTGACGGAATCTGACTTAACAGAACTTTTTAATTAATACACATTTAAGATGACCATGGATTAACTCTAATTTGCAAAGTCATTGATATAAAAAGCTTATTTTTTGCATATACAAGCATTGTCTAAAAATGAAAATAGGCTTTTACTTTATTATTATTACAAGACCATCATATAGCCTAATATTAGACACCCAAACCAAAGTGAAGAAAATGATCTTTAATTTGAAGTCTGAACTGAACATCAACGCAGACATGATTTCTCTCACAGAAGTTTAATATCATATGCTACATCTTGAACGTAGATATATAAATGAACACAGGGAAAGTAAGTTTAACACTATGAAGCACAAGCAAACATTCTGGAAGGCAGCTAAAAACCATCAGGACATAAACACTGGCTTATTTTATTTTATTGGAGCCTTACCTCCAGATAAAGTAATAAAATGGATTGATGATTTAAATGTTGTTTACTCACATGTGCGTTGTTAACTCTCCGTATTTTATGTTGTGCACTGCTTCACTCGTTCACTTTTCAACACGGTCGGTTTGTTTACAGTGTCGCGTGAGCAGCTACACTGCAGGTTCGACTTCATGTGGTGCTAAGCAGACCTCTTGATGATGTCAAAGTACCGCGAGAGCGATTCAAAGCAGATTTCTCCATGTGATAACTGGAATCGCTCTCGCGCTATTTTGCTGTCACTTGCCTGTGGGTTCTCTGCTACCCAGTCACTTTTGCGCCGCTATAGTAATTTGATTTCATACGCCGATCGGATCGCGCAGATACCTGCGTATCACATAGACTACACCACTGTTTATATTTTACATTTTCTGCGTTTCTGATGTCCTTATCCTTTTTTAATTTCCGCTTCGCGCTCCCACTTAGCTTCTCCGTGTCTCGTTTTTTCTGTTGTACCAACGCCTTGCGTCACGTAATGCTCGGGGAACCTTTGACTCACCTCATGCGGACTGACCAATGAGGAGAGGGTCTTAACCTGAGGCCCTCTCTTCATTGGTCAGTCCGTTTGAGACTCAACCGCTCTCAACTCACGTTCAAAGTAATAAGCGCAGCGTCTCTCTTTGCAGCGCAAAAGCCCACGTTGACAGTTTGTTTAATATAAAGCGGCGAGCGGGAGATTACCAGATACAGTATTTTGCTCGTGCCCTTGCTGCCCTGGGCCCTTTGGAGGTCTTGGGCCCCTGGGCAATTGCCCAGTTGCCCGTATGGTTAATCCGGCCCTGAACGCAGCGATTGTCAAGGTGACAAGACAAGAAACATTACTGCAGCTGAGCACATATGGGTGTCCAAATTTAATGCGTTGCTTTAACTCCCTCCAGTAATTCACTTCCAATTATTCAGCGCGTGTTTATTAACAAAATTCAACGCCACTCTTTAATTCGTTAAGATATTTTTTTACTGTATGATTAAATTCACTGTGTTGTACTGAACTGATGCGAAGCTTGAACTTGAAAACGCGACGCATCACGTGCGCGGTACAACGCTTCATCCACCGGTAATGCGCGTGCACGGAGTTTAAATGAGCCCATTCATCTTTTGGCTTAAACATTTTATTGCATTCGGCCTTAAAGCCCAATAAACAGTACCTGTTGAAGTCATTAAAGTTAATTAAACAACAAAAGAAGAGAAAGTCACTCACTGGTCCTGACTGTAACCTATAGTGTTGAGCTCTGCTATTAAAAGTAAGTTTAAGGTTTATCGTGGAATTTTGATTTTCTGAACAACTTTTACTAAAGTAACTGCAGTTAACAAGAAGCCTTTTGCTTCATTACCGGACATTAAATCAGATGTGAGAAGTTTAAAATTAAGGCTTGCATTATGTTTACATCTTACACAGTTAGTATAATGCATTCAGGGCAAGAAGAATATTTATCTAATGTGGGTAATGTGAAGAAATCGTAGATTCATTTATGCTTTTTTAATAATTTCAGTTTTCTTTCATGGGATATGGACCCCCTAAAGTAGCCTCTGCCAACCCATTTATACAATTCTAGTTCCCTGCAGTTGTGTTGTATTTAAACATATAAAGTGTATAATAAGTGTGTGCATATTTTGAATTAATTTAATAAACTAATTATTGATGGCCTTTAGTTAATTCACTAAAATGATCCTATATTCAGTAAGCCTATGTTTACTTTACTGACAGCCCATTGTGCCCAGGATGGTAAAATAATTATTACAATGCATTCCTATAATGACCAACACAAATGCATGCCCTACAAAAATACATATATGGACCTCAGTATTTATAAAATCCTGCGTATGGCCCTGCTCATAATTAAATACAAAAGGAGGAGAAAAACTGCAAAAAAGGTCCAGTTTTTGAAAAAAAGAACCCCCCCTTTCAATAGGCTGGCTACGGACCTGAAAACGTGTAGGAAACGCTCACAACATTTCCAAACCCCAGTACGGTAATGTGCAGTTAACCTCCTCTGTGTAGAAAATGTATGGTTCAAAATATGACCGTCTCGACGTTAAATTAGTAGAGATTTCTAGATTCATCTTTGGTAGCTACAACGCCAAAGTTCGCCAGAGTTCACGGGGGCGCGGAATCACACATGCTCATATATGAGGTAAATTTTTATTCAAAAATCCGTTCCTCTAATAATTGTATCTAAACGTATTTTTTAAAATCATTATTGAACATTTAAGTTTACATTAATTTCAAATGATAATGCAGTTGTTGTGCAAAATGCGATATGACTTAATTAAACAAGTCATTAAACAAAACGTAAACAAAACATGCCGTTTCAGACGTAAATATGATGCCAATATGTCATTATTCCGATTGAATAGTATAAAAGTTAGTCAACATTTATTTTGGAGGTTTTTGCAAGGCAGTGGCGCTCGAATTGTTAGAAATGTAAGTGCCATGGAAAAGACTGAAAGCTATATAATATTTCGTTTGATGTGTATGCACAAATTTCTGTGAATTGTGAACAATGTTCCCCCCTTGAAAAAAATTGGTGCATGACGCCCATGAGGTCGCCTGTACATTATCCCGCTTAATGGTACATCATAAGTTTGATAAGGAACATTAAATATTGGGAAAACTCGTTTATTTTGAGTTTTAAGATATGACATGTTCCCAAAACACTATTTCGTTAAATCATTTATAAATATAAAGTCATTAATGTTATTAAAAGACATATTTAAACCTGTAAATGACGTGACTGGCCAATCAGAATCGAGCATTACAACGAGCTGTGTAATAAGCTTTGCAGCCAGTTTTGCTTTATTTCTTTAAATTTAATCAAATTTTTTACAGTGCATCAAAATGTCCACTGAAAAACACCCCGATAGATACGTTTTACCAGGCCCAAGTCAACACCATAGTGACCAAGTAAAAACTATCCCCAATTATATGATGATTATAAATTTAACTAAAATTTCTATCAGCAAAACTATTCTGGGTCACCTGTCTATTTGTAACTGTTTCTTTCACGTTTACTACAAAACATTCATCCTGTTCATTCATTTTATTATAGAGAAATTCACACAGATGTGATGACCTCACATGGCCCATTCTGCTTCATATTTATGTTCCGTCACATTAATACATCTCTCAGAAATCACGAAAACATATCATCTCATTTAACAACCACTCTGCACAAATTTGCCTGTGCAGAAAATGTAGGTCTCTCTTGTCTGAGAGACAGGGGAAGAAAGACTTGTGGTGATTATGAATAATGAGTCACAGGCCTTGGCGTTACACCCTCTCCATTGAGGTCATTAGTGTTGTAGACGATGCATAAAACAACCCCCAGAGCATCAGACAGGTATCCACCGGCAGAAATGTTTTCTTATAGAACGAGAACTGCTGAAAAACGTTTTATCAATAACAGGAACAGTTGAGTTTATGTTAAACCACTGGCGGATGTCAAGATGAATCTTTAGGACATAATGTCTGGTATGTATGACGTTGTATGTGGCCCTCACATGTATACTAAACATTGTGTCTTTCAAGGAATGAAATCATTTCAAGGACTTTTTTTGTTCTGCTGATATCACACACACATTTAAATGTCCCAGAATAACCCATTATGTATATGCTTCATTTGATGCAAGAGAAGTCATTCAGCTCACTATCCATAAACACAGCTATATTTATTATTCTAAGTCCTGTATTTGTTTCGTCATAAGTTATAAAAGACTAAATTAAAATAGCCGTTTGTTCGACCGACCGCTGCATCAGGCATGCAGGAATGGATTAACAAAATCCTATTACAAATAGCTGGCCAAGAATTCTGCAATACAACCACAAACAACAAGAGATTACTAATGCCAAAAACACATTTGAAGCCAAGCGTGCACTTAAAATGGGCTAAAGTGTGTCGCAGCAGTTTGTATCATGTCTGTATAAAGAGAATTTGGAATCGAGTGCTGACGTCAATTTGTCTTATTTTAGCTCGGTTATACCCGTGACACCTATACATAAACAGATGTCAATTACACCCTATGAATCAGTCACTCAAATTTCTGTTTGATAGAGATATGAAATAGCACAGAGAGCTGGTGCAGGAGATGAAGATTTGTCCTGTGCAAATGAATATGAATATACTCTGTAAATGGGTTGTAACGGTATGTTCTGTAAATATAGATATGCACAAGTCTCTATTGGATGCTGTGGGTATTGAATTCTTCTTAACTTATCATTTTCAAGTTATCAATTATTAGAATTAATGGTACAATGTATTCACAATAGTATCAGTTTGGAGATAAAGAGCAGTTCACACTTTATGGGTACCTTCCATGGACGAGCCACATTATTATAAAGAATAGATTGCGTGTAATCCACAGTCAGAAGGTTATAACAACTGTCATATTGTGGCTTGGTCATCTCCATGGAAACAAGGTAATGTGCATTGCCTCGTTTCCACCCTATACCTTTATATTTGAGGACTTCATATTGGCTATAAGATTTTAAACATATTAAAACGAGAGAAAGATTGTCTTATATGAAATATAGCTGTTTGTTGGTGTTAGATAGAAATGATCTGTTAAGGTGACATTTTGCTTTGGCGTAGAGTGAATTTATTTCTCATTTTGATGTACAGCTCCAGTTTTTCTTCCTGGCACAGTTTTCCCTAAGGCAAGTAACTTATCTTCATAAACAAATGACTCCTGAATGCTGATAATGTATATTTTTACTTTAATCTTGTTTTAGCCTATACATACTAAAGTAACTTAAATTTCAAGTTCATTTTGTAACCTGTTACGCAAATGTCTAATCCATAAATATATAGATGAGAACATTGAAATAAATATTCTATAGTGTTTTCAGATCAATTTAAACTGTAAAGCAATTATGAAATACTACTTTTTATTAAATTTAGTTATTTAAGTGTTGGAAATAAATATACAAAACCACTGCTGGTAAAAACAAGGTTTAATGCGAAACTTAACTGAACCCAGTTACAACTTGCTCTGGTCTCTTTATTTATTACAGATCAGTACAGTAATGATCTGTAAAGACTTTATTATAGCCATGTTAAATAAAGGAATTATGATATCGTCTCGTTAAAATAAAGTGCGAGCAGATGATGCGTGCGCGCATTTTCGCAGGATCTGATCTATCCATACGAGCTGCGCGCTCGTCACGTGTTTCAGCTCAATCAATCCAGCAGCAGAAGAAACTGTTTCAGTTCTCAGCGAAGGCTCGTGGAAACCTACAGGATTGACGTTAAAAAGATCAAACTACGCCGAAAGCAAAAAGACGAGTGGATACAAGTGGGAGTGTTAGAAAACACCTCGCGACCAAGTGCCTTTCCTCTTCTCCAGCAACCCGTGGGAACTTTATTTCCATGAAAACCAGACACATCTGCTCGATACACACTCATACTGGATCACAGGCGACACTTACATATCCATAGATTGTATAACAGCCAGGAGACGCAGACGCACAGCAGTGGATTTCTTTAAGGGTTTGGTGAGTCTATCATAATTGTTCTTCTTCTGTCTGTACCAACACAGGCACGAGACATTTTGACCTGATTCATCTCGCGCTTTGCTTACAAATTATGGATATGCATTGAGTGCGCGCATGACATGATTTAAAAATCTATCTGACAGTGCGCAAAGACGCGTGTGTGCGTTGCGATTAAAGATCATCTGCTCGTTAAAAGTAGGTATGCTTGAGAGCTGATGTTTGTGCTGTTCACTGGGGTAGTTGTGAGAATTGAGGCATAATCGTAGCGTAAAGGACACGAGGAAAACAATAATACAAATTTTACGTTAAGTGATGCGTGCGCGGGGATTGTACTGTAGCACGTTTTAATGCAGCATCACATTAGTCTGTGCAATGCCGTTTATAAATTCACTGTGTAAGGCTGTGTGTGAGATGTTCCGTGGATTAGTCACTCAGTCACGGGTTCTGCGTGGATTCATACGCGATGCTGGTTAATTAGTCGCACTTGAGCACTGGTTGTCATGACCACTCATCCACATCAGTTCACAAGACCACACACAGACTGTTTAACTTCATTTCTATTGAGCCACTGCATCAATTTTCAAAAAAGTTTTAAGCTTTTAGCCAGTGGTTAGATCTGGGCATGTAAGGTTGCAGGTTCGAATCTGATCAATAGGCTGGAGATGGGCTGATGCCCATTTGTTTCATTATTTACATTAATCAAACTACAATAAAGCCATTCAGTTATATAAAAACGTATATTGCTATTATTTATAGCTTTATGTTTTACAAAGTTGTGTAGTCACAAAATCATCTTTTCATCTTTGTTTAAGCTGTGATGACTGCTGTTTCCTGTTGATTGGTGTCTTTGAATATTTGAAAAACCACTAAATTGTTTCATTTATTACAGGTCCGGTATTAAAAATGTGAACATGTTTTAATATTAGCTTATATTAGTCCCATGATCAGTCTGTCTTTACAAAGGGCTAAATAATGAATTACAGGATTATGTCCGTGAACAAAATGCCAGACCTCGGGTTACTTCACGGGAAAAGCCCCTAGTAAAAAAATGCAATGACTTAAAAAAAGGCTATAAATAATTAGTAAATATGGCAACTTGTATGTGGCTGTAAAGACCACAGCAATATTTCTAAACAAGGTTGCGTGCTTTTCGTGTTTATGAATTCAAGGCAGCCTCTGGTATTTATAGTTCAGTTAATATTTCTTTGACTGATGTGTCTGCGCTCAGACGCTCATCAGGTTTAATCAGAATACACAATCAGTGCTTGAATTGCTAAATAACAAGTCTGTATGGGACATTTTCTTATACAATCAATTACAGGAGGGTCTAATTTATGTTAAATACAAAGGACTTGAGGTCAAGTTCACTCTCAGAAAATGTTTAAAAATGATTTCTAGCTGGTACTGGGACAGAACCCTTTAAAACCGATACATAAATGTATACATTTGGTACCAGTATGAACCTTTGAGAAAATTTGGGTTTAGATTAATTTATGAAACTGCCTATATCATTTTACATTCCAAGTATTTTACATATCTGAACCTTTAACCAGAGTGTTGTAAAAGATGAGGAAATGCTCTTGATACAAATAGATGCACATTTCTCCTGGGACCTTTACTTTTTATCTGTTGTTCAAAGAATTGTCACTTCAAAGAATTGCAGGAATATCATCCACCCACGATGTACCATTGTACGATTTTCTCAAGTACTTTTTAAAACCTTTTTAAAGGGAAATTTCATCAGTAGAAACATGAATCTTTATTGAAAGTGGGTCATGTTTGTAGTCGAAATGTAACATAAATGTAGAATTTGGTGCCTATTTGACAGAGAAAAGACAGAATGTGCATTTGTATGGAAAACTACAACTCCCACAATGCACAGCTCTGCAAGCCACTCCCATTAATCGGAACGCAGATCAGATATGCTATTGTGTACATAAATGCCACGTTAGTATAACAAAGAAAATAGAAACACTCACTTTATAGTCAGACGGCTGTTTATCCCTGCAGGCTTTGGCTGTCGCTTCCAGTTTAGAATTCTAAAATATGTATCCAGGACGCAGCCCATATACGGTACGAAGCTTGAGTAGGAGCAAGCTTCATTCAGTTTTTTATTTATTTTTTAAGAGTGCTTGGCCAAACATGTATATTCCCAAAGAAGAAAAAGTCGCATCCTGCACACAAACGCGTCCACCGCACAATATCTATACTCCACAGACGCGCTGGCTCAGCGCTTGTGCTCGTAAGTCGAAACACGTCTGTGAAAAACAAACACTTTTAAGAAAAATGGTTCTATATAGTACCGAATAAGGGTTCTTCAGCTTGTAACAATAGCAGCACCCTTTCTGGTACTATATAGAACCCTTTTTTAGATGGTTCTATATAGAACCTTTACCATCGTTTCAGAACCTTTGAAGAACCTTTTTTCTTAAGAGTGTACCTCTTCTTGCCCAGGACCATTAACCAAACAAACGTCCATATCCTGATCTGATGAGGAAATGTTATACAGAAAGCACACAGCGAGAGTACAGCCACCACTAGTCCGTCCAAGCTTGAGCCAGTCCGGGCTTCTCTACGCAGCAGAGGCCGATGGTTGCGGCTTTTTCCCCGGGCTCCTCTACTCAGCCGAAGCCCAGGCTCTGGCCTACTCCTCGGGCTTCTGTTCCTCCATCTGCCTCAGCTCTTTGCTGTATTGTGGCTCATAAAAGTGCAATGAACAGGGAATTAGAGCATCACGCTGGCAAAATCACCCACTTCCATATCATATCGATTACCCCTGCTATTATTGTAACATGAAGTCTGGCTCGCTCCACAATGTCTGTTTAGCTTAGCTTAGCATAAAGATGGTGGATGGTCGTTTTTTTTGTCTGTGTTCGTATATTTTCGTAAGTCCCACCCATTGATCTGTAATAGGTCTTTAGCGTGAGTGGGTCCCACCCATAGCTCTGTAGTCTTTCACCCTCGACAAAGATAGAGGAGTTCCTTCTTTCAATGACGCAAAATGACGATTTTTACATCATTAAAAGAAGGAAGTGCAACACTAAAATCTGTATTTCTCCCGTCTCAGGGAAAACTGAGGGATGCACAACCATTCAAAAACATGACTGGAGTTCTAACGATACAAAGCTTAATGCAAATTGGTGAAGTGTCCTTTTAAAGAATCCCACATTTAAAATGTTAAAAACATGTTAGTATCACTTTTTGGAAGTGAAATGTGTGTCACACGCATATATTGTGTCTCTTGCAGTGGTGATACATGCCAAGGAATATCACGGATACGTCACCCAAAGAAACAAAAGTATTTTGTTTGAAGGATGGACCTGCCAAACAAGGAGAGACCATCACCGGAAAACGGGCCGAAATCTGCCAGAGGAGGGAGACAGTGTTGCTCGAGTCTAAAGGTAAATTCAACAGTATTCAACTGGTGAGAAGGAACTTGTGTATTTGTACGGTTTGGTTTGTAGGTAACATGAACTTGACAGTGTGACATCTTTGAGCCAAAACATGATTTAGCTTCAGTCTGGGGTAAAATCTTCACAGCCAGAGAAAGTTTTAAAACGTGTTCCCATTGAGATGAATATAACTAATGATGTAAATATATAGGGTCGGGCTTATTAATGCTCACTACAGTTATGTCATGAACACTTGACTGTTGTCCCATGAGAGCGGCCACAGAAGATCTATTCAGCTATGTAAACTTTATTTATAAGACTCACTGTCATGTGCACCATTGCAAGTATTATAAGCTTTTAGATGATTTCAGCGGCAACAACATAAACAAGCGGCTTTTGTGCACCAAACGTAACTTCCGGCAAAGTCTTTTTAGAGTAGATTATTTCAGAAAACAAGCAAAATAACTAACCAGTAAATTACCTTAGTTCAAATTTTAGCTGAAGGGTATCAATTATACTGAGCTAACGTTACTGTGTAAATATAATGCATACAATGTTAGATAAAGATCCTCAAATTCTTGCCTGTCTGCCAAATACACACAGCGGTGATCCATGCTCACCGTCTCCCCTGAACTTTTGGAAACGGAAACATTTCCCACAAAGTATTTGTTCCAGAGATTTGTTTAGTCGCTAGCCAGCCCGATAAACAAGCACAGTCCGAA
The DNA here is from genome assembly GCF_027580225.2 of Misgurnus anguillicaudatus. Lineage (NCBI taxonomy): Eukaryota > Metazoa > Chordata > Actinopteri > Cypriniformes > Cobitidae > Misgurnus > Misgurnus anguillicaudatus. The sequence goes on from NC_073337.2 coordinate 8,748,926, forward strand.
AAATTAAAGAGACACTCCACACAAACTTTTTTTGAAAATAGGCTAATTTTTCAGCTCCTCTAGAGGGAAACATTTGATTTTTACCGTTTTGGAATCCATTCAGACGATATTCGGGTCTGGTGGTACCACTTTTAGCATATAGCTTAGCATAATCCATTGAATCTGATTAGACCATTAGCATCACGCTAAAAAATAACCAAAGAGTTTCGATATTTTTCTTATTAAAACTCTTCTGTAGTTACATTGTGTACTAAGACCAACGGAAAATAAAAAGTTGTGATTTTCAAACTGGCGTAATAATAATAAAGGACTTTGCTGATGTAACATGACTGCAGGAGGCACAAAGATATTACGCACTGCCCCAAAATAGTCCCTTTTGTTACTTTCAATAGCCGGGGACTATTTTCGGGCACTGCGTAATATAATTTATTTAGGGGGCTGTTTACACATAAAATAATTGATGGTATTTATAGTATATGGTATGGCATTTTTATTCATATGGGTGTGAGGTTCTGATGTTTCCACTCCAGGACCTATTTATATAATATATATAAAAACTGCTGGGTTATTTTCAGCCCAGCTCTGGATCAAAAAGGCATGAACCCAACACGTTGGTTTGTAATTTAACCTATATATACTGTATAACCAAATGCTGTTGTTAGGTCAAATGTCCCTTTTTTACCCAACCCTGGGTTGAAAATAACCGAGCATTTTCTTTTTGTTGTATTGGTCTTTTTATCATGTTTAATGAATTTTGTTCTGATTATTTACCAACTCACCCTTTAGACATAATACATCAGTTTTGTCATTAAATCATAGCAAACAGTATTTACAGTGGTGTGAGAAACCACAAAAAGATATTTTTATAGTCACATATGATAGATATACAAAGGCGTATTCACAACAGTTAGGGGTTCGACAACCAGGGGTTAAATAAAGAGCAAAAGCTGAAGACATTATCAGCTGACTTGCATTGAGAATCAAACCGTCAACACACTGGGTCTTACGGTGTAAATGACACCGCATGACAGACTGAGTGACAGTAAATATCTTTCTACACATTAAGATTCGGCACAAACAGCTTTAATTTAGGAATATATTTGAATAAGACCGCTTAGTATAAAATTATTCAGAATAAAAGGAAGAACACAAACAAAGGGTCATTTGTAAGACCCTTTGAGAGCATGCAGGGGTGCGGTGAATCACTCTTAGATGTGTCCTGATCAAAATCTCCCAATAAATGCTAACAGGGGTGAGTTCTGATTTCCAAGTTCTTTGCTTTGGCCCGAGGTTTGATCTTGAATGATCTGCACGCTTGAGAAACTTAAGCTGATGAATAAAGGTATTGTGTTTGCACGCACAGAGACCCTCATAGCAAAGCCGATTAGAATTTCCAATGGTGTTTTAGCAGTACAGTTTGCTTTCTTTCGAATGAAATTAAAACTTTAGTAACATTTAGGTCAGTCATTGCCAAAAACATTCAATAGGTTTGACATTCAATAGGCTTATTTATACCTTTGTCAACCTAATGAATGAAAACTGTCAATAAATTGTATTTCACCCAACAATCAAAAGATTGTTTTTTGTTCTTTTCCATTTCTTAAATACAACCCTAACATTTCAATGTGAGATTTGGTGTAATTTACCTCTCTAAGGAACACCAAATACTGTATGAAATATGAAATCAAATGAGTTGCTTTAGACGCGTAATCTTCTTGAGTTTTACTTGCTATTATCAACCTGCAAAGACATCTGTTTGTCCTCTATCACAAAATAATGTAGCCATGCGTCAGCTTTGTTGACCGATGGAGCGCATGCTTGGGAAATCCATAAGCGTGTGAAGCGATCCATGTGCTCCAGAAGAAATCTCTTGACTGTTGTAAAAGCTGAAAATTAGCCAAAGGCCACTGCGTGCACGTGTTGCTGTTGGCTGCCGGTCATGTTATTTAGACCACGTGTCATATGATCCAAGTTGTGACCCAAGGAGACGAGAGACGTTCCAGTGCATCGACAGTGCATTTATAAATTTGTCAGTGACGTTATCTAGGACATCAGTGTACACCCCAAACTTCGATGTGTCTCTGGCTTTATGTTTTCATTTATATACGGTGGAGGTTTGTGTTTAAAGCAAAATAGTGATTGTCAACATTCACCATTAACCATTTCAATCCTGACAATTTTAATGGTCCGAAGTTGCTCTTTCACAATTCAGGAGAGATGAAGGACTTTTAAGTGGATTAAGAAGATTAATCCTGGCAAATTCAATTCAATTCAATTTTATTTATATAGCGCTTTTCACAATTGTTAATTGTTTCAAACCAGCTTTACATTAATAGATGTATGAAAAGCATAGAAAAGCGAGCATAGTAATAATGTAATGTATACAGTAAAGTAGTAAGTTAAGCCAAAGGTGGCGGACTCTCCAGGGGATGAAAAAAAAACCCTAGGAGAAAAACCCTAGTCCAGGGGGAAAACTCCTAGGAAGGAAAAAACCCTTGAGAGAGATACATATATTTATATATATAAATACTATCGGGGTATGTGGGCGGGTAAGCGAATTAAACTGAGTAGATTCTCAGTAGAAACATCTGAGACGACCGAGACTAAAGCAAAAGTCTCTCCAGTTAATCTCATTGCTGTTTTAAATGGACACTCCACTTTTTTTGAAAATATGCTCATTTTACATCTCCCCTAGAGTTAAACATTTGATTTTTACCATTTTGGAATCCATTCAGCTGATCTCCGAGTCTGGCTCTACCACTTTTAGCATAGCTTAGCATAGTCCATTGAATCTGATTAGACCATTAGCATCGCCTCGCAATGATATTACGCAGCAGCCGAAAATAGTTCCCTTAGTAACTTTCAATGGCAGGGGACTATTTTCGGGCGCTGTGTAATATCATTGCATCTCCTGCAGCCATGTTACGGCAACAAAGTCCTTGATTATTACGCCAAAATGAGAGTATAGTTCTTTGCCATATCTGCCTAGAAAATCACAACTTTTAATTTTCTGTCGGTCTTAGTACACAATGTAACTACAGAAGACTCAAGTTTTAAATAGGAAAAATATCAAAACTCTTTGATTATTTTTAGTGCTATGCTAATGGTCTAATCAGATTCAATGAACTATGCTAAGCTATGCTAAAAGCTATGCTAAAATTGGCCGGAGATTGGCTGAATGGATTCCAAAACGGTAAAAATCAAATGAAAAATGAGCATATTTTCAAAAAAAGTGGAGTGTCCCTTTAAAAAAGCTACCTAGATCATATTTGTAATGTACTTGCCCACAGCTGATAGATGAATCTGAATCTGAATAATGTTTCTATTTGTTTAGTTTATGTGTCTTATTCAGGTGTGTATGTAATAAAAATATTTTTACAGTGGATTTATGTTGCTATGGGAAACCACAGAGCATCAATACAACAATGCTTGTATCAAAACTTTTATTCTGATCCATAAAGTGATTCAACTTTGCTCTGAGAAAATTCACAAAGCAGAATGTTTTACCTTTTTTTTTGTTGATTATTCATATGAATGCAGTAGATGTGCATGTGTACAAGTAACGCCAGAAGAGTAAAGAGTGAAAACCACACTGTGAATGCTGATGTTGTGGACCAACAGAAGTCATGAAAGTCTCACTGTTTGATCATCAGAAGCAACAGCTCATTTCTCCTCATGTTTTGCACATACGGAAGCTTAAGTCATCGTGGTTTAATGCAGCAGCGTCGCTCAAGAGCATGACATAAGCTCCCTTAATCCGCTTTTTGTCCCCAACTACCCACAATGCAGCGCGGCTCGAGAAATGCGGCCCCCTGCCTAACCATCCCCCTACCCACCATCTCTCCATCTCCAACCACCTCCCCGTTTTTATCCCCTACAATTGTAAATGCATATTAATGACGAAATGCTCGCATGGCTGAAAATAGGTTAATGAGGTAGAGTGTGAGATGTGCACGCAGCATTGAGAAAAAAGTGCTGGTGAATAAAACCTGTCTTTCTGTCTCATTACAGAAGTTCCTCATGGCCTTGTCTTTTGCCTATTTCGCCAAGGCATTATCCGGGAGCTATATGAAAAGCACAATAACTCAGCTGGAAAGACGCTTCGACATCCCCAGTTACTTAATAGGTGTCATTGATGGCAGCTTTGAAATAGGTAAGAACCGGATGTTCATGCGTCAACAGACCCTGACGTTTCGATCACATAACCTGCAGTTGCCGGGGCTGTTGTCCCTACACTGCTCTCCGTGCTGTGTTAACACCAGTAAAATTATACTGAGACGCACCATGCATGCTGAAATTTACAACTTTGTGTCATCCACCAAGCAGTGCAAGTGCGGTGGTCTGACAGATCAAAGTTACACAACATGAACAACAGACAGGTTTCAAGCAGATGTAATGAGTTCTGCTGCGCATATTAACAATTGCAAATTCAATTTAAAGTTTGCAATTTTTGTAGTAGTAAGTGGATGTGTTTCTAGTACACATTTTTTGTATACATTTTGAATGATTAATTTCACTATACTACACTGAGAGTAATAGCAACAACAAATATTTATGTTATTTATGCTAATATTTATGTTAATATCTTCCCTGGGGTTTTTTCCTCCTAGGACTTTTTTCCTCCCGGCTAAAAAAGTCTGTTTTTTACTCCTAGGGGCTTTTCAAACAATTACCAATTGTGAAAAGCGCTATATAAATGAAATTGAATTTAATTAAATGTATATTATTATTGTACTGTAGATGATTTACATATGTTTACAATATTTCATGTGTTATGTTACTTACAGGACAAAATACCATGAAAAAATTACCATCATGGTAGTGCACAAAAACTCATGATATTACCAGGTTTAGTTTAGATGAGGTTAAAGATCATCATTGTGATCTAGCGCAGCGTAACGGAGGCGCACTGCCGCAGCCGTCATTCACACAGCCCTAGCAACTAGTGTTTCCATAGGAGCGTTGCCATGGAAACGGGACGAGAAGTGCAGCCTCACGGAGATCATGTGTCAGCATCACACACTCGGCTGTCTTCCGTCCCTGTTATCAAAAAGTGCTAACTGGCGTCCCGAAGTGTCGAACAAAGACTACTGCGTGTTTAAATGTTTCTTCTTGGTTAGATGGACCTCCTCGTAAAATGAACACTGATCTGGATTTCTGGGAACCCCCGTCCCGTTAAATCCATGAAATATCCTCTTGTGTTGTAAACTATGCTGTGCGCACAAAGACCTCTCTTCATGGATGCGTAAACTATTGAACAGACGCAAATTTAGCCTCTCTGAAAGTTTCTTCGTATGAGTTTAAAGGGGCCATGGCATGAAAATGAGACTTTTTCCATGTTTAAGTGCTATAATTGGGTCCCCAGTGCTTCTATCAACCTAGAAAATGTGAAAAAGATCAACCCAGTAACTTAGTTTTGGTAAACCATTCTCTACAAGCACATACAAAAATAGGTTGTTGAAATTTGTCCCTCTATATGATGTCTTAAAAAGCTCTTATTAGAATAATACCGCCCCCTTAATCTGCACTATCCAATCACAGCACTGCCATTTAGTGCAGAGAAAAAGAGAAAAATAATAATTCACAGCACAATTGAGTTTCAATTGCAATAAACCACCATCATTGTGATAAGTGTTTGCACTTCATCGGGTCATTTGCATTTTAAAGGACACACCCAAAACGGCACATTTTTGCACACACCAACAAAGTGTCAATTTTAACATTTTATAATAAATTATCTATATGGTATTTTGAGCTAAAACTTCACATATGTGCTCTGGGGACACCAAAGATTTATTTGACATCTTAAAAAAAAAGTCTTGTGCCATGGCCCCTTCAACTTTTGTTATCATGATGCGATGAGGCATTGGCATATTTATTTCCTGTATACTTGCAGACTACTGGAAACTCAGAAAATCAGAGGTTAAAGGGACACTCCACAAAAAAAAAAACACTCATTTTCTAGCTTCCCTAGAGTTAAACATTTGATTTTTACCATTTTGGAATCCATTCAGCTGATCTCTGGGTCTGGCGGTACCACTCTTACCATAGCTTAGCATAATTCATTGAACCTGATTAGACCATTAGCATAGCGCAAAAAAATGGCACCTCCTGCAGCCATGTTACGAAGAGTCAAGTTTTAAATAGGAAAATATCAAAACTCTTTTTTTTGTGCGATGCTAATGGTCTAATCAGATTCAATGGATTATGCTAAGCTATGCTAATAGTGGTACCGCCAGACCCGGAGATCAGCTGAATGGGTTCCAAAACGGTAAAAATCAAATGTTTAACTCTAGGGGAGCTGGAAAATGATCATATTTTCAAAAAAAGTGGAGTGTCGCTTTAAAAGCTAGGTTTTATCACTGATAAATACAACAATTTAATGGTGCTCACATGCAATCCGTTAAATTCCTCAAGTTCACAGTCCACAACAGACAAAAGGGCTCAATCATGTAGAAATCAGTTGTTTGTTGGAAATGTTGAATGAGAGTTTGTGAAGCGTATACGTGCATTCATGAGTGAATCTGAGTTTATTAAGAAGCCTGGAGTTGAAGCCAAAACATCCTCCATACAATATCATACAAATCTAAACATTGCAAGCCTTTGTGGGCCTCTCAATGAACAACATAAACTTAGATTAGCATTTAGTTTATGCTTTTTTAACAGAGCCATTGTAACACTGTCACAATCTTTCACATGGAAGTACTCAACATGTTTATCTGAATGATTCCTTCCTGTCTTTGCTCTTAGGTAACTTGTTGGTGATCGCCTTTGTGAGTTACTTCGGTGCCAAACTTCACCGTCCGAAGATCATTGCCATTGGCTGCCTGCTGATGTCAATAGGAACTTTTCTAATCGCCTTGCCCCATTTCATTATTGGACGGTAAGAGGAAACATTTCAGTGCCTCTAAAAATACCAAGAGATGTCTGATGGAAACGCATGCCGGCAGATCCAACTACATTGACTCATTCTGTTCTTCTGTTAATAAGCGGAGCGAGGGTCACATGGATTCAGTTTAATCTTGTTAAAGCCACCATTCGGTGTGTTTGCTTTGTATACCATGTTTCTGTCTCAGATATGATCTTGATGAAGTCCCTTCATCAAACATTTTGAGTTGAAAAACTAATTTTAAACAACCTTGCTATCTTGACTGATTCCTATACAGCTGCACCTCTTTTGTAAATTGACAAGTGTTTTCAACCTTGCTTTCCGTTTACATGCTATTTTGAATCCATTTGTTCTGTTTTCATTTGATGTGGTCTTCTTGATATTCAGTGGTTGCATTGGTGTTGTGTATGCAGATACAAGTTTGAAACATCAATTAGATCATCAGTGAATTCGAGCAGTAATCTGTCTCCATGTCCTGCCGGCGATCTGTCCACAGGTCCCAGCACCTCTTCAATACCCAACCCAGGTATCAAATGACTGACTGAGAAAATGAAAACATACTGATTTAAACATTTGAGCTTTAAATCAGTATACAAATTTATGAAAGAGATAACCGTTCTTTCCAGGTTGCGAACACGAGTCCAGGTTATCCATGTGGATATATGTTTTTCTGGGGAATATCTTACGTGGAATTGGTGAGACCCCTGTGCAGCCTCTGGGAATTTCGTACATCGATGACTACGCTCTGGAAGAAAATGCAGCTTTCTACATTGGTACATCTCAATTTTTATGTATACTTTCTTGGTAAACTGCCCATATGTGACACTTATCAGTTCATGTATCGTTTGTATCAGGATGCGTCCAGACGATATCGGTCATAGGTCCGGTGTTTGGTTATCTACTGGGGTCTGTATGAGCCAAGATATATGTAGACATTGGATTTGTCAACATGGGTGAGTTAAACATGCTGTTGTATTCACGTCATGTGATGATGCCTGAAGTGGTTAGGTTCATATTTTAAGAAGAGTCATTGAGTTTGATTTCTATAATGAGATCCTGAAAAATTAGACGTTGTTTTAGACGAAGTGCTGATTGCGCGCAGTAACATCATCACTCCCGACTACTCCCCCCTCGCTCAAACTTTCATCAATATTACTGTGCCTGAGGTCGAAGTGCCGTAAACTAAGTGCTCTTCCATCATATAATATAGTTTTAATTTTATCTGCTTAAAATTGCCACATTTGGTGCCACCAAACTTACTCATGTAACAGTCTTTAAATAGGGAAAACATGGAAGTGTTTGATGGCTTCTAAATTAATTCCTGTTTGGATCCTAAGGAATGAATGGGGCTAGGCTAAATGCTAACACATTTATGAGGCGCTGTACAAAGATTAAGTGCACGCATTGAATAAAGATAGGTATGTATTAATTAATCTAAGTTGAGGTAAGAACATAGTAAAATATTGAAAAAATGTGGTGTTTTCCTTTAAATAAAATGATAAAAAAGGTTTTGGCTACTAGTAAAAGGCTTTTAAAGAGAAATTCAATGTGAAATCGTGCATTTTTTGAGTCATGAAATCTCTGGAAGAAAAATCAGTAAATTCATGTTTTTCTTAATTTGTTTTTTATCTCATATACAAGCCAAAGGAAACAAAACTTTATTGTTCTTGTTTGAAAGTCACAAAGATTTGTTGGATCCGAGTGGGCTTTTGGCATTTAAATACACTTTTTATTCGACCGCGGATGAAGGAAGATTCATAAATGTAAAGTTTAGATTTTGCCAACAGCTGTTTTGGATGATATGTTTCATGATTCAACCCATTAAGTTGGATGTAAGGGTTAAAGGGCACGTAAGCTCAAATATGTAATATCTATAAATTGCAGGCAGTATTACAGTTGTTTGCATGGTGGGAATCACTAAATCACAATGTGTGCCTTGCAGATATGTTTGTCTGGCAAGAACAGCATGTGTATATACAGTATATATATGAAAGTAAAGTGGACACAAAGCCCATCTGTAGTCCAAACCCAAGACAATATAGCAAGATAACAAAAACATAAAGCAAACTTTGTACTCTGAACATCCAGCCAATATAAACTAAAGCACAGACGTTAATACGCAAATGTTTGGCATTAAATGTACATAAACAAAACTATGAAACATAAACTTCTTTTATCACACAAATAAATCAATGGAAGAAGATTATTAAAGATATTTCAACTCAAGCTGATGCTTAGATGTGCTAATAAAGATACACAGACACACTTATATAAGCATTACATTAACATAATTTGTTGATGCTGTTTGAAAAGATTCTCAGTTTGAAGCATATATAAGAAAGCATGAATTATGTTTTGGAGGAAATCAGACGATCTTGTGTTTAATGATTTTAAAGTTACTAGCACATTTTAAACACAACATGGAGAAATATATTTGTGCTAAGCTAAAAGTGTTTCTAACGTTGCAGAGCGAGAAAGAGAGCGAGACATCTAAGACTGTCTGTGTTGATCATACTGTGTGTTTATTCCCACACTGTCTGCTTCATCCGTCTGCTTGGCCCAAATATTCTGAACATGTGACAAGCTTCAGTGACTCGTGTAGCATCTATTCCTGACATGTGTATGTGTTTATATCTTCTCATAGAGAGCATAAGCATCACTCCAGGAGATGCACGCTGGGTAGGCGCCTGGTGGTTGGGATATCTTATCGCAGGACTCATCACCCTCTTCTCAGCCGTGCCGTTCTGGTTCCTACCCAAATCTTTACCCATGCCGGAGAGACCGCTTGCCAAGTATTCTCCTGAGAGGACCAGCTTCATCAAAAACTCAAAACTGATGGAGCACAAGTACCAGGCAGATGAACCCACAAACTTCCTGGAAATGGCCAAAGGTAAACATGGAATCTGTTTGAAATAGTCTAAGCATCCATTTTGGTCCAGGCTAATTTTGCACAGATGAAGTCATAAACCGCCGTTGTTTACAAATACAACACTGAGCTTGCTGCATGGCAGTTGGGTGGCCATACGTGCCATTCTTCCCAGACGCGTCCTGGCCAGGATTTCGGGTTTGTCTTCCGGAAGTCGTATTTGTCGACCGCATACGTCATAGAGGTTTATTTTTATTACAGAAAAGCAACCGTTACATTTTAAATGTGACATAGAATGATTGAACGGAGTATTTATCCTTGTTCTGTGATGTGACATGTAGACAAAAATGTTTTAGTTTGGGTCTGTAATGCCTTAGAAGCTTCCTAAAAACCTCTCTCGGATAGCTCTATTAGGGTGGGGGATTTTAAACAAGTGGTTTTGCACCTATTTGGTTCCCCCTACTGGCTTAACTTGCAATCTCATTACTGATTGGCTGACTTTGCTGCCACTCAAAAAATGTAGCCAATTATTTTAAAGTGGATGGGCAGTTAGATGCCTGTGATGTCATAAGCATCAGTTTTACAGATTAGGCCGTTTTCTGGCTGACATTTCTAAAAGAGGAATGTGAGATGTTTAGCATGTTTAGCACTTTTTGTATGTTTGTGAATGTGGGTAGACTACCATTATTCAACAAAGACCAGGTAAAATGTTTTTTCATTCTCTGTCCCCTTTAAGGGAAGAATGAAACTACGATTGTATGTCTTATGTTTTTAACTGAATGGCGTATGCGGTCAACAAATACGACTTCCGGAAGACGCACCGAAATCCTGGCCAGGATGCGTCCGGGAAGAATTGCACATATGGTCACCCTGAGTTTATCTGTATTTTGGTACTGATATCTGAATGATATCTTACTCGTAAAAAGACGGAAACATCACTGTGTGTGTGAACAGCACATTTTTGTATTTACTGTTAAATTCAATCTGGTAAATTCATGGTCATTTCCTGAGATTACTGTGTGAAAGAGGCTATTGTCTAAGTATGCTGTTCAGCAGGACAGATTGGCAACCTTTGCCTTTCTATTAACCTTTTAACTTTATGATCTGACATGATTCTGTAAACATTATGCATTTGTCTTTTTCAGACTTTCTGCCAACGCTGAGATCCCTGTTGGGAAACCCGGTTTATTTTTTATATCTGTGTGTCACTATCATCCAGTTCAACTCTTTGATCGGCATGGTGACATACAAGCCAAAATACATAGAGCAACACTACGCACAGTCAGCATCTAAAGCGAATTTCCTCATGGGTATGTCTTTTAGCAGTTAACCGGGCTGTGACCCGTGAGTTTCGATGTTCTTATGTTTTGATTCATTACGCTTCTTATTCATATGTGGTAAATATTAGTCTTGGTTCTTATATGAAACTTAGAGGTTTATGGACTTCGGTCGAATCTCTGCAGGACGTGAATCATTATTGCATATGAAAGAGAAATAAATCCAAAAATAATAAAACCTATGGTTGGATACAACATATGCAGAAACTTAAGCTTATTGTGCATTTTGGAAACAGCAACAGCCTTTGAATTTAAGACAGGAGGGAAAACAAATAACTCGTAACCTTTGAACCCCAAGGCGAGCAGCGTTTGAAGAAATGACTCATTGATTGTCTATGTCTTAAATGTGACACTGGTCCCTTGATCCTGATTTTCCGAATTCCATCTGTTTTTTTTTCAGGAGCGATTAATATCCCAGCTGTAGCATTGGGTATGTTCTCAGGAGGAGTGATCATGAAGAAGTTCAAGCTGAGCATCATGGGAGCGGCCAAGTTTGCACTGGGAACGTCTCTCTTGGGTTATTTCCTGTCGCTTTTCTTCTTCGCTATGGGATGTGAGAATGCCAGTGTGGCCGGAATCACTGTGTCATACAACGGGTACGAAAAATTACTGCTCAGTTTTGCTAAATGTTGCAGATAGCTTTTAACAGTTGCTTTAATCCTTATTAGAGGTGCCAGTATTACAACGTTTCATCAGCATTGTTTAAGCTTACACTCACCTAAAGGATTATTAGGAACGCCATACTAATACTGTGTTTGACCCCCTTTCGCCTTCAGAACTGCCTTAATTCTACGTGGCATTGATTCAACAAGGTGCTAGAAATGTTGGCCTATATTGATAGGATAGCATCTTGCAGTTGATGGAGATTTGTGGGATGCACATCCAGGGCACGAAGCTCCACCACATCCCAAAGATGCTCTATTGGGTTGAGATCTGGTGACTGTGGGGGCCATTTTAGTACAGTGAACTCATTGTCATGTTCAAGAAACCAATTTGAAATGATTCGAGCTTTGTGACATAGTGCATTATCCTCCTGGAAGTAGCCATCAGAGGATGAGTACATGGTGGTCATAAAGGGATGGACATGGTCAGAAACAATGCTCGGGTAGGCCGTGGCATTTAAACGATGCCCAATTGGGGCCTAAAGTGTGCCAAGAAAACATCCCCCACACCATTACACCATTGCATTAATGAGAAATTGAACAGGTGTTCCTAATAATCCTTTAAAGGGCTATATCTAGAGATGCATGTTCTTTGGACAAATGTGTAAAAAATGCATCTCCAACGCAAAGGTCATAGGTTCCATCCCCGGGGAACATGCATGCTAATGAAAAAATGTATAGACTGAATGCTGTGTAAGTCACTTTGGATGAGTTTGGAAGTGTTTGCTAAAAGAGTGAATGTAAATGGATCAAAAAATCATATAAACTTTTGGTTTGGGGAAGTCAGCAGCTACCAAATAGCAGTAAATTGTAACCGAAATTACGTTTACATTCATGCATTTGGCAGACCCTTTAATACAAAGCCAAAACAACTTACAGTGCATACTGCAATCTATATGCTACATATTATCAGTATGTGTGTTCCCTGTAATAAAAATAATACACTATTGTATTATTGATAAATTATTAGGTTTGACTTGTGATTTACCTGCTAAATAACATCTTTAGAAAGTCACACACGATCAAATGTTTCACAAGGTGAAAGCAAAAAAATGTATATCAAAAAAGACATATCAACAAATCATGTGCAGTTATATTCTGCTTCTGTTTTGAATGTCTGCGTGTACAGGACTGACCGTATTTACAAAGAAGACGCTTCTCTGTTTGCGCGCTGTAACGCTAACTGTCAGTGTCCTGAAACACATTGGGACCCTGTGTGCGGTGAGAACGGCCTCACGTATGTCTCGCCCTGTTTGGCTGGATGCCGGGCGTCCCGCGGATCTGGAATGGACACGGTAAGCGCAGAGAACATGATTTTGAAACAATAGTGTGTTTGTTATCCCGTGTCTTCAAAGAAAATGAGCGACAATACGTTGTGTTTTTGTTGTGCCTTGAAGTCTGGTTTTCCCAGCGCTCTTCGAAGGGTGTGCACAACCTGTTTGTCTTCGACTCAAAGGCTATTTCCTAAGTTTGTTCCTTTCCTTTTCTGTTTTTCTGGGTGTAAGATTTGCCAAATTCTTTTTTAAATATTGTGAAGTTTCAATTCATCTAACAGACTGTTTGACTCATAACTTCATTCAATCTCTAGACAGAGTTTTCCTCTTTAACATCCTCTGTCTCCTGTATCCCAAGTGTTTTGTTCCATATTTCTAAATTGTTGCCAAACAAAAGGAATTGTGTAATTTAAAACATTTGTTGAAGTAGGACCAGTGATGTGAGACAAAGAACTCATTGTTATGATCTGTTTATTCAACACATCAGCTGTTGACAGCTAATATAGACAGAACAGTAAATCTAGTGGAGTCCTAACATTTCCAAAGAAGAGATCACATTTGTTTAATTCAAGTCTGGAAAAGACTTGAATTAATCCGCTTACCCGTTCACATAACTCGATAGTATTTATAAATATATATGCATCTCTCTCAGGGGTTTTTCTCCTCCTAGGAGTTTTCCCCCCTGGACTAGCCAGGAGGGTTTTCTCCTAGGGGGGGTTTTCATCCCCTGGAGAGTCCGCCACCATTGGCTTAACTTAATACTTTACTGTATACGTTGCATTATTACTACGCTTGCTTTTATATGCTTTTTCTACATCTATTAATGTAAAGCTGCTTTGAAACAATTAACAATTGTGAAAAGCGCTATATAAATAAAATTGAATTCAATTGAATTGAAAAGATATAAAAAAAATTCAGAAAACCATATGTAAGATTCTCGATTTTTTTTTCTCATTAATTACATTTCTCAAGATGTAGCCTACAATGGCCTTGGATAAAAACAAATTGAACGACATTTTTAGAATGCGTCTGAAATCGAGATTTACTAATTACTTAAAGGTGCAGTGTGTAATTTTTAGAAAGATCTTCTGACAGAAATGCAAAATAATATACAAAACTATACTATCAGGGGTGTGTAAAGACCTTTCATAATGAACCGTTATGTTTTTATTACCTTAGAACGAGACCTTTTTATCTAAATACACAGAGGGTCCCCTTACATGGAAGTCGCCATTTTGTGCCGCCATTTTTCTACAGAAGCCCTTAACAGACCATTTTTTTTAATAAGTTGTCTCCGACGATGACATGTTTGTCCGGTGGTGGCTACTGTAGCTTTTCTATGTTTTTCAAAAGTGAGGGGTGAGCAGTCAACTGAGCCGTTGGTTGCAATTCGCAACCTCACCACTAGATGCCGCTAGAATTTACACACTGCACCTTTAAGCATAACTCACATGCTGCCACAACCTTCATAGTAGCAGCATGTAAGATAAATGTTTTTTTTTTCGTATTAGCATATCTGCTGCTTAATGCTTGTGTCGCTAGTTTGAAGACTCACGGCTAACTGCTGCATAGTGCTGCAAACAAAACTCCGCCTACAGCTCCACCTCTGCCAAATGCTTTAGCTAAAAAAAATTATGTTTTATTTTTTTGTATTATTATTGTTAGTGGCAATAATACTGACCACTGCGTGTGTGTGTGTGTCCCTGTTTGTGTGTGCAGGTGTTCCAGCAGTGCAGTTGTATAACAGTCGGGAATCAAACAGCCAGCGCCGGTCAGTGTAATAACAGAGATAGCTGCCAGCGAGTCTTCCCGTACTTCCTGGCCCTGTCTGTCATCACTTCCTTTATCATCTCACTGGGCGGAACGCCAGGATATATGCTGCTTATCAGGTGAATATCTCACTGTGATTAGTCAAATGGGTTTTAGGTGTTGTTTCATGTTGTTTATTTCTCATCCTTGACTTTCATTTTACTTGAATATTGAACTTATTAGTAAGATAAACAGTTTAAGAAACGAGCTGTTAAGTCATGATTTTTTTCTCAGTGTAAGCAGACAGCATGTACCAGCTTTACTAATGTTAATCAATTATCCTCTCTATTCTGCGTTTTAGATTTGGGGTGCGTGCCGGTCAAATAAATCATTTAACTGATTGCAGAATCAGTCGAGACAGGGTTCTGGTCACTTGTAACGTTAAGCCATTAGACGTTTTTGTTTAAAGTGCAAGTCAGGTCCAATTTCTAAGCTTTCTAATATTTTTAAGGAGTCCCCAACAACAGGTTTAAATGCATGCAAGGTCAAAAAACAATTTAAAATGACGCCATTTCTCAGAGATCCCCAAACGATTCGTGCAAAGCTGTTCAAAGATTCAGTCTGTCTAAACCCCACTTTTCGGTAGCCTACTCTCCGCATAGTCCAACATCAATACACTTCATACATCATTAGTCCAACTTATAAAAACACTCATATAAGCACATACAGTATGTAAGCTAACCGGGCCACAGCTAAACAGCAAACAGTAATTTGATTGCAACATGCGTTGCTAGCGCGACTTACTGATAAGACATTACAGTAAACTAGACATTCAGAACACTCGGGGGAAAATAAACACATAACGTAATAATCATACTTACAGGTTGTGGTAAGAAGACGCATGAGTACAGAACCATCATTCATTGCCAAACGTTTAGCAAATCCTGCCTTGAAAAAGTAATTTTAACCACATCTTCATCCTTTTGGTAGTAAAAACAACACAAACTTGCCGTTACAGCTGAAAACACAGTGTCTTCTCGACATGATGTTAACACACTAACTAGCGGACGTATCTGTGGTTTTCGTTTCGCGGGCAAGACTGTAGCCGGAGATTGTGCAAAGTGTTGCCTTTATACGTCGACAGACAACAGCGGGGGGATTCGAAAATAATATGACTTGAAAATGTGTTTCAGAGTCGACTCCCTACTTAAGAAGCCAATAACTTTATTAATCGTGCACTTTGCACATCGTTTACATTAATGGACAGCTACATGACACACTGCAATACAGGCCATTTTCAATACTGGATCTGTCTGGCACTTTAAAGGAAAAACTTTAGCACCAACGACTTTCAGCTTTATCCCAAATGCTTGATCAGGGGACACCTCAGGAATGCTTGGCTTCCTCTGAGTTTAATTTAGGTTAACAGGCAGAAGTGCTGTGCCAACTATTTTTATTGCAATAAAAAAATTTGGTGGTCTGTAGCTCTGGCAAATAGATATTATTGCTTTTAATAAAATAAAATAAAAAATTTAAATGACAATTTTTTTCAATGACAAATTAAATACCTGAATTTTGATATCAATATCTTATTATTGTATTTTCCGGACTATACAGTAAGTCACACTTTTTCATAGTTTGGTGGGTCCTGGAACTTATAGTCAAATTTATTTCATATGAACCAAGAGAAACCATTACCGTCTACAGCCACGAGAGTCCGCTCTATGCTGCTCCTGTATTTATGTAATTTAATGGATTCAGTGATGCGGAATGACTTCAGGACCTTTTTTAACATGATTTGGCATGTCGTGTTAATTTAGCCTATTCAGCCTCCCAGGTAAGTTCTGTATGCTATTGTGTATCGTGTAAATAACTGTTTATGTTACTTTAACATGTACGGACACCTAATCAGTCTGCTGTTCTTTGCTATTGTTTAGTTGAATAACTTGCCTTTCCAAATTAAATGTCTGTTCTTCGGCTTGGATTTTGTGAAATCATTTTCTAAGTAAACACGACATGTAGTCCAGTGCAACTTATACATGAAGAGTTTCGTTGCAAAACGAGATAAATCCGTTTTTTTTTTAATTTTCAGAAATCTTGTTTTTTGGTTGTGCATTCCAATTAATATCAACTGGCTATATGCCCAGCTGCACCACCTCCTGAACTTCAGCCGGCTCCCTATTTCCTGTCTGCCATCATTGGACAAACTGATTAATCCAGGTGTGTCTGATTATTGTTGTTGTGACTACTGAGATCAGGCACAGCTGGATTAATCAGTTTGTTTGTGACTACTGAGGTCAGGCACAGCTGGATTAATCAGTTTGTCCAATAATGGCAGACAGGAAACAAGAAGCTGGCTGAAGTTCAGGAAGTAGTGCAGCTGGGCATAAAGCCTATTCAACTGCAGTTGGTTTGTTTTGTTTTAAACCTTCATAACTTTAAAAATACAGCTAAGTAGCATCATAAAACAAAATAATAACATGATAACATAATAATAAACATGTTTTGACAAAAATGTTAAAAAATTGATTTATCTCGTTTTGCAACGAAACTCTGGTTTTTCCACTTCAAAACGCATTTTTGACTGATGCAGCTTATACTCCGGAGCGGCTTATACTCTTATAGTCCAGAAAATACGGTAATTTTTCTGTAAACCGCACACCTAACCTGTCAAATGTCTTAAAATAACCACCAGAGCAATGTTTGTGGTTACCGTGGTTTAAGTGAAAATTGACTCTGGTCCTTTAAATTATTTGAAAATAATGCACACACGTGTTGTGCATTATTTTCGAATAATACAACGGTTCATTGTAACATATTTGCTTTTGCTCTAGAATAATTAATAAAGATTTTTGCCCCTAATAAAATAGCATGATTTAGATTGAATTACATGAATTATAAATTATAACATGTAATGTTGCTTGAGGTGATAAAACAGATACTTGTTGTGAGACATAATGGGGAAGTAAAATTGCTTTGTGGTGGTGCCATCTTTGGCACAATAATCTATATTTTTAACCATTTGTAATCTTTAGCACAGCTTTTTAAAATATATCACCCTAGCACAGTGCTTCTCAAATAGTGGGGCGGGACCCCCGGGGGGGCTCGAAGCGACACCAGGGGGGGCGCGTGAGACCCCGGTGAAAATACTTTTTCAGGAAGTGATTTTTTTTGCACCGTCACTTAAAGACATTACACCCTAATCACGCTGATAAGCCGCTTGAGTTTTTTATTATTATTTATTGATTATATTTTATTTAATTTTTCAGTATCAAATGGTCAAAAAATATTATACTTTAAATAAGGATTGATTTTTTTTATTTCAGGCAAATTGATGCATTTTAAGTCTTTTCTGTTACAGACTAAAAAACAATGTTAATAAAGTTATTCTTTGTTGTAAGAATGATTTCTTTTTTGTGTTTTCTTTAATGTTAATAAGGATACAATGTTTTGCAGATGTGTCATTTTATAGACAAATTATACTATTTACAGTCGCGGCGGAGAGTTGGGGGGGCGCGAAATGTTTACTTCTTCCTAGGGGGGGCGTGACAGAAAATAATTGAGAAGCACTGCCCTAGCAGATGCATGTCCGGAGTGAGTCTGTTAAACGTGCTTTCATGAAGATAATAAACCTCTTTTTCCATCACAGATGCATCAAGCCCCAGCTGAAGTCTTTAGCTTTGGGTTTTCACACATTGGCAACAAGAACTCTGGGTGAGAGACGAAGTTTTTATCTAGTCTAAACAGTAATGATCAAGAATGATCAAACTAATATGTATTGCCTGTAATTTTTGTATGTCTATGCACAACTGTGTCCCACAGCTGGAATTCCAGCTCCCATATACTTTGGAGCCCTCATAGACACCACCTGTCTGAAATGGGGTCACAAGAAATGTGGAGGTAAAGGAGCCTGTCGAATCTACAACACTACGGCTTACAGGTAAAACATCAACATGTTTAAGAAGTTAAGTTGGGACGATGTTTACTAACAGACGCGAAAGATGCTTAATGCCATTTTAATAGTGTAATCATAGCAATTTGTTATTGGTAAAACCATTCAAATGCTTTGTTTAATTCTCAGTGGTAGAGAATTGCATCAGCAGCACAAAATGTCATGAGTTCGAACCCAAGCAACACATACGAATAAAACATTATATACCTTGTGATGCACTATGAATAAAAGCGTCTGCCAGATGCATAAATCTAATGATGAACTTGTTGACCTGTATTTCCCATCTTTCTCAGGATAGCATATCTGGGCCTGACATTCGGGTTACGGACCGCTTCCTTCTTTCTCTGCGTGTTGGGTCTGGTGGTGTTGCAACGACACGTTCAGAAGCAAGAGCGCAGCACGCTCACAAACGGAGGCACGGCGGCTGCGGCCGGTGAACTGCAGGCTCTTAGGAAAGACGAAAGCAACGGATCTAACTCGGACCCCCAAACGTCAGATTACGACCCAGAACGGGAAACACGTCTGTGATGTAGCACACACATGCACTAAATGCACACGTATGCCCGTGCAGGGAGCAACAGGGTTGTCAGCCAGCGTAGTGACTTTCATCTTTCTACTGGAGCCATGTAAATGTTGTGAAATTTGTTGTTTTGATATAGTAGATTTATTTCTTGAATGTACACGTTTTTCAAAAAAAAGAAAAGAATGTCTTTAAAACTAACTAACGTGTTCGGTTAAGATACAAACGTATCATAACTACAGACACCATCGCTGGATTTGCTGTCATGATGAGTGCAGGCCCTGAGAATGACAGGATTATACATCAGTCGTAACTTTCTCCAATGCCATACACTCTGATAGATGCCTGAAGCAGTTGACCAAGACACTGTGTGCTTAATATAGCGAGGCCTTGCCGCACGAGCTACAGGTTGACTATGTTGGGGAAAATTCACAAGGTCGTCGGCATCGGTCGCTCAACATTGATTGAGAAACGGCGCTTCTCCATTTCACCTGATAATTCTTTTCCCATTTAAGGAAAAGCGTGAGAAACGGTCGAGCGGTACTGTGGGTTCTGGTGTGTGACGTCATGGATGTGTAAGTAATTCATGATTGATGTTGTACATTGTGTGTGTATATCACTGTGAGACACTGCGTGTTGTGTGTGCGATCGGGTGCATTCCTGTGCCAAAAAAGTGCAAGAAAGAAAAGTCAACGTGGTCTATTCTCAGGTTGTTCATTATTGTTCCTGAAATTTGCAAATAATTATTCTTTTATATATTTGTATAAAATCATTGTATGGTCTTGGCTGGTGGAAACTTTCCTTTTTCTTTGGCACTAAAGGTCGGCTTTACTGGTAAAGTTTACCAGAAACAACCACCAAGGAAAGGATTTTTATATGTGACTTGTAAAGCGAACTGAAAAAGTGGCATTTATTACTTGCTTTTATGTTAGACAGTACATCATTTTATTTGCTCATATGTTTTTGTATACTTACCGTAAGTGATATCCTGATGTGTAAAGAAATGCATTTAAGTGACAGGTTAGATACGTTCTTATGAAAATAAAATAATTTACTACAAACGCTTAATATTTTAAGAAAAATCCACAATTTAATGGCAGCAGTATAATTTTTCATTTTAACTCTTTCGCCGCCATTGACGAGATATCTCGTCAATCAAGAGAAAACGCTTCCCTGCCAATGACGAGTATTTCCGGCTTTCCGCAATACCGCTATTATTTGCGCCCTTCCGCAACTTTTTAAACCCAGAAGTATTGCCCTATGGCCTGCTGCATGTCCGTGTCTGTTTTAAAGATCGCTCTGAATGGGATCTCTATGAAAAGTCCGTTACAAAAATTGAATTATCTCTGCTTTTTGCTCAAAATGTGGTGTTTTTGCAGAAACCTACCCATTTTCAAAAGCTGATTACAAAAGAACTACTGAAGGTAGGATTGAAAGCAGAGGGTCTGTTCTTTCATTTGGTATATTGTATGTTTATATATTTAAAGAAGAACATTTTCTGCAAGGCATTAAACTTTTGTGAAAATCATGAAAAACGCTGGCGCTGGCTGGCAACTTTTTTTTTTTAAACGCTGGCGGCGAAAGAGTTAATTGTGAAGACTTGATGAACATTGCATATACAATCACAGCTTAACGTAAACAACTCGCCATTCATCTTAATGCTGCGTTTACACCAGCCGCGGTAGAGGAAGCAAGCGGAGTCTCAGCAGAGTCGGAGAAGCTAGAATTTCACACGCGAATAAAGCGAGTAAACTCACGTGAATAGCGCCTTTTTTGCCGGTGTAAACGCACCATAAAGGACCATAAAATAACCCTCACATTTTATTTTTGGTCAATGTTACAGTATAACAGGAAGACAAACATTCCCCTCTTTGTTTTAAAGGGGCCATGGCATGAAAATCTGACTTTTTCCATGTTTAAGTGCTATGATTGGGTTCCCAGTGCTTCTATCAACCCAGAAAATGTGAAAAAGATCAACCCAGTAACTTAATTTTGGTAAACCATTCCCCACAAACGTGGAAAAATAGGTAATTGAAATTTGGCTCTCCTTATGATGTCATAAGGAGATTTTATTATAATAATACCGCCCCCTAATCTGCACTATCCATCCACATCACAGCCATTTAGTGCAGAGAGAAAGAGAGAGAGAGAGAGAGAGAGAGAGAGAGAGAGAGAGAGAGAGAGAGAGAATAATTCACAGCACAATTGAGTTTCAATTGCCACAAACCACCATCATTGCGATCAGTGTTTGAATTTCATCAGCTCATTTGCATTTTAAAGGACACACCCAAATCTGCATATTTTTGCTCACACCTACAAAGTGGCAATTGTAACATGTTATAATAAATTATCTACATGGTATTTTGAACTTAAACTTCACACATGTACTCTGGGGACACTAAAGATTTATTTTACATCTTAAAAAGGTCTTGTGACATGGCCCCTTTAAGACAATTCAGAACATTTAAAGTAAACATTATCAACTTATTAAATGACTTATGAGTCTAAAACTAACATAAAGTTACGTATGAATGGCAATACATAGCAAATCTGCCATTTCTTTATCATTTTCCCATCTCTTCTGCTATTACGTAAGTGGTGCTCAGTTCAGACTATCAGAGAGTTTTTCATGTCGTCTGACAGACAGATGAAGAAGAGGAAACGGGTGTGGAAGAGTCTTAAATAGATCAAAATATTGAAAAGCTGCAGACAGCATTGTTCTGAAGAACAACCACACAGCGGGTTATGGCTTATTTTTAACATACCAAAATAAATCCTGCGTTTCCACAGACAGATAAACATTATTCTCAAGTCTTTAATCTTTTTGTAAGTCAAATTTGAATCGTTTGTCATCCATTTATTTGTTTGTAAATGACTTGGCATTTTTATGAGTGAAGAGTCAAATAAAATATCAGTCCTAACCAGCAACACGGTGGAGGTCAGGAAAACCCATCTACATTATACCCCAAAATGAAAAAATATTTTTTAAGAATTTTTTTTTTCCTTTTTTAAGGATCACTGTGATTTTTTTTCACAACAACCACATTAAGCAATGTTTGTTATGGGAAAAACAATGCTAATTTTTTTTTTGTTTTGGGGTGAAATCTGATAGGCATGTTTCCTTGACAGTGTTCATAAGATTCATACAACAATGTTGTCCTCAGGTGGAAGTTTATGGATCAATAGCACAGAAATAGAGCTACCTCAAATGATCTTACAGTAAGAAACTATCATGCGTTTAATAAATCTCACTATATTGGACAGTTCTGGTGTCAGAATTTGTTACTGTCGTACTGTCGTACAGCTCAAAAGAGTCTCAATGTGATGTGTTTATCTGCTGTATTACCCATTGTTCATCTGTTTTCTCAATGAAAATGACTCAATGACTGATATAATTAGATTCCTTATGCAACCAGATGGATTACATAAGAACAGATGTGCATCAGAGATCTTTCTTTAGAAAGGTGATATGAATAGAAATGATATAGTTTAAATATAGTCAAAGTTCTTCATGGTATGAAATAGTATTTCAATACTGTACGATAAACAATATCAACTGAGATACAACAATTTGAAAATCATTTATCCAGCATGTGGTGAACAGTCGACTGATCTAGTTATCTTTTTTGTCTCGCTGTCCAACTGTTTCTAGAGGAAAAATACACACTACATGTGTATACAAGAACTGGATATTTCTATTGGTTAATATTAGGGATGCACCAATACAATTTCTGTGCCATACGATGTTCGATTACTTAGAATGATATCAATATCTAATACCAGTGATACCAATACAGAAAGATATCAATCGTTTTGCTTTTTACTCTTTGTTTTAAACTATTATGTCGTGAAATGCATACACTGTAAAAAAAATACTTTGCTGCCTTAAAATTTTTGTTGAATCAACTCAGATTTACAAGTCATTTCAACTTACTATTATTTATCTTGACTAGAGATGAGTTGTTATAAGTACAAGTGAGTTGTTATAACTTATAAAATTAAGTTGACTTTTCTCAACTATATTTTATAAATTGTGACAACTCATATCTGTTGACATGACTTGTAAATCTGAGTTGATTTAGCAAGACATTTTAGGGCAGCAAAGTATTTTTTACAGTGTAGTCACCCAATTCAAAATAATTACACAGCATGAGTTCTGATGTGTTCTCTCCTTTATAATCTGCCCTGATCATCAGCTGTTTTAAACAACTGCGATGTCCGATAATTGGGGAAAAAAATGTATCTGTCGATTACAGGCCGATATATCGGTGCATCCCTAGTTAATACACATTCTTTTAACACTACTATTTATTGATCATAAATAGCTATTTGTAAGCATGCAAAGTATTTTGGTAAATGCATCGCTAGCCACAAGCTTTTATTTAAAAAAAGTGTTTGTTAGCTCTAAAGTACAGGTCATCTGAAGCAGGCTTGTGCACAATTCAGAATTTCAGAATTGGCCTCCATTCAATTCATGAATTGGAATTTGAATTGAATTGACTCCGCCCTACAGGAAGTTGAATTTGAATTGGAATGACAGGAAGTGGAATTAAATTCATGGCAATTCAAAGAAATTCCACAAACAAAACAGAAAGAATCTCACATACATTCAGTGTTAGGAAAGTTACTTTGGAAAGTTGTTTGGAAACCATTTTAAATACTTGGTTAAAGTAAAACATTCTGGAAAATGAAGTCATGTTCCATCATGTTACACAAAATTACAATTACAAAAAAATAAAAAAAATAAAAAAGTTTTGAACATTAATTGCTGGGGGAAAACATTTTCTGTTAATGTAATCTGTACAAGTAGTTCAAACTAATATAATTTATAGATTATGTAATGCAATCATATCTGACATATATTGAAAGCTTTATTTTTAACACTTTACTTACTGTATAATATGTATGTGAATTTCTTTGAATTTCTATTGAATTGCAATTCTGCTTCCTTTAATTCAAATTCGAATTGTGATTCTAGATCCTGTTTTTGACATCAATTCAAATTCAATTCAAATTCAAGAATTGAATTGGAATTTAGGAGTCATTCTCAATTCAATTCTGAATTGTGCACAAGCCTGATCTGAAGTGTGTGTGTGTGTGTTACCTGAAGTTTCTGATGTTCATGAAGCAGACGGTTTTAATTCTGTCAACGCGTTCATTTTGTTTCCCCGCATGGCTTCTAAATTTGACTCTTGTTTTTTTCAGAATTTTGATTGTGTGAATCTGATTCTATAGCCCTATTCGAACAGGATTAGTTTTACGTGGAGAGGTGGGGTAAAACCATTATCAGAGCTTCTCAGTCATTTTAGTCCCAAATGTCCAAAAGTATAGTGGCAAGAAAAGCATGTGAACACCTATAAACTGGTTTTCTACAGTGATTTGCCATAAAATGTGATTTGATCCTCATGTAGGTCACAACACTAGACAAGCACAATGTGTATAAGCTGACAACACAAATAATTCTAGTTTCTTGTGTCTTTTGAAAATACCCATTAAACATTCACAGTGCTGGAGGAAAATGTAAGCAGACCCTTGGATTTAATAGCCTGTTGAACCCTCTTTTGGCACCAATTACTTCAATCAAGTGCTTTCATACTTTCAGAAGAAATGTTTACCCGGCAAATCTGCTGTGAACCGCTCTCTTAAGGTCATTCAACAGGTTAAGTTCTGGGGCCTCATTTATAAAAGTGCGACGTAGGAAATGTCCTAAATTTCATCTAAGACCATTTCTGAAATGATCGTAAGTGTGATTCAGAGAAAAGGAGCTTACGCACAAAAAACCGTGCGTACGCCTCTTTTCCAGATGTGCGGTTTTATAAATCACAAATGATCTTAAAATTGTGCGCAGCTGAATGCTTTTAGAACTCCGCCTTGTAAACGCCCCTAATTTAATTCATTAGCATATAAATATTAAATTTTCAAAGGCCAAATTCAATGACTGCTACAATGGCGAGTGGTAAGAAAACATATTTGTTGTCGTTTGCTTAAGTTTTTTATATTTCTAAATTCTAACATGGAAACTTTATTGACATCACTCAAGTTAAGGCGATTATTAGTGGATCTTTCAATTCACGGGTTTCATTTAAATATAGTTTTACACGTAGGCTAAACGTAATATTTGTGTCTTTAAAGTTTTGTTTCAGTTTGCCATGCATCCTGCGCGGCGGTGTTAAAATAAGATATTTTCGACTTTAAAATTCAAAGATCCTATCTTAAACTGTCGGAATATATTCCATATGGATTCATTTGGATTTACAGATGTTTAACATTAAAATCGATGCATGGGAATAATTTATATTAAATTTTGAAATACCCATCACTCTTAAATGTCGCATGTCCCTTATTGTAGGATACATCGAGGCTTCACAATTTAGTTCCTTTCACGTCGTTTTAATCATTAAATTCGATCGGTTTTACTTTCATTCAATAAAGCACATGTTCTGTAACATGTACATGTGCGTTAAATACCGCAAAACAATTTTGCTATATTTTTAAATATTTTTTGAAAAGATGACGAACTAGAAAATCGTTTCCTGAACATATCTTGGGCGCATTTTTTTGCATTAGAATAGGCCTACATTTTAAAATATCAAAATAGGCCAACATATTTTTAAAATATATTCTAAAACCTGGTTAAATTATTTTGGAGTAGCCTAGTAGGCCTTCTCCACAGTTTGTTCATTTTCTGTGTGCATCATTGTTGCATGTTTTTAGGTTTCTATTCTGAATAAACAAACAGCGCAGTTTACATGCTTCGTCCTTGTTGCATTAGCTCATTAAGATAATTCTAAACAGATTTCTGTAATTCAAAAAACTCTGAATTGTAGTTGAGAATGTCACGGCGCACTGTTAAAACATTGTCGGTAATGTGTCGGTCGGGCTGGGCTCGGACACAACGTGCAGGGGCTTCGGTTATGGTTTTTTGTGCCCGATCTAAGCTCTAATACAGATGATGTTGACGCTGTAAAAGTTTCGAATATTTATTTATTTTTTATCAAACATATTCAACACTTTTTTTACATTAGCCAGGGGATGAAAGAGAAAAATAATTAAATTAAAACATGGAAATGCTGACATACATTAATACACTTAGCAGCTTTCTTGTTTATCAGATTATTAATAGATTTTAGGTAGCCTATTGCTTAACTTCTAATAGAAAAATACGGAATAATGGTTTATAATCACCATATTTACATTTATTTATAATAAACGTTGCAAACAAAAGTAACACATTAATCAAATAATATTTCTTATGTAATAAGATATCATAAGAGAAAAAAACTAATTAAATGTTTTCCAAAGTCTTAAGAAAAATATATGAATTCTAACAAAAGAGCACAAATCTAACCATTTTTTTTTTTTTTTTTGAATAAGGACAACTCCAAAACAAATGAAAAAATGTTTCTGCATGTTGACCACAAAAGGTACAAAACAAAAAGTTTTGAATATGCCTACCTGCAATACTGCAATATTGCCACAAGGAAACGTGCGTACGTCAAGTCGGAACCTGACGTGGAGGTAAGTACTTTTCCACGTCAAAGACAAGTTTTATAAATCTGAGCGTTTGAGTGGATTTGAGCATACGCACGGTCTTAGATCAAATCTGTGCGTAAAAACGCTTTATAAATGAGGCCCCTGGACTTTAACTACGCCTCTCCAAATGGCGCATTTTGTCTTTGTTAAGCCAGTCTGTGGTGGGTACTTCAATGCTTAAGGTCATTGTCCACTGGCGACTGGGAATTCATTTTCCCCTCAATGATGGCAAGTGGTCCAGGCCCTGAGGCAGCAAAGCATGCCCAAATCATGATGTTCCCTCCACCATACTTCACTGTTGGGATGATGTTTTGATGTTGTTAATCTGTGCCCTTTTTGCGTCATAGTATTTTTTCCCGAACAATTCAACTTTTGTTTCATCAGTCCATGAAATATTTTCACAGTAACACTGGTGTTTGCCAAGGTGCTCTTTTGCAAACTTCAGTGTTTTTCGGGAGAGCAGCGGCTTCCTCCGTGGTGTACTGTCATAGACACTGTGCCTGCTTAAAGACTTGCGTATGGTAGACTCATGAACGGAGATGTGTGCCAGTCCCAATGATGTCTTCAAGCCTTTAGCTGATACTCGTGGGTTCTTCTTTACTTCATTGAGTATTCTGCCTTGTGCCTTAGGAGTATAGAGGACCACAAGAGTCATGCCAAATGTAATAAAGAATTTCAATATTTAATAACTACCTGGACAATAAAAATAGCAATTAATACATTTGTTTAAAAATTCATTAATTAATCTATAAATAAATAGACAAAGTTACAAAAAAAATCATTATGTAACATTTTATTAGGCAATAAAAAGTGAGATTATAAAAATAACATTAAAATGAAATATTAATCTATTAATAAGTAGTTCAAAGTAATATAACAATTTACAAAAAGCAAATCGAATAGCGAAAAGATTAAGGAGAACCATCGGGAAATGAAAACAGAAATGTTAAACGAAAATGCCCTTTTAAATGCCTAATTTAAACCTGTATTTGTAGTTCAATTTATAAATCCAATTATTTATTTCTCTTTTTAAATCACTTTTTGAAATACATTTTGAAATTCCATTATTTAATTAAGAATAAATGCAATTTAAAATGATGAACTTATTGAGTCTTTTATGTTGTTTTTGTAAATTGTTATATTAATTTGAACTATTTATTAATGGATTAATATTTCATTTCTACATTATTTTATAATCTCACCTTTTATTGCCTAATAAAATGTTACATAATTATTTTTTTTGTAACTTTGTCTATTTATAGATTAATTATGAATTTTTAAACAAATCTATTAATTGCTATTTTTATTGTCCAGGTAGTTATTAAATATTGAAGTTCTTTATTACATTTTGCATGACTCTTGTGGTCCTCCATATTGGAGTCATCTTGGTTGTGCGCCCACTTCTAGGAGGGGAAGTCTACAGTATTATACACAAGAAACAAGAATTATATGTGTGTTGTCAGCTTATGCACATTGTGTTTGTCTATTTTTAAGACCTAGATGAGGATCAAATCACATTTTATGGCAAATCACTGTAGAAAACCAGTTTATTCCTACTTTTATTTGATTTTGGGGACTGGGGAAAACTGAAAAAGTTGTTTAACTTTTGTGTTCAACAGAATAAACACACACAAACTTGTAACCAATCATGTAAAAGTAGCTTATACAAAAGCCATTTTTCCAACACTATCTCAAACCGTTCTCATTATGTAACCATTTCATTCTGTGCCGATCCAACTGAACCTTTTTATCTGTTCCTGCTCCAATAACTCTTCTTTCCCAGCTACAGCGAGAAATTTGTAGTCAGGCAAAAACACAAGTGACCAATCCTGAGTGGTGACGTCACTTCCCGTAAAAAATATTAACTTTGTGCAGAACATGCAGGTACAAATCGGTCATTGTTTGCTTGGTGCTGCAGCTCTATGGAGCTGACAATAACTTCCAGGAACTCTTAAGAGGCTTTATGATCCTCCATTACTTCTCTTCCTAAAGGGCTTGGAGTGGATCAAACTGACTGGACCTAAAAAGGCGGGGCGCATGATCTCTGAAAGCCAATGTTGATATTTGAAATCACCTAAACAAACACACCCCTGCCCCAATATAATCTAGACCTTCTATTGATAGACCCGTCCCACACATACACATCCCAGACAACGATGTTGTTAGTAGACACGCCCCTTACTGCTGATTGGCTACAAGTGTGTTTTGGTACTCGGCACGACTCCCTTTTCCAAAGTGTTTTTCAAAAATCATGCACCCCGCCTTTAAAGGGTTTTATGCCAGTCAGAATCAAGAATTCCTATCGAGCATGGAATAATTAATTTTATTTACTGATATGTTTTTGTGTACTGTAAGTAAATATCCTGATGTGTAAAGAAATGCATTTACGTGAAAGATTAGATACGTTCTTATAAAAATAAAATGATTTAATAGAAACGCACTCAAAAAATGATTTATTCAATTTACTCAATTTTTTTAAGGTAAGTGTTTGCAATCAATTTATTTAAGCTACATTTAACAGAAAAAAATAGAAAAGTAAAACAAACAAAAAATGTTTGTTTAAATGTAGCTTAAATAAATTGATTGCGAAACACGTACCTTAAAAAAATGGAGTAAATTGAATGAATCATTTTTTTCAGTGTATTTTAAGAAAGATCCACAATTCAAATGGCAGCAGTATAATTTTTAATTGTGAAGACAAAGTGATGAACGTTGCAAATACAATCACAGCTTAACGTAAACAACTCGCCGTTCATCTGAGGCACTTAAAACAGCAAACGCTTCACACCCATAAAATAACCCTCATCACATTTCATTTTCGGCCAATGTTACAATAAACAGGAAAGACAAACATTCCCCTCTTTATTGTTTTAAGACAATTCAGCACATTTTAAAGTAAACATCAACTTATTAGAAATTAGCTAATGAAAGACTTTACTGTATAACTAACAAAGTTGCATAGCAATGGCAAGAAAGTCAATTTAGTTTTAACTTTTCATTTTTCTTCATCATTTTCCCATCTCTTCTGCTATTAAGTGCTGCTCAGTTCAGACTATCAGAGAGTTTTTCATGTCATCTGACAGACAGATGAAGAAGAGGAAGAGGGTGTGGAAGAGTCTTAAATAGATCAGAAAATTAAAATGCTAGAAAGCTGGTTATGGCTTATTTTTAGCATACGAAAATAAATTCTGCATTTCCACAGACAGATAAACAACCCTACAGCAAAGGTCAAATCTTTTAATTTTTCTGTAAGTCTAATCTGAGTCATACGTTTTTTGTTGCTTGTCAGTGACTTTTCAAATAAATTATCCAGCAACACGGTGTAGGTCAGGAAAACCCATCCACATTACACTCCAAAATAAAAAAATATATTTTAAAAAATGGATTCCTTTTTATAAAGGATCACTGTGATTTTTTGTATGTGATCTTAGATTCCTTATGCAACCAGATGGATTACATAAGAACCATAGGTGTGATTGGCAAAGGACAAAAAAGCAGGAAAATATACGGCACACCTACCATGACGTGGCGACACACACACACACACACACACACGCACACGCACACGCACACGCACACGCACACGCACACAAAATGAAATACAGTTGAAATATAATTT
Source organism: Misgurnus anguillicaudatus (assembly GCF_027580225.2). Classification (NCBI taxonomy): domain Eukaryota; kingdom Metazoa; phylum Chordata; class Actinopteri; order Cypriniformes; family Cobitidae; genus Misgurnus; species Misgurnus anguillicaudatus. The sequence continues at coordinate 8,779,327 of NC_073337.2, forward strand.
GGGCTCAAAGTTGATCGATCTGAGTGGCCAATCGTCAATCTGCGTGGGCAAGTGCCACCCTGACCATTATGTAGCCTTGCCACTGCTTCAGACTGAACAAAATCATTTTGTGCATTTAAAGGTAAATACAACAATGTGGTGCATTTTGAGAGTAAAAATAAGTGACTACATCTATGAGGATTTTTATGTTCTTGTAAACAAATTTATGCCCTTTTAGTAAAATGTTTGGTTGCCTATTGTAATAATAATAAGGCACACAAGCCACATAAACATATGATAAATGAGATTCGCCATTGGTCAAAACATGTTTAATGTTTATAGAATAATTAGTGGGGGCATTTAATACAGATTAATTATTGATTACAACATTTGTTACTTTATTCAAATGTTGTGACTTTCTGGAAAGGCAGTCAAGTGCATTTGTCTTTTGCATAGTTCTTTTGGCAAAGCCTCTAACAGTCAAAGCTACGCGTTTCACACACCAGATCCATGAATGTTTGTGCTTGTCATTATATTATTCTGTAATCGCAAGCGTTACTGCCAGATTCACAAACCATTAAGAGGAGCAAACATATGCGTGTGTTCGTTAGGATGACATTGGATCTGATTCGCGTATATGCGCGCGTTAACGTATGTGATTACAGTATAATATAATGCAGGCAAACTTTTTGACAAAAACGCAACTTTATATTGATATTGCGAGACAGCATTTCACCTCGACGAGAAATCTGTTATTTACATTACTGGCATAGCCTGATTTGAAACGGACAGTTTTGTCAAAGCAGCAAACACCTGGTTCTCTTAATTTCTTCCTACTAAAATACTGTTTGTCTCTGCCTATTCCTTCTATCCATGCCCAGCGCCACTGATTTAAGTCCTTTATCAATTAGGTCAGGGCTATTCAACTCTTACCCTGGAGGGCCGGAGCACTGCATAGTTTAGCTCCAACCCTAATCAAACTTCCCCTCCTGTGATTGTCTAGTGATCATGAAGACCTTGATTAGCTTGCTCAGGTGTGTTTGATCAGGGTTGGAGCTAAAATCTGCAGTGCTCCGGCCCTCCAGGGTAAGAGTTGAATAGCCCTGAATTAGGTCGTCTTACCTAGGCTTCATAAACTTACTCTTCATCGTGCTGACTCAACGTAAACTTATGACTTCACCGCGGCCGCGCGGCATCTGTACCTGAGCTGGACCTCAGCCGCACCTCAAAGACCCCTCCCTATTCTACTTCTGATTGGCTAGTTTGTTAGTTTGGTTGAGAGTGAAAGACGTGTTTCTCTCATACCATTTGTAGGCGAACGCATGATTTTTTTTAATTCGCAGCCAACAACACACACCGGAGATCGGACTGCAGGCTCTGTGAACTCTGCTTTGAATGAAGTTCCATCGTGACAAATATATAGATTATTGCGGAGTGATATGCGGTTATTTATAACGGTGCCTTGCAAACCCCCCCCCCACACACACACGCAAAAAATTGGATTTGCATGATTCACGAAAGCCTCATTTTCAGGTCGGAAAAGCCGGAATTCCGGATTTATCCGGAAGAATCACACCCCTGAAGAACAGATGTGCATCAGAGATCTTTCTTTAGAAAGGTGATATGAACAGAAATTATATAGTTCAAATATAGTAAAAGTTCTTCATGGTATAAAGCAGTATCACACAGCTACAAGTGTTACTCTGACTCAAGTGTGTTTGTGTTATGTTTCTAAATGGCATGTGCTGTTCACCAAACAAATCATTCACAGAAAAAAAAAATGACACAAGTTAAACCAATGCAGCATGCAAGCATCTTTCAATAACCTAAAACCATCATGAACACTCTGAGCAGACGCTGTATTTGCAGACAGCCGACAGATTACTGTCTTAACTCCTTATCTCAAATACAGTTCTGCATCGCCAGACCCAAAGAAAAATATATTTATAAAAGCCAGAAAAATACAGGAAGTGAAGGGTTCAGACCTGAGAACTCATAACATAACCTGTGCTTTCATTGCATGTAAATGCCAGATACGCCGTTCATCCAGCACTTTTTTGTACAGGTGAGTCGACTGGTCTAGTTATCTTTTTTGTCTCCACTGTCCACCTGATTCTAGAGGAAAAATACATGATACATATATAAACAAGAACTGGTTAATTTGTATTGGTAAATACACATTCTTTTTGCATTACTATTTATTGATCACAAAGAATGCACAGGATTTCGGTAAAGTATTGGTATAAGCTTTTATGTAATAAACTGAATCTTTTAAATATATTTACTTAATAGATTAATATAGACATAAATAAAAATCTCTAGTGTCTAAAATGTTTTTATCAGTGTATGTTACTGTGTCAAGTAATCTAAATGGTGTTACCTGAAGTTTTTGATGTTCCAGAAGCAGCCGGTCGTATTCTTTGGTGACTCCTTCAGTTTGTTTCCTCATGGCGTCTAATTCTGACTCTGATTTCTTCAGGGCTTTGAAGACAAACAGGTTTAACTTTCAGATCTGTTGTATTCCAGATCGTGTGAAAATACAATCATAGCAATGTTTACCATCTGTGCAGATCTGCAGCTGTCCTGTCAGGTTATTCAGCTCGGTCTCCAGGACTTTAGTCTCTTCTGAGTCTCCCGTCTTTCCTTTTGCTTCACCTTCTGCTTCTTTAAGTGCCTGCGAACCACAATGTTTTGTCTCTTCACTGAAGTTTCTCAGTTGGTCTAAATGCGTATGATTTATAACTTTAATAATTCTTGTGAGCTGAATAAACCACATGTTATAAACCTGTTTGAGCAGCTCATTATCCTCCATGTATTTCTTGGCAGCCTGGTTTACATTTTCAACCTGAGTCTGAAGGGCGGTGCTGGTGCCTTCGGCCGAGGCCAACTGGTTGATAAGAGTTGTAACACGCCTCAAGACACTGAGAAGAAAGAAGAAAAAATCAAATTTCAAAGAAAAATATGCATCTACTCGGCATAAATTGAGAATGGTAAATGTATTGAGTGTTGATTGGTGCTTACAGCCACAGGAAAAGGGAGAAACCCGAGATGTAAAGATTCCTCTGGGATCGGAAGAGCTTCATGTGCACGTGATCAAAGGTGTTTGGGTGCATTTTGGCATCTTTGGTCTGATCAGGACTGGAATATTTTCTCACCTCTCGAAGGGCATCGAGAATGCAGTTCGAGGTTAAATGAAGTCATTCACAAACATCGTAGGATATGGAAAAATAAAAAAGCTCAAACAAATCACATACCGAGAAAAAGAACAACAAGGATTATCATCATGGCAAGAAATCCTTTATTTGAATACTGGGAAAGACAATTCCAGATGTTCCACCTGAAAATCCTCTGCCATCTGTAAACACAGAAGAATAAAGTCACTATATAGGCACATAAGACGGCTGTAATCACTGACAAACAGATGGAGACCATTTACCTTCGAGGGGAGATGAAGGGCAAACAGAAGATGAGTAAAACAGCGATCTCAACATAGAGGAAAGAAGCGACAGCAGTCCACTGCAATGTCATCTTGTCGTCTTAGGTGTGACACAAAAAAGCTTTTAAGAAACACACACACATTCATAAAAACATCATTTCTTTAGTAATCAAGGCCGTCTCAGAGCAAATCCACTTATTGCTTTACACTCAGACAATGGCATTCAATGAATTCAAAGATTTCGGTGAAATGCCACCAGGGTTCTCAAGTTCAACACTTTAACTCGAGAACAACTAACAACCAAAAAGCAACTATGTCTTAACAGTCACAACAAAACCTATAACAGATATGATTAGGTAATAATAATACTAGTATCAGTCAAAGTCCAAGATACATGCCATTTAACATTATATGCACTGTAACAGACAACTTTACAATATTTTAAAGTAATATGCAGTCGGCAGAGCTGAGGTCCAGATATAATGTCATGCTAATATGGTTACACATGCATAAACGTTGTTAAAGGCCTGAATATTACAAATATGATGAACAGGAAATCAGCAAAAAAAGACAGTAGCGCCTAAAAACAAACTTGCGTATCTAAACAAAAACACTTCATGTGCTCGGGAGTACAATGTCTGCAACATCAAATAGAAACGCAATATGGCTAAATGTTACTTACGTGTAATAAACGATCGATGCCGTTTAAGAAAACTTATTCAAATATGCGGATGGACGCAGAGCTGCGGCTGCCGTCGCACTTTGACGACGTCATTAAACCGCTCCGCAGCTAACGCTTTTCGGATTAAAATAAATGTACAATAATATTTCGTCGCTTATATATATTTTTAATGGATTTTATTAAATTGAATTGCACTGAACTTTTAAATCAAATCGTCACATACGATGAAAATAGTTACTTGTTTAATTATTATTGATTGTATTGCTCCGTCGTTCGGATTGTGTTATTTTAAATATTTTATTACAAATGTATAAAATAATTATAACACATATATATATATATATATATATATATATATATATATATATATATATATATATATATATATATATATATATATATATATATATATATATATATATATATATATATATATATATATATATATATATATATATATATATATACAATTTTAGGAGGGTGACTGAACCACAGATCAGTAGGCTGAACGCTGCCCTCCTGTGGTCGTTTATGTGTATTACATGGCAACCTATTTTGCCACACAGTGCACACCTAAAACAACAAAAAGTAACTTAGTAACTAAGCGTACGATAATAAAGTGTTTAATTTAGTTTAATATGTTTTATTATAATATAAACAATTAATTAATTAATTGTTTAAGTAATTTTAATATTCAGTAAGAACAATATGTAATCATAATTAAATGTATTATATTATTTATCTTTAAATAAAAAAGAGATTTGCCAGATATGTGGATATTTTTGTTGCTGATTGCTCAGTAATTGATAATAACAAAATAATCAACTACTGCCTTAATCAGTACAATCCAAGACAATCCATATACACATAGATTTTCTTATTGTTCATAATGTTTAAAAATGTATTAAAAATATTTAGATACTTTATTATTTTGTAGCACCTTATTTTAATAGAACATTATTGTTGTGATATTTCCTGTCATTATATGTCATTATGTATAATGCTTTGCCTCTATAACTAAACACAATCATCAGTGTAATTATATCACCACAGGAGGGCGCCACAGTAAAATGTCTTTAACAGCTGTCAGTGTTAAAATTCCGATTCTTTTGTTACTGGTAAGAGTGATCAATGGTAAAATAATTTTAAACAATTGTGAAACAATTTAATACCAGATTAAGATTAGCTTTGACTCAAGAGGAAGCAATGGAAATTGGCATCGCATCAGTGTTATATCCTTGCAGCAGCCAAAAAAAACTTTTAATATACTTAATTCTGTTGTAAAGTTTATTTGATTGTATTGTATGTTTTGTAAATTGTGATGTCCGTCTCTACCCTCTGTTATCTGTTCATTGTTGTCTTAAAATTGTTAAATAAATAAAAAATCCTTGCAGCAGTGTAATAGGCTACTCACATAATACCACAGGACCACACTTATTAAAGTTTCGTTGACTCAACAGTCAGTGGTGTAATGCAAACAAATCGCCACAGGAGGGTCAAATACCTAGGAATTCATGTAACAAAAGATGTTAATGAAAGGCAAAACTTAAACTTCTCATTTAGATTAAAAAAAAAAAAAACGGTATTAAACTGTTGGTTACAACGTGATCTTTCTGTTTATGGTCGTGTTCTTTTATCTAAAGCAGAAGGATTATCTCGGTGTTTATCCCTCCCTATCTTTGTATGTTAAAGACTCTTATTGTAAAGATATAAATAATTTGTTTTATTCTTTTATTTGGAAAAACAAATCTCAAAAACTAAAGAAAAGGGTGCTAACTAATAAGAAAGCTGAAGGAGGCTTGTTTGAAGGTGTTAATAGAACTTTTTAAAACAGTTGGATTAAAAAAAAATTAATTAATCCTAACTCTTTTTGGAACCACATCCCACACAGTCTCTTTAACAAAATAGGTGGGTTAGATTTTCTATTAACCTGTGACTTTAATATTTCCAAAATTCCTCTTGTTAGTTATCCAAATTCCACCAGCAAGTGCTTTTAGCCTGGAAGATATGCTACTCACATAATTTCTCTCCTTATACTTCCTTCATTTGGAATAATGCCAACATAACAACTGGCAATAAATCTTTATTTTTAAGAAATTGGTTTAAAAGGGATATTAATCATTTTATGAATATGTTTGATAATTATGGGAATCTTTTACCCTATGAACAATGTATGCAAATCCACAATTTCCCTGTGCATTTCAAGGAATTTAATTCAGTCTGTAAAGCTATTCCTCTTACTCTTATTCATCTTGTTAAAGGTCATGTTCTTTATAACTCTAAAGTGACGATAAAACCCAAATTAATGTTAAATGGTCTTGCACTGACTGATAAAAAATGCATTAACAAACATATCTGCACTATATTACCAAATTAAAATAAATTAATACCCAGAGGAAAATTCTTTTGGAACTCTATTATCGAGAATATTAATTGGAAAACAGCTTGGTTAATTCCCTTTAAATATTTTATAAATAACAAAACTAAAGATTTTAAGATTTTGCATACCATTTACCCTTATAAGTCAATAATTTCAAAATATTCTGATATTGATGATTTATGTTCCTTTTGTAAAATTGAGAAAGAAGTGTTAACACATTTATTTTTTTATTGTAACATAACCCAAGTTTTTTGGAAAGAATTGGCAACCTATATTTTTAGTAAAGTATAGGATAAATATTTTTTTTTCTTTAAAGGATATCATTGTACACTATGAAAACAATGCAAACAAAGATCTTGAGTACATTGTTAATTTATTCATATTACAGGCTAAATTCTATATACATAAACAAAAGTATTTAAATGCATCCCCAATTTTCAAGGTGTTTTTAGCATAATTTGAATGTTTTATTTCTTCTTTAAAATTGTTAAAAAACAAAAAGTCATTAACATATTTAAAGCACTATGACATTATTTTCAAATGCCCGATGTCCAATTAACACTATATTTTGTTTTGTATAAAACTGTATAATGTTATGCTCTGTTTTATATTCTTTTACTCAATAAAAAAAATCGCCACAGGAGGGCGCCACTCAATAAAATGTCGTCTCAGATTTTTTTAAGCTTTGATATACAGTATGTTACATGGAAATGTACAAAGCTATACCAAATTTGTAACTACAATTATTACAATAATGAGAAAAATAAAGAAAAATAGAAAAAGAAAATGTCTTCTATATATATATATGTCATGGTACTTAAATAAAAATATTGTAAACATGTTTTACCACCGACTCTTTTATTACTCATAGTGATCATTGGTAAAATATGCTATACCAGATTAATTTATAAGATTTGACTCAAGATGAAGCTATCGAAATTGGCATTTCATCAGTGTTATATCCAAATCTTTCCACAGGAGGGCGCCGCCAATTAAAGTTATACAGTAGCTTTACCGACTTGCAGCAGTGTAATACATATCACCACAAGAGGGGGCACTTTCTTTTATTCACAATAGTACACGTTTATGTTATTATTAAATAGAAAGCAGAAAACAAACATGCTAAAGGGATTGATACAGCCAATATAAGTACTACAGGGTTGCAGCAGTTTTAAAGCTCTTTGACATGTCTTATGTATCCTACGACACCACAAATAAACTCAGTGGTTGTTCACATTATGGTACATAACCCACACTCACAGAAGCGTGTCCCTCTCTGAGGTTTCTGGGTTATACACCAGTTCCTATTTTTCCTTCATACTTAGTTGAAGATCATAAAATGTGCCGTTAAATAAAGAGTTTTGCTTTTTTGTTTTAGTCACAACATCATTCCTATAATAAGGTTTGAAAGAGTTTATGATTATTCTACAATGTGAAAATAAATACCAGCACCCTTTAAGACAAGCATTAAAACATCTGTGACTTTATTTCAGGTTAAAATCTATACATTGTTTAAAAACATTATAAGGAGCCATAGGTATTGTGGAGGTAGTCAATGACAGCAGAAGTACTTGATAAATTATTGAACACTCTTCTCTCAGGCTGAGAGGCGATGCGCTCTAACATGTAAATCAGGTGATGATGGAAACAGATGAACGGGGTCCCGTGCTCCAACGCAATATTTATCCAGTCCCAAACACACTGAAGCGGAGTCTCATCAAACCCTGCAAACATGGCAGGATTGCCCAGCAATCCACGAGCAGCCATCACACCTGAAAGAATACAAACAGAAGCAGATCAGATGAGAAGATCACACAAGTGTTTAGATCAGACATTAACACGCACGCACGCACGCACCATCCACGCCTGTGAGGTCACGGATGGACTCCACGTCCTGCATGTTCTTGATGTCACCGTTGGCGATGACTGGAATGGACAGACTGCTCTTGATGGTCTTTATGGCATCATAGTGAACGGGTTGGTGTCTCTCGTCAGCTGTACGACCGTGGACCGTAATCCACGATACACCCGCTGCCTCCACCTTCTGACAGAGATCCACTGTCTTCCTGAGATCTTTATGAATTCTGAAGAATACCAACAAATCATTCCTGGGCACTAATATGACACAAAGACCTCTGGTACACATAAGACTTAGGGTTTGCATTATTAAAGGATTAGTCCATTTTCTTCAAAGAAAAATCCAGATAATTTACTCACCACCATGTCATCCAAAACGTTGATGTCCCTCCCCGCTCAGCCGAGAAGAAACCATGCTTCCCGAGGAAAACATTGCAGGATCCCTCCCACTCCAATGGACTTCAATAGAGCCCAACATTTAACACCTAACTCAACACTCCACGTTTTTTTTCAACGGAGTTTCAAAGGACTCTAAACGATCTCAAACGAGGCATAAGGGTCTTATCTAGCAAAACGATTGTCATTTTTGACAAGAAAAATAAAAAATATATACTTTTAAACCACAACTTTTTGTCTAGGTCCGGTCCAGCGCGACCTAACGTAAATGCGTGACGTAGAACGCACATTTGCGGACCATTTTAAACAATAAACTGACACAAAGACATTAATTAGTATCAGTTGACATACAACAACGTAGGAACGGTCCTCTTTCAAGACGCTTGTAAACACTGGGGCGGAGTTTCGCGTTCGTCCTCTGTGACCTCTTGACGTCATGACGTATTGCGTGGGGTCACGCTGACGCATCACGACCGGAGATAGACGAGAACTTGTGGTTTAAAAGTGCATATTTTTTATTTTTCTTGTCAAAAATGACAATCGTTTCGCTAGATAAGACCCTTATACCTCGTTTGTGATTGTTTATAGTCCTTTGAAACTCCGTTGAAAAAAACTGTTAAGTGTTAAGTATTAAATGTTGGGCTCTATTAAAGTCCATTAAAATGAGAAAAATCCTGCAATGTTTTCCTCAAAAAACATAATTTCTTCTCGACTGAACAAAGAAAGACATCAACATTTTGGATGACATGGTGATAAGCAAATCATCTGCATTGTTCTTTCAAGAAAATTTAGTAATCCTTTAATGATGAGCACTATATGAAGGGCTGTCAGAATTATACAATCTGGACGGTATTAATTAGACTGGAAATGGACAAAATTGAAGAAAAATGTCATAAAGTCACATGCTACAAATACGATATACAATAAGACACAATTCAATTATATTCTATTAAAAAACAACATTCACATCACCGTCTTTTGTCTCACCAATCTCTCTGCATCAACCTAAAACTCTGACTATACAAAACTATTAAGTATTTAAAGCTTTCAGTTATTACAAACTATTTCAATATGCACATTTAAAATATTAGGGTATTTCCAATACATCATGCTGCCCTAAATTGGACCAGACAGAAAACATAAAGCTCTGACATAAAGCTGATGGAGAAATGTCATTTGATCATAACAGTAAGTAACGGCAGATACTACACGTCTCCTTGTTTTTCTAAAGTTTTGCAAAAATCTTGTTTTTTTTATAGCGTCGTTGGCAGGGCAGGCAAAGCCTTTTTTGACGCTCTTGCCGGTGGCATTGTGAACGCACAGTGAAAGCCATAACCTTTTGATTGAGCACTTTCTAAAGAGTGTATTGTCTTTACATGGACAGCAAAATTGTATAATTTATAGCAAATTATTTCGCACACCCCCTGGCTATGGATTATACAACATCAGGGGTCCCTAGACTCCACTTTGAGACACCTGCTGTAAGGGACACTTCTGCTGCATGATTTTAAAAGTAGTCGGGTCACTGATCTTTTCACACTGCGTAACTATCTGGGGTAGCATTTAGTTGCTGCTGTTTTCAGACTGCATGATGGATCAGACTGCATGACTTTACCATAGGAAGAATCGCCGACAACTTTGTCCCGGTCTGCAAACTACATCTCACAACCAAACGCACGCGAGAAGTGACAAGGAAACAACGCAAGGTCACGCGTGCAAGACCGGTATCTTCACGTGAGATGGGGATTATTATTAAAAATGTAAGCCTGCAAGAACCTTGCCATACAAATTGCAAGTGCGCTCATTTGCAGCAGAAAGAAGAAAAAGAAACGAAGATTATGAAGGAGGAAATGGTTTTGGAGACTCCTCCCCGAACTGCCAGCTGCCCTGTATGTTGCTCTCTCATTGGCTGTAGGTCATTGCCTAAGTGTCAAAGTGTCTTCAAATTCTTATTTCTCACCTTATTTTAATCGACACTGCATAGTTGGGATTGTCTATTTGGTTTCGTACATGTCGCACCATATCTCTGACAAGCTCAGGTTTGTTGATCAGACACGCTCCGTAACCTTCAGATACAGCCCACCTATAACAAACACGTCAAAATATTTGAAAATCTACAGATATTTCTAAGAAACAATGCAAAACCCAAAAATTCATCTATGAAACTGACTGTGACAAAAACGCTCAATGTATTTAAAATGTAAGGACAAAAACGTCCCAATAGTGAATAATGTAACTAAACAACATTGTTGCCTGGGTTGCCTATGTGTGGGGCGGGTCTATCAAAAGAAGGTTCAGATAGAGACTGAGCGCAATGCGTCATAACCTGAAACTACGCCCACCCGTCTCCATTGACTTTGTATTGCGAAAGGCTGCCTCCTTGTCATTTCTGGATTATAACAAAAACAGAATAATGCCTAAAAGCTGCTGTGTGACAAGATGTACAGCTAACAAGCCAAAAAAAACAGAAATAAGTTTTAATAAACTGTCGACCCCAAAAAACGAGCGTTTAAAGACACAAAAGTAGAAACAGGCAGCTTTGCATAGTACTCATATTAGTAGAACTGCGCCCACTAGAGGGAAACGTAGTCAGCGATCCACTTTTTTTCTCCTTAAAGGCTGGGTTTTACGGCTCGACAGCTTATAAAAACGTATTTCTGGGTTTTTTGGCTTGTAAGCTGTACATCTTGTCACACAGCAGCTTTTAGGCATTATTCAGTTTTTGTTATAAGCCAGAAATAACAAGGAGGCAGCCTCTCACAATACAAAGTCTATGGAGACGGTTGGATTGCCCCCCCCCCCCCCCCAGGTGGGCATGGTTTTCAAATTAGCATAACACTAAAAAAATGATTCATTCAATTTACTCGATTTTTTTAAGCTAAGTGGTTGCAATCAATTTATTTAAGCTACAATTTAACAAAAGTTTTTTATTTCATTTTACTTTACTAGTGATGGTCGTTTTCGAAGCACTACTTCATGAGGCTTCGAAACATTTACGAATCTTTTGTTTCGAATCAGTGGTTCGGAGCTTGTTTTATCCTTCTGACTAATAACACTGCCATTTTGTCTATTTATTGTTTATAGACAGATTTAATGACAAAAATGTGCATAATTAAAAGTGTAGTTAGTTTTAATCATTTGTTTGCCCTAAATAAAACTAAAAACACATAATACACTTTTAACTATGTCTTAATTAAGTTAAATATTTTTTTAACATATTTTAATAAAAATCTTGCTATTATTTTGTAAAAAAAAGTGTAAAATGTTTGGCCATATCTGCTTTACACTATTTTGACCAGCAGGGGTCGCCAGCGTGTGTGTTTCGAACTGCTTCGAAAAACTGAATACATTTTTGAAGCAATTGGTTCAATTGATTCGAAGCTTCGAAAAGCTTTGTTTCTCCCATCACTATACTTTACTAATCTTTTTTGTTTAAATGTAGTTTAAATAAATTGATTGCAACCACTTACCTTAAAAAAATGAAGTAAATTGAATGAATAATTTTTTCAGTGAACTGCGCTCTGTCTCTATCCTATTGGCGTAGGGGCGTGTTTGTTTAGGTGATTTCAGATATCAACTTTGACTTTCAGAGATCATGCACCCCCCCCCCCCCCCCTTTAAATATCTCATTAGTTGATGCATCACTTTTTGTACTTTAGATAAACACTTTTTGGATATACATTTATATTTAAGCAATTAGGAGATATTCCTCCCCAAAGAGACATTTCAATTAACTTGAGATTTAGCTTTTTACTTGAGATTACTTGTCTATTTCTCATGAATGTATGACACAATGTGTTTTCATTTTGTTGGATAAAATAAGTTAAGTTTTTACATTACTTTACCTTTGTGGGCAGCCACAGTTGAGATCTACTCCGTCTGAGAAAGGCGACACCACACATGCCGCGTCTGCCAGTGTTTGTGCATTCTTGGCAGCAAACTGAACAATTAAGGGTCGATCATCTGAACACAAATTTGATCAATTCATAAGTAGGCATTATGCAGAAGCTTTTATCCAAAGCAACTTAGCACTTATTACAAGAACAGTGGATCAACCTGAGATCAGTAACTAATCGCAGTTGACAAAGAGAGTGGAGGAAGATGTGTTGATTGCATAAACCACTGTATGACAAAATATTAAGAGTTTTAATACCTGAGTGACAGGTGCACATCATAAAAAAAATTGTGTACACATCAGTGCACAAAGATGAATTATAATTTTTGAATCAATCTGCTTCATCTGCAGACATTTTAAAGCGCTGTTGGTTATGTAATGATCTCAATGGTCTTACTCTTGTTGGTGGTAAATTCACTGTCTCTGGCTTTCGCAGAGCGCATGAAGTCTTCTGCAATAATCATGGGGGTGAAACATAAATCACAGTCATATTTCCTCACCAAAGACCTAAAGGCCAACCTGAATAAAAATGACATGATGGTGTTAGATCTCAGGACAACACGAACAAAATCATCATTCAGTCTCTATGTAAAACACAGAAATGTAAGACTCACTTTGAGTAGCGGACCATAGGAGCACAAACTTTGACTGTCGTTCCTCGATTAAACAAGTCCATGACATTTTCACTATGCATGATTATGTAATATTATATTAACGTTACATTAAATCTGTCAACAATTCCGAGTCAGGCATTCATGACATGATGTTAGCAGGTTTTGGAAAAGCGCGAACGATCCAATGCCCAACATAAATCTCCCTATTGTAGCTTTAAATGAGAAATAAAGTTTATTACGAACAATAAACATAATTTTCTCTTATAAATTAAGTTAAAATACAGTAAAACACGCGTTTGGACAGCGCAGTCACAACATTCACACGCGTTCTATTTTCGCATTCCGGTTTGTCGGTGGGAGTGTTTAACCTTTGAACTCTAGTCCATAAGATACGCTATAAATATTATTTCTAATTAAATTTGTAATTGTTTTGTTAATATGTACGGACAGAGTCGCTTTAAATATATATTTTTTCAAAGTAAATACAAAATTCTGATAAAAAAGCATCCGCTCGCATATTTACTAGCTTGTTTACTAAGGTACGTCAGCACAGATGATCAATATTAATGAGCTAACCCTTTGCAATTGGCGGAGTACTCTGACGCAGGAATAGTACGTCACTGATGAAGTGGCAACGATGGAGGCGAGTCAGGAACTAGCAGCGAATTCAATCCTGCAAGATGGTAAAACATTTGTAATACCCATATTCTCTTTCAAATGTCTTTATATAAACATTAAGCGAGCGTTAAAGTGTAGTCAGGCATATAAAAGTCCCGTTTAAAACCGTTAACAAGCAATAATATTACAGCAACACTGGTCATACTGTTTATAATGTACGTGGATCAATGAATGTGATCGGCGGTTATATGTTCACTCACTGTTGATCGATGATCTTTCAGAGTGCTATGGTGATTTCCTGAAAGAGGATTTCGATGTGAAAACATACACAGCTCAGGCCATTCATCATGCAATCATCGCAGAGCAGTTGGCAAAGCTGGCAGAGGGCATCAGTCAGCTGGACAAAGAGCTGCACTGTCAGGTGAGTCCCAGCTGTCAAAGCAAACATCCGTGTTTCAATATAGGTGTGTGTTAGGATGCTAGGATGATGTACAACATCCTTTCAAGTGTGTGATACAGTTTGAAAACTCACACACACACAAACACACACACACACACACACACACACACACACACACACACACACACACACATATATATATATGACTGTCAACACTCTTACTCTACCTTGGTAACAGAGTTTGACAGTAACAGAATTGACACGTGTGGAGTCTCAAGTTAGCAAAACTTACTAATCAAATGTGCTGTCTGTAAATGCAGGTAGTGGCCAGACATGAAGATCTTCTGGCTCAGGCAACAGGGATTGAGTCTCTTGAAGGTAATTTTTTCACTCGCTACATTTGACAGAATCTGTTAAAAAGCATATAGATTTTTCAGCAAAGTCCTCACAGTGCATGAAAGTTGTATATAAAATGACAACTTTATATCCAACTTTATAGTGGATCACATTCAAACTCGGGTCCTTTGTGAGTGAGTACTTGGCCCTGAATACAACTCGAATGTGGCAGCCACATGCATCACAGCACCTTCTAATGTGTGGTTCAGTTTATTCATTTTAACCCTTTGAGTTTTGACTTTCATCATTTGCACTGTTCTTTGATGCATCTCATAGATATGTCGCCTTGAGTACGGCAGTTCATTGGACAGAATGAGTCAAATAGAGCCGCCATCTTGAAACAGGGGAGCCCCGCATCAGCGTCATTGTAGGCATGTTGTAACGGAAATAATTCACCATAAATTGTCATGAATGCGATTTTGAAGTTTTTCTTTTGGTTCGTTTTAACAGTCAGACGTGTATTTAGCATTGAGTCCAGAAAAAATTTAAAGTTTTGCTATTATGAAAATCTACTTTTTCTAACTATAATGCATAGTGCTAGTAGCCCTAACATCCATATGCAGCACAAAAGTTCGGCATCGTCCATGAATTCGAAGTACAGGTGGGGATAGCAGCTTTACCAAGCTACTTCTTATGACAAGACCCCTGTTCCAAGATGGCGGCGGTTTTGACGCATGCTTAGAACCCCAAGGCGACATCTAGTGTAAATATCTATGGATGCATCTTTAGTGATTTTGCAACTGTTCACTAAGTCTTGGCCATCTTAGAAGTGAATGTTTTACCAAAAAGCTTGCATGCACTTAGAGGGTTTTGCAGAAAAAGACAGTCAAATTTGTTTGATTTGAAATTACTGAAGTGGCATTTAAAAAAATGGTATTTCGATTACTGACTAATAACCTTTTCTTTGATATACAAGTGAAATTACTAAACCTAAGACCATGATAAAATGCTAATTTATAATAAAACATGTGAGACACTCTTAGACGGTTTTGCATTTGAACTCTTCAATTGCATCTGTTCTTCACACAGGTTGTCTTGGTTCATACTTAACCTATTTCTGTATATCATATTATAGATACTTGAGGCTTGTAAACCGCAGTAGCTTTAAACACTGATGATTTTAAATTTGTATGCAATTTTACAGCTCCCCAGAAGGGGGATGCCTTGCCACATCTATTATTATACCAAGGTGCAAGTCTTTCTCTTGTGATACATGTGTTGAAGATATGTTTTCTGTTTACACACAGGTGTCTTACAAATGATGCAGACTAGAATTGCAGCTTTGCAGAGTGCTGTAGACAGGTAAATAGGTCAATTAATATAATTCAGGTTTTTATGAGGTAGCGGACTGAATGGTTAAAAGTCGGTGATGAGACAGATGTTGTCAGATCTTGCAACTAGATTACTTCCCTGCGACCATCATTTCATTGATCTAAAACTGATTTACAATGTAATCCGCATAGTATATTTGGGTGATTCTCACGAAATTATGAGGTAACATGAAACAAGTAAATGCAAAGTAAGAGTATCAAAATAAGAAGCATACAGTTACAAACATCTCTTCATGTACTATATTGCACATGATTTCAAATGACATCATACAAACCAATTTTGTTGTTTTTCCACATTTAAGGGAAACATTTTCATTACCGCAACGTGTCCATGACTGGATTTGTGTTCTTTGACATGAAAATATATTTATAATTTAAAAAATATAAAAAATAAAACGCTTCAGTGCATGTTATACTATAAACATTTACAGTAAAGAAACATGTGGTATTTGGTGATCATTGGTAAATGTAGAGACAATAATAAGGAATATAAATTTTTCTCATCCCCCGCAACAATTTTCAATCATTGTTTAAGCCCTCAATCAACTAACATTTTCAAAAAAATAATTGTTGGATAGGATTGACTGTGATACTCAAGATGTTTACCAGATAAGCAGTTCTTATTTTTTCACTCCAGATAAAAGTTGAATTTTTTTTGTCATAGTACCTAAACATCTTTTTAGTTCTCATTACGTTGAAGGACAGCCAGTAGATCAGTGGTACGATGACCTTCACAGCAACAGGAACTGGGTCTGTTTGTGTCATTGTTCTCGGTGCCGAGGACGAGACAGGGAGGCAAAAACAGAGTTCTATTAGCGTAGGGGCCGTTCGCATGTAATGCAAGTGTCATACATTATGGTTGTTTAAGTCAGCTCGGTTCCAGACAGGCTAACTATTGCGGCAATAGTGTATTACCCATATGAGGTATGTGAGTGCTTTGTTCTAGACAAAATAACTACTGCGGGAAAAGTACATTTACTGGACATATTTTATGTGAATGCTTTGTTAAAGAAGAATGTCTTAAGGTTAGATTTAAATTGATCGACTGTGTCTGATACTCGAACATTATTTGGTAAATCATTCCAAAGCTTAGGGGCTAAGTAGGAAAAGGATCTACCACCTTTAGACACTTTTGATATTCTAGGAATAATTAAGAGACCCGAATTTTGTGAGTGCAGTTTATGTGGTGGATTGTATTCTGATAGTAGTTCTTTAATATACGAGGGCGCTAGGCCATTTAAGGCTTTGTAGGTAGTTAGTAATATTTTAAATTGTATGCGACATTTAACTGGTAGCCAATGTAAAGATGCCAGAATTGGACTGATGTGGTCATACTTTTTAGATCGAGTTAGCACTCTTGCGGCGGCGTTTTGAACCAGCTGTAGCTTGTTTACCTGATTTGCATGGCATCCCCCGAGTAACGAGTTACAATAGTCTATTCTAGAGGTCATAAAAGCATGGATAAGCTTTTCTGCATCTGATGCAGACAGCATATGGCGTATTTTTGAGATATTTCTAAGATGGAAGAATGCTGTGCGGCAGACGTTGGAGATATGACTATCGAAAGATAGATTGCTGTCGAACATTACGCCTAAATTCTTAACCGTGGAAGATGGCACCACCGTGCAGCCATCTATGGACAACTTGTAATCTGACATACTATGTTTGTAGCGATTTGGTTCAATAATAAGTATCTCAGTCTTATTGGAGTTTAGCATAAGAAAGTTATGTGCCATCCAGTCCCTAATATCACTAATGCAGTCTGTTAGCTTAGCAAACTGGTGAGTTTCGCTAGGATGTGACGAGATGTAAAGCTGGGTATCATCCGCATAGCAGTGAAAACTTATGTTATGTTTCCTGATAATGTCTCCTAGAGGTAACATATATAACGAGAATAGGATAGGACCTAGAACTGATCCCTGAGGTACGCCGTATTTAACCGGGGAGTGATATGACTCTTCCTCATTTACATAAACAAAGTCATAGCGATTGGTAAGATACGATCTAAACCAGGCTAACGCCTGACCACTGATGCCAACATAGTTTTCTAGTCTACTGAGTAAGATTCTGTGATCTATTGTGTCAAAGGCTGCACTAAGGTCTAGTAATATAAGGATTGAGATTTCACCACGATCGGATGTTAATAGGAGGTCATTTGTAACTCTAAGCAGCGCTGTCTCTGTGCTATGGTGGGGCCTGAATCCTGATTGGAACTTTTCATATGTATTATTATTCGCTATGAATGTGCGTAGCTGGCTTGCCACTACTTTTTCTAATATTTTAGAGAGAAAAGGTAGGTTTGAGATTGGTCTAAAGTTATTAAGATCTCCCTGGTCAAGGTTTGGTTTTTTAATGAGCGGTCTAATAACTGCTAGTTTGAAAGCTGTTGGAACGTGTCCTAATTCTAGAGATGAGTTAAAGATATTTAGTACCGTGTCTGACACTACATGAAATACCTCTTTTAGTAATTTAGTGGGAATGGGGTCTAGTATACAGGACGATGATTTGGATGACATTACTAATTTAGAGAGATCTTCTATTGTAGTAGGTTTAAATGACTCAAGATGTTCGTATGGTAATCTAGAGGTAAATGTACTATTGGGTATAGTGGTGGCCGCTTGCATAGTTTCTATGTTTTCCCTAATAAACATAATTTTGTTAGTAAAGAAGTTCATGAAGTCATCACTATTGTGTTGGAGTTTACTATTTGTTTCTGTTTGTTCTTTGTTTCTAGTCAGCTTCGCAACTGTGCTAAATAGGAAACGAGGGTTGTTATGATTTTCTTTAATAAGCATACTGAGATGGGTAGATCTGGCGGTTTTAATAGCCTGTCTGTAGTGTTGAACACTCTCTTTCCATGCTGAACGCCATACCTCTAACTTCAAGGGCTTTTTAAAAAAATCTGATGCTGGACACCTTCTAAGTCTGGATTTCGTGAGAATCACTCATTTAGGCAATGTGTGCAATGTACTGTAAGCTGCTTTGAACAGGTCTGCAAATAACGATTAAGCTTGACAAATTTATAACATCTCTAATACATCTTTCCGCAACTGTCTTCCTTTTTCAGGATAAGGACCAAAATCGTTGACCCTTACAATAAGATTGTGGCACGGACAGCTCAGCTCGCCCGCTTACAGGTATCTTCTTGAATGCTGTTATGTAAATGCTTTCAGCCCTGTTTATATCTGCCGTATCCCTGGATATTCCTGCAGATAAAAAGAGATTGGCTTTTTCTTTACTTTTTGGTTGTTCTGTTTTACAAACCCAGGCACTTGATTTCCATGTTAATTGCCTCGGCATATGACATAAATAGAGCTCTGCCATTACACGTCTTTGTAGATTTACTAATGCACCCAAGATGAGAAAGATAAAAATGCACACACAAAATCATTCTGGCAGTTTAGTTTGTTAAATCAAACCGAAATAAATTAGTTTCCAGAACGCTGTGAGAGTGAAATTACTTAGTATACAGAAAGCAATCTGTTGCGTGTTTTACGTTAGCTCCCAGTCTGCCTGTATCTCTGTAAACTGCACCTGTGGGGTAACAATACCTGCATTGTGCTTCTCTGTTATTATGTGAGTGCTGCATTAGGGCCACTGAAGCAAGTAAAATGCGGCTTTTACAATGTTCACATCCTGACTCGGGTTCACGTGATGTCATCGTGAGTAAAACTTTAATCCTGCAGAAAAAATCAATAAAAGTCAATCTGGCCCGGAGAGGATGAGTCTGTCTGTCTTACTCCGTCAGTCAGGTGAATTGTAGTGGCTGGCACGACACGTCCTGTAGATTAACAGGTTATCTGCTCCCTATTATTTCCGGCTTTGGGGAACTGTTATTACATATGAACGAAACACAGCCACGGAAAGGTCAGTGGGTTTGAAATCACCTTTGAAGTAACACCTTTCAATTAACACCATTGTTGTCTTGGATGGCTTCATTTTTTAATAGAAACACATTTGCCTATTCACATTTGTTTATCAAGCGCACCATCACATAGAATGCTCTGTCAGTGGTTTGCATGCAGTGGTCGAGAATACATTTGCAGGGGTAGGCGGAGGCTATTTGTCACATGTTTTTTAACACAAGAGAAACGTGAGTAATTGGACGTCGGGTTGAAAATCTTGAAGTTGCTGAGAATACAGCCCTTAGGCTCCCTTACTGATTATATTGTTTATATTTGTGTTTGACTATATTTGATGTTCTTTCAGAAGCCCTTAAATCATCTTATGTTCTCCGGGTCTTTCTCATATACGTCCTTGCCCTTAGCAACACATTTTAATATCTTTTTATTCCCTGGAGAATAATAGCAGCACTGACGACAAGATCACATCCGATTCCTTTTCTGAGTTCATTTGGAAATGTTTCTGTCACGCTATCTGACATTGTGTCACCTCAGGAAAGAGCCGTCACAGTCACAGATGCACCTATTCACTGAAACCCAAAAAAGACTGACCTCTCTCGAGTCCTTCATGCGGCTGTTGTCTGGCCACAGGCTTTCATTGTCACAATATAGGCCTACTATACGTGTGTGTGTGTTAGCTGAGCGGTTTAGGACAAATATACTGGCTTTAGTAGGTTTTTCATTTCTGTTGGTTTGTGAACTAAATGCACTTTAATTCGTTTTTATTAGAGGCCGACCGATATTATCGGCTGATATTGGGCATTTTCCAAACTATCGGTATCTGCATTCATAACGGCCGATAAATGAATATTAAAAAAATGGACGATGCAGCCTTCAACCATGTTGTTATTTATCAGAACTTTAATATATTTTGATGTTCCTCTGTTCTGTTGTGACAAAAGAAACAAGTTTCTTTTAAAAATGCATTATCATATTATTTTAGTTAAAACTCATAAATAACTACAAATAACTAATGTTAGGGAAATCTGTTAATGTTTTGTTGCGCATTTCTGGAAAACAAAAAGTAAAAAATATCGGCCGATGTATCGTAATATCGGATTTTAAAACCAACAAACATTTGTATCGGTATCGGCCTTCAAAATGCTTTATTGGTCGGGCTCTAGTTTTTATGTGTGCATATGCGAAATGTCTTGATAGTTAAATGAAAACACCACAGTTTGTCAATATTTTACTATGTTCTTACCTCAACATCAACTAATTAATACATGCCTATCTTTTTCCAATGCGTACACTTAATCCCCGCACAGCGCGTCGTGAATGTGCCAGCATCCAGCCCAGCCCCATTCACTCCCCAGGATCCAAACAGGGATGAATCCACAAGCCACCAAACACCTCCATGTTTTCCCTATTTAAAGACCGTTACATGAGTGGTTATGGTGACACAAAATGAAATGTGGCGATTTTTAAGCAAATAAAAAATGAGAACTATATTGTATGGCGGGAGAGCACTTAGTTTGCAATACTTTGACCTCGGCGCTAAGTAACATTGAGGTAAGAAGACCGTAAAATATTGAAAAACTGTGACATTTTCCTTTAAAGGGACAGTAAATAGGATTTTCCCCATCTAGTGGTGAAATTGTATTTTGCATTCTAACGAATAGTGCTCTCTAGCGCCTCGCTTTTCCAAGTGCGTGTTGCAACTACAATAGTCATTATGTACTCCCTGATCTCCTTGTCCGTTTCAGCTGGTTCACGTGTTCTGAACGAAAACGCGTTGTGGAACGCGTCGCGGTAGGCTAGTGCTTTTTGTCCCTTTCTGCTATTATAGTTTTTCAAAATGGTGGAACGACATGGAACCCTTCTTACCCGTTCAGTGTAAATAATAGGGATGGGCACGAGTACTTGATTGCTCGAGTACTCGAACGTGGCATCGATGATTGAAAACGATGATCATGTGGGTTTATTTATTTATTTATTTATTGTGGATATGGCGGCATTTGGAGGTCTGGTTAGCATTACAAGCGCATGTGGTAGTAAAGACTGGGTCTGGAGATGCGTGTTTGATGTTGTGTCGAGCTAACGTTACCATGCATGATTCAAAAACAAACAGATAATTACGCGCACCCGCGCCGCAGCAACGCGCCGATCTGCGGAATGAAGATCCCGTGAACCCGGCCACACATCACTGAGACACTATGGTTTAAAAGGATGCCGTAATTTTCGGAAATACAGCCAGTCAGGTGCAAAATGTACAGCGCCGTCAAAAGTTCAATGGGTTATCATCTCAAACATCAAATGTCAAGAGATACCAGAGAGCCTACGAGCATTAACATTACATCTTGACTGAAAACAGGTAAGGGGACGACATGACACAGCTAATCGCTAAAATGATAGCAAAAGACTTAAAGCTGGTCAATGTTATGAAGCTTTTGCTTTGACCAAACATGTTTAAAGCACGCTGTTTATGATGCACATCCACAAAGGGAGTTAAACTCCCTTTTTTTACATAACCTAGTTGAAAACTTGGTTGAAGTCTTGCAGATAGATGCACGTTGTACATTTATGTTGTATAAAGGCTTAATATTATGTAGAGTGCGTCATATAGAAAGCGCTTCCGTTTGTGCTTATTAGCCCTTTTAGTTTCACATCATCACGCAGCTTTTCCTGGTAGAGGTTTCTGTTAAAAATATTTAATTCATTAATAATCTAGCATGTGTTCATTCTTCTGTCATAGTTTGTCATAGTTTCTTCAAAATTAAGTTTTATTTGAGTTTTTTTAGAAAAAATATTTAAATTATCACCATGACGTTTTTGCCCCGCCCCTTTGATTGCCCCGCCCCCAGTTAATCGAGTACTCGTTCTTCAGACCTATGGATTAATCGTAATAAAAAAATGACATAAATGCACATCTCTAGTAAATAAAGAGAAGAAATGCTAAGCTTACAAATAAAATTCAGATCATTGGCAGGGGTCATTTGACATCAATGAGGACATATTTATGAATAAGATCATTGATTTTGACTAATAAAGGAACTACACATTCTCCCTTTAAGCACAATTTGACTGTACCCGTAAACTTCCATAGCATTTGTTTTTACTAATATGGAAGTTCATGGCTACCATCAACTGTGTACTTACCATTATATATCAAAATATCTTATTTTGTGTTAAACAGAATAAAGAAACTCATGATGACAGAATTTTCCTTTCTGGGTGAACTATCCCATTAAGGCATGATATTCTGATATTACTGTGTATTATATACTATTATACAGTGGTTTTCAAGAAATTGTGTGCATATTTTGGGTTTTGGTGTTTGAGCTAGGGTCATTGGTCAGTTTAGATTGGCCATTAGATAAAATATTTTATGCAGACCTGGCAACCTTAATACTATGGTTGAATTTGTATCTGTACTGCCTTTTTTATGCTTCTTGTACTACAGTAAAAATACTTGGCTATACAGCAGTACTGGGAATTTGGGATGTTAATGTCATAGTATGTTAGGAAGCAATTTTTTATTTTTGACAAGCATCTTATTCTCTCTGTTAGGTGGCATGTGACCTGCTGAGAAGGATTATTCGAATCCTGTACCTGAGCAAACGATTACAGGGGCAACTGCAGGGGGGCAGTAGAGAGATCACCAAAGCTGCCCAGAGTCTCAATGAGTTGGGTGAGTGACCGATCACGAGCAGCCTCCACTTCAGCCGACTCTACCGTACTTTAAATCATTCAATCCCAGTGAAGGACTCCTCACGAGTGCTTGCACTTCACTTGCTTTCCCTCACAGCCAATCAAAACTCGAGCTGGTGTTACATTTTGTTCACGTACCACACTGTGGCAATGCTGCATTTTTTTTTCAGGCACTATAAATGTTTATCTTCTATGTGAAGTGTGCATACGTGCGCTGTTAGTACAATCTTTGCACCATTTCCAGGTCAGCCTCATTCATTCATGTGGCCTAAATGTTTTGCTGAGTTCCTTAACCAGGTGTGAGGACGGTGGGAAACTGAAATAATCTGCCCTGCTTTGAAGATATTTTAGGTCGTATCTGACCTGAATAACAATTAATAAGTTGCCTCAGTACCAGAAGCAACCATTTTAATCTCGGATCAAATCGGCATCTTCAATAAGTGTTGCTTCACCTCCAGAATGACTTCCAGTCTCCCTTTTATTATTGAATATCATTTTTAACTCTAAGATTTGTCACGGGGCAAAATGTCTGATATTGACTTTAATGGAGTTGTACAAAACATTGGCATGTAATCTTAGAACAATACTATAATACTGTCTGGATTTCATGAGGTTGTGGACATTAACTGAAATGCAAAACTTTTTCAGTTCTGGCATTAATGGCTGTAAGATTAGATTCATATTGACCCATACTCTGTTGACCTCAGTGATTTAAATTTGTTCAGATGTCATGTGGACAGATAAACAACACAATGCAAATTCAAGGCACTCTTTTCCACTTCATGTTTGCCGATGATTTACGGTGCCCTGTAGGACAGATTCCAGCGAATATCAGCGAGGTGCCTTTCCTAGTTTTCATATTTGCATAAAAGTGAAGCTGAATTGATGCAGACAGACGGTAATTTTGTGAATTTGGGAAGGCGAGATGATTTCTGCATTCACCACATGCATCTTTATATTCATTTATCACTTCCAAATGGATTCCATTTCGGCTTGGACGCTGTCTTCGGTGTTCCCACGGATCCTTGAAATCCTTGAAAGTTTGTGAATCTGGGGGGGAAAAATTCAAGGCCCTGGGAAGTTTTTGAAAATATACATACATAGATACAGGCCATTAAAAGTGCTTATTTTATGCACAAAGTTTTCTGGGGGAAAAAATCCATATTATTCCGTGTGTAGTGTAGGATAATATCATAAAAATTCTAGACTTTTTAAGCACACGTGCTAAACTGTTCGCTTTAAATGTTTATATCTTCTGTATGCGAATGTTGATTCATACAAAAATGCTTTTTTGCATAGTTGTGTTTGATACATGAAAACGTCTTTCTGGTTATGTATGTAACTGTTGTTTCCTGAAAAGGGAACGAGACGCTGCGTCTCCCTTGCCATACTTCCTGCGTCCCTGTAACACAATCTTTGGCAATATTTCAGATAGCGATATACTTTCTGGCTCATGCGTCACCCTGTCTTTGCTGTTAAGCCTCACCATTGGTTAAAAATTGATATACACATTCAGACACACTTACCCCTGGAGGCGTCCCCAAAGTGTCACCACAGTGACGCAGCGCAAGTTCCCTCAAAGCGAACTGTAACAATGTATCTTAAAAGGTAACACGATGTTGCTCTTACTTGAAATGTGTCCCCACATTTAGTCCTTGAATTTGAGGGTATTGGACCTGGAAAGTCCTTGAAAGGTCCTTGAAGGTAACTACGGTGTGGGAACCCTGTGTCTTAAAAGCCAGCAGCCTATGTAGGCAGTAGACAGCAAGGCAGCCAGGTTTTGCAGCGTGATATGCTTTGATTCAAGAAAATGTTTCCCTTACCTATTGAATTATTTATCATGTCAAAGTGCGAGAGATTTGCTAATGGATTGCAGACATCTCTGCATTAGCATCAACAAGCAAGACAATCCTTTTTCAGGGGTGTCTCGACTTGTATGCCTTAACGCCACGTGTTGATGCATAACATGAACTGTTGGAGTTTGATGTGATATTATTACCTGCGTTCGCACCTCTCTATGGCTTTCTGCCATACAGCATGGAAGCTGTCTAACAGATTTGTGAACACCTACTGCCTTTTTCGAACACTGCTGTCATTGGAAAGCATACACGATTTTTGTCTGTCTGTAGATTTTGACTGAATATTTTACACTACATGCATAAGACAAATCAGGATGTAGCCCTGAAACCGGAGAAGCAATTAAACGGTCCGCTGCTCTCTCTCTCTCTGTCTCGATTTAGTATACACTGTTACAGGAAACTGACATCAGTTTGGATGAAGTGCAGTTGGACAATGATTTGAAGGAACCCGACTGTCTCTAGAACCGCTGATAGCATCAGGTTATTGGATTGTAAACAAGGCAATCAGTAAATGATAATGGACGCTTGAAGATTTAATTGGCACTTTCCTGTTTACAATGCAGCATTGCTGTATGGGGCGTTAGCTGTATCACCATTGTTTCAGTATAGAGTCATTTTACCACCAAAGTTATAACAATGCTGTGTTTGCATACTTGGGTAAAGCTGGTTTTGGGTGAAATATTACAATTTACTGTTTTAATAAAATGTGAATCAGTAGTCGTTGACATCCAGCTCGATATTGGAGAAAAAACACACAAAGATTTAAACAGGCTTTAATATCCAAAGAGTAAATTCGGAAACAGGAGTAACAATTAAACACAGCATAATGACATAGACCAGACAACAATGGTGAAAACAGATTGATCTTACTGTATATGGAGTGGAATATGAGGTAGATTGTGTACAGGTGTGGGTTATGACATAATAGAGACAGGTGAGAATCATGGGAAATGAGTTATTTGATGATGGAGGGAGTAAACAGGGTAACAAACTGGGGAAAAGACTGGGACACAGTAAAAGATAAGTGCTACTGTGATATACAATTTTGGTAACACTTTATTTAAAGGTTTTATTTGTTAACATACACTCACCTAAAGGATTATTAGGAACACCATACTAATACTGTGTTTGACCCCCTTTTGCCTTCAGAACTGCCTTAATTTTATGTGGCATTGATTCAACAAGGTGCTGAAAGCATTCTTTAAAAATGTTGGCCCATATTGATAGGATAGCATCTTGCAGTTGATGGAGATTTGTGGGATGCACATCCAGAGCACGAAGCTCCCGTTCCACCACATCCCAAAGATGCTCTATTGGGTTGAGATATGGTGACTGTGGGGACCATTTTAGTACAGTGAACTCATTGTCATGTTCAAGAAACCAATTTGAAATTATTCGAGCTTTGTGTGCATTATCCTGCTGGAAGTAGCCATCAGAGGATGAGTACATGGTAGTCATAAAGGGATGGACATGGTCAGAAACAATGCTCAGGTAGGCTGTGGCATTTAAACGATGCCCAATTGGCACTAAGGGGCCCAAAGTGTGCCAAGAAAACATCCCCCACACCATTACATCACTATCACCAGCCTGCACAGTGGTAACAAGGCATGATGGATCCATGTTCTCATTCTGTTTACGCCAAATTCTGACTCTACCATCTGAAACTTTTTTTCAGTCTTCAACTGTCCAATTTTGGTGAGCTTGTGCAAATTGTAGCCTCTTTTTCCTATTTATAGTGGAGATGAGTGGTACCCAGTGGGGTCTTCTGTTGTAGCCCATCCGCCTCAAGGTTGTGCATGTTGTGGCTTTACAAATGCTTTCCCATTATAATTCGTTAATAATTGTTAACATTCACACAATAAACTAACATGAAAAATTAAAGATTAATGAATGCTCTATTGCTCATTGTTAATTCATTTTACCAAATGCATTTAATAATGTTAAAGAACACCAATGGTCCGTTTCACGATTTTACATTTCCTTAGGCGTGTAAGTGTGTATTAGTACATGTTAACGATATGCAAAAAGTACCCCAAAGTAAACGATGACGCAAGTTATCATCTCCAACATAAATCTCTTTTCTTGGACTACAACAAACACACGGATTGTAGGTAACAGTTTACTTCCTGGGATTTTTGATCTAGTAAAGAGAGGCATTATCATAATTCATCCCGCTTTTTTAAGTAAACTCCTGTTAGCATTGCATTGTGAGCGAATCTTTCAAACAAGGGAATGAGCATCACATTTCCTGCTGACGTCAGAAGTAGTCAGGCCAATCACAACCTGCAGATTAGATGGCCCATCAGGGACAGATTTGTACAAAATCTGTGTGTTTCAGGACGACAGGGAAATATGAAGCTACAAAAATGTCAGTATGTGGAAAATGTTTTTTTTAACCATAAACCATGCGAATTGTAATATCCCAAATACACAAAACAACGTTGTTTTAGCAATAAAATAGGTGCTCTTTAACAAATGTTTGTTATTTTCTTGATTTACTTCTCTTTATACACACAACATCTGTCCAGAGGAATTTTAAATTGCAATGTTCCTAATACGATACTTCCTCTGTGACTCCACTGCTCATGTCAGCAAAAAATGTGAGGTACCAATGGATGGACAGGTGGATTGATGGACAGTTAGGGGAGACCTGGAAATGGCTTATGAGAGGATTGACTCGGGCATTGGAGAGAGGTGAAGGTGTTTTGTTAGACAGAGGGCATCCATGTAACTGCTGTCAGCCGTAATGTGATGATTGGAGTAACATGAACGAGCGGAGGATGCCGTAATTGAGGGCGAGGAATTCAATGTCAGATAAATGTCAAGAGCTGAGGATTTAAGTGCACCAGGATAAGGAAGAGAAGGTGGAGAAAAGGAAATGATAGGGTTGGACTTTGTAGTGTCCTGTTTTGAAACAATATGGGATTCAAAGGCAGAATAGTAATCAGCCAGGTATTATTGTTGTATATCCCCATTTATCGTCGCATCCCTAATTGAATTAATGTTCTCTGATACCTTTATAGAAGGTATGTGGCTTTGTTAAGTGCAAAAATTATTCAGAGGCAGTTTTACATGTCCATTACAACCCTAGGATTTGCTTTTAGAATGAAATGGTTTATTATTACCTTAATTGAAAGGGTCATGAATATTAATGTTGGGGTTTGCTCTGATTGGCTGTTTCACAGAGCAGCTCCTTTAGTAGCTCTATGTGTGTGTAAACAGACCTTATGTTCAAGCCTGTATCAGACGAAGATACTGAATATGAGGAATAATCAATTGTTTGGAGATTGTTAATGGACGTTTCTGAGTGGATTTTTTTTTTTGACCTGCAAAACGTAACTGTAACTTCAATAGAGGGTATGCACATGACGTCACCGTCGAAGAGAGGACTGCGGTTACACCCACTGAGTGGCAAAAGACAGCGCGACAGCATTTGAGTACAGCGTGACATCGACGAAAACACGGTGAAAATGCGTTGAAATGAGAAAAAGCTGTTGTGCGATTAATCTGTATTTGCAGATTAACAAAAATTCGGAGCTATCGTTTTACAGACTGCCAAAAAAACACAGAAAGGAGAAGTAAATTGATCCTTCATTCCACAGACCACAGGTGGGTTGACAAGTTGTTAGGGTCACTATCAAGCAGAGGTTTTACTTTCTAATTAAACGTATTTTTTCAAGTATTTGTATTTTATTTGTGTTTTTCTTTGAAAAACATACATTCCAAAGCATATTATCATAATTTTTACTCTATTACATTTCGTAAATACAAGTTTTTGTTTTACATTTAATATTTAAGTACATTAACATACTTTTACTCAAGTAAAAGTACACAATTTAAATGTAATTACGTATTAAATAAATTTTAATATGCTTTAGAATGTAGTGAAGTAATATTTTTTCCAATACAAACATCCCAATAAAGCACAGATGCTTAGAAAATGTAACTAATGTAATGTAAGTATTGTACACCTCTCCTATCAAGTCCAACTAAATTAAATTTAAGATGATAATAGTCAGTTTTACTGGCATTTTCGCAGTACCCGCTATAAAAACCAGCCATTTTGATGAACGTTTGGTGCAACTCGGGAGTGACAACTTTGTTATTGCATTGTGACAACATTGTAATTAATTTAATGTGGGGGCAGTACATTGTTTGATTTGGCCAATGAATTTCGATCATCTCTGATAACCGCTGTTATTGTCAATACCGGTATATTATGACACCCTATTTCAGATTAGTCGACTTTAAATTAAACCGAACATGCAGTGGTTTATACCCTGTTTGCTGCATCACTTGACCCGCACCTGTCTGTCAAATGGAGAAGAACTGTCAATCATAGAAGTTAGCTTTCTGTGGCACGTTCCTCTGGGACCATATGAGTGACATGTGGATGTCAAGAGAAGAAAGAAACCTGAGCGATAAGAGAGATGGATGAGGTCATTGAATTCAGACAGTGGAGAGGTAAGAAGTCTCAAATTAACCAGCGATTAAACACAGAGGTGATAAAATCCTGTAGGTGGTCTAATACGGTGTTAATTACAGGCGGTGTATATGAGGGTACATTAGTCTCCTGAGGTCTGCTCAAGGTTTGAAAATCTTCTGTAAGAGGATTAAGACTGTATAAAGTCCTACAAATTAATAACTATTGTGCTATACATATAGTTCATGAATCTTATTCACTTTTTATTTAATATTAGTGTTTTAAATAATATTCACTGTGCTGCATTTGTGCCCACACAAACTTTGTATGCTTTCATACACCTGTAAGCAGAAACTTTACAATTGTGTACTTCTTGCAATCAGGTTTTTTGCAAGAGAATCTGCACAGCTTGTTTACAGCAAAAACAATAAAGCCGCCGTTCATACGCAACTTTGTATCACCCGGTCATCTCATGAACAGCTGTGTGATCCGTTACGTACGAGGATACCGTCGCCTTGCAGCACTTTATGGTTTGCCACATGAGTTGTTTGCGAGGTGCTCTATAGGCGGTTTCATCAGACTCACTCGCGTTGTCGCGGTTACGTGCCTGAACCGAAGTGTACTTCCGTTTTGTATTTGTTTACCGG
Source organism: Misgurnus anguillicaudatus (assembly GCF_027580225.2). Taxonomy (NCBI): domain Eukaryota; kingdom Metazoa; phylum Chordata; class Actinopteri; order Cypriniformes; family Cobitidae; genus Misgurnus; species Misgurnus anguillicaudatus. The sequence goes on from NC_073337.2 coordinate 8,809,793, forward strand.
CCTGGCTAGTGGCTGAACCAATACCTTGTTGAAAATAAAATGTTTTGGTTTTCTAAAGACAACTGTGCAGAGAGTTTTGGCAGTCAGGCAAGATCTAAGGAGACGTGTAGCTAACATTGTATACATACATTTTACATTACATCTTGGGTGTGCATGGTGTTTTGGGCAAATTTGTCTCTGTGTGGTTTTTACCAGAGTAGCTTGTCATTGTGAAAAACCTGGGATTTGATAAAAGATGCTTATCACTTTAAAACTCTGACTTGCTCTTGTTCGGCATAATGTGTTCTCATTATAGATCGACAAAGATGGCTTTCTTGCCCGTTATCTGTAGATAAACACTAGAAAATATTTCATAATTCGCTTGCTCATTGAATCAGATGAGTTTTCAACTAAGTTTAAAGACTTCCCATCACGCTGTGTTTTGAATAAATTTGATCAACATTTACTGACCTTGGATGCTTTAAATCGGTTTTGGCAACATACCAAGATCAAAAGTAAGTGATTAAAACCCTTTAAATGCGAGATATATCATGTAACTGAATTGAAAAGCTGTCATCTGTTGCTGAATTTTACCAACCATTTTACCATCCTGAATCTGAGCAAATTTTACCAACCAACTCGGAAATCAAAGCTTTTCTCAGAACTTTCTATTCTTTTAGTCTTTGATCGGTGTGTGACCTACCATTGTTGCAGTGCAAGGGCTGATTTATTTTTTTGTAGCTTGCCACATGGTACAGTTATCTTCCTATATAATCAACACTACTAGCTCATTGAGTCTCATAAGGTCAAGTATTTCGAGTCAGCACCTTCTCATTTGCAGTCCCCAACCACTTCAGACCCCAGCTGCGTTATTGGACCACATGTACCATGCCCCTCATCCCGTTTAAAAGATATGATTATTTTGGCAAGTGCCCGTGAGTGTGATGTTGATGGGAACCAGATCTGATTTCATCAACTCTGCCTTGTGATTTGTTGACCTGAGTAGTAATGTAGCTATTCTGTACCTTCAGATACAGGATAAAGGGCAGATAGTAGATATCAAACTAAGAGGTCACACTTGAATTTTAAACATTGCATCGACCTTATGTTTTTGTCAGTAAAAGGTGAGGTGACAAACTCCACGATGAACAAAGACATAACCTGTGTAAGTAAGAAATGGTGCTCACAGCTGGAAATTGGCCAAGCAATATCATTAAGCAATTGTGCCGGGGTCATTTTGACCATAAAAGAGCTCTTCAGTCATTTCAAGGGTATTTAATAGAAACGAACAAAACCAGGAATATCGGTTTCTAGTTCTGTACATTTGAGGTTTATACTTTACTCCGAGATGTATTTACAAGTCTACTTCAACAAAACACATGCAGTATGTACAACTTACCATCTACAACACCGATTCAACGTCACAATAAATGGTAATAAATTATTTATCTTGACATACTGTACAATTAATACACTTAAATTCATTACTGCTTTGGATTAGTGGTTTCCCTTTTTAATGATTTTGTACCTGATGAGGACATTCGCCGTACGTCGGCCAAAGCAGTTCATTCCACATCCTCTGACGAGAGGCATTTTTGCCTGACTTCTGTCTCCTCAAACGTCACCTTTTTGTTCCTTTTTGGGTCAATCCATGAGTTGTGGATGACCACATTATTGGGCATAGGGTCGGCCTCTACTACTGACACGACACGCTTCTTCATTTTGCTCTTGAGAACCTTCTGAAATTTCTGTCGGGTGAAGGCGTAAAGCAGCGGGTGAAAAATTGTGGTTCCGTAAGCCATGACCAGAAAGCCAAGCCTGAGGCGTGCGGTGAAGTTACTTGGCCCTGCGCTCAGGATGACCGTGTTAAGCACAGTGATGGGTGTCCAGCAAAGCAGGAAGGTGGAGATGATGAGAAGAGACATGCGGAAGACCCTCTTTTGTCGTTCGCGGCGTTCCCTGTGCCGTTTAACCGCCCGTCGGAGGGCGATGATCACCGACACGGAGGTACGCATGGCCAGTGGTGGATTGCGGCCTGCGCTGCTCTGTGAGGCGTCGGTGGACTCTGGCTGAGTGGAAGTCATGGAGATGGTCTTTTTCTTTCTAGGCTTTTTTTTAGGAGCCGCATGGAAACGAGTACCGATGCGAATGTTGAGCGCCTGCAGAATCTTATAGTAGGTCACCAGCATGACCACGGCAGTGAAGAAGAAGATTGGAATCTGTGCCAGCAGGTGATAGTAGAGGCCCAGTTCAGTGTAGTATTGATTTAAAGGTTCTTCGCCCTCTGTCTGGTTCCTGTCGGTACCTGTCTGGCTAAAGAAACCCTCCTCTATGAAGGGCACCAGAAAGCTTAGGAACGATAAAGCCCAAATAGACCCAAGCATGGCAACCGCTCGCCCCATCGTGAGTACTCGATTTGCGGGCCGTACTGAGATGTCATAGCGATCTAGAGTGATGGCCAGGACGTTGGCAGCGGTGGCCACGCTAGCAAAGGACACACAGGCCTCGTGGAAGCAGCAGATAAGTGCATTGTTGCCTTCCTGCGGCAACAGCACCACAACGATCGTCAGCGGTATGCAGCCCACACACACCAGCACGTCCAACACGTGCAGGTTCATGGTTACGATGTTGCTGACGGAGCTCACCAGGTTGGACTTCATGCAATAGAGTGCCAACACGGTCAGGTTACTGCTGAGACCCAACACGATCTCCAACATGAGGAAACCTGTCAAAGACACCTGGAAACTGACAGGGTAAGGTGATTCCAGGTCCATGTCGGAGTCAAAGGGTTCTACGTTATCGAGGACAGTGACGTTGCTCATGATGGCCTGGAATCCCAGCACAGGAGGGGTATGCATTCTCCTACACAAAACAAACGTCATCATGACTATTGATGGGTAAATGTATTGTTACAACAAGCTTAAACCAATGGTTTAAAAGCTAAATGTTTTCATAAGATGTATCTTTATGGCCTGTTACTGGAAAGATGATATAAATAAGTGGTTAAAAAGGAACCTAAAAAGATGATACATGTACATGGATATAAAATCTTCATATCGACAAATGAAACTCTCCCCTCCCTTGTATTCACCGTCTTCGTTTGGAGCTCCTTTAGCAACTGCGACCGAATCGCTGTTGTGTTGGCAGGATTTTACACGCACCAACCATATTCCAACACCTTTTTATCTCACCAGTGTCCTTTGCCCCTTGGTGCTCATTCTATTATGTATTTACTCCGTAGTTGGTTTTTCTCATTAGTTTATTTACTTATCAAAATTGAAATGACCTAAGAGTGAACAATTGCATTGGCTAAGACCTCCACTCTCCTCAACCCCGGCATGGTACAGTCCCGTAAGCAAGTATACCCCAGTTTCACCTCTCCGTAGGGTTGATTAAACACCGTCCAAACAGCTCATAACTCATAGCCTCGCATCCTCAGATTTCTGTGGGAGGTTGTGGGAGATGGAAACGCTCTCTACTCTTCCTTTTCAGAGCGTGGGAAGGGTTTGTGCATTGTAACATCCACGTGGTCCTGACATGAAAGCTGTGTTGTATTCAAGCTTGTATTTAGCCTTTTGTCCTTTGTGTTGGATCTCGCAAAAAATCAGTCAGGGACAGCGGCACGTCCCATCCTCGCAAGTGTCCGCACTTTTCACCATGTATTCCAAGACGTGACAAACAAGCAGAAATGTATTTCCCTTAGCATGACAGGTCAAGTGCGACATTCTCTTGTCGTCAGCAGCTGCCATCGAACCTTTCTTAATATTGTTGTATTCCACCCGAGTAATTCGCACTCCCACCTGCTGCGACCACAGTACAGCTCCAGGAGATCAGGCAGGTAGACCGAAGTGCACAGTAATCTCAACAAGGTCACAGGTTTCCAGAGGGAAGGCGGTCGCCAGGCCGGTAGATGTTGGCCGACTGTGCACTGCGTGGTATATTTTTACCTTCTTTTATTCGCAATGCTTGTGTGGGAACCAGAACAGGAGCTCCATTCTCAGTAGTTTCTCAACCTGCCTGGTGAAGGAAGAGTAGAAGAAATTCAGAGTTGAAATAATATTCCTATATATAAGCTACATAAATATTTTAAGCAGTCCTATGTCCTTTGCATTCATATGAGGTGCTTCACGGTGTCATAGAAGAACCATGTTTGGATAAATGGTTTTACATGAGGTTCTTCAGATTATAAAGAGGTATGAAAGAAATTCTTTTTTGACTAAATGGTTCTTTGAGGATACTTGCTTTTTATTTTAATGGTCGCTAATGGTTTCTGGTTGCTCAGAGAACGTGTGGCTGGCGTAATTTGTTTGTCGAAAAGCCGAAAGTCTGATAACAACTCATTAAACTAATGTTCCTTTGCTTTAATGGATTCCTACAGCGATCGTGAGTGTTGGTTTGCAGAGCAGGTTTTTCTTTACTCCCACACCGCACTTGTGAACTACACGGGCTGTATAGCAGAAATAGATCTGCACTCTTTCTGCCTGTTTTCTGAGAAAAGTAACAGAATTCAGCACTAGCCAGAAGCAGTAATAGGGGCGAGGGCGCTCGCATCATTTTCCCTTTAAGAGGATAATGGATGGATTTCGATTACCTAGTTTTGCTCTTTCAACATATATTAATCAAGTTATCCATTGATTGCTTGCCATTGGAGAAACCCACACAAAATACAATAGTGCATTTAAAGAATGTTATTGTTCAATAATTGCATCTTTCTGTCTGCAGTGCAAATACAACCTGCTTGCTTTAAATGTTTAAATAATCACGGTTGGTGTGAAACACTGCATGCATTTCCTAAGTTTGTCAGTTTCGTACAAATGACAGCATGCATGAAAGAGCAAGCGTTCTACTTAACAGATGCTGCAGTTGTGTCTGTGCCACAAAGCAGAAACCTGAAGTTTTTTACCTCGCAGTGCAGCCGTATGAGTAAGTGACCTGGAAGCCCATATATTTCCCAGTTTGAGTAGAGCCATGCCAGGACAGGTCACAGATGACATGCTGTGTGGATGGATGAGCCTACCGGCCGTGCCGTCCTCTCTCCTTTGCTTGTCAAGTGGGCAGTGAAGTCAGATGTTGTAGGGTGTAGTGCCGTGCATCTTCTTTAAACACTGCTCATCTCTTCTTTCCTGTTCTTTTCCACTATCTTCTCTCACCATCCATACGCTCAGTGCTTTCAAAATGCCCTACCTACTCATCTCTCTCCTCCTCCTCTCTCTCTCTCTCCCTCCCACCTTCCCTCTAACACTATCGCTCACCCTCCCCCTTCCTCCCTCTCTCCGCTGTGGTTTATAACACTCCCCTGGTTACTGATTGGTAACCCTTTCTTGTGCTTTTGCTCAGACAGAGCCATCCTCCACAGGTACATTTGATATTAGAATATTTTCAATCTTTTGGTACCTTTTATCTTTATTAAAAGCAACAGTTTGGAGGCGAGGAATTAATGGAATATTGGAAGACTTCATCCGTATCTTCATAATGCAAACATGGCATATCTTGCATGATGCATGATTTACTGTAGGTTTGGTCTTTTCTGCTGTACATGTGTGGGTGTTTAGCACACTGATGCAGGAGAGAAAGACATGGCTAATTATGGAGCATCACATTTTTCTTCAAATTCAAAAATCCATCCTTGTTGAACACATAGATAATGTGAAAAAGCTTGACATTAACTAGTTGCATATTAAAATGTCACCATTCATCTGCGGTGCTTAACAAATTTATTAGACCACCACTCAATGTAAGGTTTTGCCACAGATGTCTTAAACAGTATACAGTATTGGTGATTATCAAAATCATTTATGTAATGTAGTATTTTTAATGCTAAAATATTAATATTGTTGATATCCACGAATTTACTGTTTTACAAGAAAGGAAAAAATAGTAAAATAGTGAAGCACAATATTGTTTATTTTTTTATTTAGATGCCCAATTACAGTTATTTACATGCAGTCCACATTTGAAAAAAATGTGTTTTAAATGGACACTCCACTTTTTTTGAAAATATGCTCATTTTCCAGCTTCCCTTTAAACATTTGATTTTTTTTGACCATTTTGGAATCCATTCAGCTGATCTCTGGGTCTGGCAGTACCACTTTTAGCATAGCTTAGCACAATCCACCGAATCTGATCAGACCACTAGCATCGCGCTCAACAATAACCAAAGAGTTTCGATATTTTTTCTATTTAAAACTTGTCTCCTCTGTAGTTACATTGTGTACTAAGACCGACGGAAAATAAAAAGGTGTGATTTTCCAGGCAGATATGTCTAGGAACTATACTCTCGTTCTGGTGTAATAATCAAGGACTTTGCTGCCGTAACATGGCTGCAGGAGGCGCAATGATATTATGTAGTAGAGCTGCATGATTAATCGTTAAAAGATTGTGATCTCGATTCGACCCCTCAAACGATCTTAATCCAGCTTTTTAGCGATTCAGGTAATTATATTTTCAAGGAGGAAAGCGCAGTCTCATCAGTTCTCTCCACAACACGCAATCACAGCGGCCGCGATGACGTCTTGACGTCACATTTATTACTGCGCAAGCCAGATGTGCAGAGAATGAGTGAGGCAGAGCTATGCGCAGGTACGTGTGACAAGAACCTTGATGTTGTATTAGTACCAAAAAGAGGATCTTATTCCGGCTCTTATCCCTTCCGAAAGGGTTTTTAGAACAGGGGGAAACATTGGCTGCGTTCAAATTACCACACTTGCTGTCTTTGCACTTGACCACTTACATTACGTATTCCTAAGTGTTCTAGTGGGTGTGACGATTAAGCGGGCATGTAGATTTATTCACCCGATGGACGTTTGCGCCGCTATAGAGAGCGTCAAAAAACGATCTGACGCTCGAATGCATTCTCTGGAATCCTCTGAAGCGGAGGTTTCCGCCTTCCGATTGGTTGCCTTCCGAACCGCGTCATAGCTCATTACCATAAAGTAATGTCAATCCATGTGGCAGCAATTTGCACCAAAACATATTCGTTTTTTTTTATTATTAGGCTACTTAAAATGTATATTTTACATTTTTTTCTTTAAATAAAATGAATACATAATCACTCTACAATTAACATTAACTGACGTTAAAGATTATCTATACTTATCTGAAACTTTCAGAAGCATAATTCTTTATACCTGTAAAAACTAATGTTCAGGGGTTGTATGTATTAAAAATTAACAAAGTTCTTGAGAATCGTGATCTTTATTTTAAGCCAAAAAAATGTATGATTCTCATTTAATACAGAATCGATCAGCTCTATTACGTAGTGCCCAAAAATAGTCCCCTGCTATTGAAAGTAACCAAGGGGACATTTTTCGGGCAGTGCATAATATCAATACGCCTGATGCAGCCATGTTACGGCAGCAAAGTCTGTAGATGAGCATAAATGAAATGAGCATTTTTTCCAAAAATGTGGCGTTAATGGTCGAATGCTACTGCTTGATTCATTGCTGACTTCTAAGATAAGTTGAATGTGCCGGCTCAAATTTGGGTATAAAAACGTGGATTTAATGTGACATTCATTCCTCCTGTTCAAAATGATACATTTTCAGAGAGTTAAAAAAAAGAAAATTCAACTCTGAAATGAAAAAAGTCCACTTCACAATGCTGGTTGGTCTTTGAGGCACATAGACAGGTAGTCTAAAATATTTATAAAGTACTGTATATGTTATATAGTGCCCTCCATAACTATTGGGACAATAATGTTGCTCTGTTTGCTGTGGAATTGAAATGCCTTAACATTAAATGTAGCATATAATACTATAATATAAGATAGAACAGTGGTTCTCAAACTGGGGGTGCCGCGAGATGGTGCCAGGGGGGCCCAAGTTTTAAGACATTTTATAAAATTACATTAATTTATCATAAATTCTGTGCAATTCAACCTAAAAAATAAGCCAACTAACCAACAGCACTACTAGGTATAATTTTATATGTTTTGTTTAATAAAATATTACATTTTATTACAGTTTTTGTCATAAATTTTCTTTCGGGGGGCTGCAAAAAAATTCACTGTACACAAAGGGGGCCGCACACTGAAAAAGTTTGGGAACCACTGAGATAGAATATAAGAATATTTCTCACCTGTTTATATGTACAATTGACCAACTCGACAGAACAACATGTTTATTTGAGACCAAGTGTTTAGTGTTATAGTGTGACCGACATCTCTGTCTTTAATGCCCGCTCTCATTATGTTATTATCACTCCCGCTGTATCATTTGTCATATTGAGCGTGTTTGTGGACTGCTAGGTTGATAATGTCGCTGTGATTGTCGCTCACTGAGTGGAAGCAGAACTTCAGTGTCCCTTTGTGAATTAATGCGTGCTTGGCAACCACAGCTTTCAAGACCGGAAGGTAAGAAGCCAGGTGCCGGCTCACAGGAAGAGCCGTGAGGGATCGAGGGAGTCGTTGTGGAAAATCTGCACCTGTGGTCTTCAGAGTAACCTCTGAGAAGTGAGCGTGCCCGCGGGGTCTGAGGTGTGATGCCTCGGGGATCTGGCCTTGCAGTTTGTCACTTTTCTGGATCCTATCGTCAGTCCATGGTTTTCATTTCTCCCGGTGAATTTGTTGCCTTACATTCTTGTCTTTTATAAGTTGGGTACTTAAGCAGACGTTCTGCTTTACATGGATTTTACCATGCATGGTTAAGGGTTTTTTTGTATAGTAATTGACATCGCTTCACCAGACTTAAACTTCTGTATAGCTCAAGTAGCTTATTGCTTTTTAAAGACAACAGCAATATTATAATACAACAACGAATAATTTGTATTTATTATTTCAATTAAAATTTCATTACCATGATTGTAGGTTTCCATCAATGTTAATGCTTCTAATTTCCCTTCCTTGCAATTTGTTGCATGTTTTATGTGCGTCCACAAGTGTGCATATATTGGCTTGTTCATTGTATTTTTTATGTTATATTTTACAACACCTTCAGTGTCTAGCCAGGGGATGTGGGACCATGACCGTGGGCTCTTTTTTAAATCTATCCTCTCTCTGTTGCATTTCATCTGGAGCCATGTGCCAGGTAGGACAGGCCTTGCAGGTTTATCAGAAAGCGATTTGCTATCCCTACTAGGCAGTTCTCCAATTACTGCCATACATGTGGAGATACTGTTCCTATTTTATCGTTACATGCTGCTAACCTAGTTTTGTGTGATTGACCAAACTATAAAAAAGGCTGCATCCAAACAGGAAATTTTGTCTGGCCTGTAGTGTTATGTTTTGTTGGCTATCCTCCATTTGGAGACACTGGACAGCATGGAAGTTAGAAGGAGCTGTTCTTGTTCACGTTCCCAGTGTCCCAAAGGACTCTCTTGCATGTGGAGGAGAGACGGACCGAGTGCAGATGACAGAGCCAGTGGTCATAGGTTGCCTCTGGCACTTTAAAGTCCCAAAAGTCCTACAGCTGTTGCATCATGCCTCCGCTTTATACCTGCACATCTATGAAGAGCCTGAAGATGTGCAACTAAGTGGGACCGGACCCGATTACCACCTCACTTCAAAATGTGTTACCATGACTGAACTGACTTAATTGCATGTGACATATACAAGCTTTAAATATGATGCAGGCAGATTTGATACTTGCTTTATGGCATTGAACAGCTTTCTCAACAGTTGGTTCAATTTAAAACAGTTCAGTCACCATTATCGAAATCATTACACAGAGTGCTTAGCTGGGGTGATGCTCGTTGTGGGAAATTAAAGTAGCCCGAATCAAGCAGATTCCAGAGGCTTTAGTTGTATAAACAATGTCACATCCCGTCAGCTTCTGTTGGGCTAACACGTCAAACCGTGACGTGCGGTTACTCTGTTAGTGTGAGTTGGGATTCCACATATAGCAGGAGATTAGCGAGGACACCCCGACGTTGAACTTTGCTCGCTGCGTATGTTGGTCCAGCTTTGCATAAATGTCCCGGTGGGATTCAGACCGATTCCAGCAAAGCCTTCTAAGGTTTAACCACTTCCTGTTGTGGTCCAGAGGCCAGTGATGTTACGTGTTTCAATGGACAGGGGGAGGAAAGGCATGGGAAAAAGCCGTCTGTTATGAGAAGGGATGACCTTCAGAAAGCTCATCGCCGCCTTGTTGCTTACAATCTGCTGTGATTCAAGGACAGAATCCCTTTTTTATGCTGCTACTGAAGCAAATCTCATTTAATTGATGCAAGTATTGTTGTTGTTATACAGTAGATGCACCTGCCAAATGCATTAATGTAAATATAAAATATGTTTAAAGGTGTGTTTAATGGTATTTCATGCATTCTGACTTATTAACACAGTTATAGAATTGTTTTCTCATGCTAAACGTAGGCAAAGTGTCATAAAAGCAGTTGGACGTGTTAGTATTTCTGTGCCGAATGCACTTCGCCAGGGTTCGTACGAGTTTCGAAAGTTTTTTCGATTCTGGGTCCAGCTGACGTTTCAGGGGTTTCTATACGTATCACTTCTATTTATGGGCACTTCCACCGGAAAACCCCGCCCACCCGTCAATCAGCGGGAGACGCTAGAACTTACAAAAATCACATCACGCAACACAGCTTTGTTTAATTTCAAAACTCAACAATGGCATGAATGAAGAAGTGTGTTTTTGGATGTAAGGAGAAGAAAGCCAGCCTTATGACAACAATGGATATAGTTTATTATCTGGGGTAGCAGCGGAGTTTTGCATGTGTGTTTGTTTAACGCTGAATTTCATTGAAAAGTCCCAACCGGGTCAAGAGTTGCATGCGGTAAGTAAGACTTCTGTGTTATGTTGGAAATAGGTGCGTGCATATTATATAAATGACACGAACATGTAGTGAATCATAAGTTAAACTATGTTGTATAGTGTTGCATGACTCGTACTCGCTCCTCCCGCGGTAGTAACTCCTCCTTCTTCATTTTTTCGTACGTAAGAATCAGTAAAGCTAATCTTTCTGTTATAAATCTGATTAAACTAAAGACTTTTCGGAGATATAAAGGATGTAATACTACTCTATAGGTACTCCAGATTAACATCAGAAATGTAGAAACGGTGTGTGTTATGTGAGCTTTAAAGATTTGCAGCCTAGTAAAGTAACATTAAGGTAGTTTAGCAATTAAATGAATGTCGCTTTTTTATTCTTTACCGTTTTCTTGCAGCTTATAAAACCCAATGTAAAAGGTTATTCCTCCATCCAGTCAAAGAGACAATCTTTGATCTATGGATGTGACTTCAGTGTATGGGCAATATAGTAAGTCATTTTTTACAATGCAGTTGTATTCACCGTCTTGTCACTTCTGACCAGCCACATTGTTTGCTTTTCTTTTACCCATCACATATCCTGTCAGTGAAGCATGAAGGTCAAAAGAGACGTCTGATCTGGAAATAATCTAAGTTTGCTTTGAAGCTGAAGAATGTGAATCAGAAATCTTGTCATATGCTGAGCTGGTACATCTGTAAGTTTTCTCCAATGAGATGGTTCTGAGAGGTACAATTTCTTTCAAAATAGTAACCGTCAGTCAGCATTTTAGGCACTTTTTTCAAATATTTCAGTACTTCTAAAATATTTTTTTCCCATATTTTTTTTTTATTGGATGTTGCTGATGAATTCTTGAATTTAAATAATTTTTAAACCTAATATTATGCTTTTGTAAGACTCAGTTCTTCCTCATCATTTCAGGGACGATTCTGTCTACACCGACAGCAAATTACCTTTTTCTGAGTTTCGTTTTAATCTCAAACGAATTGAGTGCCTCGCTTGGCGGGAATCGCTTTTTCAATTCTCTCGGTTTCTCTTCAGACAAACCCCATATTGAATTTGCACTAATGTTTCTTATCGCTCTCCTATTTTTTTCTCCATCGTAATGGGAAAAAATGGCATTTCCAAGGTCACAGTTAGAATCGTTTTACTCTATATTGCACACAGCACCTTCTCTCTGTGGAGTGGCTGCTGTGCTCGTTTCAGATAAATGCAGGTAATACCTGTGATTGATGCCCGGAAAACTGTCCTCTAGTGCCTCTACAAATAAGATGGACCCACAAAGGTAGCTAACACACCGTCATTTAAGCGTTGTTTTTTTTTTGTACGTTTCCAGAAGTTACTAAAAGAGTGTATCTATCACCTTTATCTATCCACTTGGCGTGCCCTCTGATCTATATGACTCTAGCATGATTTGCTGATGGAAAGAGGATCTGCGTCCGTTTCCGAAATAAAATGCTGTCATATGGTTTGTATACTGCCTAAACATACAGTAACATCATATAGAGATTTTGATTGTGATTTATGACATCAGAATCAAAATTTTATGACTTTTAATGTGAATATGTTAGCATGAAGGGAAACTAGTGTGCTACAAAACATTGACCAAAATTCGCATTTCGATGTAAACATTGAAAACGTACGTTTTCTGTCTTTTAATACGCATCAATGATTATGACATCATTTTGCACTTCAGCTTCTCATCAGAGTCAATGCTGTGCTGTAAACTAAACACTATTGGCTATACATGGGGGAGGGGCCACTCATTATGCCCCGCCTTAAAGAGACACTCCACTTTTTTGAAAATATGCTCATTTTCCAGCTTCCCTAGAGTTAAATATTTAATTTTTACTGTTTTGGAATCCATTCAGCTGATCGTCTGGTGGTACCACTTTTAGCATAGCTTAGCATAATCCATTGAATCTGATTAGACCATTAGCATCGCACTCAAAAATAACCAAAGAGTTTCAATATTTTTCCTATTTAAAACTTGACTCTTCTGTAGTTACATCGTGTACTAAGACCGACGGAAAATTAAAAGTTGCGATTTTATAGGCAGACATGGCTAGGAACTATACTCTGGCGTAATAATCAAGGACTTTGCTGCCGTACCATGGCTGCGGGAGGCGCAGTGATATTGCGCAGTGCCCGAAAATAGTCCCCTGCTATTGGAAGTTACCAAGGGGGTTATTTTCGGGTGCTGCGTAATATCAAAGTCCTTGATTATTACGCCAGAATGAGAGTCAAGTTTTAAATAGGAAAAATATCACAACTCTTTGGTTATTTTTAGCTTGATGCTAATGGTCTAATCAGATTCAATGGATTATGCTAAGCTATGCTAAAAGTGGTACCGCCAGACCTAGAGATCAGCTGAATGGATTCCAAAACGGTAAAAATTAAATATTTAACTCTAGGGGAGCTGGAAAATGAGCATATTTTCAAAAAAAGTTGAGTGTCTCTTTAACTTCCTGTTTCTGTTGAAATTATGTCGAGCAAAGCTGCACATCTTAAGACACTTCATTGTGTCTTTAGCACATTGAGTTATCTTACAATCTGATTTATTTCTAATCTAGTCATCAAACTGTGAATTAAAATATTGTGGTCGTCTACTAAGACAATATCATTCTTGTCCTGGCAGAGCAAAGCAGAAAATGTTAAGAGGGTGAAAATTAGGTTTCTGGCAGGGATTGTGGATTTCACTTTGGCTTTGGGCCTACCTGCATCGACAGGAGCCAGACGAATCCTCCCCACCTCACCATGCCTGTGTAAAGGCCACCTGTTCCTGATTCTCACCTTTGGTGTTTTTGGACCACAATCTCAAGGTCGCATCCGAGCATCTGGATGATGCTACAGTATGGAGTCATTTTCTCAGCGAGATATGTGACCCCTATCTAATGAGACATCCTTTTGATATCTTTGTTAGCATTCAGCGAATGGAGTCATGTAGTCGTCAGCTGTCGTGTGTTCCCTCAGAAGGCGCTAATGAATGCATCTATGTAGTGACATTGTTCTGCTTAGTGCAACTGTATCTGACTCATGTGCGGTCTGTTCAGAGGCCTGTTCAATATGGCATCCTGTGTTTACAGACTCTTTTTTTCAGGCACTCTCATTTACTTTTTAACCCGTATGAGGTTACCTCATATGGATCCACAAAACTTTGTGTCTGACAATTTGTAAAACGGGTTGAAAATAGTCACAGTGTGTAAGACTGTTTCTTTAAAATATCCAAAAATCACTAGCACTGTGTTATATATTTTGTTCACATTTGTACCTACAATATTCCAAATGTTTACTTGTGATATTCCAATCGATCTGCACAACAACTTGTGCAGAAGTAGTATGTCCAGTGCTAACACGCCACTCTGTTGTTGCTTACTGTACGTTATAATGTAACAGTTATCAGACTTCATTTTATTACATCATCCATAAACATATTTGTGAGTCCTGTCTGATCAATTCCTAGTTACAGTGAAGGAAAAGATATTACTACTCCCATAATTCCAAGTTTTTTCACAGCATCATCAAACTACGCCGTTGTTGTTGTTGTTGTTTAGCGGCCTCTAGTGGCGAAAATTACATATTGTGCCTTTATAGCATAGCTGAGAATCCTCCACCTGTATTCCACATTGTTCGATAAGCTTTGGTCCTTCTTTTTGATATACGGTGGCAAAAAAAAGTATGTGAACCTTTTGGAATTTCATGGTTTTCTTGAATACATTTTTCAAAAAATGTGATCTGATCTTCATTTAAGTCAAGGGAATTGACAGGCATAATGTGTCTAAAAATAATTACACAAATAATTCTGATCTTTCATGTCTTCATTGAACACACTCGTCTAACATTCAAAATGGCAGTGGAAAAAGTAAGTGACCCCCCCCCCGCGCGCGCGGAGCAATAACCAGGCACTTCCTGTAGCTGTGGATCAGACCTGCATATCATTGAGGAGGAATTTTAGCCTATTCTTCCTGGCAGAACTGCTTTAGCTCTGTCATATTCATGTATGGCCCTCTTCAAGTCAATCCATAGCAGCTCTATTGGGTTGAGGTCTGGGCTCCGGCCACTCCAAATGGCGGATTTTGTTTTTTTGAAGCCATTCTGTTGTGGACTTGCTCTGGTGTTTTGGGTGGTTGTCCTGTTGCATCACCCACCTTCTACACAGTTTCAGCTGACGTACAGACATTCTCACTTGGGAATATACTTCGGTAATTCATCTCCCCCTTAGTGATTGCAAGCTGGCCAGGACCTAATGCAGGAAAGCAGGCCCAAATCATGATGTTTCCTCCACCATACTTTATAGTTGGCATGATGTTTTCATGATGATATGCGTGCCCTTTCTACATCATTTGTAGCACTGTATGGTTTTTCCAAATAGTTCAATCTTAGTTTCATCAGTCCACAAAACATTTACAGATACCGCTGTGGAGTGTCATTGTGCTATTTTGCAATCTTCAGGCGTGCCGCAATGTTCTTTTTAGTAAGCAGTGGCTTCCTTCGTGGTGTCCTGCCGTGGATACCCTGCTTGTTCAGTGTTTTACGTATTGTAGACTCATGAACAGAGATGTAAGCAAGTTCCGATGATGCCTTCAAATCTTTGGCTGTCCTTCGGGGTTGTTTCTTTACCTCATTGATGAGTCTTTCTTATGCTCTTGGTGTCATTTTGACTGGGAACCTACTCCTTGGTAGAGTCGCAACAGTCCCAAAGCGTGTCCATTTGTCAACTGTAGACTCGTAAATTTCTTAAGTCTTTAAATTAACTTTGTAACCCTTTGAGGGGTTTTTATCAGTTAAAGTAGCTGTTGTCCACATTTCCAAACTTATAATCTTAGCAAGACTCCATGTGTGCCGAAACCTGACTCCTATTAGCTTTTTGAGGTCATTAACTCAAGGGTTCACATACTTTTTCCACAAGAAACTCCATGAGGTTTTCTTGGTTGTTCTCAATAAAGACATGAAAGATCAGAATTTTTTGTGTAATTATATTGAGACACATTATGTTTGTCAATACCCTTGACTTGGATAAAGATCAGATCACATTTTAAAACTATGAAATTGCAAAAGGTTCACATCCTTTTTCTTGCCACTGTATATTATACTGGTGCTATATTTAAGGAGTTGAATTACCTTAAAGCAAGTTGAAAGCTGCTAAAATTAGAATTGTCTGCATTTCTGCTCATCACTCCAGATTGACAGATTTTGTTTAACATAAATGAAGTAAAATTTCCACAGCCTGCTGTAATGAAGTACCAGGTCGGCGTCCAGAGCCCGCCTGCTTGGTGCCAGCAATTGTGAAGAAGACGGTTTGCTATTTTCAGTTTCTGGCGCTGTGCGGATGCTAACATGCCTGTTGCGTCTGTCTGAGTTCCTGTTGCCTGTAGAAAAAACATGTGTTTAAATAAATAAAGCTTTCTTTGACTTATCTGTGCTTAAAACGTAGAAGCAGACTTTGTAAAAGATGCATTTTGTCCCATCTCTTACAGATTACTTGTCCCAAGGTGTGGATCTATCTGGTATTGATGTCATAGAGAATGACTTGCTGTTTATCAGTCGAGCGCGTTTGGAGGTGGAGAACCAAGCCAAACGGTTACTGGAACAGGGCATGGAAATTCAGGTAAGTACACACACTCATACAGGAAACACTGCAAGGATATACAGTAGACGCAGATTGAAGCATACATGACCTATAGTGTTCACTGGATGAATGCAGTGCCCAAATAGATTGTCTCCATCTCTCTTTTTTTCGTTTCTTTCTCAGCATCCTTCCTCTGTAACACACAGCAGATGGGATGCACCGTCCGTTTCTCCATCTCTCTCTAGATACACTAAACTGTCCGCTCACATTTCAGAAATTCATCTGCCACACGAAGCCGTCTTGGGGCTAAAAAAATATTCCATATTGTAATAAATGACCGTTTGCAATGCCGCGCCTAAAGCGATATTTCAGATATCATTATAAGAACGGCGGTGTCATGGCACCTTTTACGTTTGGCTCACTGCATCTCCGAATATGTTTTTCGTCTGATTGACAGTTTAATTTTTCTGCACACTTTTTGGAGCATATCGATGTCGGGCGTCAGTTGATGATGGCCGCATAGTTGAAATACAGACGGCAAGGTTAATAATTGATTGCTTCATACTGGGGATTTCTCATGGGCAATCAGGTGTCTTTGAAAGCTTGAGCGTTTAGAGAAGCGAGAGGCTCTTCGCTTGAGGTCATCCCCTGTCAGGTGTGGTTAGGGGAGAGCTGTCACTGTTTGGTCAAGGTTTGGACAGTTTTCATTGCTAGCTTGTTAAAACAAACCTTCTAATGTCTGGTTATGTTGTTTTAAAAGCACACATTTTTTGAAGTGTTGATTCTCTGATGGTCAGCCTTCCCTACCGCTCGCATTTCTCAAGGTTACTGGCTGCAGGAGGTGTAATGATATTGAACATTTTTTGATGTCATAACCACTAATAGTCAACCATGGTGCTTGTATTTTTTAATTATTTATTTTAGTTTGCAAAGGAGAGCAGCTTTATTACTGTTGTTTGCGTTCAATCAAATGAAAAAATAAATGCGGATGCAAATGATTTGTTAAGGAGAGGCTGTTGCTTTTCCGAATGTTTAGAGACCAAAACATCAGAGAGTGATTTGCTTAAACCAGTAAGACCTCCCAGCACACCCTATCAAGCACACAGCAACACGCTAAACCCTCCAACCACCTTTGAAACTGCATAGCAACCACCCATAACCCCCTAGCATCATTTTGCACGGGCAACTATTTCTTAATACAATGCAAGAATCTCGAATCTTCTTACATGAATGTGACGGCTGCAAATTCCCCGTCTGCCGTCCCTCTGCAACATGTTCTTGGTTTATTAGCATGTCATTATAAAAGTAAACGATGCAGGAGCCCCTGACCTCTGCCCGTGTGTTTGTTGTTCTCAATCTTATCATGGAGTTCAGTCCACTCCTCCACGGTCAGCATCAATATATTTAGACTCATGTGAGTTACATAAGGCACTAAGATTATGCGGATAGATGTCTCTCTTCATTTTATTCTTTTATTCTGAGGAAGATAAATTCATTTGAATGTGGATTGTGAAATTTTAACCTTAAATGATTGAATATCTTAATCGTTTAATCATTTAGCATCTATGATAATCTGTTCATTACCACATTCAATAATTTTGTCTTCCTCAGGTGATCGAAAATCATTTATTGAACCGTTCCATGCAAAATCTGCATTGCAGATGTGTGCTGCTCGTATTTTTGTTGAAGCTTTAGTAAAAATTGGGCTATAATGTAATTGCACTCACCTAAAGAATTATTAGGAACACCATACTAATACTGTGTTTGACCCTCTTTCACCTTCAGAACTGCCTTAATTCTACGTGGCATTGATTTAACAAAGTGCTGAAAGCATTCTTTAGAAATGTTGGCCCATATTGATAGGGTATCATATTGCAGTAGATGAAGATTTGTGGGATGCACATCTAGGGCACGAAGCTCCCATTCCACCACATCCCAAAGATGCTCTATTGGGTTGAGATCTGGCCATTTTAGTACAGTGAATTCATTGTCATGTTCAAGAAACCAATTTGAAATGATTCGAGCTTTGTGACATGGTGCATTATCCTGCTGGAAGTAGCCATCAGAGGATGAGTACATGGTGGTCATAAAGGGATGGACATGGTCAGAAACAATGCTCAGGTAGGCCGTGACATTTAAACGATGCCCAATTGGCAATAAGGGGTCTAAAGTGTGCCAAGAAAACATCCCCCACCATTACACCACCATCACACCAGCCTGCACAGTGGTAACAAGGCATGATGGATCCATGTTCTCATTCTGTTTACGCCAAATTCTGACTCTACCATCTGAATGTCTACAGAAATCGAGACTCATCAGACAAGGCAACATTTTTTCAGTCTTCAACTGTCCAATTTTGGTGAGCTTTTGCAAATTGTAGCAATTTTTCCGATTTGTAGTGGAGATGAGTGGTACCCGGTGGGGTCTTCTGTTGTTGTAGCCCATCCACCGCAATGTTGTGCGCGTTGTGGCTTCACAAATGCTTTGCTGCATTCCTTGGTTGTTTCGAGTGGTTATTTCAGTCAAGTTGCTCTTCTATCAGCTTGAATCAGTCGGCTCATTCTCCTCTGACCTCTAGCATCAACAAGGCATTTTCGTCTACAGAACTGCCAGATACTGGGTGTTTTTCCCTTTTCACACCATTCTTTGTAAGCCGTAGAAATGGTTGTGTGTGAAAATCCCAGTAACTGAGCAGATTGTGAAATACTGATTTCTTTCCCATTCTGACATTCAGTTTGGAGTTCAGGAAATTTTCTTGACCAGGACCACACCCCTAAATGCATTGAAGCAACTCCCATGTGATTGGTTAATTAGATAATTGCATTAATGAGAAATTGAACAGGTGTTCCTAATAATCCTTTAGGTGAGTGTATATAGCCTATATAGCTGTTTTTCCAGCCTAACATAATTTATTATTTTAAAAAAAAGTTTAATAAAGACCAGGGTTGTTTTTATGTCAAAAAAACATCAGTAGACATGACAGGTTTACATGCTGTTTATAATTGTTTTTCAGATTTTGAAAATGTCTGTAAATGTCATGAATCATATCGAGCACTGTTCCAGCACGTTCTCATTATGAAAGCATCAGATGTCCGATGCTGTATGTTGTCAGAAGGGCACTTGAAACGATAAAGTGTGTTTGAAGGTCAAAATTAGACATTGGCAGACGGGTGAGGGGAAACAAAACTGTAGCCCATATCAGCACATCTATTTCAAATGAGGGAGGCGAGGAGGGAACGTCTCCTAAATTTTTAATTCGCATTGTTTTATTTAAAGGCTGTTTTAATTCTCTGCTAGCTCATACATTTATATCAGCTGCTTAAGTGAGGGGGTGGTTGAATAAGAAATTGTGTTATTCTTTCTATTTTAATATTTGAGGTCAGCAGATGCTGGTTGAAGGTCATACATTGAGATGATATCAAATACACTGATCTCTCAATGCGAACTCATCATTGACTCGGTGAAGAAGATGCACTGCATTTTGTAAATACATTTATACTAATAAGGGACTGCTGTTGTCTTCAGCCTTTGTCTGACCTAGAAATGCTGAGCACTTGTGGGACCAGTGTCCTGTTTCACTTGCTTTTTGGATAGTGGACAGTAATGCAGGCTTCTCGCTTACAGAAAAGAGGACAGCATACCCTTAACAGTGTATGAATGTAAGTGCATTAAATAGCAGAATATCAAATTCATCAAGTGCAATTTATTTGAAAGACAAACATTATATAAAAAGAAGTTAATGAAATCCAACCATCCACCCTAAGGGGCCGATCACACCAAACGCGTTTATGGCAATATAAAAGTGACCAAAAAAGTCAGTGCGGCGTGCCTTGTGTTTCTAAGCGTTTAAAGCGCGTTTGGTATGTTAGGCCCCTAACTCTCCTCAGCATGTTTATCAGAGATTATCAATTTAATCTAATTCGTGAGCACATTATTCAAACTCAGATTTTTTAAAGTGCCCCTGTAGTCGATACTTATCACTTAAAACTCATCTTTGAGCATTATAATAGCATGCAAACAGTAATTTCTTCATGCTTTAAAACAGCTTGAATGTAACTATACACCTTTGACTTATTTATTATACACTGATCTATGAATATGCCAATTAGCCCTAGCCTCCACTCTTTCACACCACCTCGGACCATAGATATATATGTAACTAGATCCTACATTCGGTAGTTTCAGACACATAACTGCTAAGTCATGAAGCAGCTATGTTGCCATTGAGTCTATGCAGCATCCATATATAATATCTATGGCTCAAACTACTGATCAGCTTGTTCAGCTGCGTTGATCTGATTGGTTACATGTTTGTGGCGTAGGAAACGATGGTGTTTATTCAGCCCCAAAAGCGAGTGTGCAAAATAATATCTGGGCGGAAAAGCGTCCTCGCGAGCGTGCAGAACATTATCTGCAAGTGAAAATAATCCTCGCAGGAGTGCTCGGATCATAGACTGAAAAAAATGGACGACGCAATGTCGCCTCGTTCCATTGTAATGAATTGAAGCCAAAAATGTCCGACAGTGGTCGTCGCCATGTTACGGAAAAACGTCAGTTTGGAGCCAAGGCATGCGCAGAAGGAATCGTCCATGGAGCCCCGGTATCAAACTTCCGCCCAAACGCTCGCGTGCCCACAAGCCCCGTTTCTATAGCATCAAATTACTAGCTAAAATGAAACTTATCACAAAAATTAACAATTGAACATAAATCAGTGTGATAACAACTACCTTTAAGGACCAAAAACCATCTTTCGTAAAATTTTATTGGAAGTTTAAACAATTTTTTTATTTCGAACAGAGTCCCATTTGTTTGCATTGAGAGGGCGGGGTTTATGACTTCTACTGCAGCCAGCCAACAGGGGGCGCTCAAAGAGCCAGAGGCTTCACTTTTTAAGACGTATGAGGCACACCCAGTCCGGATAAATTTAGTCTCATGAGCAAGATCGGGTATGAGCGCACGCTCAACTCTCTATGCTCTTGCAACTGCACAATACTCGCTCGATTGTCAAGTTAACTCAAGACTTTGGGGGTGGAACAATGACTGATGTCTTGTTTGATTTGATCAGTTACACGGATAATCTTTAGTTTCGCAATCCGTGTCCAGTTAAGGTTTTTATAGGCAGCAACGGCCCATTGTTAATACAATTAAGCGCAAGTCGTAAGTATTTCACTAGGCTATGTGCAGGTACATTTTAGTAATGCACAGGGTTCCCACAGATCCTTAAAATCCTTGAAAGTTTGTAAATCTGGGGGAAAAATTCAAGGCCATTTGAAGTTTTTGAAAATATACATACATAGATACAGATCATTGAAAGTGCTTGAATCTATGTTATGCAAGAAGTTTTCTGGAAAAAATCCATATTATTCGCTGTGTAGTGTAGGATAATATCAGAAAATCCTAGACTTTTTAAGCACACGTGCTAAACTGTTCGTTTTAAATGTTTATATCTTCTGTATGTGAATGTTGATTCATACCAAAATGCTTTTTTGCATAGTTGTGTTTGACACATGAAAACGTCTCGGGTTACGTATATAACTCTTGTTTCCTGAGAAGGGAACGAGACGCTGCGTCTCCCTTGCCATACTTCCTGCGTCCCTGTAACGCCGTCTTCGGCAATATTTCAGATAGCGATATACTTCCTGGCTCCCGCGTCACCCTGTCTTTGTTGTTAAGCCTCACCATTGGTTGAATTTGATATACACATTCAAACACACTTACCACATGGAGGCGTCCCCAAAGTGTCAACGCAGTGAGGCAGCGCGAGTTCCCTCAAAAGGAAACTGTGACGATTTATCTTAAAAGGTAACACAATCTAACCTTGCTCTCACTTGAAATGTGTCCACACATTTAGTCCTTGAATTTGAGGGTATTTGACCTGAAAAGTCTTTGAAAGGTCCTTGAAGTTAACTACGGTGTGGGAACCCTGATTGCATACTACAGTATTCTGTAGGATAAACTGTAGTACACTCACTGATAAACTATATTATGCAGTATACTTAAATATTTTCTATAGTAAGGGGTAAAAACACTAGACTGTCTAGGAATTTTACTAAAGATTACTGAAGTAAATACATACTGAAGTATAACATGAAGGAGACTGATATTGTTTTTAGTCCAGCGTTTAATGTCATAATCCAGTCACAGCGGGAAAAAAGAAAAGTAGGGCACATGCTAAATGGGTCTTTTTATCATTTGGGTCATTCAAATATTATAAAGCTAATATTGATCTGTTGACCATAAAGTTTTGCATTAGTGAAGCACAAGATGCACAATGCCTGATATGTAGTTTTGCTAACAGCATTTCTTACATTTCTATTTTTTTACTTTAGCTCTGTGCATGATGATAACTGTTCTCATAAACGTAGCAATCATTTATAAATGTCGTTAAATTAGGCTTCAACTATCTGAAATAGCATTCTGGCACCACTGATTTGAAAAAGAAAAAATAGTTGCCGGTTTGGGTCTGTTAATATGAATTTATCCGTTGCATTTTAGCACAGTTTGTGACTAGAGATTCTAACATTTCTAAATGTGTGTCTGTGTGATATTTTTATTGTGCTTTTTTGACCAGTTTGTGGACACATTATGAGACGAGAGGAAATGTGTAACTCGTTTCATCCTCCTGATGCCAACCCAGTTCATATTGTGTGTGTTTCTGAATGATCTGATCTGTCTAATATTGTGCTGGGAACAGCAGGAAGCTCTGTATTGTTATCTGGCAGATGGTTGTTGATCCTGTGAACATAGTGATCTATCAGCTCATGCGTGTCTATTAGTGTTGGTTTATATGACAGACTCGTGCTGATTCAGAGTTTAAGTTTAAATACCGTTTAGTCATTTTTCATTAATAACCATTATTGAAATGCTGTTTGAAGAAGTTTGTACGTGTATCTTATCATATTTAACAATTTAAGATTTTATTCTCCATGGTGCAAGAATTTGATATGAAGACGGGGGTGTCAGGTGTGCACATCTTAGTTTGCTTTTCTTGCTGTAAACAAGTGGATGAAGGGTACAGTAAACAGGTTTTTATTTGCTCTGAATGAAGATTTACAGTATTCGGGTTTATACGGAAAGTATTGGTACAGCTGATCTGTCTTTTATAAATCTAATAAAACTAAAGACTCTTCAGAGATATGAAGAATGTAACAGTACTCTGTAGGTAGTCAAGATTAACAGGAGATATGCAGAAACAGTGTGTGTTATGGGAGCTTTAAAATTAATGTTTTTTGCCGAACATACCCAAAAAAGACCCGAACTATTTCGCGTCGAGTCCTTTTCCAACCCCTCCTCTGTTTGCCAAGAGCACTTGCGACATCGTGTGGCTGGAGGAAAGTAAATTTTCAATGAGCCAGACCTGTCAATCAATTTTGAATGCACATTTTTGCAGTTACCTTGGTGTCATCGTCAGACAACAAATTAAAATAAATTTTTCTTTCTGAAGGGCTGCAGACTGCACACACGCCGGTGCCGTTTACAGACGGGGTAAAAAATTGCCATTGAGGCGGGTCGGACACTGGTCTAATTTTCTCTGGTTGGTTCTTTAAAAAAATAGTATGCACCTTAGGTTTGGGAAAAAAGTGATATATGCCGCCTTTCCACTGCACACAACATAACGACACGATTGTCAGACTTCTCCCCCTAGTGGCAGTCGTAATGAAGTTTCAGTTAAATTGTAACTAGGGGTGACCCCGAATAGTCGAAGATTCGATGCATCGATAGGAGAAGCCTGATTCAACTACCAATCTCATAGTCGAATCGTCGCAGATGTGTTATGAAATTAGGATCCTTCAATTTTGGCCATATATGGGTGCACGCATTATCTGATTTCGCATATAACAGCTTTCTCCCAATATATTAATATACAGCATATTATTATAATTCTGCAAATAATATGTGAAGTAGCGGCTTTCAATAAATATTTGTAAAATGCGTTAATAAATCCAACAACCCCTGTGACCGGGCTACACGTCCATAAGAGGTTTCTATGTTAATAAACCATTGCCTCTTTGTTTCTACATTTAAAAGACAAAGCTGGCAATTCTGGCAATACTTTCATTCTTTTAATAATTATTTTATTTTATTTTATTTATAAATCACTCTGGGTTATCTGATTTATCTATTTGGCTTGTGTTTTGTTTTCGTGCACTTGAGGCATATTGCACATATTTGTTCTGCCCCTTATTACTTCTGACCTTATTTTATTTAAAAAAAATATTTATTATAAACGTAAATTCTGATCTAATTTAAGTCTGTACATTTTGGATTGCTTTTCATTGTATCGATGTTGCGTTATTGCGTACTGGCCATGTTTGCGCATGCAATTTAGCCAAACGTGCTAGGTGCACGGCGTCTCATATTTAGGAATTCATCAAACTAAACATTCAAAAACTTATGTTTTTCGACGGGTGTAAGTTTTTAAAATGTATTTAAAACAGAGTGGTTTTCTTGTCAAAAGATAAACTAAAAAACATGTAAGCCTTTCTTTAAATTTCATTGATGAAACGGAAAATATCTGCACCGAACCTATATTTATACCTGACACGACTGTCTTTCTGGTGATTTAATATTATGATCGATGTTCACTTTCAAATGATAGAAAAAAGATTCCTGAAATAAATAATCATCAGGTGTTTCTGTATCTAAAAAAGAATATAGAGATTATCAAAGTCAAAGCAAGCAAGCATGTATTTCTGAGCTAAATAATAACGCGTAGTGTCTATAAAATCATTAATTTCAGTGTTTTTCTTGTTATAAATGAACGTTTAATGAATTATATATAAAGTTTTTATCATTTACAGTAACAATCACAAATTATTTGTCATTTTTCGGTCATGACTGCTTTGAAGCGCTAAATCTCCAAATTAAATAAAACACTGAATTGTAGCCGGGGTTTCCAAGGCAGGATCACCTTTGTTAATTTTTTAAGGTTTTGTTATCAAAATGTTTTTTTTTGTGTGATGTTCTGTAGATCATGGCTTTAAAATGTTATAATTAAACAAATGTTGCCTTACATTTTACCTTAAAAAAAAAAATATATATATATATATATATATATATATATATATATATATATATATATATATATATATATATATATATATATATATATATATATATATATATATATATATATATATATATATAAATGCATCGTCAGTTTTCATTGTCTTCATTCATCACTTGAAAGACAGTTTTGGTTACTTTATGTGCTGCTTGTGAAAGAAAATAAAGTTACCAATTTGTACCTGGTCTGACCCCCTCCCAACCCATGCAAACACACATAGATGATTCGACTATCGGTCGACTATGGAAAGATTCAACAATTCTGATTCGAATATGTAAATCCTTAGTCGAGGACACCCCTAATCGTAACATGGGAGAGAAGCGCAAGAGGCTTCATTCCAATATTTACCATAGTAGAATAAATAAATGAACGCAAATGAATGAAACAATAAACAGCTATGCATATATAAACAAAGACAGACAATATGTTTTTGGAGAGAACATATGGAGAAAAGATTAAAATAAAGTATACATATTAAATTAATAATATATTACTTATCAGTAATCAATAGTTTTGATCAAAACTGATCCCAAAATGACGCATCTGCAGATGGTCGGCACTTCACGCAGCCCCATTGTGACCTCCATAGAAAATAATTGACTTCAGATTTATTGGGCGTCATGTGCAGTGGAAAGGCGGCTTAACTCTTACCACCATGCCTATCATATTGCTTGTGCCGCTCAGCTGTTTACATAACCGTGCTGCGCACATTAAGAATGACTGTTGCACAACTTTCATCTCACAGAAAACTGTAGTATACATTAACAAATTGTAGTAATTAATACAATATGCTACTATATTACAATATTCTAAACACTAAAGTATATACTACAGAATTATCAACAGTTATCAGTGCACTACAGTTAATAGTATAATACTGTAGTATGCATTAAGAAAATTTGATTTGCGCTCACACTTTCTGTTTCACGCCTGAGTTCAAGTGAACCAAGCCCACCTCTGCAACCGCGCCAGGGTGCCATTAACCAAACAGCGTCAAGGCACGGTATGGAGTGATCACACTAGTCAAACAAACCAGGTTTTGGTTGTCAAACGTGCTCGGGCGCAGTTTGATTTGTAAAGTTTGTGAGTGCCCCCTTATTTATATTTGAGATGAACATTTTATTTACAGAATGACGCAGTACACCGACTGAACCGACTGTCAAGCGTAATGTGTTTTTAAATACTATATCAGTGCTGTTGCATTGTAACTGTGTTAGTCTCTCCTGTGTACTGATTAACACTCTCGTACATCGACTCTCACCCTGTACTCATCAGTGACACGTTACTCTCAAGCACCTATGTGACAAATTACTGTTACCATGGAGACCATATGCTTATAACATCCCTGCTCAATGATGGCAAGTCTATAGAAGTCAAGTAGAGGTGAAAAGCACAATGTTACAGCTGTAAAAACGTGCTCTGTCTGTAGTACCATACTGTTGTTCCAGTAGTCATTCAGATGGTAATATGTAACCAATTTTATTACAGCAATATTGTTATACAATGTTACTTTAACCATACCAACCATCGCATGTTGTGCGACAGAACCGCTCTTTTTCTTTCTCTCTCTCGATTTAAAATCGATCAGCAATGGAGGTTTTATGATTTGTTTCTTACTCTAGCATTATAGGATGATCACATGATTAAAGAAGCATGTGACCTCAAGTCTTGAATAAATCGATTTCTGTTATTTCCATTTAAATGCAAGTGCAAATCAAAATGTCTCGACTGGAGAGCTTCTCTCATTAGATATGCCGAGCACAGCTCACCTCTCACCTTTCTCCTCTCCATCCTCATCACTTTTCCCCCAAATTGAGTTCATCTTTGTCTGTCATTACGTTGACATTTACCGAGCGTTTCTTAAAAGACTTTTAATCGGCCTTTCTCGTGTTTGTTTTTGAGTTGCTGTGGAAACACGACACACAAATGAAGGTCTAAGTGATCCATCATCTTTTCACTCCTTCCTCACACTCACAGTCTCACTTTAGTCTCACTTTCACCCTCTCGGTTTTTCAGCAATACACTCGCATTTTTAGCAAGACACTTCACTGTTTAATATGTATGAGCAAACTGACTCTCCATGTTCTCACTGTTGAGTACAGGACTTGTTTGCTGTTGTGTTTGTCATGGCACCATAACTCCACCAAAAAAAATATCTTCTTGCTGTACATCAATAAAAAGCTTTGTATACTATGTATATGCATCATTCCTGTTGTGCGCTACCTTTTTGATGCCGTCATATGATTTTTTAAAAGTATTTGGTGTCATACAAAGTGTTAATGTAGTTTAAGTTTCAAAAACATATTAAAGAGCAACTCTGGTCCGATTATTCACGATTTTACATTTCTTTTGGTGTGTAAGTGTTTATTAGTATGTGTTTACAATATGCAAAAGGTTCAAACCCTAAAGTAAACTATAACGCGAGTTATCGTTTCCAACGTAAATCTCTTTTCTTGGACTACAACAAACACACAGATTGTAGGCAACAGTTTACTACCTAGGATTGGTGATGTAGAAAAGAGCGACATTATCATAATTCCTCCCGCTTCAGACTCACAGCCTGCATTGCATTGCGACCGAATCTTTCAAACATGGTAAGGAGCGTCACATTTCCTGCTGACGTCAGAAATATCCATGCCAATCACAATGTACAGATTAGCTGGCCAATCAGGGACACAGAGCTTTTCAGATCAGTAGGTACGTTTACATCCAACCAAATAATCCGTTTGTAATTGTATTGATGGCTTAATTGTATTGAAAAGCCTTCATGTAAACAACTTAATCAATACGATTTGGATCGTATTGAAGGGGGTGGTGTACTCCGATCTGTGATCTGATCAGCAGGAGAAAAGTGTGCATGTAAACACGTGAATAGTAGTATTTTCTCAATCAGATGCAAAAATAAATTGTGCACATGCGCATAACATTTGTGCTCAAGTTCACGTCTTATATTTACCTCATATTTACGTATCACGTGATTATCGTTACAGAAACACGCAATAGCAAGGCAATGGCACCACACATTATTAAGGGAACTGTAATGGGGTCATGCGATGTACATTTTGCAGCGTTTATGTGTACTTTTAAAACATTAGGCTACTTAAAGTAATAAAATAATGTTGTGCTTTTTGAAGTGTGTTTTCATTACCTATAACTGAAAACGTCTTAACTCTTTCCCCGCCAGCGTTTTTAAAAAAAAGTTGCCAGCCAGCACCAGCATTTTTCATGATTTTCACAAAAGTTTAATGCCTTCCAGAATATTTTCTTTTTTAAATATATAAACAAACATTATATCAAATGAAAGAACAGACCCTCTGCTTTACCCAGTTTCATCCTACTTTCAGTAGTTCTTTTTTATCACCTCTCAGAGGACTTTTGATAGAGATCAGATGCAGAGCGATCTTTAAAACATACACAGAGTTCTTTCTCTTTCACGTGAGGCGCTTCTTCCGGGTTGTATAAGTTGCGGAAGTGCACCACCTGGTGGAAAATATATTCCACGGTATTGCGGAAAGCCGGAAATTCTCGTCATTCGCAGGGAAGCGTTTTCTCTTAATTGACGAGTTATCTCGTCAATTGCGGGGAAAGAGTTAAGAACATTTTTCTCCAACTCAGTTTTGACTTTTATCCAAAGATAAAGGGTGAACTCGACGAGAGATGCTGTTCGCAGCGTAGCATTGCCAAGTCCTCTACTTTTGTTTTGAGTTTAGATTTGAGCTACTGTTTAAACTGTTTCCACCAGTTGTTGTTTTCCACGGGTTAAAGATGAAATGATTTCGTTAATTATTTATTGATATTTGGGCTGTGGACACAGTCATTGTGATACTTTTGGGCTAGTTGGGCCTGTCCATTCGGATGGCTTTGATACGCAAATCTGGCAACCCTGGCTGTGCGCTTGCGCAGACTTTCGGTTCGGATTCAATAGAATTTACATGTAAACAAACATTTAAATCAGATTACATGTAAACTGTATTCTCGCAACCTTCAATAGTATTAAAGGAACAGTATGTAATAAATTTATATCAATTAATCATAAAATGGCCCTGATATGTCACTAGACATTAAGAAATCATTTTCATTTCAAATACTTGTATCACTGACAACAGTGGTCTGGTCAGGATATTGTCATTTATAAAGTGGAGTTGCAGCCCTCAACTGATGTTTATGTTGTCATGTTGTGTATTGGCCACCAGTTGTGTGATTGCAGTACCAGTTTTAGCCACAAGTTTTGTGGTTGCAGTACCAGTTTTGGCCACAATCCTACGTACTGTTCCTTTAAATTCAGTCAGATTAACGAAATTTTGTGCATGTAAACACAGCCAATGAGTTTTTTACAAAACAATGCGTTTGAGGAAAGAAGTATATCGGTAGCTACAAAAATGTACGGTATGTGAAATTTTTTTTTACCATAAACCACGCAAACACATTGTATTATACCATATGCACAAAATAACGTTGTTTTTAGCAATGAAATAGACATTTTGGGCAGCATTATGCAAATATTCCTACATCATGACGTGGACATTTAAAAACGTGTCTATTCAGGCAGGTCTGGATTAGCGTTGTTTTTTTAGATTAAATAAATTTTTTGGTTTGAGACTTTCAGCTTTGTAACTTTGCAAATCTTATACATGCACATAAAACACTAAAGAATAAGGGGATCATGAAATCGCATCATATGCCCCCTTTAAATGAATAGGACAAATTGGTAACATTTTTTAGTGGTTAAAAACAACATTTCCAAAACACAATGATTATACATTTTTAAAGGTGCAGTGTGTAAATTTTAGCGACATCTAGTGGTGATGTTTCAAATGACAACCAATGGCTCAGTTCACTGCTCACCCCTCGCTTTTGAAACTCTTAGAGAAGCTACTGTAGAAGCAACCAGACAAACATGTCATTGTCGGAGATTAACTCATTCACCGCCATTGACGAGTTATCTCGTCAATTATGAGTTAATATTTAACTAATAAACATGCCTTTCTGGACGAATTTCAAAGTGAACGTGTAATACCGCTTTTATCCACTAGATGGCCAATTTATCAAAAACGGAAGTTAAAAAGATTTAAATCATTTTGAACTGCCTTTATGTTTGATAGTCATTCTGAGTCTGATCTCTAACATAAATTCCTTTACAAAAACGCATTTTTTTAAGCTTTTTGCTCAAAATGTTGTATTTTTAAAGAGAAATATCCATATTTCAGTGGTCAAATTAAGTGGAAAAAGTAAATATATAATGAAACGTTTTTTCCCCATTTTGTTTGTTTGTTTGTTTGTTTGTTGTTTGTTTGAAAGCAGAGGGTGTGTTCTTTAATTTGATATAATTTGTATGTTTATATATTTATAGAAGATAATTTTTCCTGCAAGGAATTTTGTGAAACTTTTGTTAAAATCACAAAAATGCAGGTGGGCAACTTCTCTCAAAAAGGCTGGCGGTGAATGAGTTAAGGGCTTCTGTAGAAACATGGCGGCACAAAATTGCGACTTCCGTGTAAGGGGACCCTCGGTGTATGTAGATAAAAACGTATCATTCTAAAGTAATAAAAACATAACGGTTCATTATGAAAGGTCTTTATACACCACTAAGAATATAGTTTTGTATATTATTTTGCGTTACTGTTACGGGATTCTTATAAAAATTACACACTGCACCTTTAAGTTGGCTCGAAAACATAACAAGAAACACATCTAGGGACATGTCTGCATATATACAGTGACATAAAATCACCTGTTAAATGCTGTGATACTAATCGTGTGTTGTCAATCTTTAAAATGTAGATAAAATATAGCAGGAATGATCTAAGTATAGTATGTGGGCAGCGACCTCTGGTATTATGTATTGGTTGGTTTGGCAGATATCCGAGTCTCCCATATGGTGACAAGCACACGGGCAGAAGTTAATGTTACAGGCGTGGTGACCAGGTGGTTTTATGAGAGGAAGCAATTGGCTGGAAATGACGGTGGTGTTATTCTCCGAGTCCCTGTATGATGGGCAAACTAAATGGGTTACACACAAGGGTTACACGACTGAGACGGCCAGGGGTGCGTTAGCAACTTTGTTGTTTGCAATGCAATTTCCCATTGCCAATCAACTAAGTTGCTAACAGGTTAGCAACAATGCTTTTGGGAAACGCACCCCAGAACTGTTATAGTTACCAAGTGTTGGTTGTCAACTATTTTTGCTTCATCACCTAGATTTGTTCAAATGATAACATAAGCTTAAAAAAGTCTGCTTTTGTGATGAGGGATGTGAATGTTATCACTGCCATCATGGAGCAAAATGCAGACAGGATTAAGATGCATGCTTTTGTCTCCTACGTTCCCCTCGAGAAACACGCCTAACTCTTTAGATGACAAAAATAGCATTGGCTCGTCTCAAACCGTATACATATGATCTATAGGATTTGCCTTAAGTATTCCCCAGGCGTGCCTTTAGCAGTTATTTAAGGATATTTTGGGTTACAGTGAAGCGTGTTCCTTGCTCAACTTGGCTGTTTTAGACTTGAGGGGTTATCTGATATAAACAAATTCATTCCTTTGTGAAAGACAGTTTTCCCAAGAAATACAGAAAATGACTTTCCACAAGTTCACTTGATCTATTGAACAGAATACATTTTACATCTCACAGGCAGAATTCACAAAGACAGGCTCGCAGACACTGTATAATATTTCCTTCACTTTGCAACAATAGCCTGCAACTCGCAAGTCGATCTAATCAACATGTAGTCAGGCTTTTTTTAGATGCATTCACCTTGCACCTCTCTTTTCCCTTTTTAAGCCTAAAAGCATTAGTCCAAATATGTTTCTTCCCCCCTTTGCCAGGAAGGAAAGCGATCGTTGACCACCTGTTCTAGCTAAGTGCTAATTCTGGGAACAAAAGAGTATTGCTTGCCTGGATGAGAGTACAATGAAAACACCTCATTCTCAAGGGTTGGCGGCTCGCCATCTTGGGTCAGCGGCTTGCACTGAGCAGATCAAATCCATCTCCACGGTGACTGTTAGCATCTCCCTGCTAAACCATTATCCCTCCCCACCTCAGGGTAAATAAGGGCTCGCGCGAGCAAGCCGCAAGCAATTAACTCTGTCTTAGCTCTTTGTTTTTCTGTGCCAGTGATTCACATCTGTTCTTTGACAGCTATGCTCAACTGTTGCATAAGAGACAACCCAACACTTCCGATGCTGGGTCACGTATACAATCATTGTGAAAAAGCTTAGTGTGTGAATGCTTTACTGAAATAGGACTGGCCCATACTGCATTGTAAAAAAAGAAAAA
This sequence comes from Misgurnus anguillicaudatus, assembly GCF_027580225.2. Classification (NCBI taxonomy): domain Eukaryota; kingdom Metazoa; phylum Chordata; class Actinopteri; order Cypriniformes; family Cobitidae; genus Misgurnus; species Misgurnus anguillicaudatus. The sequence continues at coordinate 8,842,400 of NC_073337.2, forward strand.
GATAAGTAAACTTATAAAAATAAAGCAACTTTTTTATGCTTCAAGTTAACCTTTTGCTTTAAGTTAAACCAACTCTCCAAGAACAAGAGGTTGGTTCACATAGTGCTTATGTTGACTGAACTTAAAGGCGCTCTAAGCGAATCTGTGTAACGTTACTTTTTGTTGATGTTTGAACTGTTTTCAAACAAACAGAGCTTAGCTTACTCCTCCCCCTCCCTTCCGTCCTTTCATGAACACGCTCAGCCCCCACCCTCAAATCCTTCTTGTCGTTTATTGGCTGGAACACTTTGTTATTGTTTCTGGTGGTAGGTTTGACCACTTTGTTGTTATTGCCGTTTGTGAAGCCTGGGGTGTCTACAGAGATCACATTTTTTACAGTTTGATTAGCGGACAGGCAGCAAGCAGATAGTGAGGAGATGTTTGATGTATGTAACAAAAAATGTTTTATGATCTAAAATGCGTGAATTCGCTTAGAGCACCTTTAAATTTACTTTGGTGTTCATATAGCGAATTAAAGGGGACATATCATGACAATCTATAGGACTATTTCCATGTTTAAGTGTTATAATTGGGTTCCCAGTGCTTATATCAACCTAGATCTATCAATCTAGAAAATGTGATAAAGAACAACCATGTAACTTAGTTTTGGTAAACCATTCTCTGCAAGCATGTGAAAAAAATAGGTCATTGAAATTTGGCTCCCCTTATAATGTCAGAAGGGGATAATACCGCCCCTTAATCTGCACTATCCAACCACAGCACTGCCATTTGGTGCAGAGATCAACTCATTTGCATTTAAAAGGACACACCAAAAAATGGCACATTTTTGCTCACACCTACAAAGTGGCAATTTTAACGTGTTATAATAAATTATCTATATGGTATTTTGAGCTAAAACTTCATGTATGTATTCTGGTATAAACTAAAATGTAAACTAAAATATAAACAGGACTTCTTACCGTTTGTGTTGATATAACGATCGCGAGTCAAATGCAGTCTGTTTTAAATGTGTGAATAACATATGAAAACCGTCTAATAGAATACATCCAATGACCATTTTTGTCCATAAATTTGTATAATCCATGAAATATAGATATATATATAGTCTGTTGTTTACATCAGATTTTGCATGAACATCTTGTAATAGAATATAATATACAATCTGAGGACTATTTACGTCGTAACACTGTATATTAGTTTACACTTTAGGTTCTAGTAAACACGTAAACCCGCATTCAAACTTTGTTTTTAAAAGTAGGCGGGAGTATAATACATAATATCCAAACAGCGCTGTCAAAAATCGTGACATAATTTGACTCGCTTGTTCCTCCAATGACTTCATGGAAAATATTGATAAACAGAACGTGTAGCCAATTACATAACGAATCCAATGATCTTTGTGTGAAGTTTTATTTCCTGGTGTGGAAACGGCATTTTATATGCTAACATAAGGATAAATAATAATAAGAACGAATGTGTATGCATGTAAAGGCCGGGGTATACCTTTTTTTCCGCGTCCGTGCAGTTTTCCAAGTATACTCCCCGCGGCTACACGCGGATGGCCGCGTTCGACACTATACACAATTACAAATGATTTCTTATTCAAATTATTAGTCTAACAGGCCGTCAGCGCAATGTCTAAATGGGCGTGTTCAAATTCCCTTTTGCTAATTTAACGACTGGAAAAATGGTTTGTGCACCGAGCGCATGGTCGAAAAGGGTTGGTCCTATTTTTTTAATGATTAATGGGAGTATTTTGGGCGTAACATGCAATAAACCAATGAGAGTCTCACCTCTCATCCCCTTTAAAAGCCTGTTGCGCTGGTGCTATGTCTAATCCCTATTTAGATGACGGACTTTGTAAACTGAAAAACTAAGCGGAGGAAGAAGATCCCCAGTTTAAGATTAATGTTAAATAATTGTGTTGTTTTTACTTGTATTGAAATTGTTATTTTTTGGATTAAAACCTTTAAAACCCGTTTTCTTTTAGTCATGGAAGTAAAAAAGCAGGCTTTTAATTGCTTTAAATATATGGCTATCCAATATCATAAAAAATTTATTTACAAGTATGTAAGAAAAGGTTTGTACTCTAAAAATACTTTATTTGTAACAAACAGGAGATAAAGAATTTACAAACGGCTCTCCTTTCAGCACTTGGACAGCGTCGCAAGTTTTTTTTAAGCATTACTTAAAAATGTTTCTCATCTCACCATATCCACAGGTACAGAGTCATCATATACAATAAATCCGTGAGGTAGCATTTAAAAAAACATTTAAAAACAGATGCATTTGTTTAAAGCAAAGCATTTATTTACTTGCCAGGCTACAGGTGAAGCAGCTCTTTGCGCCTTAACGTGACGTCTCATAATTAGTCCTCATTTATGTCCAAGAGACTCAATAATAATCTTTTACATTCAGTTCTTTAATCTTTCATATTTAAAATCGTTTTTGTGCTGCTGCGCAATCATGTATGTGTTAAGCAAACCCACGTTGTCGTCCCATTTAGGCGCATATTTCTAATGCGCTCTTTAAATAACAAAAAAACACATTGCGCCATTGACTTTAGACTTTAGAGCAGGTTTTTGTTGGTCAATGGCGTAGTCTATTTTAGTTGCCTCAAAATAGCAACGAGCCAACAATGCGCCTGAACACACCTTGTTTTCAGACCAGAACGCCCATGGGCGCAAAAGGGGGCGCAAATGCATTTGCTATTTAAACAACGTGGCGCTAAACGTGAAAATTATAATTGCGCAGGGTGGAAACTAGCAAAAGACACTTGCGTCGCGCATTGCGCTGCATTGCGCCGGGTGTAAGATAGAGCCCTATGTGTATGGATTTTTATGTCAAAAGTTACATAATCTAAGACTTGATATATGGGTCACAAAAACTAAAATGTGATCCTGTTTGTATTCCACTCAGTCTCAGATGAAAAAATCAGACTCCCAAGGGTTTTTTTATGTCACAGTGGCTCGGAGGTGTTACCATGCAGGACTCTAAAAAGTGACATTTCTCTACCATACTACACACACTACCCATTTAATTGCACATTTCCATTCTGTACATATCTTTTGTGAGCCGTTTAGTTTTTAAAACAAGAGGAAACTGGAAGACAGTGCCGAGTAGAGTAGGTCACCACCCTCAGTTTTGGCCTTTAACTTCAAGTGTTTTTGAAGAGAGAGAGAGAGAGAGAGAGAGAGAGAGAGAGAGAGAGAGGGAGAGAGGGAGAGAGTGAATGAAGTGTCCTTCCATCATTAATGTGATTAGAGCTGGAAATCTCTGATTGCCAGCAAGTACTTATCCACAACCAATGGCTTTTAAACTACGACTACTTTCTATTAGAGTCAATCTGTGTACCATTATTCAAGCACACAGAGAGAAAAGGGTGGATTATCACTTTCTGACATCTGCCTTTTTGGTGTCGATTTCGTTTCGCGTAACCTTTAAACGCACATCCATTCACCTTCAGTTTTACACTGCGGCAAGGCCTGATCTTCTTTGATCCAGTGAGATTAGATTGAAGTTGAAGCGAGTCTTGAAGCGGTTGTAACGCTTGCCGCTTTCATCCCGGTAGAGATTAAATTAAAGGCAGGGCTGTCTGGTAGAAGCCGCTTTGCATGCGGCACTGGATAGCTTTGGTTTTTTCTTAAACGCTGATGTCCCATAGTCATAGCTAAGCTCAGACAGTTGAATTTGAAGAATCTGAATTTGACCTACTTCTGTAACATGCGCTGTGCCATTGACGTCAATGGGCTGCTTTTGCTGTAAGCGTTGTGTTCTCCTCCATATCGGTCTCAGGTGTAAATGTGATGGAACCAAAGACCCAGTTGTGATGAGTTTAATAGGTCAGACATCATTCAAGTATTTATATGTGGCCTTATCCAAAGAAGTTATTGCGAACAGTCTGCTTAAGTGGGAAATGGGAAATGGCAAAATATTGACAACTGACAGATTTTGATGTTATTTTTTTAATTTGTTTATCCACCAGAATCCATCTCAGGTGGGAACGGCCCTACAGGTTTTCTACAACCTCGGCAGTCTGAGAGAGACCATCAGAAATGTGGTGGATGGATACAGGGCGTCTGTGCAGGAGAATGTTATTAATGCCCTGGATATTAAAGTCCTCACTCAACCAGCCAACACCAGAGGTTTGTGCTTTAGTGTCAGTGTGAGCGTGCTTTAGAATGAATCAATGAATCTGGTCTATATGTTTAGCATGCATGTTTGTGTTAACTGCATTTAGGTGCTCCCGGCAGAGCCGTCATGCCCACACCCGGAAACACGGCCGCGTTTCGTGCTGCTCTCTGGACAAATTTAGAGAAGCTTATGGACCAGATATGTGCCGCCTGTGGTCAGGTAAGCAAAAAATGAGGAAACTGAGATCATGCATTGAATAAAACCCTTAAAGGAACATGCCCAGATTTTGGAAATTTAGCTTATTCACCGTATTCCCCAGAGTTAGATAAGTCCATACATACCTTCATCATCTCCGTGCGTGCTGTAACTCGTTCTGACGCAGCCCCCTCTAGCTTAGCTTAGCACAAAGACTGGAAGTGAATGGCTCAAGCAAAATAACGCGAACATTTTCCTATTTATGTGTTGTGGTTTGTATAGTCACAACGTGTACAAATAACAAAGTCATATGAGACACAGTCATCTTTTAACAGTATACATACTGGGAACTATATTCTCAGAAGGCGAAGCACTGCTACTGGGCGAGTAATTTGCTCGCAGCACCCGTGAAGCCCCCTTGTGAGGAGCAGAGAGTTCAGTCAGAGTTGTGCAAATCACTCCGCACATGTAGCAGTGCTTCGTCTTCAGAGAATATAGTTCCCAGTATGTATACTGTTAAAAGATGTCTGTGTCTCATATGACTTTGTTATTTGTACACGGTGTGACTATACAAACCACAACACATAAATAGTAAAATGTTCGCGTTATTTTGTCAATTATTGGGAGCAGTATGCTAGCTGGAGTCATTCACTTTCAGTCTTTGTGCTAAGCTAAGCTAGCGGGGGCTGCGTCAGACAGAGTTACAGCACGCACGGCGATGAGAAAGGTATGTATGGGCTTATCTAACTCTGGGGGATACGGTGAATAAGCTAAATTCCCAAAAATGTGGGCGTGTTCCTTTAATGTCATTGGAGCAGAGCATCTACTGTTCACAGATGGTGTTGTGAAGTCCTTACACATTCTGTCTGGAGTCTTATAAGAAAAATCACAGATGAAATCTTATTATAGTCTCATTTATTTCTCCTTGACATCAGTGATACTAAATAGGGAAAAAGAGTGAAAACTTTTGCTTAAAGGGACACTCCACTTTTTTGAAAATGGACACATTTTCCAGCCCCCCTACAGTTAAATATTAGATTTTTACTGAAAATAGTCCCCTTAGTAACTTTCAATAGCAGGGGACTATTTTCGGGCACTGCGTAATATCATTGCACAGCATTGCAGAATGAGAGTATAGTTCCTAGCCATATCGCCTAGAAAATCACAACTTTTAATCTTCTGTCGGTCTTAGTACATGATGTAATTACAGAACAGTCAAGTTTTAAATAAGAAAAATATCAAAACTCTTTGGTTATTTTTTTAGCGTGATGCTAATGGTCTAATCAGATTCAATGGATTGTGCTAAGCTATGCTAAAAGTGGTACCGCCAGACCCGGAGATCAGCTGAATAGATTCCAAAACGGTAAAAATTAAATATTTAACTCTAGGGGAACTGGAAAATGAGCATATTTTCAGAAAAAGTGGAGTGTCCCTTTGTCTTATGTGACTGAAATATTTTTATAGTGATAAGATCACATGTTTAAATCTGGCAACTCGGACATTAAAAATTGTTATACATATAGGGGCGGTTTCCCGTACAGGGATTAGACTAGTCCTAGACTTAAACACTTTTAAGAGCTGTCCAAACTGAAAACAACTTGCACTGTCATATCTTAACATACATCAGTGCCCTTTGTTTTACCTCAAAATGCACACAGGTAATGTTTTTAGTAAGGCATGTTTGTTAAAACCATTTTTTTTTCTTAATTAAACTAAGGCCTAGTCTTGGATTAAGCTAATCCTGGTCCGGGAAACCGCCCCATACTGTATTTAAATGAACTAGAAATATTTAGCTCATAATGGAACTCTCTTTATGTTTTCTGTACAGGTGCAACACCTGCAAAAGGTTTTAACTAAAAAGAGAGACCCTGTGACCCATGTGTGCTTTATTGACGACATCATCAAGGTGAGACAAAGTAACAGATCATTGCATAATTTCTTGCATATGATGTTATGGTCTGCACACATCAGATTTTTTCAGAAGTTTAATTTGTTATCAGCCGAGAGTGCCGTAAATGTTCTGGGATTGCTTCTGTAAAGAAACCTGGTAACATTGCCGTAACATTTAGAGAAAACATCCTGTGTGAACAAGAGGCAGAAACAATGCCGTAACTGTCATGGCAACAAGAAGTTACGTTTAGCTCTTTGACACAGAGATTTAAACACAGATCAACATTCAAGGCGAGAAATGTGGGCAAACTGGACTGAAGCAGAGATCAGGAAGGTGACAATCGCTGTAATCTCTGTGTGAAAAGGACTATAGTGTCTACCTTGTAATATACTGTAAGCAGGGCTTTGAACCAGATTTTTTCCCCAATTGTTTCGGTCCGAACAGAAACAGTATTTTAAACCGTTTCCAGTTTTCGGTTCAACCCTAAAACTGACGTTCCTGAACCCGTTAGAACAAAAAAATGTAAGTGCCCAAACCGATTAATAACGTTCCACGTCAGCTGTGGGACATACAAATAAGTAGGCTGATCATTAGGACATTAAACTTAAATTATTAGTCTACATAATTTTCTCTATCTTGTCATCATACATTAAAAAAGGCTACATTATGTAAGCGGCATAACTGTATTTCTGACATGCCTACATTTGTTACAGAATTATACATGAATAAAGACAAGGACATTTTCTGCCATGTCGTTTATTGGCAAACAACTTAAACAAATGTGACCAGTCACGGAAACTAGGGACACAAGTCGGCAGCGCAAGTTTCGAGATAATGAGCAACAAAGTGTTTATTTTCAAAATTTGTGATTTTCGTTTTATTGCAGAATCTGTTAGTTGAGATCATGAAGAAGCATCTCCATGTTTGAGATAGCAGTTTTTGTATATTTAAAAGCGTAAATTTTGCGGTTGAAATAGGCTTGTTTTTCCGGAGATTCTAGCGTGCAGCGGGGGGGCGTCATTGTCTGTGTGTATTTACATACTGTATAAGCAGCTTGGTTTTCGCTCCCGCCCGCAAAGGGAACAGCGTGACTACTAAAATAAGGATAGTTTGCCCAAAAATGAAAATAATGTAAGCAATGACTTACCCTTATGTCGTTCTAAACTCAAAAGACCTCCGTTCATCTTCGGAAAACAGTTTAGGATGTTTTAACGTTAGATTTAGTCCGAGAGCTTTATGTCTCCTCCATTTAAACTCTATGTACGGTTTCCATGTCCAGAAAGGTAATAAAAACATCATCAAAGTAGTCCATGTGACATCAGTTGGTCAGTAAGAATGTGTTAAAGCATCGAGAATACAGTTTGGTCCAAAAATAGCAAAATTACAACATTATTCAGCATTGTCTTCTCTTCCGGCTCGAGCGTGAAGTCACGTGACTGTAGTTCCGTGTCACTGACTTTATGCGGCGACGCAGTCGGATGATGTCAAAATACCGCGAGATCTCTTTAAGAAATCTTATGGAGTAGTTTAATTCGACTCGCTCTCGCGGTACTTTGACGTCAGTTCTTGCATCACAACATGAAGACTTACACATACACAAAAAGTCACATAGACATTGTTGAATACGTTATATAATTGGCTACATGTTTTGTCTATCAATATTTTCAATGAAGTCATTGGCTGCTGGAGGAACGAGCGAGCGATTAGTTTCATTAAAGTGTAATATATGCTGTTAAGAACGGGTTGTTTTTCCCGAGATTCTAGCGTGCAGCGGGGGGCGCGGTCATTGTCTGTGTTTATTTACATGCAGCGGCGTTTGATACTTTAGTTATGGACCCGCCCCCCAAGGGAACAGCGTGGCTACTTAAGCAGCACTCTGACAGGCTCAATCTGATATCATTGATATCACAGTGCAAACTTCGGAAATGATAACATCCACAAAGACACCGACAAAGAGAGGTGTGCCCGAACAACTTATTTCATTGGAGGGAACAAGATCTGCAAGAACAGTTTTCTGTTTCTTATGGGGTGAGTTTCCATAAACATTAAGGTTTGTTGTTTTTTGTTCATTGTAAGAACACGTACATGTAGACCTTCACATTTAGTGCAATTGTTATTAGCTAGCTCGGGTTTCGATTGCCAAAACCCAAAGTTGTTGTTAACTCAGGACTGTGGTTTCGATTGCCAAAACCCCTATTGTTATTAGATAGCTCAGGACTGTGGTTTCGATTGTCCCCATTACTATAATGAGCTTTTAGATGGCAATATGAGCATCTGCTATTAATTTGAATAATGCCTGAATTGACCGATGTTAATGACTTAGCTCACGTATGAAGTATGTGTAGCCGTTAAATGTGCATTATAAGTCAAAACTTAAAATATTTTTACGTTTTTTTTAATCAGACTTAAACCAGCTAACCACAAACTTTTACAGTGAATTAACAGTAAAAGGTATTGGTCACGGGGGAGCTTTACAGAGGGTATGGCTTATCTCAATGAGATGTAAATGAGCCCTATTGTCCCTCCCAGCAGCTGAGAGGGGTGAAAAAGCACAAACTTTAAAAGCCGTTTTCTCAGCATTAAGAATTTTGGAGTGCCTACCTTCAAATGGCCACAACTTCTCCAATTCTTATCAGATTTCAATGTGTTACATATCATTGGAAAGCTTAGAATCTGCACTTTCATGATCTGTGAATAACTCAAAATGTCCCAGATCCGACTTGTGTCCCTACTTTCCGTGACTGGTCACAAATGTTTTTATTAGAAAAAGAATACTGTGGTATTTCGAGATCATTTTGTTTGTATGTGTCCTATCAAGAACAGAAAGATTGTTCGCTTGCTTTTTGAAACGCGTCTCCCCGTGTATGCACTTTTGAGTGCACTTAAACATGCGCACGCACACAGACGGAGGACGAATTCCAAGCGGCGCTTCAGAAAGAAGATGCAGCATAAACAGTCGCTCCACATAAAGTGAAAATGATGTTGTTTTTCAGTGCTTTATTCCAAATGTGTTTTAATGGACTACAGTATGAGACACAGTAGCGCAACTTTCTGTAAAGCTTACACATCAAGAGTTCTGATCTTTGAAGGGCATAGAGATAATCACGTTTGATTGGAGTTGGATCAAACACATTCAATGCATGTGCATTCTCTGTGCATACAGAAAATTACTCACTTTAGTGCCTTTTGCGGTTAAATTTGCAAGCCTTTAAACAAGTGCAAATGATCAACTTACACCCTATTGAGATTTGCGTATTAATCCGTGAATCGCATGCGAGTCGAACCTCGGGTCGTGATCTGTACGGCTCACGGATCAACTGCGATCCGTTACACCACTAATTAGTAAAAACAAACATCTTGAGATACTTTGTAGCCTACAATATTTACGTCTTATGATTGAGCATTAGAGACTTGGGCTAAGTAGGCTATTTGCTGGTGGCAAGCTTCTCATTTCTCAGATGAATCAACGACGACAGAAGTCAGCAGAAATCTTGTCAAAGAATGTAAAAAATACCGTTACCATTATTTTAAATAAATAATTCTCTTCCGGAACATATATTTTTTGAGAGTTTCTGTTTTTGTTTCTGTTTCTTGCAAAACATCAAAAGTTTCTGGTTTTGGTTTTCATTCCGTGAACCGGTTCAAAGCCTTGACTGTAAGTCACTTCTTATTAAAACGTCTTCCAAATGCATAAATGTGAATGCAGTTTAGTTCATGCAATCTTTCAAAAGTCTTTACTGCTAAAAATGGAAAAATACCAGTTACCATACATAAATGGTGTTTTACTGTATTACTTATTATACAGCGCTAGAACGATCCATATACAGCACCTTAAAAGTCGCACTTGGAAAGAACCTGTAAGAATAATGGTCCCATGTGTATAGAGTTTGTCCTTGATATGTTGTGATTTGTGTGTGATTTTGTTCTTGCCTTTGGTTGGCCTGCATGTACGGCCCCTGCTGGTTCACTCGCTGGCGGCACATTAGCAGTAAATGACATTCTAATTGGTGTCTGCAGGTGGCTGCCCCTCTGTGACAAGGTTATCAAACACACACACATACAGTGTACATCCAGTGTCAAGCGTTTCATCCCGACAGTGATGAAACACTTTATCTGCACCGGGTGAGATGGTGAACATGCAGGAGTGTGTCGGGCTTGTGACAGGGACATTATTTGCAAAGGCACACGGGACGACTTTCACTTCTTGGTATCTGTCGCTCTCTGTTCCTTCGAAGGTGAATTTGGCTAATTGCAGACGGTGTGCTATTTTGTGCTTAATAAAAGGCCAAAGATTTCAAAGAGAGCATATGCAATAATACTTGGAATTGGATTCAGTCTAAAGCATTGGTTAGTCCGTTACTAAGGCGCAACTCATTTCTATAAAACCAATGCAATTTAAGACATGCTTTTTTGGACATTAAATAATCATCACTTGCAGACTTGAGCATGCATACTACTCATCTAAACATTTAGCCCTACTTAATGCATACTGTTTTTAAAGAGCACTAGATACTGTGCAGTTTGCAGAAGCGTATAGTCATCCATAAGTATGTGTGTCTGACACTGTCATGAAACCTACAATCATACTCAGTAAACATATTCGGTGGAGATGAGTTGAGCGACCTCTAATCACCCCTTGGAAATCAAGATTTTCGGTCAGAAGATTGAGGTCTGCACGGGTGGTGGGGGGATGATGGGCGTTTCCATGGCAACTCCTTTTTCGCACCTTCTTTCTCTCTTTGTTAAAACGCAGAAGAGGTAGAAGTTAGATTTGAGGATGAGGGTGGTATTGCGAGATTGGTCGCTACTCTTATGCAACAGTCATGGCGATTACAGTATGTAAGAATAAATCTCTTAAGCGTGACAGGGAGAATAAAGTAAATGATGATGAAATAGTTTGCCATTATAAATGTGTAAATGTAGTTCTTTTGGAAGTGTAATCTCAATGGAGACTCGTAGACTCTCACATCATGTCTAAGTGGATCCAGTATTGAGTTTTAAATTGAATCCATCCCCAGAATGATTGACAGCGTTGGGATGGCTGTCATTTTAAGCATCTTAAAATGCGTCACGGGATGAGAATTTCTCTTTCAAAGTCTTTTTAAAATCCCATACTGCTGAGCTTAGGGTTTACGAATTATAGGAAACGAGTCGCATGTGCACAGCATAGGAAAACATGGACGGGAACACTTTGCAGGAGTCTTAACAAAGCTGCTGTCGAGTTCCCCGGAGATCGGAGAAGGTGGGTGAGAGGCGTGTTTTTTGTTTTCTTTGCCTCCTCTTCCAAAGCTGTTATCAAACTCCCACAACCTCACACCTTTATTTGTGGTATAAAACACTCCCCACACGCACCCATCAAAAAAAGTGAAAGCGCCACATTTAACAGTCACACAAGTAAAACAGACCTTCCCGCTCCATTCCCAACTGCTTTCATGAAACAAACAAGCCTTTGGGCTATTTGGCACGAGTGCGTCTTTACACGTGGCCCTCTTGTGTGCTTCAGATGTCAGAGATGTGAAATGGAAATTCAGAGGAGAAAACACCTGACATTCAGGAGTATATGTGAAACTTATTTTTTATCAAAATCATGCATATACTATAAAACAGGGGTCTCCAACCTTTTTGTGAGCAGAGGATACCACAATGGATAAAACAATTGGGAGGGGGGCTACTTTTTTGATATATTGAACACAAAACATTTTTCTTTATCTTGTTAATTTTATTTTATTTTACTTGTTGATTTGTTTTATCGTTGTTTAAAATGTTAACGTACCGTATATATATATATATATATATATATATATATATATATATATATATATATATATATATATATATATATATATATATATATATATATTTAAAAAAAAAATATATATATATATATATATATATATATATATATATATATATATATATATATGTATATATATATGTATATATATATGTATATATATATGTATATATATATGTATATATATATATGTATATATATATGTATATATATATGTATATATATATATATATATATATATATATATATATATATATATATATATATATGTATATATATATATGTATATATATATGTATATATATATATGTATATATATATATATATATATATATATATATATATATATATTTTTTTTTAAATATATATATATATATATATATATATATATATATATATATATATATATATATAAATATATATATATTTTTAAATATATATAAATAAATGAAGAGTTTCATTGCAAAACGAGATAAATCATTTTTTTTTACATTTTTGTCAAAACATGTTTATTATTATGTTATCTTGGTATTATTTTGTTTTATGGTGCTACTTAGCTGTATTTTTTAAGTTATGAAGGTTTAAATCAAAACAAACCAACAATTAAAAAAACAGTGGTTATCTCGTTTGCAACTAAACTCTTCAAATGTTGGAGACCACTGCTCTAAAAAAAATGCTGGGGTTTTCATCCCAAAATCCGGTTTTAACCTATTGTTGGGTCAAATATAAACATGTTCTGGGTTAATTTACCCAGCTGTTACCGAATGCTGGGTTGAAAAAAATGCATTTCTTATGAGTGTAACTGTGTTAATTTGAAAGGCATATTTGACTCAAATGTTTGCAAAACAGTAAAACCATAGTAAAAAAGTAAAAATAGTGATTAACTTTAGACTAGAGGTTTGAGTAGAACCTGGTGGTCCATGTATAGCAATTCACACTTTTGTACTAAAAAGTTAACATGCTAAAGGTCCCATATGCTTTTTTTTATAAAAACAGGTCCGAACATTTAGTTTATTTCCAGGTTTCAAGAAGACAAATCTTGAAAATCTGACTTTTCCATGTTTAAAGGAACAGTATGTAAGAAATGTATATTAATTAATCATAAAATGGCCCTGATATGTCACTGGACTTTAAGAATTAATTTTGATTTCAAATATTTATATCACTGAAATCAGTGGTCTGGCCAGGATATTGTCATTTAAAAAGTGGAGTTGCAGCCCCCAACTGATGTTTATGTTGTCATTTTGCATATTGGCCACTAGTTGTGTGATTGCAGTACCAGTTTTAGCCACAAGTTTTGTGATTGCAATACCAGTTTTGGCCACAATCCTACATACTGTTCCTTTAAGTGTTACAATTGAGTCCCCGGTGCTTCTATCAACCTAGAAAATATGAAAAAGAAAAACCAAGTAACAAAAAATAAGTTATTGAAATTTGGCTCCCTCTGTGATGTCAGAAGGGGTAATACTGTGTGTAACTGTTATAAGGATCTCTTGACAGAAATGCAATATAATATACATAACTATATTATTAGTGGTGTATAAAGACCCTACATAAGGAACTGTTATGTATTTATGTGTTTTTATCTACATACACCGCGGGTCCCCATACATGGAAGTCGCCATTTTGTGCCACCATGTTTGTACAGTAGCCCTAAACAGACAAACTGCTATACAGAGCGTGTTTTGTCACTACTGTATTATGCGTTTCGGTGAACAGTGGACTGAGCCGTTGGTTACAATTCACAATCTCACTGCTGGATGCAGCTTAAATCTTCACACTGCACCTTTAATCTGCACTATCCAACCACGGCACTGCCATTTAGTGCAGAGATCAGCTCATTTGCATTTTAAAGGACATACCCAAAAGCGGCACATTTTTGCTCACACCTACAAAGTGGCAATTTTAACATATTATTTTAAATCATCTATTTGGTATTTTGAGCTAAAACTTCACATATATGTACTCTGGGGACACCAACGTTTTTTTTACATCTTTCAAAAAGTCTTTTGAAATGTCACCTTTAAATAAACAACAAAATAACAAAAGACTTTTGCATTTACATTTATGCATTTGCCAGATGTGCATTCAATCTGTACATTCCATCAGAATGTGTGTTCCTGGGATCGAACCCTTGACCTTTATGTTGTGCTCTACTAGCGGAGTAGCAGGAACACTTGTGGACTCCAGTATATATATTATTAATATTTCTCCCTCAAAATACATACTGTACTCCATCTCTTCATCTCAGTGGTGTAAAGGGTGTGACTCATAATAGAGAGTCATTATATCACAGGAAAAAACCCTTAGGCTGATGTATGCTGAGCCTTACCTTTAGAGACACACAGGGCAGGTGATTTGTGACACATGCAGTGGGCGCTGTGTCTGATGGGGTCCTTCAACAACACTAGTGCTTATTCATCTAACTAACAATACTGTTCATGTGATGTGATGAGGAGAAGCAGAGAGAGACTGAATCAGGAGTGAAGTTTAATGTGCTGGTGACCGCTTTGATGCAGCTTTAGGAATGGCGTGTTACATCGATTTCTCCTAAAAATAAACAAAGTATATCGTCATAATTCACCCTCATGCTCATTTTCCAGCTCCCCTAGAGTTAAACATTTGATTTTTATTGTTTTGAAATCTATTCAGCCGATCTCCGGGTCTGGCGGTACCACTTTTAGCATAGCTTAGCATAATCCATTGAATCTAATTAGACCATTAGCATCACGCTAAAAAATAAAACTATTTAAAACTTGACTCTTCTGTAGTTACATTGTGTACTAAGACTTACAGAAAATTAAAGTTGCGATTTCCTAGGCAGGTTTGGCTAGGAACTATACTCTCAAAAAAAAAATTAAACTCTTTGGTTATTTTTAGCGTGATGCTAATGGTCCAATCAGATTCAATGGATCATGCCAAGCCATGCCAAAAGTGCCAGCGCCAGACCCAGAGATCGGCTGAATGGATTCCAAAACAGCAAAAATCTCATGTTTAACTCTAGGGGAGCTGGAAAATGAGCATATTTTCAAAAAAGTGGAGTATCCCTTTAATCATGATTGTGTCATACACCTGTTACACACATAGTCACATAAACATCAACCTCAATCAATGCTTTAAATCACTTGGTCACAAAAGGTGAAGTTTCGTTTTTGCGAATTGTGTAATTTCTCATTTTGTTTGCAATCAATTTCGGGATAAAATGTGACCTTGTCATGTTTTTATAAGGTTTACCCCAGTGTTGTGGTATGACTGCTGTTAGTCACCTCAGCTTTTTTGCCCAATGTGTTGTTCCCACTATCATGTGTCTTGTCATTGACTCCTGTCACTGATGTGTCTCCTCAGGATGGACAGCCTGACATCTTGCACACCTTCTGGAGTTCAGTCACTCAGACGCTCTCCGAGGAGCTTCAGAAAGCCACAGCCGGTGAGTCTCAGTCTCAGTTTTTGTTAAAGACGATGCCCCGTCATGCATATCTCAAAAGCTCATTCCGTGTGCGAGCGAGTTACACAACCTTCCCTCCTGCGCCTTTCTCCTCCGCTCTTACATTCAAACTCTATTACCCACGTAAGGCTATTCTGGATTTGCTTTTGAGAGAGATCTTTTAACCCTTTCCTCACCGACACAGTCTTTGCTCACGTCTGGACGATCCTTTGAGAAACAATTCTTTGCTCTCCATTGATTCATCAGTCCTGGATGATAAAGAAAACACCCTGAATCATGATGGTGACCAGTGTCCATCTTAATTAAAGATCTAAAGATCTCGAGCGGCACTTCATTGATGCTGTTATTTAGATCTCGGTTCTGAAGGCAAAACTCTCTATTGATTCCTGCTTGTGTTATCACGAGCTAATAATGCTCTTCATAATCAATAGAAAGCAAACAGGACCTTCTGCATCACTATCATTACCTGAATGCTTGCGCATCACTCCTGTCTTTTAAGCCTTTATGGGTCCTGATTGAGAACTCTCAATCTTCGGCTGACCCTAGGGGTCTTGTTTATGCACATCTGTTGAGGGACGTTTGCCAAAATATGCTCGTGAAATGAGAACATTAGAGCTGTAGATGCACTTAAGATGCAAACCTTTCCTTAAGGCCACGCGGGAACGGATTGTATCGTTCGATTCTTATGGATGCTGTCTTGATACATCAATGCACCTTAGGCCTTCAAGGAAAGATGCATTTATAAATGATTTATCTCTCCCTCTTTGTCCTAAAATACTTCTGAGAGATTCTCTGACTCTTCCCAGAATTCCGTGCTGAACTGTTTTCCTTTTAAAGAGCAGGGCACTGTGTCTCTGTGGAGTTCACGTGGACCCGTGGGACACATATGAATAAAATAACTAACAGTCAAAGCGATGGTCGAGGGATGGTTGGTCCTGTTTTCATTAATGTAATTATCATAAGACCTTTGATTGACATTTTCATCCCAAAAGATTTCAAAGCGCAGCTCTGTTTATACGTTACTATCTGTACCGGTGTACATCATGTATGCACCTCAGCTTCTTCCCAGAGGAAAGATTTTTTTCACTGTCGGTGCTTGTGTTTGAACAACGCTGTTTTCGAGTTTGATGCATGGCAGTTTTATAAAATGAATAAATGTGCGGTTGGCCAATCGCCAACAGCAGTGATTGCAGTTCACCGCTGATGGCAAAACAACGGTCGAATTTGATTTTAAAAGTCTTGTGCCACCAAACTACTTCATTATACATTCATCAAATCAATCTGCGTAGGTAACAATCTGCATAATATTATCTAATGAGCATTTAATCACCTGTAAAGTTGAGTTATTACCATATTAATGAAGATTCATTTTTATTCACACTCTCCCATTGAAGGGATTTGTCCTTTTTAAGCTCACTGAGAGGAAAAAGATGGGATTTGTCGTTGGGTTTCTATTGTCATGGTTCGCATGCTCAGTGTGCTTTTATTGAAATCAGCCATACAATAAGACGATGATAATAGACATTGCTGGTGTTGTTGTGTGCTATTCATCACAGTATGCTATTGTGACGAATAAAGTGTATCTCTTTTCAACTCTCGCACTACATTTTCAGTCAAAATCACAAAGTTCTGATGGTTCCTGGTTAATATTTAAAGACCGTAATGTTGCAGTACATCCTCAAGTGAAGACGTTTTGCTGTTCATCTCTGAATCACAGTCTTTGTTTCATGTCTTTTCAGCATCAACCTTCCTCAAACAGGCTCTGGAGGGCGAGTATCCCAAACTCTTGAGGCTTTACAATGAGCTGTGGAAGCGTCTGCAGCAATACAGTGCAAGTATACAGGGGGCGCTAGTGAGCAGTGCTGCAGGTATGGACATGGAGCTGTCAACGTCTGAACATGATACTGAAGATCTGTTCACCCGCACTAAACCAGACTATGAGTGAGTATCATGACATGCACGCATACTAGGGCTGGGATAAACGATTATTTTTTAAACGATTAATCTAGCGATTATTTTTTCGATGCATCGATTAATCTAACGATTCATTTTATCAGTCCGATTCGACTTCGGCTCTCGGTTATTTCCCCATTAATTAACTAATAGCAATTTATACATGTTGATTAACATACCTGAATGTAAACATTTCAATATATGTTCTTTGCTCTTAAAATAAAAAAAAAGACAATACAAGTGCACAATAATGCATTCTTAGTCAGAGGTAGCATTCAATAAAGCGTCTGCAGCTCATACTGTGCAGTTTAGTAACAGTATAAGAATTTCAAGTTCAAATTACTTTATTTTACATGCATTTATGAGCAAAACCTCTTCAATGTGCCTTTTGATGGTAAGTGTAATTTTTTTAACTTGATTTGTTTAATCCACATTGTTTTCGTGCTGTTCTAGTCCATTTAATGACAGATATAAACACAATTATAGACTTAAGAAGCGCATATATTATTAAATCTCTCTCTCTTAAGTTTGTTAAGATAGATTAGGACTCATTTACTGCTGGACAGAAAGTGAATGAAAGCGCAGTCTTCTGGCAACAGTGACATATTTCATTGCTTTCTGTTAATTGCTTATGACTGTTTAAAACACACTTCACATTCATGATTTTATGGTAAAATTACACTTTTTTGCGTCAGTCCACGAGCATTTAAACCATAAACAAAGCACTTTCACTTTAATTGAGCATGAGCAGCGCAGCAGAACCGACGCAGAAACGATTGCAGCACTGTTGCTACAGAGCCTTTCTTTGTTCAGTCGACAAGAAATTACGTTTTTTAAGAAAAATATTCCAGAATGGTTCTCAATTTAATAGACTTTATTGTACCTCAATAGTTTACAGTGAAAATGCAGTTTAAAATGTCTCTTACGATCCCAAATGAGGCATTAGGGTTTTTTATCTAGCAAAACGGTTGTCATTTTCTGCAAGAAATAAAAATATGTACTTTTAAACCACAACTTCTTGTTTTGCACCAGACATATGATGCGCCAGCGTGACCTTACGTAATACGTAAGCACGTCGAAAGGTCACGCATGACGTATGCGAAACTATCGCCCCAGTGTTTACAAGTGTGGAGAAAGAGGACCGTTCAGACATTGTTGTATGTGGAATGATTCTAATTAATGTCTTTGTTTCAATTTATTTTTTTTAAATGGTCCACAAGTGTGCGTTTCACGTATGTGGCGCATGACGTATTGATGTGCTTACGCATTACGTCAGGTCGCACTGATGCGTGTGCTTATTTTTTATTTTTATTATCACACATGGGGGTGAGTAAATTATTAGGATTTTCTTTAAGAAAGTGGAGTAATCCTTTAATAATCGGTGCCGGTGCTGGTGGCTAAAACTGTCATTCCATTTCAGACCATAAGCCAAAGCAAATTTTGCTTTGGAGATAAAAGATGACCTGAAGGTCCAATCAAGCAAATGACCTTCTCACGCTTAAATTCAGCCTTTAGGAATGAGAGACAAAGCCCAGAAAGACATATCGCACGGAGATCTACACAGTTTCAATCAAACATGACATTAGGGGTAATTTGATTGTGGTCAGAACGTAACAAACCAGATATTGCATGTGTTCATTTAATAGGGTCAAACATTGTATTTCTCAGCTCTGGTTTTACATTTACATTTAAGTATTAAGCAGATGCTTTTATCCAAAGCAACTTACAAAGATTAGACCACAATAAAAACGATGTGTTATAGTACAAAAGGTGATTATGGGTCAATGACAAAAACGGTTTGGCAAGATGAGAAAAAAAACTTGTTTTAAAAGCATGCATCAGGTTTATTTCAATGCACAGTGTGTTTTTGTTAATTTTATGCAATAAAAAATTACATTTGCACCATTTTTATGAAAGTTCAAACTGAATAAATGTGAAAATGTCAAATGGTGTAATCGCCAATTGCACCAAAGAATGAGAAATATTAAATATTTTATCCACCTTGATGGCATGTAAGCGTAATCATCAAAAAAAATCTTTTAAAAAAAATATAATTTTCTAAATATAAATTTTAATGCGTTTTTGTAATATTTGTCCTGACATATGCTGAAAGCAGCTCTGTTTTCAAAATAATCTTTGACAAATGATGTAAAACAACACTAAAATAGATTATTATATTTTATTCCACATTTTTTATGTATATATTGCTATTTTAATAAAAAAAATACTAGTTACACCAATTGACACAGACCACATTGACATTTTTGCCAATTATCCCCCAAATATTCTTTCAAAATGAAATAAACCCAGAAATGTTACACTTGGTCCTCAAAAAAGAGAATGTATGAAATGCAAGAAATATGCAAATGTGTTTTAAAATTGGAACTTTTTTACATTTAATTTATTCATACGGACACAAAATAATTAACGTCATGTCATTGACCCTTATACGAAGATACACATTTTCACTATTCTGAAACAATACCTGTTCATTTTTTGTTTTTTTAACTGAAAAGAGAGAAGAGAGAAACGCAATCAATATTGATCAAAGTATTTTTTGAGTTTTTAATTGTTTTTTTAATGTGATTGACTGGATTGCAATTGGAGGTTCATTCCACCAGCAGGAAAAATATTGGGAATACTTTGAAACCGAAAGATTATTGTAAATACAAAAGCTAATTTCTGACACTTGAGCTGGATGTCCTACAGAGATGTGTAGGCTACTCTATGTACACTCCCTGACAAAAGTATTGTCGCTTGTGTAAAAATTGACCTGAAGTGCTGCTAAAATATATTTCTAATCAAGATTTGTTTTTAAGAAATGGTTCAATTTAATCCCAACAGCTTTTGTAATAATGTTTCAGTGCAAAACGAAACTGTCAAAAAGTATTCTAATATTCACAGCTTGGTAAAGCCATTGAGTCGATTTTTGCAAAGACATACGTTTTGTCGCCTTGTCATATAAGGTTCATCTGTGACTAATAATGGATCAATTAGGTGTATATAAAAAGAACCCCAGTACACCAGACCTTCACATTAACTGCAACTAGACATCTGCAAATATGTCTAAGATTCACCCTGAGACTAAAGTTTTGATTATCACGAGGCTGAAGACCAGATCCACTGCTGATGTGGCAGACACCTTCAATGTGTCTCAGAGTCAAGTCCAGAGGATAAAAAAAGATTTGAAGAGACTGGAGATATTTTTGACTAACCCAGGTCAGGCAGACCCCGCAAGACAACTGCTCGAGAGGACCGTTTGTTGGCTCGAAAATCCAAGGTCAGCCCATTATCCACTGCAGCAGAGCTCACCAAGACCTGGTCACCCGAAATCCCTGTGTCAACCAGAACAGTTTGTCGGTTTTTCTCTCAAAATGGCCTCCATGGTCGAATTAGTGCCCAACAGCCTGCTAAAAGGATGGACCCTGGAAAAGCAGAAGGTGGATTTACACCATAGTTGCCTCAAATATTGCAGGAGACCTACTGGAGCCCACATGGGTCTGAGATTCACCCAGAAAACAGTGAAGTTTGGTGGCAGAAAAATCATGGCGGTCTGGTTACATCCAGTATGGGGGTGTGCGAGAGATCTGCAGGGTGGAAGGCAACATCAATAGTCTAAAATACCAAGAAATCTTAGCTACCTCTTATATTCCCAACCATAAAAGAGGCCAAATTCTGCAGCAGGATGGTGCTCCATCGCATACTTCCAACTCCACATCAAGGTTTCTCAAGGCGAAGATGATCAAGATGCTCCAGGATTGGCCAGCCCAGTCACCAGACATGAACATCATTGAGCATATGTGGGGTAGGATGCAGAGCTGGCGCCAGACCATAACTAACAGGGGGGCACTCGGCTTCCAACGGGGGGCACGCAATAGCAACAATAACTTGCAAAAACAAGACATTAAAACAACAAATACAGCAAGCACACACTCATACAACTAGTACAGACTGTCAGCTCATTTCCCGTATAAAGTGCAAAAGACCACAAACTATGCGCAAAACTATTGAACTTCGACCGCGGCGTGAGCGCAAGCTGAGCTCCGCTGCGCTCGCGCTTGGCTCGACGCAACAACAAACCGCCCTCGCGCGGCGCAAGCCATTGAAATGAATGGGTTTCATAGCGCAGCGCACACCGCGTCCTAGCTTTAAAAAAGCTGCTTTACCATAATCACGTCGTAATGCTGTTAACGGTCTATAGCCACAGTTCACATTTAAGCTTACGTAATTTAAAACAACGCTAACTTACCTTTAAAATAGCTGAAGACAGTGTCCTGTAGATTTGTAAATTCCACCTCGACCTCTATAATCTCTGAGTTTGAGCCAGTCTGTGTTTGCATGAAGATGAAGCAGGCGGTGCTGGTTCGTTCTAAATGTTCTAATATCCATATTTTACACGATCCATAAAATGCCGTCAAAAAACACGTTGCTAGTATCAAGTCACAAATATGCTAAAGACGTAAGACGGATGAGACGCGGCAATACATCCAATCAGAGAAACTTGTCTATTTTAATTAAAGAAAACATATATCAACTATATTTTCCTCATTTGATTACATTACAAGTCATGAAACATTCAATGTTTAATTTATTTTAATTATTCTTGATATATATTAAAGTAATAAAAAACTTTGTAGGGGGGCACAACAACCTGTTCGGGAGGGCACTGCCCGCGAATGCCCCCCCTTGACGCCGGCCCTGGTAGGATGAAAGAGGAAGCATGGAAGACGAAACCAAAGAATATTGATGATCTCTGGGAAGCATGCAAGACTGCTTTCTTTGCTATTCCTGATTACTTCATCTATACATTATATGAATCCTTGCCAAACCACATGGATGCAGTCCTTCAAGCTCATGGAAGTCATACAAGATATTACATTTGGATCTTACAGCGCCACTACTTAATTTGCTGACATATTTTTGTATTTGCAGTAAAAAAAAATCAATTTCTGTATAGGTGACAAAACTTTTGTCATGCTAAAATTTCTGCCTTGATTAAAGGATAAATATTTTTTCAGTGAAACTAATTTATTTCAGTGCATTAATCATTTAAGGGGGGTTTTAGCTTTTCATATGAACTATTTCTAACATCAATTGATTCATTAAAAGTCAGGTTAATAGCAGGTGTTTCTACAAAATAGATAAGCGATAAGACTTTTGTCAGGGAGTGTAGGCTTTTGTTAACCGCTAGCACTTTCAATTGAGTCCTTATTTAGTAATGGTTTCTAAGGGTGTGCGTCTCATTAAATTGAGTGATTTAGATCAGCAAATTATTAGACACACACTGAAAGTCATGTGTCTTTTAAAATTAAACTCTGTGCTTTTAAGAGTATATTAAGTCTGAAGACAAACACTTTTGTAACACTTTATTTTACCATGTCTTTGTTACATGTTACATATGTCATTAATAACAGTAAATTTTGCATAATTACATGCAACTAACCCTAAACCAAAGCATAACCTACAGTAAGTACATGATATTCATCATTATTTCTCAGTACTTAATTACACTGTAACAAGGACACAGTAAAATAGTAAAGTGTAACCACTTATTCATTTATAGTATATACAGTACTGTTAGGGCTCTAATAACAGGGATATAACTTTTTTGTTTGTGTTTCCATACAGTCCCGAGAAGGATCTGAAGAGCTCACTGCAACCGTATGAAGCCGCTTACTTGTCCAAGTCCCTCTCTCGTCTCTTTGACCCCATCAACCTGGTGTTTCCTCAGGGAGGTCGAAATCCGCCATCCAACGATGAGCTGGACAGCATCATAAAGACCATAGCCAGGTAAACATCTCTTATATTCTAGTGAGCTTTTTAACTACAAATCAGCATTCATCGTAAGCATTCTCATTACTCATTGGCTATTGCAAAGGGTAGACAGCAAAAATGTGTATAAATGTGTATTTATCTATCTTAGAAGTGTTTGAGCACAGAAAATATTTTACTGAAAAAATTTGGAGATGAAAAATTGCCTTAATTATCTGCTGATTCAACGTTCGTTTGATTGTGTTTGTTTCGTGTCGCCTGTCAGCGAGCTGAATGTTGCATCAGTGGACCCGGACCTGACGGTCGCAGTTGGCAAGAACGCAGCCAAGACGGTGCAGCTCTTCTGCGTCAAATCGGAGCAATTGGTAAGGCACACACGGAGATAATGAGGCGGGTTGAGCGCGAGGCTGTCTCCTCTCATGGCCTTCAGCCCTGTTGCGAAGCTGACACACGGCCAAAGACCGAGCTCATTAAGAGAGCAGAGGACGGACGGCGGTCGTCTCCGCGAACGTCATCCCGAGCACCCGCTGAGAACTGTGACCTGAACAAGAGGAAGGAGGATTCGGATCTACCTAGTTAGAGTTGCTAGTTCATTTTGACTATAAATAGCATCGCTATTGCATGAGATGTGGGGCGCGGTTGGTAGCTAAGGAGTAGTTGGCTGAATGGTTTATTGTAAATGACATCTAACCAGCGTTATTTGTGTTAATATTATTATTAATGCTGGGTACACACCAAGCGTGACGCACAAGCCCTGAAAAGTGAAGCCAAAACGTCTTGATCGCCCCCCCCAGTGACTGGTCCCAGTATAGGTCAAACCCCGCCTCCCCATGTTATTCAATGGGACTTGAGACCAACTAAACAATTTAATTACACTTCAATTATATTTTTTTATATATAGCTGGTTTCTGTCATTTACTGTAATTTTTATCACGCTGATGTAAATTCAAGTGTTTGTTTTTAAAATAAGTTTGTTTTTAGTTAGTTATTTAATGCTATATAAACGGTGGTCACGTCATGATTGGCAGCTGTGATATGCGCATTCTGCGAAGGCGGAGCCTTGATTTCGTGGCTTTACTTCCTGCTCACTACTGCGGAGGACTGGTCCCGAAATTGTTACTGCGCAGACTCAAGAGCCAAGATGTCAGCTCCGTATCGGGACACTGACGACTTCACTTTTCACCAATGGAAGAGAGCGAATGGGCGTCATCCATCTTTTTTTACAGTCAATGGTACACACCAAAAGATAATCCCCCCCCTTCCGACAATCCTAGCTGTGTCCCTATATCTTGATGGTTCTACAGATTACCTTATCAGATTTTCCCTTGGTGTGAGGTGTGTTAAGAGTGTCCGAACCTGATTGGAGGAACGTCGGAGCCGCCTCGATCACGAATCGTAAATATTAAACATGTTTAATATTAACGATCAGAAATCCTGAGGTGTGTGGGGAACCCCGAGGACAAACACGCACACGCTCTTGAGATTATCACGTGAATCGAAACAATATCCAATCAGAAAGCGAGATGATGAAAGACGGAAACGCATTACAAAGTGAAGTAGATGCAAAGTGAACTTCTATAGACCATGTTCCCGCTGTCTCCATGACTTTAGTCAAACCCTTTTCTTTTTCCCCTTGAATTTTCTGTGAAAATCATTCCAAACACTATCGTTGAAATTTCATATCATCCGCCATGCTTATTCTGAAGTCAAGGTTTCCTGCAGCACTTTGCAGTTCGGGCAGCCCGCCTAAGCTGGGAAACCCTACCGCCTTAACTAGGTCCAAAAAAAAAAAAAATTGCTGCACAAAAGGTCGTCAAGTGCATCTTGGAGAATAGCGCGGACGCGCTTCAAACCGCCACACGGCCGAAATGAGATAAAGACGTGGTCCGTCATGTCTGGAGGATAGCCAGTTGATAAAACGTGTGTCCGTGAGAACTGTAAGTGGACTTATGTTTTGGGTTTATTTAAGCCTTTTATTGTATTAGTCTATAGTTCTTGCAAATTTAAAGGAAGTTAGCTGCTGAATTTTGTTGTTTGAGCAACTTGCTAGCTAGGTTGCACATGGCTGTTGATTCGATATAATTGTGGAGCACTCTTGCTCACGTTATTTATGTGCATTAATTACATACTTCAGTACACTGCAAAAAATTTTTTTCAAGAAATAAATGTCCTAGTATTTTTGTCCTGTTTTCATCAAAAATATCAAAAAATTCCCAAATTAAGATGCTTCTTCTTGATGAGCAAAACAACCCAAGAAAAAATGTCCAATTTCTAGACCAAAAATACCAAATTTAAGTGATTTTGTGCATAAAACAAGCAAAGAAATCTGCCAATGGGGTAAGCAAATTTTTCTTGAATTTAGTTTTTTTGCTTACCCCATTGGCAATTTTTTTTTTTTTTTTGCTTGTTTTATGCACAAAATCACTTAAATTTGATATTTTTGGTCTAAAAACTACTTATTTTCTTGGGGCGTTTTGCTCATCAAGAAAAAGCATCTTAATTTAAGAATTTTTTGATATTTTTACTGAAAACAAGACAAAAATACTAAGAAATTGTTTTCCTGAAAATCATTTTCTGCAGTGTAGTTACACTATTTTAAGATAATGTAATTAATAGTGGGAAATAATCAGTTTTTACAATTTTTGCGCTATCTATGTTTTTAACATTCGCCAGACGTTCTACAAATCTGCTTCAGTTTGTGTTTATTAACCCTTTAGTTTCACTTCATCACGCAGCTATTCCCGTAAGAGGTATCTGTTAAAAACATTGAATTCATTAATAATCTAATATGTGTTCATTTCCTGTCATAGTTTCTTCAAAATTAAGTTTTATTTGAGTGTTACAAATACAAATATTTTCATCATGACGCGTACGCGTTGGCCACGATCACCCACCCAACCCTACCACCTTAACTAACAAATTTTCTGCGGGAAACCCTGGAAGTCTTGCTAGATCCTGCGTTCACAGCCAAGACTCTGGTTGAAAATCTGTGTGTGTGTGGTGTGCTGTATTTGACACATCATGGCACACCACACACTACAGGTGCAAAACGGTTAAATCTAGGTCTATCACATTTTTTAAAATCTTATAAGATGTAAAAAATCTTTTGGTTTGTACCTAGCATTAGGTGTTAAAGAGTTCAGAACGGCTCATGTGACCGTCTCATCATCAGTAGCGATCGTTCCTCCGATGATCCACCTTAAGTTACATGAAAATAACAGCGTGACAAACTGTACAACATGATACTTAATCAATAAACCGGTAGATCTGTTTCGGATTGGGTTCAAGTGCAGCGCAAAGTCGATCTTGCTCTCCTAGCGTCTGCTTAATCTTTTTTCTGTTGGCATAACCAAGGCCATGTGTCCAAAAACAGCATATCCAATCCGTTTATATAAAATCAAGTCTCATCCTAGATTTTATTCTAAGCGTTATTGAGTGATTAAGTGCATTTGTTTTGTTTGTATGTTTAGTACTTCGTTTCAGTTGTTCAGCCAGCGACGTCACGGGTGGATAAATGATGGGCGGCAGTTGTGATTGGATTAGTACAGTGTCTGACTCTACCTGTCTTATGTCAGCGAGCGGATGAGTTACGAGGATCTGCTTTTCTTTATTCCTGCTGTACAATTGTTTTTGTGAACTCGATTCAGGGTCAAACCTTTATATCGCTGGCCTTGCTTTAGGGCGTGATGATATCATGGCAACATATTGCATAATGCATCTCTTAAGCTGTCACACACTCAGAAATATCTTGTTTGATTGTTTTTCATTAAGCTCAGCTTCATTTGTTTACACAGGTATCAGTTAATAGAGAGATGTAAATGAAAGCAAACTCTATTGATCTCACATAACTGTTCGGTTCTGATAAGATGACCTCATTCCGGGATGACCTCGTTGTGTGATGACCTCATTTTGCGATGACCTCATTCTGTGAAGTTCTATGCACAGTTCATCATCCCTATTGGTGTACTGTACATCATCATGATTATTAATGCCAGCTTTATTTAATAATAGCATCCTAAAAATGTGTTTCTAGTAAAAGATAATGGTATATATAAGTAAATGTGACCCTGTCTGTAAAATCCAGGTTCTAATAATCTAATAAAAAGATTAGGCACAAGTTTAATCAATAATTGCTTTCACACTGATTTCAATCTTTGACGTTAAGGATATATTTTCACAGAATGTTCTTCACATTATCTAGGATGAAAACAATAAATTGCGAAATAAAGTGACTTCAGCTGGATTTGACTCACTTAGTATACACATCTTGACACAAATATTTAGCTTCGCTGCAGTTGGTAACCTGTAGTGAGACACGCTGCTTACATTAAAGTGTCATAAATATGTTTTTATCCTCAGGCCGGGGTTTACAGCAGAAATGGTTGTGGTTCATGGCTTTAAAAGCAGAATCAGATGCACTGGAGGCTACGCTTTATTTAACCATTGGGTGTGAAGGAGCAGCCCACCTCCAAGCAGATTGAGCCTCACTAGCGTTACTGCACCTCGCTCGGCATCTCCACACCTGCCACACGAAACGTTAATTAACTGTTGCTTTGCCATTTTTAGACCGTTGCCATGGCATCCCAGCTGCCACTATCATAGGTGGCGTTTCCTCGCAGACAGTGTCATTTTCATCCCCCTGTTTTTGAACAGAGGTGCGATCTCTTGGTTTTATTTTTTGGGCTCGAGGTTCTTGTTCATAGCAGCAGCGTTTAGTGTAGGTTTTTTTACATCAGTGTTTGTCCGCTCGTGACGGCGACAGCCCTTCGCTTGTTAGTTCCTGTGGTTTGGGCAAATCCTTTTCGTTTTATCCTCCCCACTGCTCGCCCACCTACCTACAATGCCAGCTGCCATCTCTGTCCGAGCTCCATGGCGACGGCCGCGTCCCATCACGTCGACCGCTGTGCCACCACCAAGCAAAGCGCTTGTGACCTCAGTCAAACGCCGGGAACTCTGGGAAAATAAGCGGCAGCCTCGGTTCACACGGCGGCTCCCTGATTATCTACTTAAGCCTTGTGTTTTGTTTCTAAATGTTTTTTATTCTTACTCCTCCTTTCCCTCATCCGTCTCTCTCTCTCTCTCTCAAGCTGTGTACGCAGGGTGATGCCAGTCAAGTGATCGGACCCCTGACAGAAGGCCAGAGGAGGAACATCGCCGTTGTAAACTCTCTTTTCCGCTTACAGCAAGCTGTTGCTAAAGTAAGACTGCCACTTGTTATACCTGAGATGGTGCCAGGGGGCGCCAATTTAATGACATTTTATAAAATACATTAATTTATCATAAATTCTGTGTACCAACCAACAACACATTGCCTAATTTAATATGTTTTGTTTAATTCAAATTTTAAGTTTAAGAATGTTTTATTTCATAATTTGTCTTGGGGGGGCATGAAGGGATGCACCATTACCAGGGGGTGGGGGGGTGCATGCCGAAAAAGTTAGAGAACCACTGATTTATGACATTATAACCTCTTTCACATACTGTGTTGATCCTGGAAAATTGCCATAAAATTGCCAGTGTGCTTTCTGCAAGTCACTTTCGATAGAACCATTTGCCAAATGCATAGATAAATAAATGTTGTCTATGCACCACCAAACTTGAGCTGCATGTCACAGGTTTACATTTTCATATAATGAAAGGCAGAAATGAATACTAAAATTACCTTAAATTAGTTTATTTAACTACATGCTAAGTCTTCTGACGCTAAACAATATATTTTAAGTTGTTATTCAGTAAGTACGTTTTATTAAAGGAACACAACAACTTTTTGCGATTTTAGCTTATTCCCCATATCCCCCAGAGTTACGATACCCATACATACCTTTTTCATCTCCGTGCATGCCGTAACTCTGTCTGACGTATCCACCGCTAGCCTAGCTTAGCACAAAGACTGGAAGTAAATGGCTCCAGCTAGCATACTGCTCCCAATAAGTGACAAAAGAATGCCAATATTTTCTTATTTATATTTTTTGTGATTTGTAAAGTCAGAGCGTGTATAAATAACAAGGTCATATAATGGCGCTTTTCTATTGCATAGTACCCCTACGGTTTGGTTTGTGTCAGGTCGGGTCAGCTCACCTCACTTTGGCTTGGTTAGCTTTCCATCGAGTTTAGTAACACTTCATTTAAGTTGCATTTAAGCATATACAGCGGGGAAAATAAGTATTTTTGGCACATCAGCATTTTTATCAGTAAGGAGATTTCTAAGTGAGCTATTGACACAAAATTTCCACCAGATGGAACCATTAGGCCAAATATTGAATTCATACAAAGAAATCAGAACATTTAATTATACAAGTTGAGTCATAATAAATAAAGTGAAATGACACAGGGAATATGATATTTAACACATGAAGAGAACACGGTGCAAAATGTCATAGAAAGCCTGGAGATCACCTAAATTCTGTCAATATTGAGAGAGAAACCCTGCCCCCTATCAGTACCAATTGATATCAGCTGCTTTAGTCCTAATTGATGGCCTATAAAGCCTTCTCATTACCCAGGAGGCACACAGGAAGGGCTTTATGATGGGTAAAAGAACTCGCAGATCTTCGTAATCTTATCATTGAAAAGCATTTTGATGGGAATGGTTATAGGCGCAATTCAAATTTGGGGGCCATTATCCGGAAATGGAAAGAGCATCACTTTACCATAAACTGTCCACGATCAGGTGCTCCACGTAAGATCCATGTCCGAGGAGTCCAAAGAATAATCAGAAGAGTTCTCCAAGAGCCAAGAACCACTCGGGTAGAACTTCAGAAGACTTTGCATTAGAATGTACTGTTGTTTCAAAGAAAACTATAAGCAATGCACTGAACCGCCATGGCATCCATGCACACTCACCATGCAAAACTCCATTGCTGAACAAAAAGCATGTTGAGGCCCGGTTTAAGTTTGCAAAAGAGCATTTGGAGAAGCCTGTGGATTATTGGGAGACTATATTATGATCAGATGAAAGCAAAATTGAACTATTTGGCAGTCATTCAACACAACATGTTTAAAGAAGGAATGGCACTGCCCACCACCCCAAGAACACCATACCAACACTTAAGTTTGGGGGTGGAAGCATCTTGGTTTGGGGCTGCTTTTCAACAAGGGGTCCTGGCAGACTTTATATTATTGAAAGCAGGATGAATGGAGAAATGTACCCGGACGTTCTGAATAAAACTCTGCTGCCATCTACCAGAAAGCTGAAAATGAAAAGAGGGTGGACATTTCAGCAAGACAGTGATCTCAAACACAAGGCCAAGGAAACAATGAAGTGGTGTCAAAGAAAGAAAATCAAGTTGTTGAAGAAAATCTATGGAGAGAACTGAAGATCAAAGTTCATAAAAGAAGCCCAAGGAACATTCAAGATTTAAAGACCATTTGTGTGGAAGAATGGGCCAGAATCACTCTTGAGCAATGCAGAAGACTGGTCTCTCCATACAAGAGGTGTCTAGAAGCTGTAATTTATTTTTTTAACCTTTATTTAACCAGGAGAATCTTATTGAGATTAAGAACCTCTTTTGCAAGGGTGACCTGGCCAAGACAGGCAGCAGCATATAAAAAATACAAATACAATCACCAACAAAGGCTTTTCTACGAAGTATTAAATAAAATGTGTTCAATACGTATTCCCTGTGTCATTTCACTTTATTTATTATGACTCAACTTGTATACTTAAATGTTCTGATTTCTTTGTATAAATTCAATATTTGGCTTGATTGCTTCATCTGGTGGAAATTTTGTGCCAATAGCCCACTTAGAAAATCCCCTTACCGATAAAAATGCTGATGTGTCAAATACTTATTTTCCCCGCTGTATGCGGACGTGCGTTTCGCGAATGTGCTGCTACAAACTGCAACTCTGAAAAAAACTTATTATGGTGTTCCTGAATCTCAACCTGTGGATGATTTCCATCACTAAAAGGTAGTTTGGGAACTTACAGGAAAGCACAGATGACAACAGGTTTACTCGAGAACGCGCAAGCTAGCATAAAGGTAAAGCTAATCTTTTACATTATAGTGATGACGCTGGTAGTGATGATTCTCTCAGACCAATCAGTGATCTACAGTGTTTTTGCGTCACATTTTGGTATCAGCTTGGGTCGCTTGGAACCCCGACCGAGGTGGGGTTAAAAAAGTATTGGGTACTACGTACTGCACCAGGTGGAAAAGCCCCCAAAGTTAAGCTGACCCAAACCAAACCGTGGGGTGCTATGCGATGGAAAAGCGCCAGAAGACACAGCCATCTTTTAATTGTATACATACTGGGAACTATATTCTCAGAAGGCAAAGCACTGCTACTTGGGCGGAGTGATTAGCGCAACACTCGTGCGAAACTCTCTGCTCCTCACCACAGGGGCTTCTCGGGTGCTGCGACCAAATCACTCTGCCAAAATAGCAGTGCTTCGCCTTCTGAGAATATTGTTCCCAGTATGTACACTGTAAAAAGATGACTGACCTTGTTATTTGTACACGTTGTGATTATACAAATCACAACATATAAATAGGAAAATGTTGGCGTTGTTTTGTCACTTACTGGGAGCAGTTTGCTAGCTGGAGCCTTTTACTTCAAGTCTTTATGCTAAGCTAAGCTAGCGGTGGGTGCGTCAGACAGAGTTACGGGACGCACGGAGATGGAAAGGGTCTTGTAGTGCTATAAAACGTAGAGATCATGTCAGTGTGTCTATAAACAGCCTACGTATGTGGCTTCTTTGCCCCGAAGAGAATTCGGGGAAATTCGCAGACTCATCACAGTCTATACTGTACAATATGAGCGGCCATATTTCACGATGGCTTTTTTAGCACCGCTTGATATAGTTCCCAATCTTCCCTATTAAAAAAAACATACCAGCCACCACTAATGCTTTTTCTTGCTTGTGTGATTAATAGGGTAATAAAATGAGATTGCTCTATGATTAAATATTTAAACTGGAGGTGATGAAAGTTTTACTGGTGGTGCTTGTTTCAGTGCAATCATTTATTCAAAATCCAGAAGTGTGAAGGACAGGAGTTATTGTTGTAAATGTTAAATGATTGTGTGTTGATTTTGAGCCATTTGTTTTTTCAGGTCATTTCTGGCATGGGCTCCGTCCCGCCGGCAGCAGAACAAGCCCTCGCCGCATCTTTAGAGGTAAAACACTTTACCACAAACAACTATACATGCATTAAATATAATATCAAAGTGCGAGTCATTTTGTATCATGCCAACAGTAAAAATCATGACGTATTTAATTTTGCCAGTAATTTATAACCAGTTCTTGACTTATTTGGGATGCATTACCGCTAATGTCCCCGGCTTCACCGTGCATCTACATGGAAACACACTTTGACTTTGAGCTCACAGCAGGACACTAATGTCCTTTATATTTATAAGCGTCTATGATGGTCAGGGTTTAACAGGGGGGCACATGGGACGTCAAACAGATGGTTAGAGTTTTGATAGAGGTGCCGGCGAGTCGCATGCAGGTGTTTTTAGAAAGTAATTGGGTAAACATCGAGCTGCTCTGAATTCAGCTCTCACTCGTCTCAGTTAAATTGGCTATCAGATGAGTAAACTGGTCATTCTGTTTTTCTCTTTAGCTTTTAACAAAACCGGTCGGCTGCACAGAGGCGCGCTCATTTTAACCCCTGGTTTTTAGGTATAAACACAGCAACTCAAGGTGAAAACACAGTCTAACACTTTACCACTCACTGTTTTTAGTGCTAAGCTGGTGTTCCCGACACACGTAGGAGACAAAATGTGTCTGATGCCAACGCTTGATGTGCACATACGGTCTTGTGGTTAAATCCAGAAATATTTCATTTTAGATTTAAATAGCAGAGTTTAACTCTAAAGAAGTTTTGATTTGTTGTGAAACGATGAGCAAATTATTTAGTTTTATTATAAGTAGGTGATATTTTGAACCAGAAATTAAAACAAGAAACAAAAACAGTTTACACCATGAGCAGTAATGGGACGTCGAGTCTGTTGACCAGGTGCAGGTTAACTTTATTGTGAGGGAGTTTAGGAGGAAGCGATGAGCAACGAGATTTGCTCTTTATCTCGCGCCTGCAGGGGATTCGCCAATGACCGGTCAGAGGAACCTGTTGCGTTTACATCGATGTCACTCACAGATGAAGAGCCAGATTAAAGGCTCGGACACAGAGGGGGAGGGCCGAAACACATGATGGTCAGACTGATGTCCCATCAGGAAATGTCAGCCAATCACACGGGAGGAGAGAGAGCAGACGTTAGCATCTATCTAATCGTGCGACCTGAGTAC
Organism: Misgurnus anguillicaudatus; assembly: GCF_027580225.2. NCBI lineage: Eukaryota > Metazoa > Chordata > Actinopteri > Cypriniformes > Cobitidae > Misgurnus > Misgurnus anguillicaudatus. The sequence continues at coordinate 8,875,833 of NC_073337.2, forward strand.
AGATAAGCTGTACATGTCTGATTAATTTATTTAGATTATTAATTAATATGTTTTTAATATTTGAACTTTGATTATATTGCTGTTGCCACTTGCGACTATAAACTCACCTAAAGGATTATAAGGAACACCATACTAATACTGTGTTTGACCCCCGTTCACCTATAGAACTGCCTTAATTCTACGTGGCATTGATTCAACAAGGTGCTGAAGGCATTCTTTAGAAATGTTGGCCCATATTGATAGGATAGCATCTTGCAGTTGATGGAGATTTGTGGGATGCACATCCAGGACACGAAGCTCCCGTTCCATCACATTCCAAAGATGCTCTATTGGGTTGAGATCTGGTGACTGTGGGGGCCATTTTAGTACAGTGAACTCATCGTCATGTTTAAGAAACCAATTTGAAATTATTTGAGCTTTGTGACATGGTGCATTATCCTGCTGGAAGTAGCCATCAGAGGATGGTCATAAAGGGATGGACATGGTCAGAAACAATGCTCAGGTAGGCCGTGGGATTTAAACGCTGCCCAATTGGCACTAAGGGGCCTAAAGTGTGCCAAGAAAACATCCCCCACACCATTATACCATTGCATTGAGAAATTGAACAGGTGTTCCTAATAATCCTTTAGGTGAGTGTGTGTTATGTGTATTGAGGGTTATGTCTTTTATTCTTTGTTCAGCCAGACAGTTGTGATCACAAGCCTGATGCTAATAAAAGGGGTATTGTATCACCCTAAAGGGTTTTATTTGGGATAATATCCGGCTGTCTGTAAATTTTTCTTCTTATTACATGGCTACACAAAACGCCTCTGTCAAAATTAAGATGATTTTGACCAAATGCTCTCTGCACGTAGTATACGTTCATTAAATATTTTCATTTTAAATCCGCTTAATCGTGGCATAGAAAAAGACTTGTGCGCGTATGTCGGATTTCAGTTTTTTACCTGGTTAAAAGGAGCATATTGACTGAATTTTTTGCATTTTACTCAGAAGAGACAATAAGAGTGACTGGAGACATTTACCAAAAACAGTCAAATTTCTAGTTCATCATGAAAGTCAAATTTGTTGAATATTTTTTGTGACATTTGTAAAAATAATACATTTAAGTTACTGACTGTTAACCTTTACATTGCCATTGAGGGGACACTCCACTTTTTTTGGAATGTGCTCATTTTCCTGCTCCCCTGGAGGGAAACATTTGATTTTTACCATTTTGGAATCCATTCAGCTGATCTCTGGTGCTAGCACTTTTAGCATAGCTTAGCATGATCCATTGAATCTGATTGGACCATTGGCATCACGCTATAAATAACCAAAGAGTTTCGATTTTTTTCTATTTAAAACTTGACTCTTCTGTAGTTACATTGTGTACTAAGACCAAAATTAGTTGTGATTTTCTAGGCAGATATGACTAGGAACTATACTCTCATTCTGGCGTAATAATCAAGGACTTTGCTGATGTAGCATGGCTGCAGCAGGCGTAGAGATATTACGCAGTGCCCGAAACTTTCAAAAGTGGTAAAAATCAAATGTTTAACTCTGGTGGAGCTTGAAAATGAGATTATTTGAAAGAAATGTGGAGTGTCCCTTTAAAGTGAAATTACTGAGCCTAAACATAAAAGACAGATAAAATGTTTATTTAAAAGAAAACATGTCAGATGCATTTCGAGGGTTTTTTATAAGCAACGCAAACCTTTCACGAGGAATACACATTTCTCTGAACTCATTCAAGTTCAAAGTCTAAATAAAACAAAGATGCGTTCGGTTTATTCACTGGTAGTATATACTTTATATGTTGAATTTGTTATCAATTATGGATATTTATATTGAATAAGTATTAACCCGTAAAGATAACCCGCAGTACCTGAATAGCCGTGCATTATTAATTTTGAGTGGACAGTCTGGAAATAATTGACCTGGGAATGTCGCCTCTGGCCAATCAGTTAAGCTGGCCGATATTGACCCAAATTCATATGTCAGTCATTTTGGAATAAATGGCGAGTCGAACCCTCATGTGATAATCATATTTATTGAAACTGGGCATTATGAAAATACAATTCAAGTGCAGCTGAATACCATGTGAGGAAAAACTGGGTTAAATTATGGAAATGTTTGGAAAGCTTCTTTTTGACCTCATTGTACAATCTGGCAAAGCTTGTTGCAAGGGAGCAGGGTCATATAATCAGACCGAATATAGATGGTACTGTCTCATCCCGTGTGTCCCACTACGAAAAAAAAATACAGATATATAAACCTGATTTACCACCCAGCCCTACCAATCAGAATCAAGCATTCCAGAGTGTCATGTAATAATAACATTGGTTAATCACATGTTTGTGTTTGTGTCTCTTGTAGTCGGTTCAAGCTCTGATGACAGCCGCCGTTCAGCCGCTCCTCAGTTCTGTCACCGATTCTGTTGAAGCAATACTCATCACAATGCATCAGGAGGATTTCTCCAGGTATGCACTGCTGTATGAAATGACAAAACATGTTTTGACATCACTGTTGCATGTAAAATTCAGTTTTTTTCATCAAGCTGAAAATGAAAGGTCAAGTCAGCGTTGCATGTCATTGGGTGGGCTAAAAACCCTCTGAAAACATAACAAGACTGTGTAATATGACAATGAAAAACAATTTGGCATTTAGTGAGAATTTATGGAATAACAATATCTAGACATGCAGACAGCACAGCACAGTACTGCTGTTTATTCCCCTTTTTGTATGTGTCAAACATTTTGTTTTTGACTGTCATAAATGAAACTTTTTCCCAAAAGTCTCTGTATTCAGCGCTCTCCCTCTCTGTCAGACGGGTGGTCCGGTGAATACAGAATAGAGGGATGTGCCAGCGTTTGATAACATTTAAACCGTCACCGCTGCGATTCAGCACAGCTTTCATTGTCCAGATCTCTCAGGACCACCGCTTGTCTGTGGGTTTGGTCGGCCTGTTTTATTTCTGCCTTTGCTGTTGGGCGCTCCTGAGGGAGGACGGGGGAGAAATAAACATCGGTTTTATTAAGAAACGTCCTCGCTTTCACCCGATCGATAGCAACCACAGATACATGCAAGAATATCTCACAAAACCGATGAAAACGTTTCATGATTCTCATCGAAATTAAATGTAAATATGACGATTAATATGTTTTGCCTAATTCTAAGCAAAGCCTTCAATTACTCTGACATGGTGCATATTTGCAGTTACAATATCTGTACTGTGATTATATGACAAGCAAATCAATGATGTTGTTTGTATCTATGCTAACATTACAAAATTAATATTCATGTGTCTGTGTGCAGTCCTCTCCCTGCGGGCGGTCGCCCAGACGTGCCGTGCTCTCTTTACATGCGTGAGCTGCAGGGCTTCATCACACGCGTGATGAACGATTATTTCCGCCCTCTTCAGTGTCTGGACTTCCTGTACGACAGCACAGAGGACATCGCCCAGCGCGCCATCACCCTCTTCATCCGTCACGCCTCACTCCTGCGGCCGCTCGGGGAAGGAGGCAAGATGAGATTGGCGGCCGACTTTGCTCAGGTGAGGAAGAGGAGGGTGTTTAAAGTTTCAGTCGCCCGCATGTCACTGCAAACCTGTAATGAAAGCGAATGAGGAATGGTGCTGCTTGTCTCTCTCACCTTGTGTAGTATCATACATCTGATACAATCATGTTGTGTTTGGTGTGTTCAGATGGAGTTGGCCGTGGCTCCTCTTTGTAGACGGGTGTCAGATCTGGGGAAGGCGTACCGTCTGCTACGATCTTTCAGGTGAGTTTGACCCCGAGTGACTGCGCAGGCCCCATGATGTCACAGATTTGTGTGAGGGTCTGTCACACAGACTCTTGATTTGTGTTATCGTCTGTTCTCATCCTGCTCCCGCTGAGACAAAGAGGTCGCCTGGAGCGCTCCTGCTGAAAATTGCTGTTAATTAAGGGCGAGAGAGAAAAGAAGGTTATTAATGGAGATGTCTGTCTGATTAGCTGGGGAGAAGTCTGTGTTACAGTTTCGGTCCTCATAATATTCAACTTGTGTTCTGGTGTTGTTTCTCAGTGGACTTGGGAGTGACGGCTAATGAATAACAAATTTCGTCTTATTTAAAACTTTTCGGCTTTGTCTCAGTGGCTGGAAAGTTATATCATGTTTTTTTCATTTTATCCTCTGCAGTTTAATTGCATTATAAAAACTATTTTAGTTGATTAGCTGTTTTCCATATTCATCAAGGTGTTTGTTTAAATATAACTCATTGACTCATACAGATTAGGGGCATAGTTGCCTTCTAGATGTGTGTGTTTTCATTTGGACTTTCAAAATGAAGGTTTTTGGTGATGTATTGTCTGTTATCTTGGGTTGAACCAACTTCTGCAGATGAAGATGGTGAATTTAGCATTTTTGCAAATTTGCATTTTTGTTCAAAGTGACTTCAAGATATAATTTTTTCTCAGTAAGTGTGTTCCCTCAGATACAAACCCACAACCTTTGCAATCTTAATGCACTGCTTTACTAAAGGGTTTGTCCATAATAGCTACTGTTGCCTAAATCTGAGGTTTGTGATTTGAACCTGAACCCCAAGTGTCATCCTGTACATTTGTGCTACATTAATATATTGTAAGGTTGTGCTGTTTTTGAGCAGAGGTGGACTGATGGGTCCTGGACCACTGTTATTCTTGAATATCTGAATAAAAAAATATTTGGTAGAAACTTTTTCTTTGAGTGTCTGCATGTATAATTTACAATGCAGATACAGTAATAACATGGTGTAAATGATTATATTTTTTATAAAATTATTAATGAAAATCTGACTTTTTCCATGTTTAAGTGCTATTGTATAATTGGGTCCCCAGTGCTTCTATCATCCTAGAAAATGTGAAAAAGAACAGACAGCCAGTATCTTAGTTTTGGTAAACCATTCTCTGCAAGCATGTGAAAAAATAGGTAATTGAAATTTGGCTCTCCTTGTGAGGTCAGAAGGGGATTATAGAGACAGAGCGCATTGCGTCATAACCTGAAAACCACGCCCACCAGGGGGAAAACAATCCATCCGTCCCCATTGACTTTTGCGTGAGTATTGCTTGAGCCTGCCTCCTTGTCATTTCTGGCTTATAACAAAAAACAGAATAATGCCTAAAAGCTGCTGTGTGATAAGTTGTACAGCTAACTAGCCAAAAAACACAGAAATAAGTTTTTTTTTAAGCTGTTGAACCCAAAAAACGAGCGTTTAAGAACACAAAAGTGAAAACAGGCAAGTTTTCATAGTAATACTATTAGTAGAACAGCGCCCACTAGAGGAAAACATAGTCGGCGATCCACTTTTTTCTCCTTGGAGGCTGAGTTTTGCGGTTCGACGGCTTGTAAAGACTTGTTTCTGGGTTCTTTGGCTTGTTAGCTGTACATATTGTCACACAGCAGCTTTTAGGCATTATTCTGTTTTTTGTTATAAGCCAGAAATGACAAGGAGGCGGCCTCTCGCAATACAAAGTCAATAGAGACTGTGGGATTGTTTTCCCCCTGGTGGGCGTGGTTTTCAAATTAGCATTACTGCGCTCTGTCTCTATACCGCCCCTTAATCTGCACTATCCGACCACGGCACTGGCATTAAGATCAGCTTATTAGCATTTTAAAGGACACATTCAAAAACGGCACATCGGTATTTTGAGCTAAAACTTCACATACATACTCTGGGGACATCAAAGATTTATTTTACATTTTAAAAAAGTCTTGTGAGATGTCCCTTTTAAATGGATGCTTCATTATTGAAAGAATAAAAGCCCTCCCTACACCAACCCCTAGCCCTACACAATAAATACTTTTATTCTTAATAAACACTCTTTAGGCGCTATATTTCCACTTTTCTAACATTTTCTTAATTTTTATTGAAAATAAATGCCTTTTTGATGGGATATGTGATGGGAAACAAGCAAAGTCTGCAAAAGAGGGATTTGAAGCAGGGACATCACGTCTGAAAAAGTTTCTCAAGCCATATGCTCGCTCAACTGCATACGCTACTGAAAACGTTGAGTTTTACATGTCTGTTTTAAACCTTAGTTTAGCAGTATATGGAAATAAAAGGAAAGCTATTTGTACTTAAAGGGCCATTTCATCGATAGAAACATGAATCTTTATTGAAAGTGGGTAATATTTGTAGTCGAAATGTAACATAAATTTAGAATGTTGTGCCTATTTGACCGAGAAAAGACAGAACGTGACATTAGGGCACATTTGAATGGAAAACTACAACTCCCACAATGCACCACAATGCACAGCTCTGCAAGCCACTCCCATTAATCGTAACACTGCTCAGATATGCTATTGTGTACATAAAATCCCACGTTAGTATAACAAAGAAAGTAGAAACACTCACTTTATAGTCAGACGTCTGTTTATCTCTGCAGGCTTTGGTTGTCGCTTCCAGTTTAGAATTTTAAAATATGTATCCAGGACGCCGCTGTCCACATACGGTACGAAGCTTGGGTAGGAGCAAACTTCATTCAGTTTCTGATATATTTTTGAGAGTGCTTGGCCAAACATGTATATTCCCAAAGAAGGAAAAGCCGCATCCTGCACACAAACGCGTCCACTGCACAATATCTATACTCCACAGATGCGCTGGCTCAGCGCTTGTGCTCGTAAGCCAAAACACGTCTGTGAACTAAACACGCCCAAACACGCGCAAAGTACCTCTCTTACCCGGGACCATTAACCAAACAAACGTCCATATCCTGATCTGATGCGGAAATGTTCCTGAAATGTCCACAACATCTGTTAGCTTAGCTTAGCATAAAGATGGCGGCTAATCGTTTTTTCGTCTGTGTTCGTTTATTTTCGTAAGTCCCACCCACTGATTTGTAATAGGTCTGTAGCGTGAGTGGGTCACACCCATAGCCCCCACCTTGGAAAAATGAGGAATGAGTTTTTGTGGTCTTTCACCCTCAACAAAGATACAGCAGTTCCTTCTTTCAATGACACAAAATGACGATTTTTACATCATTGAAAGAAGGAAGTGCAACACTTAAATCTGTATTTCTCCCATCTCAGGGGAAACTGAGTGAATGATGCACGACCATTCAAAAACATGACTGGGGTTCTAACGATACAAAGCTTAATGCAAATCGGTGAAGTGTCCCTTTAAACATGGAAAAAGTCAGATTTTCATGATATGTCCACTTTTAAAGGTGCAGTGTGTAAATTTTTTTGGCATTTAGTGGTGAGGTTGCGCATTGCAACCAACGGCTTAGTCCACTGCTCACCCCTCGCTTTTGAAACACAAAGAGAAGCTACGTTAGCCGCCACGGGACAAACATGTCATCGTCTGAGACAATTTAGTAAAGAAAAGTTTGTCTGTTAAGGGCTTCTGTAGAAACATGGAGGCACAAAATGGTGACTTCCGTGTAAGGGGACCCTCTTTGTATGTAGATAAAAACGTCTCATTCTAAGGCAATAAACACATAACGGTTCATTATAAAAGGTCTTTATACACCCCTGATAATATAGTTTTGTATATTATTTTGCATTTCTGTCCAAAGATCCTTCTAAAATTTACACACTGCACCTTTAATTCAAACAGGTTTATTCTGAAATATCATTTTTGTTTTGTGCAGAGTGAATACATCTGAAGTTTCACATTATCGTTCAAAAACTGTGGTTGTATTTTATCATAGGCTTTCTCAAAAGCATCCACCTTCCGCATCTTCCTGACTTACACCCGGATGATGATTTCTATTGAATTGAATATGAATGCATTTTTCTTTGTCTGTTTCAGACCCCTGCTGTTCCAGACGAGCGAGCACATCGCTAGCAGTCAGACGCTGGGAGATTTGATCCCATACAGCACCATATTGCATTTCCTATTCACCCGTGCACCCGCCGAACTCAAATCCCCACACCAGGTACACACACACAGAAATGCAGAGAGATGGACACCGCTTGGTTATAGAGCTTTGTGCATTGAGGTTTCGGCTGTGTGAAAGCAAAAGGGGTTTGAAGGTCACGTTCTGTTTATTATGCCCTTGAGCGGCGCAATTCACCTCAGCTTCCCCATCCTGACTCTCGTGTGATTGACCTACTGTAAGCTGCTGGAGATAAAAGCATCCGCTAAATTAAACACATTTCATTTACCAGTGCTCAAGCAGGAAAAGATGAAGACGTATTTATGAAATGGATTTAGTGTGGATGGATTTAAGGCACTAATGTAGATTTTATTGAAACGTATCAAGCATGTCCAGGTCATATTTCATCTCATGATTTAATAAAAGAAACTTGAAATAATTTTTTTTTAGCAAAAATCATCCCTGCCCTATATCACTGCAATGCCAAATATTAATTCATTTTCATAACAAAAATGTTAAAAAAAATGTTTCTGTGAGGTTTGTCCTAATATTTTCTCTATGAACACAGAGAGCGGAGTGGTCAATCTCACGATATTCTCAGTGGTTGGATGACCACCCATCAGAAAAGGACCGTCTGACGCTCATCAGGTTAGATTTGACTTAAACTGTTTACTAGTTTATTCGGTTTAGTTTTCTCTTTCATCGTGTCATATATGTAGCAAATAAATATGGAATTAAATTTAAAAAACATGGAATTCCTGGAAAATCATGGAATTTTAAAACAATGCTTTCTGTTTTCTTGTGCCTGTAAAATGTATATCATTGACTAGATATATTATGAGTCCTACAATTCTTTTTAAATATCCTTAGTTGGTAATTGCAAAGGACTTAAGATGCCATGAGCATGTCAAGATTATTCATTGGTCATTATGTGAGGAAAGCCTGCAGCACAGGTAGCTGCGACTGTCATTTAGTACACAGATGTGAATTCAATTTCTCAGTACAACATCAGCGCTCTCTAGAGGTGCATTAAAGATAAAACAGCTACAGGTACTTTTATGTGGGCTAATGTGTGTATCTGACATGTGTTGCAGGGGTGCACTGGAGGCGTACGTGCAGTCGGTTCGAACCCGACAGGGGAAGGAGTTTGCTCCGGTTTATCCCATCATGCTACAGCTCCTGCAGAAGGCCACCAGCGCATTATAGGACTGAACAATTAATCATAACAAACAATACACACTCATCTTCACCAAAACAATTATGAATTATTCCGGTTATTTTCTTACAGTCATAAACGAATATTGTTTACGGATGTGTTTTTATGGGTTGTTTGGTTAGTATTGACACTAGTATGGCTTTCATAACGATTTCTTAATTTTTTTTCTTTAGTGCTAGACCAAAATAATCATAACATGATGTAAATGTTGATTAAAAATGTGATAATGCTTTATTTATGATGTGAGGTGTTATTATGTTGAGCTTTTGGTACAGATTTTGGAGGTATGTAGTACTATACACTCACCTAAAGGATTATTAGGAACACCATACTAATACTGTGTTTGACCCCCTTTCGCCTTCAGAACTGCCTTAATTCTACGTGGCATTGATTCAACAAGGTACCGAAAGCATTTCTTAGAAATGTTGGCCCATATCGATACGATGGCATCTTGCAGTTGATGGAGATTTGTGGAATGCACATCCAGGTTCCACCACATCCCAAAGATGCTCTATTGGGTTGAGATCTGGTGACTGTGGGGGCCATTTATGTACAGTAAACTCATTGTCATGTTCAAGAAACCAATTTGAATAATTCGAGCTTTGTGACATGGTGCATTATCCTGCTGGAAGAAGCCATCAGAGGATGGGTACATGGTGGTCATAAAGGGATGGACATGGTCAAAAACAATGCTCAGGTAGGCGTGGCATTTAAACGATGAAAACATCCCCCACACCATTACACCACCACCACCAGCCTGCACAGTGGTAACAAGGCATCATGAATCCATGTTCTCATTTTGTTTACGCCTGACTCTACCATCTGAATGTCTCAACAGAAATCGAGACTCATCAGACCAGGCAACATTTTTTCAGTCTTCAACTGTCCAATTTAGTGAGCTCGTGCAAATTGTAGCCTCTTATTCCTATTTGTAGTGGAGATGAGTGGTACCCGGTGGGGTCTTCTGCTGTTGTAGCCCATCCGCCTCAAGGTTGTGTGTGTTGTGGCTTCACAAATGCTTTGCTGCATACCTCGGTTGTAACGAGTGGTTATTTCAGTCAAAGTTGCTCTTCTATCAGGTTGAATCAGTCGGCTCATTCTCCTCTGACCTCTAGCATCAACAAGCCATTTTCTCCCACAGGAAGGCTGCATACTGGATGTTTTTTCCTTTTCACACCATTCTTTGTAAACCTTAGAAATGGTGCGTGAAAATCCCAGTAACTGAGCAGATTGTGAAATACTCAGACCGGCCCGTCCGGCACCAACAACCATGCCACATTCAAAATAGCTTAAATCACATTTCTTTCCCATTCTGACATTCAGTTTGGAGTTCAGGAGATTGTCTTGACCAGGACCACACCCCTAAATGCATTGAAGCAACTGCCATGTGATTGGTTGATTAGATAATTGCATTAAAGAGAAATTGAACAGGTGTTCCTAATTATCCTTTAGGTGAGTGTATATTGTCCCTAAAGAAATTAATGAAATAATTTCACAATATATTGAATCGATTTCATAAACATGAAGATTTTTTTCAAATTACTTTAATTTCTGGGAGGATAAATATTGATTAGTGTCTGAAGTATTTAAAAATCACTCCAAAGGTATAATAAAGATAAGGAGGACCCTTCACCCTAAAATATTGTCTTGACACTTAACACGCAGTCATTTCATTACATAACAATAGCAAATTAATTGATTAATAGCAATTTCTAGCTGTCAAATGTTCACATTCTCTAAAAATCTCCAGCAAGTCTTAGCAAAAACTGTCTCGGTTAATATTGAGTGTGGAGTGATGGTTGATGTAGAAGTGTCTTTATATTCAGCTCAGGTTCTAGCAGAGGTTCCTGTTCATTTAAAACTCAAACTCGTGCTGTCTCCACCTGAACCACCAGAGACGTTCAGATGATCTTCAGGGACATGACACGCTTGTTTCATCTGTCTTCAACGAGCACAACTTTCACACTGACTTTTCCTTGAATTGGCACTGGATTCTTATATGTGTTGTGTACAAACTGACAGTTACTGTGCTTCTCTCTCTCTTTTCTCACTGTCACCTTTTTGCATAATTATGTAAATGTGATTCATCTAATATTACTAACTGTTCCTTGAACAATTATGCATTTAAATGAGTTTTGTTTATGCATCTAGGAGAGGCAGTTACTCTAAAATATTTCACGCTGTCTTAGTCAGCAGGGTCTATCTGTCCTCGTCTGCATAACTAATCTGGACATACAAAAACTATAAATTAATTATAATGTATTACATGCACCCTAAAAATATCTGTATCCTCCTTGTTTTGCATATAGATATTTAAGAATATAAAGTATAGATCAAAGAGATACATTGGCCCCCGAAAAAAACTTTGGGAAGAAGAATTGTGTAAACAAATGAGCAGCATTTATTTGAGACTTTTTTAACAAACTCACGAGGTTTTGTGATATAGTTACGTAATTTTTTTATTTTTTTTGTGATTTTGTGATTTTATTTGTTTTGGTGCTGGTATGCTGTGACCACCAGCTAAACCAGCATAGACCAGCATAATTCCCATGCTGGTCCATGCTGGTTTGATGCTGTTTTTTTCAGCAGTAACAACATAAACAAGTGGCTGTCGCGATCCGCACGTAACTTCCGGTAAACTCCGCTAAGAATAAATAACAACAAAGTTCTTTAAACGTAGTTTATTTATATAACAAGCACAAAAAACAACACATAGATTACCTAGGAAACAAAAACATTAGTTATTTTCGACGAGGCATTTGTTCAAGAGATCAGTTTAGCAACTAGTCAGACCATTAAATAAAGGAAACCGGAAGTAAGGTTCGGATCCAGACGTGTATCACGTGCGTCCGATGAAACCGTCTATAAGTGAACGGGAAGGACTGGCGTATCATATGCACGCAAAAGCGGAATTTGGTGTATCTATTGCACGATAATTACAACATCTCTCTGGATGAAGTGGCCACGTGTTTAGGTGAGAACTAAACTACACAACTACCTCCTTAACTTTTATAAGCGACATGCGATTCACACCGTGTGTTTCGTAGGCGTGGAGAGGCGGCGCATCTATGGCATCGTGAACGTTCTGGTTCTCTCTCTTTTCTCACTGTCACTTTTTTGCATAATTATGTAAATGTGATTCATCATTATGCATGTCATTTGTACGCATTTGGTGAGAATGGGTTGGTTTGGATCCTAAGGAATGAATGGGGCTAGGCCAAATGCCAACACATTCGCGACGCGCTGAACAAAGACCAAGTGCACGCATCGAAAAAAGATAGGTATGTATTAATTCGTCCAAGCTAAGGCAATAACACAATAAAATATAAAAAACTGTGGTGTTCTCCTTTTAAGATATGTCAGTGCAAGTTGTTTTCAGTTTGGACAGCTCTTACATTTATTTTAGTCTAGGACTAGTCTAATCCCTGTCTGGGAAACCGCCCCAATATAATATAAAGGTTTAGTCCTGGATTAATCTAAACCCTGTCTGGAAACCATGGGCCTTGTTTAAGGTTTAGCTAAAGCGAGGACTGGCCCTTAGTTAAATTAGGATGTTCAAGCATCTTTTGTAAACAGCCTTTAAAAAGACGTTACTGGTGTGTACATTGAGACAAATCAATGGCACTGTCATATTTTAAAAGCTGTCATTGCAAGTTATTTTCAGAATGCTTAAACGTGTGTTTTAGTCTATAGAACTAGCCTGTACCCTTGTCTGTGAAACCAGGGGGTTAGAGAAACATGTCATGGATAAATTATTTGTATTCTTTCTATATTTTCTACATTTTGAGACCTTTCCTGTCCATGCATAATCGTTCCTATACGAATATAAAACTATATTTGCTGTATTCTGATTTATGAACTGATTTTTATTGCATGGCATGCATACATAATAACATTGGTTGCATTTGGTGGTTAAATAGGACTGCTCTGAGGTAGGTTTGTGGGTTTCGGGCATCCTGGGTGTAATCCTTAAACCAACTTCTCATGTTACACTCCTTCCCGCGAGAAACCCCCCAGTCGCGCCAAAACCCCACCTGTGTTCCCACCTTTATCTTGCCTGCCTGAGCTTGTCAATAACAGCATCGAGACATATGTGCCTTTTTATGAGGTAAATTAATGACGTACGATTAATATTATTCATTAATTCCCCACAGAGAGACCCCGGCGTCTTTAAGATCTGACGCGCCACAGATCACAAGCAGCGCGCCCACCTCCCCGCCAACAAACCCTTCAGAGGCGTGGCTAAAACCATTTTCCGATTGGCTGCTGCAAGCGCTCTGAGGAATTTCCTGTACGTGCAGCCATTCACAGTCGATGTATTTGCATAACGCCGTCCTGATTGGCTGGGCGAGTGTGAGATTCGTGAAAGCGCCAGAATACAAGCTTTAGCGGGTGATTCATATGAAACTCAGCAGTAAGGCGGCTATGAGCAGTAGAAATAAGAAGAATTTCAAGACATATCTGCTTATTTAAAAATAAAATGATGATCATTTAGACAGAAACATACAAGGATCACCACGCGAAGGATTTATAAACAGCTTTTAGTGTTTTTTTATTCCACAAACAAGGAGTTTCAGGTGAGACTAACTTAACTCTGTCTGTATGACTCACACTGTGATACTATTTAATCTAGTTTTTTTAAAATGTGTTTTAACTGAACTAAAACAGATTTTTCAAACTAATATCGAGACCATCAGAAAAATATCTTAACAGAGGGTTTATATAATTTAACTAGTATTTATTATAGCTACTGCTACTGTTTTCCTGCTAACCTACTAACTAACATTGTAATATAAAATAATATATCTGTATATACGAGATAATTTAATGGATTAACGTAAAAGTAGTTTAACGGAAGTGTTTGTTCATGTAAAAATATGACTGGTTTGGTTTCCAGGCAACTGGTCAAGATCTTTGCGCCAAAACTTTCCCACCATCAACATGTCACTGTTTTAAACTTTACGTTATCCTTATCGTATTACTATTTAAACTTTATAATATTATCTTCTTATCATTGTATGAAACTGTACGTTATTATCATCATATAAGTTAACTCTTTATAACTTTACATTATTATTACCCTATGACTTTTTAAAACTTTACATTATTATTAACTTACCCCGTGACTGTTTAAAACTTTACATTATTATTAACTTACCCTATGACTGCTTATAACTTTACATTATTATTAACTTACCCTATGACTGTTTAAAACTTTACATTATTATTACCCTATGACTGTTTAAAACTTTACATTATTATTAACTTAAGTTACCCTATAACTGTTTAAAACTTTACATTAATATTAACTTCCCTATGACTGTTTAAAACTTTACATTAATATTAACTTACCCTACGACCGTTTAAAACTTTATATTATCGTCATATTATATTGGATGTATTAACATAATGTATTAGTACAATGTAGTAATAACTTACTAGTAAGACAAATAACTTTGCGTTTGACGATTTAATATATAAACAAACTTATCAAATTAAAATACGTATCTGTATACCTAAAGTAAAAGTTTAATATATAGTATTTCTTCAGTAGTCCATAAGTCTAAATGCAGTAAATTTGATTGATTGATTTATGTCTGTTTTTCAGATGGAGAGAAAGTGTTTATCTTTAAAGGATCTGGTTAGTGTGAGGAAAATTATAACAGGCTCAGATGATACTGACAACATGAATGACCATAAAGTAAGATGATCTAAATATTATCACATGACATACAATTACATGAATGCGTTTACAGCCCCATCAGATGTTTAACCGACTCTGTGATTTTCAGGAGAACATTTGTATGGAGAGGAGAATAATGACGCCGTTGAAGTCTGAATCTGTGACCGCACACAGCAGGAGAGTTTCAAGCCCAGACATCACACACATAACACCCATCAAACAGTCGGACAGAGCCCATGCAGACCCCTGGACCCCCACGGCAAACCTGAAGATGCTGATCAGCGCGGCCAGCCCAGATATCCGGGACAGAGAGCTGAAAAAGACGCTCTTCAGACCCATTGAGAATGAGGAGAAGGTCACAGAAGAGGACGAGGACCTCGATGAGTCGTGTCAGGTACAGTGTTTGATAAATCGCATGTGTCCAGACGCCTGTCGATTACAAACATTCACAATGGTGATCAAAATTACCCCTGAATTACCCCTAAGTGATTGTCACTGTGGTAAAACTGGTAAATTGGGAAAGCAAACTCAGCCTTCACAAAAGTTATTATTATCTATAAATCTAAAAACAAGTTAGTATTACACATTTCAGTGCCTTTTTACCTGTGAAAATTGCATAATAACTATACAGGATGTTCATGATTAACATATCATCAAAGTTTGGTATTATCTATAGTATCTCTAATTTTTATTTTTCTTCAGTTTGAAATATTAGATGATTCTGAGAGGAGGCCGAGTCGCAAGCAGAAGAGTCTTGGGCTTCTGTGTCAAAAGTTTCTGGCTTTGTATCCTGATTATCCAGAAACCTCGGAGAAGATCAACATCTCTCTAGATGAAGTAGCCACGTGTTTAGGTGAGAACTAAACTACAAGACTACCCACTTAACTTTTATAAGCGACATGCGATTCACACCGTGTGTTTCGCAGGCGTGGAGAGGCGGCGTATCTATGACATCGTGAACGTGCTGGAGTCTCTGATGCTGGTGAGCCGAAGGGCCAAGAATTTGTATGTTTGGCACGGGCGATCACTGCTCCCACAGACCCTTCAGGATCTCCAGCGAGCGGGCCGAGAGCAGGGCTATCATCTGCAGATGGACCAGAAAGACGGAAATGGCCCGCATGCCGCCCAGCACACACAAAACACACAAGGTACGGATGCAAACATGTATCCTATAAGTACAGATACAAGATAGTTAAGCACACATTAAAGGACCATTCACATACTCTAATTTAAACTTTCTTGTGTTCTTAATGTAATTTCTACAGCATTTGTTAAACCCCCTAGTGACGGTTGCCTCATTAACAGAACCATTAGCCTCTCACCCGGTAAAGCCATGTGCTTCATTAATAGGTCACCAAGTTAATAGCATCTGAAGCGTAACACTGGTAACCAAGTCTGTGTTTGCTGGCCTTTGTGTTGATCACGGGTAATCCCATCACAACACATGACCCTTTGTGTTAATGGTGCCAAGCTCGTTATCACAGGTTCAGACATGTTTAGATCATTGATTCAATCTTGTCACCTCATTACCTTCCTTTAGAGAAATGACATTTCTATTTTGTGACTGGCTACCATAGTTCATTAAGAAAGGATATTCATTTATATAATATTAGGAGCACACCTATAACATGATTAGTTCAATGGCACTCACTACCTACGTATAAATAGTAATACAATTATTAAATGTCATACAACTGGCAGTATACTTAAAGGGACTTTTTTTGTACCATTTTGGAATCCATTCAGCTAATCTCCGGGTCTGGCGCTACCACTTTTAGCATAGCTTAGCACAATCCATTGAATCTGATTAGGCCATTAGCATTGCGCTAAAAATAACCAAAGAGTTTCAATATTTTTCCTTTTTAAAACTTGACTCTTCTGTAGTTACATTGTGTACTAAGACCGACAGAAAATTTAAAGTTGCGATTTTCTAGGCAGATGTGGCTAGGAGCTATACACTCATTCTGGCGTAATAATCAAGGACTTTGCTGCCGTAACATGGCTGCAGCAAGCGTAGTGATATTAAGCACTGCCCGAAATTAGTCCCCTACCATTGAATGTAACCAAGGGAACTATTTTCGGGCGGTCTTAGTACACGATGTAACTACAGAAGAGTCAAGTTTTAAAAAGGAAAAATATTGAAACTCTTTGGTTATTTTTAGCGCAATGCTAATGGTCTAATCAGATTCAATGGATTATGCTAAGCTATGCTAAAAGTGCTAGCGCCAGACCCGGAGATCAGCTGAATGGATTTCAATACGGTAGGAATCAAATGTTTAACTCTAAGGGAGCTGAAAAATGAGCATAATTTAAAAAAAAAGTGGAATGTCCCTTTAAGGCAGAGCTATAGTCTGTTTACTCACATAAGAAAATATTTTCAACTCAAATCACTTTATTTTCGTTTGTTACTTTAATTAGCCGTATTAGGTTATACATACGTTTGATGTAAGTTTATCTGCCGAGTTTGTTGATCTGATGAAGATCTGATGGATGTTTGCATCCTGCTGTCCTCATCTCAATCACTCGCATCTTTTCCCATGTGGCCACTGTCACTAAGCAACAGCATCCCATCCTAATGAAAGCTTATTACTACCCTACGTGGAAGACCAGAATCACTCCACAAGCCAATTTTAAGCACTCGTTCTTAATTACTGCTTCCACATTTATTCATTTTCTGATGTTTATCTCAGTACCACATTTCTAATCAAACCTCAGAATGGTAGCACATTTTTTTTTAACATAATCCATAATACAGAAACAAAACAGTGGATGAAGACTTTTGTTTCATTATAGTCTTCATTATCTCATGTATACATGCAAAAAGTTGTAAGAACATAAGTTTATTCTTTTATTTTATTTTTTACATTTTTTTTGTGTAAGAAATCATAGTTTTTTTCTGTCTTGCCTGACACTCTGCTATATGCATCAACCTAAAACTTTAACTATACATAACTTTTTGAAGTATTGAAATTTTTCGGTTATTGCGGACCATGTGTAGATGCATATTGCGATATACCGTGCGACCCTGGCTGCTGTGTTTTTAACTAGATCAGCAGTACATATGGTTTGTTTCTCTCCTGTATAGCGCCTTCCAGTCGGAGGAAAGATAAATCGCTGCGGATCATGAGCCAGAAGTTTGTCATGCTCTTCCTGGTGTCCAAAACGCGGACCGTCACGCTGGATACGGCTGCTAAGATTCTGATCGAGGAGGGTCAGGATGATTCCACTCACAGCAAATATAAAAGTAAGACCCCTGTTATCATTAAAACGTGGTAGTTTTTTAAAGCATTAATGATCCTATCATGAATTAAACTCCGCTAACAGTCTGCTAACTGTCGTTTGTTTGTTTAGCTAAAGTACGGCGCTTGTATGATATCGCAAACGTCCTCACCAGCCTTAATCTGATAAAGAAACTCCACGTGCGAGAAGAAAAAAGCCGGAAACCCGTCTTTAAATGGATCGGACCTGCTGATTTCCCAAGCGGCAACAGTGGTACGACAGAAAATGCACATATAAACCACATGTCTTTTTAGTTTCGTTGCTGTGTTATTGTGATTTAATTGTTAAACCTTTATTACATAAAGATTCAGAGACTTTGGAAGTGTCACAAATTCAGATGACCACCACGGTCGTGGGAACAGGAGAACGACGAGAGAAGATGGCTCGTCATTCCTCTTTTCAGATCGTTCACACCCCTCCTGTGAATATGAGACTGATAAGCTCCGCCCCCAGCACACCTCACAGAGGTGCCACAGGTAAGAACCAATCAGAACACTGCCGTATCGTAACTTACATCGATAGTGTGAAGTTTAACACTGTTTTTGTTTCCAGACGAGCCGGTGGATTTCTCCAGGAAAGGTGTTAATAGTGCAGCGTGTCGACTGCAGTTCGGAGACAGGTGAGATTCACATACTTGCATTTTGTAAATGTTTCTAAGTTCCGATTCATGTACATCAAATATACGTACCTAACGCTCCTATGCTGTGTGTGATGTTTCAGTGGCAGTCCTGGAGCACCCTCTGCTGGACGGGCGTCTCTCGATGTGCCCCCCCAGCCTGAGACTCCATATGCAGCCCGGTTCACCCCGCAGACATTGACGTACCTGCCTCAGACCCCCCTGCTCATGCTGTACAGCAGCCCCGTCCCTGAGCGTATCGCACACGGTCAGAGTTCACCCGTCTCAGCAGATCAAAAGAAGAGAGAGAGGGAGGATGATCAGGACAAAGATCAGGCTGCTAAAAGAAACAAATGCTCTGCGTCTTCAGAAAGTGACACGGTGTGTATTATGAGCTCCATTAGTATCCATTAAGACTCATTTTTGGACACATTTGACTTAATTTGTCTCAAACAGGGTGAGAGTGAGTGTCTCACAAAGTCTCCGCTCAGCTCCAGAGAAGGTTCCCCCGGGAATGAGGAAGTCACGGGAAAACGCAGTCATACGGATACCCTCCTTTCTTCTCAATACCTTTATGTTCCAAACACAGCAGGTATTTCAAACACCTTGTCTTGACATTTATGCGTTTTTATTCAAGATACTTATTCTAAATTTTTGTCTAGGACTGAACGGTCTGAATTTCCTCATGCCGGCAGGGCAAACGCAGGGCGGCGTGCCGGCCGTAGCCGTGCCATATTTCCTGCTGCCCTCATCGCTGATAGCAGGTGCGGTGCCTGCGTCCGGCGTGGAGGGAGCTGCCAAAAGCGGTTTGAGTTTTCGAGTGCCCACTGTACTGTCGCCCACCCGCTTTGTGATGGCAGGCGGGGCGTTCGGTGTGCCTGAAAAGGAGAACGGCACTGAGCATCACGGGTACAAAACACCGGGCTTCTTGCTGTCACCACAGGTGCACAGAAAACCGAGCCCTCAAACAGCACAGGTAAGTAATGAGGATGTTATTATAATGTTTACACCTGTACCTTCAAAACGTCTAAATATTTGGGTCTCTCTCACTTTCAGACTCCATCAACACCAAAGGAAATAGAAATGGGGTCCAAATCTTTCTTTCAGACACCCAGATCTGAACTTACATACCTACAAGCGACACGCAAGAGAGGCTCTGCCATAAGGAAGCTGGACATCGAACACACATCAGCCAATTAAATTCACATACGTCATCATTCACGCTTCTATGGTGCTGCCAAAGAAAAAACGGCATTACATGGTAAAGACTGGCTTGAATAACTGTATTATCAGTGAAGATTTCATGTTTACTGACAGTATCAGATCATTACAGGTATTAAAACTCTAACTCAGGGTTCATGGGTGCACGTCTATGAGTTGGAGCTGTTATGTGCCCTCTTTAGGCATTATTTTTATTTCCCCCATTTAAGAGTATTTTTAATATCAACCCAGCATATTGATAGTATTTCGTTTCCAGTATCATTTCTAATTCAGGGGCTGTAACCAATAAACCAGCCAGTCTAGCACTACATTATTTAAAAATGTAAATTGAATTGAGGCCTTACACATACTCTACTTGTACATAAATCTGCATTAGTATTTTACACTTTAACATCCATCTGAGCTGAAGCCAGCATGCCTTAGAAATGATTTTGTGTGAAATACACCGACTGCGTTGACCTGATACAGTAATTATGAAGAAACCCTCTTCAGTCTTTATAAGATTTAAAGTCAAATTTGATGTACATTGAACAAAATGAATGTTACAGGAAAATTTTGGGGATTTAGTGATAACAAATAATGGTTGTGATTGTTGACATTTTTGTTGAGTTTTGAGGTGTTACGTCTGTGGAACAAATAGGAAATGTATACTGAGACATACTTGAAATCCCAGTGAATTGTGATCTATGATCACTGGATTTACTATCACAGTACTGTATCACTTGAAACAATGTTTATCTATTCAATGTTTTAAATTATTTTTTTAAATTCGAGTCAAATGTGGATTGAATTTTACACCACAGTGTGTATTCATTACTGTACAGAGTTATTTGACCTGAAATCAGCATTGAATATTTTTGTATATGTGTTTATTTCTGTACATGTCACTGTTGAAATATCTTTGCTGGATGTTTAGAGATGTTTCAGCTTTTTAAGGTGGGCACTGCTGAACCTCTAAGGTGCTTTTGTGTGTCTGTGTGTCTGACAATGCTTTAAATGATTATTTTGTGTTGTTATACATGTGTCATGTTTAGATTTGCTAAATAAATTAAATACATTTAAAAATATGTTATTCTGTAACTGATTCGTCTCAACTTGTTCGACTTCATGCGGCGACGCTAGAACTGACAATTCGATGACGTAAAAGTACCGCGAGAGCGATTGAAGTAGTCGAATTTCGACTCGTTCTCGCGGTATTTTGACGTCATCCGCTTGTCAGTTCTTGCAGCGCCTCAATTGTGTTACAAAATATGCTTAATTGTGCTCTCTTGTGTAACCACTAGGTGGCAGCACACACACAGGTTGCTCTATAATGCTGGTTAACCCATAATGAATACCAAGAGTTATTCTTGTAATTCCTGGTGAATAAACCCCAACTTCATGATGCGGAGTGTGCTCGTATAAATGTCGTTTTGTTTTTATTAAGAATGGAGACCACCTCATCTTAACAGTAAATTAAAATTGTGTGGTCTCTATTACAGCTTTCAGTAATGATACTTAATTTAAACCAACACAGCAACATCCCTCATAGTTCATCGTTAAAACAAAATCTCCTGGCAGCTGTTTTAATTAGCACAATACAACTATTTAAGCAATGACTTTACTTCTAACAGAGGCCAGCAAGCCAGAGGAAAGTTTGAAACACTCACGTGGTCTCTGCAATATTAGGTGCGACAAATGGACTAAAGTTTTGTGAAAAAATATACTAAGGAAGGTGAAGGAATGGAAATTTCACAGAGCCGAAATAATGCTGCAGTCCTGGAGATTCTTTATGGGTACATCAAAAATATCCACATCTATGGAAACCTAAATACACAGATCATATGTTTAATTTCTCACACACGTGACTTTTTTCATCCAGTTCATTGACCATATAAGGAGGAGCATGAGACTTTCTTCATCTGTTTTCCATTCAGTTTGTCAGTCTTCTGCTGTTATAGATACATTCCTTCTGAAGCACGTTTGGTGTAACGTTTGACTTCCAGCCGAAATCCAAACGGTGGAAGAACTGACAGCTTGTGCTTATTTCACATAAAACACCAAGTAGTGGGTTTGAATGTTTAGAACAAATATGCATTTACAGAGGCCCTCAAAACTATTTAGACACATGTTTTGAATTGTGTGTAGTAAAGTCCAGATATTTTAAGTCTGGTCCATTTGGGTGGAACTGTTATGCTTTACTGAAAGTTGACCAGCAGCTCCCATTCAGACTGGTGAAATGGTTTTACTGGTGAATGCTACAGGTGTGACTCATAATAGTCTTTTGTTTGCTGGGTTATTATTACAAGATCTGCATTTTTAAATATCTTGCACATAATGCCACACCTCACACGTTCAAACAACATTACACTTTACACAGAGACACTACTATAATGCTCAGTAAATGAATAGTTTTATCTGTAATTACAAACATTGTCAGATAGACAAAAAATACACCAAATAGCAGAAACATATTTAGTTTAGGAAATAAAA
This sequence comes from Misgurnus anguillicaudatus, assembly GCF_027580225.2. NCBI lineage: Eukaryota > Metazoa > Chordata > Actinopteri > Cypriniformes > Cobitidae > Misgurnus > Misgurnus anguillicaudatus. Next base: position 8,898,134 of record NC_073337.2, read on the forward strand.
TTATATTATATAATAGCATTAATTATAATTATGGCATGACGTCATAGCGGACAATAAAGTGCGTAAACTTTGGTAACGTAGCATATTTATTAAACATACATATTCATCAATAGCAACATAAAAACAACGATTTATACACTGGGGTAGCTTAATACAAGCCTACATTAAAATATACAAAAAAAAGTAACATTTTAATAGTATTTAATGAATTTATTTTTAAAAAATACAATAAAATGAACCAATTTACTGTACCATTTCTTTTTTTTTTTAATAAAACAATTTTTTTGGTAACGTGACAATTGTTGCGTAATGGTTCACCGTTAATCGTTGCGGGTTACGTTATGGGCGGGATTGTGAAGCACACGCCCCTTTTCATCTGCAGTGACCGTCATTCAGACACGCACGCGCTCTCAGTGCGGTACCAGTAAACAAACCTGAACACGCAGGTAAGACATCTGAAAATACTGCTTACGAATGTAAACCTCATGTGTCTGTTTGTAATTTATTGAACGAAAACCGGAATAATTATTATAATTCCAACAAAGAGTGTTAATGGTTAGGTATTATGTAGCCTACTGATGTATGTCGTATTGACGTGAATTAAAGTTATTGACGAGTGTATGATTTCCTTAAATACGTTCACACGTTTTACGAGTTTGACTCACAACGATGTTAAAACGATGTATTCACAAACTCGTTAACAGAAACTTTATCGAAAATACTGAGTTGAATGGGCTCAGATTTCAAATGTGTATGAAATTTGCTTTATTTTGCTCTTCCTTTGATTATACTTGCAAAGCTTAATTTAACAGTGCAAGTCATGGTAATATCACGGTATTTTAAAAAGTCAAGTCTAATTTCACTGAGATTATGAGACCGTTAGTTATAGCTTTTAAGTGGATATAATTATTTTACTTGCATGTACAGGTTGCATTCATTCATAGATGATGTTGCTTTGAATTTAAAGCTTTGCTTTACGTGCTCAGTCTTTATTAATAAATTCACATTTATATTCAGGACTGTGTTATCCTTGACTGATAAAGTCTTTGTGCATTTCACAAATATTTCTGGTCTCTGCTGTATTAGTCTTCAAAGACGGAGCCAATGTGTGTGCGTGTTTATATCTATTTACAGACTATTGTTACTGTTAACTATAAATATCATTTGAACAATGTGGGGATTTAGAGGAATAATTTGGCTCCGTTTGACTCTTCATTGTCTCAGGGATCCCGGTGGTCGTGTTGTGTTTAAGTCTTCAGGCGTCTACAGGCTGTTTATTGTCTGTAGTTTATCATTATTATGCTAGAGACACATGCAGTAGCCTGTTAAAGGGTCATTTAACTCCCCAGCATGTGAAAACACAAAACAAAGACATTTTATATTTTAATTTTATAATTCAGGTGAATTCCCAGTTGTGTTTAAAATAGCCAAAGTTTCCAGCAGCTGTACTGTAGGATGAATGTGTTGACTGTCTCATTGTTTCTCTTCACAGTCTGCTCATAATGCCAAACTGGGGTGGAGGAAACAAATGTGGAGCTTGTCATGGGACGGTCTACCACGCTGAAGAGGTCCAATGTGATGGAAGAAGTTTCCACAAGTGCTGCTTCCTCTGTAGTAAGAGAGCACAGAAAATATATTTCCTTGCACAGTTTTGAGAGCATTCCACCAGATGTATTTCCTTTGAGATGTTTTTGTGAGATCTTGAATTAGATGCACTACGCACATGCTTCTTATCAACACTTCACTACTATTTTGGCAAGGAGAATCCGTCTCACATGAGGAGAGGTTTATTTTCTGTAGCCTTGAGCTGATGTTGAGTGAGACGTCTCTTTCGATGTGTTTTAACCACACTTTCCTCCTCCTGACTCTTTAATTGAATCTCGATGTTTACTGCATATTTGTGTGCACACTGACAACTGTGGAGAGTTGTGGTGCGTTCAGGTCCTTCTGTGTTGTTTATATTTATAGTCGTAATTACGCGTTCAAGTCACTTTTGTCGGAAACAAGATTGAAGCTTCTTTTAATGAATTGCATGACAATACAGCAAGGATTGCTAAATAAGCAGCAGTCGTCATTTCATCGTCTAGGTTAGCTATAGACCCAATATTCCTGCTATGAGTAATCCACTTCTAGCCAAAAAGTTTATGCGTCCCTACTGTGAAGTCATCTGTTTTCTAATGTTTTTCCTCAAGACTGTCGTTCTGAGCTGAATCAGTTGACAGTAACTAACAGAGATGAATATAGAGCCCAGAATCACATGATCAACATTCTTACATCAAAGCCTGTGATTATAATGGAGTTTGGGGGTTTTGGCAACAGCATTCATGCTTATTAAACTTGGGCTTGTAAACAAACATTGTCAGTGTTCGACAGTGAATAATCCTCAAATCATGAGGCTTTTTCGAGAAGAGACGTGCCGTTACATCACGATGATTGCCTGCTGGAAAATAACAGATAACTATAGAGTTAGTCTTGTTTTGGTCAAGTCAAATGTATTTTATAGCATTTTTTTTACAATATTGCATTGTTTTAAAGCAGCTTTGCATGAAAGATGAAGAAAAGAATGGGGGAATATATAGTAGGCTAAACATAATGTATGATATTATTGGAAATTTTATTATCTTCATATATAGATTGTAATCTAAACTTTGACACCAGATATTTAGTGGATTCATTTGATTAGCAGGCGTACATATTACACTACACTGCAAAAAATGATTTTCAAGAGGAAAATTCTTAGTGTTTTTGTCTTGTTTTCAGTAAAATACCTAAAAATTCTTGATTAGCAAAACGACCCAAGAAAATAAGTCTAGTTTTTAGACCAAAACTATCAAATTTAAGTGATTTTGTGCATAAAACAAACAAAAAAATCTGCCAATGGGGTAAGCAAATTTTTTCTTAAAATTTACTTGAATTTAGTGTTTAAGAAAAATTTTAAAGATTTTTTTGCTTACCTCATTGGCAGATATTTTTGCTTGTTTTATGCACAAAATCACTTAAATTTGATAGTTTTGGTCTGAAAACAAGACTTATTTTCTTGGGTCGTTTTGCTCATCAAGAAAAAACATCTTAATTTAAGAATTTTTAGATATTTTTATTGAAAACAAGACAAAAATACTATGAATTTTTTTTCATGAAAATATTTTTTTTGGAGTGTAAACATGCCTTTTCATTTTACATGCACTGCAAAAAAAGACTTTATTACTTAGTATTTTTGTCTTGTTTTCATTAGAAATATGTAAAAATTCCTAAATTAAGATATTTTTTCTTGACGTTTATAGACAAAAAAAAAACAATTTAAGTAAATTTAAACTTAAAACAAGCAAAAATATCTGCCAATGGGGTGAGAAAAAAATCTTTAAAAAAGTATTTTTCTTAAACACTTAATTTAAGCAAAATTTTCTCACCCCATTGGCAGATAATTTTGCTTGTTTTAAGTTTAAATTTACTTAAATTGTTTTTTTTTTGTCTATAAACGTCAAGAAAAAATATCTTAATTTAGGAAACTTATTTTCTTAGGTCATTTTGCTCATCAAGAAAATACATCTTGATTTAATAATTTTTAGAATTTTTCTAATGAAAACAAGACAAAATACTAAGTAAGAAAGTCATTTTTTGCAGTGTGAAAATGGCCCTTAACTCTTTCCCTGCCATTAACAAGTTATCTGGTCAATTAATAGAAAACATTTGCATAAAATGTTTCTGATGATTTTTTTTATGTTAATCTGCAATACCGCACTTACCCAATTTATGAAAAAAACGAAGACAAAACGTTATTTACTAATTTTAAACTCTGTGTATGTTTTGATAATCGTTCTGAATCTGATCTTTAACAAAATTCCGTTACAAAAATTTAATTATTTCAGCTTTTTGCTACAAAATTTTTATTTTTTTAAGAATACCCATATTTAAGAGTTTATAAGCAGAGAAAAATAGGATGAAAATGTTTTTTCCCGGTTTGTTTGTTTAAAAGCAGAGGGTCTGTTCTTCCATTTGATATATTTGTATGTTTATATATTTTTAGAAGAAAATTTTCCTGGAAGGCATTTTGTAAAACTTTGTGAAAATTTCAAAAAATGTCTGGTGGGGAATGAGTTAAAAGTACAAAAATGATAGAAGAGCAAAGTTTTACATTATAATAATGAATTTGCAGTAATACCATAAGGAGCATTGTATGAACCATAGAGAAATTGTATCAAAAATGTATCCCAGCACCACACACACCTACAAAACTAAAAGAGTGACGTCTTTAAGATTGTAGTCGGACCATTTACAATAAAAGCTATATTAGCAGAATTTACAAAGTTAAGCTAGTGTTTGCCAACAAGGCGAAAACGGCAAGGAATCAAAACTTTACTCAATTTTATATGGACAAGCACCACTCGCATAATCTTATTATTTTTCCTCAGTGGTCTGCAGGAAAGGTTTAGACAGCACTACGCTGGCCATCCACGAGCAGGAAATCTACTGCAAATCCTGCTATGGTAAAAAGTACGGCCCGAAAGGATACGGGTACGGCCAGGGGGCAGGAACGCTCAACATGGACCGTGGCGAGAGGCTGGGCATCAAACCAGAGGAGTGAGTGTTTATTTCTTCAACAGAGTTCAACATAAACTCGAAATATTCACGTAAATGAAGAAATATGTTTACGTGTCGTATTGAGAGTCTACGTGGGTTTTGTAGTAACACTGCCCACTCTGCAGTGTTGGAGCTCTGTGTCAGATGATCATTGTTATGAAAGCGTGTATTATGTAAGCAGAGCTCCTGTATAGCCGAGCAGACCTCAGGCGCCCTCAACTCAACAAAGACCCTCATTCAAGCCCCCGGGACATGTGTTGCTTCATTAGACTGCTGAGAAAAAGACTCTGACTCAAGTCTGTTTTTACCCAGGACCCAAACTCATCGGCCCACCACCAACCCGAACCCGTCAAAGTTTGCTCAAAAGTTTGGAGGCGCAGAGAAGTGTGCACGCTGTGGAGAGTCTGTGTATGCTGCAGAGAAGGTGAAGGGCGCTGGAAAGGTGAGTCAAGTATGCAAGAAATCACAGTAATCACATCTAATATATTTAAACATGATATCATAGGAAAGATTATTACAAATATTACTAATTCAGACTACTCTATGTAAGATCTTTCCATTAAAATAGCTAAAGTCTACTAGCATAGTGTTATAGGTTTATTTTTACATTTATACTTACATTGTACGAGATATATTTCTGCTTTTACTGCCATAGAAATCATTGATGTGTTTGACTTCATTTGGCACTGCGCAGACTAATCGGCCTATGACATCACATTTACAATTACATTTATTGATTTGGCAGACGTGTTTATCCAAAGCACCTTACAGTATGTGGGTGATTCTCACGAAATCCAGACTTAGGTGTCCAGCATCAGAATTTTTTTTAAAAAGCCCTTGAAGCCAATTTTTTTTTGCACATATAAGATTAAGGTCTAAACTTACTATAACCATTATTTTTAGAGGATTTAAAAATATTTCCTATAGAATTATTTAAATTTTTTTTTTTAAATTATCATTACCGCAACATATTACATTAAATGTTTCGGTAATGAGAACTAAAAAGTTGTCTAGGTACTATGACAAACAAAATGTTAACTTTTATCTGGAGAGAAAAAATAAGAACTGCTTACCTGGTAGCCATCTTGAGTGTCACAGTCAATTATGTCTCTTCCAACAATTTTTTTTTAAATGTTAGTTCATTGAGGGCTTAAATAATGATTGAAAATTGTTGCGGAAGATGAGAAAACTGGCCTTGGACACATTTATATTCCTTATTATTGTCTCTACATTTACCAATGATCACCAAACACCACATGTTTCTTTACTGTAAATGTTTATAGTATAACATACACTGAAGCTTTTTATTTTTTAGATTTTTTTTATTTATAAATATTTCCATGTCAAAGAACCCAAATCCAGTCATGTACACTTTGCTGTAATGAAAATGTTCCCCTTAAATGTGGAAAAAACAACAAAATTGGTTTATTTGATGTCATTTGAAATCATGTGCAAAATAGTACATGAAGAGATGTTTGTAACTGTATGCTTCTTATTTTGATACTCTTACTTTGATGAAATTTTTTAATAAAAAAAGTAAATGCAAAGTATTGTGTGCTGTTTTTGCACATGGATGTATGCAGAATATGGAGGTAATAACATTTAGCATAGAAATTGCTTTGTTGTTGCTTCTATCAAGCCACACTACGGACTGCATTATAATGTAATGGCTATAAAACTTCATTTTAATATATCATCTATGAAAATGATTTGTGAGTCTTGTTAGATCGATTCTCATTGAATATAACAACTCTCATCAGTCTACACTCTTTCACAGCATCATCAAGCTTGCCGTTGTTGTTTTTTTTAGCGACCTGTAGTGACGAAAATGACATGTTGTGCCTTTAATGAAATATTATTTAAAATATGTAGAAAATTAAAAGAGACATTTATTTTTACATGGATGTCCACCGATCCATAGACTGCTTTTTATGAGTTTCTCATGAGATGGTTTTAGAAATCTGATGTCAAACTGGACAAAGATGTTATGAGCACATGATTATCTGCAACTACATTTTCCTTTGCCGTCTCTTTACAGCAGTGGCACAAGAACTGCTTTCGCTGCGCCAAGTGTGGAAAGAGTTTGGAGTCGACCACTCAGACAGAGAAAGACGGCGAAATCTACTGCAAAGGTGAGTCGTTTTCTGATCACACATCATACTAATTCACATTTCTTCATCCAACACATCATACAGCTTTTTTGCTAGGAATATAACATTTAGTAAAATATTACCAATATTCCCAATTACTATATACACTGCAAAAAATTACTTTCTTGGTATTTTTTTGTTTTGTTTTCAGTATAAATATCTAAAAATTCTTTAATTGAGATGCATTTTCTTGATAAGCAAAACAACTTTAGTTTTTTACACTGCAAAAATGATTTTCAAGAAAAAAATTCTTAGTGTTTTTGTCTTGTTTTCAGTGAAAATATCTAAAAATTCTTAATTTAAGTTGCTTTTTCTTCATGAGCAAAATGACCCAAGAAAATAAGTCTAGTTTTTAGACCAAAAAATATCAAATGTAGGTGATTTTGTGCATAAAACAAGCAAAACATTTTCTTGAATTTAGTGTTTAAGAAAAATGTTCAAGATTTTTTTGCTTACCCCATTGGCAGATTTTTTTTGCTTGTTTTATGCATAAAATCACTTAAATTTGATATTTTTGGTCTAAAAAACTAGACTTATTTTCTTGGGTCGTTTTTGCTCATCAAGAAAATACATCTTAATTTAAGAAAACAAGACAAAAATGCTAAGAAAATGTTTTCTTGAAAATCATTTTTTTGCAGTGTAGACAAAAAATATACAATTTAAGTGAATTTGTGCTTAAAACAAGCAAACATATCTGCCAATGGGGTGAGAAAAAAAATCGTATACGTTTCCTTTTTTTTAAACACTTTATTCAAGAAAAAATTTCTCACCCCATTTGCAGTTATTTTTGCTTGTTTTAAGCACAATTTCAAAATACATCTTGATTTAATAATTTTTAGATATTTCTACTGACAACAAGACAAAAATACTAAGTTAAAAAGGCATTTTTTGCAATGTAGATATTTTAAAAATCTATGCAAAAGGTTTTTTTAAATGACACATATAAGCAACTTTAGTAAACACAGTTAAACCCCAGACAGGTGCATTCCTAACTAAATAGGACACAGTTTTACAACAGCATGCAACACAGAACTGTATATATATATATATATATATATATATATATATATATACTGTATATTTTATATATTAGATCAGGGGGAGATATTGCTTTAGTCAGTCCCTCCAGAAAAAAGCGATTGTGCGATATATTGCATAATCAGCCAAAGTCTGCATATTTATGTGGGGCTGCATTTTTTCCAAATACGACGCACTTTCGCCGCATTAATTACATATTTCCGCGCACAAAATATCCGGGGCTTGCATGATTTCATAATCTCTGCATTTTCGTAGCAAAAAGTCACACATATATTAGCAGAAAGTTGAAAAATGTTGCATTTACTTCCCAAAAGCGCAGCCGTGTCCTCTATTGCCATGGGAACATTATGAAGTGACGTGATTATGTGACGTGAACATCATTGCAGCTTTTGCAAGTTTCCGCGGTTTTTGCAAGTTCAGCAAATTCCTGCAATTCATCGAATAAATTGCATAAATATCCAGCATATTCCATCGCATTTTTTAAGAAAACGTGCCGCAAAGTCGAGGATTTTTGCCCGCAACAAAAAATCTCCGCGTTTTTCTGGAAGGACTGTAAAATTAGTCAACATGGCCAACCTCTTTAAAAGCTATCTTGAAATGGATCAGATTCTGGATGGGACACATTGTTTTCGACAGATCAGCTCTGTGAGAACAGAAAATGACATCAGAGCTAAAGCTGAACAACTAGATTAACATGAAAATCTTGAAAAACCTCCTTTACGACCAAAAGTTACAATTCTGTCACAACTTGTGAATCTTATGCTGAACTTTCTGACCTCTTATAGGTCTACAGAGATTTTCTTTAAAGCTGATAAGAAGCCTCATCAATTCTTTGGGTTAACTCTGCACAACTCTAGTTCACTTATTAACTACATTTCTGACTAATTGCGGTTCTCTCTTCTTTTTTTAGCGTGTTATGCAAAGAACTTTGGACCCAAAGGATGTGGATATGGTCAGGGAGCAGGGGCTCTGGTCCACGCTCAATAACAGTCATGACTTCTTTACCATTATCTAAACTTACTAGTAATATATTGGTGCATAAAAAGTCCATTTCATAAGCATCTACTTTTATGAATAAAATATGTATGCAATAAAAACTGAAGAGCAGCACACAATCTATTTTACTGCTATAAATGTAACTTATGTTTTGAGTGAAAACTGTTTTAATTCAATAGGAATTGACTGGATCGTAAAAAGTGACTGTTGGAAACCAAAATGTTAGGAGGGGAAGATTGAAAAAAAGTCCTAATTTGATGAATGATTATATACAGAAACATTTTCTTGGGAATAAAGTGCACTATTGGATCATGCGCCACAAGATTAAATTTAATCTCATATTGGCCTTAAAGGGTAACACTTTTTTTAAAAACATTTGCTAATTTTCCAGCTCCCCTGGAGTTAAACATTTGATTTTTGCAGTTTGGGAGTCCATTCGGCCGATCTCCGGGTCTGGCGCTTGCACTTTTGGCGTGGCTTGGCATTGTCCATTGAGTCTGATTGGACCATTGGCATCAGGCTAAAAAAACCCCTAAAGAGATGCAATATTTTTCCTATTTAAAACTTGACTCTTCTGTAGTTACATTGTGTACTAAGACCAACGGAAAATTATAAGTTGCGATTTTCTAGGCAGATATAGCTAGGAACTATACTCTCATTCTGGCGTAATAATCAAGGACTTTGCTGCCGTAACATGGCTGCAGCAGCCGCAGTGATATTACGCAGCAGCCGAAAACAGTCCCCTGCTATTGAAAGTAACCAAAGGGACTATTTTTGGGCAGTAAGTAATATCACTGCGCCTGCTGCAGAAGTTTTAATAGGAAAAATATCAAAACTCTTTGGTTTATTTTTGAGCGCAGTGCTGGTGGTCTGGTCAGATTCAATGGATTATGCTGGAGGTGGGACCGCCGGACCGGGGATCGGCTGAATGGATTCCAAAATGGTAAGAATCAGGTGTTTAGCTCTGGTGGAGCTGGAAAATGAGCATATTTTCAAAAAAAGTGTCCCTTTAAACTTGAGCAGTAAATGATTAAGTTTATGTGCATAACCCTTTATTACGAAAGGCAGTTATATTAAAAACTAATGCACGGGACGTTCACCTTTGAATGTTTTATTAATAAAGCCATTAAAATTGAACCATGCCCAATAAGTTTACATGTGAAGCAGAGTAAGGTGATGTCCTGATCTCAGCTGAGGCACTGGAGATGAGCATGTGCTTTTCACATGGTGGGAAAACAGCCGGCAAAACCTTAAAGGCATAGGAATATATATATATTCGGTCTAAAAACAGTGTCACGCGTATTTGCTTCCTCACGAATAAAGGTTACTTTGCCTAATTAAGGTATTACAGTACAGGACTCATCGATCTGTCCATTAGTGATGATGCGTGGTGTCCACTTCCGATGATGTCATCGTTAGAGTTCTGCATTTCTTGTGTCTACTTTCCAGCCATTTGCTTTACAATTTGTACAACAAATCCAGCAAAGAAACATACAAAAAAACTCTGTAGTTTGAATATTAATCAATGAGAATGGAAACATTCAGATATAATACAACATCTGCAGAGCATCCACAGACCGAGAGACGCGCAATAACAGTACACACGTTTGATTTAAAACAAAGAAATTATTAAAAAAAAAATACACTTGCAAATACTGAACATTCACTATTTACAGATGTCTCTGGGATGGGAGGGAGGGATGGTCCTTATGGTAAGAGCCGCAGGTCCAGGCTTTACACATGCAGTGGAGACTTGCAGGGTAAAAGGTCTATACACAGCAGTGCCAGACGTCACTAAAAGCTACAGTCATAAACTTGGTTAATAGTTGGATTTTTTTGTCGCCTTCCATAAGATTATAAAAACGGGGAGCAGCTTCAACTAACACGGACAAAATAAGAACGAACAAAAGTCAATCACGGAAATAAATCTAGTGGGTTTATGTACAGATGCACATTCTTTACATGAGTTTATCCCATCAGCTGCTGCTATGACAACACCACACAGGAAGAGGAAATGCAGGAGAGGAAAAAGGGGAGGAGCTTCTTCTCTCAAATCTTGGAGTCGGTAGGAAATTGAGCGCAATTCTTGATCGAAAATGGAAAAAAATCAGTGCGTTGATGGCAACTTTGCCTAAACCAAAAAAAAAACAACAAAACCCGAACACCTTTAGAAATTGCATCTATGTAGTTTATCAACTACCAGATTGAACTAATGGCTTTCAAATGTAGACATTTCCTAAAACTACACATACATAATAATAAATATAGAGTTTCACATACGGGTGTGTTTTTCCATTCAATTCTGAATCTCGCATATCATCTGTAAAGAACATGATGTGGGCCAAATTTTACCCCGAAATTAAAGTGCATAGGGACAATAATGCCCCCCATTGCCCTTACTGAGTTTATGCTGTCTTCGTCATTACAATACACTTAAATGTAACTCTCATGAATGTAATAGAGTAATTATTTAAATCGGCATGATAATGATGCACAACGCTGAAACACAATGTGATAATATTAATGCCAAATAGGCACAAAGACTACATAAATGTTTCATCTCTTATTTTGGGGTAAAATATGAGACATGTTCATGACATTTAGCTACCTAAACTATTCAACATGCTGCAAATGTACATATATATGCGGAAATTGAAACGAAACGTAAGTAAAACCACCACATGGTACCATAATTACTCTTCGAAAAATACTCTATAAATAGGTTAAAATAAATATGTTTATGTCACATTATTTAAAAGGGCACCTCTAGTCATGTAAACACGGGTCTATATGATGCCTGCGTTGATAAAAACATACATCATATAGAATCATGATCAGATGAACTCTCAAGAAAGGTCATCCAAAAATAAAAACTCTGTCACTTTTCATTTATATCGTTTGAAACGTTGAACATTTACGCTTTTGTAAATGACAGAATCTTTATTTTTAAGTGAACTATCTATCTTTAACATCACCGGTATGCGCTATGCAAAATTTCAGTCTTATGACAGTCCAAGTTGAACCAGAACTTTAAAATGAATGATCACTTTAAAACGTAACAGAAAAGATTCACAGGAAGAAAGAAGGTAAAAAATAACATAATCGAAAAGCACTCGATGTGCAAAAAACCAAAACCGTTTCTTTCGTCCAACGGAGAGTTAGTAGTACTGCGTACTGATGTCATTGAACTCCTCCTCTTCCTGTTCCTCTTTCTCTCGACCCTGCGTCTCATAGTGCCGTCTACGGCAGGGGGAGTGGGGCTGGGTCGCGGTGGGCAGGTGGTGATGGTGGTATCCAATAACAGCATGCGTATCCTGACGGGATGAGGTTTGGAGTCTCTCTGTAAGGGAGCAGCACTATAGGAAAACCTCTCCCCTTTTCTCTCTCCTTCATGACGCTACACCAGCTGGTATCCCGTTCCGGACGTCTGGTCGTACTCTATTGTGTACTGCGAGGTCCAGTCTATCGCCACGGGCCGAAGCAAACCGCAGCACCTCAGATCAAAGAAATCGATGAGGTTCCTCATACAGCCGTGACTGCACACAAAACACAAGGCAGCACGATTAAACATTCAACAGGGTTCCCACACCTTAGTTCACTTCAAATTCAAGGACCTTTCAAGGACTTTCCAGGTCCAATACCCTCAAATTCAAGGACTAAATGTGGAGACACATTTTAAGTGAGAGCAAGGTTACATCTTTTTACCTTTTAAGATACATTGTTACAGTTCCCTTTCGAGGGAACTCGTGCTGCGTCACTGCGGTGACACTTTGGGGACGCCTCCAGGGGTAAGTGCGTCTGAATGTGTATTATCAAATTCAATCAATGGTGAGGCTTAATGACAAAGACATGCGGGAGTCAGGAAGTATATCGCTATCTGAAATAGACGGCGTTACAGGGACGCAGGAAGTATGGCAAGGGAGACGCAAAATCTCGTTCCCTTCTCAGGGAACAACAGTTACATACATAACCAGAGATGTTTTCATGTTTCAAACACAACTATGCAAAAAAGCATTTTGGTATGAATCAACATTCACATACAGAAGATATAAACATTTTAAGCGAACAGTTTTTTCTCAAACTTTCAAGGACCCGTGGGAACCCTGACTCAAACTGACCATAATCCCTGCCTTGATCCTACCCAGACAACCGGAAATGAAATGTTTTTAATGAAGGACTCACTTGAATGGGCTCTCGATGGACGTGGCGGTAACTTTAAAGTGCTTGTATCGCCTGGCGTTCATTCTCTCGTTTGTAGTGATACCCAGAACAGCGATCTATGAAAAAAACCTCAGCTTAGTATATAGAGAAATAACATTTTCCATCATGGCTGATTTTTTCATATTTATTAAAATGGGACACAAACGTAATGTGTCTCACCTGATACAGCTGGCACATGATTAGCACAGCGACCCACATGAAGTGAAACACACTGTTGAGAAACATCCAGAACATCCACGGCGAGCAGGTGGCGATCTGGGTGATGTACATCCAAAAGCCGTCTTTAGCGTAACTCGTAGCACAATGAATCCTCCAATCTGAGAAACACAACAAACATGCACCCAAATCAACAGCAGCACTAAAACAACGACTACTAACAAGTGACCCTGCTAAAGTCATTTATTATGATGTACTGTTATTCTGTACTGTGATATCAATTTCTAATGCTCAAAATCTCATCATTACATTGAGATTTCACAGTTAGGGTCACAAATATAAACAAATTCAACATGAACAGTGTTTGTATGTGTGAGTAACTTACAGGAAATACAGCCGTATATCATCCAACAGATCATACATAACAGGAAGAATAGATAGCCCATAAAGTAACGATGGTTTCCACTTCCTGTCCAGACAATGAAAAGAAAGAGAAACGAGTCAACAACCTGATTCAAATCAGTCCAAAGAACAAGACAAATAAAGAAATCATATTTCAAAGACATTATACAAAGGCACTCTCAGACAAGACTTGGCTAGTATACAGTTCGTTCAAGAGCAGGTGTGCGTTTATCTGGGTGAAATCACTTTTCAATGTCTTAGATGCCAAGCTTTTAGTTTGCTACTGGGACTCAATTTCAGGGTTTCTTTATGATAAAAACTTTGTGACTAAACTTTATTGTATTAGCACTAAAAGCTTTTTCTAAGTCTTAAAGTAAAAAAAATATATATACAAGTGCCTAATGAGTCATTTCTATGCTATATTTACATTTAGCAGACACAAAGATACTTACAAATGACATTTAACCCTTGTGCATCCTTGAGGAAATTTTTGTCTTTTTTAGTTTTGTTTTTTTGATAACTTTGCCTGCGTTAATGCTAACTGCATAAAATTTGCCATAGGTGTGCATTTTTATTGGAATTTTAATATTTCACCTTCATTTCCTTTAAAAAATCTATTTTCTACTAGGTACACAAAATACTTCCTCTTAGGACCTTTTGGACAAAAATGTCCCCATTGAAACCCATTAAAACTGCAATTTTTAATCCCGGTGCCATTCAACTATAAAATGATGCAATCTTTGTTAACAGGCTTTCATTCTGTTGGCAAGGCTTCAAAATTTACATTTTTACTATTTTTTACCAGATGGTGCCCTTTTTTTAGGTTTGGCATATAAAGCAAATTATTGCGCTTTATTGGTGTTTTCTGCTTATGCATATTATAGAGCCAATTAGATATATTATGAAGCTATAATTGTGTGGGTGTGTTGGTATGGATGTCAGATTGTGGTTTGTATGTGTGTACTGAAAATTTTATGTGTGTGTGTACCTGGTAATTATCACGTTGTGGTGACCAATTGTCCCCACAAAGATAGGAATACCAGTATTTTTGTGACCTTGTGGGGACATTTTAAGGTCCCCATGAGAAAACAAGCTTATAAATCAAACAGAATGATGTAGCTGAAGGGTTTCTGTGATGGTTGGGGTTAGAGAATGGGGTAGGTAAGGGGAATAAAATATACAGTTTGTATGGTATAAAATGCATTACGTCTATGAAATGTCCCCACAAAACACGGAAACCAGAATGTGCGTGTGTGTGTGAGCGTGTGCGTTTGTGAACAGTTTGAATGAAAAAAAAATATATTGTACTGGAAATCACAAGACTACAACCGCTGCAAAGGAGGTGTCGTTTTTTTTTTCATAAAAAACAACAGTGGCATTATGTAAACAAACCAGCATTTGAAGGGTTAAAATTCTGAAAATGAATGAATGTTTGGTCATTGTGATTAGAGCTGATGCTGGTTAAAAAATGGCATCAGTGAAAGTGGAAAAAAATATTAATCTATAATATTTTTATGACACTTTTTTGACATGGAAATTTTTGTCCTTTATGGACCTGAGAGGTAACTTTTTTTAATCTGATACTGCATAAAAAATATGAATGCATAAAAATTAATGTTGTTGTTAATCATTGACATATCCAAGGCTGTAATACTCAAAGAAAAAAAATCTGCTTAGCATTTAGTAAATTGAAAATAATAAAAAAAAATATTTTTTTCATAAAAAAACAGCAGTGGCATTGTGTAAACAAACCGGCATTTAAAGGGTTAAAATTCTGAAAATGAATGAATGTTTGATCATTGTGATTAGAGCTGATGTTGGTTAAAAAAATGACATCAGTGAAAGTGGAAAAAAATATTAATCTATAATATTTTTATGACACTTTTTGGACATGGACATTTTTGTCCCCTGTGAACCTATGTGTAACTTTTTTTAATTGATGCACAAGGGTTAACATTTCGGCAATAAGCAAAACATAATATCAAATATACTGATCAGTATTTCTGATTTATGCATTTCCTATTAGCAAATATGAGTCTCATGTCGTCACCCATCTCTAGGGCTGCATGATTTCACATAAATCAGCATAGATTACATCATACCAAACTGTTATAATGCTAGTTTATTACTAAATATATACATATTGTAGACCGATATATGAGCTCAGATGCAAAAGCCATTAAATGCCACCTCTGTCAAAAATTAGATAATGATATTAACCGAATGCTCTTGGCACATATTATGTGTTCATCAAATTATTTTGGCCTCAAGCTTTTCAGAAATACTGGTTTGTTGGCAGAATCCATTAAGAGAGAGATGCTAATTTACAAAAAACATGTCAGATGCACTTTGCATCTTCATATGTTTACTTTATTACAAATTGCGGATGCACATTTCATGATGTTATGCTAAAATGATATATTGTACAACCCCACCCATCTCACTGCAGTGACGGTGCTGGAATACAACGCGACTCTTTTGGTAACTCACCCACACAGTTGCCCACCCATGGGCAGTGATGATCAAACTTTGCGATGCATCGATTGCACACAGCGCAGTGTTTTGATCTGATTGGCTTTCGTATCTGTTGGAAACAAAAAATTAAATTAAGAGCATAAAGATGCAAATAATAATGTAAATGGGACTGTTCTGCTCAATGTGCTTCAAATGTGGCATAATTACCAAACAGGTGCTGCAGAATATGCTGAGATCCAGACTGCCTGTTTCTGCCAACTCAACTATAGTCTAAAGAGAAAACACAAAGATTAAGATGAGAGAAAAGGCTTATCTTCATAATTCATGAACAAAACCGGCTGTCGGGTTTTCCTGTAAGGAATGTTGACCTGCTTTTGCGATGGTACAAATCAAAACAGAAGCAGGCAGTATTATGAGATACTACAGAAAATGTGTTTGCCTGTACAAAAAAAGGTACAACTAATTCACATTCAGAGACATTTGTACTTGGCTGTCCATTCATATGCAGTGTTTCCCATATATTCAAATATTTGTGGCAGCCCGTGACAGGTGGTGGCATGCATACACACACGCACACACGCACACACGCACACGCACACACACACACGCACACACACACACACACACACACACACACACACACACACACACACACACACACACACACACCCATTGGCGGCAGTCGCTCTGCTGTGACTCTGAAGCCTGGTTTGGTGTGCAAGACCCCATTTGGCATGGCGGCCCTCACAAGATTTATTTTGCGTGGACACTAAAGCATAAGCTTAGAGTGCAGCTGTGCATCTAAGAATGATGGACCTGAACCCATAAAGACTGCCCCAGGGATGACGTACTTTTGTAGGCTAACCCGGAAGTCAGCGGGATGCTGGTTCCCTAGTAAAAAATACATTTTTCCTATAGACTTTTGAATTATCGCAAAAAATAAGCTCTGTGTTTTTGTTAACAGAAGTTTATGGCACTTGCACGTTTTTGCCCAACAAGATAATCTTCACAAATGAACACTTTTATGACTTTTAACTCTTTCACCGCCAGCATTTAAAAAAAATTGCCAAAAAATTTTTCATGATTTTCACCAAAGTTTAATGCCTTCCAGAAAATGTTCTTCTTCAGATATATAAACATACAATATAACAAATGAAAGAACAGACCCTCTGATTTCAAACAAAAAAAGGACGTTTCATCCTACCTTGGGTGGTTCTTGTGTGGTCGGCTTTTGAATATGGGTGGGTTACTGCAAAGCCACCGCATTTTGAGCAAAGAGCAGGGATGATTCCATTTTTGTGACGGACTTTTCGTGGAGATCCCATTCGGAGCGATCTTTAAAACAGACACGGACATGCAGCAGCTTGCCAGAGGGCAATACTTCCAGTTTTAAAAAGTTGCGGAAGGGCGCCACCTAGTGGATAATAGCGGTATTGCGGAAAGACGGAAATACTCGTCATTGGCAGGGAAGCGTTTTCTCTTGATTGACGAGATCTCGTCAATAGCGGGGAAAGAGTTAAAGTCAAAATTTCAGCTTTTTCTATTTCTAGTAAACGCATTTACAATTCAAAATTCATAAAATTTGTATTCATCTGTAAAGATCAACTTGTTGGACAAAACATGTACTGTATATTCCGGACTATAAGTCACACGTTTTTTTCATTGTTTGGCTGGTCCTGCGACTTATAGTCAGGATGAATGTATGAATTAATAATAAAAAAGAGACATCATTACCGTCTACAGCCGCGAGAGTCCGCTATATGCTGCTCCTGTATTTATGTAATTCAATGTATTCAGTGATGGGGAATGACGAGCCTGCGAACTTGATGCACATTGGCTTGTTCTGTTCATTTTAGCCTATTTAACCTTCCAGCTATGTTTAGTATGCTATTGTGTATCGTGTAAATAACTGTTTGTATCACGTTAACGTACGGACATCTATTCAACCTGCTGTTCTGCGTGCTAATGTTAAGTTGAATAACTTGCCTTTCCTGATTACATTTTCTGAATAAATGCGACGTATAGTCCACCGCAACTTATATATGAAGAGTTTCGTTGCAAAAGCGAGATAAATCCATTTTTTTTTTCTCAAAACATGTTTATTATTACGTTATCATGTTATTATTTTGTTTTATGGTGCTTCTTAGCTGTATTTTTTAAGTTATAAAGGTTTAAATCAAAACAAACCAACTGCAGTTGCATTGAAATTAATTGGAATGCACAACCAAAAAACGAGATTTCTGAACAATTAAAAAAAACGTGGTTATCTCGTTTTGCAACAAAACTCTTCATATGTTTTTCGTCTTCATGACGCATTTTTAAATGATGCGGCTTATACTCCGGTGCGGCTTATAGTCTGAAAAATATGGTAAGCATCTTAAACTTTTTTACGATAAAGTGAAAAATAAATGAAAATGAATGGGCTTTCTGGCGAGAGAACCAGTGTCCCGCTAACTTCCTGGTCTACAAAAATACGTCACACCCCTGTGGCACCCCATACGGACTACCGGCACATCCGGGAACTTGACTGTAAATTTCATCACCGCCCCTTTTTGGGGGAAAATAAACTAGACTTCTCATAGACTTCCATACAAAATAGCAAAACGTCAATATAAAAACATGTCCCTTTCATTTTCCAGCGTCAAATTTGTGTAACAACTTTATCCAGTGATTGCTGGAAATTTCACTAAGGCTAGTTGTATGGCTAGACAGAAAAGTGCACTCAGTACTATATAGAGACATAATATATAAACACGAAGTAACTTTCAATACGAAGTAAAATAATTCACTGGCTTCTCTGTTGACTCGATGAGGTACGAGTAGATGTCCGGTAAGACACCTCTGGCCAATAGGGAGCGTTTTTACACAAATTTGACGCAAAGTTGAACAAATTAAATGTATCTTTCGCGCTCTATGGCAGGCAGGGTGGACAGATAATTACTCAACATGTTTAATCTGATTGATTTCTTAAGTTATTTACGCCTGCCTGCTGTGTACGAACGTTGCTTTGTTCCGCTATTTTGTATGGAAGTTAATTGGAAGTCTAGTTTGTTTTTCCCCAAAAGTGGGCGTAGCGTGAACCTATTCAGAGACATTTTATGACGTTGCGCCGGTTGTGCGTATTAGTAACCCATTTTTCCCCATCCCCCTGACGGACTATACGTCTGTGGGAAACACTGATACGGTCAGTTTACTGTGCTGAATTACAGATGTCACCTTCTTCTTCTGCTCCTCGGAGGCTTTGATGATGCCAGGGTCAGATTTCCAGGACTTCCCAAAGTTGTAGAAGAGACCCAGACTGTTGAGCAGGAAGGGCAGGTGGATGGTGACGAATGGCAAATGTGTGAAGAGTTAAAGAAACTTGCTTACATTCAAAATACATTTACTGCAAAACTACGTTTTCGAAAACTTTGTAAACTTTTCCACCCCGGATAAAAAAAGTTCTTCATTTTCCCGTTTTTTCCAAGATCACAGAAGTAAATTTTAGAGAAAGAGTTGTACAATGTTTGCCTTGCCATGATCAGGAAATGAAACCCAACTGTGATCATTGTTTGACTAAAATGTACCCCTGCTTTTTCATACAATAGTTTGTATTACATTACATTAAATGGCCTTCAGTTAAATATACATATAAACGATATCAAATACATGAAATCCATCTAGGACATTACAAACTAAATTCAGCAGGAGAGAAATGCCTTGATCTCAAAGACAATGAAAATACAATGTTTATGTCTATTCCTGCTGAGTCAAGCCCTCATGCACGGATGTTTACAAAGACAAAGCATCTGAAACTCACGTCTTACAAGGCAGGATAAATGTAGGAAATTGACTTGAGGGAAATATACGTTCTACTAAGACAGGCAGTCTTGCATTTAATAAAATACTTCTGGATTAACGTAAAAAAGCCCAAATATTTCCCTCTATAATTTGTGGCAACCACAAACCTGAACTGTGTGCTGCTTCGTGCAGAGACAATTAAAGGCCAAGCTACGTCTAAAAACATGAGGAATTTGTGTGTCTTTAAGTGGGTCAGTGGTTTGGCTGGCATCAGACGTATACCACAACTGCACAACAATTATAGCGCTGCTAAAACAGGACCCAAATCCTCAGAGGAGATGCTGGACGACAAAGACGAGAGGAAACCCAGAGAAGCTTTTTGAAGAGCTACACCTGAACACACAGGCGATCACTTCACAACCTTCAATAACAGCGAATCAACACAAAACATGTGACAGCAGCCTCACCCAGAGACAGATCCAGACACGAGTCACATCTGTGTGTTAAACAAAAGACAAAATACTTAAAGGATAAATCCAGATAATTTATTCACCACCATGTCATCCAAAATGTTGATGTCTTTCTTTGTTCAGCTGAGAAGAAATTGAAGAATTTGAGGAAAACATTTCAGGATTTTTCTCATTTTAATGGACTTTAATGGACCCCAACAACTAACAGTTTTAACACAGTTTAAAATTGCAGTTTCAAAGGACTATAAACGATCTCAAACAAGGCATGAGGGTCTTATCTAGCGAAATGATTGTCATTTTTGACAAGAAAAATAAAAAATATACACTTTTAAACCACATCTCGTCTTCCTCCGGCCGTGTGACGCACCAGCGCCAAGTCATCATGTCAAGAGGTCACGCATGCGAAACTACGCCCCAGTGTTTACAAGTGTGGAGAAAGAGGATGTTGTTGTATGTGGAATGATACTAATTAATGTCTTTGTGTCAGTTTATTGTTTAAAATGGTCCGCAAATGTGCTTTTCATATATGTAACACGTGACCTTTCAACGGCATCACGCGTCACACAGCCAGAGGAAGAAGAGAAGTTGTGGTTTAAAAGTGCATATTTTTTATTTTTCTTCCTAGATAAGACCCTCGTTTGGGATTGTTTAGAGTCCTTTGAAACTGGAATATTAAACTGCATTAAAACTGAAAAAAAACAAACATTAAAAATAAAAAGTGTTGGGGTCCATTAAAGTCCATTAAAATGAGAAAAATCCTGGAATGTTTTCCTCGAAAAACATAATTTCTTCTCGACTGAACAAAGAAAGACATCAACATTTTAGATGACATGGTGGTGAATAAATTATGTGGATTTTTTTTAAAGAAAATGGACTAATCCTTTAAGCTTAAAATGCCACGTGTGATGTGAAGCGAGAAATATCTTATGTTTGTTTTTGTGTTCTCACACAATTTTCAAAAATGTTTAAGTCACTCCTTTAAAAATGATTATGTTCATATTAAAAAGCCATTTCATGTTTATACCTAAAGATTCTGCCATACATCTGCTTTGAAATACACAAGTATTTGTGTAACGTTAATGAGGCAAAGCTACCAGATATAAAACTGCTCATGCTGACCTCTGAACCACCTAACTTTGAGCTCTGAAGATGTAGATATTGCCGTACGGTTTGAGAGGGTGGATCTGACCCACTTTGAAACAAGAGGGGGGTGGGTAAATGAGGAAGTGAAAATCTTGAAAAGGATATCATTCCAAAACCAATAAAACCAGGTGATGTACATCCAGAACTTAGTGGCCAGATAGATGCCCAGAGGAAGAGCACTATGCATGGAGTGATCAAAAAAAGACCTACAGAGAAAGAATGACATTTTAGTGATGGAGGTCCACATAAAAAGTGAATTACATTGAAAATGTTTCAGAGGGCGTAACTTACTTGGACAGGAACTGCACAATGAGCCACATGGCCACGTACATCACACCCTTGATGAGCCATGAGTCAATGTCCAGATCAGCGATGAATCCCACCAACCAAATCACAAGGAACGGAGTTCCCAACATCACCTTCTGTCTGAACTCCTGTGAGCACACATACACATACGTCATATTTAAAGTCGGGGAGCATGATTTTTCAAAAACGCTTTGGAAGAGGGAGTCGGGCAGAGTAGCTAAACTAACTTATTAAGAAGTAAGGGGTATATCTACTAATCGACATCATTGCCTGGGTTGCGTATGTGTGGGGCGGTCTATCAAAAGAAGGTCCAGATTTTATTGGGGTAGGGGCGTGTTTGTTTAGATGGATGATTCTCGCAAAATTAGACTTATGAGGTGTCATGAAACATTTTGATAAAAAAGTAAATGCAAAGTAAGATTATCAAAATAAGAAGCATACAGTTACAAACATCTCTTCATGTACTATTTTGCACATGATTTCAAATGACATCATACAAACCAGTTTTGTTGTTTTTTCCACATTTAAGGGGAAAATTTTCATTACCACAACGTGTCCATGACTGGATTTTGGTTCTTTGACATGGAAATATTTATAATTAAAAAAATCTAAAAAAATAAAAAGCTTCAGTGCATGTTATACTAGAAACATTTACAGTAAAGAAACATGTGGTATTTAGTGATCATTGGTAAATGTAGAGACAATAATAAGGAATATAGATGTGTCCAAGACCAATTTTCTCATCCTCCGCAACAATTTTCAATTATTGTTTAAGCCCTCAAGGAACTAACATTTTCAAAAAATAATTGTTGGAAGGGACATAACTCAAGATGGCTACCAGGTAATCAGTTTTCACTGATTACATTTTTGTTTGTCAACTTTTTAGTTCTCATTACCAAAACATGTGTTTGTAAATGCATATATTTAATGTAATATCATGTTGAGGTAATGCTAATTTTTATAATGATAATCTAAAAAATGTAAATAATTATATAGGAAATATGTTTTAAATTTTCTAAAAATAATGGTTATAGTAAGTTCAGACCTTAATCTTATATGTGCAAAAAAAGCTTAGCTTCAAGGGCTTTTTAAAAATCTGATGCTGACACCTTTTAAGTCTGGATTTCATGAGAATCACCCTGATGATTTTAAACATCAACATTGGCTTTCAGACATGCACCCCACCTTTAACTCTGGCTCAGAAATACATGACATGACATAACCAATGCTTTCAGACATGCACCCCACCTTTAACTCTGGCTCAGAAATACATGACATGACATAACCAATCTCAATTTTTCTTTTTCTTTCAAATGAATGATTATTTAGATGCACACAGCTACGGATGTTTATTTTCTCAGCAGTCAGTTCTGGCTTTTTAAAAATCCCTTCAGATATATTCTGAAGATATCTCGTCTCTGTAATATTTCTGCATTTAGCGGGAATGCATCTGTATACCTTGTCCATTTTGAGTCGTTTCAGATACGACGGGCTGTCATAACCTTTCGCCTGTCTGGCCTCCTGTAGGTGATTTATCATCCACACGTTTTTCCTCTGTTTGGCCAAATCCAGTGGCGTCTCGCCCTGCCGTAACCCAAAAAGACATTTAAATTACACAATAAATGCATGGCTGACTGTAGTATATTGTGAATATAGCTGTATATTTATATAGTGGTTCCCCCATAAGTACATAATATGACAATCTGAACCCCCCAAATGTCTACATCGATGTTGAGAAGCAATTTGAGCTGGCGCAAGCAAAATTTAAATAATTATTTTTTACAAAAGAGAACATTTTGACTCCCTTATCTTTGCATTGTAACCATATGATTTAAAAAAATATATTATTGAAACATTTTATTAATATTTATTCCCTGTTGGGAACCACTGATTTAAACAATAGAGTGCTCCGTAACTGTACCTTGATGTTTTGTGCATCTACATTAGCATTTGCGTCCAGCAGCAGGCTGATGACGGTGGTGTTTCCTGCCAGTACGGCCCAATGCAGAGCTGTGTTCTTATGATATTTATCTCCCAGATTCACTGACACATTAAACGTCAGCAACAGCCGCGTCGGGTCAACGCTGCAGTATAACACGAGAGATTGCATTTTATAAGCTGTCATTTCATTACTGCGAGTATTCAATCCTTAAACCACACATGCATACCTGTGTGTCCGATACGCTGCCCACATCAGAGGGGTCATTCCATTCTGATCCATCATATCCACATCCTAAAGGACAAAAAAATTAAACATTTAACAGTGACATTGTAGGTCAAGCTTCTCTACCGCCCCCTGCAGACTGAAACCTCTTAAAACAAGACAAAAGCAACCAGATCAAGATTACATTCATGCATTTTATAGATGCACTTTGCAGGGTATTCAAGCTATGCAGTTGATCAGTATGATGTTTATCAAACTCAATTGACCAGTCGAGCTAGAAAGATTAGTATCGAAAAAGTTTAATGTAGCGTAATAAAGCCTAAAACAGGATAATCTTAGCGTTATCACACCAATAACACAATAAGCTTTAAAAGAGATTTATTTCAGCCGAATAAGTGTACCTGTCCCTTTGCAATGAGGTAGGCCACAATAGAGGTGTGTCCAAACTGAGCAGCCAGGTGCACACAGCTACAGCCCTCCCCGTCAATCAGAGACGGATCCGCCCCGTATTTCATTAACTGCACCACCATGGACAGATGGCCCTGTCTGAAAACAAGAAAGAAAATGTCCAAAAAACATACACAGAGGTGGAAGAAAAATACATGTATGTCTGTGGTGATAACACGAATGCAACTTTCTAGATTAAAAATGACATTAGAGGCGAATAAATACAGTTTAAACCATTTAATGTGACATTGTTTTATGTAATACACCTAAACAGCCATGCAAACAATCACCTCGTAGCCCAGTGCAGCGGTGTCGAGTTCAGATCTCCTCCCAGCTGATCCACGATGGCCCCTTTAGATATATAATATCTACAAACACACAAAAAGCCCACACAGTGTTCAGAAACACAATGAAGCATGTTGACATCTGATCTGAGCAGTTTAACTATTACAAATGCACAAGAGAAAGTCAAACAGGTGCTCAGTCTGGTTGTGTCTCTTTGCAGCTCATGGAGTTACAGCTTTAGTTGTTTTTTGGCCATTTTAGCCTTTTATTTAATAGTGGAGAGGACAGGAAAGTACAGGGAGAAGAGGAGGGGGGTATGGGGTTGGACAAATGACCACGAGCCGGGAATCGAGATCGGGTCGCCGAAAGCGCTGCCCACTACATCATCGGCTCCGACTGGAGTTACAGCTTTATCTATGTGTGTTCATTGCGTTCAAGTGAAGATAAACAAATAAATGAATGAATAAAGGTGAATTCAGGTTGATTGGGGTCATCTCAATGTGGAAAATGGTCCTAATCTAACTGAATTCACCCTACATGAGGGTGGGTGAGAGAGAGACGTACTTGACCAGGTCTACGCGGTTGTTGATGGCCGCCCAGTGCAGAAGCGTGACGTTTTCTTTATCCGGTTGACGCACGTCATATCCGGCCTCCACCAGCTCGCGACACCGCTCGAAAATCCCATACCTACAAAAACAGAGTTCAAATTACACAGTAAAATCCTGAACATCTGGGTCGGATACATTTGCGTATGGAAATGGAGGCGTCACAGAAGAAAGCAGACATTGAGTTTGACATATGTTGTGTGTTCAGCTTGTGAAAGCTAGTCACGGGTACACCTAACAACACTTAAGATTTAATGTTCTGATGACTGGCGGGTCATAAAGCGTGCCATGCCGTTATGTAGACCAGTGTTGTTTCTCAGTCAGGGATGAGTTGATGTAACGTCCCCTTAGATGGTGCTATTGATGTTTTTCGGTAGATAACATATGCATTGTGTCTTGTTTCTTGTTCACTCACTGGGTGGCTTTGACGATGTCCCAAGTGCTGTAGTCGTCCACATGACTCTTGCGGCTGACGCTCTCGCTGTAGCCATGGTTATAGTGACTCTGGGGTTTAATTTCCTGCAGGAGAGAGAGAAAGAGACAGTCAGTTTATTTCTGTAGAGATTGATGGGTGAATGGACAAGTCGAAACAAAGGCTTTTAGCATGTCACTTTCTCTTCATTATGACAAACGCACACACACTTAAGAGAAACTGCAAGACTGTTTAAAGTTGTAAAAATTAAGGGAAAACATCACGGTTTTTCAATATTTTACTATGTTCTTACCTCAACTTAGACAAATTAATAGACACCTATCTTTTTTCAATGCGTACACTTAATCTTTGTACAGCGCGTCTTAAATGTGTTAGTATTTAGCCTAGCCCCATTCATTCCTAAGGATCCAAACAGGGATGAATTTAGAATCCACCAAACACTTCCATGTTTTCCGTATTTAAAGACTGTTACATGAGTAGTTACACGAGTAAGTATAAGGCACAAAATAAAACGTGGTGATTTTTTTAAGCAGGTAAAAAATGAGAACTATATTGTATGGCAGAAGAGCACTTAGTTTATAGCACATTGAAAAACATTGGGAAAACATGGAAGTGTTTGGTGGCCTCCAAACTCATCCCTGTTTGGATCCTAAGGAATGAGTGGGGCTAGGCTAAATACTAACACATTCATGACACGCTGTACAAAGATTAAGTGCACGCATTGAAAAAAGATAGTGATGTATTAATTTATCTAAGTTGAGGTAAAAACACAATAAAATATTGAAAAACGGTGGTGTTTTCCTTTAAAATAGGAGTTTGATGTATATTATACAGAAATGCTGTAGATCCTTTGACTTCATCCAGGTGGTTTATTGAACAGTTGGTGTATGAGACCTTGACCAAGAGAGATGAAAAACTCTTCATGTGGTCCTGATGCTGATCATCACAGGTCAGGAATGGGAGGAGGGGAGGGAGGATGTGTGTGGTGACCAGCAGATGTCCAACAGCTTTCAGCTCTATTGATTGGAGGGGAGGGTCTGTGTCTAATATATTAAAGGTTCAATGCTCAGGGGATGCCCATGTCCAGTATAATTCCTAAAAAGCCTGAACCTCCATCTGAACTTCATAGCAACTTTTTCTGAGATATTTGGAAACTCTATTTCACCAAATAAAAACACTTGACAGAATTGGAGCACTTGTCCGTGTTATCATCGTTGTCTGCTTTTGCAACCATAACTTTTCCCTTTCCATTACCATTTTACCAGTTTAGAGATGCTTATGTGTTAAACGCACTTTATGGTTCCATGTAGGACCTACGGCATAGGCTATAACAGGGGTGTCCAATACGTCGATCGCGATTGACCAGTCGATCGCAAAGGCAATGCCGGTAGATCGCACATAAGTTAACTGTAGGCCCTATATGATGCTACATGAGCATCGGAAAACAGTGCGCGAAATAGGCATTATGAGATGGGCCAATCACACCAAAAGCATTTATGGCAGTTGCAGGCGCCTTTTTTGAATGATATTCTATGGGCAGGGAGCGTTTGCATGCTGTTTATGTGCGCTGAGCGGCTTGCGGTTTTGCCGCCGGCCGCGGCACGCGCCTTTGAAGGAACGCTGAGAGGGGAGAAGCGCCCGACGTCATTCGTGTCTTTCCATTGTCCAATCGAATGAGGGGAGAGGCGGGTCTTACGTTGTGGTGAGGGAAGTTTACAGTTGCTTTGAAGAACCGGACTCCACTCGCTCACTCTCTCCTGCGTGTTTGTGCACCTCTCACCCTCAACCAAGGTCAGAGCAAGCGTCCTCTTTTTAAAGTTTCTGCTAATATGACAGTTAACAGCAAAAGAGCACACACACACTACTCAATTCAATGCATTGTTTATTGTTGTTGCAGAAGGCTACAACAAGGTGTCAAAGCAGTGGTGCCTTCAGAAGTGCCTTAAACACATCAGTCCAGCGGAACGCGATCCATATTTTATACACAATCGCTTGAAATGCATGTAACTTTACAAACATACATAGTGATAGTGATCTGACTTAGGACAGCATGAGCGCGCAGCTCTTTGCACGTGACGAAGCAGAGTCGTGGAGAGCCGCTTCACCATGGTTTTAGTGTTTTGGAGGGGGTCTGAAACGACGGGAGTGGTGTGTCGCCCAGATTTACTTCCCCCGGTCTGCATGCCCAGACATACGTTCGTCTCCCACACAAAAACAGAATTTTATTCAAAATATGTAAAATTCCGCAAAATTCCGTGTTAACACTAGATTCCGTGTTAATTTGCCAATTCCGCGATTCCGTGAACACGGAAATTATAGGGCCCTATGTAAGTTTACGTCGATGTGAAAAACGAGGCAGAAGAATGAATGAAAACCGATGCATAGATACAGAGCCAAGACACCACCGTAGGTCCTACGCATGAACTACAATGAGAGCTTACACCATAGGACCTACAGTGAAAGTATAAAGGGCCCTTTACTTTTTAACACTCTGCAGAGTGGATCAATATAGACATATGTTCATTTAACACTGGGGATTTTGCTGTGTACTATGTCCAATGGAAAAAAACTGTACTGAGCCATACCAGGCCATACTATGCAATGGAAACATTAATGCGCCTTGGCTTATCAGCACCATCACATATCAGTGTTTAGGTAAGAACAGCTAAATATGAAACCCTTTTACTCCATGACATTAAATATTACCTTGCTTGGAAAATACACCCAACATTTTCAGTATCAATGTTGATGACTGATCTGTCTAGACACTTATTATCAACACACAGTTTCAGCAGGTGGCTACATCTGGAACAGAAAACTATAGACTGTCATGAACATAATATGTACATACATATTAGACCAGTCGTCCTTGAATTTTTTATGTGCAAATGAGCCAAAAGTAATATGTTCTTAAATCCTAATACAGGGCTCCAGACTAACTTTTTTTACTAGGAGCACAGTGGCCCCCAACTGAAAATTTGAGGGGCGCAACCAAAAAATTTAGGGGCACAAACCGTAAATCAACATGCTAACCAAATAATCACATTTCTACAAATTTCCACTGTATTACTAATACATACTTTGATGATAGATACAGAAATACAATGTGCCATTTCAAATTCACTGTCGCATCAGAAAAAAAGGTCAAATTTACTGGTCGCACATGTGCGACTGGATGTAAAATTCAGTGGCACACTCTCAAATTTTAGTGGCAAAATGCCCTGGAGTCCTGTAATATGTTCTTAAATCCTCATTAGATGCGCTTGTGTTAAGACAGATGGGGTTAAACTGCAAATATTGAACAGAATTGTAGGCAGAATTCAGTATTTAATATGAAGTATGCTGTAATATTGCCAGGATTACATTCTGAACACAGCCATAAAAAAAACACAGAAGGCCGGACTGAACTGCAGGAGATTCTGCAGCTCTATGGTAGCAGATGCCCACTTAGCCCACGAACACAAGTCATACACACAGCATTAGTGTTAATGCAGAAATCATCTCAGCGCTTAGAGAAACGGACTGCATCTGTAGTCTCTACACAACCCACAACCCTCCGAATTCATGTTGATGAATCTAAAAACACATTCAGAAGCGTTGCTGCATGCATAACAAATATCATTATGCAAGACTTGGTACAACTCAGAGAATCTGGAAAATTTACAATCACTGTTTTGCTCAAATCATTATTATGCCACTCCATCTATCTTTACTGCAGGTCTGGACAGACCATCAACTTGCGAAACGACTTAACCAAACGTTCCTCTACACACAAGGACAGAGATAGACTGTCATATCAGACAGCCAGACCAGTTCATTGGCAGATTTTTGTTCATTTTGACTAGTAAAGACTGATATATGCAATTGCCGATATATAAATAAATTAGGGATGCACCGATATGGAAATTTTGGCCGATAACGATAACTCTTTATATTTGGGGGCGATAACCGATATATATATATATATATAATATATATAGGCCGATAAATATTCATATTATTTTCACAATGAAAAACTCCCAGACCGCGGACATCTTGTCTTTGCGCTAGACTAGCATACTCTTCTTAAGCCCGCAACACGTGTCATCTTTGTGCTATGTCACAGAAACCACCAATCAAAACTTCACCTGGCCAGCAATGAGCAAGTGATGTGGTTCAACAAACCAAAATAATCCATCATTTATCGGCTTTCATTTATCGGTCTAATTTTGCTATCAGACCGATAATATTAAAAATAAGCAGTTATTGGCCGATAACTATATGTCGGCCGATATATCGTGCAGCCCTAAAATAAATATTTTAATCAGCCAATAAATCCTTCTGTTTCTAAAATTAGTTGTTCCTAATGAAATAACACTTAGATGTTACTAAAGCCAATGCCCAACATGATCAATCATTATTCACTTTTTATGTGACGTTGTTAGGGCCGTTCACATTATAACGATAACTATAAAAATTATAGTTTTGAAAATCATTTTATATATATATAAAAGAGAATAGCAGAGTTCACACCACAACTATAATGATAAAGATGCAATGAGCGATATCATTGGGATCACTTTCTGAGCTAATTTTCCCACCTGATTAACAATAAACCAATGACAGCCAATCAAATCTAGTGCATGTGCACCAACGTTATGCTTTTTCCCTTTCGCATTGACTTCGCCAAAAGGTAAATATTAGATTACACAAACTACTAAATTCACTGATAGTGTTACGCGAAACGCAGCGTGTTAAGGACATCTGCTGGTTACCCGCTGTGTAAATGCAACAAGAACAGCATATTTACATATTCAGTGACATGTAAACAATTTCAAAGGTTTTTATTACAAGAAATATGCAATATTAGTTCATGCCATTAAAAGCAAGTGATTTGCACGAGTGCCATACGTTTGAGCGAATTAGCATACATTTATTGTTATCATCCGGTGAGGTAGGCGCAAATATAGTTATCGCTATAGTTAACGTTATAATTATCTTTACAATGTGAACAGCCCTTTACACACAACAACACTCAATACTGTGAGGTGTCAGATCCGCAGTACATCTCTCTTGTTAATATCGGTACTTCATCAATTTTATGCAAACTAAATGTTTATATGATTTCAGCAGTTTTCGCTTTGTTACTCATTTACTGTAATTACATTTGTGTTATATCAGCCTCAGATTGTTTTCTCAATATCAATACCGGCATCAAAATCGTCCATTTATCAAAACTCATATTGGTCAACCATTAAACTGGCATCATCAGCATTATCAAATATTAAAAAACATGACATATTATTTATAGACACTTCTAAGGTAAAATAGGTGAAATAACAGAGCGATGAGAGGCATGCAACCAGCATCTTTATTAGTAGGGTCGTTTAAACTAAAATTTTGTAACCGACTAGTCTAAAAGATAAAATGCCCGTGAAGACAGTCCAAAAACCTGTGTGTTTAACGTGTGTCCTATGAATACTGTACCGTTTAGTCGAATAGTCTCACACATCCCTATTTATTAGGGGTGCAAAAAAAATCTAACCGTGAGTTTGGCGTGGGCAATCTTATATCATGGTAGAATTAATTTTATATCATGATAACGGTATCATTTGTGTAAGACGTCCATTTCAATAGCCGGACGGTAGGGAGCACTCATAAAACATGATTTAAAGCTCACGTAACACACGCTGTTTCTGCATTTCTGATGTTAATCTGGAGTACCTATAGAGCAGTATACTAGTATTAGATCCTTTATATCTCCAAAGAGTCTTTAGTTTAATCATATTTATATAAGAAAGATTAGCTTTACCGATTCTTTCCGATAACGTACGAATAAACGAAGAAGGAGGAGTTACTACTGCGGGAGGAGCGAGTACAAGTCATGCAACACTATACAACACTGTTTTAACTTATGATTCACTACATCAGGGGTTCTCAAAGTCTGGACTCCGGTCCGGATCCGCGTCCACTTCATATTACAAGTGCATTCATTTCTATGTGATTGATTAAATGTGTGCATTTGCTAATTTACAAATGCATATTAAACTTGTAAACCATTCGTTTAGTTTTTTCTTTTTAGATTTAAGAGTATTCCTGGTCCAAAAATAAAACGAGTTATTTAAAAATTTCCTGTGTGACGCTGTAGCCATCACACCCAGATATTGTACACAGCTACTTCATGTACTACGGCTTTTGATCAGTAAGTCCTTATCGATCTGAAATCGCTGTTGGTTTGAGTCGTTTATAACATGCATTTGAAAAAGCAACACTCGTCAAACACAATCTTTATACATATTCTTTATCATCATGAAAATACCTGAAAAGGTTTGAAGAACAGCAATATAAATACATCCTTAAAGAGTAACTAAACCCTAAACCAACTTTTTTTAGTTAATGATCTGTAAGAATGGGGCTTTATTAGTAGAGCCCGACCGATATGCGTTTTTTCGGGCCGATGCCGATACAGATATTAGAAAGTAAAAAAAGACCGATAACGATATATCGGCCGATATTCTTTATGTGTATATTATAGTTCAGTATATACTACAGTATATTATACTAAAGTACTGTACATAGAATACACTATATACTTTAACATAATATACTGTATATGAATAAATACAATGCAATGCAATGATCACTCACATATGTGGTGATCAGTCACAAATGTGGTGATCCAACACTTATATTGATGTGACAAAGATATGTACTATAGGCAAGAAGTTAACAATAAACTTTATTATCCAAAATTAGTTGGATATCAGTGCACTAAACAGTAAACTTGACTTATTATAAATAACTTTAAAACACAAAGAGAACAAAATACATAAAACTTGCATCATTTGCAGTTTTGACGAGAATAACGTTATAAAGAGAAACTTATGAAGTCATTGATTAATACTAGCTTTACAGTAAGTTGTGTACTTCACAAATTAGTTAGCCACTCACAGTTACTAAGACAATGCTTGACGGAGCACATACTAATGTACGCTATGTTTAATGATGTGCACAACGTTTTTATAACACAAACCCAGGGTTCCGTGCAAACTTTAGACTTTTATAAAAATAAAGCGTCTTCGCTCCGCCTCTTTTATTTAGCAAGGGTGTAGAGTTGCGCGAGCTTATTGAATCAATTGCTCTGAAATGAGCATGTTACCTAAAAACACAAGCAGCAGTAATCACATATAGTGATATTCAAGTGCACGGCTGCGCGTAGTTTAAACGTGTCATTTCTCCGTCTCGCGTCATTTCTCCCGCTTGCGTTTTAACTCGCAAGTCGACAAAGAGACGGATTAAAAACACCAAATGTAAGCGGGAATGCGTCTCTCTTGTCCATTTATAATCCAATCGACCAAAGCGCGTCTTAATACCAGGTGTAAAAATGTTGTGAAGAAGACACTGCGTGACTGCTTTCATGCCACCTGAACTGAGAGACTGACTGAAGGGAAGGGGGTGGGGGATTGGCTGGTGTCACTACAGTGAGTGATCTGGGTCGCCATTAGCAACCAGTATGGCGCACTCTGCTGGACAAACAAGTACTTACATCTTTCAAATGCATTTAATGTGTTCTGTAACAAACGTTCATATCGGCGCATATCTGCGGCTTATACGCCGATACAGATATATCTGCGACATGCTCATATCGGCCGATAAAATCGCAGGGCTCAAAATTAACTTTTTTATTTGGTAGCACTGGTGCTCCCAACTTTAAAGAGTTAGGAGCACCAGCAAAAATTTAGGCGCATCCATCAAAAAATTTAAAAGCACCACAACTACAATGTAAATGTTAATAGATTTATTTTATTAAAAATAAAACACCACCACCGGGCTTTACACGTCCTATGGCCAGCATTTAAAAGTTGGTCTTCTATTTTATTTATTTATTTATTTTTGCTGCATAAATTCCTAAATTAATACCCAAATGCTGTTGAAATAGTATTGCAGCAATAATAATTTAACAATTACAGGTAGGGATGCACCGATCCGATATTCTGGATCGGTATCGGGGCCGATCCGGCATTTTTTGCTGGAGCGGATATCGGACTAACAGGACCGATCCAATTCCGATACTGCGCGTTACCCATGGTTGTCACTGACAAGCGATTAAAACGTCAAAGTATTATAAAAGCACCATAAACGTTTTTATGCACTATAATCAAAGTCATCTTACACACAATAGCTTCATGTGAAGGAACAAACGCACATTTAAAAATATTCATGTTCACAGAAACACTGTAACTTACTTGCAAACTGAGTTAATCCACTGATGAGAAGCGGACGGATAAAAACGCGTCATTCAACACAGGCACAAACACAATAACACACACAATAACTGTAACGTTAGGCTTTATTAAAGATCTGATTTCATAAAGTCTCAGTAAGCTGTTGGATGGATGCAATTCACTATGTGCTGAGATAATTCACAGGTGAAGCGGACGGATGAAACGCGTCATTCAACACACGAACACTCAATAACTGTAGGCTGTTTTAAAGATCTGATTTTATAAAGTCTCAGTAAGTTGTTGGATGGATGCAATTCAGTATGTGCTGAGCACACGATGCATCAAATCTCTTTGTGTTTTAATAGTTATGAACTTAGCTTTCCATTGCGGAGCGAGGATTCCCATGCGAGTGTGAGGACGCTTCTAGAGCATCAATGCTGCACAGTATTGCGCAGAATGCGCACTCAATATGATTTAGGTGCATCAATTCTGCACCCGAAATGTGCATAAAAGGTCCGGTTAAGTGCATAATTCCCAAAATAACCATCTGCACACTAAAGCTTTTTTACTGTGACTTTTTGCGCAATTAAGGAAAATATATTTAGCATACTTATTTGATCAAACGTGCCTATTTTATTTTCTCCTAAACACTGCCATGGTTAATAATTACTAATGTTCTTGTAACTTGTAAATCATTTTAAATTATTGGTTTTTAATTTAAAAGTATAATTATATATATATATATATAATATAATTATATTATGCTAGATTTAGACATTTATATAGTGTGTGTGTGTGTGTGTGTGTGTGTCTGTGTGTGTGTGTCTGTGTGCGTGTGTTTGTGTGCGTGTCTGTCTGTAATTTAAATTACTCAAGAAAAATACAGTAGTATCGGATCGGCAGGTATCGGAATCGGCCGATACTCAGAATTCGGGTATCGGAATCGGATCGGAGATGAAGAAAGTGGTATCGGTGCATCCCTAATTACAGGTAACATGATTAAGATTACATAGAAAATCTAGCAAACACGTAAAACACTGATTAATTGTGACATTACAAAAGTGACCCTAATATAGAAGGCTAATATATATTGGTATTGATAACTGCATTACCAGGATGCTTTTACTACTAAATAGGCAATGTTTTAAAAAATACAACAAAAACATACCATCAGCATTGTCGTATTCCACAGCAACATGGACCACAAGGATGTTTGTCGGATGTCCATTCACCAGCGCATGCGCACATACACCATCAAACACACTTTGACAGACAGCTCGGTGTCTCCATCAATAATAAACACATTTGTCATGACACGTCTTGTATTTTTGGCACTTTCGCCATGTTTAAGCAAGGTACGTCTGGCGTTTAAAATGTTTTGATTCCGCAATTAACGCCGTTTTACAGGATTTACAGTAAACACAGTAAGTTACATTTTCATCGCGGAGACACTTGAAATCTTTAAGCCACTCTCTCTGAAAGGTTTAACGTCAACTCGTATTTTCCGGTGGTGGAGTTACATTTGAATCCGGATCGTCGTCAAAAAATACAGTAATAACCTTGGCTGTAATCGGCTCGCTCTCGTCATGCTCGCGACGCGTTCGTCTTTTCACATTTCCGCGCTTCACGGCAACAAGGAATGACTGACGCTCATATTAGCCAATCTGTGGTCTTCATTAAACGCAAGAACTTAATGGTGAAATTTGATTGGTTATGTATCGTTGGAGAGAACACTGATCCTGGGACAGCGCCAGCACGCAGGATCACAATCAACTCGCGTCACAACAAAATGGGCAGTCGCACAAATGCTCCCAAATATATTTTAAGGTCGCACAGATTAAATTTCGGTCGCATATGCGACCAAAATGGTCGCAATTTCGAGCCCTGAATCGGCAAAGCGATAAATCGGTCGGGCTCTATTTATTAGTGCTGTTCATTGATTTTAGTAAGTTTTTTGACATTTGGATATAAAGTGATTCAATACTATAATATATTGTGTAAAAACGTCTGAGTGCTGCCCTCTTTAGGTTGAACGGTGGCTACTGCAGTTGAATTTTCCTATTGGATGTTGGGTCCAAAAAATACCCCGTGACGTAAGCAGGTTCAGGCTCACCACGCCCTTGTTACGATCTCACCACACACTTGGTACGAGCTCAGTTTGTCCCCTCTATCTCCGTTGGGATCTGCCCACTTTTCTTGCATTTTTCAAATATTGCCAGTGGGTGGAGTCAGGCTCTGACCAGGGGTTTAGTTACGCTTTAAGACATTTCCTGGAGCTGCGTGTGTCTGGCTTTTCGTCTGCAGCGCATATTGAGTTTATGCACGAGAGCGCCCTCTGGCTTTTGGATCTAACGGCATTTCACCGTAATTCATTGAGAAGCATAGCAAGCATCATCAGCCAATTTATAGGTGCACCCCTAATTTTGGTCAGTGTCTCCGCCAACCAACCACACTTTTTTTGCCATGGTTAATGCATCTGATGGAAAACAAACTTTGCCATTTCTCTAATTAAGTTGCTCTGTATTTTGCACCTGGTTACCTGTGGCATCTTTCTTGTGTTTATGTTTAAAACATGTTTTTACTTTAAATGCAAAATACACTTATGTTTTTCCAAAACTATTTGTGTTGATTTGTTATATAAACAAGTGATTTACATAAAGTTATTACCATGCTTGACAATTTTTGTAATAACCAGTTTTTCCGGACCTAAGAAAATGACAAAAAATCAGATTTGGACCTTTGAATGTAAACTTTGAGAACCCCTGCACTACATGTTTGTGTCATTTATATAATATGCACACGCCTATTTCCAACATAACACAGAAGTCTTACTTACCACATGCAACTCAACACCCGGTTGAGACTTTTCACTGAAATCCAGCGCATCAAACACACATCAAAACCCATAATCGAAAAAAACTTTCAGAAACTTGGACGAACCCTGGCGAAGTGCATTCGACACAGAAATACTCTGTAACACCCCAACTGGTTTTTTGACACTTTGCCTACATTTAGCATGAGGAAACAACTCTATCACTGTGTTAAAAAGTCAAAATGCATGAAATACCATTGAACCACCCCTTTCAACAGTTATGGTAAATATTTACTACACCTGCCATGTATGAACCAGTGTGAGCATAAAGATAAGAAGTGGCCTGATATATATGAAGATATATTCAATCATTTTGTATTTTTGCTCGATCTTCGATGGCAAATATAAAAGCAGAGAGACATACCAGTATCTTTACAATGGGAAAGTCAGTCTAGTGTTTGTACATGTAATAGACCAAAAATTTGTGTTTTTAACATGTTCAGGCGATGCTTTAAAATGTCACTCTAAACGTCCCTCTGGTGTGAAGTTTTTTAAACAGCAATTTTTGATCAACTTGTTTGAGTTTTTATGACGACACATCAAGCTTCACGCTGTCCGACAGTCAGAAGCATCTTTCTCATTTAACACATTGTAAGTTATTTGTACAAACCATAATAAACATAATAAATTACTATTACATATATTCAGAATTGTTTTCGTTTTATGAAAATATTATTATGCAGTAGATAAGACATGAGCTTATGAAATTATTTGCTTACTTTAAAAAATTATAATAATTTAAAACATAACAAAAGTATGTGCAAACACATTTAGAAATGTTATATATTAACTTATAAGCAGTTTATGTCGTAGGTCGTGTATGTAGTCTAACATGCCACATAGACATTCAGCTCTTGTGCGTGTATTATGGTCAAAACAGGTTTTGTAGAAATTTACTGCTTACAGCTATTATGGCAACCCCTAACTGCACAAATGATGCAGGTCTTCCTGGATTTCATAATAAACATTAAAAAGCCAGTCAAACGGCATACTCGGGTCTCTCGCAAAACAACTACCATTAGCTGTAATGGCTCACCAGAAGTCTTACACAAAGGACCTCAAAGATGGCGGCGCCCACATTTACGTTAAAAATAAGGTGGAAACTTTCACATGTGTGTTTGCTTTTTCAACTGTTTACTTTCTCTTAAGACCTAAATTGTCGTATTTATGAGGATACTTTTTTATGCATACGTGTATTTAAGGCCAAAAAAGCTGCAAAAAATCTCACAAGCTTAAGAGCAGCAGATGCGCGGCTTGCACGCTCCTCTTACTGTGGGTTTACACCAAACGCGAAGCGTGCAAAGTTGCTCGCTCTAGATTACTCGCGTAATTTAACTGCGTGTCATGCGAATTTTGAATATTTTCAACTTGGGCGAAGACGCGTTTAAGGGGAATAGCGCGTGTTTTCACAGCAAATGCGCCGCCCATATCACGTCATTCGCATATGCGAGGACGTATCTGATCGCATCTTTGCATTGACTTTGTATGTAACCTACTTGTGCAAATCGTTGAACTCGCATCTGGTGTAAACCCACAGTTACACAGAAACAGCGCGCGCATATAGCACTGTTGTTTGTGTTTCAATGGCTTAAAATCACTTAATTTAAAACAGCGGTGCTTAAATACGTGTATAAACGTTACGTTTTTGTGAACACGCACAGCATCGTGACGTGGGCGTGTAACCTCGATAGAGAAGATAATCCAAAATCTTTACCGGTTGACTAATTTCTACCGGTTTATTATACCAACCGGTTTATCGCCCACCCCTACCATGAGAATTGTGACATGTTGGGCAATATTGTAATTTCTGATATTAAACAGTGACAGGAAGTACTGGGGTAGGTCACAATTTTTGCAAAGGTTTACATATGGTGGTGTGTTCTTAATGACTGCTTTACTAAAATTATATCCTATTATATTCCTAAAATATATACAATATAGCACATCACGTGCCTTTATAGTATTGCAATGTATATCAACTTATTGTATGGCAACCCTGTACCATGGTATGTATCGCAAGATACTTGCTGATTACAGTGCTTTTACAGAAGTTTATTATGAATAAAAAGGTAGGGATGCACAGATACCGATACTGGTATCAGCCTCGATCACATTTTCTAAAGTCTGCGTACTCGTTAAAATCTCCCGATACCGGGGATCAATACCACGGTCTGAGAAATGTCTATGTTTGAGCGGCGCGTAAGGGGTTAATGCCTCTTTTGTTGTTCAAAGAGGCAGAGTTTACAACAAACTGAAAAAAATACTTGAGTTGCACTGTCACTGTTAAATTTTTTTTATAATTATTTATTCTGTAATATGTTGCATACAACATGCTTTTCATTTTAAATAAAATGTTCTTAATTCCAAACTAGCCCCTTGTTTTTTGTTAAATTATATGACTAAAGCTGTTACCTGTCAATTTAAATCATGTTTTTTATTAAGTACTCGGTATCGGCAAGTACTGAAATGCAAGTGGGTGATTCTCACGAAACCATTGAAACACCACGGCACTAATGATTTTAGTTTTAAAATGTGTAATATAGTAACATTAAAAAGCATCAGAATTAATACTGTGTGTTCTACCTTGCACAATGTGTGATTTCAACATAAGAATTTATAATTGGAAATTTTATCTCATTTTCTGCTGAAATTCTCATTACCGCAATGTGTCCGGCTGTGTTTGAACATGCGTTATGTTCTAATTTAATCAAATTAACACAAAAATATTAAGAAAAAAAATAAATGGATGTTTTGCTAGACTACTTTGGATGACAGAAAAAATATTTACTGAATATAATGTATAATAATAATGAAGAAAAATTAGTGTCCATGCCTGATGTTCTCATCCTCCACAACACTTTTTGAGAACAGTTTAAGCACACATACAGAATTTTAATAAAGTTTGATTTTGAGTGACCAAGCACATGGACCAGTTACTTCAAGATGGCTACCAGGTAAGATCATTTTTTTTACAGTTAATTTGAAATATTGTCTTGTCAGAATGCTTACACAACATTTTGATTATCATTACCGCAACAGATGCTTATTAAATGTTAATTTAATTAATAGAAGCATAATACTTTGATTTTAAATGCATGTGCAGAATCTCCAAATTATGTTCTTTCAGGTTTGTCATGTCATTTTGAAAATATGTCAGTGTTGATGTTTTCTGACTGTTGCGGTAATGAGATTTTTTAGGACTAATTTTTTAAATTATGTTACAAAAAGTGTTAAATGATAAGTAAAAGTTTTTAAATTAATATTCCCATTTACTCCAGACTTTGTTTTTCAATGTCTGGTGGGAAAAAAGTAAATTTAAGCAATTTTTACATTTTCATGCTTGACATTTTTAAAAACAAGTTTTCGTGAGAATCACCCAAGTACTCGTATTCCAAAAAAGTGGTATCGGTGCATCCCTATAAAAAGGGGAAATAAATGGCAAGTAATCATATATCAGATCTAGCCAATATCAACTATTAGACTGGGCTAGCATTACTGTGTAAAATTAATCTATACAATGCAAGCTACAGGTCCTTGAAATTTTGCCTGGCTGCCAAACCCCTCAACCTCTCCAGTTGTGATTCGTGATCGCCGTCTCTCCTCATCTTTAGCAAACTGAAACATTTTATTTTCCACAAGGAATTTGTTTCAGAGATTGGTTTAGCTACTAGCCAAACCAATAAATAAATACAGACCGGAAAGTCACTTTGATTCAGGCAAGTAACCGCTACAACATGCGTGCGTCCGATGAAACCATCTACAGGAAATTGTGTAAGTCCGTCAGATCAACAGTTTTAAAAATGTTAAACACAGAATGCTCCATGCCCATGACATAAACCCACCAAAGCAAAAACACAAAGACATTTACTGGTGAAGGAAGTCACACCCACAGGAGGCTACACAGAAACAGGAAACACCAACACGATGTCTAAAAGCAAATGTTATGCAAACACAGATCTTTTCTCCAACGGATCAAGACAATGTTGGCTCCATCCTGGAGAGCTTGCTTGTGATGGTTACAAGCAAGTAATCTATCTCATCAAAACTTAGAGCTACAGACACATTTACCTCTGAGTATTAATGATGGCCAGATAGTCCAGATAGTCTCATTGCTATTGGTGTGGAGCAGATGGCTGGATCTTTACTCTGATTGTGTGACCCCCAAATCTGCTCCCACCGAGACAAAGGAGAAGAGCAGGCAACTAGATATGGTCGACTCCCTCCTAGTTACCAGTATTGATTAGGCCTAACTAAGGAAAAAATGCACAGATTGTTCGACAGAGAATGGTTATCTTCTGTTGTTTTAAGAAATCAAAAGCAAGCGTCTCTTTAGAAGAAACACTGTCCTGTTTGTTTATAAACACTTCAATGCAGATTTACTTCTGCTTAGATTAGCCTTGCCGATCTGATTATGCATTACTATCCAAACTATGAGGCTAAATAAATTATTTGCCTATCAAGTGGTTACATGCAAAACACTAAAAGTCAGTCCTTTACAGTGGTCATAAAGGACAGCAAGCATACAACAGGCATTTCCATAAGATAACTGCACAAAAAAAGTTCTGGAACAACAATACTTGGATTAAATAACTAAAACAGATATTATTAGTGATTGACTGATGATTCTTGGTAATTTTAAGATCAACATCAGCTGCAAAAAGTCTATAAAACCTATTAATAGTAATATACTTTGTTTGTGTCTAGGGATGCACTGATAGCATTTTTTGGGCCGATACCGATTTAAACAGACAACTTCTGGCCGATACCGATATTAAACAATTGTATACAATACTATACAGTTGGTCTATTAGCTAGTTTATTTCTGCATCAAATTATTTTTACTGAACATGGATTGGATCTAATTAACATTCAACTGACCAACATAATAAGAGAGGCACAAATTAAGCTAAAACAAATATAATAATACAGCATGTCAACCTTCAAAGGTGGTTTTGGCTATTCAGCATTTATTTTATTAACAACATTAACTAATTTTTTTACATATAATGGATTTCTTTATGCAGTTAATTAATAAACAATCGGTATGGGCCTTTCTCGTGCTATTGCCGATATGCCGATGGTTTCAAATGTAACAAAAATCGGCCGATTAATATCGGCAGCCGATACATCGGTGCATCACTTTTCAAACTTTACCAACAGATATTTTGGTATATATTTCTGTAAACATTGTGCAAAATAAGTGTCCATCTACAGATATTAGAATAATAAGCATTCCTCATTGTACAACCCATATTGATCAACCATTGATGTTTACTAACCTATAGTAACTATAACATAATAACATGCTAATTATTGTATTCAATCCAATTCACAAAATTATTTTAAAAATTTAATTCGGCCAGCAAAATCTAAGAAGCCTTGGGCTTCATAAAACAGGCCTGTTGGATACCTTATTTAGTCCAAATTGTCACTGTGTGTCAGCCTGACCATAAGCCAAAGGTGACAGCTTTCATTCAGTGAGACTTCATGTGTTGGACTGCTGGTACAATCAGCCAGCCTGAGCATGAATAATTTATTACAGCATGATGAAAATGCTTTCTCACTACACATAACATAAATTCTGCTTTTACATTAAAAGAATGAATGAAGCAAATATTTATTAACAGATTGTAAGTACTGTTGTTGTATAAGCACTAATTCAACACTAAGCCACCTGATTTGTTGAAGCACAGTTGGATAATATTAAACGGAAAATCATGCAAAAAACGTACATCATGCTTTGCATACCAGATCATAATGTATACAATAAATATAAAATCAGAAGATGAATCTTGCAGATGACTTATAACTGACAAATCAGATCTACATTTAAATACACGTGCTGTTAAACCGAAACCGACACACTTTTTCTATCCACAAACAACAAACCACAATTAATCTTTAGACCGGACTGTAAAAGATATGAATTGTAAGTGAATGGGTGACTGTCACTTGCTTCCAAAGGCAGCATAACACACCATAAATACCCTTATAATTACCATAATTTCACGCTTGTCAACGCAACACATGTCATAAAAACATAACCCAGACGTAAAATATATACTTATACATGCGATTAAACGCAAAACAAGGATCCCATTAATGTGTATAAAAAGCTAGCGTTAGCCTCAATGCTATTACGCAGCAGTGGGGGGGATTCATCCCCTCTCCATCATTATGAGAATTTGTCAGCAAAAGAAAAGCGTGTACGAGATTAAAAATCACTTCAAAGCATCGTTCGGCTTCGTTTATGATCGTTGCTGTGATGCAGAAACGTAAAAGCTGTATTTTTGCTCTACCTCTGGATGAAGAATCGGGACGCATCCAGCTTCTTTCTCAAATTCATCCAGCGCGTCCGCCATCTTGCTGCTCGACCGCGCGGAGCATCACGGGAAAAACATCCAGGGGGAGATAAACAGGACGCGCGTGCACGAGACAGATAGC
The DNA here is from genome assembly GCF_027580225.2 of Misgurnus anguillicaudatus. Taxonomy (NCBI): domain Eukaryota; kingdom Metazoa; phylum Chordata; class Actinopteri; order Cypriniformes; family Cobitidae; genus Misgurnus; species Misgurnus anguillicaudatus. The sequence continues at coordinate 8,941,303 of NC_073337.2, forward strand.
GGTGCCCGTGTGATTGTTTCATTTGATTTATGTATGATCAGAATAACACTTAGGAGTAAGATAAGAAGCTAACATGGCCATTCACTATGTAATAGTGTCAAATCAGCAAAAGAGCGTTTCCGGTGACAAATATTAATGTAATTCTTTAATAGATTTTTCGTAACTTTTCTGTAAATGCTATTGTATTAAACGTTATTCTTTATGCTTACTATATGCGCTTTCATGGTCAGAAATCCATCGTTCATTCATTAATGCATCGCGTCCAGTCATAGTGTTTGGCATTATTTAATGAGAAAACACAGTCAGCGAACAAAATGTGAGTATTTATAAAGAGCTGCAAGTACAAGTACAGGTGGATCTTATTTGTTTAAGGTATTTCTTGTAAACAATGAAAAAAAAATCGTAGCAAATTTTTGTCAGCATAAATGTAAATGAATAATTTTTTTATCCTTCTGCATGCTGCATTACGTCATCGACCTACTTTTGTTAAATATACTGTATACAGATTTGTTCCTTAGGTTTGCATCAGAAATTTTTATCTATAAAATTAAAAAAATCTTACGTTTCTGTGAATAAATATTTTGCTGTTCATCAGCTATAAAAAGTCATACTAATGTCATTGCGCGACTGACCTGTCATCAATTGATTGAAGGTAAAACTTGGACAGCTAGTTACCACAAGGGGGCGACCTTAGTTTACTTATATTCTTCTTCTAGAATCTAAATGCAAGATCTAGAATACATATATGTATATATACATTGTGGGGGAATTATAAATAAATTATAAATATATAATAAATAAATAAATAAATAAATAAATAAATAAATAAATAAATAAATAAATAAATAAATAAATATAATTTAATTATTTAAAAAAAATATTATTGTGTGGCTTTGTATATTCCACGAAAAATTGTCTGTGTTTCTGTATATAGTAAAAATTGTATTTAGCTGTTTTGCATGTGTTTTTGTGACAATTGCTTCGTTCACAACGTTGAGCGTTGACCTTATGACTTTTTAAAGGCTCTCTTGGGTACGTAACGGACTCTGACTGCCGCCTGTTCTGGAGTAACTGATCTGAGATCTGCCTAACTTTCGCACAACTGTCTCAATCAAATGGTCCCAATAGCGTATTTTGTCCACACCATCTGACCTCAGACCTGCTCTGAAAGCGGCAGACATCACTTCCGATCGCGGAGAGAAACAGTCGAGCTTGCGGCAGACATCACTTCCGATCGCGGAGAGAAACAATCGAGCAGAGGAAGGAAGGGAGACGTGCGTGCGACGGAGGGCGGTAATATCGCAATTCAGCACTATAATATTGAAGATATCAAAATTAGAGTCCACATTTGAAGCGTTTAAGATTGAAGGCTTTCATATTCAGGTCTATGGGTTTATCAGCATTTCAATACATTTTTAGTGTTAACCCTTTCGCGATGGACTGACAGGCGGATTCTCCTCAGACGACGCAATCTACATATTTACGTTTCACACCGTTTTCCAAAGTTAAAGACTTTTTTGTCACCAGGAGGACTTCAAAGTGGATCTTTAAGGTTTGTCTTGATGTTTCATAATGCCATGTTTCCATACCAATAACGCGTAAACCAGCACTCCGCTGGCCGTGTCCCAAAACCTAGCGAGTTGCCCATGTAGACAACATATTGAAATTTAGAGATAGATTGCCTCGATTTTGGGGGGTAATCATTGTGCTATACAACATTTTTAAGCAACTAAGCATAGTATCATATGCTTAACAAAACGAAACTGCCTGGCTAGATCGCATTTTGAGCACCGTAAAGATGTGCACTTACTGTACATAATATACCATTTAAAACCTTAGTAATACTGACACTACTTGTAGTGGAATACAAAATAAAACCACCAAAAATGCTGTCTACATGTGCAGCTCACAATGTTGTGGGACAGCCTGCATGTTGCAGATACAGTTTATGTACATGTGCATGGATGTATCATTATTGATCATTTTAGGTCAGCCATATATTCATTTAATTCATGGATTCAATGCAATATGCAATGTGCAGATATGATGCACACTGATTACTTTGGTATTTAAGCCAAACAGAAATAAATCTATGCAGATGTGTTTTATAAATATTAATCATGTAAGACACATTTATTACATTATGTGTATCAAACACATAAGTACCATGTTTTTAGGACATTGCTGTGATGGTAATACTATTCTATTCTTTATAATGGAACCTTACTGTGCCATTTAAGTGCATACGTTAAATTTAAGCATTTGGCAGTCCCTTTTATCCAAAGCTATTTCTCAGTATTTATGTTGGGCTGCTAACAAAATGTTCTACCAACTTAGCCAGAGAAACACAATATACAAATGTACAATATGCACAATATAAAAATGGTAAATACTTTTATGGTATATTACAAAGGACTGTGGCATTACCTAATACCATCACTGAACCATAGTAGAGTCATATTAGAAACCTAAGGCCATATGCAGTGTAGTTCAAAATAATCAAGTAATACTCTGTTTTTATGCAAGTCGCAAATAATATATGAATGGTAAAAGCATCAGTCAGCTGTAGTAATGGGATTGGGCTATCAGTATTACTGTTTTATTTACAAATCATTGTGTTGAATATTATATTATCATTTATTTGGTTTATTTTCAATCTTTTAAGTCATAAAATGTCTGTCCAGGAAAAGCAAAGTATACACCACAAGGCCTCATTCATCCTTTATTGTTGAGGCTTGTAAGAATAGACAGAAACTGATACACAATTCCACCAGCATTTTGCAGTGACACACATAACAGACTAATATTTTATGGAAGTATGTATATTTGACCTTTGCATGTTACCACTTTCTCTGAAACCTGAGTGCTAACTTCCACATGACTTCCTGCCACAGTGTTAAAGTGAGATTGTGAGATGTTATGCGTAGCAGATGCTATCATTTTCTAAGATATGATGAGCATTATATTTGGCAATGATGACAGTATAATGAATTGATCTATATAATTAATACAGGGTTCCTTATGGGTCCTTGAAATCCTTGAAAGTTTGTGAATCTGGGGGAAAAATTCAAGGCCCTGGGAAGTTTTTGAAAATATACATGCATAGATACAGGTCATTGAAAGTGCTTGAATCTATTTTATGCAAGAAGTTTTCTGGAAAAACATCCATATTAGTCCCTGTATTGTGCAGGAAAATATCATTATATTTCTAGACTTTTTAAGCACACATGCTAAACTATTCGCTTTAAATGCTTATATTTCTTCTCTATGCGAATGTTGATTCATACCAAAATGCTTTTTTGCATAGTTGTGTTACATGAAAACGTTTCGAGTTACATATGTAACTGTTGTTCCCTGAGAAGGGAACGAGACGCTGCGTTTCCCTTGCCATACTTCCTGCGTCCCTGTTACGCCGTCTTTGGCAATATTTCAGATATACTTTCTGGCTCCCCGTCACCCTGTCTTTGTCATTAAGCCCCTCACCATTGGTTGAATTTGTTATACACATTCAGACGCTGGAGGCGTCCCCAAAGTGTCACCGCATTGACGCAGCGCGAGTTCGCTCGAAAGGGAACAGTAACAATGTATCTTAAAAGGTAACTCGATGTAACCTTGCTCTCACTTGAAATGTATCCCCACATTTAGTCCTTGAATTTGAGAGTATTGGACCTGGAAAGTCCTTGAAAGGTCCTTGAATTTGAAGTTAACTAAGGTGTGGGAACCCTGTTAATATGAAGAGTTTGGTTCCAAAACGCAATAAACGCCATTTTTGAAAAAAATGAGTTACTGCCAAAATCTGTATTATATCAGGTCAGTAGTTAAAAGTAAATAATTAATTTTACGCAAAATCCAATACCCGCCGTGATATTCTGTCATCTTTTCTCCCTTTTTTCCCAAAATGCGACAAACGCCACTCCAGCTTTTTTACAGAATGCAATAAATCCATTTCTGATATTACAGCGGACCATTCACGCAATGTAAACAAACATGGCGGCGCGCTGAGTACACGGAGTCCTAGTTTTCCTCATCTACTTTGTACTTCGTGATCAACAAACAAAACAAAATAATACTTTAATAGCATTGCCAAACCTGTGATGGTTTTCTGTGACGGGAAAGAAACGTAAGCCATCAACAGCTAATAATTTCCGCGAGAGGCACTCGGGTGCTTGTTCTCCAGACAGCGTCAAGCTTCTCATGCTAAAACATTGTGTTCTTCATATAACAAAGTAAGTGTTTTGGTTAATGCCATTAATGTTTATTTTTTAATCATTGTATACCACTAGTCAACTAAATAAATATAAAATGGTAAAGATGAATGCACATTTATACATTGATTTAATAGATTTATAGCATTTTGAAATAAAAAACTGTCATGGATTTATTGCATTTTGTGGAAAAAATAATTCGTTTTTATAATAAATCTTTGAAAATCAAGTTATGGATTTGAATTTTTTATGTTTTTATAACCTAAAGATGCTATGTGAAAGTTTGTAACAGAAAATACTGGTTTTCATCTTGTCACTTTCTTGGTATAGAAAACACGTTTTTACCGAAATTTGTCAAAATGGATTTATTGCGTTTTGGAACCAAACTCTTCATATAATCCAAAACTTGTTGAAAATATTATTATTGGATGTTGCATCTGGAATGTTAAATTCCACCTTTTAAGGGATGTCTGGAATGCGTAGAATATGATTGCAGTTGGATGATTTGGGTAAAACCTTTTTTATGTAGATTTTAAACTATTGCGATTTGACAGATGATATGCAACTAAAACGTAATTTTTTGCATGTGGGATAGGCCGTTTCAAAAATCATGGTGATGGATGTTGTTAGATTTCTGTACACCACAACATTAGTGATTATTTTTAATTGACAGAGATGCAGATGTGTTATCCGAACATTAATGGCATGGAAAACCCCTTATACCTGGGATTCAGGTAACCTGTAAATTGGAAGAAACCGTTTCCATTGCAGTTTTGCAATATGTTCCTTTTTTTAATTGCCTGACAAAACGCCTCATGCAAGCGTAATTTTTTGAGTTTTTGTGAAATTGACATGCTTCCATTAGGCCTTTATTATTTAAAATGTTAAGAGTAAAGGAATCGCAATGCTGATCACCACATTTTTGACCAGTAGTTTCTCAGATTCTTTACTTCGAAGAATAGGGTGCACGTTTGCTACTCAAACAAAGCATTGTGAGACAGACAGTGATCGTCATTTGCATGTCAAATAAAGTTTCCATTCCCATTTTGTTCTGTTACTAAAGCTGATGGTGTATTTGTCAGCGCATTTTGCATAGTATTAGCACTTGAAGCACAAAGAAAGAAAAGAATACAAATGGAATTGGCCATTGTTTGCCTTTTCTTATCTCAGTACATAATAATACAATATTTAATTTGTGTAATCTACTTGTACCATACGACTCAGAAGGCTCATCACAAACCAGAACCCATTTCTATTCTATGGCTCCTTAAACTAAAGTAAACTTAAAAAAAAGAATGATTAATCAGTCTCATGGCTGGCTTTTTTTGTTACTGTGTAACCTGTATTGTAAAACCGAAACTCTGTTTTGACCAACCAACATCCAATTTCTTTGCTAGTAATGTGTACATTTCTGCCACTGTACCTGTTCAGCAGAGTTTTATGAAGACATCCAGACACGGTCATTTTAGGTTGTATAACGATTATCAACTTGATAGCCATGTACCAGATGGTCACAGACAGTGTACTAAATCTGTTTTTCCATGTTTGTAAAACGTTCCAGGTGCAAACCCTCAGCACCCCAACCGAGTCTTACTCTCAACCATTAATTTATATGAATGAACCATCCCGCTGGTATGAAAGACCTAAGGCAACGGATTTAATCTCCTGACTGTGCATGAGTTTTTCCTTACTTCCAAATCAAAATTAAGTTTTAATCCTCGTTAAATTCAGCACCTTTATTATGACCTGTTTCACTTTTTTCCATCATAAGAATGTAAATGACTTCTGACAGCTTTCTATAGTTATCTCAGAGTAGTGTCTCAACTTGGAGAACATAATCTAAAAACTTAGCCTTGTTGTTCTTAAAGGTGCAGTGTGTAAATTTTAGCGGCATCTAGTGGTGAGGTTGCAAATTGCAACCAATGGCTCAGTCCACTGCTCTTCCCTCGCTTTTGAAACGCATAGAGAAGCTACGGTAGCTGCCACAAGAAAAACTTGTCATCGACGGAGACAAATTAGTAAAAAAGTTTGTCCGTTAAGGGCTTTTGTAGAAACATGGCGGCACAAAATGGCGACTTCCACGTAAGGGGACCCTCAGTGTATGAGATAAAAACGTCTCATTCTAAGGTAATAAAAACATAATGGTTCATTATTAAAAGGTCTTTATACACACATGATAATATAGTTTTGTATATTTTGTCAAGTGATCCTTTTAAAAATTAAACACTGCACCTTTAAGATAATCCTTTAGTGTAGCATATATGTGTGTTATTACATACTGGGCAGTTTTTATGAATGTTTCGCTGTAAAAGCTCAAATTTGTTAGCAGTGTTTATTACTCTGATTGTCATAACTTGCCCAACTTTTAAAAGGTTATAAATGACTGTGAGTGAGATTTCTGCTTTAATTGATCTCTAAAGCTCATTTAAGCTCATTAAATCTTAATAACCTTTGTAAATTCTAGTGTAAACAATGTTGCTATAGTTCATCTCGCAGTGTTTTTATTAGAGCCTGCAGCAGTAAGTTTAACAGCTGAACGTTGATGGTTAATATCCTGTAGGTGTGTGTACTTGTTTTCAAACTCAACACTGTGACCCATCACAGAATTCAGCTGGCAAAAATATTTCATCCTACTACTACTCTGGCCATGAAGAACTATATGGAGGGCTGAATTTTTGACGACCAGAAAGTGTTCGAATAATTTTGTCTTATTATTGAACCCTTTATCTGTTCATACAAAGCATATGTTGTTTTGTAATTCTGGGTGCAAGTCTGTGTTTGTCTGACTGTCTCCTCTGCACAGACTTGCAGGGCAAATTTCTCTTACCTTACGGCGGTTCAGGTGTTTCATTATTCATTTAAAAATGATGAAGTAACAGCTGCACTTAAAGTGTCAGTAGTGAAGATAGATGATGGTTAGGTTGATAAGGCATTATGGCTGGTTGTTAGGGTGTTGTGGCTATTTGTTAGGTTGATATGGCATTGTGACTGGTTGTTAGGGGGCGTGCACACCAAAGCTTTTCTATGCGTCTGAAAACGCCCGGCGAACGGCGACTGGCAGCTTTATTTCAGCCAACTGCCAGCTTTCTTCAGGTGAGCGCTTTGGTTAATATGACACTTCTTGTTTATCAGTCGTTGAATGATGTATTGGTTGGTTGTCGTGATATTTGTCCCGCCCCTCCTCCACTGTGATTGGACGGCCATGTGAAAACCGACATTGATGAGCTGAGATTTTCACCCAAAGTTTAATATTTTTCAACTCTCGGCACTCAGCGCTGAGCGCGGAATAAAACAGCTTGCTTGTTTCCATTGGAAACAATTGAAAACATACATCGGCTGCGGGCTTTGGTGTGCAGACCCCCTTAGGGTGTTGCGTCTGGTTGTTAGGTTGATAGTGCATTATGGCTGGTTGTTAGGGTATCGCATCTGGTTGTTAGGTTGATAAGGCATTATAGGTGGTTGTAAGGCATTATAGCTATTTAAGGTGCTGGTAGGGAGTTGCAGCTGGCTTTAAGGTTGATAAGACATTATAGCTGGTTGTTAGGGTGTTGCATCTGGTTGTTAGGTTGATAAGGCATTATAGCTGGTCGTAAGGCATTATACCTGGTTTAAAGGTGCCAAAGAATGCATTGAAATAGTATGTTAAATTTTTCGTTTGATATTTACATAGCAGGTATGTGACTTTATTAAGTGCCAAAATTATCCGGAAACAACCCTAGGATTTGTCATTTGAATGAAATTGACTATTTTGCCTTATTCGGTAGGGTCATACAGGGTTTCCCGAAAATTTGTTAGTTAAGGTGGTAGTGTTGGGAGGGTGAGCGGGGCCTGGGGCGTGACAATCTTGACGTGCATGATGAAAATTAAAATATTTTTATTTTCATCACTCAAATAAAACTTAATTTTGAAGAAACTATGACAGAAAATGAACACATACATACTAGAGTATTAAGGAATGGAATGTTTTTACCTCTAACGGGAATAGCTGCTTGATGAAGTGAAACTAAAGGGTTAATAAACACAAACTAAAGCAGATGTTGTAGAACATCTAGCGAACGATGATAAAATTGTAAAAACTGATTATTTCCCACTATTAATTACATTATCTTAAAGGAGTGTAACTACTGTAGCATGTAAATAATGCACATAAATAAAGTGAGCAAGAGCGCTCAACAATTATATCTAATCAACAGGCATGTAAAACCTAGCTAGCAGGTGGCTTAAACAACAAAATCACCAGCTAACTTACTTTAAATTTGCAAGAACTATAGACTAATACAATAACAGGCTTAAATAAACCCAAAACATAAGTCCACTAGCAGTTGTCACGGACACACGTTTTATCAACTGGCTATCTTCCAGACATAAAGAACCACATCTTTATCTCATTTCGGCTGTGTGTCGCGCATGCCTGCGCCTGCGTCCGCGCTATTGTCCGATATGCACTTGACGGCCTTTTGTGCAGGATTTTTTTTTGCACAACCTAGTTAAGGCGGTAGGATTTCCCAGCTTAGGCGGGCTGCCCGAACTGCAAAGTGCTGCGGGAAACCCTGGTCATGAATAATAATGTTGAGCTCTGCTCTGATTGCTATGCTCTGCGGATCATGCCAGTAGCTCACATTAGTTATTATTTTAAAATCTTTGTAATTAATTTTATGTGTAATTTAATGTTGGGGTCGTACATCTTGACTGTGACATCACAGTCTGTGTTATGTTGAGATTGGCCTGTTTTCCTGCAGTCTTTTGCGTACACGAGGTTTACATAAAAATGAGGAAAAAACATGTTTGAAGCTCATGAAATGTCATTACCATGTACAGAGCTTTTATTATTCATCTATGCCTAGGTACATACAGTTTTTTTATTCTATTGCACCTTTAAGGTATTGCGACTATTTGTGGTTGGAGGGCATTATGGCTGGTTTTTATGGGGTTGTGGCTGGTTGTTAGGTTAGTAGGGCATTATGGGCGATTGGTTTCAAGGTGGTTGTGTACTGGCCAAAGTTGAAAGAGCCCAATTTAAATTTCTATAATACATTTCCAGACTTACGCACACCCGTAAGCAGTTTTCCTTTATAAATCACTGATCACATGCAAGTGTGCATACTTGAATCTGCCTCATATTTCACCCTGTACAAGCATATTTTAACCATAAATAGTCAATCCCAAGTACCTCATGAATACTGAGCCATATATTAATGAGCCATGCAGCTGTTCTTTCCTAAAATGGTCCTTCAACAGAGCTATTACGCAGCATTGTGCATGGGGGTCATGCAACATTTATATGTTTACAGCAATCAGACTGATCATAAACACCTTGCCAAAATCAATGCATGGATTAGTGGTATCTTCCACGCGAGATAAAATTTGATAACAAAAAATGTAAAACTCATGTCTCTTAACACTGGTTTTGTTATGAACAGCATTAGCTTTCCTGTTTTCCATGCATGCAACCTTTTGCGTTTCTAATCCTAAGTGAATGAGACCCCTTTTTATTCTCTGCTAAACCAAAATTACCTCAATATGCCACTTTATTTGAGGTCTAATTAATGTCTGTATAATGTATGCCTGTATAGTGTTCACAGATCGCATCCTGCTGTAGTTATAATTCTTGCCTGTTTTTGTCCGTGTCAACATGCCATTTATCCACATATGTTGGAGGCAAATTATTGAAAATTGTTTGCATATCTGAACAGCATGATACAAAACCATTAAATTTGACCTTTAGAGTACTTTCATTTTTGTTTGAGGATTCTCTGGTTTTCTCCGCTGTGGTTCATGGTCTTCTGTTTTGTCATGTTAATGAAATTTCTCTTTGACTGAAGGAATCCTGTTCATCCACATGAGACAGATTCCCAGCTGAGAGCTGTTGTTATGGGTTCCTGGATCTGTTCTGAGGGGCCGAACTAAAAATAGATCACTCACAGAGGTGAATGGTAGGGAACACTGCCAGCTGTGAGGAGAGATGCAGATTGAGAAGAGGGGGTGGTGGTTAGCAGCACAGTGCTCAATGGTTGTTAAGCAAAAGGCGTTCTAAAAAGATGAACATCTTTTAAACTAAACTTTAAATTTGATTTTCTGGATGAATAAGTCAAGGCTGGAAATAGATTTGCCTTAAAAAGTAAAGCAAATTTCAGACATTTTATTGATCAGTGTGAAAAAACCAGCCTGGTCTCACTGTTAATATGTAGTATTAACACGTAACTTTAAAAAACAAAAACATATTAGTAACTAGCCGTTTCGTCACATTCCGTTCAAATGTCTCACGGAAATAACAGCGCTATTTGGATATTATGGATTATATTCCCGCCTACTTTTAAAAACAAAGTTTAAACGCATGTTTATTTATACCTAAAATGTGATCTCATATACAGTGTGTTACAACACAAATTGTCCTCAGATTGTAGGCGATAAGACGTTCATGCGAAATCTGATGTGAACAACATACTATCTATATTTCACGGATTATACGCATTTGTGGACAAAAATGGTCATTGAATGTATTTTTTGGACTTTCATGGATCATTCACACATCTGAAACAGACTTGATTCGATTCGCGATTGTTGTATCAACACAAAAGGTAAGAAATCACGTTATATTTAGCATGTTGTCATCTTCTGTCACAAAATACTACATTTATGATGCTGGAGCATCTGTATCTCAAAACAGAGATCATACATTGATGCTAATCCCGTAAATTATACCTTTTAAATGTATAGTGATGTTAAATTTTTTTTGTAAACAGTAGGCTATATAGATATTTTTTGCAGGGTAGATAGTTTGCAGCGTGGTTTCGAAAGTTAAAACAAATTTAACGGCTTTATTTTACAATTCTACAAGAACTAAGTAATAGTGCTTTGCCAAACTAACCGAGACCAGGCCTTACCGACCCGGCTTTTCTGACGAGGCTAACGTACCCCCGAGTCTCTTATAGCTTTACGGTCTGGACCTCCCGCTAGCTTCTAGCAATTAGCACGCGATCCACAAGCAGCAGTATACATCCCCCGCCGGGTCTTAATTTCTGTAATTTGCGAAAATAATGCGTTTGAAAATGTTTTATAACGGGAATATGTTATCATTGTCCAGGGAAAAAGTGTGTATTGTTGAAACTGCTACATCACAATTTACTCTGGAATCATTCAGTGTCATGAGTTTCTTCTCCTGTAGTGTACTTATTACTGATACTTTTCTGCTTGATTTGTCTGTTGGCCACATAAACCGTTAATAATAATATATAAAAATAATAACACAGTATTGTCTGTACTGCTCAGGATACCACTGAGCACGCGCACATGACGTTAGTAGTGGGGCGTGGCCAAAGGAGCAGCAGCTCATAAATATGTAATGACCACCTCAAAACGGCACAATCTGAAATGCACTGAAACAGAGGCTCCTAGAGATGGGTAACAGCAGTCACTTCTCTACATCTTCTCATGTAAAGCTGCTTTGCAACAATTAACACTTGTGAAAAGCGCTATATAAGTAAAATTGAATTGAATTGAATTGAATTGAATTAACAATCTTTTCCTACCAGCTATTTCGAGCAAACAACTTTTGAAACATGCTTTATGGAACTCATACACATATTTAACTTGTGGAAAAGCAGTCATAATATGGGCACTTTAACTAACCATTAAGCGATATGTTACCACATTAACCCTACCCCAAACCTTACCCTAAACCCAAACCATTTTTATACAAAATGTTTAAATGCGTAACGTATTCTTTTTATATTATGCAACAGATATGTTTAGGAATATTTTAATAACAATATAGCATTCAAAAGATATTTTAAGCCACTACAGTCCTACGCAAAACAGTTTATTAAAATCATTTAACGTTACTGTTACAAAAAGCATAACAGAACGACAAGTGTAATCACAACAACTTATTTATTGCGAATATTAAAATCAGTACCAAAAGTAGTTAAAATGACTACAGCTACAGCCGCGGTCCTCTCTGGAGTATATGAAGTAAAGTAAAGAGAAGTATTAAAGTTATTAATCCAAGAGAACGTCAATCTGGATTCCCTCTGCCACGGCGCATTTTTAAAAATTTCAAACGTAAACGAACAGAAACGGAAATGACGCAAATATGTCACATTGCACGCAAGAGCAAATGGGCTTTTAATATCATTTCCATAAAGCAATGTGTCGTAAAGCCTTTTGAGGCGCGATATTTGAATTCAAATTTATATTAGCCTATAACGAACGTGCGATCTGACTTTACGGTTGCTGATGAGAACTCGGATCAAGATCGCTGGATAAAGGGCTGAATTTGGATCTGTTCCTGGCAATCGTATGAATTTAAAAGATGTGGATAACAGCAAATGAATAAAAGTAACATCTTTTGTGAAATGATGTTGTAATTTGGTGTAGTTATTGCTTAGTAGTAGTAATAACGTAATGCGTAGAAGACGGCATAGGAGAAAACGCGTGTTTGTGCATCATTGCAAACAAACTAATTATTAAAAAATAGTTAAATAAATACAGAAATGTTATTCATTTTAAAGTTTTAAGACGTTAAATATTGTGAAATTCTCTGAATATCATAATCATTTCATTTGGTAAATGGGTAAACTGTCTTAAAAAAATAAGTCAGAAAATATGACTTAAAGGTGCAGTGTGTAATTTTTAGAAGGATCTCTTGACAGAAATGCAAAATAATATACAAAACTATATTATCAGGGGTGTACAAAGACCTTTCATAATGAACCGTTATGTGTTTATTACCTTAGAACGAGACCTTTTTATCTACATACAAATAGGGTCCCCTTACATGGAAGTCGCCATTTTGTGCCGCCATTTTTCTACAGAAGCCCTTAACAAAAAATTTTTTTACTAAGTTGTCTCCGACAATGACATGTTTGTCCGGTGGCAACTACCTTAGCTTCTCTGTGTGTTTCAATTCGCAACCTCACCACTAGATGCCGCTATAATTTACACACTGAACCTTTAAAACATGTGATTAATATGAGTAAGAAACGCTAATGCCCGCGATTTTAATATTTTAAAATATACTTGCGTACAAATTTGTACGTTTGTAAAGCTGTAAATATGTAAATAATTTACGTATAAGTCCTGTCAAAACGTAGATATTATACGTTTCAGTGTGTTTTAAACCAAGTAAATGTATATGTGGTACAACCACACTGAAACGTAAAAATTCACACGTATTTTCATGAAATCACGTTGGAAAAAAAATGGTTCCCCAGAATACATTATTTTGGGTGTGAGTGGTCTTTGATGTATGCTTGGTAAGGTTGCTTTACCATCCCTGAGGCAGAGAATAATTGTGTTTTGTGTGTCTTTTTAAAGAAACCGTGGACAGAAGGCACATACGAATAGTCAGCTAATGGTTGCCATTTGTCCTTATTTAGTCTAATTGTGAGGTTATTGCTTTGCCTCAAGCAGGGTTTTAAGTTCTGTTTAATTGTGTCAAGACTGTCTACATGGTGATGTGCATTTCTTCACTAATTGAATATAAAAGGATAAAGAGATTGTTCACCACTGGTGCCCTGGAGTGCAGGACGTGTAACACTTTGGCTAGTTTTGTTTGACTGATATGTATTAAATAATTCAATTTTCCGCTCTGGTATTAAATGAGATCAAGCTATGCTGTTGCTCATAAAAGCGTCATATATGAAAATGTCACAACCCTCATTGTGTCAGTGTAGGTGATTTGCATTATCTGTACTTTATGTACAAAATGTATTGGTTGCACGGCTTAGTGCTGTGGTCTGGTGATGTTTTCTGCTCTCGGAGTCGGGCGTACCTGAAAAATGCTGGTATTTCAATTACAGTTGTAAAAAAACTAATTTCCAACTGTTGGTATTGACATGCTGTAATGTTGAAGTTCCTTTTTAGACAGCCGTGTATAGTTGCCATTGTTTTTCCTCTTCCTCACTTTAGGTTTCAGTTCTACCTGAGGTTTATTGTCTTTGTTATGCGAGGTGGAGTCGTATCGAGAGACCAGGATATTGTAGAAACTTAAACATGTGGTCTGTTTCTGCTTTGGACCAGCAGGAGATCCTAACAGCATCAGTTTTGATTTAATCTTTGTTTGCATTAGTCAGCTGTGTCTCAGAACAGACGCTGGAAAAAGTGTAAGATGTTAAGCCACTTAAAGTCATATAACAGTTGTGTAGTGGTTCTTTACAAGATTAAATAAGATTTAGTCAACACTTGTTTATCTCTCAGCTTAATAGTGCTTGTCTATAAATGCTTTAGGGATGCTTATTTTTAAAGAACAATTTATGGCAAACAATCAAGGTGTCTGAATGATGAAGTTACGTCATGGAAAGCTGGTGGGATGTGGACAGAGACTCTTTCTAGTAACACTGAGCTGACCCACTAATCTGTCTAAGCCCTGTTGCTGAAATGAAAGGGAGAGGGAAGGATGAAGAAACACAGAGACAGACTATCTGTCTGTCCATCCATCTGTCTATTCGCCTGTCTATCTGTATATCCTTTCTATATGTCCATGATCCATCCATCTGTCTATCCATCCATCTGTCTGTTCCCCTGTCTGTTTGTCCACCTGTTCATCTATATGTCTGCCCATATGTCTGTCTTTCTGGTTGTCTATCTGTCTGTCTATCCATTTATCTGTTCATCCATCAATCTGTCTATTTAACTGTCTGTCTGTCCGTCTGTCCGTCTGTCTGTCTGTTTGTTTGTTTGTCTGTCTGTCTGTCTATCCATCTCTCTGTTCATTTATCTGTCTATCCATTTGTCTATCTGTCTATCCATCCGTCTATCTGTCTATCCATCCATGCATCCGTCTATCTGTCTATCTGTCCATGCATCAGTCTGTCTGTCTATCCATCTGTCTATCTATCTATCCATCCATCCGTCCGTCTGTCAATCCATCTGTCTGTTTTCTGCCCGACTATCTGTCTGTCTATCCAACTGTCTGTCTGTATGTTTGTCCGTCTGTCTGTCTGTTTGTTTGTCTGTCTGTTTGTCTGTCTATCCATCCGTCTGTCTATCCATCCATGCATCCATCTATCTGTCTATCCATCCATGCCTCTGTCTGTCTATCTATCTATCCATCCATCCATCCGTCCGTCTGTCTATCCATCTGTCTGTCTTTCTGCCCGACTGTCTGTCTATCCAACTGTCTGTCTGTCCATTTGTCCGTCCGTCCGTTTGTTTGTCTGTCTGTCTGTTTGTTTGTCTGTCTGTCTATCCATACATGCATCCATCTATCTGTCTATCCATCCATGCCTCTGTCTGTCTATCTATCTATCCATCCATCCATCCGTCCGTCTGTCTATCCATCTGTCTGTCTTTCTGCCCGACTGTCTGTCTATCCAACTGTCTGTCTGTCCATTTGTCCGTCCGTCCGTTTGTTTGTCTGCCTGTCTGTTTGTTTGTCTGTCTGTCTATCCATCCGTCTGTCTATCCATCCATTCATCCGTCTATCTGTCTATCCATCCATGCCTCTGTCTGTCTATCTATCTGTCTATCCATCCATGCATCCGTCTATCTGTCTATCCATCCATGCCTCTGTCTGTCTATCTATCTATCCATCCATCTGTCTATCCATCTGTCTGTCTTTCTGCCCGACTATCTGTCTGTCTATTTATCCATCTGTCTATTCATCCATCCATCCATCCGTCCGTCCGTCCATCCGTCTATCTTTTAGACTGTTTGTTCACCCGTTCATCTATATGTCTGCCCATATGTTTGTCTTTCTGGTCGTCTATCTGTCTGTCTGTCTGTCTGTCTGTCTGTCTGTCTATCCATCCGTCTATCCATCTATTTATCCATCTAACTATCTGTCTGCCCGTCCGCCTTCCCGTCTGTTTGTTTGTCCATTTATCTGTCTATCCAGCCATCCGTTTATCTGTCTATCCATCTGTCTGTCTTTCTGCCCGACTATCTGTCTGTCTGTCTGTCTATCTATCCGTCTTTTTATCTCTGTCAATCTGTCTATTTGTTTTTCTTTCTATCCATTCACCTGTCTATCTGTCTGTCTGTCTTTTTGTCTTTCTCTGTCTATCTGTCTATTTGTTTTTCTTTCGATCCATCCACCTGTCTATCTTTCTGTCTGTCTGTCTGTCTATCCATCTGTAAGTATGTATGTGGTGTTATTAAATAAATATAAACATTAAATAAATATTATTGCATGCATGTGTGCATCCAGTGTGATTGCATGACTCAAAACAGAACAGTGGATGTAATATGATCTGTTTTGTTTAGTGTCTGGCCGGAAGTTTGGAGAAGAAGTGTGAAAAGATTGTGCTATATTTTTACTGAAGCAGACCATATTATTTGCCAAACAGACACACACACAGGCACAGTTTTACCTGAATGTCACAGAAATTCAAGAAGCATTTGACAAGGCACACAACTATTATTTTGCTATACGATAGAAATGCTCACAGCTGAAAACATGCCTGTCACAAGCACATAGTCAATTAAATGTATTTTTATTTGAGACTTTTACCCAGATGGTTGACAGCAGGGTAAACTAAACTCCATTCAGCTGCCATGTTCGGACTCGACACAACAGTCTCTGGAGAAAGTGTTGAAGAAGACAGCCTCCAGCCTAAAAGAAAGTGGGTCATGCTGGTTGAATGAAAAAATAAAGCAACATAACAGACTTTGTGAATGTGCAGTTGTTGCTGCGATTGGTTTCTGAAGAACCACACTGATCTGTGTTTGCTCACAGATGTTACTTTCAGTAATCTCTCAAGATGTGTATTGTTACAGTACTGTAAGGGAAGCCTCTTAAATTCATTGTAACTGATCTCATACTGAATTTTTAGTTTATACTTTAATGATGTCACAGATCACAGTTTGGAAGGACATAATACTAAATAGTTTTTTGCATAGGTATTTAAAGGTCAGTAGGAGGAAGTTAGCTTATGGAACAGCTTCTAAAGAAGTAACACCATAAACACTTAAAATAAAACCGTTGTGATGCCCACAGCCTCTCATCCGCACCTGCTTTCGGTTTCACTGGATGTATTGAAGTTCCTTAATAATGGGCCCTGAACTGTTTGCAGTTCCTTGGTAAAAATAATGTATGTGTGTTTGCTTAGCCTTAACTGTAAGATAAGGATATTTTCCAGGAAGTTCATATTTACATTCAGGAACCTTTATTGACCATATTTGACTACAGAAACATCATTTTATGTTGTGTGTCTGGGTGTGTTATACTGACAGAGTCTCTCTAGAAGTCACACACATGCTGTGTTTACTAGTCAGCCAGCTGTGACACCACAACCGTTTCACTCTCTGGTCTACATTGAGATACTGGAAGCCCACATGTCAGCTGATAAGTAATAGCACAGTTGTCTTGTAAAACGCCAGATAATATGAGCAGCAGAAACAATGTTTGGTTTAATTCTCTGAACCCAAATATCAGCATTATGAACAGTTTGCAATAAAAAATACTGAATAGGTAAAATACTGTATACTCAATAAAAGAGGCAAGAAGAGATTAGGATAGTAAATCGAACCCATGTCACGCTGTTATACAGTGCTATTTCACAGCAAGTCTCCTGGACCATCTTTACTTTCTGTTTTCTTTCCACTTCATGACCTACTTGGTTAATTTTAGATCAGAAGTTTCCTTCAGTGAGCGTTTGGTCTGAGCAGTCATCGGGTGATGCAATAAATCAAGGTTTGTGTGGCATCTGAGGACTCTTTATGAGGCGTTTATTTATACTCGCTGAATGTGGGCTGCTTGATGGAGACAAAAATGAACTGAAGCACCTGTGATGATGTTATTCTTCGAGCTCCAAATGAAAGCTGTGTGTGTCAAAACGGCACAGATATTATCCTGAATGACAGATGTGTTGGTAATTGTCTGCGGCAGTTTTGTACAATTGCATTTAAATATATGATGGAATAGAGGAAATATGCTTTGCATGTATGGCGCATGTGAATTACAAACAGTGTTACAAAAGTATTTTATGGCATGATGGATGTATAGTGTTGTTCTTAAAGGCGGAGTCCACGATGTTTGAAAGCAAATGTAGATATTTGAAATCACCTAAACAAACACGCCCCTACCCCAATAGAATCTGGACCTTCCGGCAAGGATTTCGTTTAGTAGACACGCTCCTTACTGCTGATTGGCTATAAGTGTGTTTTGGTAGTCGGCCTGTCTCCTTTTCCAAAGCGTTTTTCAAACATTGTGGACTCCGCCTTTAAGGTATACTTGCAGAACACTTACTAGGTACGTTTACATGCATCCAAATAATCCGTAATCGTTTTGATGGCTCAATCATATTGAAAAGCCTTCATGTAAACCCCTTAATCAATACGATTGAGGTTGATTGGATGCAAATTTGAATCTTATTGAAGGGGGTTGTGTACTCCAATCTGTGATCCGATCAGCTGGAGAAAAGTATGCATGTAAACGCGTGAATCGTAGTACAGGGTTCCCATGGGTCCTTGAAATCCTTGAAAGTTTGTGAATCTGGGGGAAAAATTCAAGGACCAAAAGTTTTTGAAAATATCCATACATAGATAAGGTGCTTGAATGTATTTTATGCAAGAAGTTTTCTGGGAAAAATCCTTATTGTTCCCTGTGTAGTGTAGGGTAATAATATAAAAAAATTATAGACTTTTAAAGCACACGTGCTAAACTGTTCGCTTTAAATGTTTATATCTTCTGTATGCGAATGTTGATTCATACCAAAATGCTTTTGCATAGTTGTGTTTGACACATGAAAACGTCTCGGGTTACGTATTTAATTATTGTTTGTTTACTGATAAGGGAATGAGACGCTGTGTCTTCCTTGCCATACTTCCTGCATCTCTGTAACGCCATCTTTGGTAATATTTCAGATAGCGAAATACTTCCTGGCTCCCACATCACACTGTCTTTGTCGTTAAGCCTCACCATTGGTTGAATTTGATATACACATTCAGACGCACTTACCACTGGAGGCATCCCCAAAGTGTTACCGCAGTGACGCAGCGCGAGGGAACTGTAACAATGTATATTAAAAGGTAACACGATGTAACCTTGCTCTCACTTGAAATGTTTCCCCACATTTAGTCCTTGAATTTGAGTGTATTGGACCTGGAAAGTCCTTGAAAGGTCCTTGAATTTGAAGTTAACTAAGGTGTGGAAACCCTGGTAGTATTTTCTCAATCGGATGCAAAAATACCTTTTGCACATGCACAAAACAATTGTGCTCAAATTCACATCTTATATTTACCTCATTTATGTCACAGCAACGTTCAATAGCAACACGCATTATTAAGGTAATGTGGTCACACGCTATGACAATAGGCTACATAAAGCAATAAAATAGCATTGTGCCTTTTAAAATTTGTTTTTATTGCCTATATCTGAAAACTTATTAAGAACAACTTTATCCAACTCAGCTTTGTACATTTATCCAGAGATATCGACAAGAGATGTTGTGCGCTGGGTGGCGTTGCCAAGTCCACTGCTTTTTAAAGTTGGATTTTGGCCACTGGTTTAAAAATGAAAGGATTTCGGTTATTAGTTATTAGCATTTGGGCTGTGAATAGTCATTGGGATGCTTTTGGGTTAGTTTTGAATGTCCATTGGGATTGCTTTGATACGCGAAGCTGGCAACCCTGGCTGTGCGCTTGTGCAGACATTAGGTTTGGATTATATAGAATGTACATGTAACGAACATTTAAATCAGATTGGAATGTTTAGGGTGCATGTAAACTGTATTGTCGTAACCTTCATTGCATTGATTTCAATAGTACTGACAACATTTTGTGTACGTAATCATAGCCACTGACAGATATATTGCACAATAATGGGAGCGTGCTGACATCTCCAGCGTCTCTGGTATGATCAGTATGGTCGGCCTTGCATAACTTGTTTGAGGCACTTAGTAGAGAAGAAACTAGTTGTCCTCAAGCAGACTCATTTTTTCCACTTTGTACGTGGTAAATGTTTGTGAAATAATCTGTAAAGATTGAATTTGAATGGCCGCCTATTGTGTTTTTCTGGGGGGGGATAAATGTGGTACAAATTGTCGACTATCCCAGTAATGATTAAACATTTTCTTGCCTATGTTTTTCTGCCTTTTTAATGGTAATTTAAGAGAAAAATGAAATATACTTTTAAACAGACCTGTACGTTTATTGTATGTTAACACTGGTTGTAAATGTGTTTGTTTCTCCACAGACATGCGGAGCTCTGGACAGCATTGACCGGCGGTCTCTACAAACATGGAGCCTTGTGCCGAGTCTCAGGGTGATCCTGAGAGAGCTCTGGTGAGTGCACACAAATACCAAAATCAAAGAGAAAAACGAGTTAGATTTTACAAAAATGGCGTCTGCTTTTTAAGAATTTTAAGTTTTACATGACTCATTATTGTCATCTGAATCATAGTATTGTTTATACTGTTATTCTACTTAAAGGGGACATATCATGAAAATCTGTTTTTTTTTAAGTGATATAATTGGGTCACCAGTGCTTTTATCAACCTAGAAAATGTGACAAAGACCAACCCAGTAACTTAGTTTTGCTAAACCATTTTCTGGAAGCATGTGGAAAAAAAGGCCATTGCAATTTGGCTCCCCTTATGATGTCAGAAGGGGATAATACTGCCCCTTTATCTGCACTATCCAAACATGGAACTGCCATTTAGTGCAGAGATTAGCTCATTTGCATTTAAAATGACATGGCACATTTTTGCACACACCTACAAAGTGGAAATTTTATATGTTTGGCATTGTGAGCTGGAACTTCACATACATTTTGACATCTTAAAAAAGTCTTGTGAAAAGTACCCTTTAAAATAGAAAAAAAATAATTTATGCAAATGTGAAATGCTTGGATGCATTACACAGTAATGTGAATTTAGGCAAAGATATTTTTCCCAACATGCATGACTGCTATTCCTTTGAATGGGGGAAATCGCACTGGCCAGTATGGCCGCTCTAGCAATGGAAGTCCTGCCAAAATGCTTTTCTGAACATTTTATTATATCATTTATATATCAAACGTTTGTGTTGATCGTTTGCTAGTGTAGATTTTTCAGTGAAGTGAGTCATCTCTTTCACATACAGCAAAACCTCAGGTGTTATTCAGCACTAGGCTTGTGCCGGTGTTAAAATTTCATGTTGCGGTGATTTATGAAGGTTTTATTACGGTAGACGGTATTACCACGGTGTTGAAATGCATTACAAAAACAAGTTGAAAAGATGAGCAAATGTCATTGTTATAGTGTAAATAAAAGATTTAATAACTTAAACTTGTTAAAATGATATAAATGAAACAATACACAGTAAGCTGAACCAATCAGATTCAAACAGAATAAAGTCCAAACTGCAAAAGCAGTCAACTTTAGTGTTTTAAATTATTAAATTGCAAAATATCATCAGTCCATATGCAGCCTGACGTTGGAAAGCCACTTTGACCGTTGACTGTATGGCTACAGCTGAAAATGAGCCAGCAGCAACACTTCTAGATGATTGGATACTCTGTAAAACAGAGAAGAAAAATATTACTTCATGCCTTAAAGATGCATTTTAGACAATTATAGAGAATAAAATAAGGTAAAGCTTACTGATAGTTTGTCTTTTTACTTTTTGTATGATTAAATATGTTATATAAATATGTGTTCCTTTCATTTTAGTAAAAGAACACATACAGCTAAATATGCCCATTTGTATTCACAGTACTGTTTATTCAACATACAGAGTCAAATAAATTACGTAACATATTTAAATAGTTATAATTACTGACTAATAGTCAGACGGTGACACATCACTTAATTCACATAACGCATTTAACAGTCAATGAAAATATACATAATGTACACAATTAAAATATACATAAAACATCATTTAGAAGATTAATTTTTTTCTTGTAAAAAGATAACTTACCAGTGTAAAGATACTGAAATTTGGGTTATATGATCAAACTTGCTTGACCTGGTAAGAACTCTAGCAGCTGCGTTTTGCACTAACATTGTAGTCTGTTTAATATTAAGTAATTAACTTAACGTTACCTGTCAGCCTCAGTTTCAGCTATAATTAATAATATGTGTTTTACCAGATAGCAAGCGGTAGGATAGCTAATATAATGTTAGCTTAATAGACGTAATGATATTAGACAAACTAAACAGCGTAACGTTAGCTAGCGGACATTAGCATTGCTAAGCGGACACTTAACTGTTATTATTTAGACACAGGATATGAAATATGATGCCATGTATATCTTACCTTTATCTCCGTGAACTGTGGATGATTGTCTGGAAGATGCATAAAGTTAGTGTTGTTCACGTAATTTGCTGACCCGTTCCGTCCACATATTCTACACATAGGGAAAATGTTTATCACCAGCACTCCCTCTTTGTTTTTCACGAAGCCAAAAAACTTCCATACTTTACTCCATACATTATTTTTTGTAATGTGTAAAAATAGTAAGCAGCAGCAGCAGCACTCATCCTTCCGTCATCCTTCTCCATGAGAGTCTGCACCTGCGTATGAGTGACAGCTACGCAGCATCCGTGCAGTGTAATTTGAACCGGTCAAAGGAAAAAAATAATGCACGTCTTTTCGCGGTAATTTGAAGACCCCGCAATAACACTACCGTGCAGTTTTACTACCGTGGTTTACCGTATTACCGAACACCGGCACAAGCCTATTCAGCACACAAACAAACAAACACCCTCTCTCTTTATTTAGATTCAGATATCGAGCTGTTGAGGCAGACTTGTTAGGCATTGACAAGTGTTTACCTTCAATGAAGGCGTTTACAGAAAAAAAGCTATGGGTGGCTGTTTGTGTTTGTTTTATTTCAGTAAATCATGCTTTATTTTTGCCAAGTTGGCACAAGATATATTCTTTACCATTTCCAATTTCTTCACCTACTTTTAGAAAAAATAACCTTTCTTTAAAAGGTTTAGTAGTTACACTGATATCAAATCTGTGTCACTTCAGAAAGATGTTGACGTATGCCAGACTCTCTTTGGCTTTTGGTTAGCTGTGTTTGGTTGGCATGTTATTGTATCACTCTACACCTTTATTCAAACAAGCATCTGCATTGGGTTATTTGCCTTCTAAATGTCTCAACGGCTCCCCCTACATCTGCAACACATCTATATACACTCACCTAAAGGATTATTAGGAACGCCATACTAATACTGTGTTTCACCCCCTTTCACCTTCAGAACTGCCTTAATTCTATGTGGCATTGATTCAACAAGGTGCTGAAAGCATTCTTTAGAAATGTTGCAGTTGATGGAGATTTGTGGGATGCACATCCAGGGAACGAAGCTCCACCACATCCCAAAGATGCTCTATTGGATTGAGATCTGGTGACTGTGGGGGCCATTTTAGTACAGTGAACTCATTGTCATGTTCAAGAAACCAATTTGAAATGATTCGAGCTTTGTGACATGGTGCATTATCCTGCTGGAAGTAGCCATCAGAGGATGTTTACATAGTGGTCATAAAGGGATGGACATGGTCAGAAACAATTCTCAGGTAGGCCGTGGCATTTAAACGATGCCCTATTGGCTCTAAGCGGCCTAAAGTGTGCCAAGAAAACATGATGAGTGCAGGGCTCCAGACTAACTTTTTTTACTAGGAGCACAGTGGCCCCCAACTGAAAATTTTAGGGGCGCAACCATAAAATTTAGGGGCACACACCGTAAATTAACATGCTAACCAAATATTCACATTTCTACTAATTTCCACCGTATTACTAATGAATACTTTAATGCTAGATGCAGAAAGTACAATGTGCAGTAAAATTTACTGGTCACACATGTGCGACTGGATGTAAAATTCAGTGGCACTCTCTCAAATTTTGGTGGCAAAATACCACCATTTGGTGGCAGTCTGGAGCCCTGGAGCGGTGGGGACTTCTGGTGTTGTTGCCCATCCGCCTCAAGGTTGTGCGTGTTGTGGCTTCACAAATCCTTTGCTGCATACCTTGGTTATAACGAGTGGTTATTTCAGTCAAAGTTGCTCTTCTATCAGCTTGAATCAGTCGGCCCATTTTCCTCTGACCTCTAGCATCAGCAGGGCATTTTTGGCCACAGGACTGCCGCATACTGGATGTTTTTCCCTTTTTACACCATTCTTTGTAAACCCTAGAAATGGTTGTGCATGAAAATCCCAGCAACGGAGCAGACTGTGAAATACTCAGACTGGGACCAACAACCATGCCATGCTCAAAACTGCTTAAATCACCTTTCTTTCCCATTCTGACATTCAGTTTGGAGTTCAGGAGATTGTCTTGACCGTGACTACACTCCTAAATGCATTGAAGCAACTGCCATGTGATTGGTTGATTAGATAATTGCATTAATGAGAAATTGAATAGGTGTTCCTATTTATACTTGGTGAGTGTGTATTATTTGGCCAAAAAACAAAAACAGCCATTTCATTCACGTCATCCATGTTATGAATTAAAATAAGATAATGTTACAGTATACTTCGTCTTAACTGTCCTGAAAATTGCCTTAATTTTTTATGTCGTTGAGGTCCATTTTGATTCACCCTTATGTGAAGAAATCTTAGGGCATTTACCATACACTGCTCTTCAGCATACTCTCTGAAACTGTAATTTCTCATCCATGATGCCTAATTTGGTTTAGAAATACGAATTGACTGATGTATTACTGCTCCCAGAGAATGAATTAACCTCACACCCTTCCTGTGTGACTCATCTGAATGAAGAGATGGGGACAGAGGAGGTGTAGTAATGTGACGGTGTGCAATACATGCACTGTAGTTTATGAAGTTTGCTTTATGAATCCATAAACCTTGACTAGAGAGTCGAGACTTCATGCGTCATAGTCTGTCCCACGATGCACCACCATAATATAGTGGAGCACAGAGATCAGTGCACATGAGAAGTGGTCCACATTTCTTTTGGTACTTTTGAGGTACTTTCTTTTTTCTTATTTAGTTGCATATCATATTTGTAGTACCTTTGTTGTATGATATTGCTTTGGGGTTAATTCTAATACAAGGCCATAAAGCTGTGCCATTCTTTAATAGATGTCTGTTATCAGGTTATAACTCAACACTTATTTGTAATGTAAATATGTTTAAAGTGTTGTGGCTTGTTTAAGCTGAAAAAGTAATTTGAAGAGTGATGAGAGTCTTAATCCTTAACTGTAGAATTTGGTATCGGATTGACCCCGGCAACTCTTCTGTGTTTATGTACGTAAACTAATAAGAAGATAATTTTACGGTTGGAGGAAAGAGATATAAAGTTATTTTGACAGGAAACCTCTCTGACACTGTTTCCTGCATTTGGAGGTGGGTAGACAACACAGATAAGTATCTGACAGCTGATGTCAACCATGTGGCCATGAACAGGATGTCTCTACTAAGTATGGTACAGAGAGCTAAAACAGATACTAATGTTGTGATGGGAAATGTTTGATTTAGCTTTGTATCCGGCTGAGGAACGTACTTTCGTTTACTGTGACCTCCCGAAAGCTTTCTTTAAACATCTCATGTATATGTGAAGCAATTAGTGTTTCATTTGCATTTGGTTTGTAAGTTAGTATTCAAACTCATGTTTCAGAGATTTCAAGGACCACAGAATTTCACAAATACATCCTAGATGCCTTTGGTGTGGCTC
This sequence comes from Misgurnus anguillicaudatus, assembly GCF_027580225.2. NCBI lineage: Eukaryota > Metazoa > Chordata > Actinopteri > Cypriniformes > Cobitidae > Misgurnus > Misgurnus anguillicaudatus. The sequence continues at coordinate 8,967,070 of NC_073337.2, forward strand.
ATTGTGGTGTTAAAATGCCTGGGTTTGGTTTCACCAGTAAGCCATTCGAGTATTTATCTGGGTATTTAATTTAGGAAATGCAGTGAATTTATTTGAAGTGTTTATATCTACATTGAACACTTTTTAATGATTTGTGCATAGTTTATTTTTTATCTTTTGTTTACAGAAAGGAAATTGAGTGACGAGTGGGTCATGAATGGGCTGATGGTTAATATCAAGATGTTGACATGTGGTTCTTGACTTTAGAGCACTTTTGATCACACTGTAAATGTAAATATGATGATTATGAATATGAGGTGGTTTTTGGGTTGAGTGAACTGTAACGTGAGTGTCTCAGTAAAGTTTAATTGTTGACCAGCTGTGAGAACACAGCGAGAAAGAGACGAGCAAACAGAGAGTTCATTTAAAGATCAACACACAGAGAGAGAGAGAGAGAGAGAGAGAGAGAGAGAGAGAGAGAGAGTTATTCTAGTACCGTGCGAGTGTGAAAGGCAAGATCTGTGCTCTCCTGCACGCTCTGTCTGTGTGTGTTTTCAGTGACCAGCAGCACACAAGCGGTAGGATATCTCTCAGTTTCTCTGTTTCTCTCTCTCTCTCTGTCTCTTTCTATTTTTTCATAATAAATCCAGATCGATGAATGATGGGTGTGGAGGAAGCGTTGGGTTTCTTGTGCTGTTAGGTGGCGTGTTGGATAGGATCTTATGATACCTGTGGGGGTGGCGGTCTTTATTATTGATGTGTTAGTGTGTTTGGTAGGTCAAGAATCACTATTACTATTGCTTATAGTATGATTGGGGATTTGAATAAACGTGTAAAATTGACTTATTTAAAACTTCTGTTGTGATACCGGTGTCCAATTACTTTTTATTCCTTGTTTTAAGCCGTGAAGTGCAGAGCGTACAAAGTCCAATTCTGTTGTCATTGTCACCTAGTCCTAAAAATCACACAGTATGAATTCTGATACTTTTTAATTGCCAGGCTATAATCTGCCCTGATCATCGGCCGATAATTGCTTTTATCAGCTGATACCAATTATGAGTATTTCTGTGCCGAATGCAATTCGCAAGGGTTTGTAAAAGTTTCTGAAAGTTTTTTTGAATACGGGTCCAGCTGACATATCAGGGGTAAGCCATACGTTCATTTATTTTTAGGGATGCACCGATATGGAAATTTTGGCCGATACCGATAACCAATAACTCTTTATATTTGGGGGCCGATAACCGCCTATATATATATATATAGGCGATAAATATTCATATTATTTTCACAATGAAAAACTCCCAGACCGCGGACATCTTGTCTTTGCGCTAGACTAGCATACTCTTCTTAAGCCCGCAACACTTGTCATCTTTGTGCTATGTCACAGAAAGCACCAATCAAGACTTCACCTGGCCAGCAATGAGCAAGTGAAGTGGTTCAACAAACCAAAATAATCCATCATTTATCGGCTTTCATTTATCGGCCTAATTTTGCTATCAGTCCGATAACCGATAATATTAAAAATAAGCAGTTATCGGCCGATATATCGTGCATCCCTATTTATTTTTATTCATGAATATCAGTCATGTGACCTTTTACGTCATTCCAGTTGCCTGCCGCCATCTTGAGTGCCTACAGCAGTGGTTCTCAAACTGGGGGCCGGGGCCGCGAGATGGTGCCAGAGGGGCCCCAGTTTTATGACATTTTATAAAATAAATTAATTTATTATGAATTCTGTGCAATTAAACCTAAAAAATAAGACTACTAACCAACAGCACTACTTCATATCATTTCATATGTTTTGTTTAATCAAAAGTTGAGTTTTAAAACAGTTTCTTGTCATAAATTTTCTTTGGGGGGGCCGCAAAGGAATGCGCCGTACACAAGGGGGGCCGCACGCTGAAAAAGTTTGAGAACCACTGGCCTACAGAGTACCAGTAGGCTACTGACAAGCATTGGCTAGCTTGCTACCATTTACGGATTTCTTATCTTTTTCTGTCTATGATTCTTACGGATACAGGAAATGGCTACAAAAGACAACATTTCGCACCTCGACTGTCATAAAAAGAAACGCTACTTTAAAAAAATATCTTAGTTAGGGTGTGATACCTACTCGATCCCTGATGCGTTCTTCCAACCGCTGTCCGCTGCTACCGAACTACCACTATTTTTACAACACTAAGAAGGCGCGACACAACATGAAACTTTGCTCGAAGTATCACCTGGATCTCTACAAATGAACGTGAGCATTAAGAACATTGTTTGTGTACACAGAGTTTACTAAAAAGAAAGGTTTTCAACAACTGACTTTGGTTGTTTTAGTGTCGGCTCGCCATCTTTACCAGACATAAAGAATCGATTTCCGAAATGCGAATGAATGAATCTCATATGAGGCTCCTTTTTCAAGTAGAAGGTCAATATTGTTTTTCACTTGCGACAAAACAACGAATTATCCGTGCATTTATATGAAACTATGCTTTAGGAGCTATCCATCTTTACTCTCCTCCCTCCTTACGTCGCATTGGGAGATCGATACATCTTGACAGGCAAGATGGCGGCGAGCGGACACCAAAACAGCCAAAGTCAGTTTTTCAAAACCTTCTTTTTAGTAAACTCTGTGTACACAAACAATGTTCTCAATGCTCAAGCTCACGTGTATAGACACAGGTGATACTTCGAGCAATGTATCATGATGTGTCAAGCCTTCTTGGTGTTGTAAAAATAGCTCACAACATATTGAAGGCATAGCTTCTAGTTCTTTTGCAACCACTTCGGGTACTCAAAATGGTGGAAGACAAGTTTGAGATGTGAGTGACGTAAGTTGATTTTGATGAATTGGCACTTCCCGCGGAAAAGCACGCCCACACCTCAATCAGTGGGAGAGCTAGAACTGGGGGCGCTAGAAATCACAGGGATCACGCGACAGCTTTGTTTTATGTCAAGACTTAACAATGGTATGAAAAAATAAGTGTGTTTTGGATGTACGGAGAAGAAAGCCAGCATTATGGAAACATTGGATATAGTTTGTTTATCCAGGGTAGCAGCGGAGTTTTGCGTGTGTGTTTGTTTACCGCTGGATTTCGGTGAAAAGTAATAAGTTACATGCGGTAAGTAAGACTTCTGTCCCCTATGTTGGAAATCAGCACGTAAGTGGATATTGTATAGATGACATGAACATGTAGTGAATCTTAAAGCTCACGTAACACACGCTGTTTCTGCATTTCTGATGTTAATCTGGAGTACCTATAGAGTAGTATGACATCCTTTATGTCTCTGAAGAGTCTTTAGTTTAATCAGATTTATAAAAGAAAGATTAGCTTTACCGAATCTTTCCGATAACGTACGAAAAAATGAAGAAGGAGGAGTTATACCGAGGGAGGAGCGAGTACGAGTCATGCAACACTATACAACACTGTTTTAACTTATGATTCGCTGCATGTTCGTGTCATTTATGTGGTATGCACGCGACTATTTCCAACATAAGACAGAAGTCTTACTTACCGCGTGCAACTCGTCATGACCCGGTTGAGAAAATCCACTGCATCAGGCGCACACGCGGAGCTCCGCTGCTGCCCCGGATGATAGGCTGTGTCCGTTGTTTCCATGAGGCTGGATGTCTTCTCCTTACATCCAAAAACACACTTCTTCTTTCGTGCCATTGTTGACTTTTGAAATTAAACAAAGCTGAGTGGCGTGATAAGCTGTTAGCAGCTCTAGCGTCTCCTGCTGATTGACGGGTGGGCGGGGTTTTCCGGGGAAGGTTTTCCGGTGGAAGCCCATATAAAGAAGTGATACGTATCGAAAACCCCTGAAACGTCGGTTGGAACTGTAGTCGAAGAGAGCTTGCCGAGGCTTGTGCGAACCCTGGCGAGGTGCGTTCGTCACAGAAATACTCTGTAACACGTCCAACTGCTGTTTTGACACTTTGCCTACGTTTAGCATGAGGAAACAACTCTATAACTGTGTTAATAAGTCAGAATGCTTGAAATACCATTAACCCCCCCCCCCCCCCCCTTAAGTTGTTTTGTATACAATGTTGCATGACTCGTGACTCGCTCCTCCCGCAGTTCGTACGTTAAATTATTTCGTACATTATTAGTATAAACATGTAAACAAGGATTAGATAAACGTTTCTTAACAAACGTGCATGTTTCTTTTTTTGCCGGTGGGTGCTCGTCACAACGTCAAGCAATACTTAGGTTACTTAGCAGCGACAGACGCTCTAGAGCGCCCACGCACTTTGAAAAAGAGGAAAGCGGCGGGGTCATGTTTTCCGCATGGTTTTAGACGCAAAATGTGAAGCAAGGGAGCACATGTGCTTGGCCATTTCGGTAGGTGCTTGAGCTGAGCCCCGGAGCACCCACAGGAACGGCGCCTATGTGCGTGCTGTAGCACGTCCATATATCCGTATATATCCATAAAACGATACTTGGTTCAAGTAAGAAATCTTTTTGGGGTTATAATGTTTCCAGCCACGCTGAAAACACGTCTGATGGTGTACTGGTAGTGCAGGTTGATACTTTTTTGCAACCTTGAGTGACCAGAGATAATATCTTGCCTTATTTTTCTGCTCCCAAGCAGCGGGTCATCAATGACATCAGTTGCCTCCCCTTGCAAAAGCGCACTAACTCTGAGTCTGCTGGTTGCTTGCGTTCACACGAACTTGAAGACATCTTGCTGTGCGAGATTGTAATTTATATTTTTAATTTTTTGTGACGGTTGTGTGGTGTTTATGACAACCGTCACAGTCCTACTCCACATTAACATCAGATACGCAGAAACAACGTGTGTTATGGGAGCCAAAGAATATCGTAAAGTCATGAAGTGGACTGTTTTAACTTGGGACGGAAAGAGATGGCGTTCACAACCCTTTTACAACCAATGCCCTGGCCTTCAGCTGATGCACCCTAGCACCATTTTTTACAGTTTAAAAATTAGTTGGATTAGCTGGTTATTTTGCACCAGAATAGTTGCGAAAGAGTTTGCATGCAAAGAAGCGCGTGTGTGTGAGTCAGTGTATTGTGACAGTGCTAAACCTGAAACAGCTGTTGGCTAATCTGTGCAAGTAATTTACCAGCGGACAGTCGGCTGATGCATAATCACTTTGTTCAGAAAGCAGGCCTTTGTCCATTTACGATGTGTTTGTGTCATTATCATGACATCTTAGCTATGGAAAGTCCCCGTCTTATTATGTCACAGTTAACCCAGTTTTACAGACCATCTGTTAATACAAGTTAAAAGATCAAGTGACACTAACTTTTTCGTGAATGTTTCATTACACTGTAGGGAGCTGGCCTTCTGTGCTGAAATCTTTTTTCTTTATAAAGTGTTTAAGCTTCTGAGTATTCCCACGCCAGCTGAGGTAAATGCAAAACTGCATTTGTTTATTTTCCATAGTCATACGTGTTTGTTTGTATTGCAGTTTCTTTGTTGAAAAAACATCACTTCTGCTCCTTTCGCTCTGCCTTAAACTCGTGTTTGCTCTCTCTTTCACACGTCATCCTCATATCCTGAGCTCTCTCTCATTTGATGTTAAACAAGTGCTTGCTAAATCCTCACAAACTATCAGCTGGTCTAATTTCTGCATGAATTAGTTTTTTCATTCACATTTTCACAACCCAACAGAAGCAGTTTAGACCGTGATATTGCTCTTCTCTCGAACAGAACAGGGTGTCAAAAACATTTGATGCAGAAAAATTGTCTGGGACCACAGTGAATGTAAACAGATACCTTCTCTGGAGCAAACCATCTCACACCCCATCACCAGCCGAATTCATCTCATCCCCTGTAGAGCTGAATGCATCCCACTGATGGATTGATACTTTATACACACACTTTACCTCTCTGTAACCTCTTTATCCTTCAATCCTTTCTCAGGCTGTAATATATAATTTCTCTTAAAGGATACGTTCACTTAAAATGAATAGTGTCATCGCTCATCATTCTAAACCAATTTTGTCATTTCTTTAGCTTAACTGGTAAAGCATCATCTTTACCAATTTTTTTTTTGCAGTGCAAAGCATGTTGCTTTGGATAAAGCATTTGCCAAATGCGTAAATGTACATATCCAGTGTTCTTGAAATCCTTGAAAGTTTGTGAATCTGGGGGGAAAAATTCAAGCCCCTGGGAAGTTTTTGAAAATATACATACAGAGATACAGGTCTTTGAAAGTGCTTGAATCTATTTTATGCAAGACGTTTTCTGGAAAAAAATCCATATTATTCCCTGTGTAGTGTAGGATAATATCATAAAAATTCTAGTCTTTTTAAGCACACGTGCTAAACTGTTCGCTTTAAATGCTTATATCTTCTATATGCGAATGTTGATTCATACCTAAATGCTTTTTCGCATAGTTGTGTTTGATGCATAAAAACGTCTCGGGTTGCGTATGTAACTGTTGTTCCCTGAGAAGGTAACGAGACAATGCGTCTCCCATACTTCCTGTGTCTCTGTAACGCCATCTTTGGCAATATTTCAGTTAGCGATATACTTCCTGGCTCCCGCGGCACCCTTTTTCGTTAAGCCTCACCATTGGTTGCATTTGATATACACATTCAGACGCACTTACACCTGGAGGTGTTCCCAAAGTGTCAACGTAGTGACAATGTATCTTTAAAGGTAACACAATGTAACATTTAGTCTTTGAATTTGAGGGTATTGGACCTGGAAAGTCCTTGAGTTTGAAGTTAAAGCAACACTGTAGTTTCCATGTAAAAATGACTTACAGCTCCCCCATGTGGTTGAAAAGCGCAACAATCCCTGGTATCAGACACTCTTCTGCAGGCAGGGGGAGGGGCGGGGCTGTGTGCTCTACCCTCCACTGCCACTTTCAGAGTGTGCTTGTAGCAGCTAGGAGGCTGCTTAGGTTGCAGCAACAGTACAATTTGTCCAGTTAAAAGTTGTTCTATCACTGAAATAATTTTAGAGACATTATTTAAAGGTAAAAAAACTACATGGTGTTGCTTTAACTAAGGTGTGGGAACCCTGCATATCTAAACAGCATGAATGCAACTACATGATGACTAATTTTTGGGCGCCAATGTGCCTTTAACATGACCACACTGGATTTTTTTTGTATTAGACTCATGACAGGGCTGATGATGTGCATTAATACCGTCACGTATTGGCTGTCAGCAGCTTCTGCATTGGTGACTGAATCTGAATCAGAAAATGTTTAAACGCTCATTATTTTCACCTCAGGGTCATTACAGGACTGTGAATTTGAAAGGTGGTTTAGTAAATGTTGGCAGCTTGGGCTAAATATTAAACAAATGCTGTTGAAACCTCTTTCAGGGTTATACATTTAATGTGAAGCATCGCCTAACTCAGAAAGCTTGTAACCCAGGGTTATCTGTTGTTTTTAACACAGTAGGTGTGTTGGGTTGCGCGACAGTCAGACATTTGGCCGATAGCGGGTCTTCGTGATGATAGTTTGCATGTTTGCCCAATATAGTTTTATATTATTATTATTATTATTATCATCATCAGTTTCACATTAACACATGCATTGCATGCTTTTCTTCTTATGAGAGGGCTTGTGGGTTTCTCTATGCGAGAGAGAGCTTTGCCCTCAATCACTAAAATATATTAAGCGGTCTCTTCTACCTTATTGGTTGTTGGGGACAGTGTCGCATGTGTAGGGTGTTAAGTCAGGTGCCCTCGGTGGAAGCAGAAATTTACTTGGGTAAAACCCAACAAAGAATCAATGCATGCCGTCAGTTTCCAAGTAAAGCAAATGTGGAGCCTTTTTTATTGAAAGAAGCAATTACTGTAAACAAAACCTCGAAGCTCATGAGAAAAGCACCACATAGCGTGCATAGTGTCTAAAAAGGTTGCCGATAACCCTTCATCTGGTCTACTGAACTCATTGGCGAGACGTATAAATAAATTAAGACAATTTAAAGCGCATGGTGAGACATGAACACAGCATATTTATAACACAGTTTTATTAATATTGGTTCGTTATCGTCCTTACAACAAGATTCCTTTAATATGAGCATATGTTAGCATTCAGTTTAACAGCGCGAGCAAGGCGGCACGTGGATATTTTTTTCTACATTGTAAATATGTGACCCGGCCTTTCAAATCCCAGCAAAAGTCATTTTATTTATGATTTACGGTTTTCTACATTAAATCATCCTGAATATAAAGAACATATAATCTAGATATATTTAATATTGATAATAAGGTCATGTCAAAGATTTAAAGTATAATATATTCTGATGTAGTGGTAAACTGATGTAGTGGTTTTATTGTTGGGTAATGGAAAAAGTGTAACACTTTATTTACACATATTACTTACACATATTTTCTGTGAGCTAAAAATATTTTAAGAAACCAAATGAAAGGTCTGCCTATTACTTGCAGTTGCTTTGAAATGCAATTGATCTTGCCTTGCGTTGGATGTGCTTCCCTGATATGTCTATTAAAAAAATCTAAAATGATCTTTATTTGTGTTTTCCGAGAGGTGTACCGTTCTTAATGCTTAATCTAATACAAAGGTGCATGTCCATCCTGTCTGACATTTTGGTTTTGAAAAATACAAAATATTGGAATAAGAAAATAAAGAGCAAATTAAGAGAGATAAAGTTCGGGATCTGGGATGCGTTTCCCAAAAGCATCGTTAGCCAACGAACATCGTGAGTTCCATCGTTACTAGCATCGTTCAACGATTTGGTGTTTCCCGAAAGATATTAATGTGTCGTTAGAAACATCGTTCTTTGTTATCATCATATGTAGACTTACGTTGATCATGCTTTAGAACAAAATAAGCAAAAAACATGTAGTACAGTCTATATCCATCTTTAAATTTGTAAACAGAATGAAAGCGCTGCATTTGAAAACTGCGTATGTGCGCAAAACTACGAGCTTTAAGACCCCGGGGAATCCCTGGGAGGAGTGACGAAAAAAGGAACTTGCGCATGAATGAAATATCTTGAAAATAAACAACAGATAACTAAATCACGATAACAAAATCAGTCTTGCGATGCAATATATGTTATTTACTGCAATAATCTGACATTAAATCGATTTGCACAGATAAATTAGTACTTTACCTCCCACGTGACATCATCAACTATGTTGTTAAACCAACATGGTTCAAACGACGAATGTGCGACAAAGTTACTATGCATTCGGGAAACAGTCGTGACAAGGTAGTTAATTTCTCCAACGATGCATCGTTATATGGTCGTTCGTTCACTTCAGCAACGTCATTGTTTGGGAAACGCACCCCAGATTGATGCTAAAAAAAAGTTAAGAGCGACAAGAATCAAAAACTATCTTCCTTGCCCTATCTAACAGGTTTTAAGCCTGGATAGACCCTGATGTATATGTAAACAATGAAATGCAGTTTTTAAAATGTGTGTTTTGAGAAGAATTAAGTATGAAGGAAACACAGGTCTATTTATAGATACACTGTTTTGGAAATACTGTCCAAAATCAAAACTATTTTTGTCTAAACAAAAGGGAACAAGTGAAATGTACTCACAAAATCTCTTTCTCAAAGAAAACATAAAAACCTTTAAAAAGATTTATAAATTGTATTAACACAAAATTAGTCAAGTCTTAGATAACCAAGTCTTTTGATTATTACTTGTGATACAGTTATGCCCTCTCATGAATTCTTCCCTTCAAATTTAATCCAATATAAACACATTCCTACTTTATCTTATATGTTGTAAATATCTGGGCCCATATCAAGCTTCTGAAAATAACTCATAATAACACTGTCAAGAATTGACTTAAGAGTAAAACATAGTTTTCTTATACATAAGAGTATAAAGCATGCGCTTAAAAGTTAGTTATCAATCATCTCAGTCTTAATTTAAGTGAAGTTTAGCACTAAATCTTAAGTTCCAGTCTTAGAGATGATTTATGACACTTTGCTGTGCCACACACAAAATTTTGGATGACAACATAGGCATGGACCAATCACTGAATGGGGCTTATCACGTGAATGTAGCGCTTCCCCCTGGACAGCATACAGTTTCTTTTTAATTCAAAGCATTGTAAGTTATTTGCAAACCATAATAAACATATTGACCAATTGCATTTATTCAGTTTTATTTTGTTTTATGTTACATTTAAAGGCGGAGTCCATGATGTTTGAAAGCCAATGTTGATATTTGAAATCACCTAAACAAACACGCCCCTACCCCAATAGAATCTGGACCTTCTGTTGATAGACCCGCCCCACACATACGCAACCCGGCATTTGATTTGATTTGATTGGCTATAAGTGTGTTTTGGTAGTCGGCCCGTCTCCTTTTCCAACGCGTTTTTCAAACATCGTGGACTCCGCCTTTAAGGCCTGTTTACACGAAAACGTTCGAGGGTGAAAACGTAAAAATATTTTATCGGATGTGCCTTCCGTTTACACGGCAAAGGCGTTTTGGGGGCTTAAAAACGCAAAAAAGTGAAACCACCCTTCAGAGTGGAAATCTTAAAAACGATCTACCGTCGCATTCTCGTCTAAAGAGTAAAAACGCAAAAGTCTGCTCACGGTGGCTCTCGTCGCGTACGCGTTTACATCACAGGTATGCGCCAGTTCAGGAAAATAACAACACACATGTCAGATTATTTCCATACGTCGGACCTTCAAGTTGCCATAGTAGCTCTGGTAAATATACAAGTCATTCCAGCAGTTGTACGAATTATTCACAGCAAGTATTACTGATCAGAGAAGGCGCATTAATTACCTCAGTCAAACTGTTGATGCGGCAATTCGTCGGAGGCAAACCAGATGGCTTTGGACGAGACCTGGGAGAACCAGGAAGAAGGTTGTATGCAGGTACACGGACTTGGTGTTGTTGTGTGTCAGTGCATCACATTGCCACCTGGAGTGCATACTACATCGACTATCACACACTTTTGCGTCACCATATGCATGCAGAAATGCTCGTATAAACGCGGAATAAAAAGTGATAACGCAACGCCACTTTTGCGGTTTCTTTTCAGATTGTTTCCATGTAAACGTAGCCTTATTTGTTATATTAAATTGCACCTTATATGCACTGGAGGGATACATTACAGTAAATTATTAGATTTTTCATTTTAAATAAAACAAAATGACAAAAAACACATAATATATAAATTAACAGCATTTTATATCATATTTATATTATTATGTACTGTAATTTTTTTAAAACATTTTTGTAATAATAATAATAGCAGAATATATACAAATAGGCTACATACAAAAAAACTAAATCCGCATTTCACTGTAATATTATTTTATAGTGATGCACCGATGTATCGGCCGCCAATATTTATCGGCCGATTTTTTATGAATTTGAAACCATCGGCATATCGGCTATAGCATGAGAAAGGCCGATACAGATTGTTTATTAATTAACTGCATAAAGAAATCCATTATATGTAAAAAATTAGTTAATGTTGTTAATAAAATAAATGCTGAATAGCAAAAACCACCTTTGAAGGTTGTCATGCTGTCTTATTATATTTGTTTTAGCTTAATTTGTGTCTCTCTTATTATGTTGGTCAGTTGAAATGTTAATTAGATCCAATCCATGTTCAGTAAAAATAATTTGATGCAGAAATAAACTAGCTAATAGACCAACTGTATAGTATTGTATACAAGTGTTTAATATCGGTATCGGCATCGGTATCGGACAGAAGTTGCCTGTTTAAATCTGTATCGGTATCGGCCCAAAATAATCGGTGCATCCCTATTATTTTATTATATTATTATTTATAGTTAACTTGCAGTTGCTTTGAAATGCAGTTGCTTTTGCCTTGCGTTGGATGATTGTGCTTCCTTAACATGTTGGCATTCCTTGATAGAGTTTATGAACTTTGGTTGTTAATAACATAAAATAAGTACAACATATGGCTGAAACATAGTTTAAAATAAATAACTTTTTTATGAATGAATGACAGCCGCTTATTCAGTGCATGGATTTGTGCACATCTTTGTCTCATCAGTGCCATCACAACCCCCTGCTGGCAACTCCTAACCACTAGAGACCTCTCGAGCTGTCTTAAATAATTGAGAGAGTAAGAGTGATTCTTAGTTTAGGAAATTTGATAACTTGCTTTTATACTTAAGTTTGAAAGTAGGAGTAAATTTCATGAATTCTCAGCACTTATAACTAAAATTGCACTTTGAGAAGCTTGATAACTACGGGGCCTGTTTTTTCTATTTGCTTGATTGACAGTTAGTGCTGCAATAGCGTTACATGGCACATAATGTACATTTCATTTTTAATTTAAAACTGCAAAATTCACACTTTCTCAGCTGTGTAAATCAATTGGCTGGGAGTCGTTCACGGTGAATAGAAACTCCCACCTTATTTCGTTTTGATTTGTTGCCAGCTGTCCTTAGAGTAAATCAGCTTCTGTTTTTGTCCACCAATCCAGTGGCTTGTCATAATAAATGAGTAAATGAACAAATAAATAAATGAGTAAATGATCTCACTATGGGTCATATCCTGCAACACTAGTAGGTCTAGGATCTGTGCACCTAAGCATAGTTTGCATTCATTTACATTGGTGTAAATTCATGCCATCTAAATCCAGGAACACTTTTTGAAGCATTTTCCACCATGAAAGGGGAGAAAATGTTGTTTAACAGGAAACTAGATGGACAATAATAATACCACAGATGCTGGGAGCAGAGCACAAGAGGAAATAAAGTGCCATTCAGTGGGATTATATAACACTATATAAACCACACAATCTGATAGGCTAACCTGGAGAACGAATGTTTATAGTAACTTACACTAACTTTTTTGTCTAATTAAATGGTTGACAGAAAATATATAAATAAATGCCCAATTACTGCCCAAATATACTTTTTTTGTGGGGGTATACTATATCCCACAATGTAATTTGTTTGAGTGGTTAAATGAAATGTATTTGTTTCAGAATGCGATTGACACATTTGTAAACCAATCAGATTTACGGGTACAGTCTCTCACAGCCAATCACT